>NC_056660.1:195879131-197124756 GCF_018350195.1 Panthera tigris | reverse complement strand
TGCTGTCACTTTCTCAGGCAGGGGCTAATTAGCCAAGACACTCAGAAGTGCCTTCTTAGCTCTTCCACATAATCCTTTTTCCACACCTGTGGTATTTGGACACATACCACTAAAAAGAGCAGTGTAGGAGGAACTGAATCACCGTGGCCTGGGCTTTCTAAAACTAGCATAGACTGATGCAGAGCTACAGTGCAGGTCTCTCTCTTGCACAGGTGGCAACCCAATGACTTCTCAAAGTTGGTTCTGAGATTTCTTTCAGCCTCATCTAGAAGACTTGAGAAAGTCTCAGCACCACTAAAATCATGCCTCAGACCTGTTCTGACAGAAATGGGAAAAGACTGAAGAAACTATCTTCCTTCCTTCCTTCCTTCCTTCCTTCCTTCCTTCCTTCCTCCCTTCCATCATGTGATTCTCCTAAATTTACTGCAAACACCATAGCTGTTATTTCTTAATCTAAGAATAAATAACAAGCCCTTGTTGATTGAAAAAGCAAAAAATGGTTCAGTAACGTCAGAGCCAGTATGAGACCAGATCTTACCAAACACATCTACTTCTGAAACACATTGATGCCAATGGCAGGTGTGGTGCAGTGGCCTGTGTATTTGCTTCAATTCTCAATGTAACTTGCATGTATAAGCTTGGTCTTCATGCTGTTTCTATTTCTTGGGGCAAAAAGGACCATCTTGATATTCTTTTGAGTGATGGAAGAAGGAGAATAATCCCTCCATCTCTGCTTTTAGTGGCATTGTGAAGAAAAATCCTGAAAAACTGGGACTCACAATCTTGAGAGGTACTCACCATTTGTGAATGATGTAAATCCCTTGAAAAAAAAGAAAACAAAAGTGTTTTAGGAGGCTGAGCTAAGATGATGGAGAAGTAAGAGGACCCACCTCGTTGCACAAACACAACTAGACAAATATCAAATTATTCTAAATACCCAAGAAATTGATCTGAAGACTGACAGAACAAACTATACGACTAGAGGGAGAGAAAAGGCCACATCATGGAAAGCAAGGAGAAGCTCTGCATAGGAATAACCTGAGAGAAAGAGCAGCCAAAACACAGCAGCTGAGTGAACACAGCTTACAGAAGAGACACTTCTTGAAGCACCAAGCTCTGTAAGTATATGACTTCTTCTTTATAAAGCCATTACTTGCAGGATCAGGAAACATAACACACTTTCCTGACACAGAAAAGGAGACAGACACCTAGACAAAGTGCCAAGACAGAGGAATTCATACCAAAAGAAAGAACAAGAAAAGGTCATGGCCAGGGATCTAATTGAAACAGATATAAGTAATATACCTCATCCAGAATTTAAAGCAGCAATCATAAGGATACTAGCTGAGCTTGAAAAAAGCATATAAGACACCAGGGAGTCCCTTACCACAGATATAAAATACCTAAAAACTAGTCAGACCAAAATGAAAAATGCAATAACCGAGATTCAAAACTGATCAGACGTAATGACCACAAGAATGGAAGATGCAGAGGAATGCATAAGTGATATAAAAGATAAAATTATGGAAATAATGAAGCTGAAAAGAAGAGAGAAAGAAAAATGTTAGGTCATGGATATAGACTATGGAAACTCAGTGACTCCATAAAGCATAATAACATTCATATCATAGAAGTCTGAGAAGAGAGGGAAAAGAGGGCAGAAGGTTTATTTGAAGAAATATAGCTAAAAACTTCCCTAATCTGGGGAAGAAAACAGACATGCAAATCCAGGAGTTACAGAGAACTCCCATCAAAATCAACAAAAGCAGGTCAACACCAAGACATATTGTAGTTAAATTTGCAAAATATAGAGATGAAAAACTCCTAAGAGCAGAAAGACAAAAGAAATCCCTAACTTACAAGGGATGGCCTGATCCATTTAATGTGCTGAATGGGAAAAGTATGCAGCCAAGAATATTCTATCCAGCAAGGCTATCATCCAGCACAGGAGAGATAGAGTTTCCCAGACAAACAAAAACTAAAGGAGTTTGTGACCACTAAACCAGCCCTGCAAGAAATATTAAAGGGGAATCTTTGAGGGAAGAAAGACCAAAAGTGACAAAGATTAGAAAGGAACAGAGAAAATCTCCAGAAACAATGACAAAACAAGTAATAAAAGGGCACAAAATTCATATCCATCAATAATTACTCCAAATGTAAATGGGCTAAATGCTCCAATCAAAAGACATAGGGTGTCAGAATGGATTAAAAAAAACCCAAAACCCATCTATATGCTATCTACATGAGATTCATTTTAGACCTAAAGACACTGTCAGATTAAAAGGGAGGGGACGGAAAATCATGCTAATGGACACCAAAAGAAAGCCAGAGTAGCAATACTTATATCAGACAAACTAGATTTTACATAATTTATTTTTTTATTTTTTTTATCATTTTAATTTTTTTTTTAATTTACATCCAAGTTAGTTAGCATATAGTGCAACAATGATTTCAGGAGTAGATTTCTTAATGCCCCTTACCCATTTAGCCCATCCCCCCTCCCATAACCCCTCCAGTAACCCTCTGTTTGTTCTCCATATTAAAAGCCTCTTATGTTTTGTCCCCCTCCCTGTTTTTATATTATTTTTGTTTTCATTCCCTTATGTTCATCTGTTTTGTATCTTAAAGTCTTCATATGAGTGAAGTCATATATTTGTCATGGAATATAGACAAACTAGATTTTAAACCAAAGGCTGTAATAAGAGATGAAGAAGGGTACTATATCATAATAAAGCAGTCTATCCAACAAAATCTAACAATTGTAAATATTTATGCCCCCAACGTGAGAGACCAAAATATATAAAACAATGAATAACAAATGTAAAGGTATTCATTGATAATAATACAACAATAATAGGGGATTTTAACACCCCACTTACATCAATGGACAGGTCATGTAAGCAGAAAATCAACAAGGAAACAATGGCTTTGAATGACACACTGTACAGATGGACTTAACATATATTCACAACATTTCATCCTAAAGCAGCAGAGTACACATTTTTTTTTCAAGTGCACATGGAAAATTCTCCAGAATAGATCATACACTAAGTCACAAATCAAGCTTCAACCAGCACAAAAAGACTGAGATCATACCATGCCTATTTTTCAATCACAACGTTATGAAACTTGAAGTCAACCACAAGAGAAAAATTGGAAAGACCACAAATACATGGATGTTAAATAACATCCTACTAAGGAATGAATAGGTCAACCAGGAAATTGAAGAAGAAATTAAAAAGACAAACAAACTGGAAACAAATGATAATGAAAACACAATGGTCCAAAACCTTTGGGATTCAGCAAAAGTGGTCATAAGAAAGAAGTATATGACAATATAGGCCTACCTCAAAAAGCAAGGAAAACCTCAAATCCGTAACCTAATCTTACACCTAAAGGAGCTAGAAAAAGGACAACAAATGAAGCCTAAAGTCAACAGAAGAAGAGAAATAATAAAGATTAGAGCAGAAATAAATGATATAGAAGCAAACAAACAAAAAACAAACAAACAAACAAAAAACAAAAACAAACAAAAAACCAGTCAAACAGATTAATGAAACCAGGAGCTGACTCTTTGAAAGAATTAATAAAATTGATAAATCCTAGCCAGATTTATCAAAAATAAAAGAGAAAATACCCAAATAAATAAAACACAAATGAGAGAGAAGAGATCACAACCAACACCACAGAAATAAAAACAACTATAAGAGAATATGATGAAAAATTATAGGCCAATAAATCAGGCCACCTAGAAGAAATAGATAATTTCCTAGAAACATATAAAATCACCAAAACTGAAAAAAGAAGAAATAGAAAACTTGAACATACTGATTATCAGCACAGAAATTGAATCTGTAATGAAAAATTTCCCAAGAAACAAAAGTTCAGGGTCAGATGGCTTCACAGGGGAATTCTACCAGACATTTATTTTTATTTACTTTTTAAGGTTTTTAAATTTATTTTTGAGAGAGAAAGAGAGAGAGAGAGAGAGATTGAGAGAGAGAGTATGAGCAGGGAAGGGGCAGAGATTGAGGGAGACACAGAATCCAAAGCAGGCTCCAGGCTCCAACCTGTCAGCACAGAGACCGATGCAGGGCTCAAACTCACAGACCGTGAGACCATGACCTGAGCCAAAGTTGGACACTTAACCGACTGAGCTACTCAGGCACCCCACTACCCGATATTTAAAGAAAAGTTAAGGGGTGTCCGGGTGGCTCAGTCGGTTGAGCGTCTGACTTTCAGCTCAGGTCATGATCTCACAGTCGTGAGTTCAAGCCCTGCATCCGGCTCTGTGCTGACAGCTCAGAGCCTGGAGCCTGCTTCGGATTCTGTGTCTCCTTCTCTCTCTGCCCCTCCCCCGCTCATGCACTGTCTCTCTCTCTCTCTCTCTCTGTCAAAAATAATAAACATTAAAAAAAAATTTTTAAAAGAACATTAATACCTATTTTTCTGAAACTGTTCCAAAAAATATAAATGGAAGGAAAACTTCCAAACTCATTCTATGAGCCTAGCATTACCTTGATTCCAAAACCAGATAAAGACCCCACTAAACAAAAAGAGAGAGAGAGAGAGTTACAGACCAACATTCCTGATGAACATGGATGCAAAAATTCTCAACAAAATACCAGCAAATAAAATCCAACAGTATAGTAAAAGAGTCATTCACCATGATCAAGTGGGATTTGTTCCTGGGCTGCAGGGCTGGTTCAATATCTACAAATCAATCAATGTGATGCACCACATTAATAAAAGAAAAGATAAGAACTATATGATTCTCTCAATAGATGCAGAAAAAAACCATTTGACAAAATACAGCATCCATTTTTTATAAAAACCCTCAAGAAAGCAAGGCTAGAAGGAACTTACCTCACATCATAAAGGCCAAATACGAAAGATCCACAGCTAATATTGTCCTTAATGGGGAAAAATTGAGAGACTTTTCCCTACTGTCAGGAACGAGACAAGGATGTCCACTCTCACCATTATTATTTAACATTGTACTGGAAGCCCTAGCCTCAGTAATCAGATAATGCAAAGAAATAAAAGTCCTCCAAATCAGCCCAAAAGAAGTTAAACTTTCACTATTTGCAGATGACATGAGACTCCATGTAGGAAACCTTAAAGACTCCACCTAAAAGTTGCTAGAACTAATACATGAATTCAGCAAAGTTACAGGGTACAAAATCAAAATACAGAAATCTGTTGCATGTCTATACACCAATAATGAAGCAGCAGAAAGAGAAATCGAGGAATTGATTCCATCCATAATGGCACCAAAACCCATAAGATACCTGGGAATAAACCTAACCAAAGAGGTAAAAGATCTGTAAGCTGAAAACTATAGAATACTTCTGAAAGAAATTGAAGACGATACAAAGAAATGGAAAAATATTCCATGTTCATGGACTGGGAGAACAGATATTATTAAAATGTTTATATTACCCAAAGCAATCTACACATTTAATGCAATCCCTGTCAAAATAACACCAGCATTTTTCAGAGAAGTAGAAAAAACAATACTAAAATTTGTATGAAACCACAAAAGACCCTGAATAGTAAAAAAAAAAAAAAAAAAAAAAAAAAGTTAAAAAAGAAAAGCAAATCTGGAGGCATCACAATTCTGAGCTTCAAGTTATATTATAAAGCTGTAGTGATAAAAACAGCATGATACTGGAACAAAAACAGACACATAGATCAATGGAACAGAATAGAAGACCCAGAAATGGACTCACAGCTATATGGTCAACTAATCTTCAACAAAGCAGGAGAGAATATCCATTGGAAAAAGACAGTCTCTTCAACAAATGATGTTGAGAAAACTGGACAGCAACACGTAAAAGAATCAAACTGGACCACTTTCTTACACCATACACAAAAATAAATTCAAAATGGAAGAAGACCCAAATATGAGACGGAAAACCATCAAAATCCTAGAGGAGAACCCAGGCGGCAGCCTCTTTGGCATCAGCTGTAGCAACTTCTTAGTAGATACATCTCCAGAGTTAAGGGTAACAAAAGCAAAAATGAACTATCGGTACTTATATCAAGATAAAAATCTTCTGCACAGTGAAGGAAACAACCAACCAAACTATAAAGCAACCTTTGGAATGGGAGAAGATATTTGCAAGTGGCATAGCTGATAAAAGGTTAGGATCCAAAATCTCTAAAAACAAAACAAAACAAAAAACACCTCATCAGACTGAACACCCAAAAAACAAATAACCCAGTTAAGAAGTGGGCAGAAGACATGAATAGACATTTTTCCAAAGAAGACGTCCAGATGGCCAACAGACACATGAAAAGATGCTCAACATCACTTATCACCAGGAAAGCACAAATCAAAACTACAATGAGATATCCCCTCAGCTCACACTCGTCAGAATGACTCCAATGAACCACACGGGGAACAACAGATGTTAGCGAAGATGCAGAGGAAGGGGAACCCTCTTACACTGTTGGTGGGAAAGAAAACCGGTGCAGTCACTCTGAAAAAACTGCATGGAATTTTCTCAAAAAGTTAAAAATAGAACCACCCTATAATCCAGCATTGTACTACTAGGTATTTGCCCAAAGATCGCAAAAATACCAATTCAAAGGGGTACATGCGCTCCAACGTTTATAGCAGCATTATCAACAATAGCCAAATTAGGGCAACAGCACACTGCCCATCGACTGACGATGAATGGCTAAAGAAGGGCGCCTGAGTAGTTCAGTCAGTTAAATGTCTGACTCTTGATTTCAGCTCAGGTCATGATCTCATGGTTTGTGGGATCGTGCCTGCATTGGTCTCTGCGCTGACAGCGTGGAGCCTGCTTGGGATTCTCACTCTCTCCCTCTCTCTCTCTGCCCCTTCTCTGTTCGTTCTCTCTCTCTCTCTCTCTGTCCCTCTCTCAACAAATAAATTTTTAAAAAAGAAAATGTGGTGTATATATACAATGGAATATTACTCAGACATTAAAAAAAGAATGAAATCTTGCCATTTGCAACAACGTGGAGGGAGCTAGAGTGTGGTATGTTAAGCGAAATAATTCAGTCAGAGAAAGACAAGTACCATATGATTTCACTCATGTGGAATTTAAGAAATGAAACAGATGAATATGCAGGGGGGGGGGGTGGGCGGGTGGAGAGGCAAACCATAAGAGACTCTTTCTTACCTATAGAGAAAAACTGAGGATTGTGAGAAGGAGGTGGGTAAAGGATGGGCTAAATGGGTAATGGGTACTAAGGAGGGCACTTGTAATGAGCACTGGGTGTTACATGAAAGTGATGATTAACTAAATTAAAATCCTGAATATAATATTACACTATATGTTAACTAACTGGAGCTTAAGTAAAAACTTGAAGCAAAAAGAAAGAAAGAAAAAGAAAGAAGAAAAAAAAGAAAGGAAGGAAGGAAGGAAGGAAGGAAGGAAGGAAGGAAGGAAAGAAAGAAAGAAAGAGAGGAGTGCAAGTTTTGGCCAGAATTGATACAGAATTATAGTCACTATCCTTAGAAGAATCCCTCAAGGCTACTCAGTGCAAGACCCATATAATAACTACCAAGAAAAGAGAGAGTTGTAGGAAATAGATCCCGGACTCTTCGGAAGTTTGTAATCTCATTTGGCAAAATGAATATATGCCTAGGAAAATTCATGATAACAGAAAACAGCATTGATTTTGTTTAAGCAAAACAGTATTTTAGTAAGTCTTGAAGTGGTCGACAGCATTTCAGAAATCTGATTTTACCTAAAAATATACATTTCCAACGTATTTTGAAACGTCAGGATTATGCTAATAGTAAGCTAGGATTTCACATGAAAAATATAAGCAACAACTGCGGAGTAGTAGCTGCCCGTCCAAATGGAGTTCAGACATTTCAGACAGCCCCACCTCTCCGTTATGATGAAAGTGGCCCACTCCATTACCAGCTTGCCTCTTACAAGTTAACATGTCTGCAGTCCCTTAACCAGGCGAGTAGATCAGATATACATCAAAGGTAAACCTGAGATAGGGGTCAATGTGAGGAGTCTCTTGAAAGAAGCGAAGGGTACAGCATTCTTTGAAAAAATTCAACAGGAAATAGAATGGGCAACTTATCCAAGGCTCTCTGCCTGAGAAAACATTTGAAATTGAGAAAATGTGCCGTGTCTTTAGGGAAATAATAAGGAGAAAAATTATGTTGAAATGCCCATTATGTATTTAGGAAACAGTAATACATAAGGGTGGAAGGTTAGCCAGAGGCTAGCTTTCTGGGGGAAAATATAGGCCCAAGTAAGGAGAGTAGACTGTATTCTGTGAGCAGTGTAAACCTAGTGAAAATTTGAACAGGGCGAATTATATGAATGACCATGCATCACACTCTTCCTATGATTATCTTTTACTTCTTGGTAAAAAAGAAAATCTAGCATTGCTATGTTGAATGGAAAGGTATCAAAATGGGAATGAGTTAAGGGATGGAAGATTCTTTGTTGAAAAACTTCACGGAACACCTCTTTTAATAATTAAGATACAGAGGAAAGGGGGGTGACGGGCAGGAAAAGAGATGGGTATAGAGGGAATCGCAAAGCGGCTCCCTTTCTCAGGGGTACATTGGGAAGATGAGAGAATGTGAAGCAATACCCAGTTTCCTTATGATACTAACCTCCTTTTTTTTTTAATCTCTTCTCTTTAGGGAATTTGGTCCTCATATTAACTTTGATAAATATGGAAAGTGTGACTAATAAGTAATGGAGTCCTACACTTGCTTATTCTTTTCACTACTTAATTCTGAAAATTATTTCTTTCGGAATGTGAGGGCATGTAATAAACAACACGTCTGTGCTACAGCCAAATTTGGAACAAAACTGAAAACAAAGGAATCAAACTAATGGAGAACCAAGTGTCACATTTATTACAATTAAGCATAATAATGAAAGAGGTGGTAGACATTTATCTCTGTGTACTGATTGTTTAAAATGAGCTTTCAAAAAAAAATAAATAAAAATAAATAAAATGAGCTTTCATTTTGCTTGGGTCTAAGGTCCATCATCAAATGGTATTCCTAACGCGCTCTTGAATTAACTCACCCCAAATTTCAGGTTCACCTGCAAGATCTTACTGTGCCCCATTAATCTCACCTGAACAATGAGCGAATACACATCACACACACACACACACACACACACACACACACACACACACAAATAGCTGTTTGAGCCTTTCTACTTCATATTCATGAATGAAGTTCACTTTAATTAGAGGGAAAAAAATGCTCGTGTGCTAAGAGAAGGAGGGAGAAGGAGCACCAAGAACTTCTGGGGGGGGTAAGTATGTTTTTGAGAGGAAGAGTGGATACCACACGACCCCTGAGTTGTAGCAATTTTAATCCTTACTCCATTCTGTCGTCCCTATTACATCAGTCAATAAATTCTTTTTTCTTTTTTGTTTAATCCGTCTTACAGGCTGTCACTTATAGCTGAAAGCTCTTGACTAACACAGGGAGATGAAGCCCTTACTGTATTTGAGGCTGAGGAAATGAAAAAGAACAGTGATCAGCCTTCGGCTTATGTGCGCTCTGTGCCATTACCTATTGCTGCCACTAGATGTCAGCCTCACTCTTCTACCTTAAACCTACCAGTTCCTCAACCGGAAGGGTCCGCACCGCTCCGCTTTCTCCATCACCTTTCTCCATCACCTTTCCAGAATCTTTCCACCTTACACATCTCAGTTCTGCTGGCAACAGGGCCTTTGGCATCTTACATCATCCTTCCTCCCTTCCCCGGGACCCCTGGTCAGGAGGGCCCATTAGGGTGACTCTCTTTGGAGCTGTGGAAATAGTTTCTGGTCTTTCTGTTTACTCAAAGTAAAGAATCTCCTAAGATACAGATCTCTTGTTAATTTTGAACATATTGTGTAATTTAACATCATTTTGTTATTTCACCTTTCCATCTCTGCTTTCAAAAATAAATAAAATAAAATAAAATAAAATAAAAAGCAATAAAATAAATAAAATAAAAAGCAAACCAAAGAAATGGAACAGGAGAACAATACATGTATTTATTTAATAAATAAAAATTGAGAAATGGAAATTAATTAACCTCTAGGCAGAAGAGCCAGAGTGAGACAAGTTTGGTAAGAGAAACAAGATGTGGACATAGTTATTTCCTGCTAGCCTGGCCATCTGATCCTGACATGCTACATTTAGGTAGTAACCATCTTAAAGAATGTAGGTATAACCTTAAGTCATAGAGACTTTTGCTTAGCTGATCAATCTTTTTCTAGATTTATGGGCACTACAAGGTAGCAGCTAAGAATCAGGCAGAGGCTCTCTTTCAGCTCTAATGGGTACCTTTATCCTCTGGCCTTTTCCACCCAAGGGAGCTCTGCAGAGGGGCCCTTGTTCCATCAGACAACTGTGATTTCAACTGAAAGGAAGATCCTGAGTCATAGAGGAAACAAGGTGGAGGACAGACACTGTGTTAAACATTTCACAGTTTCCTCTTCTTATTGAAGTTAAATTCAATCTAAAATGATGAATTGGGGGCGACTGGGTGGCTCAGTCGGTTGAGCGTCCGACTTTGGCTCAGGTCATGATGTCGTGGTCTGTGGGTTCGAGCCCCGCGTCAAGCTCTGTGCTGACAGCTCAGAGCCTGGAGCCTGCTTCCGATTCTGTGTCTCCCTCGCTCTCTGCCCCTCCCCCACTCATGCTCTGTCTCTCCCTGTCTCAGAAATAAATAAACATTTTTTAAAAAATAAATAAATAAATAAATAAAATAAAATTATGAATTGCATCCAAGTTCCAATGAGGTATGCTTTATTTCTTTCTAAATTCACTGATGTAAACCAGATGATTTCTCCCCAATGCTGGATGAATTCTGTGGTTACTCTACCTGTGACTAATGATGTGGAACCTTAAAACCATTAATTTAGTAATTACTTGTGGAGTAGTTCTTATTCTGCAAGGTACCGAACTTGAGGCCAGTAGAGGCAAACAAACAAGGTAGGCAAGATCCTGTTCTTGTGGAACCCACATCCCAGTGATGAGAGATGAGTAATATACAAATTAAGGAACAGGAAATATCAGGTAACAATGAATTCTGTGATGAAAATGAATAAAACAAGGTCATATAATAACAAGAGAGGCATAGGAGTTCAACAGGTAGACACTAAATGAATGTTTGAGACCATAAACCCCTAGACGCAGACTCTAAGTGAAGTCACGAGAAGGAAAGTTTGTAATAGGAACTAATAAGAAGAGGGATTCGTGGAGAAAAGACCAGCTAAAGAAGAAAAAAACAGATTCAAGAGTTTTGTAATTCTAGCTTACATAGAATTCAGCGCAAATCAAGTCGTGTAGTAATCGCAGAAGACATGGGCTAGAGCCTGAATGATTTACATGTTGAATGCTTCAAGGAAAAAGCAGCCATTTAACGTAATCCTGGAATTGGAGAAAATGGAATCCTTCAATAGGCTTGATGTTGCCTGTGGCCATATCTAGCTCTCCTCTCTGCGCCATTGTTTCCCTGGCTTTCCCAGAATGGCTCCTTGTCATCATTCAGGTGTCTGCCCTCAGCATTCAGATCCTCAGAAGCCTTCTCTAATCACTCAATGCAATTTGTTCCCTATTTCCATACTACTCACTATTCCAACACCATGATACAGTTTCTTGGAAATACTTGTCAAAATATGAAATCATCTTTCTATATTATTTATTAGTTTCCTTATTTTACTATATAAGAAAATAAGTTCTAAGAAGTAGTGTCTTTGTCTGCCTTATTTATCTCTGTATCTCCAGTGAGGATAACAGTGACTGGAATAGCAAGCAGAAAAGGTGAGTTTGATTATGACTCGTGTTTCACTGTTATTAAGTAATGCAACATTAATATGTCGGGGTATGGAGGACTGAAGGGATTATATACTGTAAAGGAACCATTAAAGAAGTTGATCTGTATCATTTGGGGAGAAAAGACTTTGAGTAGTTCCTCCAAAGCTGCCTTTGCAAATCTGGAGGGATACACCTGGAAAGAGAAAGCGGATTCATTCTATTAGACTCCACTATAAAGAACTAGAAAGTCATATAGAAGTGGAGTTCTATTCAATATGATAAAGAACTCCTGAGCAGTCCAAACAGAACAAAAATTCAGTGATCTTCTTTGGTAACTAATCTTTATATTGGACATCATGACTTTATATGAAATTGGAGTAAATTCTTAGTTCTCAGTGTTGAAGAAAACTCTAACATCTCGTTAGATGTTATCTAATGTTTGTAAAATAATAACTATGAAGAATTAAGTTTAAAGAAAATTGAATTAGAGTAATGCAGAAATTTTAATAGAGTCTTTAATAAAATAAAGTTCATTGTGTATCTTCCCAAAAGAAATAGTGTTCCCTTTGGCACTGAGCACAGTAGACACGATTTTGTCAATAGGAGCTGGAAACTCCATGTGTGTGTAAAATCTAAATCCAGATAGCATGAGATAACCTAGGAGCAACATGAACCAACAGGAAAAAGAGTTGCTACTTTTCATTCACACCATCTTGTCCCATAATCAAAACTATCTGACCTCATCAATTCAAAGGAAATTAAAGAGAACCAAAGCACAGGATCCTTGGATGTGATAACTCCCTGTTCCCATGAGAAGCAAGGAACAAGGTCCTGCCAGACACAAGATCAAAATGCAAATAGCCAGATCTCTATGTCACTGTGCCCCAGTGCACAAAAGGGCATGAACACAGTGAGGGCTACATAGAAGGAGGAGGAGGAGGAGGAGGAGGAGGAGGAGGAGGAGGAGAAGGAGGAGAAGGAGGAGGAGAAGGAGGAGGAGAAGGAGGAGAAGCAGAAGCAGGAGAAGTAGGAGAAGGAGGGGAAAGGAGGAGGGAGAGAGGGGGACAAAGGAGGAGAAGGAGGAGAGGGAGGAGAGGGAGATGGAGAAAAAGAGCTAGGATGTGAAGGAGCCACACAGGGAAGGGAGAGGAGGGCAGACAAGAGGCAAGAACTGGTCCTCCCAAATCTAGGTCATCGATTTTAAAACTATCCCAAGAAGGCCTTAAGGGTATTGGGTGGAGCCTGTGATGGATGCCAAGAAGGATGGGAGTCTGGGGATTAGAAATGGGCTGATGCAGCAATTAGGAGGAAAATACAGAATTAAATAGTAGAGTCCCAAGTGCCTCTCACCTACCTCCAATCCTCAGCTCTATTTATCGGTTGTACATATTAGTGTTTCAAGGAAGGGTTTTACTTGAAAACCTGAAACCCCAACTAGGTTAACGTCACTAGATGTGAGAGAAGCAGAAAGCATAAAGTAGAAAACGGACTGTCACAGCATTGCACCTTGGCTAGATGAGGATGAGGGGACAGAGAAGGAACCCTTGTCCCTTGACTCTAGAGGTTCCCTGTCCCCCCGGAAGCCTCCTTCTTTCCATCTGATCCTCACACATGAAAAGGCCATGTACTCTGATACAGCACTCAGCTCCTTCTGCCTGCTCATTTAAACATTAGCTGTTGTTCCTAACTGCTCTGATTTTATCAGCTTCACTCCTATGATTCCAATTTCCAACTCATCTTTGATTTGTCTTAGATGTACATTTAAAGGCCATACACCAGAGTGATTAAAAAAACATTGGCTTTTAACCTGAAACTAGGTATTTCTCAAAGTCCCTGTTGCCTCAGCTAAATACCAGGACAAATAACCACACAGATCATAAGATTATTTTGAGTTAGATAGTGCATATACCAGGTGTAACAACAGTTCTAGCACATAGCAAGTACACAACATGTGGTTAATTTTCTTATTGTACCTTTCCCTTCCTACAGCCATTATTCTATACCTGGATTACTGCCCAGCCATGGTGCTGGCTTGCTTAGTTCCCTCCAGCTAACTGACCCAGAAACTCTTTATTCAGGTCCTGATCCAAATGAATTCTACCACTGTTCACTAACCTTCTAATGGGTCACCTTTCTCTTCCCTGTGATTCCTTACATCCACTGGGGAAAGAGCCCTAATATTCTCAAATTTTTCTCTCGTTTTATTTTTATGTTTTTCTGCATTAGTCCTACCTTGCCTTCCCTAAAATGGAGCCATGGTCATAGTCTGACAAGGCCTCAAGTTTCCCCTCCCCTTACAGGAAAGTCAGGAGGAATAAAGAAACTTCCCTGAGCCTAAAGGGACTGCTTTTTGTCTTCTTGGCCTTCATCTTTCACCTTCAAAGGATCCTCCCTCTATAATTCATGGCTCATTGTACAACTTAAAATTTTCTTCTTCCTGTAAGCAGCTGTCCAAACCAAAGCAACCCAT
Organism: Panthera tigris; assembly: GCF_018350195.1. Lineage (NCBI taxonomy): Eukaryota > Metazoa > Chordata > Mammalia > Carnivora > Felidae > Panthera > Panthera tigris. The sequence continues at coordinate 197,110,504 of NC_056660.1, read as the reverse complement.
GTCTGATCATTTTATCTCACTTTTCCTGACCTTTTTAAATCCAAAGAACTCTTTTTTTCACCAATCTTTTATCTGCTTTACATCTGGATACACCCTTGAGGATTATTATGTCAGCCCCACCCCTGAGAAATTAATTTGACATTTTGCCCACTAGCCATAGCCTCCGTAAACAATTGTTCATATTTCCTACACCTACTGCTACTACTAAGTTCACACGTATTCTGAACTGTGACCTCTAAATTCATAACTGCTCACATCTTGCATAGTCTATCAGAACCTTCTTTTTTTTTTTTTTAATTTTTTTTTCAACGTTTTTTATTTATTTTTGGGACAGAGAAAGACAGAGTATGAACGGGGGAGGGGCAGAGAGAGAGGGAGACACAGAATCGGAAACAGGCTCCAGGCTCCGAGCCATCAGCCCAGAGCCCAACGCAGGGCTCGAACTCACGGACCGCGAGATCGTGACCTGGCTGAAGTCGGACGCTTAACCGACTGCGCCACCCAGGCGCCCCTATCAGAACCTTCTTGAACACTTGACTTTCTTCCGGGCCTATGTCCCTCTTTATGGTTCCCCTCCAGTCTCTGACGTACACACCTCCTATCCAGAAAGTCATTTTTTTTTTTTCATTTCTCACTCAGTGTTGTAACATATTTTGGGAGACAAAATCCAGTGCTGCAAAAATCTAGTGCTAGTGTTGTTTACTGGCCATTAATTTTTTTTTTAATGTTTTTATTTTTGAGACAGAGAGAGACAGAGCATGAGCAGGGGAGGTGCACAGAGGGAGGGAGACACAGAATCTGAAGCAAGCTCCAGGCTCTGAGCTGTCAGCACAGAGCCTGACGTGGGGCTCAAACTCACAGACTGTGAGATCATGACCTGAGCCGAAGTCGGATGCTTAACCGACTGGACCACCCAGGTGCCCCAGTGGCCATTAATTTTTATATCCATTGTTGACTGTCTGACATTCTCCCATGGACGTCTGTACCAAGCCTCTCCATCCTTCTCCAGCTTCCAGACCAACACAGTTTTTTCTGCAAACGGTAACCCCAGAATTTAACAGTCTGAGCCAACCTTACAATGGGTACCCTTTCATCTTTCTTCCTCTCCCTTTGAAATATGTCTCTACATTTACCTGCTCTTCTCTGTCTCCTATGACAGAGGGAATGGTGTTTCACCTTGTGTTCTTAACCTTATTTACTACTTCTCTATCCTGCTCCAATTAGCCACCCTCCACCATCTATCTTAAATTCCTTCTTCTTCCCTTTGGCTATGAGGCATGTTCAGTGTTCCCTAGACTTCACTGAAGCTTTGGCTTCTTCCACTCCCCTCCTCTCTTTGATTATCAAATGTCCAAAAAACATTATAATGCTATTCTCTACTTCATCCTCATCTCCCTTTGAACCCATTCTCATTTCCTTTGCTAAATGCATTTTCAAACCTCAACAAAGACACCCATTCTTGAGACATAATGGCTTTTTCTCAGTATTCATTCTCTTCAGATGTTCATAGCAAACAATAAAACTCATAAGGAACCCTCTTTATTAGGGCATTCGCTTCTCCCCTTTTCCATTACTGAACTCATCATAGGCTCCCCCATTAATTAGTTTCATGATCTCGTGAGGATTACTTAAATACTCTGAGTCTCAACTTACTCACTGGTAAAATTAGGGTAATAAGAATTCCTTCCTCAATGAGTTGTCCTGAAGCTCACATTCCATATTCTAACTACCATGTATGAAATTCTAATTATGATGTTCATTTCTTCAAAAATAATCAGTATTTTCTGAGGACGCAAAATATAAAACTAAGTGTGATCGGTTTAATCTGAGTCTAATATTCTTCATTTGGTGAAAAAAAGTTTGATGTGTTAACTTATTTCATAACCAGGCCAAGCAGCCTATACTTAATTTCTTCTACTATGTGAAGTTTAGAATTCTAAATAACAGTCCCCACCTCTGGTGCAGACAGGAAAATTCTTCTCACCTCAAATAATCAATTTGTCGGTCAGGTATTAAGTAGCAATTAAGTGACAAGAACCGCAACCACCCAGGGTGTGACATTGTACTTTGAGAGCCTCTCAGAGCCAGCACTGACTCTGGGTGACCTCACAGGAAAGGTGGAGAAACCAAGCATTGGCATATAAACATGACCCCTTCCCTGGGGTATGGCTGATGTAGCGGGTGTGACAGCCTAGAGAGCGTCCACATCACAGCCCTCTCCACCATGAAGGTCATTGGGGGTTTGCTCCTATTCTGCACAGTGACCCATTTCTTCAGCAGCTCAGGTGAGTTAAGGGTAGAGAGTACCCTGTAGAGTCATTAAGCGTGTCTTCTCAAATAACCCCTTCTCAGCATTTGAGAGAAATGTCTGGTCATGTGGTTTTAGAGCGTATTGGTTTGTGGAGCACCTGGGTGGCTCAGTTGGTTAAGCGGCTGGTTCTTGATTTGGGTTCAGGTCACGATCTCACGGTTTGTGAGTTTGAGCCCCGAGTTGGGCTCTGAGCTGGCAGCACGGAGCCTGCTTGGGATTCTCTCTCTCTCTACCCCCCCTCTCGCCGTCCCTTCCCCGCCTGTGCTCTTTCTTCCTCTCTCTCAAAATCAATCAGTAAATATTAAAAAAGATAAAGTGTACTGGTTTTTAACACAAACAGCCCTGGCCTGGGAAGGGAGGATCTTGTGTACTAGCTGGTATTGGGGGATTTGGCTCCAGGGTCTTTGCTTTTAAGGATTTTTTATTTTCATCCATGGAATCATAAAAAAAAAAAAAAAGAACTAATTTCTTCATAAGTCTACCTAATTTCATAAGAACACTGGAAGTGGTTGGTGTTATTAGATACGATTCCTCAGTGTAGCAACACAGAAAAACTTGGATATCTCTCCAAATCAGTCCAGGAGGATCAAAATAAAACCCAATTCTCCAAAGCCCAGGAGTCGACAATTAGACTTTTATATGGTGAAAATTATTTAAATAAATTAAGATTCTAACACCTTAACAATATTCCATTCCATTTCTTTTTTAATGTTTATTTATTTATGGGGGGGGGGCAGAAAGAGAGAGAGAGAGAGAATCCTAATTTGCACTGTCAGGGCAGAGCTCAACGCGGGGCTCGATCTCATGAACCACGAGATCATGACTTGAGCCGAAATCAAGAGTTGGATGCTTAACTGACTGAACCCCCCAGGCGCCCCTCTGTTACATTTTTTTATGTCACTTTGGAGGAGAGAATATCAATGATGGCAGCACTTCATGCTCTTAGGAGGGGTGACTGCAATACCTTCTATTGCTATCTGACTTTGAACCATCATCATGAGCTCCAGAAAATATCTCGTGGTCAATAAAGGGAAGAAACTGGCTAATTCTCTTGACTGAATACAGGGCTTACCTTATTGGCCATTTGGTTTCTTCAGCAAACAGCTGGAGTTTTATATAAGAACAAAGCGTGCGCTGAGATTTCTTGCCATAGCAAATACAGAGTCTTAATCTATAGGCCCGATTTTACATTAATCAATGAGACTTCAAGACTTTGCTTTATTTTTAACGTTTCCATCTCTAACTCTCTTTCAGAAGCTGCTAGCCTATCTTTAACAACAGTGAGTATATTGAATTATGTTTAATTTCAATTTCCATTGACATTTAGTCAACAAACATTTTTGCAATATATATGTAGAATTAATTAAGCATGTTTGGGGGGCAGAAGGGGGAAGCAGACACAGATTAAAAACTCTGCTCTCCAGAAGGCAGTTGAAGCAATGGGATGTACATATAAATAACTGTAGCCTAAAAAAAAAAAATCCCAAGTTAAGGGAGAGAGAGATGACTTCCAGCTGAGAGACTGGTAAAGTCTTCATGGAAAGGGCAACATGTGAGAGGCAGGGCAGTTACCTTGGTTCATTGGGTGGGCTCTAGATTCAAATCCCAAACCCATTATTAACTGCGTTTATGTTATACAAGTTCTTTGTTTTGAAGCCATAATTTCCCCCCATCTATAAACAGGCATCATAGTCGAGCCTACCTTATTCAGTAAACAAAAAAAAAACTCATGTACAATTCAAGGTTAATGCCTAGCATGGAAATTCTCAGGCATTAATAATAGCAGACTATCCTAGCAGTCACAGAAGTGGTGATAGCAGTACGAGTATTTGTCATGGTGGTAATATTATTACTAATAGAAGTAGCCATAGGAGCATCAGAATATCTGATCTGGGATTCCCAGGATGGTATTCTGCCTCCTGCCCAACAGTGGCCAGCGTAGCCTAGCTTGGGGGCCTGAAAACAGCAGGACATTCTCTTGTGTCCAACACAGGGGAACTGCAGCATTTACAAGAAGTACCCAGTGGTGGCCATCCCCTGCCCCATCATGTACCTGCCTGTCTGTGGTTCTGATTACATCACCTATGGGAATGAATGCCACCTATGCATTGAGAATTTGTGAGTACCTCATGGGAATAAAAAAGAAGTTACGGCCAGTGTCCTCCACAGCAAACTTCTCCTCTTTCTATGAGCCTGTTTCACTCTCCATAAGCTGTGCTTATTCCCACCCAGAAGCATCTGGGAGAGAGAGAAAACTGACTGTCTTGTGGTCAGGCTAGGCTTGGCCCCCTGCTCTGCCAGCTTGAACTCGTTCCATCCATCCCCCAACTGCCAATTCCTGTCTCAGTTGAGGGAGTCCAATAAGACCAGGAGCCTAGAGGTTCTACAGAGGCACCAGAGGCACCAGAGGAGCTAAGGGGATCATTTGGGGGTGATCTCCAACCCCAAGTTCAGCTTTTGGCTGTTTTCGGTAATGGGGTTCCACACAGTATTTTGTTAGAGAGAAGGATCTTAAACCCCACACTAAGAAATCATTGAAACCCACTATCCCACATGACTTCTAAGAGACTTATGGCCATACTGCTTGATTCTTAGACAAACTGGCTGGAAAGCCTTTCCGCTCCTCAAATTCCTAGCAGCTCTATCTGTAGCCTTAAGGGGGAAAAGGGGAATAAGGCTATGGCAATTTTTTTTCTTTTATCTAAAAGAGGGGAATGCAGCTCTCAGTGCTTCCACCTGGGTCCCACGGGCATGTTTTGTTTAGGTATTTCGTTTAGCCTGCATGGTATTTTTGAAGGCAATATAACTAGGTCATTGCCACTTCTTTAATGCAAAACAGGCACCTAAGCATTTATTCCCTTACACAAAGTCCGCTCTGCTCATTGTTAAGTCTTTTTAGACCACCGGATTTTGGCCATCCATTTTCAATCTTAATATTTTTCATCTCCGTGATTATCTCACAAGTTGGAATAGCAGGTGAGGCCTCTAGCCCACAAAGATATGTCTGCATCTTTATTTCTACCCAGGAAGAGGGAATCTTCAGAAAAGAGAAGATGCACACATACTGGGCCTTTGGCCTAGCAACTAGCTTGTGTTCAAGGACACTGAAGGGGACATGTGGTGGCAGTTCTTACCACTGCAGGATCCAGCTTCATCACAGGCCTTGCTGAGCAAGAAAAGCTGAGGGGCAGGCCACCTCAACTCCCCTTGTCAGAAGCCCTCCTTCTTTGTAAGATGCAGGGTAACCCCAGGCTCTGGGGTCAGTGGGGGCCGTGGGCAGGCTGGATGTATCACTGGACTAGGGAAACTTGGCTTCTGTCAGAAACTGCCTGTGGCAGGGACATTCCTTTTCAGGGATTCAGTTTCCTCATCTGTAACATTAAGTTCTGCCTCCTAATTTCTATAGTTCCTTTTGGCTCTAACATGATATAACATGGCCTCTTGCTTAATGAATCTTGTGTGTTTTCTCATAGGAAAAGTAACGGAAAAGTTCAGTTTCTTCATGAAGGAGCATGCTAACTTCCCCGCAGACATGGATACAGAGCGATGACATCTTCACCATCACCTTCATCTTCCCTGGGCTCTGACTGCCCTCTCCCTCATCTCAGCCGGGGCTCTGGGTAAGGGCAGAGACGGAATGCGACGCATCTTTGTTGGGCAGAGAAAATTGTTGCGGTCCTCCTCATGCCTCACTGATTTCCGGGCCTCCTTTTGTACCTCAGTAAAACAATCTCCTTACATAGTTTACCTCTACTTCTGCTTGTATTTGTTTCTTAGATTGGGATGTCGCATATCAGTTTAAAAATAAAACTGAAGGACACATAAATCTCCTTTAGGAGAAAATCCTGTATGAAGAATTCCAAGTGACTTCAAAAAGACACACGCACACGCATGCACACCCACCCACACACACAGACCAGTGAACATCTTACCCTCTCCTGGAGTCTTTACTTTCCTTAATCAGTACCTGTCACTGGGAACTAGTCTGTGGACCATACTGGTCCTTTATATTAGTCTCTTTTCCAAAGTGCCTCAGAAGGGAGACTCCTTCGTTGTAACAAGTCATCCCTGATGGGGTGCCTGGGTGGCTCAGTCTGTTAAGTGTCTGACTCTTGATTTCAGTTCAGGTCATCATCTCACGGTTCATGAGATGGAGCCCCATGCTGTCAGCGCAGAGCCTGCTTGGGATTCTCTCTTACCCTCTTTCTCTGCCTCTCCTCACTCTCTCTCTCAAAATAAATAAACATTAAAAAAAAAAAAAAAAAAAAGATGTCATCCCCGGAGGGAAGACTTTCCTGCCCATTTCTTTCCATGAGCATTCAATAATTTCTCTTTTCCTGTCTCTCACCTTGCTAACCTCCTACTGTCGCCTTAATAGAACATCCCTGGCACTGACTACAACATGGCTTGAGCTCCTCTCTAACACCTGTCTTCCATACCTGTAATATGTAGATACTGCTATGTACCAAGACAACATTGACAGTATTGGCAAGTTGTGCATTTTTCCTTTAAATACAGAGATATATAATTCCCTCCAAGTGGTGAAGCTGGAGTTCTTTCCATAGAGGCTGCTTATGTGACCACTACGCTTTGAGGAGGTCTCAGTGCTACGTGTAGCTCACAAAACATTAGTGACCTAGTTTGGGCCTTGGTGTACTTTCATGGGTCATTTTCTCCTCCCCATGTTCACTTCTTCCCTCACTTGCTCCAGAACTATTCTTGGCCCAGAGATTGAAAGAGGATAGTCCTGCCCACCACCTATAGGCTGCCTTAAAGATAAAAGGAGGCCTTTGGAAACCTTATCTCCTTACAAACTCAAGTAGAGAGGGAATTCATAGTTATGGTGACTCCATAAAAGTGGTATAAAAAAGGCTTATAAGCAGTTGACTCCCGCCTTTATATCCTACCTCTAAATTGCTATATAATCACATTAAGTACAGACTCTGTCCCCATGATCATGACACACGTAACATGGTCGAGATGATTGGGATAAAATATGGGTCTGAACCAGAGTCAAGTTCAACGTCAAGTTCAAAGTTAAAGCCAAGCCAGATCATGGTCAAGTCAACTGTGAGACTGTGAAGAAGAGCAAGGATAGGGAAGTATCTCAGAAAAAAACAGAGCTGCTGAAGTAAAAGTAGCAGATAGGGAGAAGTCGTGATCTGGACAGTGAAGGGCCTAGAACAGGTGGTCAGATGGGTTTGCTGGCTTAGCTCTCTTGAGTTGCTTGCCACCTTCGGCAGCTCTCACCTCCCGGTTCTGAGCTCCCTCCCACACCGGTGTGATCCTCTCCTGAACTGCTCACACCTGCTGGTGTGTGTAGAGCATCCCCTCACCTGAGTGGCACACACCCCCTCAGTCTCCCAGTCTGTGCTGCTCTTCTCATCATGCCAGTTCCTCCCACCTTCTCACATCCTCAGCTTCTCTTGTTTTTCCTTCTCCCAGTTTTGATTTATCCCTGCATCTAACACTGTTTGCTCTGTCTTAAACAAACACCTGCATTTTCCTGGTGTTCCTCACCAATCTTTCTTACGTATCTTCAGTTGCTTCTACCTTCTTAGGAGCCTTGATTTCTGTATTTCTCCATTTGCCTCACCCCTTTCTCCTCTGCTGCTATCAAGTTTTTGGCTACCTAGTCCTTCCCATTCTTCCTCTGATCTTACTCACAACTTCTCGGCTGACCTGAATCCTCAGAAGCTCATTTCTGAGTACACAAAAGCTCCCTTCTCCTTGAAGTTGGATTGTGATAAAGACCAAGGCATGGGCATACCCCTACCCCGTGAGCTCGTCTTCACCCTGGTGTATGGTACAGATAGAAAAACCTATGACAATCCCTGCCAACTGTGCGTGAAGGTCAGGGAAACATATCAAAAAACCATGATACAAAACATGGGCAAATACACACCTACACTAGAATTCCTGATCGTCAAGGATGAAAGAGAGCCAGTCAACCGCCTCATTTTATGGATAGAAACTCTGAATTTCCAGAATTGGAAATGTCTCATTGTTCACATGGAAGACGAGGACAAGAACCCAGATTTGCTACTCCCAATCCAGGGCCCAAACAGTGTTTCCAGGATTTCATCCATTATACCTCAATACTCTTGAGAATCAAATTCCTTCTACCATGAAATGACCCAATGTATAATAACATCTATAAAGCACTTAGAGTTCACAAAATACTTTCATATTTTCTGTCTCGTTTAATCCCCACCTAACATCATAAGGTAAACTTTATCAGCCAAACTTTTCAGGTGATATAAAAGAAGCTCCCAAAGTAAAATGATGGGCAGAATTGCAAAACCGGGAATGGTGGATGGTTCTGCTTGCTCAGGATCTATCTAGCGTCTGTTGTACACACCACACTGCATAAAGAAAGTTAGGAAACATCTCGCTTTATTGCAGACCTGAGCCGCATTAGTTCTTCAGTCTATACTGCATCCAAAGCAGATGCTAACCGTTGATGACACTGCCCCCTTTTCTGCCAACATTCACCAAAACTTACCACCTAAAAGGAGGTTTCTGATCTTTCTTAATTTGAAGTCTAGATTTGGCCTACAATTGATACATCTGTAAAATCCTTTTAATATTTATAAATGATGTTTAAAAACAGTTATTGCTCTTTAAATTTTAGAATCAATCTATGGTTAACCGGTAGTAGAATGAATTACAGTATACAGAATGGAATGTGTATATTTTTAATGTATGAAATGTAAAAATTAACATAGAGGTGACAAATCTTTAGAGAAAAAAGTTGGCTGGGGTAAGTGTGTGGAGGCAAGTAATTTTCTTGCAGAATTACGAGATGCTATCTAAGGATGAGAATAATAGAACGTGACTAAAATATATTATTTAAAGTTATAAAGGTAATATGAAGACTGAAAAGTCGCGATATACTCATCAAAAATTGGGAAGAGCTAAAAGTCATGATATAGTCATCAAAAATTGGGAAGAACTAAAGATGGGAAGGTAATGTAAATTAACAATTTTTCCTTCATAGATGGGGGTCAATAAGTAACTCTTTTTAGTTAAGAAATCAAGAAACAAGGTTACAAGTATACTATTGAGAATTATTATGGTAGCAACCTTAGAATAGAAATGGTTAAAATTATCTCCCACTGAAGTGTGATATTGGCAATGAAGACTTTGGTTTTCATCGTAAGCTAGTTAACGTCAATGGACTAAATATATATATATATATATATATATATATATATATATATATATATATAGATCTTACTATCACATATGTAATTAATTTCCTTTCTTTCCCTTTTTCCCTGCCAGGGAAAGTAAATCTTTGCCACAGGGAAGCTGATAACCATAAATGCAAATGTAAAGGAGGTTTATTTTTAAATTTTTACCTCTCCAAGTTTAGACCTGGAAGAGAAAATGATTTTATTCAGTTTTACTTGCTTCTCTGTGTACTCATCGGCATTTGCAACACTGAGGTCTTTGGCGTCCTCATCCTCTCTGTCTTCATTATACAACTTCACCAAACAGCTCAGGAGAACACAACAAAACTTGGGACAGGAGACTTATGTGTTTATGCGAACCTGAACTTTCACTGGTGTGTGTGGCCGTGGGTTGGTCATTCATGTGTGTGATAGCACTTCCCTTACTGACAAAATCAAGAGAATAATAATCCCTAATTTAACCTGTCTATTGTGACAGTCAGGTGACATATGCATGCAAACACACTTTGTAAACTGAAAAGTCCTACAGAAATGAAAGGGTTGATTACGACCTGTATGCCTTCCTTCTCCAACATTTACCCAGGCCCAAAACATAGACCACATTCTTGGAAATGTGTCTGGCATGTTGGAAGTAAAGGCCCATGATCAGCAAACGTTCTGGGTTGTTTTTTTTCTTGGTTTGAGATAAATGGGAACATTTCAGTTCCGTAGAAATTGATACTAGAAAGTGAAAAGGCAAATGTACAATGTGAACATATAAGAGTACATGAATTTATGTATATAGTTTGCTCCATTGGATATGGCCTCACTTTATAGTGTAAGACTGTGATGAAAAATGAGATATTCGAATAATCTCAAGGATCTCATCACAAAATATTTACAAATCTTGAAAGGAAAAAGAGTAACCATAGAGTGGAGAAACCTGTCAGACACTAACCTGCACAAGTGATCGAACTTAGCATCGTTAGTGATGGGGCAACATCACGTAAACTATCTCAAAGTATACAGTGCAAATAATGTAGAGTAACTTCCGTATTTCCCTGCCAAAAATGCACAACTTGAACATAGCCCCTAGGAAATGTCAGACAAACTCAAATTCAGAAACCTGCTGTAAAATAACTCATCTACAACCTTCAAAAACCAAGAACCGGCCTTTTAAATATTCTTCATTGAAAGAGACTAAAGAACATGACAATTCATGATCCTGAATGCATCTTTTATTATTGTTGTTGAGAGTCCACATAAAAAAATTCATGTTTTTACTTTTTTTAATTTTTAAAATTTAAGTATAATTAACATGCAGCATTCTACTAGTTATAAACACCCTCATTTTTCAAGTGTATAATTCAGTGGTTTCTAGTCTACTCACAAAATTGTGCAACCATCACCACCATCCGATTGCAATACCTTCCATCACTCCAAAAAGAAACTCCAAGCCCACTGGCAGCCACTCTCATTCCCCCATCTTTCCAGCCCCTGGCAACCATGAATCTAATTCTTGTCTATGAATTTACCACTCTGGACATCATACATAAACAGAGTCATATTATATAGTGTCTAACTTCCTTCACTTAGCATAAGATTTTCACGATTAATCCATGTGGTAACAGGTGTCAGTACTTTATTCCTTTTTGTAGCGGAATAATATTCCATTCTATGGCTAGACTACATTCAACATTTATCAATCAATGGATACTTGGATTGTTTCCAGTTTTGAGCCATTATGAATAAAGCTGCCATGAACATTCACATCCAAGATTTTGTTTTGTTTTGTTGTCAATTCTCTTGGGTAAATACCTAGAAGTAGAATTTCTAGGCCATAGGGTAACTCTACATTTAACTTTTTGAGGACCTAACAAACTCTTTTCCAAAGCAGCTGTTATGACATTTGCCATTCCCACCAGCAATGTATGAGGGTTCCAATTTCTTTACATCTTAAACACCTTGTCTTTTTTTTTTTTTAGACATTCTAATGGATGTGAAATTGTACTCATTTTGGCTTTGATTTGCATTTCCCTGCCTTTATTGGCCATTTGTATATCTTCTTTGGAAAAATGTTTATTCAAAATCCTTTGCTCATTTTTTAACTGGATTATTTGTCTGGTGTTGTTGAGCTGTATATATTCTGTTTATATATTCTGAATACTAGTCCTTTATGAGAACTATGATTTGCAAATATTTTCTCTCATTCTTTGGGCTGTCTAATGAAGAACAAAAGTTTTTAATTTTGATAAAATCAACTTATTTATTTTCCCTTTTGTTTATTGTTTTTAGTAGCATATCTAAGAAGCCATTGCCCATTAAAAGGTCACAAAGATTCATGCCTATGTTTTCTTCTAAGACTTCAAAAGTTATAATTCTTACATTTAGTCTTTGATCCATTTTGTGTTAATTTCTGTTTTACTTTTTTATACAAGATGAAGTAAGTGTCCAACCTTAGTGTCCCAGCATGAATTTTTGAAGACTATTCTTTCTCCAGTAAGTTGTCTTGGCAATTTGCCTTTGTCAAAAATCAACCGACCATAAATAAAAAAAGTTTATTTTTGGATCTTCAATTGTTATACGCTGTCTTGACTACTATAACTTTGTAGTAAATTTTAAAATTGAGAAGTGTGCGTCCTCCAGCCTTCTTCATTTTTAAGATTGTTTTGGCTATACTAGGTAACTTGTATTTCCATAGGAATTTTAGGATGGACTTATTCATTTTTCCAAAAAGGGCAGCTAAGACTTTGGTAGAGACTACTGCCATCATAACAATATTAAATCAGGTTGGGTTGGATCGTTCTGTTATAAAGGCATTGTGGACACAAATGGCAAAATTTGAATGGAGTCTTGAGGTAAAGAGTACTCGAGAAGTTCCTTGTTTTAGTTTTGCAACAATTATTTTAAAACAAAGAGTTAAAATTTAAAAATGTGTTCTTCCTAATTGTTATGCAAAGCAGATACCAGTAACCTGATAAACCTGTTCCTCTGAGAATGCAAAGTTCAGGCAGAGAAGTGACTTCCTAATGTGAAATAGCAAGAGAATATGGGAAGGATATGCTACACTGGGCTGAATTCTTAAGTAAATTCTCAAATAAACCGTAAGGCTCTCCCCGCCTCTCCCACCCCCAATACATACTGAAAATAGTTCAGAATTCCTTGGGAGGGGGGGGGGACTCAACTTCATAGTGACATTTTAGTCTTTTTTTTTTTTTCTATTCCACTATAACTCAGTGCTGCCTAAACAGTCTTGCTTATTAGGAGGAAAGTACTACCATTGTGTTGAAAGACATTTCTGAAAAGCTCAGGTGACTTAGTGTCAAAGCTTTCCTGATTCCCAGATCCTGCAACATTTCTCCTCCAGAGGTGACCCCTTAACCCGTGCATGTGTGCACATCAACGGGTCCTAAACTCTGGCCAGTCTTCCCCAGAAGCAGAAGAGGTTTAAGCAATTATAATCCCACCCAGCCCAGCCTTCCAACACCCTCCACAGAGTCACCTCTATATTAGTTCTCCTCTAATTTTGTGTCTAAAATCTTGAGATTCAAGTCTCTTCTTGGGTTTCAATTTAGATGACTGCCTTATTCCCTAGAGATTCTCTCTTTATGGCCCTGTAACTGTATGTGAACTTGTTCCTTCTAGATCATCCTCTTTCCCTTCTCTTCTCCCTTCTGCATTCACACTCTTATAACCAAAGCCAAGTATCAGGCTCTGATCTAGACAAACTCTCCCTCAAATAGTACTTGCCTCACTAAACCCCTATCCCACCTTCTGGAGCCTGAGGGTGGAATTTGGGAACTTCTCACCTAGACCAGTGATCTTTAAATTATCCTGTGGAGCCCTAGGGTCTCCATGAGAGTGACTCGAGGGCCACTATAGGAAGATGGGGATTAGGAAACCAAGCTGCCACATTCCTTCTTTAAGTAACAGAGAGCCTCTGTGATCTGTTTAGTGTATTATTCTTCCATATAATATTTTCCAGTTCCACTATGCACTCTTGTGACCTTGGGCAAGTTATTTATGTTCTCTGAGCTTCACTTCTTTTATTTGTAAAGTCTTAATAGTAGTAGTGTTTATCTCATATAGTTTTAAAATTTAAATAGGTTAATATTCATACAACAATTCCAAAAACTACCTGACACATACTTAGTGCTCAGTAAATATTATTACTGTCATTGCTATTGTCATTAAACAAAGTATTTTGCCATTAAAAAAGACAAGTTCAAAAATGTGGATAGAGATCATTCTCACATTCAATAAAGGAATTACCTCTACAGGGTCCCTGACAAGTATTCACTTGACTTCCAATGAGAGATTAAAATGATAAGATCCTCATTACCTGCAGTCATTATCAAACATTGCTGATCATCACAAAGTTTCTTTTGCTATCAGTGCCAATCTATTATTTCCAGTAGGCCACAAAGATACATCATCTGCATATTTTAAGACAGTTCCTAAGTGCTTCCTGATCTTTTCTTCAGACCACTGTCACTGTTATTGTCTTCGCTATCTTGATCATCATCATCAAATACCAAAATTTTTTAAGAGCTTACTTTGTGCCAGACCCTGGATAAGTACTTACATATATATCTCATTTGAAACTTACAACAAGCTTATGATAATGGTGTCATTAACTTTATTTTGTAAGCTTGTTAAAGAAAAATTATTTGGCACTTATTAAAATGGTAGGGAAGGTGCCATTCAAGGTATAGTCTTGAATGCTCCTATTGCAATAAGAAAGAGAGAGTGCTCAACTCCGAATATAATAAGTGGGGATTTATAGCCAAGGAGCAAGTTGAGGGAGTCAGTAGATGGAAAATTACTAACATTAGTTATCAAGGACAGGGAGGATTCTTGCTAAAGGTTGGCCAAGAATTTATATACTAAAAGTGGGGAAAATAACTTGATCAGATATCAAGGGTAGAGCAATGACTAAGCAGGATTCTATGCTAATACAGAAAGGGGAAGGCAAAAGGCATGAGATGGAGGTGAGGTGGGGAGCAAGGTTAAGGCCTAGTCAAGAAAAGGACTCAGAGGAGCCTAACTAAAGTTTAGTCAAGAAGAGAGTCCTTGTTAAGCTATAATGAAAACAGTGGGAAAGTTTCTCATTATTCATGCTATACCCAAGTTGAAATATACCCATTTCTTTTGTTGTTGTTTTGTTTTTATTTTTATTTAAATCCAAGTTAGTTAACATACAGTGTAATAATGGTTTTAGGAGTAGAATTTAGTGATTCATCACTTACATATAACACCCAGTGCTCATTTCAACATGTGCCTTTCTTAACGCCCATCACCCTTTTAGCCCATCCCCCCACCCAACACCCCTCTCACAACCCTCTATTCTCTGTATATAAGCGTCTCTTATGGTTTGCCTCCTTCTCTATTTTTATCTTATTTTTCCTTTCCTTCCCCTATGTTCATCTGTTTTGTTTCTTAAATTCCACATGTGAGTGAAATCATATGGTATTTATCTTTCTCTAACTGACTTATTTCACTTAGCATACTACATTCTAGTTCTATCCATTATGTTGCAAATGGCAAGATTTCATTCTTTTTGAATACCAAGTAATATTCCACTGTGTGTGTGTGTGTGTGTGTGTGTGTGTGTGTGTGTGTGTGTGTGTGTGTATACCACCTCTTTATACATTTGTCAGTTGATGGACATTTGGGCTCTTTAATTTGTAATATAGTTTCTAAGAGTAAATGCTCATTAATGTTTACTGAATGATTAAATGAACATTAAGAAACTAAAGTTATTAGGAGATAAAGAACTTGCCCAAGGTCATGTAGGGAATGGTGAAGCTGACAATGAATTTAGCTCTGCAAGACTCTTAGAGTTTCAACTCTCAGTAGTATTAAGATGTCTGACCCCCCAGACCAGCATAGGTTCCAGCTGTCTTCATCCTTTTGAAGGGAAGCAACTGTGAATTTCAGTCTCTCAGTCTTTGACACCACTTCCATTGGTGGTATAAACAGTGTCTTACAACTGTCTACCAAAACTGCAAAAGCTGCTTGCAAGGTCTTCTCATAGAGTTGCTCTATTTGAAAATTGGCACATTTCAAAATAAGTGTCCTTGTAGCCTTTATCAAAGATTTCAAATGAAAAATAGTTTGATAAAGTGCAATTAAATGTATTTAAACCACGACCAAATGATTGGTGGCTTGTCTATTAAAAATTATTGTATTAGCATAAGATGTCACTGGACTTGTATGTACCTACAGCCCATGGAAAAGTCAACATCTCATTCTTTTTTTTCGAGAGAGAAAGAGAGAGGGTACTCACTCATGAGCAGGAGATGGGAGAGGGAAAGAGAGAATCTTAAGCAGGTTCATATCCAGTGCAGAGCCCAACATGGGGCTCAATCTCATGACCATGAAATCATGACCTGAACTGAAATCAAGAGTCTGACATTTAACTGACTGAGCCATCCGGGCACCCCAACATCTCATTCTTGAACCTTGAGCCTGTGCTTCAGGTACAGTCAAGCCACTGCAGCCAATAAATCCATTATTGGTTAAGATGGTCACATAGCTCTTTATTATTGCCTTTGAGGAATCCCTTCTTCCAAGGTTCCTTGATAAGGAAATTCCACCAGAGATCTGGCATTAAATGAGGAGTGACTATTCAACAAGTCCACCCATCTTACCATCTCCTCAAATTTAGAATCTTGGAGAAATGATCCCCCTGCTAAGAGCATAAATCATTGCTTGTTACTGCTGAATAAAGACTTGGGTGTTGATACCTTTTCTCTGTGCCCAGTCTAGAGTCTCAACTGGCAATATTTCCCATTTGGTGCTGGAGAAGATAGGAGGAAAGAGGGGAAACTGGGAAAGTGTCAAAAGAGGGGAAACACAGAAAGCTGCCATGCTGGTGAGTGTTCCTGGAAAAGTAGGGCAACCAAGAATATGTAGTAAACTGGGTGAAATGACTTAACTTCTTTCTGACTTCACTTTCTCGTCTGTAAAACAAAGAAAATTGTAGTAACTGACAGATTTGTTATGAAGATCCAATCATATAACAGCTGTGAAAGCACTCCATCTTTCAAGTATGTAAAGAAACAAAGAAATAACAGTTTTATTGGGTTCTATGGTCTATTAAAATGAGCAAACATGAGCAACCATCTGATTTCACAATAAAAGAATTCCCATACTAGCATATGTCTCTGACCTCCTCCCAGGATTCTGTTTCTGGAAATAGTTACTTCACAATTGAGGCAGGAACTCTTGTCAATATATAAGGTAGAACCCAAGTGGGCAGAGCAGACGGCAGAAAGTTACTTGTTTTGCCTCCCTCTGACTGCCCTTGGCCACTTCAGCAGCATGAAAGCAACAGCCTTTGCCCTGCTCTTGGCTTTGGCTTTGACATCCATCTTCAGTGAGTATCTCCCTTATTATACCCACCCTTCCCCGATACTAATAGCTCACGTTGTCTTCTGCTCACAGAATTCTGGGATAAACACAGATACATAGATAGTAAGGCAGGTTTTTTGAAATGCATTATTTTGTCTCTACCAATAAATCACTAAATGATACTATCTCTGGGGCTAAATGGTTAGCTAAGGCCAAAGTCTCATCCATATAAATATTTTGTATAACTTCTTTGGTAAGTGTACATCCAGACTTTGCTTTGACTTGATATCACCATTTATGGGGATGCCATTTCTTCATAAAACAGTCTCATCCATTGTTTGGCAACATGAACTATTATTATTTTTCATTGAGTTGAACTTTGCCTCCCTAGAATTTTCAACTGCCACGTATTCCTGCTACATAACAGCAGACATTCCCTAAATATAAAACCACTTCTCTGGTGTTTTTTTTCCCCCAATATTTCCTAAACTCTGATTATGAGGTAGGAAAGAACTTCTCAGTATTATAGTAGTTTCTCTTCATTATTATAGTAGTTGGCTATGCTCTAATCCCACTCCAAAAAAAGAAAAAAAAATATGTGCTAAGCTTCAACCTTTGATATTATATTGATACACAGCTCTGAAGAGAGTCATATTTTTGACAGTCTGAGAGCTGAAACATAAATAAAAGATCATTTTTCTACTAAGATGAGGTTCTTCCAAAGTTTAATTTAGTTTCTCTTGTCTTTGTTTTTCTTACAGATGTAGAATGTGCCACACGCCCTCAACAGGTCAGTACATCCATCTTGATATAAAGGTCCTACTTCTATGTAATTTTAAAGCCAGTATCAATAAGGAAACATTTGCTACTATACATTAATTAAATTGCTACATGTTTGAAGAAGTTTTTAAGTATCAAAACTGGTTTTATTTAAAAAACTATTAAGAGACCTTTCTGAACGGGACATAATAGAACAAAGTGGTTAGATACCTAGCATTCGAGTTATAAAGTCCTGAGTTTGTATTCTAGCTCCCTGATTGTGTGGCCATGGGCACTAATACTGGGTTCATAAGCTTATTGTGAGACTTAAAGCCACAACGCTTGAAGAGAGGTGAGCGTAAGCACCTGGCACGTAGTAAAGCTCAATAAGGACAAGTCATGATTGTTGTAATTGTTAAATGGGTCAGACACATCTTTCTTCTTTATCTTAGAGAATGAAGATTTTAATTGAACCTTCCCTTTATGACTCATATTAAGTAATAACTATTGTTGAGAAATTCTAGCTGTGGTGGTAAAAACTTTAAACCAGGAGTCAAGCATTTTGGGTTCTAGACCAAGCTCCGTGACTTTTCAGCTGTGTGATTCTGGGGCCCAGGCAGCTCCTTTCATCTCTTTGAATCTTTTGTTTTACCTATTAAAGAGAATAATAGGATTCTCTATTCTATTCTCATGATTTACTGGTTGCTTGAGAATGAAAAAGATTCATGAAGAGGAAGCCTTGGGAGTCTCCTTGTACATATCACATTGAGTCCTGGTACTGGGGTTTGAGCAGGCAAGAAGTGAAGTCATGCTGAAATATACTCACCAGGGAGCCCTGTAATTCTCATTCTCCACCATACTCCACTAGGCCCTGCGGTCCTTCTGCCATTTTGTCACGCATACTAATCTCTGTATTGCCAGCTCTCAGCTCAGCCCTAAAACTTAGAAGGTGCGTGGTGTAAAGCAACCAAAGGAATGAAATGATTAATTAACGGAACATAGCTGAAGGGGAAGATGAATTTAACTTGAAGTTTGACCATATTTCATGCTATCCAAGTGGAGACAATCAAATCGTAAAATCTTACATGTGGAATTCAGAGTCAGAAAAACTGGAAATGTAGAGTCTTCTGAATAGAGCTGGAGTTTGTGTAGGCCAAGGGATAAAGATAATAGCTATTATTTACTCAGCATTTTCCATGTCACAAAGTGCTAAGCATTTTACATGTATCTTCTTGCTTATATATATATTTTTTGCTTTAACCTTACACTGTAGTTATTATTGTCCTCACTTTGCAGGTAAAGAAATCAAAGCTTAAAGAAGTAAAATGATTGTCCCAGAGTCATATCCCAGAGCACATCAGGATTTGAATCCTGATGTGTTTGACTTTTACTGTTCACATTCTTCAGCTTGCTCATAGATGAAAAACCCAGAACATTCTTTCTTGGTGATTGCATCCTTGCTCCTGCAGAGAGCTTTATACGCTGGCTTTGCTCCTGCATATAGAACAGTGGTTCTCAACTACAAGAGTAAAATACATGTGACTGTCTGTGTGCTGGTTAAGTGTATAACAAGTCATTTGTTACCAATAATTAATGGTAAAAGTCGCTAATGATGTGCTAGTTC
Organism: Panthera tigris; assembly: GCF_018350195.1. Classification (NCBI taxonomy): domain Eukaryota; kingdom Metazoa; phylum Chordata; class Mammalia; order Carnivora; family Felidae; genus Panthera; species Panthera tigris. The sequence goes on along the minus strand of NC_056660.1, from coordinate 197,091,279 downwards.
TTAAAACTATAGTAGGTATCCCTATAATACATCTCACTGTTGCATTCAGATAGAATTTTTTAAGCGAAAGAGAGGAATAGCAGGATGTGTAGAACACTAACCCCATGGGAATGGTTACATCTGTGAATTGGCCGTGGATGTTTTTAAATTTTAATTTTTAAATAAATAGTGATTTGGTTACAAGCTGCCATAAAGAAGTTTATCACTCATGATTTTATATCTGATGTAAGAAATCTTCACACTTGATATATCTCAAAGGCGTTTGATGAGGAATAGGAAACAAATGACCATTAGACTAGGAAACAAACGATTGGCAAGCCCTCTAAGCTTGCTTGGGAAATCCTAAATCTTGGGAATAAAGATTCAGTTGAAGGCTTTTAATATGTATTTCCAGGTTGACTGCAGTAAATATGAGAAGTTCCCACGGAGAGAAGAGGGATTTTGTTATGAAATATATGCACCAATTTGTGGATCTGACGGCAAAACTTATGCCAATGATTGCTTCTTTTGTTCTGAAGTTCGGTAAGTACTGAAATGTTTTTCTTTTCTGTATTTAAGGTGTAATTGTGTGTTACGACAAATATATGTCCACTAGAGAAAGTGGTTTGGGGAATAATGAATGTGTGAATATGATGAATATGTAAAATTTGGGGTCGCTAGTGTCACTGGATCTCTACATATTCTGGCACTAAGAGTAAAGCAAAGAATCCGAGAATCTTTGAGTTGGAAGGAAATTGGAGGGGCGCCTCATTCAACTTCCACCTACTAATCTATTGCTTGAACTCCCTCTGCAAATAATTCATGTCATCTCAGAGTCTATGCTTGATTATTTCCAGGGACAAGGAACATCCCTCCTGTTAGGCATGCCAGTCCAGTCATATGTTAGAATGAACCAGATTTACTTGTTCAGCTTTAACCATTAAGTTTAGATATGTTAGAGCCCCCTAATTATTGGCACAAAAGGCGACAATAACTAAAAATCCTGAAGAAATTGTTCTGTTTCAGAGGGTGACTTCTCAACAAAATATATTTTGGAGCTATAATAAAAATTGAATTTGAAAATCAGGTAGCCAAAATTAGCTTAAAGGTAACAAAGTAATCATCTGAAAGATGTGTTAGTGTCAGATCAAAAAATATAAGGGGTGCCTGGGTGGCTCAGTCAGTCAAGTGCCGACAGCTCAGAGCCTGGAGCCTGTTTTCGATCCTATGTGTCCACTTTCTGCCCCTTACCCCACTCACGCTCTGTCTCTGTCTCTCAAAAATAAAATAAACATTTAAAAAAATTTTTAATATAAGATGGTGTATGATATACTAGAATGTATAGAAACATATACATCCTTTTAAGTATTTTCAAAACATACATGAGTGAAAACAAACACCTAATATATGTGGCATACTGTCCTGGTTTTTTTCTTATCAGAAAAAATAGTTTTATGAAAAGTTACATTTGATGGAAAGTGCAAAATGTGACTTTAAGACAAAATCATTTATGGAAAAAAGGTTTCTAAGCGAGTCTCCTTTTACTAGAAATTCATTAAATATGTTTTCAGGGATATAAACTGATTGTGACATATTTTGAGCATCATCCTCACATAACCAGCACCAGTTGCTCAAGTATTTCTAAATTGCAGTCACCCACCCCCTTTTAAAAACACCAATAAGTGGAGAGACTTGGGTACATTACTGGGGGGTTCATTAGCGAAGTTTGGATGCTAATAAAACGTCTACGGCCTCAGCAATTTTCATCTGTTGCTATTTTCTCTCCACAGGAAAACTAACAACAAACTGAAATTTGTACATTTTGGAAAGTGTTGAATCTATCTTCTGATTCCAAGGCACATGAAACATATTTCTTCTCCCATATAACCTATGCCATACTGCCTAATCTTGTCACCAGTGTGTCTTGATTTCTTTGCGAAATAAAGTAGACATATGGGAAATAAATGTAGGTCTGACATTTTTTGTTCAGGAGTTGAATCTTCCAGATTTGTTTTACTTTTGATGATGTCTCATAGACCATCTTAGGGCCACATCTTGGGAGAAAAGGGTTGATTAAGAACAGTAGTGGGGCTTCTGGGTGGCTCAGTCGATTAAGTGTCCAATTTCGACTTCTGTTCGGGTCATGATCTCATGGTTTGTGAGTTCGAGCCCTACATAAGGCTCTCTGCTGACTGCACAGAGCCTGCTTTGGATCCTCTGTACCCCTACATCCAACCCTCCCCCTCTCACGCTCTCTCTCTCAAAAATAAATAAATATTAAAAAAAAAAAAAAGAACAGTAGTGGGAATCAGAAAAGCAAAGAAACTGAAGCAGATGCTTCTTCTTGCCCAAGCTAGAAAAACACCCAGTGGATAACTTAGTTCTTGTGTATTCCTAAAACATGAACAGAAAAAGAGGGGGAGCCTTCAAGCACAAGAATCAGGAAATACTGTTTTGCTAGATATTTCTTGTTTAAGACATTGAAAGCTGCCTTGGATTGAGACTGTTGTGTAACTATTTCCTACCAGAAGACATGTCTGTAAAATGTGGCTGGTCAAACATGGCCGGTAAAGTTTTGCAAATTCCCATGAATTAGTTGATGTCTTCCATGGGTTTTCTCCCCGCTAAAGTGTGATCTCAGGTCTAGGACCCCAAGCTTACCTTACCCCACTATTACATTCTAAGTCCCAAAAATATTGTTATATGTTCCAAAGATCATACTATCAGTTCCAAAGAACAGAGAGTATGCCTGTGCACATCTTGTAATCCATTTGTGCATCTATGAAATTAACACATATCTGTTAATGCCTACTTTGTGACAATTTCTATGAATTATATGGGAACCAAAGGCAAAAGAAAAAAAAATTAAATTTCCTTACTGCCTATGTCCATTGACAAGTCCTTGTAACAGGCAAAGTGACATTCCTCTAGGAGCTCAACTGCCTCAATGATGACACTTTGCTAAGGGCAAAAGGGAATCTTAGCTTAACATTATCCCGACCCCCCAGGATCCTACTTTAACATTGAAAAATTCCTTTGGAAACTTCCTTTATCTTTACCCCCCAAGATAAATGTTGTCAATCATACTCCAAGCTTATGGCCACCTGATATACATATTAAGGGTCTCATGACTGAGTTTTTACTGAACAGTAACAAATGACCTTTTCCTAACTGCAGCTAGTCCCTCAAGGTCCTAGAACCTTTGTTTCCAAAATTCCTTAGAGACTTACACTATCTCTAACTTCCTCTAACCTGAAGGTATATAATCAGTCACTCTTCACAACCCCAGTGTAGCTCTTTCTGCCCATGGGTCCTTTAATAAAACTACCTTTTTGCACTGACGATGTCTTCAAGAATTCTTTCTTGGCTGTTTACTCCAAACTCCAACACTTCAAACCACATCACTACGTATTCTCTAAAAAGCTTCTCCTATGTATTCATTCATTCATGTAATCCTCCCAGATTATCATACATCATATTGGATTCTCATTAATTTGCAAGCATCTCTTTTGCTACATTGTGAGCTCATAGCTGACATGCTGCGAGTATTCGGTTAATGCTTAATAAACGAGCTGAATTAAATGAAAATGAATTGAATTTGACTTCTATCAACAAGTAAGCAAGGAAACCATGGTGTCTTACCCCAGATAAGCCTGAAGTCGGGTGTCACTCCCTGATCCAACTCTGGCACTAGAATGTGTATGGCAACTGTTTGGATTCTTCACTAACCCAAACTCTGAATGCTTTTCCAAGTTCCCATGAAAAGGATCCAGACACACAAATAATAGAGAGCAATGATTGCTTTTTCAGAGGTTGTGGGGGAGTGACTTACACGGCAGGTACCTTGCTTACCTACAGCTGGAAACTCCCCACCACTTTCCTTTCCTCTACAGTCATCTCCTGCAACACTATTGTAAGTGCTTGTCATTTGTAGCATGAAAAGAAAATTGCTGTAAAATTTTAAAGATGCACAAATAAAATAAAATAAAATAAAATAAAATAAAATAAAATAAAATAAGAAATAGAATAAAATAAAATAAAAAATAAAAATAAAATAAAATAAAATAAAATAAAATAAAATAAAATAAAATAAAAACAAATATGTGGCCAAAACCTGTTCTAGAACTGAGGCCTACTCACATTCTAAGAAATCTCACCCTGTTTCATTTTAAATTCTTCTCCATACTTCAGCAATGTAGGCATTACTATAGCCAATATACCCAGTCCTTCTGGGGCAGGTCACTCCTGTCTCTCTGAGAGAACAAAGGTAAGCTGAGGCATTGACTTTGCAATTTTAATTAATAATAATAGTACAGATCAAGGAAGTGGAAGCCAGACCAATAAAAACGTTCCTTTAACAAAACACATCCACATGGACACATGCTGAAAACTTTTCAGAATTTCTTAAGAAAAGGAACTCTGAGTCAATATAAAGTTAAGCTTTTTGTGAATACCTGTTTCAACACTGGAAGAGAACTACCGAAGTTGTGAAAGATGCCTCTAGAGAGCTCAGGAAACTATCCGATCCTTCCAGTTGCCAGACTCCCAGGCGCTGATTTCCTGGGATGTGAGCCATTTAATGCTTAAAAATAGGCTCTGTGGCCCAGCCCAGCCCTGGGTGACTGACTCATCAAAGAATAAGACTGGCTTCTGGGTTTCATTCTTCTTGTACCTCATTGTTCCTGAATCTCGTTCCACAAGCCCAAGATCCCTGTTCTGACCAAGGCAGCTTCTCCAGCCTGAGGCCCCCACCCTGTCACCTGCCCAGTAGCCCAACCCTCTGGCCTTGCCCTAGTGGGGTATGCTCTTTGCTGCTCTCCTCCTCTCAACCCTACCTGTTCCAGAAATGGAGCCCAGTGGCAGACACCCAACAATATTGGTGTACGTCTGTTGTGTCGGTCATATCGCTGGTTGCCCTCGGTTTGGGCTGTCTGGGCTTCAGTTCTTCCATGTTTATCTATGAGGTCCATGGGTTGCCTGAACCACCATCTGTTTGCTGCCATGCTCTTGAGACATGAACATGTCCTCGTGTCAGCTGAAATTGTTTGTGCAGCCTTCGTAATATAATGGCTAAGATAGCGATCATTTGGCAATATGTATATTATCAAATCTTTATGTTGTGTATCTGAAATTAATGTCATATGTCAATTATATCTCAAATTCTTTAAATTCCAAAAACTGAAGGCAAAAAAACCCTAAAGAAATTTTAAAATGAGAGCGATGTGGGGCTTTGGGGATAGAGAGTCCTGGGATTAAACCTAGTTTTGCAGCTTCTGAGTAAACTTGAGTTACGGGTTGAGCCCGAGTTTTGGTTCTGACGTTTCAAAATGGGGGCAGCAACAGTTCCTAATGGAATGGCCTGAGTCTACGTATACATCCGGTACACAACGCTGTGCCTGGCACATAATTAGCAAACAGTAAATGAATGATTGGAAAAACAATAACAACAAAAGTCTGTGGTCATTCTAACTTTGTTCCCTAAGCACAATGGGTAGTTCTATTTTAGGTTCTAGCTTCTCATTGTCTTCTCCCCAATTCCACCCGAGCACTAGCCCACCCCTGCCTGACCCCTGTCTGACCCGGTCCTGAGAGAGCGTTATAAATCTCCTGTTAGAGCAGACCATCACTTTTACAGCCACAGAAGGCAGCAGAGTGGCTTGATCACAATGCAACGAAAATATATTCCCATCAGAACCTTGGAAAGAGTTTTTTGAAGGTATGCTCATTTTAGGATTAAAAAAAAAGAAAGAAAGAAGAAAAGAAAAGAAAGGAGGGAAAAAAAGAAAAAAATATATGTCTTCTGGTTTGGAGCCCCCTGAGAGCAAAGAATTGGGTCCTGGTGATCCTTGTGTCTAAAATGGATATCTGGGTTTTTTCAATTTTTTTTTTTTATTTTAATTCCAGTAGAGTTAGCATACAGTGTTATATTAGTTTCAGGTGTACAATATAGTGATTCAACAATACTACACATCATTCCGTGGTCATCGTGATAAGGGCCCTTTTAATCCCCTTCACCTATTTCACCCAAAACCCCACCCACCTCCCTTCTGGCAACCGCCAGTTTGTTCTCTATTGTTAAGAGTCTGGTTCTTGGTTTCTCTCCCTTTCTCTCTCTCTTTACCTTTGCTTGTTTGTTTTGTTTCTTAAATTCCACATATGAGCGAAATCACACGGTATTTGTCTTTCTCTCACTGACTCATTTCACCTAGCATTATACTCCTTACCTCCATCCATGTCGTTGCAAATGGCAAGATTCCATTCTTTCAAAAGAACAATATTGATATCTGTTTCTTTGTTTCTCCATTGCTTGACATATAGTGGGCGGCCTGATATGTATATGTAACTTTTAAACTGTGAGAGAAAAAAATAAAAACAAACAGGTTGAATATATTCAAGACCATGTATTCAACATCCTAATGGCACTAAGAGTCCCACACTAAATTCTGGATTGCCTGAAAATAACAAAAGAAAACAGTGTTATTTAGCAAAGGGCAGAGAATGGAAGAACAAATGTAATTCCTCCACGGCTGAAGAAATGTGCCTAGTCTGTGGTTGCATGAGGGTCTTTGCAGGAGGAGAGGAAAAAGGGGGTGCAGTAGGTGGGACCAGGCAGCCTAAGCTGCAGCAAAAAAATGGGAGCTAGGGAAGAGGCACATAAAAGGTTTCAAAGACAGAGCTTGTGCTATTTCTTAAACTATCTGATAGACATATGAGCATTTGTGTTGCTATTATTATTTAACTTGTACATGTGTATTATATATACTCTTTTGTATGTATGATATACAAAATAGAGAAAAAATAAGAAGGTGGATAAGGAGAGAAGTAGTAGTTGTTCTCAGGTATAAACTGGCCATGAATTTGAGATTTGCTAAGTGAAAAGCATTAATGCAATAAGTTTGCCTCTAGGGCATTCTCTTCCTTCTCCAATATCTATAGGTCACTTTGACACATTTTCCTCAAGGATGGAGACTTACTCTTCTCCTAAAATAGTCCTAAACTGACCAGGAAACTAGCCCATATACAGGCCCAAATCATAGAGAAAGGGATGCAGGCTGGAGGGCATTTACTCAATTGTCCTGAGCATTTCCACTTTGTCATTGAAAGTTCCCATGAAGAACAAAGCACAGAATCAAGGGCATCTTGTGACAGAAACCATTGGTTAAAAGTGTCACATATTGAATGAGTGATTCAGAGATTTCTGGACATCACAGGCCAATTACATTGCTTTTTAATAATTATTTATTGCAAAATAAGAATCACCATAGAAATCCAAAACAAAAACTGTCACCCACAATTTTCAGGAAACTTCTCGTTAGTTTATCCATTACCCATACACATTGATGCAGTTTCACATGTTGGCAGTAATGTCATAAATATAATCTTGTGTTCCATTTTGCTCCATTATGCCATAAGAATATGTATTTTTTTCTTTTTTTCTTTCCTCCATAATCTCTTGAAGTAACCAGCATACACAGCAACCTTTTTAAAAAAAAATTTTTTTAATGTTTATTTATTTTTGACACACAGAGAGAGAGAGAGAGACAGAGACAGAGCATGAGTGGGAGAGGGGCAGAGAGAGAGGGAGACACAGAATCAGAAGCAGGCTCCAGGCTCTGAGCTGTCAGCACAGAGCCCAATGTGGGGCTCGAACCCACAGACCGCAAGATCATGACCTGAGCCGAAGTCGGATGCTCAACTGACTGAGCCACCCAGGTGCCCCTACACAGCAACCTTTAAACAGAAAGTCACTGTTGGAAGACTAACAGCATTGCCAATTTTTGTTATATAAAAACTTTAATAAAAATCATAATCTACTTTCATAATTACTTCAGAACACGAAGCTGTTGTTGTAACCATGTACGGTTTTTATTACTAAATAATTCTTATTTTTTCTTAAAAGTCTCATCTGAAGTAGGTAGTAGCATTTAAATGGTCTTTAAATGTTATTCTAAGGAACTCTGGGAAGTTCTCCGGGTTGCCTGAACAGCACGAAAGCAGGCACAACAAGTGAGAACCCTCTACTCCCTCTTCAATTCAGAGACATTTCTCTTTTATTTCTTATTTGGGGCTACAGCAAGATTTTCTGGCTCCTTCACCAGATACCTGTTTGAACTTGGGCAAGTTTTGAATTTCTCTGGCTTATCTTCCCTTCCTCATTAGTTACATTAGGATTCTGCTTACCCACTTCAAATTTTTGTAGGGATTCAATGAATTCATGGATAATATATGCTTTCAATGTTCATGGTATGGTACATAATCATAACACATAATGAACTCAGTAAGAATTATTATTATAGTTAAAAAATATAAGACAGTTATGGCTATAATCCTTACGCTCAATAGAGGAATTGCCTCTGCAGGATACCTAATGGGTATTCATGCTTCTTGGACCTATTGAGTGAGAAGGCCATCACTAATGCGGAACTTTATTAAAACCTCTTATTTTTATCAAGCTCAGATTTACTCCCATCCTATTTACCCCCTCATTTGTCCTAAATATATCCCTAGAGAAAAAGTGTAATTAAGAACCCTTTCGGTATTTTTAAGATAGTTCTTTATACCTTCTGAGTTTACTAATATTAGTTGAAAAAAACCTTGGACCATGCCCTATACTAACTGTTTTACATCATGATCTGGTTTTATTCACAAAACAACCCTAGTAATAAATTTATGTGAATATAAATGAGGTGTTTATAGTATTTACCATGGTAAATCTAGCACCTAATTTATTTCTAGAGTATTACAGGGAAAAAAAAGTAATAAGTTAATGAATGAATCCGCTTTTTTCCCACTTAAGAAAAAGTTTAATGAAGACAGATATGTGGTCCAACACTAGTAGGAAATGGCAGAGTTATGATTGATAAGAGCTCTGTTTGACCCTAGAGTTCAAATCCCTGGGCAATATCATAATCCCTGTCCCCAGACCAGTCCATCTGGAATAGATTCTGGCTGTGTTTATTCATTTACAGGAAGATAAATGTCAGTTCTCTGCGGCACCTCTTTCCGGGCCAAGGGTACTATGTCCATTGGTGTTGTAGAGAATGCCTGCTAGCTCATGAACTCCAAAGGCAAGAGGAGCTGCCAGTGATCTTGTTACCATAGAATGGTTCTTTGAAGTTGTCATTTCGCAGAGTCGAGAGTCCTTGAAGCAGTTAGCAAACAGCATAAATAAAGAATGGTTCGTTGAAAACTCGTAGTTTACTTCCTAATATTTGGCATAATAAGAAGTGCAAATGCTGCCCTTCCCTTGGACAATGGTGTGAAGTTGATGGCATCACTAGCTAAGTAGGCCCCTGATACTGACTGCAATGGAGGTCTCTAGTTCTTGATCCAGATAGCTCTACTTGGCCTCTAAACTATGTTTGGAGACAAAGCGATCGTGGCTAAAGCATCAGAGACAGCCCAGCTTCTGCACAAATGGATTCTTAAGATATCCTCATGGATCCTCATTTTCAGTGTGAGGATGCTGGGGATCTTCTCCTTAGGAAACTTGAATAAGAAGCTTCCAACAGAGAACAGGTATATTCCCAATAGACATTCAGCTAACTCTCCCATTAGCTCTCCTTGTACCATAAAATTTGGGGCTCCCAAGAAAGCCATACATCACTGCAGAGTGCGGGTTTTTGCATAAGCCTTGCCAACCAAGATCAGTGAATGGATTCTTCTGCTCAGTCTGGAACCAGATCTGGCAAGCTTTCAGTTGATGAGAACCCTGGGTAAAGGGCTAAGACAGTTGGTGCTGATAGCCATACTGATCACTGCATCAGACTCACATGAAAATGCATTTTTTGCAAAAATGAGTCCTGATCCCAGGAACCTTTCTTTAAGACTTATTTTAAACATTTACTAGTTCTGAGATCTTGGACAAGTTACTACCTTTGCTAAGACCTACTATCCTCCTCTATGAAATAAAGAAGATGGAAATATCCATCTCAGACATATATGTGAATCAAATAATACATGTGAAAGCACTAGGAATTGTTGATGAACCACCCAAATGTAAATTAGCATTAACTTAGGTTTTATTAGTAATCCTTTCACAAGGAAACTTTTCGCATGATTCATTGAATGTTTTAAGCCTGTTCTAGGGCACTGTTCTGGGAAGTAACATTTAACAGAGATGACACATCTAACGATATGATGCAAGTCTCAAATGGGCTAAGCTGGTAATAGCAGGTCACTTCTCGACTCCCACCTTACTGCTTTCAGCAGCATGAGAACAATAGCCCTTTATGAACCTGGAAACTGTGCCCCAGGAAATTCTGAGAATTTTTCATCTTAAAGATAAACAAGTCTGTTTTTGTTTTAATGCATTTTTTACTCTTCATCGAGAAATCATTGATTCACATAATCTCAGAATTGGAGTGGCCATAAAGCTCACCTAACACAACTATAAGAAAGCTTCCTGTGAGATCTCTGACAAGTGATCACCATGTACCTTCCGCTTTGATGCAAAACCGCTCTTGTCAAAACAGAGTCAATTCTCGACCTATTTGAGTCAATAGAATATTCTTACTTTGCTGGGTAGAAATCAGCACTGACTCAGCTTGTCATTTATGACTGACATAAGATTTAAAGAACGTAAAAATATATCATTTATTTGCCCATTCCATATATATGGAGTGCTGAATATGGCCTGGTGACATTTAATAAATAAATTCTCATTATTATGATCCCCTTCCTAGTCTCAGGTCCTTTTTATTGTACTCTATTCTTACTCCAGAAGAGCAGGTAGAGCATCACCTTTCTTGTTGAGTGAGTCTAAACTGATCATTAGTTCAACTCAAAGCACTGATGGGAACCCCATGTCAGCTGGCACAGATGAAGAACCAAAGCAAAAATCAGATTTCTCCCTGACCAAAACTGGTTTTGATCAAAGAAAATGGTCATTTCACAACATGGGATGTAGAATTACTACTTTTATGTAATTTCAAAATTGGGATGAATTTTTATGACAAAATTAAAAGCTCTACTATACATCTTTTAATGTGTTAAAGATATGATTTAGAATCACCTATCTAGAATCACCAGGGATAAATCTGATATGCCACACCGTTTTTTTTTTTTTTTATGTACCTGAGTATTTACCAAATTAAGTGTCTAAGATTTAAAGAATTTTAGATTCAAACCAGTATTAAATGGAGTAAATGGAGCATCATGTCCAAGTGCACTGGCTTCAGAGTCGGAGAGAATTCTGTTAGTTCCCACCTTTGTTGCTATGTGACTAAGACATATCACTTCAATTTTTTGGACCTGTTTACTCATTTATACGATGAGGACAATTATTATACCTACCTCATTGAATGACTATGTTCTTAAGGGCCATAGTTTTTGCAAAGGGCTACACACAGGCCTTTATACATAGTAAGAATTCCAGGGTGTTTAGCTAGTAGTATTATAAAATGTCATATGTCTTCACTTATTCATCAGGGAATGAAGAATATGATCTAACCTTTTCATTTTGATTCAGTGTGAAAATTATTAATAGTCTTTAGAGAATTCTCATACATGGTAATAAAAACTTTCAGCTAATGGGCAGGCAATGCAAATGACACTCTAAATTCTCTTTGAGGATGTGCCTTGTAAGAAAAAGAGAAGAATAAATTAGCATAGAAGTGAAGAATGTGTACTTTGAAGTCACAGACTAGGGTTCTAGTAATATGCTCATCAATTACTAGCTATGAGTTTGGAAAACGTACTTAACGTTTCTCTGTTTGGGTTTCCTTTTTTTAAAGGAAATGTTAATAGCATGTTCCTGAAAAGACTGCAAGAGTTAAAAGGTAAACCACATTAAGGGATCTCAGAGGATTTCTGGCAATTAGTCAGGAGTTCCAAAAATCTCACCTATGGCTATTGTGCCTTCCTAGGATGTATGTAGGCTGACATGACACAAAAGGGATGACAGAAGAGTGTGAGAGGAATAGGTGAACCTGTCTTGTGAAACAAATAGGATTTTCTGAGCAAATAGTGAGAGACAGTGGAGTACATGACATAGGCATCAAAATACATTACCCTTGGACTGAGAGCCAAAAGACGGATTAAGGACTGACTGTACTATGAACTTTGGGCCACTCACTTCAGCTTTATGAGTCAGAAGTCCTCACCAGCTTGCACAAATGGGAATAGAAGTAACCACACTTCACTGAGTTGAAGGGAGGGTCCTGTTAGGACATATGTGATAGGAAACGCAGTGTGGTGAGATGGGCACTGGCACTCACGTCAAAGAGTGCTGGCCTCAAATCCACTTCAGCTTCTGATCATAAACCAGCCACTTGTTATCTCAGAATGACTACCATATTTTTTAAATGGTAGTAATAGCCAGGCCCAGGTATAATACTTGGGGGCTCAGGGCAAGAATTAAGATGGAAGTCCATGTACTATATGTCTACAATTTACTTAGCTCAGATATTTAAAATTTACAGCTAACATACATTTAAATAAAATTCTATCCTCCTACCTTGGCAAATATAATTTCACTGCAATGTGAAAGTCTAGGCTGAAATTTAAAATTCTCAGCTCCTCGCTGGAATGTAGCGGCATGAGAGAAGGGCATTGGTCCCTCTCTTGGCCTATAATAGGTCTCCTCTTCTCCCACCTCAGTTTTGAAGAGGCTTCTGCACATGGCCCTGCACACCAAAGCCTGCATGTTCAATCTTTACCTGAACTCTGGCAGTTACCCCTAGGTCACATCTTGGGGTGAAGGCTGTGCATACTAGGGAGGATGGACCTAAAGAAGAAATTTACATGGGCCCTATAAGCAGGATCAAGTCTGTTTGTAAAGAAAGTTTAGGAGTTCAGGGATCCAAGGTATAGTCTAGAAGGGGATTACAAGCGTTTGCAGGGCAGATGTCTTTGACCTACAAGCTCTTAGCCTTGTGAGGAGAGGCATGGCTGGAGAAGATCCAGAGGGAAGCCCCCTAAAACTTGGAGGTCCAGGGCAAAGGAGCCCTTCTTGCATATATTGAAAGATGGAACCAGTAACACTTACTTCTCAAAGAGATTACAATCAGCTATTACCTCATACCTATCAGAAGGCTAAAATCAACAACACAAGAAACAGCAGATACTGGCGAGGATGTGGAGAAAGGGGAAACCTCTTGCACTGTTGGTAGGAGTGAACTAACCTACGATCCAGCAATTGCACTCCTAGGTATTTAGCCCAAAGATTACAAAAATACTAATTCAAAGAGATACATACGCCCTGATGTTTATAGAAGCATTATCTATAATAGCTAAATTATGGAAACAGCCCAAGTGTCCATTGACTGATGAGTGGATAAAAAAGATGTGGGTGTGTATATAAATCATTATATATATATATATATATATATATATATATATATATATATAATTTATCCATTAAAAAGAATGAAATATGCCATTTGCAATGACATAGTTGGAGCTAGAGAGTATTATGCTAAGTGAAATAAGTCAGAGAAAGACAAATACCATATGATTTCACTCATATGTGGAATTTAAGAAACAAAACAAACAAGTAAAGGGAAGAAGAAGAGACAGAGGCAAACCAAGAAACAGACTGTTAACTGTAGAGAACAAATTTATGGCAGCCAGAGGGAAGGTAGGTGGGGGGTGGGTTAAATAGGCGACAGGGATTAAAGAGGGCACTCGTGATGAGCACAGGGTGTTGTATGTAAGTGGGTTGAATAACTATATTGCACACCTGATACTGTGCTATATTGCAACTAATACTACGCTATATGTTAGCCAACTGGAATTTAAATAAAAACTTTAAGGATTAACAGAGAGCACATGGAAGGGAAGGGAAGTACCCAGAACATGTAACGATGTTAACAATGTTAAATTATATGTTATTGTGGCTGCTGTTATTATTATTATTGTTACCATCATCAACATCATCATCTTTATTATTAGAATATGCCTGGAAAACCACCGGGAGCTATAGGAACACGGGCAGTATTTTGGTAATCCTGACTCCTTTTGCTCCTATAAAACACTGAAAGTCCTTGTCATCAATCATTATATCAAGAACATAACATTTGTCACGCTGTGAGTTTAAATAAGCTCTTCTGGGCTTAAATATTTTAAAATCCATACTAGCAGCCTAAGCAGCCTAAACTTTCTTTTCCTAAATGAAGCCTTCTCACAGCTCAGCAAATATTTCTAGCATGCTTTTACCATCTCGAATCGCTGAGACAATTTAGTAATCAAGATGAATTCTCTTGATTGAATACAATGCAAGTATAGGAGGCCTGGCTAGCCCTACTAGACCATCTGTCTTCGTTCCATCCCACTGTCCTTGGTCACTTCAGCCCCACGAGCACAGCACTTGCCTCTTCTTTTCCTTTGTCCTTGCCTTTACACCGGATATCCCTTTCTCCCACGTTCTCTCCCTTGCCCCAGGCAACCACAGTCCCATGACTATCTTCTGCCCAGAGGATTCTGAGATGGTCACCTAACAGATGGGTGGATATATTTTTCTCCTGAAAGACATTGGGACAACACATTTTTAGGACTATTGGGAAATCACAGAGTCACAGAATCTCAGCTCCTGAAAAAGACAAGTCTTATCGTTCAACTTTCTCTTCAGAGAGGAATGTTATTCCATATCCCTGAGAGATTGTCATTCAACTCTTGCTTCTGACTGGATGGCCCTGAAGATGAGAAAGTCAGACCATTAAAAGGCAGCCTTTCCCACTGACACCTTGAATGTTCAGAAAATTGTTTGCTCACAATCTCTCAGCCAGCACTTGTTGAGGCATCAGGTGCTGGGCACTGGGTTAGGGGCCCAGGATGCAATGATAAGTAAGATCATTCTTGTCCTCAATGAACCCTTTATGTGAGCCAAAATGCTAAATAATACAGTGGTTAGGTTGGTGAGCTCTGAAGTCAGTTTTCCCAGATTTAAATTCTGCCGATAATACTAACAAAATTTCAGCTAAAAGATGTTGAGACTCTAAGGTAAGTTCTGAGGTTCTAATGTAAAACATGATGACTATAGTTGAAAACAGTGTATTGTATAATTGAAATTTGCTAAGAGAGTAGAACTTAAATGTTCTCTCTCTCACACACACACACCAAAGATAAATATATGATGGATGTGTTAATTAACTAGATGGGGAAAATCCTTTCACAATGTACAGGTACATCAAATCATCACAATGTACACTTTAAATATCTTACAATTTTATTTTGTTTATTATTATTATTTTTTTATTCTGGAGAGAGAGACAGAGAGAGCAAGTGGGGGAGAGAGGTAGAGGAAGAGACAGAATCCCAAGCAGGCTCCATGCTCCATGAGAAGCCTGACATGGGGCTTGATCCCAAGACCCTGGGTTCATGACCTGAGCCAAAATCAAGAGTTGAATGCTCAACTGACTGAATCACCCAGGTGTCCCTCAATATCTTACAATTTTAAAATAAAATCTTTTTTAAAAGTCCTGGCAAATATTTTACAATTTTGTTTTCTAGTTAATTAGTTTATAAATAATTGTATTTGTATAATACAATTGTGGTTAAACTGAGCAGGATTCTTGCAGAAACTAAGTTTGACAAGGAACTGCACACATGGCCTTGGGAGAAAGTTAAGGAGTCTTAATAAAGTTTAGTCAAGCAAAGAATCTTTGTCACAATGTAGAAAGAATTATCTGTTCTAAAATAGTCCATCTTTATTATTCAAAGCACAAGTGCTTAAGAGAACTTGGTGTCCCTGGGAAATCAGAGAACTTATCATACTTTTAGAATAACACGCCCTTCCTTAAGAGGTAAGCCTCATGTCTTTATTTTAGTAACAGTATGAACTAAGCCCCATTTCACCTGGTCATAACACAATGTTCAATATGGAATTCTTGATTTTTCATGATCTCTGGGTCCCTACCTTGTTATGCAATCCAAGTATTATAATTGAAATCACATGATAGACTTGAGTCTCCATGTATAATCCCGATTATTTCTTTAACATGCTTTGTGTTAAATATGATAGTAGGTGCCATGACCAGGGATGTAGGAATGGATATGGCAATAAAAAAGGATAACCACAACAGATGAACACAGGGAAAGGGAAGGAAAAATAAAAACAGAGGGAGGCAAACCATAAGAGACTCTTAAATACAGAGAACAAATTGAGGGTTGCTAAAGGGGAGGTGGGGGGGGATTGGCTAAATGGGTGATGGGATGAAGGATACTTATTAGGAGGAGCACTGGGTGTTATCTGTAAGTAATGAATCACTGGGTTCTACTCCCGAAACCAATACTACACAGTATGTTAACTAACTTGAATTTAAATAAATAAATTTTCAAAAAAGGATAAAGAGATTGTTCTACTAAGACAGAAAAATTGCCATTATTGTTCTATTCTAATCCATCAGTTCTCAACTGAAGAGGTGAATCAGACTCTGTCATGCAATTTAAGTGTGTGTGTGTGTGCGTGTGTGTGTGTGATACGTCTGAGTCACACTCTGGATCCACTGAATCAGAATTTTCGGGAGGAAGGGGAGACAGACGTACATTTCAAAAAAAATTTTTCCCAGAATTACTCACTCTAAGTTCATCTTTTTCACATTTGTTTCTTCTTGCTAGTTAATAAGTATAACACACTTCTATGGAACTGAATAATAATTTATCAATCAAACAAATCAGTGGTAAATCATGCTGTCATGCCATAGCTGTACAGCCTCTTAGAAATGAAATATTTTGGCCTGCAAAGTGTTCTTGGTCTTTGGTGACCTGGTGACTTTGCCCTTGGTGTCACATGTAAATAGATCATTTGCAAAGTGACTTCATAATGGGCTCTCAGGTTCTCAGAAGGGGGTAGAACTCTCAGTTCAAAAAGAGAATTGAGCCTTTGAGGATTTGCTAGGAAGTTCTTGACAGAGGGAACGCCACTAGATGAATCACGTTGTTCCTTTTGGGAGAAGATGAAAACTTTCTTTGTGGCTATTTTGGCTACCAGTTATTTCTCATGTAAGGATTTGTCAAAGAACTTTGGGGAGGGAGTAAACATCTGATCTTCCAAGGAAAGTAACAAGCCAATAATAACTGTTTTCTAGATGTATGGATTTTTGAAACTTGAAATTTCTCTCAGAGATGAATTTATTACCTCAGCTAGAATGAGTATCAGTGGTGAATCCATTTTTCAATATTCCAAAAACTCTGCCATAGACAGGCTCAGACTTGAGATAGCTTAAAGAATGATTTATGAGAGGTGTAATCACTATTAGACAAATAATTTGGTCTGTTGAGTTGATAGTCAATTTCATTTCTCTTCTCTTCGTAATGCTTTCCCACTATACTCCCACACACTGGCATTGTGTCTGTGTGTGTGTGCGTGTGTGTGTGCGTGCGTGTGCATATTCAAATACCTTCTACACAAAGCAGTATCAGTTTCTAACATGGCTTACTATTAGAGCACAGCCTGATGTTATCAAATCTCAAGAGAGGGCTTAGCTCTTCAAATTAACTCCAGCAAAATTGGAAAGGAAACTCATGAGGCGAAATTAAATCTGCCAGCGGAGATTTGATCTGGTGAAGTAGAAGGGTAGGCAAGGAGGACACTCAGCTATAGCAGCTGAAAGAAGTCAAGGCTGTTAAGTAGAATATAAAGTATGAAGGTTATAGGAACCATTTGGGTAAGCAGTTGTTGACACAGAGATCCCAAACACAGCAAGAGCCTTCCTTATACGCACATTGAGTTTAAAAAGAAGATATTTAAGACAGGCAATAGTCAAAAAAGAATGCAGGTATCTAAGATTACTGTCAGCAGGTAGCCAGTCTATCAAGAACTAGGCTTTCTCTAAAATGGGTCTACACAATGTCTGAGCAGCCCAACTGTGGATGATATGCTGAGTCCCAGAGGATGAATCTCTCCTGACTAAAGCCAACATTAAACCTAGGAATGGGTTATGGTTGAATTCTCAGGTGGGACAGTAAGTGTGCTTGCAGAGTGCTTTGGGAACCAGGCACGGCTAGGCAAATCTTACTTGAAGGAGCCACATATTTTTCTATGACTTTCATGGTTATTAATTTAGATGGGATTCCTTAACGGGTTAATTAACTGTTCACATCTAAATACTATATTTTTTACTTGATCCTTTTTCCTAAACATTTTTGTTTCAGATATTTTTGGTAACGGGCCACACAAGGTAAGTTTTCTACTTCCTACGTGAGAATGATTTTTACAGTCTTAGGCTTCTAGTATTTCTATTAGGTTGAACCATATTAAACCACATGAAATTGCTAATATTTGATCATTTCTGATATATGTGATGGCAATGCATATAGTTCAATCTACCCAACTCTGTCAAAAGAGATCCTAGGGTAAACCAGGACTCATCCCTGTCTTTACTGCACCTCTATTTCCTTATATACCACCAGCAATTAAAGCTCCTAATTTCTGGGGTTTTTCCCTCCTTCTAAATTCATTGCTGTTGCTTGCATTTAAGTTCTCCTCACTTCTTGCCTATATTATTACAGTGGCCACCTAATTGTCTTTCTGTACTGAGTCTGATCCAGGAGTTGGCAAAAGATGGCCACTTTATTTTGAGAAAAAGAGTTTTACTGGAATGCAGCCATGCTCATTAGTTTATGCATTGGCTCTGGCTGCTTTTAGGCTACGTGAGTTGAGTAGTTGCAACAGAGACCATATGGCTTAAAAATTATAAAATACTTGCTACCTAGCTCTTCATAGGAAAAGTTTGTCAATCCCTATACTAATCTTTCCCACACTGTTAAATATGGGCCTTCTAAAATACAAACCTGATTGAGACATCTCTCTCCTTAGAACGGTGACTTCTAGTACTGATGGGAGATAAACCTTTTTGCATGACTTAGAATACCTTCTTTAATGCAGCATTTCTCCCTGAAAGGAGAATTCCCTTTTCTCACCTTAGGTTCTAGGTGACTTAAATTATTTTGGGCTCCAAGCTATTCCAATTTTGTCTTTGTGTATATAATTCTAATTAAATTATCCTTCTTTTCATACTCATATTCAATTTTAGAAATCATTTTCATCTCTTAAGAGTACACCAAAGAAAAACTTTTTTTGGTAAAGCCTCCCCAAACAAATCATGTAGCCTTACTCATTAAAAAAGGAGATGACAGACATAAACAGTATTTCTCAAAAAGTGACTTGAGTACCCTCTAATAATATTAGTGATCATTTTAGCTAATTTAACAGTGAATATTTTGGTTGTAATCATTATAACTGTTCTTTGATGTGTGTTAGAAAAAAATATAATTACAACTTCAAATCCAAGATATCCTGGATATTAACGTTTAGGACATTTCTAGGGTGAGTAGTCAAGTTTAAAAAGGAAACCCATTCAGTAAAAAATACTTTTAAAGAAAAAATGGCACAGGAATTTGGAAGGAATCATGACCCAAGGGACTGAAGTTGGCAAACATTGCTGTAGGCAATGAGAGCCACTGAAGTTTTGTAGATATGGTAGCACCTTGATCTACGGATATCTAAATATTATGTGATCTGAGTCAATGGAGTAGGAAATTGTGGCAGCCCATTCCTTTATCTGCTCATTACATGGTGCTTATGAACTTTCCAGGCCCCCCTGTAGACAATTTACTCTGTCACTCAACTTCCTCTGGATCCAGCTTATTCCAACTCTGGGACTATGAAGGTAGAAAAATAAAATGAGGAGATATTGAAGAAATCTTGTCTCACTATTCCAGCCTCCTAATCCCCAGAGGACTGGTCTATAGTGAATACCAGAGTAGGACCATGCAGGGTATTCCAATCTAAGAACCACAGTTAAAGGGGGTTTTGATGAACTAACATGATTCCAGAAGCGCTTCAACAGTGGTTGTAGTCATTTTTTGTCACTTCCCAGAATGTTCTCTCTCCCTTCTACCAGATACATATTACACAGCCAAAGGTCAGGGCTATATGGCCTCAGCTGCCTTTTAAGTGGAAACCCCAAAGGCTCCAGCTGCTGAATTTAAAATAAGGAAGTTCTGATGTTTAAAGTGTGAAAGAAGACATATTTTATCATTATCTCCTGTCTGCACAAAATAAAACTCCCAAGCACTTATATTAGAAGCCATTAAGAGATCATTACAGGATAGAGTTTGACCTGTGGAGTTTTGTTTTAGGACATTCCATGCGGTTACTATCAAAAGAAGACCATACAACAAAAATCTATATGCTCCATAAGAGTCAGCCCACTATGCGCTTCTAATAATGTTACGTATTCTAATTCCTGCGTGTACTGCTTCGCTAACATGTAAGTGAAAACACCAAACCCAAAACAGAAACCTGTTTTGAGAACTTAACATGTAGCTGACCGGTAATATATGGAAATTTTGAATCACTATACTTTACACCTGAAACTAACTCTGTATGTTAACTACACTGGAATTAAAATTAAAAGAAAAAAAAAAAGCAACCCTTCTACACATTTTGGAATGTGTGTGCGAAACCCTCAAGATGTGATTCTGGAAACTAAAAGTGTCCTTGGAGTTTCACTCCAGCTGGCTGAACCTCAGGGGGATGGGGGTAACAGGTACTGAGCAACTGAGATTCTGAGTCCTACCTCCAACTCCAGCAGAGAAGTCCCCCTCTCCCTGTTCTGAACATTAGGTTTCAGAGTGAAGTTATATGTGAAAAAAGTTTCTGTTCCTAAAATGTTTGAAAATCAAAGCTGTAAGAAAAATCACCCTTTTCAAGATAAGACTATGGCAATAAGTCTCAGTACTCAGTCAGAAGACCTTGGGTTGAGTCCTGCCCCTGCAGGGCTAAGTGATCCTGGGAAGTCTTGTAACCCCTCCATAACTCAAGTTCTCAGCTACAAATCTGAGATAATATTTCCTGCTTTAATTGCTAAATACGCTGTGACAACACTGACGCTTCTTTCCTGATACTTTCAAACATACGAAGCTCTCTGCTGCTTCAGGACCTTTGGGCAAAAACCATCCTCTCCTGCAAGAAGAGTGCATGCTTTTCACAGGACTGGTTGTGTCTCATTGTTTTGGCTTCAGTCTAAATATTTCTCCATTACAGATGCCTCCCCTGGCCATCCTGTCTAAAGTAGATTTACTTCTGGTATTTTTCATGTTAGTATGCTTCTGTTTCCTTCATAATTCTTACCAGATATTTTATTTTTATGTTTCTGTTCCTTTGGTTTTGGCCTATCAACAAACATAAGCTCCATGAAGTCAGAGGGCAATACGACCTAGGACAGGTAACTTAACCTAAGCAATTACCCGAGAAGTTGACCGTGAGACCTGAAAAAGCTAAGGCCTAAAAGGAGCTTAGCATAATGCTTGTCATACATCACCAGTGTCCTTGTTGTGTTGCTTCCAACTAGATGACTTACCAACCTGGTTTGCCTGAGACTGAGGGTTTTCCTGGGGGGTGAGACTTTGGGTGCCAAAAGAGAACGGTCTCAGACAAATCAAAATAACCAGTCACCTCACCATCAGCAGGCTTTCCTATCTAGCCCCTTAGTTCTCCATCCATATTTACCAACTTTTTCTTTCCCTCAGAAATATAACCTGTACGATCGTCATCCTCAACTAGTGCAACAGTACCTCCCAGACAACCTCAAAACCGCATCAAATAGACTTCCTCTGTAGTGGTCGCGATAGGATCATGGCCCATGCTGAGATCCCTTAGAAGAAAAAGAAATTGTACAGACTACCCCTTCTCCCAAATTTATTAGTAGCTCTCCACTTCCATCCTTCCTTCAAACTTACCGTTTACCCTCTTCCCTAGGATCCCAAGGTTTCGGGGAAGTGAAAAATAACTTCTTTATTGCTAAGAATTTATTTTTAGGATTTTAATTTAAAAACAGAGTGAATCATAAATTCACAAATGCACTGTTTTAAAGTGTACAATCCAGTGGTCGTTAGCATATTTGCACCACTAACTAATTTCAGAATAAATTTCATCGAAAGTCTGTCTCCCTTCCACCATCCCGCCAGTACCTGGCAATCACTGGTCTACTTTCGTCTTGATGGGTTTGCTTATTCTGAACAATTAGTATGAATGCGATCATACAATACGTGGCTTTTTGTTTCTGGCTTCTGTCATTCAGCATAAGGTTATCAATGTGCATCCATGTTGTAGAATATACCACTTCTTCGTGTCTTTTTATGGTGAAGTAATAGTCTATTGTATGGCTATACCACACTGCTTTTATTTGTCCGTTAATGGGCATTGGGTTGTTTACATTTTGGGCTATTGTGAATAATGTTGCTCTGAACATTCATGTACAGGGTTTTGTGTGGACATATGTTTTCATTTCTCTTAGATGTATATCTAGGAGCGGAATTTCTGGGTCATATACTAACTCTATGTTTAACAGTTTGATGGACTGCCTGTTTTTCAAAGCAGCTGCGACAGTTTACAATCCCACAAGCCATGCATGAGGCCTCAATTTCTCCACATTCTCAGCAACCCTTGTTATTCTTCATCTTTTTTATGATAACCATCCTAATGGGTGTGAAGTGGTGTCTTGTGGCTGTGATTTGTATTTCTCTAGTGACAAATGATGTTTAATATCATCTCATGGACTAATTAACCATTTGTTCAATGCCTATTCAAATCCTTTCCTCACCTCTCAATAATATTATTCACCTTTTTATGGTTGAGTTGTAAGAGTTCTTCATATATTCTGGATACATGTTCCTTATCAGATATTTATTTGCAGTATTTTCTCCCATTCTGTGGGTTGTCTTTTCACTTTATTAATGATGTCCTCTGAAGCACAAAATATTTTCATTTGATGATGTTTAATTTATTGTTGCTATGCTTTCATTGTCATATCTAAGAAACCAGTGCTTTAACCCAAGGTCCCAGAGATTTACTCCTCTGTTTTCTTGTAAGAGGCTTATACTTATTTTTTATATACTTATGTCTTTGACCCATTTTGAGTTAATTTTTGTACATGGTATGAGGTAGGATATCTAACTTCATTGTTTCATACGTAGATATCCAATTGTCCCAGCACTATTCGTTGAAGACTGTTCTTTCCCCACTGAATTGTCTTAGCACCCTTGTTGAAATCAATTGATCACAAATATAAGGGTTTATTTCTGGACTCTAAATTCTATTCCAGGTTTGTATACCTATCCATATATTGATACGATACTGTCTTGACTACTGAAGTTTGCCATCAGCTTTGAAACTAGGAAGGATATATTCTTCAACTTTGTTCTATTACTAATCGTCTTGGCTATTCTGGGCCCTATCCTTAGAAAGTTATAAAGGTGTTCTCAAAGAATAATGTACGGATCAGTTTAGCGTAATAGTTTTAAGAGTAACATGAGGGGCGCCTGGGTGGCTCAGTTGGTTGGGCGGCTGACTTCAGCTCAGGTCATGATCTCGAGGTCCGTGAGTTCGAGCCCTGCGTCGGGCTCTGTGCTGACAGCTCAGAGCCTGGAGCCTGTTTCAGATTCTGTGTCTCCCTCTCTCTGACCCTCCCCTGTTCATGCTCTGTCTCTGTCTCAAAAACAAATAAATGTTAAAAAAAAATTAAAAAAAAAAAAGAGTAACATGCTAGGGAAAAATTAGATATTCTAATAATTGATGATTGGCTTCAATAATCTGTAGTACATCTGTAGTCAATATTTCTTAGGAAACAAGTCACGGAAGCAGTTGTGTCATTGTTTATAGGAGTTCTACAAATATCAATGCTCCAATGCCCTTTGACTTTGCTGGAAAGAAATTTAGTATTTCCTAAGGTTTTCATTTTCTAAGTAGTTCTTAGACAAGTACAAAGACATTAGTAGCCCTGGAAGGAAATATATTTTTCTCAGAAAAAATCTGCTCCTTTTCCTATTGTGGTACCACCACTTAAATACCCTTGTCCATATTCATCTTCCTGGTGTTTGGTACGCCTATGTCCTACTGCTAATCTTCTTTTTGTCTCAGGCCAGTGGGAAATCCATTCAGCTTGCCCTCCCTGGTCATTTCAGAGAGTTCACATGTAAGAATTATCTGAGTCCCCAGCTGTCACATTTATCTCCTTTAGCCTGAAGTTTCTTACTTCTCAGATTTTCATTCCAAATGTGGGGCCAGGACACATTCATGATAAGCTGAGGGCACCGAGCACAACTTTATGTTATCTGCATGTGTGCCTCCCTCTCTCCTTCGGGTTCTAGTTCAGGTTCTGCCAGTACGTTGTTTCTGCATCCTGGGGAAGTCAGAAGGTTGATCTGCTTAAGCACACTGAAGACTTTTGGCTCAACATTTTGTTTAAAGGCTCATCCTTTTTAAGCCATGTATGATAAAAAGAAAGTTTACTAGATATTACGTATTTGGTTTTCTAAAAATAAGCATGACATAACGTTGAGCTAAAAAAAGGAAAATCTAAGGATATAAAATGATACATACTTTTGAAGGATATAAAATGATCAGACTTTTGAAAAATATATTTATTACGTATACAGGAAAATATAAAATATATGAAAGAATACATGATGGGGATCTTTTGAATACTTATAAATAAACCTAATGTAACTTTTGTGCCTATTATATGCCAGGCACTGTGCATGCTGCTACATAGTAATTATCTCATTCAATATTCAAAACGATCCTATGAAGGAGGTATTGGTGTTAACTACCATTTTGTAGATGATAAAACTGAGGTTGAGGGTAATTTAGGGATGCATCAAGAAGTCATAGCTCACTAGGGGAGAAACCAAGAGACAAGTATACCAATCTGACATCCAGAACCTTCAAGCTAAACTTCGCATTATCTTTAAAAAAATTTTTTTTTAATGTTTATTTATTTTTGAGAGACACAGAGAGAGACAGACAGACAGAACATGAACAGGGGAGGAGCAGAGGGATAGGGAGACACAGAATCAGGAGCAGGCTCCAGGCTGTCAGCACAGAGCCTGATGCAGGGCTCGGACTCCTGCAAGATCATGACCTGAGCCGAAGTCAGACGCTTAACCGACTGAGCCATCCAGGTGCCCCTAAACTTCTCATTATCTTATCTCATGATTAGAATCTCTATTTGGGTAGAGTTTTAGGATTTTTCAGAACAATTTCTCATATTTATCCATTTGTCTCATGAATATTTAATAGGCATCTAGTAAGTTCAAGATACTGTGCTAGGTGCAGAAATAGAATATAAAGCCTGCCACAGCTTAGAAAGTACCTTCCCAAACAGGGCACCTATGAGACCCACACCAAAACTGTGTGGTAGGAAGAGATGCGATTGATTATTCCCTTTTTTGGCATATAAAAAGAAAAGACTCCAAAGTTAATTGTTGCCTAATGTGAATTAGTAAGTATTTGCAAAAGATTAATGTTTTGATTATTTCCCAGTAGCTCCTCTGTGGCTATTAATTTTTTTAAAAAAATGGTCCGCTTTTTCATGAAAAATACAATAGCAAAAGTCTACTGACTATAATTTAGCACAAAATGTCGTCATTGGCTTGCTGTCGTTTCTTACTGTATTTCTGCTGAAGACGACAAATATCTTCTGTTTTCCACATTGCTGTATTAATCTTGCTCTTGACCACTATGTCCTTTGCCCCCAACAATAAAAATCCTTTCTGCTTGCAGTTCATAGAGAACGTTCACAGTGAGCCTCAAAGAGTTTTCTCAGTAGGTACCCATAATCGTGGCAGATTATGGTAATTCTGGTTCAGAAAAGTGAAAAAAGTTCCTCAGGGTACCTCAGGGAATCATTTTTGTCCCTCCCTATACTTCTTAATATACAGGTTCACTCATTTGCTAAAAGCTCTAATAATTTTTCCCCATGATTTCGAAGTAGAGGAGTCACCAGGGTGAAGGAAGAGTGAGGGTAGAGCATACCTTTATAGCTGTGTGCTGTTTAAATCAGGGGTTTACAAATCAAGGCCTCCCTTCCCTTAAAATCCTTACTAAAATACAGCTAGATTAGAAGAGAAGGTTATATTGAATACAAATAGTCTCTAAATGTTTATATCAATTTCTCTTAGAGCTTTGAAACACACTTTGAAAATTCAATACAGTGGAAAATGCAGAACGACTAAAAAATCTCAGAATAAGACCTGATTTTCCTTCATTCGTCAGGACTGAACCCATTTGAATTAAACATCGTCTTTCTTTCAAAAAGTGGAATTCATTACATCACTTTATTTTTAAAAAATCAATAAATCTTATGCTATGGAAAGCCCCTCTTTAACTCAAGATATATTTAATGAGATGTGCCAGAATTGTGTTTGTTTCTAGAAATACAGAGCTGAGTTGAAAGTGACCCCTGACTTTGAGCCACTCACAGTCTGTTAGGCTAATTGGACAATTCATTCATTTATTCAATAAATATTCTTTAAGTACTTATGAGAGTGAGAGATTTGGTTAAATTCTGGGACCTCAGTGGTAGTTAAAACAGGTCCGTGTCTTCGTGCAGTTTACAGTCCAGCAAGGGAGCAAGAAAATGAATGATTATTTAAAAATATGACAATGTAGGGGTGGAGCCAAGATGGGGGAACAGCATGAAAGTTTTTTGTGTGTCTCGCGCCCACGAAATACAGCCAGAGCAACACTAAACCATCCTGCACACCTAGAAAACTGATTGGAGGATTAACACAACAATCTGCACAACCGAAACCACAGAATTCAGCAGGTACGCGGCACAGAGAGGTGAACTTGGGGAGCGAGAAGCTGCGGGAAGGGAGCCGCTTTTGCGGGCGGAGAGAGGACAGAGACGGGGGGTGGGGGGGAGAATATGAGAAAAGCACCCCTCCCCAAAAGAAGCTGGAGAGAAAGTGGAAAATTGGAAACAGCCCCAGGGACTAAACTAAAAAGGGAGAAAGGAGAAAGGAGAGGGTTAAACTCCATTGAGACTGTAAACAAGGGGAGCGCAAAGGCTGCAACTCTGCAGCTACATACCTGGCGGTGCTCTGGTGGGAAAGGTGAACCCCCAGGAACAGAGTGGGGTCCAGGAGGTTCTTGGACCACACGGGAAAAAGCGGTTCCACTGCTGGAAGGACATTTGGTAGAGACTGTTGAAGCCACCTGGTCCCAGCAGACCCCAGAGAAGGGCCACATTCGCTGGTGCTGGTACAGGGTCCTTAAGGGTGAAGCCTGGTGCCAGATGTGTGTTGTGATTTTTCCATAATCCCTGAAATGCTGCTGCTACACTATCTCGTGAACTTTTTCTGGGCCAGGCAGGCACCTGGCCGCAGTCTCGGGGCACCGGCAGCAGCAGGGTCCAGCAAGCGTTCCTGGGTGCAGCCAACATTCAGCCATTGCTCATTCGGCCATCGCTCGGTGAGACCCGCTCGCAGAGGGGCGGAAGGGGTCAAAGCCGCAGTCCTTCGGAAGTAAGGGGCCAGGGAAAACACCCGCATCTGAGACAAAACTCAGGAGACAGGTACTGCCTGGGGCTTGGTCATGGACAGTGAAAAAGCGGGGAGTGGATGAAAGCTGAAGACAGAGGATGGGTGCGTGATTGCTGATGGGAAGAAGAGTTCCGATAGTAGAGGCAGG
Source organism: Panthera tigris (assembly GCF_018350195.1). Classification (NCBI taxonomy): domain Eukaryota; kingdom Metazoa; phylum Chordata; class Mammalia; order Carnivora; family Felidae; genus Panthera; species Panthera tigris. The sequence goes on along the minus strand of NC_056660.1, from coordinate 197,063,882 downwards.
CCATTTTCACTGCTCCCGCGCACGCGCATATACACCTAGGAGCATCACAACGTTCCACCCCAGTAGGCTAGCAGCGCCATCTAGTGGTGAAAGGAGCCATTACACTAAGCCCGGCCGAACTGGGCCAACCTTGCCCTTCAAGAACAAGTATCACTGTCTGCTTAGTTTATGGACTATAAAGTGCTTCATAGTCTGACATCTAGGGGAAAACGAAGTAATTTCAGTCCTATTTCAATCTGTTAGCAGGTCCATCTATTCAATTTTCTTTCTTTCTTTCTTTTTTTCACTTCTTTTCCTTGAATACAGAAAGAGAAAAAATTCATTTTTTTTCAATTTTTATTAAAAATATTTTTAATTGTTTTTCTATATTTTTTACTTTTATGTAAATTTTTTCAAATTCTATTTTACTTCCATCATTTGTAGTCTACTTCAGTGTATTCACTTTTCCAAATTTTCAAACGATTTGTTTTTTGTTTCATCTCTTTTTCTTGAATACAGAAAGAGAAAATATTCATTTTTATTTTTAATTTTTATTAAAAATATTTTTCTTAAAATTTTTTCCACTATACTCTTTATTTTTGTGTAATTTTTTTCAAATTCTATTTTACTCCCATCATTTCATTTTAGTTTACTTCAGTGTATTCATTTTTTCAAATTCTCAAATGATTTCCTTCCCCCCCCCCAACTTTTTTCTCTAATCTATCAAACCACTTTCAACACCCAGACCAAAACACATCTAGGACCTAGTATCATTTATTCGATTTGTGTGTGTGTGTGTTTAATTTTTTAATTTTAATAGTTTTTTAATTTTAATTTTTCTACCTCGTTAATTCCTTTTATCCCATCAAAATGACGAAACAAAGGAATTCACCCCAGAAGAAAGAGCACGAAGAAACGACAGCCAGGGATTTAACCAACATGGATACAAGCAAGATGTCTGAACCAGAATTTAGAATCACAATAATAATAATACTAGCTGGTGTCAAAAATAGATTAGAATCCCTTTCTGTGGAGATAAAAGAAGTAAAAACTAGTCAGGATGAAATAAAAAATGCTACAACTGAGTTGCAATCATGGATGGATGCCACAGCAGCAAGGACGGATGAGGCAGAACAGAGAATCAGTGATATAGAGGACAAACTTATGAAGAATAATGAAGCAGAAAAAAAGAGGGAAATCAAGGTAAAACAGCACAATTTAAGAATTAGAGAAATCAGTGACTTGTTAAAAAGGAACAACATCAGAATCATAGAGGTCCCAGAAGAGGAAGAGAGACAAATAGGGGTAGAAGGGTTATGTGAGCAAATCATAGCAGAAAACTTTCCTATCATGAGGAAAGACACAGACATCAAAATCCAGGAAGCACAGAGGACCCCCATTAGATTCAACAAAAACCAATCATCAACAAGGCATATCATAGTCAAATTCACAAAATACTCAGGCAAGGAGAGAATCATGAAAGCAGCAAGGGAAGAAAAGTCCCTAACCTACAAGGGAAGACAGATCAGGTTTGCAGCAGACCTATCCCCAGAAACTTGGCAGGCCAGAAAGGAGTGGCAGGATATATTCAATGTGTTGAATCAGAAAAATATGCAGCCAAGAATTCTTTATCCCCCAAGGCTGTCATTCAAAATAGAAGGAGAGAGAAAAAGTTTCCCAGACAAAAAAAAATTAAAGGCGTTTGTGACCACTAAAACCAGCCCTGCAATAAATTTTAAGGGGGACTCTCTGAGGGGAGAAAAGATGAAAAAAAATTTATATACATTTATATACATATATATGTATGTAAATAAATAAATACCAAAACCCAACAAACATTAGAAAGGACCAGAGAACACCACCAGAAACTCCAACTCTACAAGCATGATAATGGCAATAAATTCATACCTTTTAGTTCTCACTCTAAATGTCAATGGACTCAATGCTCCAATCAAGAGACAGAGGGTAACAGAATGGATAAGAAAACAAGATCCATCTATATGCTGTTTACAAGAGACCCACTTTAGACCTAATGACACTTTCAGATTGAAAATAAGGGGATGGAGAACCATCTATCATGTTAATGGTCAACAAAAGAACGCCAGAGTAGCCATACTTATATCAGACAATCTAGACTTTAAAATAAAGACTGTATCAAGAGATGCAGAGGGCATTATATCATAATCAAGGGATCTATCCACAAGAAGACCTAACAATTGTAAACATTTATGCGCCAAATGTGAAAGCACCCAAATATATATATCAATTAATCACAAACATAAAGAAACTCATTGATAGTAATACCATAATAGTAGGAGACTTCAACACCCCACTCACAGCAATGGACAGATCATCTAATCAAAAAATCAACAAGGAAACAATGGCTTTGAATGACACACTGAACCAGATGGACTTAACAGATATATTCAGAAAATTTCATCCTAAAGCAGCAGAATATACATTCTTCTCCAGTGCACATGGAACATTCTCCAGAATAGACCATATACTGGGACACAAATCAGCCCTAAGTAAGTACAAAAAAATCGAGATCATACTGTGCATATTTTCAGACCACAACGCTATGAAACTCAAAATCAACCACAAGAAAAAATTTGGAAAGGTAACAAATACTTGGAGACTGAAGAACATCCTACTAAAGAACGAATGGGCTAACCAAGAAGTTAAAGAGGAAATTAAAAAGTATATGGAAGCCAATGAAAATGATAACACCACAACCCAAAACCTCTGGGACGCAGCAAGGCAGTCATAAGAGGAAAGTATATAGCAATCCAGGCCTTCCTAAAGAAGAAAGAAAGGACTCAGATACACAACCTAACCTTACGCCTTACGGAGCTGGAAAAAAAAACAGCAAATAAAACCCAAAACCAACAGAAAAGACAGAAACTAATAAAGATTAGAGCATAAATTAATGCTATCAAAACAAAAAACAAAAAAACAAAACAAAACAAAACCCAAAACAGAACAGATCAATGAAACCAGAAGCTGGTTCTTTGAAAGAATTAACAAAATTGATAAACCACTAGCCACTTGGATCAAAAAGAAAAAGGAAACAACCCAAATAAATAAAATCAAGAATGAAAGAGGAGAGATCACAACCAACACAGCAGAAATAAAAACAATAATAAGAGAATATTATGAGCAATTATATGCCAATAAAATGGGCAATCTGGAAGAAATGGACAAATTCCTAGAAACATATACACTACCAAAACTGAAACAGGAAGAAATAGAAAATTTGAACCGACCCATAACCAGTAAGGAAATTGAATAGGTAATCAAAAATCTGCCAAAAAACAAGAGTCCAAAGCCAGATGGCTTTCCAGGAGAATTCTACCAAACATTTAAGGAAGAGTTAACACCTATTCTCTTGAAGCTGTTCCAAAAAATAGAAATGAAAGGAAAACTTCCAGACTCTTTCTATGAAGCCAGCATTACCTTGATTCCAAAACCAGACAGAAACCCCACTAAAAAGGAGAACTCCAGACCAATTTCCCTGATAAACATGGATGCAAAAATCCTCAACAAGATATTAGCCAACCAGCTCCAACAATACATTAAAAAAATTATTCACCACGACCAAGTGGGATTTATACCTGGGATGCAGGGCTGGTTCATTATCCACAAAACAATTAACGTGATTTATCACATCAATAAAAGAAAGGACAAGAACCATAAGATCCCCTCAATAGGTGCAGAGAAAGCATTTGACAAAATACAGCATCCTTTCTTGATAAAAACCCTCAAGAAAGTAGGGATAGAAGGAGCATATCTTGAGATCATACAAGCCATATATGAATCACCCAACGCTAATATCATCCTCAACGGGGAAAAACTGAGAGCTTTCCCCCTAAGGTCAGGAACAACACAGGATGTCCACTCTCACCACTGTTATTCAACATAGTATTGGAAGTCTTAGCCTCAGCCATCAGACAACACAAAAAATAAAATGCATCCAAATCGGCCATCCAAATCGGAGGTGAAACTTTCACTCTTCGCAGATGACATAATACTCTATATGGAAAACCCAGAAGATTCCACCAAAAAACTGCTAGAATTGATTCATGAATTCAGCAAAGTTGCAGGATATAAAATCAACACACAGAAATCAGTTGCATTCCTATACACCAACAATGAAGCGACAGAAAGAGAAATCATGGAATCAATCCCATTTACAGTTGCACCAAAACCCATAAAATACCTAGGAATAAATCTAACCAAAGAGGTGAAAAATCTATACACTGAAAACTATAGAAAGCTTATGAAAGAAATTGAAGAAGACACAAAAAGATGGAAAAAGATTCCATGCTCCTGGATAGGAAGAACAAATATTGTTAAAATGTCGACACTACCCAAAGCAATCTACATATTCAACGCAACCCCTATCAAAATAACACCAGCATTCTTCACAGAGCTAGAACAAATAATCCTAAAATTTGTATGGAACCAGAAAAGACCCTGAGTAGCCAAAGTGATCTTGAAAAAGAAAACCAAAGCTGGAGGCATCATGATCCTGGACTTCAAGCTATACTACAAAGCTGTAATCATCAAGACAGTATGGTGCTGGCACAAGAACAGACACTCAGATCAATGGAACACAATAGAGAACCCAGAAATGGACCCACAAATGTATGGCCAACTAATCTTTGACAAAGCAGGAAAGAACATCCAAAGGAATAAAGACAGTCTCTTCAGCAAGTGGTGCTGGGAAAACTGGACAGTGACATGCAGAAGAATGAACCTGGACCACTTTCTTATATGATACACAAAGATAAACTCAAAATGGATGGAAGACCTCAATGTAAGACAGGAAGCCATCAAAATCCTCGAGGAGAAAGCAGGCAAAAACCTCTTTGATCTTGGCTGCAGCAACTTCTTAATCAACACGTCTCTGGAAGCAAGGGAAACAACAGCAAAAATGAACTACTGGGACCTCATCAAAATAAAAAGCTTCTGCACAGCAAAGGAAACAATCAGCAAAACTAAAAGGCAGCTGACAGAATGGGAGAAGATATTTGCAAATGACATATCAGATAAAGGGTTAGTATCCAAAAATCTATGAAGAACTTATCAAACTCAACACCCAAAAAACAAACAATCCAGTGAAGAAATGGGCAAAAGACATGAATAGACACTTCTCTGAAGAAGACATCCAGATGGCCAATCGACACATGAAAAAATGCTCAACTTCACTCATCATCAGGGAAATACAAATCATAACCACAATGAGATACCACCTTACACCTGTCAGAATGGCTAACATTAACAACTCAGGCAACAACAGATGTTGGCGAGGATGCGGAGAAAGAGGATCTCTTTTGCATTGTTGGTGCCAATGCAAGCTGGTGCAGCCACTCTGGAAAACAGTATGGAGGTTTCTCAAAAAACTAAAAATAGAACTACCCTACGACCCAGCAATTGCACTACTAGGCATCTATCCATGGGATACAGGTGTGCTCTTTTGAAGGGACACATGCACCCCCATGTTTATAGCAGCACTATCCACAATAACCAAAGTATAGAAAGAGCCCAAATGTCCATCGATGGATGAATGGATAAAGAAGATGTGGTATATGTATACAATGGAGTATTACTTGGCAATCAAAAAGAATGAAATCTTGCCATTTGCAACTATGTGGATGGAACTGGAGGGTATGATGCTAAGTGAAATTAGTCAGAGAAAGACCAAAATCATATGACTTCACTCATGTGAGGACTTTAAGAGACAAAACAGATGAACATAAAGGGAAGGGAAACAAAAATAATATAAAAACAGGGAAGGGGATAAAACATAAGAGACTCATAAATATGGAGAACAAACAGCATTACTAGAGGGGTGTGGGGGGGGATGGGCTAAATGAATAAGGGGTACTAAGGAATCTACTCCTGAAATCATTGTTGCACTATATGCTAACTAATTTGGATGTAAATTTTGAAAAATAAAAAATAAAAAATAAAATTAAAAAAAGAAAAAAAAATATGACAATGTGAGGAAAAGTACAAGCCCGTGACTTCTAGGAGCCAACCTGGGCATTCCTGCAGGTTATTTAGACTCCTACTCACCACTGGGCCTCGATGTTATTTAACATCAACAATTTCACAGAATGTTAACACCTGGCACAGCCACTCTGTAACCATGATGAATCAAGACAAAGGCAGTACCACTCCATGATCACATCTGAACACAGGCAAAACGTGAACATTATGCAAACTACAGAATACCAGACGTCCTCTACCTGGACTAGTATAAGTGACTGCTGCCTCTCTACCAAGTACAACTTTAGCCTTTGTCTATTCTTCCCTCTTTCAAAATAAGACTTTTAAAGACACCAAAGTGCAGAATGACTCCACTCCTGAGGGCATCCAATTTAGAGGAAAGCCAGTTTTCCTTAAAATTTCCCCAAATTAATTTAAAATCCTAAATCCTATAATAAATCCTTTCTAATATCCTTTTATCGAGCTTCTCTGTGGCTTCCCATGTGGATTTTCATTCTTGACAACAAATCTTATTATTTTTTTTATTGAGAATTGTTTTAATATGAAATTTATTGGAAAATTGGTTTCCATACAACACCCAGTGCTCATCCCAACAGGTGCCCTCCTCAATGCCCATCACCCACTTTCCCCTCCCTCCCATCCCCCATCAACCCTCAGTTTGTTCTCAGTTTTTAAGAGTCTCTTATGGTTTGCCTCCTTCCCCCTCTGTAACTTTTTTCCCCCTTCCCCTCCCCCATGGTCTTCTGTTAAGTTTCTCAGGATCCACATATGAGTGAAAACATATGGTATCTATCTTTCTCTGCCTGACTTATTTCACTTAGCATAATACCCTCCAGTTCCATCCACATTGCTACAAATGGCCAGATTTCATTTTTTCTCATTGCCAAGTAGTATTCCATTGTATATGTAAACCACATCTTCTGTATCCATTTGTCAGTTGATGGACATTTAGGCTCTTTCCATAATTTGGCTATTGTTGAAAGTGATGCTATAAACATTGGGGTACAAGTGCCCCTATGCATCAGCACTCCTGTATCCCTTGGGTAAATTCCTAGCTGTGTGATTGCTGGGTCATAGGGTAGGTGTATTAATTTTTTGAGGAACCTCCACACTGTTTTCCAGAGTGGCTGCACCAGTTTGCATTCCCACCAAGAATGCAAGAGGGTTCCTGTTTCTCCACATCCTCGCCAGCATCTATAGTCTCCTGATTTGTTCATTTTAGCCACTCTGACTGGCACAAGGTGATATCTCAGTGTGGTTTTGATTTGTATTTCCCTGATGAGGAGTGACGTTGAGCATCTTTTCATGTGGGAAACAAATCTTAAACCCAACTTGTTCAACTCAAGTGTTCCTGGTGGTCTTTGGCCTGAGGGCATTGATAAATGCAAAACTTGAAAGTAGCAAAATATTACTCCTTATTGCTCAAAACATTCTCTTCTCACTTCTCCTTCAAGGCATGGGGAGGAGCATGAAGAATATGAAAATAGGTGATATTTGAACTCTTAAGGATAGGGAATATTTTATTCATTTATTTTTGTTCACTCCTTGACCCATATGATACCTTGTTCCAAAAATAATTTAAGGTGGCTGATAATTGTTCAGTGGATTCAGAGGTAGAGAGTGGAAGACATCTTTCTGAGAATAGTCATATGAAGACAACACTGACCAAAGAGACACCAAAACACAATGGAGTACTCTAAGGTGAGATGACGGTACCCCAAATGACACTGCTGTTTAACAGAATACTCCTGACCCCACAGCTCAGGCTCTCCCTACCTTTTCCTCAACCCAGAATGACATGTGAATCACCAGCTGCCAGGCTCTACTTGACTCCCTACCACCATAAGCATCTTCTTACCTTTTCTGGAGACTCTTCATTTCCACCCCCATTGTCAATCACTATCCCTTACTGATGGCAAGCTCAGTCTGATCTCAGGATCTAAAAACAAAACAAAACAAAACAAAACACCTCATTTCCCTCCCCCCCCCCCTTGGTCTTAAGGAATTTAAGAAACTCTAGTTCATTTGTCAGGTAAATCCAAGTCAAGTCTCTCTTGGTGAAACCTAATGATTTTTAAGTAGAACAGTACTATTCTCAAAACAGGCATTTAAAATATATGTGTGGGCAACTTTTGTTTGTCACAAAGACTGGAGTGGTACTACTAGCATTTACTGGGCTAAGACTTTGTAATGCACTAGAGAGTCCCGCATGGTGAAGAACTGACCCATCCGAAATGCCACTAGTGCTCCTATTGAGAAACATCTCACCCATAGATGGAAAGCATCATATCCGGCCTTGCCTCTCTCCACGCCCACACCAGTAATCGGTAATCAATGACCGTACACTCCGCTGAGCTTGATGTGGCCTCAAAATCTTTCTCAACATAACAATCCGGGCATGCCTTGCCAATCAAATTTGGCATGGAAGCCAAAGCCTATGTTCCTTGTTAAGACTAAGGGAACTTCATGGCTCTTGACATGAAATCTTTACCTGGTACCTTAGTCCTATCCCATTCCCTATGCCTGTAGCCACGCCTTGGTCATCTGACTGCTCTCCCAGTCCTTCTAAGACAAGGATTCTGTCAGAGAGGTAAGCTCTGTGGTTGGGACCTTGCGCCATCCCACGTCCCTCTGATTAGATGGCCAGCCTGCTAGCATTACCTCTCTTAAAAAAAAAAAAAAAAAAAAAGGCTTGCTCCTAGTGCAGTGAGTGAGCTACACCCTCTAGTGGGGAAACCACATGTAATATATCCACCTTTGGAAGAATAACACCCAAAAGAAAATCCAACTCAAATGACTGATGTAAAAAAAAAAAAGAAAAGAAAAAGAAAAAAAAAAGGTGTGTGTTGAAGGGAATTTCTATGGCTCCCGCACCTGAAAAGTCCAGAGGAATCTCTGGATCAGGCATTGCTAGATCAGAGTCTCAGAAAAAGTTGCCAGAAACATTAAAAAAAAAGTTGCCAGAAATTTTTCTCTCCATTTTTTTTTTGACCCATCTGTGCTTTCCTTGATGTTGTCTTCATTCTCAGATAAACACTGACCACCACCCCAACCTCAACTCAAGGCAGTTCTAGAGTTACAGTTTCAGTAGCAGAGTTTCCCTTCCCTAAAACTTCTAATAAAAGACTTAAGTCTTGTTTGACTCGTTGAAATAAGATTCGTGACTCAGTCTACAAGCTGTGGCTACAAGCAAGCTTAATTCTTATTGGAATGGACCGAATTATAAGGCATGGAAGGAGCCAGGGGTGACGCAGCCCCACTATATGGACGAGAAGGTGATAAAGAATTGTGCCCCAAAGTTGGGAATATTGAGGTACTATCGCCAGGATAAATGAATGAGAGTCAAGCAAAAACAACAGATGCGTTGACACTATCCTTTCTGGATGCCATCTTTCTCTCCCGAGTCTGAGGTTGTCCTCAGTCCTGTCCAAAACTCAGTGCACTTTTTTTTTTTTTTGCCTTTACTACAATTAACTATTTAGCATTTTTGTATCACAGTAACACTTTACCATCTTGGTAGAAAGCAAGGAAATGTCACCTAGAGATCTAAGCCTTCTGGAAAACATGCTTTCATACTCATACAAAATGATTTGACTTCCCATTCCACAAACCATGGGAGGTCTGGTAAGAGGACCCTAGGACCTTTATGTTCTTCCTACTTGCTCTGTATCCCTAATTTTGCAGAGTTCTCCATCAGTCCCCCATTTTGCCTTCTGATACTGACGTCTCACCCCCTACCACTTTGGTGCAAGTTAGACCCTCCCCACCTTCCTTCATTCCACAAGCACTTTCAAGGCGATTTGGGGTAACAAATGTTTTGTGAAGGTTTAAGATAGTAAAGGAGGACAATGGCTAGCAATCAGAAAATTTATCAGGATTCTTTTGGTTAAGAGTGATAAAACTCCAGCTGCAACTTAGCTTAGGCTAAATAAGAAATGTGTGGGCTCATGCAATTAGGAGGATTCAGGGTGGGTCTTTTTAAAAATATTTTCTTTATTTTGAGAGACAGAGTGAGCAGGGGAGGGGCAAAGGGAGAGAGGGAGAGAATCTTTTTTATTATTTTATTTTATTTTATTTTTTATTTTTGAGAGAGAGAGAAGCAGAGAGAGGGAGACACAGAATCTAAAGCAGGCTCCAGGCTCTAAGCTCTCATTACAGAGCCCGACACGGGGCTTGAACCCATGAGCCATGAGATCATGACCTGAGCTGAAGTCAGTCACTTAACAGACTGAGACACCCAGGAACCCCGAGACAGAGAGACAGAGAGATAGAGAGAGACAGAGACAGAGAGAGAGAGAACCTTAAGCAAGCTCCATGCCCAGCGCAGAGCCCGACATGGGGCTGAATCCCACAAACTATGAGGTCATGACCTGAACTAAAATCAAGATCTGATGCTTAAATGACTGAGCCACCCAGGCGCCCCCACCCCTCCCCAGGGTAGTCTTAATTCATGGATAGCCACAGACTTAAACAATACCAAGAATCCATCCATGCCCTCTGCTAGCCTTTAATTACACGCTGGTTTCATCATCTCCCACAGACTCTATCTACGTGAGGAGATAGTGGCTGCTACCTCCCCTGTCATGTGTCCTTACAGTCAAAAGGAAAAGGGTTGGGGGTGGGAAGCAAGGAATGCTGGGACCCAGTCCTATCAATATGCAATTACAATCCCCAGATATGAGAAATCAATTTTTTTTATGTGATTAAGTGTCTGATAATCCCCAAAAGATGAAATGTGAACATAAAAATGAAGATAAAATTATATCTATATTACTATTTTGTGTTAAAAGTCTATAAATAATTGGCATTTAAACTATTTGTCATATTTTAAGAAAATCTAGCATATTAAAGAATGTGATGGATGAACCTTATTCCAATTTGAAGTTTTTAATTGAGTATTGATTTGAACTTAGAATTTTAAGTTGAAAGAATAAGAATTTATTAAGACTGCAAATATTATTAGCATTCTGAGAAGTTGTCATTTGTCATATTTACGATGTTTATATAAATTTGTTTATTAATTTATATATTAACATATACTATATATAAATATATAACTATATATATTTACGTTTTTGTAAGTTGTTATTTGCCATATTTATATGTTTAATTGGATAGAATTATAACATTTATTTGGAAAGGTTTTGTTTGCCAAGCAATTGAAGCACTTAAAAGGAAGAATTGAGTATATTAGATTTATCCATGCATTCATGAATTCCTTCATTCAACAAAACTTACCGTGTGCCCACCCTCCATGTGTTTATTTTTTATTTTTAATTTTTTACGTTTATTGATTTATTTTTGAGAGAGAAAGGAAAAAAAAGAAAGAGAAAGGAAGGGAAAGAGAGAATCCTAAGCAGGCTCCACGTGGTCAGTTGAGCTGAAATCAAGAGCCAGCTGCTTAACCGACTGAGCCACCCAGGCACCCCCTGATGTGTTTATTTTTGAGAAACGGATTCACCTCTATGCTTATTTGTCTGTCTTCCCTTACCATACGGAAGGGTGAAACACACCCACTTGTCATCACAATTGTTTCCTTGCTCCTCGTCCAATGCCTGGCCCCAGAGCAAGCACTCAGGAAATACATACTGAATGAATGAATGAACTATGTCAGGACCAAAATGCAATCAGCTTTTCAAAACTACAACTGTTCTCTCCCTGTTACCTTTTGAATCGAAGGACCATTGACTTCTGTCCCAGTATTGGGTTCACCTAGATGGGCCCAGCTCGCTGGCATTTTCCATTTCTTTCCTTGTAATCCTGAGTGACATTCACCTGCTGCCTATAGGGAGGTAACTTGTTCATTCAGCTAAGATGAGGGGGAGAATCACAGGACAGGCAAGGGGAAACAGTGAGTCCTGTGTGCAGCTGGGACATACTATCTGTGAAGGGAAACGAGAATGAAATGGTAGACTACAACCAACGTGTACTGGGCCTTGGATGTCTGATTAACAAGTCACATATGCATACTCAAATTCAATCACAAAGAAGCCATTGACATAATCCACAGGATACTTTAGGAAGATCAATCAGATTGCCACTTGGAGAAAAAATTATGACTGTACAATTTAGTAATTAGGGATATGGGTTTTGAAGTCAGCTCAAATTTCACAATGATTCTTTGCAATTTACTAGCTGTGTGACCTTTAGCAAAATACTTAACTTCTCTGAACCGGAGTTGTGTTACTTATAAAATGGAGTAAGTGATACGTAGGCCCCAGAGTTCATTGGATTAAATGTGATGAGGTACTTAAATGATTGGTAGAGTGACATTATGATTAAAAGAATCCAAAACCTAAACCAAAACAAACACAATAAAAGTAAGACTTTGCAGGGGAGAGGCTAGAGCCAGGATGATCAGAGACACAATTAAGAAGTAGTGACACAGAAGCCCATAGGGGGTGCAAATGAGGTGTTTGCAGTCATTTTCAGTGTAGCTGCAAAATGCTTAGACTCACTCAGTGCCTGCTGTGCTGCTGGGCATCGTGGCATTCTCCTGAACTGTTCTTTGTACGTGATGTCTCCCAGCCTGCCTAGGAGCAGAGACTGTTTCCTGGTCCTCTCTGCAGCCCTGATGTCTTATTCCCAGGTCCCATGCAGTCTTTAGTAAATGTTGGCTGATCGTAAATAGTTTTTGACGTTTCACTTTTCTGAAGAGGAATTTCTTTACTCTCATATCTAGAGATCAGGCTAAAAGATCTGCACTAGATGTAGTGACAGGGAAAACACAATACGAGTCATTGTAAGAAGAAGGCTTGTTGAGTTTCCCAAGTTTTGACCTTAATCTTTACACTTTCCTGTGACATAACTCTGATCTGGTGCAGTTTGGCCCAAATTAAAAATAAAAAGCAAAGGCTTTATTGCTTAATGCTTAACTCAGAGCTCATGCTTACAAAAGCTTCCCATGCAGGTTTTTCCTTCTCCCTCTTTTCCTTCCTTCCTTCCTTCTCATTCTTTCTTTCGTGGTTTGTTTTGTTTTGTTCTGATTTGGTTTGGTTTTGCCTAATCTACCACCTTGTGTTTGGTTTTGAAATTGCAATTCTCTATGCACATACCTATGTGAAACATCCTTTCATAGGCTTTCCTTATTAACTTGGGAAAGCGTAGAACGCTTTGAAAGTGAACTTCAGAAATATTACATGCTAAGGTTCAGCACTTGCAACTTCAACTATACCTGAGAAGGAAAAGAGGCCTCTGGACAATCAAATAATACCAGGTAAGTTTTGTGGAGTTTCTGCTGCATGCCAGGTACTGTTCTAAGTGGATTACAAATGTTACCTCACAAAAACACAAACGAGGGCAAAGATATGGAGAAACGGAACCCTCGTGCACTGCTGGTGAGAATGTAAAATGGTGCGGCCACTCTGGAAAAACTAAAAATAAAACTGCCATATGATCTAGAAGAGATACTTGCTTACTTACGTTTACTGAAGCATTATTCACAATAGCCGGGAGGGAGAAACAACCCAAATGCCCATCAATGGATGAATGGACAAACAAAATGCGGTATATACATACTATGGAATGTTATTCAACCTTAAAAAAGAAATTCTGATACATACCACATCATGGATGAACCTTGAAGACATTATGCTAAGTGAAAGTAACCAGACACAAAGGACAAATATTACATGATTCCACTTATATTAGGTATCTAGAGACAAGACGTGGAATGGTGGGCTGGTGGGGGGGGGCGGCGCAGGAAGTTGTTTAGTGGGTATAGAGCTTCAATTTGGGAAGATGAGAGAAGTTCTGGAGGTGGATGATAGCAAGAGTTGCACAAAAATGTGAATATATTCTTTTTTTCTTAAGTTTATTTATTTTAATGTTTATTTTTGAGACTGAGAGAGACAGAGCACAATGGGGGAGGGGCAGAGAGAGAGGGAGACACAGAATTGGAAGCAGGCTCCAGGCTCTGAGCCATCAGCCCAGAGCCCAAGGTAGGGCTTGAACTCATGAAACTGTGAGATCATGACCTGAGCCGAAGCCAAAAGTCGGACACTTAACCAACTGAGCCAACAGGCACTCCAAAAACGTAAATATTCTTAATGCCACTGGACTCTACACTTAAAAGTGGTTAAAATGGTAAATTTTATGTTGCATGTATTTTTACACAATTAAAAAAACAAAAACATGTAGGGGCAGCTGGGTGGCCCAGTCAGTTAAGCATCTGACTCTTGATATCAGCTCAGGTCTTGATCTTGTGGTCGTGAGATCAAGCCCCACATCAGTTCCATGCTCAGTGTGGAGCCTGCTTGGGATTCTCTCTCTCTTCCTCTCTCTCTGCCCCTCCCCTGCTCATGCATGTGTGCATTCTCTCTTTCTTTCTCTCAAACTAAATAAATAAACATTAAAAAAAACATGTAAAGAATCATTCATGTGTAGACTCAAAAACCTGTACTGCTGGGTCTACCAGCCTTCCTTTCTGATACTTGTGCTAATAAAATCTACATATGTTCCCCTCCCCAAATTAAAAATAAACAAATGAGGTGGTGTGGTAAATTAAAGATGGCCACAAATTCTTTTCCACTCCTTCAATTAAGAGGTAGAGTCTCGGGGCGCCTGGGTGGCTGTCGGTTAAGTGTCCGACTTCAGCTTAGGTCACGATCTCGCAGTCCCTGAGTTCGAGCCCCGCGTCGGGCTCTGGGCTGATGGCTCAGAGCCTGGAGCCTGTTACCTATTCTGTGTCTCCCTCTCTCTCTGTGCCTCCCCCGTTCATGCTCTGTCTCTCTCTGTCTCAAAAATAAATAAACGTTAAAAAAATAAAAATAAAAAAAAAAGAAGAGGTAGGTCTTATTTTTCTTCCCTTGAATTTAGGCTGGCTTAGTGTCTTCTTGACCAATAGACTGTGACAGAAGTCTGGGATCCAAGGCTAGATCTGGGATCTAGCTGCTTAGAACAGCTCACTCTCTGCATTTTCTGTCTCTGAGAGCTCCCTATCAGGGCTCAATGGCTTTGTTGTGAGAAACCCAAACTAGAAAAAGAGACCATGTGCAGGCCCTCTGATGCAGAGCTCTAGGCAAGTCCCTACATGGCTTCTGGCCTGAATTGCCAATAACGTGACATTCATTTGAGCCTGAAGCTAACTGCAATTTCAGTTAACGTCTGACTGCAAGAGTGTAAGACGCCCCAAGCTAGAACTGTCCAACCAAGCCCAGTCAATCCACAGAATCATGACAGATCATAACAAGTTGTGTTAAACCACTAAATTCTGCAGTGGTTTGTTATGTAGGTACTATAACGATGTCCATTTCTACTGGAGAAACCTGAAGCTGGGAGCTGAAACACTGGCTCAGAGTCTCTGTGCCAGTAAGCAGAGGAACTCACACTTGAACGAGATCTTTCTAAACTTCTAAAATTGTAAAGCCTGCATTCTGACCAGCACTGAATACACAGCTTCTCAGTTGAAACAGTTGTAAAAAATGATATGCTTCTCAAAAAATCCTGTTTAAATTCGTAGCTGAGCTCTACCACATTACTCAACTCCAAGGGTAATGTGGATGACTCCGATGTGCACGGTACCCTCCTGCTGTTGTGTTACACAGGCTCCATAGCCATGAGAAGTGGCCCTGAACAAACCCTGTTCCCTCTCCCCAACCAGGGCTTGTCCTCTTAAGTGTTAAACCTTCTAACAAATGCTAGGCCCTTGTTTAAGGGCCTAAGAAGTTTCAAGGGAGAAGAGAGGTTGGTGCTAGAACCTACGAGACTATGAGAAGTAGAGGCATTTGGAAATTTAATTAAAAAAGAAAAACCTTTCAGTGGTTTAGGGCCATTGAGTGTAGGGCAGATTTCCCTGTAGAGGTCAGAGCACCTCTGAAAATGCCACTGTAGGAGAGCAGGGCACACTAGCTCAGGACTCTAATAAAAACCCGTATCACTAAGGAACAGAAAAATCTTGGAGCTGAAGGGATGCATATGTTCTACCTTCACATGTTAAAACTTAAACTAGTTTAAAAAAAAATTTTTTTTTAATGTTTATTCATTTTTGGAAGACAGAGAGAGACAGAGCATGAGCGGGGAAGGGGCAGAGAGAGAGGGAGACACAGAATCAGAAACAGGCTCCGGGCTCTGAGCGGTCAGCACACAGCCTGACGCCGGGCTCGAACTCACGAACTGCGAGATCATGACCTGAGCGGAAGTCGGTCACAACCGACTGAGCCACCCAGGCGCCCCACTAAACTAGTTTTGATGTCTAATTATACACAGCAGGCACTCATAGCACTCAGAAAACATCTCTATTCAGCATTTATGTAGTTATGCTTTTGTCTCCTTTCTAAATTTGAAGTAGGAGACATAATCTTATTTGTATTTCTAGTCCCACCATGGTACTTTTTGCCACAGGAAGAATGCTAACCAAACGAAGGAATATATTCAAATAGTCATCCCATCTGCACTGAAGTAAACCTTATTGGATCCCTTGTATCTATGCCGGGCTCAGTGCTAGGCACTTCCATATAGGATTCCTATGTTTTTCTAGACCATCCAGAACACCAAAAAGGCCACGGTTTGTGTTAGTGTTTCAGTTCAAATACGAAAGAAACTGACGGAAGCAACTACTTTCACTTACAGGAAGAATGCAATACGAAAGCCGGGATTAAGATGAACAGTGTACAAATAGAACGAGGTTTTGTTTTTTTCTTCCCAGAGCCCTAAATCAGGACACACGGTTTTAACACATGGAATGGCACCCAGCAAGAACTGTGTCTGCCAAGACAAGCTGAAACCTGTGATGCCAAACCGTAGTAGGGAAAGAGAAGACACCAGGTTTGGTGTTAAGAAAAGACTAGCAAGGAGCAGGAAGCCCCCCCCACCCCCACCCGTGCCAAGTTTGTTTACCTTGTCCATCTTCAGTGCTTTCTGCAGCAGAATCGTCTAGTCTGCCCCGTGTCTGGTCAAACTGCATCTCCTACGGTTTCAACGCACACTAGCTTTCCTGAAAGGTTATTTGTATCTATTGTAATGTAGGTATTTTAGTTCATTTTAGTCACATGCATGCAGAGGCAAGAACGTGGGATCCGGAAGGTAAAAAGTTGGGTTTCAGTCCACTTGTGTGATATTAACCTCTCTGAGGGTAATTTTCAGCCATTAGACAAAGACACTGATACCTGCCCGATGTGAGAGCGCTAGGCAGTTCTTAATGAGACACTCATACGCGACCCTTTCAGAAACTGTAAAATACTGTTCATTATGTGCATAAACAATGTCCCCAAGGTAGAGAAAAGCTAATTTAAAAGTAACATCGTTAACTTTCCCCCACAACTCCTCCCACCCTACCCCGCCGGCAAAAAAAAAAAAAAAAATTTTAGCTAGACGAATTCTGGAAAATTCTCTATTGGAATGCACTCGTTTTGCAAATGGCAACACGAGGTCCAAAGGCTTATCAGAGACCGCCAGGCACGGGCAGAGCGACGTGCAAACCACAGGGTCCTGACGGCCTCCCCCGCGCCCCCCGGCGTCAGACTCTAGGCGCTTCCGGCGCGGCGACGCCGTCCCGGTAAAGATGGACTGACGCCAGCGCCCTCACAAACGGCCACGCGTAACATGGCTGCCGAGACTAGACGCCTGCGTCCCACACCCAACATGGAAAAGGGGAGCGGGCCCAGCCCCGGAAGGCAACCCCCCGGAAATGCCTGAGCGGCGGCGGAAGCGGAAGCGCCGCGGCGGTGGGGGCCGCGGGAAGTGTCTGTAGCGTTTCTCCCTCCCTCTCAACCACAATAACAGACGGAGGGCCGGCGTAGGTGAGGCGGCTGTCGAGAGGGCCCGGGGACCGGCGGCGGACCGCAGAGCCGGGGGTGTGGGCGGCGGGACGGAGGCGGCCGGATAGGGGCTCCCGGGCTCCCGACCGCCCGGTCTCTCGGTCTCGGGCCCCTTTCAGGCCTAGAGCGTCCCGGAGAGCAGGGATTGGATTTGTGGTGCTTGGCCTTGTAGGCCCTGTTTGCGGGGCTTGCTTACCTTGTCCACACCTGGCCCAAGATTCTAGCCTACAAAATTCTCTCTGGGTCTCGATTTCCTCAGGATAGGGGCGGACTGGGGGGTTGGCCTGGAGGACAACTTATGGGACCCCCATCCCACCCCGGGTGTCATGAATTCTACGATTTTTACGTTGTCAGTGTTTCAACCGGTAAATTAAGGAAGCCCTGTAGTCAGCGTACTGAGGGGGTGTCCCTGAGCAAGACGCAGTGAATACGTCTTTGAGAGGCAGCCAGCCCTAGGATCAGGAGCCTCAAATTCTGGTCTTACCCCGTCCACCGACTCAACTGTGTGACCTTGCCCAGGCCCATTACTCTCTCCGTAGCACCGTTTGCTTATCTGTCAAGTGAAGGTGTTGGTTGCCTCTGATGCTTCTCTTAGCTCTGAAAATCAGATTCTCAACTCCCTTTAAAGGAGTCTTTCCTTAGAGACAGACCTGAAAAGCTTGTCTTCCCTGTCTCCTGTATAGCCTGGAGTTGACTGATAAGAGACGTCTACCGTGTTTCTTTCCAGACACCAGACTGGCCGAGGGCACCTGGGTGCTTAGGAAGGCTCTTGTGCAGTGGGAAGCTCTGTCCTGATGGCTTGGGTCTATGCATCTATACCCGCAGTGTGAAAACACCCCTGTGCGAAAAACGGGAGACCTCGTTTATTCTCTTAAAGCTGCTATTAACTTGCTGGCACTTTGGACAAATTCCTTCTGACTCTCCTCCTTCTGACTTGAGAGTTCTCATCTGGCAAATGAGAGCGTAGGGTTAGGTTACTGGTTCGTAATCCTCTTTCCCATACTCTGAGCATAACTGAAGAGTAAAATAATGGCTCTTGTAAGGCCATGACTTTCTGGGAGAGGAAAGAAATGGGGTATGCAAAGCTACACATTGTGTAGTCCTATAGATTGAAACGTCTGCGCTTCTAATTTTTAACTTTAACTTCTGACAATTTCTGGTTTAGGTGATCCCTAAGGCTCCTTCCCTGCTTTTAAAATTTGTAGTGCTGTGATTCTTATGTTCTCTTAGGGCAAAGAATAACTTTTTCGTGTGTGTTTGTTTAAATGAATGTGTGCCTGGAGGTACACACTTTAGTGGAAAAGATACTAAGCCATAGCATAGGAAAAAAAGAAAAAAAAATTCGGTTTCAGTAAGGTGAAGTGACATAGTAAAAACAAAATTGGTCTTGCGCTGGAGTTCAAGACCTGTATCCTTGCTTAAGCACTGGTATTTTCTGACTTTGTGTCTTTGGACAAGCCAGCTTACATCTCTGGGCCTCACTTTTCTTTATCTGGAAGATGAAGGGTTGGACTGGATGATTCCTAGACCCTTTTGACACTATAATTCCATTTGTGTTTGTTTTCGGATCAGCTTGGTGGGTGTGGTGTGGCATTTCTTTAGGCAAGAGAGACTATCCTAGGTAGTAGACACAGAATGTTTATGATGTTAGGAATGGGGTCCTATTAAGTGATGCGCAAGATTGTTTTGATACGAGCAAGCTGAAGCCAATAAAGAAAGGCATTAGAACCTGAAGGGCAGGAAAGCTCCTGACCAGATGGGATGGTTGAGGACATTGGGAAGTTTTAAACGGGAGAAAGGTATTTTTAGTGAGGGCAGTGAAGACTAAGACTGCATTCTAAGGCTACGTTTCACGGGAAGAACAACTCTGTCATCATCTAGCACTTAGTAGGTAGTAAGTGAATGAGGAGATAGATGGATGAATGGATAGCAGCAATCAAGAATAGAAGGAGTTTCAGGGCGCCTGGGTGGCTCAGTTGGTTAAGCGTCTGATTCTTGGTTTCAGCTCAAGTTATGATCTCAGAGTTTTCTGAGTTCGAGCTCTGCATCTGGCTCTGCACTAACAGTGCAGCACCTGCTTGGGATTCTCCCTCTCTCTCTCTGCCCCTCCCCTGCTTGCGCGCTCTCTGTCTCTCAAAGTAAATCAATTAACTAAAAAAACTTTTTTTTTTTTTAAAAAGGAGTTTCTCCATAGAATTCTTATTTAGATACAGAATGAAGAATTGGTTCAGTATTAGGAAAATTTTATAGAAGAAGAGATCTCTTAAGTTTTCTGTTTAGTTGTAAGGCAAGTTGGTTTATCTTTGCCCTGTCCAGTGTGTTAATAAGAGATAAAACACATACCCGGGAGGGCCTCGTGTGATCTGAGGAAAGGAGTAATTAGTAAAGTCAGGGATGGAGGAGGATGTTGGCGAGATGGTACAGGTATAGGAAGATTTTTAGTTGTGACATTTAGGGAGTGAAGGAGTGGATTGATACAGGACTTTTATAGATACCAGCAACTGTCAGAATTGTGAATAGTGTTAAAATCTCTCCAGAGGTTCTAATCCTTAAGAGAGGATTAAAAGGAAAAGAACTTGATTTTGCAAGCAAGCAAATGTTGGTGCTTCCCCATAAGAGGTGGAGATAGCCTTGAGGGTCAAGGATTAAAAGAGAGGGGTAAATTTGGGAGCAAAGAGAATGAACTGAATTAGTAGAGGGTAGTGTAGTTCTGTTTGGGAAGAAAGGAGTTTTGAACCTACCGGCTGGAAGAAGAGCAGACCTAAGAGAAATTGTATTACAGCAAGACCCCTGGCTTAAAGAATACACACAGACAACTCGGGTTTACTACTTGGAATGTACTTGCACCGCCAGGATGAAAAAGATGCTTCTGGTAGCTAAGGTCTGCTGAACAGCCAGCCACAGAATATAGCATCCCCAGGACTGCTGAGAGGGCTGTTGAGTGGGAGCCTACGTTAGAAGGACCACAAACCCTGATTTGTGGAGGAGGGTTCGGTCAGCAGCATTTCTGTCAGAGCGTCCAGAAGCCCATCTCAGAGCAGTGGCCAGGCTCTGGAGTGCGGAGAAACAGCCGAGGTACGGAGCCTGACTTGATGTAGGTGTAGTGTCGGCTGGGAAGTCCGAATCCCAGCCTGAATCCTGACACTTCATACATATTCTGGGGCCACTGACTTCTCTTGCCTGGTTCTGTTTGTCCATCTGAAAATTGAGGGAGCTGGTCTTAGGTAGGGACCTCTGGGTGAGCTTTGATGTGTCTGTGAAGTCCCCGAGATTGCATATGAAATTCATCATGCACCAGTCTGGGTATGTTTTATTTTCCTCCTGGGGAGAAGATGTGCAGCTTTCACCATAGTCCCAGAAGGGTTTGTGACCCACAAAAAGTTAAGAGCTGCATGACCAGGTGGTCTCTGAGGGCCCCTTCAGCTTTGACATTCTGGGATTTTGTACTTCTGTCAGAATGACATTTTAAAGTCTGAGCCTCCAGAACTTGCTAACCCTAGAAATAACACCTGGTGCTGCAAAATATATTCTTCACATATGGTTACTCACCTGTTACTTATACTTCCCTCTCCCTTACCCTCTGTGACTCTTCTGCTAGGCCCGCATCATTGCTTCATCTTTACCTACTGTTGATAATAGGATTTTCCCTCCTTTCCTCTTTTCCGTTTAACCTGCTTCTGCTTTGCACCTTTCCTACCTCGTTGAGTTTCTCAAATGGCAAATGACGATATGTTGGATATAGGGGTAGGAGGAAACCCAAGACGTGGAAGTCTAGTTTTCTATTCTCACTTGCTTTTATCCCTCATCCCACTAAAAGAAAAGCAATTAAGAAGAGAGAGTGCACCTACAAGAGAGACAGCATCATCACTTGGATTTTGCTGGTCTTGCATGGTGTTTTCTTCTCATACAGGGATACCAGGCCTCTGTTTCTCTCAGCATAGCCTGGCTAGGGATTTCACTGAAATGGAAGATGAAGCCAACCTTCGTTTAAATAATTTTGTTGTCCTCTGTAGAGTTGGAGTGGTGATAGTACTCAAAATAAATGAGTCCTTTAATGAGGAATCTTTTTATCTCCTGGATATTTCTAGGGGCACCTACTTGGAGGAGGAGAGGACTGATGGCTTTCCTCTGGCTGTGGGTCCTGACTGTTAAGCCCCTGGATGTAGGATGGAGATCTTATCTTTTACCCTAGTGTTCATCTTCACGGGTCCCCCACCAGAGGCTTAAGGCAGGGGAGTCACTACTCCACCTGCTGTCAAGTAGGTAGCTGCATGACTAAGTCTTCAACTCTAGGCACGATATGGAAAATGATGTACATAATTTCACCTAAAATGTTGTTAGTGCTGCTAATTTAGGCCCTTCAGTAGCTAGTGTTAACGCATACTGTAAGTTAAATAGGTTTTTGTGGGCTTGCTGGGCACCTGATCTCTGCATAATGTATGAAATCATACCTGTGAGTAAGTATTTTTTTCTGAGTTCTAAACAAGTGAACTTCTATAAACTCAAAGTTAAGGTGCAGTCTGTTTCGTTTAAAACTTCAAGTGCAGGTTGTGCACTGGGGCTACTAAACCTGATTCCCACAAAATCACAGCTTGCAAAATGATAGGGAGCAGCAAAAGGTGGAATCATAAGAAGAGGGTATAAATTGTTAGTGGTGTGGATTTGGTAGAGAAAAAAAAAGGGGGAGGAAGGCTACGAGAGATTTGTACTTAAAGGATGAAAATCAAGAACAGGTATTCATGAAAGGTTAGAGTTGTCCAGATCCTTAAAAGTGAAGCATGTGCTAAAATATAATAGCTGGGAAATTCATCCATGGTTGGGTTGGTTGAAACTGGTTAATAGTCTCCTTGAGGCATTTGTAGGTGCAGATAGCTGTTTCTTTTGTGTTTAATCCTATGGATTAAAATTGGACTGCATTTTTGTCAGGGTTAGAAGCCCGTTGCTAAGATCATTGAGTGCTGCCATAGCAAACAGAGTGCTCATAGGACCATGAAATGGTTCTTAGCAGCCTTGAAGCTACTGGATGCCTCTGGAATAATGGAAAGAATGATGGATGTTCATACATCAGATATTTGAGGATTTATTATGAGCAAAGACTTGTCTTCACCTAGAAGTAGGAGATTTGAGGTTCTTTTCCTGGCAGAACCGTGGCCAAGAAAATACCACACAAGTTTTTATAGGAGAAGCATATGCTGAGTGTCACAGGGAGCTCAAAAGAGGAGGTGAGTAGTTTTCACAAAGGACTTAACCTTTAAGCTAGATTTTGAAAGCAGGTTAGTGGTGTCTTAGGCAAAAAATGGGGAGGGAAGGACCGCTAGTCAGAGTTAATAGCTAATTGGGAATGAAAGATGAATGTTTGGGGGCCCTGAGGACATTGGTGTGGCTGGAGTGAGTGTCCTGAGGAACAAGGGCTAAGGATTGAAAGATAAGACTGGGAAGGTGCTGTGAGACTAGATGGGAAATATTTTATCCTATGCAAACTAGAATTCCTTGCAGGCTGATTTGGGGGTTTTTGTTTTTGTTGTTTAAGAGGTATAATATACAAAACAAATTAAATTTTCAAATAATGGAGAAGAATATGGAAAGTAAAAATCTCTTCCTCCTTTTGTAACCCTCTGTTCTCCCCAAGGGTAACCACTGTTATTATTTTGTTGTGGGACCTTCCAGAAATGTCCCGTGCAAACACAAGCATATTTGTCCGTTTTCTTTTATGCAAATAAGGTCATACTTTCTGCATAACCTACATCTTGCTTTTTCCACTTAATATGCAATCAGAAGAATGTTTTAAAAAGCTCATTCTGCTTTCAACGTGGAGTATGATACGTTAAGCATTTATTCAGCAAATTACTTACTGTGGGCGTGCTGTGTGGTAGGCTTTGCTCCAGGCTCCAAGGAGATCATTGAGGAAGCCATTGCAGTTGGCCAGGTGAGGATTGATAGAGCCCTGAAAGCCCGCAGGCGGGGTTGCAAGAGCAGTATTTGAGACTGATTTCAAGGTTTCTCATTTGAGCATCTGGTAAACTAGAGTAGGGAAAGCAGGTGTGTGTGTGTGTGTGTGTGTGTGTGTGTGTGTGTGTGTGTGAGAGTGAGTGACTGAACATGTTTTGGGTTGGGGGGTGGTTGTAGTTGTGGAGAGAGTTAAGGTTGGGCATAATGTTTTTGAAGGATGTTCAAGATCCTGAGATGAAGGTTTCTCATAAGCAGAGGAAGTAAAGGTTAGAGCTCAGGAGGGATAGCAACTAGAATACTTTTGTTTGTTTGTTTGTTTTAAGTGTATTTGTAGTAGAGGAAGCCCCAAGAATGGATACAGTTGCCCCTGGGAGAAGAGGATTCTAGGGTGAATTGGCAAAGGAGACTGAGGAGTGGTCATGCAGGAATAAAGATGATCAAGAGAGTATTACTTTGGGGAGAAGTAGTCACATGATGAGAAGTTTTCGTAGACACAGTGGTCAGCACTGGCCCGTACTACAGATGGGTCAGGTGAGGGGAGCACGGAAGAGAGCCTGTGGGATTTCATGACGAGGAGATCAAAATAACCTTAGAGCAGTTTCAGCGCTGTCGTGAGATGGAAAGGTTCATTTTGCCGGAGAGGGGGCAGTGAATAGGAAAAGTTGGGCAGTGATAGAAACAGACGAGTGTATTTATAACTTTTTTTTTGTGGGCAGTTCTCAGTACAAACTTTTCTGTCTCCAGAGGTCTGTTAGCCAAAATGGGACGGTCAACATACAAATAAGCTTTTGAGAAAGCAAAGGAGATGTCATGAATTGAGAGCATGGTAGCTCATGCTCCTACTCTTTGCGGAATCCCTTAGGTCTGTACTGCCAGTTGCCTGTTGATACTCATCCACACAATTGTAAAGACATGTTGTTCTGGTTTCCTAGGCCATGGCTGAAGAGGCAACAAATTAGGGATTAGAGGTAGGGGTGTGTGTGTGTGTGTGTGTGTGTGTGTGTGTGTGTGTGTATAATGCAAGGGGAGCAAGCACGCTGCTAACTGCCAGAAATTCCAGGTGACCTTTCTGTGAGGGAAGAGACCAGAACACACACAGGCACAAGAAATCTTGAGGATTCGCTTAGCCTTGTAGTTTGCTCCCATTTACTGGTAGAGCAAAGGGTCCCCAAGAACCCCACAGACTTGCATAGTCCCTGAGGAGAGGCATCACGGAATCCTATTGATAAGCTCAGGTCATCAGGAAAAGGTTAAGCTTTTAATGAGTCTACCTTGTAGGAAAATAGAAGCATGCAGTCCACTTTAGCAAGTTTTAATAGTAAAGGATTACAATTAGGGAAAAGGAGAAGGTGGTGCACAAAACGGAGCGGTTACTAGAGATCCACTGATTTGGAACTGCACTTCTTTGCATCACTGTGGCATGACGAAGGTTAGGCTGTGATCTAGAGTTCTCTGAGTTCGAGTCCAGGACATTTTTGAGAACTTTATCAATGATAATTGATAATGCTATTTAAAGGACACTATTTTCACATGGTTCCCTCTTATCCTGGTCAGCAAAATAAAACAAACCTCTGGGTGCTTGCTCATCTGACTTTAATTTGTCCTCCCGCCCCCCACCCCATCCTCTCCTTTTCCTCCCTCCTCCCCTCTCTTCCTTTACTAAAGTTTATTTTATTTTTGTTTTATGAATTTTTATTTATTTTGAAAGAGAGGGAGAGAGAGCACGTGTGTAAGCTCACGTGGGGCAGGGGCAGAGAGAGAGAGGAAGACAGAAGATCGAAAGCAGGCTCCACACCATCAGTGCAGAGCCCAACGTGGGGCTTGAACCCACGAACTGAGATCATGACCTGAGCCGAAGTCTGACGCTTAACCGACTGATCCACCCAGGCACACCCCAAAGCTTATTTTAAAAACAAGTGAAACATACATTTGACACAAAAGTGAATTAACCCTTGCTCCTTAATGTTTACAGGAGAGGAAAAGGGTGGTTTTGTTCTCTCTCTGAAATTGCACATAAACAGTGTTTAGATTTTGAGCAGAAGGTCTGTAATTTTTATCAGATTTATGAAGGGTTCTGGGACCTACTTGTGGAGTTTAATCCCCTGACTTTATAGGGGGGAAAATGAAGAATTTAAAAGGTGACTCAAGTTCATAGAAGTAGTTTGGCAGATCCAGGACTAGAGCCCAACAGTCCTCTTGTACCTTCTGTGTGAGGGATGGTCCTAGGGTTGGGAGCTCTGTAATTGGAAGGAGTTTTGTTAACCTAGTTTAATGATCTTAGCTTAAAGTGGAAGAAATTGATGCTTGGGGAGACTGAGTGAATTAGCTAGGAAGGAACAGAGTACAGAATAGAATGTAGAATCCTGATTCCTTGAATTATTTTTGCTCGTTCTAAATAATGCATTTTTATATTCTCTGCTGCTCTTCAGAAAAAGATGTTCTGTGGGTTTTGTGTAATGTTTTTATTAATTTGAATGTGGTCTGTGGGTACCCTTCTTTCTCTTTTCAAGTAAGCGTGGTTTTACAAAAGTCTGTTTTATAGGGATAATTTCTGAGTTTGGGTTTGGTGTGCTTTATTTAGTCTATTCTCTGCTTGCTTTCAGGTGCTTTGCAGTCAAGTAACCAAGAGGGAAGATTTGCTCTTTGATACTGGAGGTAACATAGCAATGGGTCCACGAAAGAAAAGTGTTAAAACATGTCTCATGAATAATGAAATCCCTGAGGAAACCATACCCGATGAAACAAAGGATTATATGAATCAACTTTCACATGAAGTGCTTTGTCATATTTTTAGGTAAGATTTTGTTTGGTTGATTTTTACCCACCTAGAATGTATAAGTAGGAGCAAATTCTGGAGCTGCACTCTCTATGTAGTCACTAGCTACATATGGCATTTAAATTTAAATGAAATCAAATTAAAACTCCAATTCCTCAGTTACATTGGCCCTATGTGTCTCGTAGCTACTGTGTAGGACAGCATAGACATTAACGATAGAGATAACTTTTGTTGCGATAAGTTCTGTTGGACATCCATTCTCTAGACTGTGTTAACATTCCAGACTTCTTGGAATTCTTATTGACTGATTTGTTGACTTTTGTTATTACAGTACCATGTGTGTACAACATAAGGCAGTGTTTCTGACTTTTTTGACTACAAACCACAGTGAGAAACATTTTCTTCATTATGCACATATATGTAAGTGATTGAAATAAAAGTTTCATGAAATAATACCCATCGTTACTATATGCAGTGCACACATTAAAGTTGTTTTGTGGTAAAGTTTTTTTCAAAAACAGATTTTTTGAGTATGTTATTTTCCAGACTGCATTTTAACAACAAAGAAGTGAAAACAAAAACCTGTCATTCCAGTTTCCCCTGCTTGCTTCTGTCAGTCACTGTTCATTCAGATAAACAACCCTAAGACACCTTGTCTCTGGAGTTGGAGACCTGAGTGTGAATCATGAGTCTTTGATTTACTTGCCTCGGACCAGTGATCAATAAAGATGTTACTGTAAGCATTCAGTGAGCTGATGCTTTTAAAGCACTCAGCACACTGCATAGCATAAGCGCTTAGTGAGCATTAGCGATTATGTTGTGTTCTGCCTTTTTTCATATTGCGACGGGGTCTTCCTAATTAGCATCTTAGTCATTGACTATGACATGATAATTAACTTCTCCCTTGTGGTCTGACATCTGGATTGCTTCCAGTTTTTTTCCTTAAAAACTGCAATGGAGTTTTCCAAGCATTTGGCTTTTCCATTGTTTTATTTACCTTCAGGAAGTTTCCATACATGGAGTTCTTAGAAATGTTTTGAATTTTTAAAAATTACTGAATATTTGCCAATTAAGAAGTTTGGTTTTTTGTTTTTTTTTTAATTTTTTAATGTTTATTTTTGAGAGAGACAGAGTGGAAGCAGGGGAGGGGAGGAGCAGAGAGAGAGGGAGACACAGAATGGAAGCAGGCTCCAGGCTCTGAGCTGTCAGCACAGAGCCCGACGCAGGGCTCAAACCCACGAACTGATATCATGACTTGAGCTGAAGTCGGCTGCTCAACCGACTGAGCCACCCAGGCACCCCGAGAAGTTTTAAAATAATGATAGCAGAACTACTGTAGGGAACCACAGGTACCTTATTTTTCTTTTCTGACATGAATTTGTATTATTCTTTATCTTCCACAGATTGTTGTTGTGTGACACTGTAGTTTTGTCAGTTCACTTCTGTCTGGGAATAGGTAACCCAGAATAACAGAATTTTTATAATGTAACAAAAGGATGCTAAAGTTCATTTGGCAGAAAGATGTCTGAAGTTTTTTCAGAAAAAGAGCCTAACCCTGCCATATGTACATATATAATCTAAAATATACAATAATTGAAGATTTGGTACTAGAGAAATAAATCACAGATAGTTGGGTGATATATATATGTATATACATTATATATATAGGTATATATATGGATTCAAATATATATTCAGATCTAGTTTATGATAAACTTGGTATTCATATCAGTGAGGAAGAGCTGAGTCGATTCTTCAGTGATGATGTCATAACCCAAAAGAAAGTAATGAAAGTATGTTCTTCTCTCCCTTATCTGACAACAAATTCTAAAGGCATCAGTGTGTTAAATAATAACATTGTTAAAATCCTGGAAGAAAGCATAGGTAAGATTGTTTCTAGGAATATGTGTTAGATATTTGTTGAATAATGGCAGGACATATAAAAGAATTGGACCATATTTTAAGTTGAGAATGAATCAGATAACATTTCGCAGTTGGAAAAGACTATTCAAATGGAAGAAATGGAATCAAGTGTCACATCTCTTCTAATACATTTTTTTTCCTGAGGGCAAATATGATGTAATCTTCATGTGATCACTGATCTGTTTGTATTTAAAGGGATTGTAATATTTACCTAGGCATATACTTTGGATAACAATCAGTGATTTGAGGCAAAAATTCTTTAGTGTGTAACTTGATTCAGAAAACAAATTGAGTATTTTTCATTGTTTATAAAACGTAGAGTCCTATTGTTTCTGAAAATTATCCTACTTATATCTGAGTTTTGGAGGCTGTAAGTTAGCTGTAATGCTTGTGTGTGTGTGCGTGCGCGCGCGTGTGTGTAAGTGTGTAAAATAAGGTTTGATTTTATTCTCTTTAAAGAGTTTAAAATGGAAGCGGGAGAGTCCAGAGGTGGAAAAAAAAATGGAGCAGAGAAATACTCAGCAGACACACTTAGACTTTTTTTTTTAGAATTAGCTTAATATTTAGGAATTAGAGTCAAACCCAACTGTGTTGACATCCCTGCTCTTCCTTCCTCTTTCCTAGCTGTTGACTTTTTGCAGGTTAACTTTTGTGAGTTTGTTTTCCCACTTGTAAAATAGCACCTCCTGTACCAGTGGGAGTTCTAGCAGGAAACGGTACATATACTCAGCCTCAGAATTTGAAGCTCATTTAATGAAGGGACGATTGAGAGAGGTTCATAAGGGGTGAAGAGTTCAACTAGGCGACTAGCGATAGCAGAAAGCCTTTGCCTATCATGTACTTTGGCCAAAATCAACTGCTAGCCAGAGTGATAGGGAACCCAGCCTAGCAGAGAAAGAAAGAAAAAGGTTGGGGGAGGGCAAATGAAGAACAAGCTACTTTGTAAAGTGAAACAGTGACTACGGTACAGTGTCTGTGACATAATGTGAGCTCAATAAAGGGTAGTTTTTACCTTTTTAAAAATTTTCAATAATTTTTACTTATTGATTTTGAGAGAGAAGGGGGGAAGGGGCAGAGAGAGAATCCCAAGCAGAACCTGCTTGGGGCTCCATTACATGAACCCATTACATGACCTGAGCCGAAACCAAGAGGAGCTAAACTGATTGAGCCTCTGTTTTTACCTTTTTTATTTTTTTAATTAATTAATTAATTTAGAGAGAGAGCAAGCAGGGTAGGGGCAGAGAGAGAGAGAGAGAGAGAGAGAGAGAATCCTAAGCAGGTTCCCCCACGGCCAGCACAGAGCCCGATATGGGGCTCAAACCCATGAACCACGAGATCATGACCTGCACTAAAATCAAGAATTGGACACTTAACCAGCTGAGCCACCCAGGCGCCACTTTACTTAAAAAAAAAAAAAGAAAAAAAAATCATCATCATCGTCTAGGTGTGCATGGAGAGGTGTTTAGGAAGAGAGAGAGATGAAATTTTTTGATCTTTCAAAATGCATATTGCTATTACTGAAAACAACAAAAGTAGAGGTTAGTTGAAAAGTTTCAGGAAGGAAGAGATAGCAGGGGAAGTTGGAAAAGAGGAAATTGTAGTTGAGATGAGGTGTTCTCATTTAATGCTTATGCAATACTTTTATCAGAGTGTGATCTAAAAGGTAAAAAGATATAGGAAAAAAATGGTATACTGTAAACTTAGTATACATATTGTTGATGGAGAAAATCGTAGAGTTTCTGGGTGGTGTTGAGGGAGCATAGAGGAATTTTTTTTAGCCACTACAGGAAATGGATTCTGTAAAAGCTATAAACTTACATTGGCCATGTTCATATTGATTAGTTCTCTCTGATCTTGTTCATGTTCCCTTATCGTGAGGCCTGGAGATGCACTGAAATCTTTTTTCTTCTTCTTTTTTTTTTTTTTTTTCCTTGAGATTTTCTTGGTTTGTGAAGACTTAAAAGGAGAAAGGCAAGTTTTAGCAAACACCCTTTGGAGGGATCTCAGTACTTTATTTGGATGCTTGACTATTTGCGGAGTCCTCTGTTTTTAGTGAAAAGCTTTAAGTGCATGTTAATCTTAAAACCCTGTAAATATTCCTAAAGTCTTATTTGAGGGGTTGGAGAAGGAAAAAAAGTAACCTGTTGGTGAGAGGAAGTACTTATCCACTTGATAAATATGAGTTTCTTTCTCTCACAAAGGTACCTCCCTCTGCAGGATATCATGTGTATGGAATGTCTTTCCAGGAAGCTAAAAGAAGCAGTGACCCTATATCTGAGAGTGGTGAGGGTTGTGGATCTCTGTGCAGGGCGGTGGTGGGAATACATGCCAAGTGGTAAGTGGATTTAGCCTGTAAGGTACCTTGGAGTCCTACTAGAAACTAATAATATTCACATCAAACATTACTTGTCTTAAGATAGGTAATCTAACTCACCTCGTAGGTAGGGAGGCAGAATCTTATCTAAATTACTGAGGTTGGTTTGGGTTGATAAAATGTGTTTTGCTTGAGGCTTTAGTTCTTTAGGGAGCTATATCAACCTGTTCCACAAGTATATGATTGGAGAATACTTATTTAGCTGTTAATTCAATACATGTCTATTATATTAGACAAAATGTCTGTTGTTCTACGATGCAGGTTTTCATAGTTTTTCTATACTCCTTAATGGTATCCTCTGGTGAAACAAATATTAATCAGTTTTTGTAAAGCTGCTCCAGCAGGCCACAGAAATTTGCACTTCTGGAGCTTTCATTTCTTTAGCCCTTGAGACTATGCTAGGTCTTAGAGATTCTCAAGGCGTAATTCGCCTTACAGGTGAAGATTTCAGAGTTAGTGGCCTGACCACAAAACAGACCTCAGGTAGAGACCAGATAAGAAAGTTGATGACTTTAGTTAAGTAGAGCACATCTGAAAGGGAAGAATTAAAATTAAGGGCCAGTCAAGGCTTCTTTTCAGTTAACACCAATCCATTTATTAGTGCCTTTTTGTTACTGCTACGTAGCAATTTTAAATGTCTTGTTGAACCACATTTTATTAGCATTATCCCAATTTTGATATTTTGAAGATGTGATGAGGGTGGGGTGGGGGAGCCTTGACAGAAGTGAAGTAGAATAGGGCAGACTATCTCTGCAATACGGGGATATTATACACTTTGGGGGGCTGTATCCTTTCAAAAAGATCATCAGTCAACTGGTAGCTCTTATCCTTTGGCCAGAGCTAGTGATCAGCATATACCTTTTTGTGAAGAACATTGCAAAGACCCAAGGCTAGAACTTAGCTCAGTAGGAGGGAGGCAAACCACAGTTGTCCTCAAATACTTCAAAGAAACCATTCTGAGGGAAAAGAGCTCACTGTTTTCCAAAGAGTGATCAGTTATAGCAGGAAAGACAAAAAATGAGGGCAGTGTGAAAATGACTGTCATTCCTTATGTTAGATTTGCTTTAACAGAGGTTAGGTCAGCAGGAATTCTGGCGATGGGATTAATGTACTGTATCAGGCGAGATAACAGAGTCCCATGTGATGCAGTCTTCGCATTAACATCTCTGTCCCTTATCAAATTAGAAGAGAATCTTTGCTGGTTTCTTTCAGACTGTGATAAATAACTGTGAGCCCAAAGCTTCCCATTCCTGCAGTGACTGTAAAAGAGGATTGAAGCAGACAGTCTGTAGCCTAGAATAAGATCTCTTTAACTTTGCTTACTAATGCCACCCTGGCATTAGTTTAAACCTAGAATTTAAGCCCCAATTTTCTATGTAGTAACGATAACCATGGTTTTTATGGTTTACATATGCGAGTTCTTTGGATTGTCACATGATCTCTGTAAAGGTAGAACGTTACCGATGTTTTAACGAGAGACAATGTGTAGTAAGTATGTGACAAAAGAGGATGGGCATTGGCAGTGGTCACACCTGGTTTTGAATTCTGGCTCTCCCACTTGGTAGCTTTTCAATTCTTTCAAGTTCATTTTTTACATTCATAAGTGGGGCATTCACCTTTTTGGGGGGTTGTGAGAGTAGATGAGAGAATATAGAATGGTTAGCACATTGATTGGTTCAGTTAGTGAAGGTTGCTTCGCAAGAGCTGTTATTGTAATCAGACCAAGTGATCCTTGAGGTCTCTTCTTAACTCTTCAGTTTTGTGATTCGAAAGTTAACACAATCATCTGCACCAGCCCTGTGCAAATAGAACAACTCATGTAAGACTTAGTGATTTGGGGCTTCATTTATGTTCTTGAGAATTAATAATTTTAGCTGTCATTAGTGAGCAGACAAGTGACTCTCTGACAACCTCCATTATAGACAAAACATCCCAGATAATGAAGTATCAACTGTCTCCCTACTTACCATACCAAATCCCCTGCAGTGGTGGAAGTAATCTGCCTTACTGTTCCCATCTGGTGGATGGAACACAGCCTCCCAGATAAATAGCTTTCTGTGAGCTCAGCATCCTTTCAGTTCGGTTCACTTAGATACTCTTAGCTAACTTGCATTTGTCTTTTTCAGAAACGAAATTTTCATTTTTCAGAATGTCATTTCAATTTCAATTCATTTTCAGTTTTCAGAATGTCATTTTTCCAAAATGTCCAGGGAGTGATAAACACAGGATAGAGTAATTATTAGGAAATGGATAGACCAAGAGAACCTGGTTTGTTGGGATTTAGGTTAGAACTGGGAGCTTCCTCACATCTTACTCATTTTTTAGTTGTGTGGTCTGCAGAGCCCTAGAGGTTCTCTGGACCAGAGAGTACCTTTGGGTTGGTGGGGGGGGGGGGGGGGGGGGGGGGGGGGGGGGCGGTGCTGATCAGGTAGGTGGTCCTTCCTCAGCCACCAGTCCAGTAATAGGTGCAAGTTATCCAGGTTAAAAGTGTGTTGTTCCTAGTCGAAGATTTCTGTGCCTTAAACACCACCAAGGCAGTGATAAAAAGCCTTAGCTCTGTAAGATATTAACTCAGGATAAGTGGGGTTTCTGACACATGTCTTCTGTTGCTTAAGGAATATGTTTTCTGTTTAACCATTTGTTCAGCTGTAGTGTCAGTCTTACAAAATTTTTAAAATGACACCTTTTGTTAACTTTTGATAAAAATTAGAAGTGACTAGTAAATGTTCATGAACAGAAAGGTGAACTTGCCTCTAAATACTTCTGAATTTCTCAGGCTTCACAGATTCCAGTTTTCTCACACTATTGAAGAAGATGCCAGACGTCGAACAGCTATATGGCCTTCACCCTAGATACCTTGAGAGGCGAAGGGTACGGGGGCATGAGGCTTTTAGCATTCCAGGAGTTCTGGAAGCTTTGCAGGCATGCCCAAACTTAGTGGTGAGTGTACCTGGTGACATCAACTGATTGATGAAATAATATATCAGAAAATGAAAGAACATGTTCCCTCACATCCAGATTTCATCCATAACAAAATTCAAGTCCCATTGCATACTTAGTATATTATGATACAGAAATAGGCGCTTTTCATGCTAAATTAATAGCCTTTCTTATGCTTGCTTGGCATTATTTTCTAGGGTGTGGAAACTTCTCATTTGGAGTTGGTAGAATCTATATGGACATATATGCCGCATGTTCATATTTTGGGGAAGTTTCGTAATCGTAATGGAGCGTTTCCAATTCCTCCTGAAAATAAACTGAAAATTCCTATAGGAGCCAAAATTCAAACTTTACATTTAGTTGGTGAGTACATGTCTCTTGGGTCACCTGTGACTCCTTGAAATGTCCTATAATTGAATAGTCACTGAAAGGGACTAATGAGAATTGTAGAAATGACTCTGTTGATCGATGATGGCCAGAGAAATGCTTGTACACAAATTTATATTTCCCATTAAAGAGCCCTAGGTGGGTCTGGGGAGTGAGAGAAATACTGCCTCACAACTAGTCTGTTCCCTTTTTGAAGATGGTTTGAGCAGTTTTGAAAGTTGGTAGGTTTTGTTTTTTGTCTTGTTTTATTCAATGAGCCAGAATCCTGCCCTTGTTCCCTGCCCTTTCCGTCCTAGTTCAACCCTTCAGAGATTTCTCCAATACAGCTTCCTGTGATGATGGAAATGTCTTATGTTTGTACTATCCCATGTGCCCACTATGGCTAGTGAAACAGAAAAATTGAATTTTTATCTTACGTTCATTTGTCAAATAGCTTCATGCAGCTACAGGCTCCTTTTTTATACACCTCAGCTCTAGAACAAATTCTCCTATGTTCAACCCAGAGCCAATGGAAAATTCTGCCACTTCTCTTTTTCCCTGAGAAATGGGAAATAGGGTGCTTTTTTTCCAAAGGCACCTTATTTGCAGTGATTATAGTGTGCATCCTCCATCCACATAGTTGATGAAATTATATCACAATAATTTCAACGTAATAATAAGGGCAAATGTTTCCCCAAATTTGTTACCTTTGGCTTACATTATGGAAAGGATTTTGGGAGGACTCCTGTTACCTTAGACTTTTAATGTTTATTATTAAATGTTTTTTTAAAAATACACCTATTGAGTATCTGTTCTGCTCTAAGCATTATTCTGAGTATTGGTCATGGTTTAAGAACTAGAAATTGCTGAAACTGGGTGAGGTGGTGCAGGGAGTGCAGCAGGGATGGTAAGAAGTAGGTCTTTTTTTTTTTTTAACGTTTACTTATTTTAGAGAGAGAGTGTGTGTGTGCGTGCACAAGCAGGGGAGAGGCAGAGAGAGGGAGACACAGAACCTGAAGCAGGCTCCAGGCTCTGAGCTGTCAGCCCGGAGCCCAGTGTGGGGGCTCGAACTCATGAACTGTGTGATCATGACCTGACCCAAAGTCAGAGGCTTAACCAACTGAGCCACCCAGGCATCCCCACACCCCTCCCCCGTTTTTTAAAAAATTACTATGATTATTATTTTTTTTAACAGAAGTAGGTCTTAAATAGGACTTAGGTGCACGATTATGGCATAAAAAGAAAGCTCTCTAGCAGCCTTTTATTTACAAGATCAAGGAGTGCTTCTGATTAGGCACTTGGATATCTAGTTTGGGATTGGATTTTTAGATACAAAGATTCTGTGATATCTGCAGTTTATAACATAGGCTCTGTAAAGTCAGAAACTGTTTTTATATCTTTATATTTTCCATAATTCCTGTCATTGTTCATTGCAGATATAAGTGGTTGGTAAATTTTGTTGAAATGCATGAATTCATTTGATTAATTCAGCAGTTTAACACTGTGATGGTGATACAAATGTGTACAGTAAATTAATGCACATTCAGGGGAGGACCCGTAACTGTCCTTTGTTTATAGAATGGATCTGGGGCAAAACGTGGATTGGGCACAGGATATCGCAGTGTTGCCTAGATCTGTCTCACCTTGCTACTTTGAGATTCCTAATTAGAAATGCCACCATCTTGGTAGGTGCTAAACATACCTTTGTAAATTCTGCATCTTGAGTCTCGGTCTGTACTTCGTTTCCTCTGCCTTTCTTCCTTTGGTCTCATCCCCTATTTTACTTCCTGTCTGCTGCCATACAGTGTATATGCGTAGTTCCAGGCTAAAGGTAACTGCTTTTTGGGGAGGGCTGGATGGCAGGACTAATCCTGATACTGGAGCATCCTGTGGAATTTAGCCTTCACAGAAACTACCGTTCACGTACTCTTGATTCTGCCTTCTCTAGCAGGGCTTCTAGCAACTTGAGTGCAAAGTCGTATTAAACTGGTTTTGCCAGCTACTGCTTGTTAAATGGTCTCTCACCGTGTCCTCGGATTTCTCTCAAAGACTTGTGTCACTTACTTAGCTTTTCACGAGCCTGCAGGGTTTAGTTGTTGGGCAGTTTCCTTGATCCACTTCCTTCCATTTAGAACTTACAAGTTACCTGTCTTTCTTCTTTCATGTGTCTTGGCTTTTCCTGCCCCTTTACCTCCCTTTCTTTCAGCCAGGGTCCTTTGCAGGTATGATTCCTAGTGTTAAGCCACTTACAGATCAGAAGGATAAAGTACCTTTATCAGTTTGAAATAGTAAAGTAAATGACTGATGGGTTTCTCACTTTCCCAGAGTCATACTGACTGGCTCCTGCCACACAGTTCCAAGTCCTTAAGGTTCATTCATTGGTAGAAACAACTTTAATGTCTGTCTCTGGATATCATCCAGAAACCACAATATTTGAAACCAGCTAGCCTGCCTGTGTCCTGAGACATTTAGTTTTCTCACTGGCGGGATGGTGGGCATTGACATCAAAGAATACTGTTGTGTATTCCTTCCACATAATTTTGTTTTCAGTAACTTATTTGCATTTTATTTTTCTTGGGTATGTGAGTCCCAGAAGAGTTACAGACTTATGAGAAAGATTCATGTGTATAAAATGTGAAAATACTTTTAAAATCTCATCTTCCCATTTGCCTTTTCTAAAGAAATAACAAAGTAGAACAAAGTAGTACACTTACGGTTTGCTTAAATTGTTCTTTACGAGCCTGTTTTAAATAAGCCAAACTTGATAGAATTTAATTAGGTAGTTTGTTTTGTTAAAAATATCCATGAAGGATAAATTGTCAACTTGAAAAGCAGAACCTTACATTTTTACACAGGCAGAATACAAACAGAATACAGTTTTTTAGTGATTTTTTTTTTTTTTTTTTGGTATATGTTTTTAGGGGTGAATGTTCCTGAAATTCCTTGTATCCCGATGCTAAGGCACCTTTATATGAAATGGGTAAGACTCACCAAACCACAGCCGTTCAAAGACTTTCTTTGCATCAGTTTACGAACTTTCGTCATGAGGAACTGTGCAGGTAATGGTACATGGTTGTGGTGGAATTAATTGTGCATATGCTATTCCGGAAATACCCTAAAGGAAACCCATAGCCACATTTGTAAATGGAATTATACTATGCTATTACTGTTTATGTTTTATAATTTACTTACCTCGTGAAAATAAATGTACTTTTTGTTTTAAAGTCCGTAGACGTGATTTGTGTTTTACCTTAGCAAAAAAAAAAAAAACAGCACAGTGTCTCTACATATTTTTATAGGCTCTTTTTACTTTCGGTAAGATTGTTTTAATAGATCTCCGTCTGATTTCTTTGTTTCTTGTCTCCTAACTATCCTGCTTGTAAATAGTACTGTGACTTAATCTCCTGTAAAGCAAAAAGCACTGCTTTTCTGTTCAGAAACCTTCAGTGATTCTGTTGCCCTAGATTATCAAGTGGGAAGTATTTGCTTTAAAGTGCTAACCAGGGCCTCTCTTGTTATCTTTATTTTTGACTCTTTTCCAAGATGTACCTTCTTTTATTTTCAGACCTGCCTGTTCCCTGTCCCCTATGCAACCATACCAGCCTTCACCTCAGTGTCTTCCTTTACACTGTGTTATGTTTCCTTGTCCTGAGGGAGACACTTCCTTCCACCTGCGTACGTCCTTCGAGTTCTGCCTTTTCTCATACACCTGCCTTTTCTTCTTATTTTTTCTTTTTCATATAGTATAACAGATCCTGTTTTTGTAGTTGATATGTTACACCTTTTTATCCTTATAATTAGTCATGTTGGTTTCATCTCCATGTCATTTACAAGCTCTTTGATAGATTGGACTGTATCTTGTGATCTTCCATAACGTCTAATACAATACTGGTCACCTAGAGAGGTATTTATGATCAGCTATTTACTTGAGTGAAGGATCAAATTTTCAACTTGGCTTTCTGTCCTTAGTTATTTTGAGTTCAAAACTATTGAGACTTCAGGGGATTTACAAAAAATACTAAGTGTCTCTCCAGCGTTACTGAGAAATCCTTATGCTGAATAAATATATGGTTAACAGGCTAATACGTACTTTCATTTTTAATAAGTGTAAGTTACAGAGGGTCAACTACTTGGCTGTCAGTTTCACACATAGAATTCATAAGTTAATTCATTTCAGCTGCTGGTTTGAAAATTTATTTTTAAGGCAATTTACATCATTCCACTGAAGTTTTTTTCCCCCCACCAGGACCCACAAACTCCTTGAAGTATGTCCCCTTAGTAACAGGCTTAGCCTCTGCCCGAAACTTGGAACATTTGGAAATGGTTCGAGTTCCTTTCCTTGGAGGTCTTATCCAACACGTAGTTGAAGACAGTTGGAGATCAGGTACTCATTTTACTTTAGTTACTGAATACTTTTTAAATCCATTTAAAAAATTATTATGCTTTTATAGCTTCTCTTGTGAGTCATTTTAAAAGAAAATGCTTGTTAGTAATTGCCCTTTCTGTCTGGTGTGTAATGGAGAATAACCATGAGCATGGGATAGCAGTCTTTTTTTTTTTTTTTTTATGCTGTGTTCAACCGTCTCAAAATAAATAGTACAGTGGTAAGGCATGTTTTCTGGCTTGTTAATACTTATTAGTTAATCATACATCTGTTGTATTTGGAATTTTTCTGAGAGATACAGGGATTTCAAGTGTCCATTGGTGATAAGAGACGATTTTTGACTTGTATACCTTAGGTCTACAAAAGGACTCAGTCATTAGTAATAATAGTGTCTGACATTTGTCTATTACTTGATGGTATATAAAATGCTTTCATTCATGTTGGGGCTTCTGGGTGGTTCAGTCAGTTGGGCGTCCGACTCTTGATTTCAGCTCAGGTCATGATCTCATGGTTTGTGGGATTGAGCCCCATGTTGGGCTCCGTGCTGGCAGTGCAGAGCCTGCTTGGGATTCTCATTCTCCCTCTCTCTGTCCCTCCCTCCCTCTCTGTCTCAAAATAAATAAATAAACTTTAAAAAAATAAATAAAAGGGTTTCATGTGTATCACTTGGATATTAGATCCGTTCATCAGATGATGGCTTTGAAAAGAAAAATATATTTTATTCTCTAGGTCCTTTCATGGTTTTTGAAATAATGATATGTGACGGAATGTGCTCCACATTAAACATCTCACTGCACTAAAAATAGTAAGAAATTCAGCTAGTTAGGTAATCAATAGTTGAGAACTAAAAATCTAACTTTGTATATTTGAAATACAAGTGGAAAATTATTAAGTACCATTGGTAACAAATTGACATTCTTAATACTGTTAAAATATGAGTAAGCACTACATTTTTAGGCATTTTGTCAGTCTAGTCTGACGTAAGTAGACTTCATTACATCGTGTAAAGGGGATGGAGCAGGCCCCCTCGAGATTAACAGCATTATTTTTACTGCATGGCTGTAGCTAGCAGGAAAAAGTCAGGGGTAAGGAGACCACAGTGAAACCATTTATCAGAAGACCTAGAGGGAGATGCCAAAAGTTAAGAGTTTGTATCCACATCCTGAGAGAGAAACAGACTTTTCTCTGCTAATGGGGGTTTAAGAATGATTCTACCTTATATTTTACTTAAGGAGTCAGCATACCTCACACAAAAGTTAATTCCAGATGACTCATAGATCCAAATGTGAAAAACAAAAAGTTTGTAAAAGAAAACGTAGGAGAATATCTTTTTGACCTTAGGTAGACAAAGATTTATTATTAAACAGGTTACCAAAAAGCACTTAACCATGAAGAAAAAATTGATAAACTACTATATTAAAATTAAGATTTTTTCCATTCATCAAAGGCATGATTAAGAGAGTGAAAAACCAGGCTACCGAGTGGGAGAATCCATTGGCGATACAGATACCAGATAGAGGACTTGTATCTAGAATATATGAAGTACTCTTAAGGTTAATGAGAAAAAGGCAGAAAATGGGGATACAACTTGAATAGAAAAAACTTCACAAAAGGGGATAACCAAATGGGCAATAAACATGAAAAAATAATAAACGTCATTAATCTATTAGGGAAATGCAAAAAATAAAATTACAGTGTGATACACAAACACTAAAATGACTATGCCTAAGCATGACTGACATGAAAAAGACAATAGTGTTCCATACACTGCTGGTGAGTATAAACTGATATAATCACTGGAAATACCGTTCGATAATATCTACTAAAGTTGATTATATGCATATCAACAGTCGCATTCCTGGTGTCAAATACAACAGAAGTGCATACATACCTTTATCAGGAGACATACCCAAAATTGTTCACAGTAGCACTGTTCATAATAGCCTCCAAACGAGAACCACCCAGATGCCTATCAGCAACAGCATGGATGATTAAAATGTGACATCTTCGTGCAAAAGAATATTACACAGCAATGTGAATGAATAAACTACCGCTATATGCAACAATCTAGATGAATCTCATAAGCAAAATGTTCAATAAAAGAAACCAAATACAGAAGTACATAGTGTATGGTTTTAATTCATAAAAGTTGAAAGTCAATCTTGAGAAAATTCATTGAGCTGTATACATTAATAATTTGTGTGCTTTTTTTTGCTCTATATTTGCAAGTTTCAAAAACATGGAAAAAAAAACCCAGTTGACATTAAGGAAGTGCTTGCTGGTCTTGTTCTGTATGTTCTATTGGAGGTTCAAACCTTGGCTAGAAAATGTCAGGATCCCTTCTTTAATGGTTTCCTTATGAACTTCTGGTTTTCTGAAAATCCTTTCTCAAACGCCTCAGTAATTTGGAGTAATTTTTTGATGCTGTCAGAGTGTCTTTTCAGAAGGACAGTATCTATCCATTTTCATCTCTTTCTGGGAAATGACTAGTAGCCATAATTCATATTGAGATATTAATATGAATGGAAAGACAAGCTTAGATTTACTTTTAACCAAAGAGTTATCATCTGAAGTGTGTAAAAGTGTGTATAAATACTTTACTAAAAGTGCTGTGGTCAAACAAAATACTGTTTTTGTTCATTTTCTCCCTTAACTAGGTGGTTTTAGAAATTTGCACACTATTGTTTTGGGAGCTTGCAAAAATGCTCTTGAAGTAGATCTTGGTTACCTCATCATCACTGCTGCTCGTAGGTATGTTTCCTCTTCACATTGCCTTTTGTCTTAGAATTACGTTTTTTCCGGTTTTCCAAAAATTGGGGGAGTGTATGTATGAAGTTTGATTATGCCTTGTCCCGATTTAAAATACAAAGGAGTTGTTTACATTAGCATCAGGGTGTCACTTATTGGTAATCTTGTGTTATATATAACTGCTGACCAGTCGAGCTGCACTCCAGATCCAGCAAACTCTGAAAGGGTGTGGTCTCACCTCAGAAGAGCAGTCAACATTCTGGAAGTGCCTGAGAGTCCAACAGAAGTCAGCATTGATGCACTGGTTTCTGCAGCTCTCTTGGGAACCATGTATTTCAACCTATATGATTTTGGAATGATTTCAGTTAGTTGGTGACAGTATTTGCTATTTAGAAATCAGTATTTTAAATCAGCTTTTTAAGAGTCCCGAACTTGTAACACTTTTATATTTTTAACATATCTTTCTTTGCATCAGTTTATGCCACATTTAACTGTTTCCTACAGATCAAAAGTCTACCTCTACTTTTGTTTTATTTAAATTGAGGTAACCACTTTTTAAATTTATTCAAAAACAAAACTCTTGCTCTCTATCAATAGTATATTAAGAATATAAATAAAAATGGTTTCTAACTTTAAGTAAGTAGGTTTTGTTACCCAATATAGAACTATAATCTTTGTTAAAATGGTACTTTAACAGCTAGCATAAAAAAGATGTGAAAGAAATAACACCAGATGCAGATTCTGACTTTTAACTTAACCAGGGTTAAGAAAGCACCTTGAGGAGCATCTGGGTGGCTCAGTCAGTTAAGTGTCTGACTTATTGTTAAGTGTCTGATTTATTGTTCATGGGTTTGAGCCCCACGTCGAGCTCTGTGCTGACAGTTCAGAGCCTGGAGCCTGCTTCGGATTCTGTGTGTCCCGCTCTCTCTGCCCCTCCCCCACTGGTGCTCTGTCTGAAAAATAAACATTAAAGAGAATTTTTTTTTTAAAGAAAAAGAAAGCACCTTGAAAGGATATAAGATTCTTACTGTATAATTCATTGTTAACTAATGTAACTTCGGTGTACCGCCTAAGATGTGCCCACACTTTGCAAAATGCTCCTTTGAAGGAAACATCTCAGCGTGCCTGGGTGGCTTAGTCGGTTATGCATCTCACTTTTGATTTCGGCTCAGGTCACGATCTCGTGGTTCATGACATCAAGCCCCACTAACAGTGTGGAGCCTTCTTGGGATTGTCTCTCTCTCTCTCTCTCTCTCTCTCTCTCTCAAAATAAATTTTAAAAACTTAAAAAACAAAACATCCCTAATGTTTTTTAGTAGAGGAGGGGGAAGTTGTTTGCCTTTGGCACTCCAATAAGATGAATTTCTTTCAGAGGCTTATGTTAGGAAGACCCTTTGATTCTGATGGTTTTTGTTTTACTCTGATATTTATCTCTTTGTTCATAGGTTACATGAAGTTCGGATCCAGCCTTCCCTAACCAAAGATGGCGTCTTTTCTGCCCTAAAGATGGCAGAGTTGGAGTTCCCCCAGTTTGAAACACTTCATCTGGGATATGTAGATGAGTTTTTGCTGCAGAGTAAGATTTAATCAACTGTTTTTATTCTCTGGAATTGCTGTAGAGAACTTACCTGACAAACTGAAACCTGAATTGAGATATGCCGTATTTTCTTGAATATTAGCTTAAAATCTTAGGTGCTCTCTCTTCTTGAAAAAGAAACTTGTAATTTCAACTTGAAGTGTCAGTGATTTTTTTTTTCCCATATTGCTTCTGATTTAGCATATTATGGAAAATATATGATTAACAGTATACAAAAAAAAAAAGTCCTTACCTACATTTGATATTGTCTCCATTTTACTGCCCAAGTTTCTTTCCCATTCTGCTTCATTTTTTTCACAGAACATCATCCTTGGTTCCATTTGTTGAATTTGATCTGCCACACTTCTTGAAGCTTTTGATGGTCCTCTCAGATGAGGTTCCATTCCCTGTCCATGCTCTTCATTTCCATAATAAGCCCGCTGGGGGTTCTGGATTTCCCAGATAGTGTGAGCACGTAATGGTCAGTATTCATTTGATGATGCTCGCTGTTGGAAGGCTTGTTCACAGCATTTTCTGGAATGTATTTACAACTGGGAACTCATTCAGTTGGGTTTGAATGCATGTCAATTCATTATTCAAGCTTTTCTCCCCATGACATTAATCAGACATGCAAGATCATTTCTACCACCAGCATGTTTTGATTTTTGCAAGAATTAGTTTCTTCCCCATGTAATTTATAACAAGTCTTTTTACTCACTATCATACTAGATGGCATTTTTTCTCAGGCTCTAATTTGCGTTGTAGAAGAACATAAGAAGGCTCAGTTCCTCTAGTCAGGACAATCTAGGTCAAACAGATGTCACAGTAATGTTTTGTTCACTTTTTCCTTGTGGCGGTGCTCATTATTACATATGAAGGATTGAGAAAGCAAATCCTTATCTTCTTGCCAATTTAACGTGGGAATCCTTTTTAATGTGTATAACTTTGAAAAAGATTGGCTTTTCACCAACACAGCTTTAAAATGCTAAATTCATATAAAGTGAATGTATTTGATCTCAGACTTTTCTAGTTTTGATTGAGGTTGGTTCCATTCTGTGTGTTGTTTCTACAATATCTTATGTGTGACCCAACACAATTTTTAACTTGGTAATTGGTGTTCTTTCTATAATTGTATTTATTCCTCTTTTCCAAAGCTCAAAACTTGACAAATTTTCTATCTTCAAGATGGCCAAATTTAGGTCCACTGAAAGATAGTCTTGAAGAGCTGTCTTTATTATTTTTTTTTAAGTTTATTTTTATTTATTTTGAGGGAAAGAGAGCAAGCAGGGGAGGGGCAGAGGGAAAGGGAGAGAGAATCCCAAGCCGACTCCGCGCTGTCAGAGCAGAGCCTGATGCAGGGCTCAAACTCACAAACTGTGAGTTTAACCAACTGAGCCACCCAGGTGCGCCCAAGAGTTGTCTTTATAACCAGCTATTTCCCTGTAGGTATCTCTTTCCCCTTAACACACCTTCAGTAGAAAAACACTTTACCTTTTGACTACTACTGTGCTTTGCAGTATAACTTGTTTCATAGTCCCTTTGATAGAAGTCTCGTCTTGACCTTTCGTAAGCAATTCTTGTCTTCATATTTGCTGCAGTTCACCCATTTCTCCATATACATACTTGCCTCCGTTCCTCCAGAGACAGCCTAGGATTCTTTGTCTCACGGTGATGACAGGTGCCTCTAACAGACTGTCTGGGAAGGAATGTATACTTCATCCCTTAAACTCACTCTTCCAGTGATTTAGATTTTGAAGCATCTTTCCAGAAGGTGGAGGTGGCATCACCTCTAGTAAAACTTGTATCATTGTTTTGTTGCAAAGACTTGGCAAAACTTAAATGGAAACAGCACCTTTGTGCCCCATACATGTATGGCAGAAATGATAGTGCCAGGTTGGGGATATGGATATGCTGAAAAGCAGATGCTATGTGTTAAGAATATAAGAAAAGTCACCTAAAACTCTTTAAAAACCAGAGCAGTATAGTCTTTG
Source organism: Panthera tigris (assembly GCF_018350195.1). NCBI lineage: Eukaryota > Metazoa > Chordata > Mammalia > Carnivora > Felidae > Panthera > Panthera tigris. The sequence continues at coordinate 197,019,105 of NC_056660.1, read as the reverse complement.
GTGCTGGGGCTTTGGAGAGCGGGGGAGAGACCTGCCTCATAATTGATGGGACCTTGGGCAGGTGACTTCTTAAGTTCATGTTTTCCCATTTGTTACAGCGGAGGTAAGACCACTTCCCACTTTTCCCTCAGGTGGTTTGGAGGAGTCAGTAATAAAACCAGTTTTATCGTTACAGTCTCTGACATTTAGAAAGCATTTAGTGAATGGTAGCTTTTACTTTTAGCTGACCTGTGGGCTAAAGAAAAAGGAAACAAAAATGAGTTCTAGGTGATATCATCAGGGTGTTTGAGGGAGTATGATAATCCGGAGACCCTAAGAGCCAGAAGAAGGAGGTGGCCTCCAAGGAGTGAACATCAGGTGGGTTTATCATGTTAGGTTGCAGCATTTATGCAGACAGGGAACAGAGCCAGTTCAAGATTTACCCAGTCATTAGAGAGAAGACAAGTTTCAAGTCCAAAGGACAAGAAAACAGCCTGCTGTTTTTATAAGCAGGCTGAAGAAAATTGCTCACTCAAACTGTAAAGGATGGCTTAAGGTAAACTCTGCAAGAAATGCCAGAAAATACCAAAAACAGGGACTATAGGAGAGCGACCGTGACCTGTGTGGAGAGCAAAGTTGGTAGAGCTTGGAGTAAATAGTTGTAAATGTGTTCTGGGCTAAAGGTGTCGGTCCCTGCCATATGCGGGGCAGCTTCATCAGAGCAACAGTTTCATTTGTGTTTTGTGTCAGATGGCAGTAAGGACTGTGAGAGACATTGATGAGAGTGCCTGCATCCCAGCACTACGCTGGACACAGAAATTATAGCTGTAAACTAGTCACACTCCCTTTTTCCTTCAAATTGCTTATAGTCAAGTGGACCATCTTAGAGAGTAGGGGCAGGCAGCTAGGGGAAATGAGGACAAAAGGCGAATAATGAGGTAGGCTTTCCAGTGCCGTCTAGTCTAGTAGGAGGATCCTCTTTTACTAATCCCTACCTCCCCAACCCTCAGTCTGTGCCTATGACAGGAGGCACTAAAGCCCAGTGGGAGAGGGAGTGGGTGTATTTGAGTTAGAAGTCCACTTTCTGGGGATGGGCACCTCTTTACTAAGCAATACCACAGGGGCTAAGAATGAGTCTGATTTCCCAGTTTACTTTTTTCTTCGTGGCCATACCCGACTCCAAAAACACGATCCTGTTAACTGTGAAAGAGAATTACGTATTAAAGATCTTATTTTTCTTTTCAAAAGGTAAAACTAAAACTTCCCTGTAAGTGTGAACTAATACAATATGTTGTTTTACTTTTAAGAATTTTTGCTTTTTTTTCCTTTCCTAAACAATTGAAAATAATATGTTTCTACTAGCTATCCCTTGGCTTTTAATATAAATTTTTATTTTGCAATATAAATGGTATTTGCACAGACTACCTAACCTAAAATTGTACTCAAACCTGAACACATGATGGATAGATGACCCAGAACGGTCATGGAGAGTGATATACTAGATGTTAAAATAAAGAATTGGCAACGTTCCATGACATTTAAGAATTTCTCTCTCTGTCTCTCTCTTTTTTTTTTTTTTTTTTTTTTTTTTTTAATTTCTCTTTCTAGGTAGAATGGCGAATGCAGATCTGGTAAAGTATGGTTTGGCCGATGTGGTAGAAAATCCTGGTATCATCACCGATATAGGGATGAAGGCAGTCAATGAAGTTTTTTCCTGTATCAAATACCTGGCAATTTATAATTGCCCCCATCTACATAACCCATACAATTGGATCTCAGGTACTGTAGGCTTAACTAAGGCTATGTCTGACTGGTATCGAAAGTAATATGTTTTTCTTTTTTTCTCTGTGTGGTTACGAATTGCATTCCTATTGTAAAAATGTAGATATTTTGTATGGATCGTTCATACAAGTTCTGGGAACCTTTGATAATGAACTTGGAATTCTGTCAGTGCTTCTTCGAACTCTGAAATTCTCTGCCTAGAAATTGGCACTGTCTAGGTTATGGATTCAACTTCCCTGAATTTTATATATATTTCATTCAGTCAGGGACATAAAATTAATGTTAGCAGTTTTGCCTGGGATATTTGTTTTCTCTGAATTACCTTCAAATGGCACATCATCTGAAAGGACAAAGTGGGTATGTATTTAAAAAAAAAACAACAACAAAACTTTAATTAGGTGACATGTTTAACATTAACTTGTATTGAACTGTTCAGTTGCCTTAAAATCCTTGGCTATTTCAGCTTTCCTCTCCCCACCTGATCCCTTATGTGTACAAGTGTGACTTTTGTGATTGATATGTTTCCTTATTTGGGGGGGTTCATTTTCCTCCCTGAGTTTCTTTAAGGCCCTTCTTGAATACCTAAATTCGCAAACCTTTAAGTGAATTCAGAGCTAGAGAACTTTCGTTGTGACATCATCTTTCACCAAACCAGGCCCCCTCACTGCCACCCGCAGAACAGCTCCTCTACTGTCTGCGCTGCCTCACAGGGGTACTGCAGCCCCTTGCAGGGCCGTCTCCAGCCTATCTTCTTCGGGCTCTGGGGCATCTGCTGAGATGACTCATTAGAATGGCCATGTCTCCCCTGCTGGAAGTGAAATCCTGTCCCTGGCCCAGCTGCACCAAAAAGTTATTGGGAAATACAAACTAGGTTGTAGCAAGCATAGATCACTTTTAAAAAATAACATTTATTGGATTTTTGGTTTGTTTGTTTTCTTAAATACAGAAGAGTATAAAGAAGAAAACAAAAAATGGCCTATAATCCCATCACTCAGAACTCCTGTTAACACTTAAAAACTAAAAGTAATACATGCACTTGATAAACAATACCAAACAGTACAGAAAGGTACAAAATGAAAAGTCTCCTCTTCTCAAAGGTAACCACCATCAATGGTTTCTTATATATTCTTCTGGACAGATTATTTTGTGCATATTGCAGCCTATACATGTATTGCATTTCAAAATGATTTATATATACAAAAGGACCTTACTATGTGTATCCTCTCCTGTAGCTTGTTTTTCACACTCGGAATATCTGGGAGAGCTTTCCATAGCAATACTCAATTCTCCTTCATTCTTTTAAAAGAGCTGCATAATGTTGTATTAAATGAATGCACCAACATCTCTTTAACTAGTGTCCTATTGTTGAAGAGGCCTGTAGGTTGTTGAATGGATCACATTTTAAATCAAGGCTGACTTGGTTTCCAGTTAATGGTTCCCAAGCCATGTAGTTCTCACAGTGAAATTAGGTAAGGAAACATCATAGGTTAGTCAACAAGTTTTTGAGATCATGAGAGAAGAGCAAAGTTCTTTAAAGAAAAAGGATTGGAAAGTATTTGTGACCTATAGCAAAATTCATCTGTAGTGGAGAAAATGGAGAAAATGTTAAATTCTCTGGCCATGCCATTTCTCCAACAGACCACTCAAGATGGACTCGATTGGTTGATATCAACTTAGTGCGGTGCCATGCTTTGAAGCTGGACTCCTTTGGCCAGTTTATTGAATTGTTGCCCAGCCTGGAGTTTATTTCGCTAGACCAGATGTTTCGTGAGCCACCCAAAGTAAGTCACATTTGTGGGATTTTTTATTTGTTTTAATACTCAAGGAAAAACACAAAACCTAAGTGATTTCCTTTCTAATATGCCTTTACATTATAATTAGACTTTTTACTGCTAGCTTCAGTGAAGGCATAAAGGTTATAATGTTACATGGTCCCTTGTTCTGGTAAGGGGTCTCCAGAGAAGGGGAAGGAAAATGTAAGTGGAAAGCTGTCTCCGTCAGTTCTACAAACAAGGTAAGGTAAAAGCAACGGTGGAAATTTGAGCCAAGCCAAATTTACTACTCAGTTAGTTGGGAGAATAAATCTCTGCTTAGGAACCTCAAATATATGGGGTGCCTGGGTGGCTCAAGTAGGTTAGGTGCCTGACTCTTGATTTTGGCCCCAGGTCAAGATCTCGTGGTTTGTGAGATCGAGCCTCCCCCTGACCCCCAGTTGTGTCAGGCTCTGTGCTGATAGTGTGGAACCTGCTTGAGATTCTCTCTCTTTTTCTCTCTTTGCCTCTCCCCTGCTTGTACTCATGCCCTCTCTCAAAATAAATAAACATTAAAAAAAAAAAAAAGGAACCTCAGATATAAATAAGGATTAGGGATTTATTTTGGAAATGTTTTACTTTGCTGTTCTCTTTCCTGTGCATATCCTGAAAAATCTGAGATTGTCTAATTGTTCAGAATGTTATTTTTAAACTACTTCACAAATAACACTTTTCATTCACCCTGTAATAAAAACTTGATGTTTCAACTAATTATCTTCTCTCTCCTCAGTTTTTTTTTCCTCTTCTCAGTTCTTAAATTTTTTTTTTTAATGTTTATTTATTTGAGAGAGACAGAGTGCAAACTGGGGAGGAGCAGAGAGAGAGGGAGACCCAGAATCCGAAGCAGGCTCCAGGCTCTGAGCTGTCAGCACAGAGCCTGACACGGGGCTCGAACCCACAAACTGTGAGATCATGACCTAAGCTGAAGTCTGACGCTTAACCAACTGAGCCACCCAGGAGCCCCTCTCCTCAGTTCTTAATGGTCACATTCCCACTGTTGGAAGCAGTACAATATAGTGGGGGGAGGCTCAGGATTTGAGGTTAGAATGTGGGGTTTCAGGTCGCAGCTATAGCACAGACCTCTTTCCACTGTGCATTTCATCACCTATAAATCCAGACTGATAACACTTTGTCTTGCTTGCCTTTAATAAGGTCCTTTATGCATATGTGAAAGTCGTGCTATGTAGATATTCTTACATAAAGATGAAGGAATGTTAAAAATGAAGTGTTCTGTACTAACTTCAATGAACACGCATGTGGTTTCGTCTTGCCTTAGGGCTGTGCTCGAGTTGGTCTAAGTGCAGGCACAGGAATCGGGGTTTCCTCAGCCCTTGTTAGCAACCAGAACTCCAACAATGACAATGACAATAATGCCCAGAATAATGCCAACATCCACGATAACAATCACCATCATCCAGATGACTCCGATGAGGAGAACGACTTCCGGCCAGACCTGCAGCCAGGAGAGCAGCAGTTTGCAGCCGACGGTAACCCAGATCTTTTGTGAGCTCCAAACAGAAATGATTTTTACTTTGGATTATATTTCTCTGACTGACCCTGTTCTGTTCCCTTCTTCCCCCGTTTCAGTTTGTCACTTTACACATTGTGGGGACCTGGTTGACGAGGCAGATGGGGTGGGTGGTGGATGAAATGTGCCTGTCTGCTTATTCGTTTTAAAGCCATGATGCCTCTCGTCCGTAGAATCTGTAAGGGTACATACAGAATGGGAAGGACACATCAATGCTGTGGAATTTGGGTACAGTGAGCCTTAGAGGCCTGGCTTAACTGAAATTTAACTTTCAGGATTTGGGCAAAAGAGCATCCCATTCTATCTCCCTGACCAATAGATAGGTAAATTGAATTTCATTGTGGAGACTACTTTTGGATGTTCCTAGATCTGACAAAAATGAATACCAGTCATGTGCTAGATATTGTGTTGGGCACCTCTCACTTGCCTTTCATCATTAAGTCTCAACAGCCACCCAACTAATTAGGTACCTGAGCTAATAAAGACCTGTTGGATTCACTTACGTAATTATCCATGCAGCTCTTCAGTATTGACTAAACACCTGCTGTGTCCAGCCCCTGTGTTCTTAGGCTTCATCTGCCCCTCTGTTGGTGAGTGAGGATGGAGGGAAGTTGTGTTCTTACCACGTTTTCCAGTTTCCCGGTTGACCCTCAAGAACTGGAAAAAGAATCTCTCCACGCCATCTTGTTAGCGTTGTCCTTTTGCTCATTTTCTTGGACACAGTAATTAATGAGAAATAGGGTGCCCTGAGGTTCTGTAAGTGCTTTCATCATGAAAGCACACTATGTGTTGAGCACGCTTCCCTTTGGGTTTGCTCCAAGAATATGGGTCCCGACTGAAGAGTCATCTGTAGGCATTGTCTTCACTTTCTCACCGCACATGTTTTCTGCAGAACTCTCCATTTTGGCTCTCGGTAAAGTCACCAGTGGCTCTGTTAAGAAAGATGATGGTCATTTCTCCACTTGCATCTTATTTAACATCTCAGCAGCATTTGTCATTCTTGTCCACTGCTACCTTCCTGAGATAACTCTTGGCGTCTCTGAAACCATCTTCCTGGTTTTCCTAGTGTCTCACTGGACGTGTCTGCTCAGTTTCCTTTGCCTGCAGCACCTTCTCTATTCTACTTTGACTCTTCATCTGTCTGTCTGTCTCTCTCTACACATTTTCTCTAGATGAGCTCACTCACCGCCAGCTTCGGTACCAACTATATGCTAACGAATTCCTAACCTTTATTTCTAGCTTCAATCTTCTTCTTGAGGTAATTTACAGTTATGTACAACTTTATCCTTTTTATCTCTACATGCGTACTTTTAGGAATTTTAAACTTAGGGCTAAATCTCTCCCCTGACATCCTCCCCCCAAAATACAAAAACTTATCATTAAGCACAGAGTCAGCAGGTGCTAGGACTGAAGGAGGGAGAGTGAGGTCAGGTATTGTCTCTTTGCCTTTTTGCCCCTAAGTACCATCACATAGCACCATGAGGACCTGGACTTCAGAGGACACAGACCATCCATGAGAAACTGTTACAGCAACCACAGTGCAGACCTACCCAAATCCTAGGGACCTCATTGTGGTTGGAGTGGATGCACTGGACAGATGATAGTCTCCAGGAAGTTACATGGCCATAGGCTTCTCAGTACAGAATGGAGAATGCCTTCCATTATGAAATCACATATTGGTGCAGCAGAGATCAAAACGTGTGCAAGAACCCTGTATTTGGTTCATGAGAGAGCAGTGGAACTTTACTAACATCTGAAGCTAAGATTTCAGGAGATGAGACACTTGCATACAGACCGCATTTTGAGGTATAGTGTTGTCAGGTACTCTATCTTCAAATGCCATGAAAGGCTAAGAAGCAAAAGGAATGAATACAGAAATGCCGAGATTGAAGAATCAAACAGTTTCAACCAGAGGAAGGCCAGGAACACCAAAGATGATGGCAGCACTTGTAGAGAAATGCCGATGGTCATATACATGGGTTCCACACATCTCTCTGAGTTGGCAAAATATTTATTTGTATTTGTTACTATATTATTTACCAGTTTGATTCTTTTAAGTGAGAAATAAGGAGCTGGGATGTGACTTATGATCAAAAACAAAAGTGGAAAGATTTCAAATAAAAAAGAAGTGAAGAAAAAAATAATTTAAATAGCAGTACAGGGAGTGGGACTTAGCATTTGTTGAAATGACTGACATTGATGCTTCTACTCTACATGCGAACTTAACAGTAGCTTAAAAATTACTTGAGTTTTGAAAGTGGTATTGACATGTTGATTTAACTCAATTTACAATTTGAAAAGTCTTCATGCATGGGCCACTACTTGGTTTTTGGAACAACCCCAGAATGAAGCAGAGGCCCCCACTCTTTATTGTCTTGTGATATTTAAACTTCATCAGCTTGCATGGAGTAGCAGAGTTTAAAAGAAGGGCATTGTAGAATTTTAAAAGCCATTTAATTTGCATAAGTTAAGTCTCTTTGTTTATAAACTCCTATAACCCTGTTTTTCAGTGAACATTATCATTAAGGTGATGTAGGGCTTCAGAAAATGATTTTATTGCTTGTAGAGTACTGTATTGATTTATCAGAACATTATAATTTGATAAGAATATTCTTATATTTGCGCTTCCAAAATTCTTAAGATTTAGAATGCTTTATTATGAGCTAGTTATGTTAATTGAAAATGTAAGTTCATTACCTGCATTTTACAACACTCTAAAACAGGAGTAGGTGTCCATATTTTAGTAATTTGCCTAACATAAAATTACCATGTGTCAAAATCATGCTTCTGTAATTGCTAACACATGTTGCCAAATTGCTTTAATATAATTACCTTTGAAGTAATTATAACCACAAAGCATAGTTTTGCCTATATATCATTTTACCAAATTTCTATCTTGATTTAACACATAAATCCCAGGTACTTACCTACTTTTAAAAATTGTGTACCCTGCTCCCTTCCTTCACCACTGCCCTCTGCCCTCCATTAACCTAAATTAATCTAAGTGAAACTGTTCTGCAGCCTTTGTTTTTGGCAGTGGTTCTCAAACCTTAGTGCATCAGGATTACCTGGAAGACTTGTCAGAACACAGGTTGCTGGGCTTAGCCTTCAGAGGGTCCAAGCTAGTAGGGCTGGGTGGGGCCAGATAACTTTCATTTCTAACAAGTTCCCGAGTGATGCTAATGCTGCTGGTCTGGAGCCGCCATTTAAGAACCATTAATTTTCGGAAAATCCTTATATTTGAAGCCCGAGAATGAGCTACAATGTTTAAAAAAAAAAAAAAAAAAATCACAGTAAATGCATTTTATTTTATATTTTGGGCAGATAACTATTAACCATTAAATATTTCTGATACTAGAAATGGTTACATGTAAAATCATTTTGTTAAAAGGCAGTGAGTTCTCCTTTATTTTTACAACATTTAATAAAGGTTATAAATTTCTAATCAGGTTTTATATAAAAGAGACCAGTTATATATCTGTAAAAACAGGTCAGATCCATTAAGGTTTATGACTATGTTTTGTAACAGGATTTTTTACAACCGAAATAACATTTTAGCTGAACAAAACGTTTGGTAAACATTGATATTTGATTAAAAGATTGCTTACATAATTTCTGTAAGTTAAAATCATTCTGAAAAAAATGTACTGCCCTGATGATAAAATATCATGACACAAAAGCATCTAAACCAAGAATCATGTCCTCTCTTTTATCACCACCTCCTTGCTCTCTATGACAAAGACTTGTTACTGTCTTCTAAACATCTCCCATTTGTTCTCCATTCTCCTTGCCCATTGTACCACCACTGTGCCACATCAGGCTTTAATACCTCTCAGACTGGTCTCCCTGCTTTCTCTCTTGATCAGCTAAAATTAAGTCTTGGAGCAGCAAGGGCAGTCTTGTTAGAACATACACCAGACAGGGTGCCTCGGTGGCTCATTCGGTTAAGCGTACGACTTTGACTTGGGCTCAGGTCATGATCTCACGGTTTGTGAGTTGAGTCCCGCGTCGGGCTCTGCTGACAGCTCGGAGCCCAGAGCCTGCTTTGGATTCTGTGTCCTTCTCTCTCTTCCCCTCCCCCACTTGTGCTCTGTCTCTCTCTATCAAAAATAAATAAATGTAAAAAAAAAAACCATATACCAGGCGACATGGCTCCCTTTCTTCAGACTTTCTAGTAGCTTCCTATTGCCTTAGGAAAAAAATCCAGTTTCTTGATTTGGGCCATAAAACCCTACGTGATCTGGCCTGTCCTCACCTCGTGCTGCTCCCTACCTCACCCACCACACTTGTTGTGCGCCAGGCTCGCACCTCCTGTTACACTGACTGCTGCCTCTCAGGATGGCCCTCCCTCCATCTTTGCATGGCTGGTTCCTTCTTGGTATTAGGTCTTAGTTTAAATGTTAATCTCCGAGATATCTTTCCCTACCACCTTTTTATTAATTAAGTTATACTTGGCATGCTAGCTTCAGGTGTACCACATGATGATACTTACAAATAATGTTGTGAAATGATCACCACAATAAGTCTAGTAGACATCTGCCACCATACATCATTACAGCCTTTTTTCTTGTGACGAGAAATGCTAGGATCTACTCTGTCAGTGACTTTGACATATGCAGTACAGTATTAGCTGTAGCCACCATGCTGTACGTCGGTCACATCCTCATGACTTGCCGTCAGGAGTTTGTACCTACTGACCAACTTTCCACCTTAAGTAGCCACCAATTTATTCTCTTTTGTTACATTAAATATTACTATCAGATCTCTTTATTATTGTTTATTAATAGTTCTTCCTTTCCCCAATTGGAGTAACCTCCATGAGAATAGAGATCTTGAATACAATCACTGTTTCTTCACACCTGGGAACAGTAGCATGTTGTGGTAGGTGCTTAATAAATACTCGAATGAATGAAGGTCATGAAAGAAATTAAGTATAAAGTAACTTTTGGATATGATATTAAACACCTAAAAAGCTGTTGCTCAGCAGCTTTGGAAAACCTTATCACATGGACATAGGAATGTACTTCTGCTCTGATGGTTCACCTCTGTCTGGGAGACATAATTGTAAGCTTTTCAGCGAGGCTTTCTAAGCTTTTCACAATTTGGGGTCCAGGCTACCTGTTTAGCCTTGTTTGCTCTTACACCCTCATCTCAACACAAACACTTTTTCTTTTTTATCACTGGGATACTTACTCTCCAGGAAAATGTAACCTGCATCCTGGTGTATAGGAAGTATCACTTCATATCAGTGAAAACTTCCCTGCCCTGCCCACCAGGAAAACCAGTTGTTCCTTTTTTTGTCATTATTCCCCTTGCAGTTGGACTTTTTTAGCACTTAGCAAGTCTCTTCTGACCTTATTCTGCATTTCTGACATCTCTGTTAGAATGTGTGCATTCTCTTTGAGAGCAGGGACTATAAATTCTCCATTTACTCACTGTCCGTATATTGTAGGTTCAGGAAACACCTCAGTTCAAATCCTAGCAGATTACTAACCTTTTCCTTAACTGCATACAGGAGACTAATAATAGTGCCCTTACAAGATTGCTTTAAGAAATAAGTAAGGTTAGAGTATGGACACGTTGATTACCAACTGCTGTTCATAATTGCTCATAAGAATTAAATGAAGAAAATTGATTGGCCTTTTATCATGACAGGTTTGTATGCAAGGTCAGCCCACCTTTGGGCACTAAATGAAATGTAGAATATTGAGGGCTAGAGCTGGGCAGGAATTGGAGATGGGGGACCGAACATAGGGGGGGAATGTGTTTTAGTGTATATTAGAGACCAAAGCAAATCCCACTGTCCCCATAAAATCTCAGATTTCACTGTTGTATATTCCAGAGACATCTAGCTGAATGGTGTCTTCTGTCATAATCCTATTTTGCCTTGTTTGTTAACTGTATGAGTTTGTCTTGTCTACCTGAGTAGATTGTTTAGTTCTTTCAGGAACAGGATCTTGTTTTCTCTTTGTTGGTTTGTTCATTTCACCCAGATGGTTGGCTGGTTGATTGATTTGCCAGCCATAGTCATTGAGCACCCCTAGGTACTGAGGATACAGTGACGAACAGGGTGGACACAGTCTCTGCTGCCCTCTGTGTCGTGGCCAAGCTGTAATGTGAAGGATGGTACTGCTGTTATCCTGACTCAATCTGAGATCAGGCATACAGGCTTAGGCTGTAAGAGGGCACTAGATGGACGGCCTTGAATACTGACTTGAGGGATTTGAATTTAACCTTGTAAAAAGCTGGCAAAGCCAGGAATTCTTTTATTTAGGGTCCTCTTGGGAAAAGTGACCATTTTATCTTAAGAGGATAAACTGATTGAGGTTATCGGTCTGAAACTGCGCTCATCTTAGGGGAAAATGTAAATAAAATCACACGTTCTCATTCACTGATAGGCATTAGTAACTGCCACGAATTCTTTGATGCCAAACATCTGAGTGGTACTAAAATTTCAAAGTGCACTTAGTTTATTTGTTGGTAATCCTTGTCACGTGTTAGCCAAAAATGATACCGCAGCCTCCAGAGAGTAGGAGAGGACATGTACAGTTTGAGCGTGCTTGCCCAATACGTCGTGGTTTCAGCTGGCAGGTACTATCATCACTTATAAAATGATCATAAGGCTTCCGGTAGCTGGCACACAGCTGCCTCATAGAGCCATTCCTGTCAACCTCTTCAGGAATGAACGTGGTGCTTTTCTTCTGCCGGCTGTGTGCCGTTCTCCCTGCTCTCGTCCTCCAGTGATGGACTTGCTCCCCCACGTGCTCCTTTCCCATCGTGATTTCCTGTCCCATGGAATAACTGAGTGCTCCTTGTTCACGTCGGTCTCATGAAGCCCAGTTACAGGCTGTCCTTCCCGAGTGGGCCTAATAATCACAGGGCCGTTCGTTTCTCTGGGGTGCCCCAGACTTGCCTGCTGTGGTGGTTTTTGTAGACCTCTCCCGTTTCACTTTGTGTTTATTTTTGTTAAAGCATTGAATGAGATGGAAGACATGGTGCCAGAAGACGGAGAGGTGGTGGCTGCGAGCGGACGGGAGACGGCAGCTCGCAGTCAGGCGGTCATCCCTGTGGATGTTGACGAGGAGCAAGCAGGTAATCCTGTGACTCCCACATTCATGGTTATGAAAACGCAGGCCTGACTCTAATGAAGGTAAAGCACTCAGCGTGATTTGCTTTTCAATATTGTAGCTAGCGATGTGTTGTATGCTATTTATTATTGAGGCCTGCCTGTGTTAGAGTGGTGGTCTTGCTGCACATTTATGTGTCTTACTAAGGTCTGGTTAGTTATTTTGTGTAACTGTGGTAACAACTCCTCTTTCTATGTTGGTGTTCACACATGCGTGTTTATGTAGAAAGACAGCCCTCAAATTGTGATGGAGAAAATAAATGACCTGATTAAGTATTTTGCTTGTCCTCTCTCTCCCTTCCTTTTGGTGGGGAGGAGCAGGAGTGGAGAGGTTGACCCAGTTTAGTTAACAGAGCAAGATCTAGTCTCCATTTGCCGTTGGGTGACTTATGGCAGGCCATAGAGTCATAAGGCCCCGGAAGATGACCTTATACAACCCTGCATTTTACAGGTGGAGAAACCAATAGTGTTTCGGAATGAATTTGCATAATTTAAGACCACTCCCCTGGTCATCAGGGGACAGAACTGAAATTACAGCTCAAATTTTCGCACTCCTGGTCTGTTGGAATGCCACCTTGTCTTTGAATTGAAAATATTTTAACTGTCCTTGTTTTAAGTGTCTTACAGATGCAGTCACTTATTCAACAAATATTAACTGAGTATTACTCTGGGCCAGGCATTGTACAGTGTGACAGGAACAAGACAGGCAAGGTTCCTTGGAGCTTACATTTTATCGGTGGAGTGAACTTAAGTCATTTTTCAGAGAGAATTGGGTCATAAGAACTAAACGTTTTTAAGGTATACTACCAAACAAAGAAAACATTTTTTACATAAATGCAGATACTCAAATAACCCAACCGTAACATGCATCGAGCCTTTCAAGAACATACCTGATGTCTCCAGTGAGATAGTGTGATGCTCAGTTAAAGAAGGCAGAGACTTCTCACCAGTCCTGTAGGTGTCTGAGGTTCGGCCTCATTTCCTTTGTCTTCATTCATACATTTGCAAAATTGGGAGAATAGCCTATTTTTTCAATAGGATTATTTTTAGGATGACTTATGTGACTTTTTCAAATAGTGAAGGTCCTGAAGGGGGCTGCTGTACGATCTTCTGTCTTGATCTGCCTTTAGAATTGCATACTGTTGGTTGGCGTATTAATTATACTCAAGGTTTTCATAATGCTTTAAATTTTAAAGTGCTTCCCAGTATCTTATCCAAGCGTATATTCCGTTAATGTGAGTGGTAAGAGAGGCTACTTAGAGCCATAGCATCTCCATGAGTCCAGATCCTGGAAACAGTACTTAAAGTGACAGCCTTTCTTCTTGGCAAAAAGTAACTGTTCGGCCTGTGCTTTTTTGTTTTAGGACCCAGTGGTCTTCAGCGTGTCGTAAAACCAACCCCAATTACTGTTCATGATTCAGAGAGTGATGATGAGGAAGACAGTCTAGAACTTCAAGAAGTCTGGATTCCTAAGAATGGTGCTCGGCGTTACTCTGAGCGTGAAGAAAAATCTGGAGAGTCCGTGCAGTCCAGGGAATTGTCAGGTGAGAGATGTTGTCTTGCCGGGACCTGTTAGTGGGAGTCATCATGAGAATTGACAGATACACTTGACCTTTGTATAATGTGTCCTTACCACAACTTGTGGTGCAGTTAACGTATCCTTATGGAATGTGACAGGAGGCGAGAAGGGCAGTAGCCCAAGGGGGAGGGGAATCTGGGTGGTGCTCTCGAGGGCAGGTGTAGCACAACAAAAATATTCTGGAATCAAGGCTCAGGGAAGAAAAGACGTGAGGATTACTTCCACAGTAGAGGCTTTGTGGCACCAGGGTACCAGGGATTAGTGAGAGGCCTGGGCCTCACATGGGGGATGACCCCCGAGGCATCCAGAGCAGTGAGGAGACAACCACTCCCCAGTTGACAGTCTGTCCAGGTGTGCTTAGTGAATGTTGGTGGCTAGCTTGGTGCTTGAGGGAGTCCTGAAGTGTGTTCTTACAATCCCTGCCTCCCTTTGTATCTTAGTCAACAGCCTTCTACCCTTTTTCCTCACCAAGAAACTATAATTGTCTTAACCTTCAGTTCACTCTTCTTCCTTGTCTCTCCTTCCCTTCTGTTTCTCAGAACCACATGCTTACCACTATGAGAAAGGATGAGGTTTTTACAAATTGTCCACTAATTTCCCTTGGGTACCCTACACCTTAATGTGTTTGAGTGCTCAGTATACATTTAACACGGAACCGGGAATATATACACACTTCTGTGTGGAAAGCTCGGTTCTTTAGACTTGGAATCGTTTACTAACCAATGACTGATTACTCAATTCTCATTTTGTTCCTTTACAGAAATTCGGGTATCTTCACACTGTGGTTGAAAGGGGCTTTTACAGAAACTCAAATTTAGGAAAAGGAATGTGACCAGCTGACTAATGTTTCCTAGAAAGTTCAGTTTCTGAATTTAGGAACTAGATCTTCTGTCAGCCAGACAAAATCTTATTGAAGTATTCTTTTATGTACTCCTTGAGCCTTACTGTGCCCCAGGTACTATGTTAAGTGCAGTGAGGGATGCAGAGATGAAGACGTCATGACCCCTCTCTCTCTAGGGAACCTCTAGTCTGGTCGAAGAGTTGGGTCAGAAATCTAAACAGTAATATCACAGGGCATATACTACAGGGGCTTTGGGTGGGGGTGCAGAAGAGATTGGACAGAGGTGAAGGCTGAAGAATTGGTGAGAACAAAGGCCCTGAGGTAGCAAGGCAGGGTAGGTTGAGAGACAGGTTTGGGCTATAGCGTGTAGAGTGTATACAGGGGGGACGAAACCAGAAGGGTAGTTTGGCATTAGATCATGATGGGCCTTGGAGGCTGAACTGAGGAGAATAAACCAGGTAGGCAGTAGAGACCACAGGGAGTTTTTTGAGCAGCTGAGTGATGTCACCATTATGCTCTAGCAAAACTAGTGTACGTTGTTTCCTGTTCCAGATTTACTCTTGCCTTTTGTCCAGAATTTGTACTGAAATCTTTTCTTTTCCTCGGGCCGTTCTTCTTTTTCTGTAAGCAGTAAGTGGAAAAGGCAAGACTCCACTTCGAAAGAGGTACAGCTCCCATCAGATGGGCCAGTCGAAGCAGTGTCCCCTCGAGGAAAGCAGCTGTGAGAAAGGCTGTCAGGTCACCAGTGAGCAGATCAAAGCCGATATGAAAGCAGCTAGGGATATTCCTGAAAAGAAAAAAAACAAGGATGTGTATCCCAGCTGCAGCAGCGCCACCGCCAGCACAGCGGGAGCCTCCAGCTCACACAGCACTGCTTCTCAAAGCCCCGACTTTGTAAGGACGGTGAACAGCGGCGGCTCTTCCGAGCCTAGCCCTTCCGAAGTGGATGTGTCCAGGCAGTGTGTCTGCTCCCCCGGTGGGTCAGAGGACTCTGAGGCCATGGAGGAGGGAGATGCAGAGAGTTCTGTCTGCCCCAGATGCTGCTGTCACAGGCCCCAGGAACCCCAAAGGAGAACTAGCAGGTGTTCTGATGAGGAACGTCCTTCAACCAGCCGAGCCTGTGTTGTGAATGGCCCGGATGGTACGAGATCCGCCTTTTCCTTTAGGACTCTGCCACAAGGGGGGTCTTCAGGCCCAGCACATGATGAGAGGACTAATGGGAGTGGCTCTGGGGCTACAGGTGAGGACAGGAGGGGGAGCTCCCAGCCTGAGAGCTGTGACGTGCAGTCTAATGAAGACTACCCTCGGAGGCCCCTAACAAGGGCGAGGAGCAGACTCTCCCATGTACCGCTGGTATCTGAGTCAGGTATGACAATGCTGCCAGGATTAGCGACTGCAGGTTAGGCCTTGACAAGGGCATGAGCTCATTCTATACGTTTTCTTGCCTAAAGCCGCTTTGGCGGATTGAATTGTGTGTTGGGGGATCTGTGATCAATCATGCAGAGTTTGATCTAATTTTCAGTGGTGGGGGGTGGGGGCGGGGGCGGAGGGAGGTGTGTAAAAGAGCTTGTAAAACATCCACCCCAGGAAAACTCAAATAGTCAAGCCGCTAAGAGAGATATAATTGTGTGTATATTGACCCTAAGTACAGTACTGATGCTGATGTCTAAGTCCCGTGTAACTCTGCTCCCATCCCACACTGAGGGGAGTCGTAACCCTCAGTGAAGCTTTAAACCTTAGCCAAAGGGTGAGGACCTCAAGTTGCCGAGGCTGGGGAACGGAACATAGGGGTTTGCCCCTCTGTCTGCCTCTGCAGTACTTAGTAAGTTTTTCCTGAAATCTAGTTTTGCTTCCAGGTAGGTTTGCTGAGAGATGAGCAGGTAAGTGGGTAATGTAGCTGAGAATTCTTTTTGGTGAAAATACACTGAAAACATATATATATGTATGTATGTGTGTAATTTCATTAATATTTATGATGTATATGTCAAGGCATTGGGTTGGGTGGGGTAAGCACATTTCTCAACCATAGTTTTTATTTCTGACCTTATTTTTAAGTAATCTCTCCTGCTTTTATTAAGTCATGAATAGCTATCAATGAATAATAATATATTTTAATTTTTTCCAGGTCTCCCTCACTTTTAAAATCTTAAAATCTGCTCCAGAATGTAGTTAGGGTGTTTTTGTTTACCAAATAGAACTGAGCTTATCAAATCATGTGGAACTAAACTAAAAAAAAAAAAAAAAAAAAAAAGCTTTCATAAGATAAATATGAGATCTTCCTTCACTATGTGCTAATCATCATAGTAGCATAAACTCATCATTAAATATAAGTTCTACTTCAACATTTCACTACAGTTTACAGACACTAGTTCTGGCGTACGACGAAAATACTTCCCCAAGCTGGAATTTTAAGTGTTTTATTATATCAGTTTTTTTTTTTTTTTTTTAATGCATAACGTAAAATTCACCATTTTAACCATTTTGAAGTATACATTTCTTTGGCGTTAAATACATTCACATTGTTTTGCAACCATCACCACCATGTATCTGAACGTTTTCATCCTCCCAAGTGGAAACTGTGTGCCCATTAAACGGAAACTCCCCATGACGATGCCTTTTGTTGCATGGTTTTTCATGGTTGTAAAGTCACATCTACAAGTTTCCCCTTTCTGATTTCTTTATTTTTTTGCTGTGGAAGACCTTCCTTGAATATGCCTCCAGTCATTGTTTACATCTGATTTGTTTTTCATTTGTTTATTTTAGCTCTTTATTTTAACCTGCAGGCAGTGAGCTTTATTTTTTTATTCCAAATTGTCATTAAGTTATTTTTATTTCAGTACTATTCATTGACCTCCATTCTCATTCTTTTGAGATGCTTTTTTATCATGTACTTTACATATACTTAGGTTTATCTCTGGCCATTCTGTTCTGTTCCCGTGTTCTGTCCTCTTTCATTCTTCTTCAAAATTTCTTTGGCTAGTCATGCATGTCTCATTCATTTTTATGGTTGTATTTTATAATGATTTTGTCAGGCTCCACAAGCAAATCTTGGTTTTTGTTTAGAATTCCATTACATCGATCTACTGAAAAGATAATTGTCATTTTTACAGCATGGAGTCTTCCCACTTAGGGACTGTTCTGTCTCCCATTTTGTCTTTTGTCCCTCAGTAAACTTTTCAGTTGCTGCTGTTTTGAGGGGTTTTGTTTTGTTTTTATTTTTAATGTAAATCATGTATGTTCTGTTACCCTCTTTACCATTTCCTTCGGACTTGTTTCAGGACTGGAACTTGTCTTAGCTGAAATAATTCTCTAGAAATAAAAAAAAAAAATCTCATTTTTACTTTTTTAGGTAAATTACATCTGTTTTCTTGTGTGATTTTTTTTCAATTTGAGAAAGCTTCTAATGTGTGTGTAGCTGATCGTACAGTAGATATATGGTTTCCTCATATTTTTTAAACAGTACAAATGTCCATTTACATTCAGTAACAGCTTTTCTGGAGAAATGTCAAAGTGCTAATTTTAGTATTATCTGGATCTCATTTGGAAAGAACAAGTTATTTGAGTGGCTTTCAACTTGCTGTTTTTGATCCAGCATGTTTTTGATATCTGTTGGCCATTCTGCTCTTCAGAGTTTTAAGGAGAAAAATACAGACTAATAAAAGAACAAACTTGATCGAGTGTTATGGATTTTTTAATATCACTTTATCAAAGGAAATGTTTGAGCTTTTACTTTGGTTTTCTTATGTAGTGTTAAAACTCTGTTAGAAGCTAACATAGTTATGTCATGAATTCTTATTTTCGGAATAAATGACTGTAAGTTGCTCTTTGTATCCTCACTGTATACTTTATAAAATAAATATCACAAAAATAACTAATTGGATTGTCAAAGAATAGCATTTAAGGTTAATATGGTATGGTTCTCATAAATACTAACCTCTTTTCCTGACATTCCAAGACTGAATTGGTTTGTTTTCTGTATTTCCGTAGCATCTTCTACGCCAATGTTAACTATACTGTGTCATAATTCTGTGTTTTACTGTCTGTCTTTCCAATAGACTGAGCTCCATGAGGGCAGGGAGAGTGTCTTCTTGTTTGCAATTTTATTCCCAATTTCTGGCATTGTGTGTTACATGGTTTGGGGCTCAGTGAATAATTGTCAACTTAATAAGTGGTAGGAACCAACATATGAGGTATGTTGATGCTGGTGGATGTATGAAATCACTATGAATCGTTCCTAAACAAAGAGGGAAGCATGAGAAGAAAAAAAAAAAAATGACAAATTCTTTTTTTCTTTTACCATTGGAAGGAAGCCTTTGTTTTTGATGCTTATCTACATATAAAGTGTGACTCAGTTTTATAACTTTTCTTAGAAAATATGAACTGCCAATTTGGGCACTCTGGAGAGCAGGAAATTTAACCTTGAACCCCATGTTCTGATCAATTAAAGGGGAGAGGAAAGAGAGCAATCCAGGAAGGTGAAAAGTTTGAAAATCAGATCATGAAAAGAGAATGCTAAGAGAAGATTCTACTTTCAAAATTGTCCTGAAGGAATGGAAACAGACTTTTTTTTTGTTTTTTGTTTTCATTTTTGGGGTACTGGGAGACAAACCAGTTCCTATTATTGGTTATGAATTTTGTCTGCTATGTGACACGTGCTGCGTGACACGTCACATAGACAAAATCTTGTCAATAAAGATGATGAGATTTTACGTGACGTTCCTTCAAGAATACTGTGGAAGAAGGCCTTTGGTGGATTAGATCAGTAGTCCTCATCTTTTTTCTGAAACCCCAGGGTTTTGTTTGGGTTCAGGGTCTTTAGCGGAAGATTGATGGGTAGAACTCTGAGGCTCCCTTTTAGGTTTCACCAAGAGCAGCTGCTTCCAGTGGGTTTGCATAGTAAGATTTCCCAAAGATTTCAGATGGTGGAGGAAAGGTTCTGGTGTGTAAAAAGAAAAGCACTTAGATTAGATCTCTAGAGTCGTCTCTAACCCAAGCCTCTGGGAATTTGCAGTATTTGCACGTTGTTTCCCTGTCTTTCTTGCTAACCGTTGACGTTTAAGGTTACAGAAGTACCAAGTAGGATGAAAGCAGTGTGGTGAGATTTAATTCATGAAGATCAACCTAATTGCATGCAGTAAATGCTCTGCTACAGAATGCTTATCAAAAATGAGGACGGTGATTTTTTTTTTTTAGTGTCTTGTCTTAGAATGTATATGTGCTTGTTAAAGTTTTAGAGATGAATTTAGACCTTGCATTTAGATAAAATCAAGATAAAATCAAGATAACACTTGCTTTCGTAATTAAACTATCATGTGTTACAACAACACTAGTAAAGAGTCAGGGCCTTACTAAAAAGGATCTGGCAGATAAATGAGACCACAAGTTTTGTAGCATAGTGACGAGCACTAGATGGCCTGGCATTGCCTCCTGCTTCCACCCTTCCACGGTGGCAGGCTCTTCTGGTGTCCCATGTCTCTATTTCCTCATGTGTAAAACAGGGAGAATAATCTCTTTCAGAGGGCTGTTTTAAGGATTAAATTAGTTAATACAAGTAAAACGCTTAGAAAAGTGCCTGACACACAGTAAGTGCTCAGTAAACATTTGCCATTATTGTTATTCCATTTACGTATCCGTCATGCATTTCAGTGAACGTTGAGTTCAATTCGTTCAGTAAATGTTCATTTTAGATCACTGCTAGTGGCTGACATTGACTCAAAGGTGAAGTAAAGCGGTCTTGTTGCCTTCAAGGAGCTTTTGGTTTAAGTTGAGAAATAAGTTTACAGGGAATTACAGAACGATTTATAAGGTTTGGGGACCCAGGTGATTTGTTAGAGCAGGTGGTATTTAAGCTAGACCTTTCAGGAATGGATCAAATTTCAGAAAGTGAGGTCAGGAAAAGGTGTTCTGGGCAGAAGGAGCTAGAATGACTTTTGGCTTCAGATGCATTGGCAATGGCAGATGACCAGGACATGGAGTGGGATAAAATTAAGAACAGGTGTCAGCCCGTGAAACATATTTACTGTTAGTAATTTACTAAATTAGTAACTTAAAGTGTTTAGCAGGAAAGTGAGGAGTTTAATTCACCAACAGTATTTTAGGATGAGTTGAGTGACTAAAGATGGGAATGTTAACTAGATTGCCGAGGCATGAAAAGGGATATCCTATTTGATGTCAGGAAGTCTGAGATCCTGGAGGGTGATGTTGTTTTGGAATAGTCAGTTGGAAATAGCAGTTATGTTCTATTGGGATATAATCCAATTATATTCTATTGGGAACCAAGTCCTAGATTTGAGACTCACGTTGACAGAGGAAAGAAAGCTAAAAGCTAAAGTTTGGATTTTCCTCTTGCCTTTTCTAGAGGTTGCCAAAACAAAGCCACGGCATGCCATGAAGCGGAAACGGACAGCAGATAAGTCCACCAGTACCAGCGACCCTGTGATTGAGGATGACCATGTGCAGGTGAAGAAAAAAACCCTCGCTTAACTTTCAGTCTAGCCAAGGTCCTGAATAATGACTCCAGATTCCATCTTTATACATATAATTTTTTTTGCCCTAAAAGAGAAGAAATTGGTAACAGCTGCTTCGTAGCTTGTGCCAGTGAAAACATTTAAGCTTTAAAAAAACATCTGCAGAAAGATACATCATTTAAAGTTTCTCTCTTTGTAGGTCCTCGTATTAAAATCCAAAAATCTTGTTGGAGTCACCATGACCAACTGTGGAATCACAGATCTAGTGCTAAAAGACTGTCCCAAGATGATGTTCATCCACGGTATGTCTTAAGGCCTGGGTCATACGAGAGCATCAAGAATGAGTTTAAAGAATTAAGGACTCATAAATACTACAAGAACATTTCTTTATTTTTTCCGAGGAATCATTACATCGGGTTCTCATTCTGTCCTTGTCATTCTCAGTTACTCCATAGTATTTGTGAGGGACCGTGTGCAGAGGCTTCTTATAAAATAGCCTCTCCTCTGCTTTCCTCCAAATGGTAATTGTTACTTGATCTAACAGAGTAGATTAACAACATGTATGGGCTTCGGGGTCCGGTAGATCTCAGCTTGAGTCCTGTCCCTACCATTTGCCAAGCTGTAGGACGTTGGACAGCTTTTGTGTTCACGTACTGTGGGCACTGGTGACTGGGCCTGAGGTGCTTAACGGCTCTAGGTTTGATCGACGTGGTCGATCATCACCTCAGTTTCTGGCATAATATCTTTAGTCCAGGCCCCACTTTTCTTCTCAGTCCGCGTGTTTCCAGTCCATCTTTACTTATGTACATATTCACCTCTGAACGAATAACAGGGTGTTAACTTGTGTGAGCTTTTATAATTTCAGATATATAGTATGTCCATTTTTCCATTTTCACTCAAAATTATAGTTTTGATATCTATCCGTGTAGAATTATGAAGCTATGACATGTTTGTTGCCTTGGACGAGTTCTATATTCTCTGTGTTCATCTTTTTCAGTCTGTAAAGTGTGCATAATTATGCTTACCCTGTAAACACATATTTGTGAGGATTAAGTGCAATGATGTGTGTGCACATGTGTGTGTCTATGTGTATATGTACACGTACACATAGTAGAGGGTCTGACCTCTAAAAGCTTACCAGATGTTAATTTGTATTCTATTAGTATTGCAGTATTACGGGCTTCCTTTTTTTTTTTTTTTTTTTTGCATTTTTATGTTACTGGTAGTAAACAAAGCTAGGTAATCCTTACCAGTTTGTCATAAACGAGGAGAATCCCAGAAAGAAGAGATAAAACTAAGAAATAAACACTACCTCTCTCCTGGATTCTAGAAAACTCTAGACTCTATGTTCACCCTTAAGAGTGGTACTTTACTCCATTCCAGCCAATGAAGTTTTAGACTGTCTACTGAACGACCATCTCCTCTTGGACTTTCCTTGTAAAACACAGTAGGGGCACATCAGAAGCTCAGGGGTCATAACAGCAGGGCAGCCCCGGCAGTGCTCCCCGCTCTGAGGTCTGAGAATCTTCCTCTCAGCCTTTGGACTCTGCTGCTTTTTGACCTCTCATTCGTTTCTCTGTTCATCTCTTGGAGAATCTGGCTGGCGCCTGACTCTGATGGTTCATTCACCCCATATCTTCTCTAAAGGTGCACATTGAAACCTGTATCACCATCTCGTCCGCTCTCTTTTCCTCCTTTCCTGTCCCCAGCCCTGCTTGCCCTTCTTCCTGCCTGGTCACAGAAGGAGAAAATAAGCCAGAAAGGCAGAGACTTGGCTCAGCCCTCTGACCTCAAGCTGGTTACAGGGAGGTGGGGACATTTGGGTCAAGGACATCATGAGGTGTCTTATTAAAGAAATCAAGCGTATCAGTTTGATTATGGTTTTATCTCTTGCATCTGATTGTCTCTTGAATTGGACTAAGTTGAAATCCATAGTAAAAATTGGATTAGAATGAACTTTAAGGTTAAAAATAGAGGAAAGGGATATTTTTCTGAAGTTGAGCATACTGTTGCAGTTAAATGCATTTATTATATAAGTTATTTTTCTTTTAATCCTACACTTTATATGTTAAACAGGGAGAATATTTAATCGTGTTTTCAGGCCAGCATTTTTTTAAATATATTTTTTTAATGTTTATTTTTGAGAGAGAGGAGAGAGACAGCATGAGTGGGGGAGGAACAGAGAGAGGGAGACACAGAATCCTAAGCAGGCTCCAGGCTCTCAGCTGTCAGCACAGAGCCTGGTGTGGGGCTTGAACTCACAGACTGTAAGATCGTGACCTGAGCCAAAGTCGGACGTTGAACCGACTGAGCCACCCAGACATCCCTCAGGCCAGCATTTTTAATAGAACTCTCTGCAGTGATGGAAATGTTCTGTGTCTGTACTGTTTGATATGGTAACCACTGGCCACATGTGACTATTGAACATTCAAACTGTGGCTAATGCCTGATGAACTAAATTGTTAATCTTACTGCATTTTAGTTAATAGAAATTTAAAAAGCTACAGGTGGCTAGTGGCTACCACATCGAACTATACAGCTTCAGACCAAAGTATCCAAATAGTTTTGGGTCTTTTAAGGTTTTCTGTTTATACTTATGATAGGAATTGAAATCGACTCGGCTCATTTCCTGTGGGTGAATGTAAAATAATATATGCAAATTATTCTAGGTTTATTTGAACATTACCCATAAAATTTAACCGTTACCATCATTCATTCTTTTCAGTAAATCTTTTCTAAACAATTTGTATGGTTAAGCAAAGTCATTCTCTGGAATGTGGACTCCTCAAAGTAAAATCTTAGGAAAAAGTTCCTTCAGTGGGAGGGGGTGACCACCTTCTTTTGAACAGGGCAGAATCATGTTTTCAAATCACTTTGATAACTGTTAGTTGTACTTTATGACAGTACTTGACCTGTGTTAAAGATGTTCATGTCTGCGGCATCTTTTGCTAATATAAGTCGGCCCGGTCCTCCAAAGATCATTCTCAAGTGGGCGGTACACTGACTGCTATATTACTTTGTACGACCTATTCACGGAGCTTATCGTTTCCATTTTGTAGCTACCAGGTGCAGGGTACTGAAACATTTAAAAGTAGAAAATGCACCAATCGTAAATCGATTTGACTACGCACAGTGCAAGAAACTGAATATGGATCAAGTACTAGACCAGATCCTACGGATGCCTCCTGAGAGAAACCGCATCATATACCTCCGCCCGATGCAGCAGGTAACGAGCTCTGCTCTTTTCTGAGGGATGTTGCAGTGATTTTTTTTTTTTTTTTTTTTTAAGTCTCCCACCTTTTTGGACTTGGGATTTAGTCATTGGCTCAACCCATGGTCATGATTCTTTAGATTCTACACAGTTCTTTTAGCCATACTAGACCACCTTGCCAGTCTTCCTCATTAACGTTTCTCTGTTAGATTTTTGTGGGTTCTTACCAAGCGACAGGATGAGGGCAGTCGTTGAAGTTTTTATACTTATTAAAAGTTGCCCGTTAAGAACACAGACTCTGGTTTCAGACCGCCTGATACACATTCTCATTCACTGACAGGGAGCGGATTACTTAGCTGCTTTGCCTTAGTTTTTTCAGCTATACAATTAGACTAAAAACCTACACTTACTGTGATAGTTAAATTAATATACGTAGTGTTAGAACAGTTGCATATAGTAAGCAATCCTTTGATAGCTCCTATCCTCCTTATTTTTTCTTTTTATTGTATCTCTATGAGAAGATGGATGTTAGTTGAACCTATTATGTTAACATTTCACAGTACAGGTAAATCAGACTAACCTGCTGTATGTCTTACATTATACAGTGATGTATGTCAATTACTTCTCAGTAACACTGAGGGAGATAAAAAGTGCAAACATACGTAAGACTCTGCTTGGTGTGATGCCAAAATAAAGTTTAAAGGAAATAGTATATAATTGTTGTAGTCACTGTTTGAGCCTGGCCCCAAAAGACTCATTTCAACAAACACATCCTTTGTTTATAATTTTTGGGGGCTGAAAAATCCACAGGGCATCATCCTTCTCTCGAGAAGTTTGCCTTTCTGGTAGGAGGTAGACACGTATGCCACTAAGATGGTAAGATGGGATTGCAGAAGAGAGATGGGGAAGAGGGCACTCCATGAGAAGAAAAGCAAGTGAGTAAAGGCTACAAGGGGGGCAAGGAAATGTGTTCTGCCATTAGGATTGGCAGTGGGCCAGTTTGGATAGAGTATAGAGCACTACACATTCGCAGCTCTGACACAGCCAGTACCTACACCTGTGAAAGACATACTCCGAAGTGGATTCCTGGGGTCACTTACCTGCATCTGGATTCCTTGCTTTAGTGGGCATTTATATTAATATGACCATGAGATGGAAATCAGGGCAATTGCCAGGTAGAAAAATTTTGCTGAGCCCCACTCCCCACATGGCCAGCTGTGCTCAGGACTGAATGTGACTATTTGACTTTCAGATCTGCCCAAGATTTTAAAACTGAGGTCCCGAAGAAAGATTGTTCATGCTCTAAGGAGCTAGATTTCTAAGGCATTCACTTCCTTTGTCCAAAGCCCTCTCTGTGATGTCTTCCCCAGGTGGACACACTAACATTGGAACAGAAGCTCTTTAGTGGTCCCTACCCCTATCACATCTGTATTATCCACGAGTTCAGTAACCCTCCCAATGTCCGGAACAAAGTGCGTATCCGCAGCTGGATGGATACCATAGCAAACATCAATCAGTAAGTAATCTGTGGTCCCTGGAGGCCTTTTCAGTCATTGCCTATGGGAGGGGTTCCCAGAAACACAACCTAGTTGTTCTTTATTGTAAATGATACTTGTCTGGGCTTTTCAGGCACCGAAACATATGAAATATAACATGTAAAAAAACCTGAGGGAAATGGGGACTTAAAGTGAAAAGCATGCATGCGTATTTGTAACTTTATTTCTGAACTTAGAGAAAAATTGCAGGAACAGACTGTACGTACACATTTGACTTCATTCCTTTAGCCTTAGGGCATGGAAAAGAGATAAAATTAAAGATCTTAAAACTGTGACATTTTGTATCATCAGAAAATTAGACTTTTTATGCCTTTGTTATATAAATGTTTTATTAAGCACCTTACACAAACGACATTTGATTAGAGAGTGGCTTTCTCTCTTTCCCCGGTAGGATTTTGAAGGTAGTGAAGAAAGTAACTTTGAACTGACTAGATATGTTATCCTCTTCTAGTCTTCTGCTTCTGTTAGCTATTTAATACTTCGTTTGAGATGCTCCCTAGAATCTAGGCCTGATACAATTTTGACAGTCCTTTCTACCCCACACCCCAACATTATTTCCGGTTTTGTAATTTTTAAATTTTTTTTTTGTTGTTGCCTCCAGAGAGCTCATTAAGTACGAATTCTTCCCTGAAGCTACGCGAAGTGAGGATGATTTAAAGAAATACCCCAAGTACCCGTGGGGGAGAGAAATCTATACTTTAGAAGGTGAGCATTTACAGATGGCTGGGAAGCTAAATTAACTAGCTGGTTAACTAACTAGATGGAGAGACAGGTCTTAAGGAAGTGAGGAGTGGGAGCCTTACAGTTTGTCAAGGTGATGGGTGTTTTGACTGTCTGCAGGTAACAGGGGCCAGATAAATCCTGCTCTCCCTGTGTGAGTCTTTGCCATCCCCCACCTAATCAGAAGCAGTGTGGAAACACAAAAGGTAGAAGAAAATTAAACTTGCTGTATAGTCTGAGAGTTGGAAGTGACTTTAGGGCACCTGTCTCAACTTCTTCATTTTATATAAAGAGAGGGAAAAACGGAGGCTTTTCCTGGAACCAGAGGGTGACCAAAGGTCACATGACCGAATAGCAGCAGAGCTAGAATTAGAATGGACCCTTCCTGGTCCAGCCCTTTTTTGCCCATCGTGAATGAAAGCACACTTTACATTGTGCTTATAGGACACTACCGTGTTTGGCCCCGTCCTTACTGCCCCGGCCGCAGCGCTGTTAACGTGTCGTCTTCTTTCAGGGGTTGTGGATGGAGCTCCGTATTCCATGATCTCTGACTTCCCTTGGTTGAGATCATTGCGGGCAGCAGAACCCAACAGCTTCGCCAGATATGACTTTGAAGACGATGAAGAAAGTAATTATGACCTGCCTTGATTTGTATTCTCCAGTTTGAGTATATCCTGCTGTGTTAGATGCTTCATACTTCGTTTGAGTTAAAAGCAGTGTAGCCTGTAACTGCTTCCCGTATAATTATTTTTATTTGCTTTTTGTTAGCGTTCGCTTCTCCCCCCGCAAACAGCAGCTCTAAATTTGTACAGTCATCAGTTGATTTACTAGGGATATATGAAGGTTGGCGGGCAGGAGTCCTTGAGACAGATTTTTCTAGCTAGATATTTTTATTACCTAAATGTTTATAATTTTCTTGCTCTTTATTAAGAGTTTGTCAACTATATTATTTTGAAATTGTTCCATTTATGCTAATTATATGAAAGGATCTTTTGAGTATAGTTCTTCTCTGAGTGTTAGCACTCTTGAGTACCCATTTGTAGGAAGTTTTTAAAAACCATTTTAGGAGGAGGGGCGCCTGGGTGGCTCAGTCGGTTAAGCGTCCGACTTCGGCTCAGGTCATGAACCCATGGCTTGTGGGTTTGAGCCCTGCATCGGGCTCTGTGCTGACAGCTCAGAGCCTGGAGCCTACTTTGAATTCTGTGTCTCCCTCTCTTTCTGCCCCTGCCCTGCTCGCCCTCTGTGTCTCTCTCTCACATCTTCAATGTGTTTCAAATAAACATTGAAAAAAAAAATATATATATATATATGAGATGAAGAAATAGATTTGAAAAACTACACGTACATGTATACATGACTTACCTGTCTGGTGCGTTGTCAGCTTGGGCCTTTAATCATGCATGCTGTCTTGGGCACCAGACATGGCATGTCTGTAATAAGGGGACCCCTTTCAAGAGCTGAAGGTATTTCCGTCCCATCGCATTACAGGATATAGGCATATCTCATGGACCGGCTTAATCAGGGCCTTTCCAAATGATTCTGGTAATCATACGTGTTTCCCCTTTACTTTCTAATTTCCAAGGCACCATCTATGCTCCTCGAAGGAAAGGGCAGCTGTCTGCAGACATCTGTATGGAAACAATAGGAGAGGAAATCTCGGAGATGCGTCAAATGAAGAAGGGTGTGTTTCAGCGAGTGGTGGCAATTTTTATCCACTATTGTGACGTCAATGGGGAGCCGGTTGAAGATGACTACATTTGACTGGTCCCTCCTACTCTCCAGGTATTCTGGCGGAAAGCCGCTGGGGTCGCTCAGCTGCCGGCGAGTGCCACAGGGATTCAGGGCATGCAGTTTGGAAGCCCTGGCACATTTTGGTATATAGGAAATGTACAAGGAACACTGAAGTTGTATACAAAGATTTGTACATAAAGAAAACATACAAAGACAGTTCCTGAGTACCAACTTTATATCATATGTTTATACAATTTAATTTAAGAATTCATTTTAATGAAGGCAGATAATTGGAAAGAGTTCATTTCGTTCATTTTCGTTCATTTTTCCTGACTTAGTTCATAAAGTGTCACTTTTTGGCTGAGCCCCCAATTTACTATATTCTTGATAATCATTGTCATCCCCTTAAATCTGTGCCTTTTTCTTCTCGAGCAAAGCTGTTTGAGTAAATCTGTTGAAGAGTCTTTTTGTGTCTTGTGTGCTTTTTTTGTGTTATGATTAAAACCAACTAAACCCAATAGTCAGAGGCAACTTTATGTTTGTGTACAAAATGGTGTTTTTTTCCCCCTTAGTATTATAGTTGCCGTATTTCTTAAAATGAAATAAAAAGATTCATGAGTTTAAAAAAAAAAAAAACAAACTGAGTTTGAGGGGGGAAATGGAAGTTTCCAAAGCATTTCTAGTTATTTATTTCCACATTCAATTGTGTATATGCTTTATCTTGAATATAAAAATAAAAGTTTATTAAAAACTTTTTTCTGGCCTTGGATCTGAATCCCTCTTTTCAAAGAAGAGTAGCAACTACTGTACAGAAAAGGAACGTGTAGATTTGTGTCTGAGATTTCAACGTAATCCAGTTTCTCATCTCTTTTTTTCTAAAATTCAGTGGCTGCAAGATGTCCAACTCGAACTCTTACGTGACGGAACAGTGAGAAGAGCAGAATTTCCCCCAAATACCTGGTCACCATGAGATGGCCTTTCTCCTTTCGCAGGGGGAGAAATTACCCTAATTTGGCGGTGATACATGCAATATTATGTGTAGGGCCAGGGGTCAGGAGCACGAAAAGCTTTAAAGCGATACCTACATTCGAGGGACAGTGTTGCCACTGGCTAGCTGAGTGACCTCAACAAAACGTTTAAACCGAAATTCTGTGGAAAAGTGTTGCCCACCCTCTCCGAGTGGCCATATGCGCTTCGGGTGTGTATGAGGTGTGAGGGCTCTCAGAGACTGCTGAAGCCAACCTTTTCACTTACAGGACATTAATTGAAGCGCGGAGAGGGAAATTTTCTCACTTAATGGTCGAGAACCGGTTAAGGCACTTCAAGGGTCATTCCCATTGGGCTGCCTCCTATCTATCATTAATGTCCACAGAAATATGTAGGGACGCCAGAAATTCACACACTAAAATAGTGGGAATGGTAATCAGTGTCTTTCACCAGAGTTCTTTTTTGAAGACAAAATTCTGTTAACGCTGGGAAGAATGTCCAGTATGCCATTGAGTCAGCTTTTTATGACCTTGTATTTAACTCCACTAATCTCCCTTTTAACTAAAAGAGAGTGTTGTACTCTGCAGGTTAGAGGTGTGACCAGCAAAAAGCAGGAAACAAATTACAAAACAATCTAGATATTTCAAACTACTGCAAAACCCCCAACACTTAGACTCCCAGCTACCCTGTTTTTTCAGGTGTAACCATAATCACCAAATCACGGAAACAATGCTTAGATGAGCCGCTAGAGGCCGCTGCTTTCTAACTTAGTGGTTTCTTACCGGCTCCTCTCCTCGCCCGCTGTTAGAGCAAGTGCAGCGGGAAGCGCTAAAATCCTTCTCAAGATACCCAGATTGGAACAAATAAAAAAAGCAGCAGTCTTGGGAGAAGACGACGATAGTGACATTTGGTCAGTGTCTATGGAATGAATGGCTGGGTAGCGATTGCCCTAGAGCAGGGGTCGGCACGCTTTTCGCACAGGGCCAGATAGTAATTACCTGAGGCCCCACATGGCAGTTACCCTGGTGTTGGAGCATGAAAGCAGCCACAGAGCCTGTGTCAACCAGTGGGCATGGCTGTGCTACAGTGAAACTTTATTTGCGGACACGGATTTGAATTTCCCACAATTTTCACGTGTCACGAGATACCTTCTGTCTGCCAACCACTTTACAGAGTAAAAGCCATTCTTAGTTTACAGACCGGAGCATCTGGCCCCCGGGCCACCCACCTGCCATAGACAACTGAGCTGCCCCGCCATCCATTCAATTGCTTGTCACCAGCTTGTGGTGCAGTGTCTTGGCACAGCTTTAAAAGGCTTTAAGAAACGTTTCTTGGACGGATGACTGCATTAATGTCGGTGTCCGAGACCATCGTGTCTCTCCTCCAGTGCGGCCGGATGCAGGCCCTAACGGTCTCTGTAAATCACAGCTGGCACACAGCTCTTACGGGGACTTCACCGGGGGATCCAAGGATGTGGATGGAAATTCTAACCCCCTCAAATGACCACCAAGTGACCTGGAGATGGTCACAGCCTCTACCCTGGAGCCTTGGATAAACGCGCCCACCCCCAGGGCACCTGTGAAGGTGCAGCGAGAGCCTCCAGAAACCGCAAAGTGTGAGGCAAGTGGACATAGTATCGCTTCCACTGTAATTCCCTTTATTATGAAAGGGGTTCTTTTTTTAGTGGTCTTCACCTTCTGTTCCTTCGACCATATTCCAGGGTGATAGGAAACAGAACTGGTGAGGCCATTAAGGCAATACTGGTCCTATGAAAGCATTTTTAAGAGCATTTACCAAGGGCTTTCCGTGCGTCCTCATTCTGACTTTCAGTGTGGCTGATCATTATGTCCCCTGCTTTACTGTTGGGGAAATTAGGGTTTAGCGGGTTTAGCGCCTTGCTCAAAGGCACGCGTCTAGGAAGTGGTGAAAGCAGGATGCTGTCAGTCTGCCTCCAAAGTCTGTGCAACTTGGGCAGAGTGTCTCAGTCCCTGGAAGGGAGGCTTGGCTAAAGCCCAGGCAGGGGTGGCTTCCTCCTGCAGGCAAGCTGCCCCTTAAACTTGAACCCATTCCGGCTGACCTTCATATCGTTAGCACAGTCCCAGGAAAACAGAGGCTGCTGATTTTGATGCGGGCCTCAGATGCCCCACTCAGACACGGGATGCGGCCAGACGGTGACAGAATCAACACCGCAGGCCGTGTGGCATCCTTATGGCACGCACACAGCAACTAAAAAGAACCAAGAATCACATGTGTTGATGTGAAACGACGCTTCCGGTGTCCCGAAAGAAAAGCCGAGTTGCAGATCATGATACACAAGCATTATTTATGTATAACAACAAAACAAGACCATAGATTTTTATCTGTACATTTATACATATGTGGATACACAGGACACGTCCGTGAGTTACATAAGCCAGATAGAAGAGCGGTTACTTCTTGGGAGGGGAGGGGGATTGAGCTGGAGTCCAGGGGCATTTTGCTGTATCTGTAGTTAGAACTCCTTATAATGGGAATGGACTGCATAAATACATTATGTGTGTAACCCATCATTTATGTTGTCTAAAAATATATAATTTGTATATTTAGAAACACACGTGAAGAAGGAGAGGAAGAAAGCACTCTTTTAGAATGGAGTGGTCCAAAGTGTTTCAGCCCTGACTCCTGTGTCCTTGGGCAAATCACCTTCCCTGACAGTCGGTTTCCTTTTCTATAAAATGCTGTCAGTAATCCCTCCCCGCTCGTTGCTGTGAGAGGCCCAGGGACCTCGCTGGGAAAATGCCGAGAAACTTGTAAAGTGCCTGCAGTGGTGAGCTCCGGGGACAGAGGAGCCTGTCCAGATAGCGTTCCAGGCTCCAACTATAGATTTGGCAACGTCAAGCTGCCTTCCGCCGGAGCCACGCCTGGAGGGTCTGAGATACAAAAGCCAAATGCTCTCTTTGGCTCACTTACCTCGTTCTCAGGGCCCGCTGCTGGCTTTTCCGTAGCCCGGGTGGCAGGGGAGTTACCGCAAAGAGGGGGAGAGATCAGCGCAGGAGGGCCTTTCCTCCCCGACCAGCGGTCTGCCAGATCCCTCCCAGGTTTAAAGACAGAAATTGAGGCTCAGAGAGTGAAAGGGAACCAAAGAAGACACCAGAGCGAGTGCCAGGCAGGGCGGCACACAGGAACAGTAAGTCCCGATGCCTCTCCAGGCCCCAGGCTGAAGCTCAAAGGAACTTCCCATCAACAGGAAGGCAGGGGCCACCCTTGCTTGCTCACTCCTCTTCCAGCATCCGGCCGGCAGGGGACAGTGGAGTGAGTTCACCCCGGTAAGGGACGAGGGGCCTGTGGTTGGGACTGTGGGCTGACCATCATGCAGCCTGGGGGGCGCTCCCCAGAAGCACACTTTCGGCCCCGGGGTATTCACCAGACCTCGGCTGAGGTCGCTCTGCTGCAAAGCTGGAGAATTTTGGGTACTTCTTGAAAGGATTTTATGAGGATTGAGATAATCCCCATAAAGCATTTAACACAGAGCCTAGCAGAAAGGAGCTCAGTAAATGTTAGCTTCTCTTATTGCTACATTATTATTATTATTATTAACTATTTTCTGGGGTGAGCTAAAAAAAGAGGGGAAGGGAAAGGAGAAACTGAATCACATATAATAGCCATTAAAAGTATCGTCAGTTTCATGGGGTGCCTAGGTGGCTCCGTCGGTTAAGTGTCCCATTCTTTTTTTTTTTTAATTTTTTTTTTTTCAACGTTTTTTTTTTATTTATTTTTGGGACAGAGAGAGACAGAGCATGAACGGGGGAGGGGCAGAGAGAGAGGGAGACACAGAATCGGAAACAGGCTCCAGGCTCCGAGCCATCAGCCCAGAGCCTGACGCGGGGCTCGAACTCACGGACCGTGAGATCGTGACCTGGCTGAAGTCGGACGCTCAACCGACTGCGCCACCCAGGCGCCCCAAGTGTCCCATTCTTGGTTTTGGCTCAGGTCACGGTCTCATGGTTTCGTGAGTTCAAGCCCCGTGTTGGGCTCTGCGTTGGCAGCATGGAGCCTGCTTGAGATTCTCTCCCTCTCTCTCTGCCCCTCGCCCACTCTCTCTCTCTCTCTCTCTCTCAAAATACATAAACTTAATAAAAAAAATTTTTTTAATATCATCAGTTTCACTTCTCTCTATGGTTCCAAAAGGTATCGAATGCCACTCGTGATTAGCGACATCCACTCGTAAAGTTTGGAAGTTGCCCTCTGGGGACTTCTCTCACAGTCCTTCCCAGCTGTAAGAGTCCCTGGTGGGGTGGGCCCACCCACCCTCCAGTGCTCAGTCAGGTCCTTTCAAACAAGGAAAGCACTTGGCTTAAGTTAGAACTTAAAACTTTGCTTTGTTTTCATTTCTCTATCTCTATGCCTGCTTTCTATTTATGGCAAGTCATACTGGTTTTCTAGTCTGGGACTGATACGTTTCTTCTGAAATGAGTTTATCTAAGTGAACACTTGAATTGACTTAAAGGAAAATATTAAGCAAATCGCAGTACAGGCAGGACACATATTTGGGGAGAATCCTAACAGTGGCCCTTGGATGACCCGTGTTGGAACGCTCCCAACAATCCTAGCGGCTCTGAGAGTTTCACCATTTTGTGGATGAGACCAGTGAGGCAAGAGCTGGTTAAAGCCCAAAGCAGCACGCTGTCCCAAACCCAGGCCTTGAAATCCATCCCTGATTTGTTTAAATTTAAGCCAGATACTCGGCCTCAGTTTTCTAGACTGAATGGAAAAGAGATTGCAGAGTGTGGCTAGAAAAGGTAAATGCATTCATGAGTCCTTTCCCCCCAAACCTAGCTGTTACAGGAAGGACATTGACCAAAGTAGAGTAATAAACAGAAAATCAGCACTGATCTCTCCCCAGAGAGAGGCACAACAACACAGCACCAAGAAGACGTTACTTTTGTTCTTACTCCAAGACGACATGAAAGGCAATTTAGTTATAGCCCCTCCCGGAGGCCCTCCCTCACCCACCCTATGCCCACCCCTCATTTCCCAGGCCGACAGCAACTGGCTCCCGGACACAGCAAATGAGCAGCCAGTGGAAATGTTGGTAAGATGGGAAGGGGAGATCTCAGAAAGAATGGGTTTTTCTACAAATACTACTTGGGGGCCAGTTGAAGAAGTTGGTTTTGATCTCTTTTGCTTTCCAGCTGCTGACCATGAGCTGGAAGGGGAGCCCCAGGGCTTCTACCTGGACAGTCCTGTGAGCTGGAGAGTCAAGTTGAGAAGAAGCGCAGGTAAAGCCCCTTTATCTCAGGCACGGGGTAGTCTGGTTACAATGGCCGTCCCCACCGTAACTGTCCAGACCAAACTGGCAGATGTGGCCATGGGTGTATGCCCTTCTCCCCAGAAGCATCTCTTGACACTTCAAGTTTCCTGGAAGAAGGTGGTCTTCTCAGAGAAGACAGCAGGGTACGTCTCCTCCTGCCTTGGACAGGCTCTACGTCTCCTTCTCAGTTTTCCATAAACATGCTTTATTACCTGGATTCCCAGAAGCCAGACATTTAAATAACGCCAGGCTAGCAGCTGTCCAGACAGAGCACATCTGTCCCTGTCCTGTAAACCTCCAATGTGGCTGTTGGGTGCATTGCCCACATCATCCCAGCCTTGGTCCAAAGACATAGCAAAGTTGGCTTATGAGGCCTCCTCTGCAAAGGACATTATCTTTTTGACAATGGCAAGGGCTTCTATTTCCTCAACCACTGTCTTTTTTGTTTTTAACTGGTCTGGGGTGCTAATGACCTCTACAGACTGAGACACCTGTCATGGGCTGACCCACAGAAGCGTATCCAGAAGGTCCAAAAGATAATGGCCTGATGATATAAGTTTTCATTTTCCCACATATGATATAATCTGAAGATCTCTGTCGAATCCCTGTCGAAACCATTTAATATGGTAGACCTAACGGCATGAAATAATATTTTACACAAGCAGACAAGCTTGTGAAGCTCCTGGGAAAAGAAGCATTTCATAGGGAAGAAATCCTACCGTATTTATGCGTGTGCGTATGCATATATGTATTAAATAGTAGATACTATCAACTTCGGGGGCATTAAACAAAGCTTACCAGCTGCCTCAAAGCACTAAGCCTATCCCTCCTCATGATGATCTCTTAGTCTTTCCCTAAGAAGTTCTTTGTGCTTTGAGATCAGAGACCTCATCCAGAGAGCATCTGAAGCCCTCTGGACCCCCGAATTCACTCAGCTCTGCCTTTTCATTGAAAAAGTACAGAAAGAATATGCAACTGCAAGGAGGTCTGTTAGTCCTCTCTGGGAGGGTCCCGTAAGTGGGGTGACCAGCCAGCCTACTTTACCTGGAACTGAGGGATCTCCTGGGATACGGGACTTGTAGTGCAAAAGCCATCCTTCCCACCATATCTGGGCCCAAAGAAAAGAGGAATATCAGGTATGGTCTGCTTTCGTGGATAAAATAGGTGATAAGGAGGCAATTGTGGGATCACTTAGGAAGGAAAGTAGGGTCAAGAGACCAAGCACAAGGGCAAGGAGAACTGGTGAGGCTAGAAACTTCGGGCACATCTTTATCTTGTAAACTCCCTCCTGCCACCCCCACCCCCACAGCTGCCACCCCCACCCGCATTGCCTCTTCCTGGGTTGGGTCCCTAAGGACCGGCAGGGGATGCTTTCAATAGAATTGTTATCAGCAGTCAAAAGAAAGGCAACTGGAAAAAATTTGCCCTCCAGAGTCTCAATCTGGGGGGATAATTCACCCCAAGATAAAATGATTTGCTGGTAGCTTTGACATCAGGGTCATCATCTCTTTAGGAGCTTGGAGGAAGTGAGACACTGAAAAAGATGTAGAAAAATGTAGTCCCAGCAGCCTCTCAGGCAGGGGGGTCAGTGAGTTTTCCCAAGAAAGTAAGCTGGTCTGTGATTATGTCTTGGCCCAAAGTGCCCAGCCAGAGACCAAGCACTGCCTCGGCACAGGGTCTTGAGCGCCCCTAACAGGTGTCTTATTGGAACAACTTTGTTTCCTTGCAAAATCTGAGTTGTAAGACCATCCTCAATCGGCATTCTTGGTAAAGGTGCAGTGCTTTTCCCCATTGTCATGGAAGGAAAGTGAATCAAGATTCATTCCACGTGACCTCAAAGCCAGTATGCCAATGAGAAAATGTCATCTTGAAGCACACCTATAAATCAGACCAGCTGTAAAGATGCCTTTGGGTAATGGATCCAAAATCAACACCTGAGCAGTTTCCAAATCTCTCCCCAAGAAAAAAGTAAAGAGAAATGTGCAGGTCTCCCAACCAGAAAACATTGATGTTTCAATTGTCAGCACTTGAAACAGTGCTTCCAGACAGGCATCTTGGCCTTGATACCAACTTGGCTTCATTACAAAAGCCTTGATTAATTCACCCACCAAAGCATGTCCAGAAGATGGTCACAGTGGAGAAGAAATTGGGAGCTGCTTAGCTTAGAGAGAAGACTTGAAAGGGTGGGTGGATGGCAGATCAGTATCTTCCAATATCCAAGGGCTCTCGAGGCGAACAGGGAGCTAAGCCGCATGGGCCCAGATGGAAGATAGAGCAGAGACAAGATTGCGTTCCAACAAAGGGGAAAACTTCCTTATAATTAAATCTTCCCTGTAATAGAAGGAACTGCATTAGGAGGTAGTGAGCTCCCATCCCTGAAGGTGTGCAAGCAGAGTTCTGACCAACGTCCAGGGATACTATGGAAGGTGCTACTCCTGTGTTGGATTGGAGGCCAGATCTGATGATGCCTGCTGGAAGAGGCTACTCTTGTGTTGGACTGGAGGCTGGATTTGAGGATGCCTGAAGTCCCTTCTCAGCTCTGAGATTCTCCATACTCTGGCTTTGGGGCCTGTCCAACACTGTGCTCCATGTACCTTCCCTGGGCCCTCAGCCCTACTGCTTCGTGCCTCACTGGTGGTGATGAGGGTCAGGAGAGATGCCAGGGTGTCCTGTTCATGCAGACACGAATGGGAATGAATGGCTTAGTCATGAGCCACGTTCTCAATCAGAAGCATGATTCCAAGGATTCTGGGTCATTGTGTATGGGCAATTTCTCAAGTTCCTGGTGGTGTCCACTGTGCAGAACTGTGTACCTAGGGAGGAAGGAAGGAAAGCATGAGAATTCAACAGGCATCCTTCAAAGGCACCAAAGAGAGTACTCTCACCACTGTGACTCCCTTTCTACTGCATGGTTCTGAGAGTATGGTGAGGTAGGGCTGGGCATGGGGGTACTTCAGTAGGCGGGAAGTCCAAAGAACTTCATCCAAAAGTGAGGAACTGGAGGCCTGGAGGAAATGACAGGCCCAGGATTACCTAAAGAGTGAGTGGCAGGTCTTGGACTGGAACCCAGTTTTCTTTCCTCCCAACAAAGCCCAAGTCTCTTGTTACTCATCAAAATGGACTCTGTGTGAATACGCCAAGTTTCCTCCACCAGGGAGGGTTCAAAGCGCTGAGATTTGTAAACCACTCAGTCTGAAAGACACTATACCCGTTATTTGTTTCTTTAATTCCTTTTGGTGACCTTTGGAAGAGTCAATCAGCTGGATGAATCAAACAGCAGGTTGACTGTAAGCATCACGGCAAAATTTACACTGCCGTATCTCACAATTGCACGCATCTGTTAATTGCCTTTAAATCAATCTCAATTGCAAGTGGGTCATATCATCAGTAACCCAGATCCCAGCCTCTGGCAGTTATTCTTATGAAATTTCCGGAGAGTTTCGGAGCACTACCACCACTTGCTTCCTTAAGGCCAACGTTAAGCCTATTCAGCGGGACAAATAAACACACCGGTCAGTCATTTGGCATATGCTGATGATCAACGTGGTAGTGGCTTCTGATGAATTGCATTAATTCTGAGTTTGCTTTGAATCGTAATAAATTGTGGCTGACCTGCACGGATGGACTGGTACCGTACTAAACCCTCTCCGTGCATTACCTTTTTCAATCTTTACAACAGAAGATAGTATTGCACTCGTTTTTCAGTTGAGCAAATGACACAGAGATCCAGTGACTTGCCCAAGAGAATAAAGGTAACGTGAAGAGAAAGTCAATCAAATTTCTGTCTGTCTGATGCCAACCCCCACATTCTCACACAGCCCGTGGACCAGGTATGAATTCAGAATAGTGGGTCCCCACCGGGACAATTTGGAGCCATTTTTCGTTGTCATGGCTGGGGCACCTAGTAGGTAGAGACCGAGGTGCTGCTACACGTTGTGCAACCCATAGCACAGTGTCCCGCAGCCGTTACCTGGCCCCAAATGTCAACAGTGCCAAGACTGAGAAACCGTGATCTAGAAGAAAAAAAGTCTTCTTAGCTGGCTAAAAAGCAGATGTTAGCGGAGGGACACAGACAAAGTGAAAGCATGAGTCCGAGATCTCACAGAATTGTCCACTGTGGCTGCTGCTGGTCTTGAAAGCGAGTGGAGGGGATGCGGCTTGAAAACCACAAGCACCTGCTAGAGGAGTGTGGAGAAGAACAAAGTGGAAAAGACTACAGAAAGGAAGATCGTGCAGTCTTAATGAGGGTGAGCAGGGAAGGTCCCGGAGAGAGGTATGTGACTAGAGACTTCAGGGAAGTTAGTGTTCCGGCTACTGAGTCATTAATGCTCAGCCTAGAAACCACTCCTCTATGCTTGGCTTCGGAAGAATGCTGCAAACTGAGAATCAGTTTCCTACGCTGGCTCCAATCAGGCTTCTCCAGCAGGGGGCGCTGCAGGAGGATGGGGGCTGGAAACAAGGAAAAGGGCCGCCGCCCCTCCTGTGGCCTCCATCCCTGTTCTCAGTCTTTCCAACTCCTGCATAACCGGCTTTGCGGCAGCGCCCGCAGAGACATGAGCCCCAGCGGGCTGGCGTCTCCTCCTTGGAGGTCGGTCTACATCTCTGTTCTGTGAGGTCCCTCCTCTGCGTTCCTATGTTTTGTGTGTTTGTTTGTTGGTTGCCTTGTTCTCTCAGCCCTAGAAGTTGCTTCGGACAGAGCTCACATCAGTGAGGAAGATGTGCACCAAGCACCATTTTCTATAATCACACGCATTGTTCCATTTGTATCCTTCGCTCTTCACAGCCCCGAGCGGTACCCTCTGTCCTCAAGCCTATTTTATGGATGAGACAACTGAGACTCAGAGAAGGTAAGCAATTGATACGAGGCCCCCAGGGTCCGCGAGGCCCACACTCTTCACCTCAAAACACACTCCTGAACCCCTGCCCTATTTGCGGCCAATGGGTCGCTTTCACAGGCGATCCATGGCACCTCCTCCTACACCAAGTTCACATGAAGAAAGTGTCCTGGTTGAAAAGCCAAACTGATACATCTGACCGTGTTAGCAAACGTGCTTTCAGGGAACACAGGCACACGTCTGCGGCAGCCTTTCACACACCTCTCCTCAGTGTCTGTGTCTCTCGTGCTAATGAGCAAGTTGTTCAGGAATGACCAGAAAAGAGGTGTGGAACTGGAGTGGATACTCTGAGCAGAGATTCCCTTTATCCGGAGCATAGCTGGAAGCCAGCAGCTTGTATCAGACATGGGAGGAGGCAGAAGGGCAAGCTCTCCAGTTACAACACATGGTGGGGGGTATCGTTTACCATGCTATGGTGGCTGGTACACACAGGATGGAGGAACTGGTCTGAGATCTCGGTGGCAGGACTCTAGGAGAGGCACTGGGTCTCCAATGGAGTCTGGCCTGCAGAGGTTGGGTGTGCATTCCTGGGCTTAGGTATGGATCTTCACCTCGGTGTTTTTCACTTTCCCAGTAAATAGCAGGTATTTAAGCAGATCTGGGTTCACCTGAATGGCCACCTTATAAACTCACACCGCTTTGTGAATTCAGGTCATTTACATCAGGTCCACCCAGATGTCACGGTGACGGGGCCAACTTTATACAGTATTTCTGAGGAGGATGCATGAGCTCCCAGCAGTCTATAAGCACCTTCAGGGGGATTGACGCATCCTCGACTTGAGGAATACCGGGGAAAAGGAAACACACGATACTGCAGACAAACAGAACAGCGTTCAAACCCTGACTCTACCATCTACTGGTTCTGTGACCCGGTCACTTAGATCAATTCCATCTACTCCACAGCTTCTTTGTGGTAATAACATCAACATCTATAACGGGCTTAGCAAAGGGCTCTACCCACAGAAGATCCACTGTTAAGGAAACTGAGGCTCAGAAAGTGTGACTTTCCCAGGGTCAGAGAAGTAGTTATATACGGAATGGTTAAGAATGCAGACTCTTAATGCCTGGCTAAATCCTGGCTCTGACACTCACTAACTCTGTGAATTACTGTAAATGTTCTGGGTTGTTGCGTGAGATGAGATAACGCACACAAAATGCTTATTAGAACGGTGACAGTCAAGTAATAAGCACTTTATAAATGTTTATTAGTACTGGTGCTACTTGATGTTGGACGTAGAACTTGAACCCAGTACTGGATTGCCAATTCGGTGCAGAAATCCATCCTTTAGTAATTGATCAGACATTTGTTCACTTCGCAACTGATCACGGGGCTGAAAGAAACCTTCATGAAGACTTTATATCAGCTTCCTAGTGCTTTTGTACAAATTACCACCAACCATTACCACGCATCTGTCAGAGTGGCAAATGTCTGTCAGTTCTGTTTGCTGTAAGATCTTACTCGCCATTTTTGCAGCTGTGCTGATGGAAAGCAAACCCCAGAGGTGTGGGTGTACCTGGGCAGTTTCAAGTCCAGATGAAAAAACTCGCTGCCGTTTCCCAAGCAACAGCAAGGCAGGAGGCAGCTCCCTTCAAGCTGGGTTGCTTCCCCCCTTAGCATTAATTTACTCAAACATGATGGGAGCCACATTAGGTTTGGTAATTACCTGAGTCTACAATTCATTCACTGAGCAATTAGCCTCGCACTTAGAGCAGCCTGGATGCAATAATTAGCCGCATAATAATAGCCCCCTCTGCCCGCCCAGCCTGGCAGTATAAGGAAATGATTAGGCTTTATTACACATTACCCCAGCCCTCCCCCACAAGGCAGTGCTCAGATGGGGTGCCTGCAAGATGTTTTAATTATTAAAATATAAGGTACATGGGTTTCAAGATATTCAACTTTAAAGCACAGTTTCCCAAAGGCTGGAGCCCCTTCACCTGGGAACAAAGACCTCATATTTGGTGTTTTCTTAATGTTGGGAGCAATGAGACCTTCAAATCGTAGGCATTTATTCATTCATCTACTTATTTGTTTTTTTTATTTATTTTGAGAGAGAGAGAGACAGAAGCAGGACTCACCCGAAGCAGGGCTTGAGCTCACCTGAAGCGGAACTCGAACTCATGAACCATGATTTCGTGACCTGAGCCGAAGTCAGATGCTCAATCGACTGAGCCGCCCAGGCACCCCCGCCACTTACTGATTTAAGGACATACGCTAAACGTCCACCACAGCCCAGGAACTGTACCATGCCCTGGAGACACGAGGGCGGTGAGGACATCTGCACAGTCCCTGTCCTCCCAGAGCTCACAGTGAGGTGCAGGAGCCCCACAGGTGGCTGCAAAGTCACAGCCACAAGGAGGTGTTGCAGTGGGAGGTATTGGGGCTTGCTATGAGAGCATGTCACGGGGTGACAGGCGAGGTTGTACGTCAGGGTAGTGTGGCCCAGGAAACAGTGGAGACGAGGACTGAAGGGTGGGTAGGGGTTAAGCGGGCAAGGGGAGGGGGAGGCCGGCAGGGGAGCGGGGAGGCCCACTGCCAGGGGAGCAGGTGGGCGTCACAAGAGTAGAACAGGCTGAGCGTCAGTCCAAGACGAGCACGAAGACTCGGGGAGGCTCCGCAGCCCGTGGACGTCTGTGCTCAGCCCACAGCAGCGGGAAGCTGGCCGCGGCTGCAAGCAGAGCAGGTGCAGGAGGACTTGATGTTTGCAAGAACAGTCTAGCTGTGGTGTATAGAATGGACTAGAATGAGTTTGGAGTGGGAACCCAGAGGTAAATTAGGAGGTATGTTAGCTTCCTAGTGCTTTTGTACAAATCGCCACAAACTCATTGACTTAAAAGAACACAAATTAATTATCTTACGGTTCCGGTGGTCAGAAGCCCGAAATGGGTCTCGCTGGGCTAACATCAAAGTATGGGGTGAGCTGCGTTCTTTCTAGAGGCTCTAGAGGAGGATCCCATCCCTGGCCTTGGCGAAGGCTGCCTATGGGAGCAGTGGGCCCACCAGACAATCCAGGATAATCTCCCCATCTCAAGATGCAGAACTCAATCACATCTACAGAGTGCCTTCTGCCACGCAAGGTAATATATTCCCAGGATTTGGGGGTGAAGAGGTAGTCCTCCTTGGACAGCCATTATTTTATATGCCACAGATGATTTTCAAGGTGTCCAGGGTGTTGGTGGCTCAGAGATGCAGGATGGGGCCAGCGGGGGTATTGAGAAGTCAGATTCGGTATGTATTTTGAAGGCAGAGCTGACAGGATCCACTGATGCATGGGACGTGGGGGCGACAGGGACATTCGAGGCACAGCACGGGTGAGGCAAAAGGTGTGGAGGCAGGACAGAGTGGTATGCTTTGTTTGAGGAATGGAGGATGTTCTAAGAATATATCCCACGAGGTGAGGTGGGGGTGCTGGGAAACGAGGCATAAGAGGAAGCTGAGGTAGCATTATTGGGGGTCTTAAAAGCTGGGCTAAGGAGGTTGGGCTGAATCCTTAGGTGAC
The DNA here is from genome assembly GCF_018350195.1 of Panthera tigris. Taxonomy (NCBI): domain Eukaryota; kingdom Metazoa; phylum Chordata; class Mammalia; order Carnivora; family Felidae; genus Panthera; species Panthera tigris. The sequence continues at coordinate 196,976,102 of NC_056660.1, read as the reverse complement.
GGAGACTGAAATGAACACGGGCTTCACCATGGGAAATGGGACGGATGATCAGCCACGGAGACCAGTGTGGAAGCCCTTTCCTCTGGGAAAGACGAGGTCATGGGCAAGGACAGTAGCAGTGAAAGGAGAGAGAGGATCTTGCAGAGAGCGATGGGAAGGACGTCACCATGGATTGCACGTGAGGACCCACTGAGAAGAGTCCCTAGCGAGCCTGAGTTTAGACTGGGCAACGAAGCAGGCGCCGATGCCGCTAATGAGGACGCCCCAACTACCCCGAGCCTTCTCTTCTCCGGTAGAGACCCCTCCGGTTCCTCAACACTCGTCACGGATCAGGGTTTCTACTCTCCGGCTCCTTGGTTGCCCCACTCTGGACTAGCTTATCTTTGTCACTTGAAAACAGATATCAGGGGGGACTAAGGGACCTTGGCCTCAGGCCCTCCCTCCCCTTGGTTATCAGTGGAGTCAGGATCAAAATCCACATTTATGGCCCAGGTGTCCATGTTTATACTGGCATTTATAACTGTTCCCAAACGGGGAGTGTTTCCTTTGTGTCCCCCTCGTGGCCCCCCACCCCATACCGTCAGGGGCTCACAACCTCCTAAATGCACTTCCTCACCCTAGGACCAGCTGTGGCAGCAGCCCCTGTCTCCCACAATCTGGGGGATGATCCCCATCCCTGCAGCGGGCTCTCCCTGGTCGGAGCGGAGGCCAACGCTAGAGCGCTCCCCTCCCATCTCCAGGGAAGATGTGACTGGGGACGGCAAGACGCTGTCAGGCTCTTACTGCCTGAGCTGACAACGGGTACTGCCTGGGGGAGGCAGGTGTGGCCCACAGAAACAGAGGAAGGTGGTCCGCGAAGCGAAAAGAATGAAGTCGATGTGCAAGGCAGGCAGGCCGGAGACGATGGCCTTGGAGAGACGGAAAGAGGAGTGCTAATCCCTGCAAGCATCCCATTCCTTGTTTGAGCCCCAGCGAAGGCTGGTCAACTTCCTGCTCTGGAGACCTGTGACGTGTCCCTGTATCTTTCCGATAGATCTCTCTTCATTTGTCTTCAGGAGGCGTGAGTGGATTTACAGCCTGTGGTAGACCCTCAGAATCCCATATTTTAAAGCACATGCTTCTTTCTTTCTGCCAGAGCACATCTGTTAGTAGAGGCAAAAACGCTAGATGCATTGCAGTGAAGGGCGTGGCCTGTGATCTTCTCCTGGTTGATAGGACCTGATGGTCTGTTAGGGGAGTCCCCTGAAAAATGTTGCTCTCCTGAATGAAAGACAAGTACAAGGAGAGTCTGCCTTATCTTCTAGCATTTGGTTATGGTCATGGTTTGGGGAGGAGGATGCAATGTTTGGAGCTGTTGTAGCTATTTTGTGACTGTGAGGAAATCATCCTAAAATGAAAGCTAGCGGGTTGAGAATGGTAGAGTAGAAAGATAAAAAGCATCTGGGTCCTGTATGCTGTTGTCGAATCAATGGATTAACCAACCCCGAAACTACCCAACTCTGGACTTTCTGGCTTGTAAAGGATAAATGACCTCCTCGCTTAAGTTGATTTTAGTCAGGCATTCTAGAATGTCCTTGCAGGCCAAAGTGTTCTAAATGATGTAATGTCCATGCTGCCTGTCTTCCATGTCTATAGTCACTTCCCATATTCTGCCACATTCAAACCCTACCCACCCTTAAAGACCCAGTTCAATATCCAAAACCTTCCTTCCGGAAGCTTTCTACACCATCCATCAGCATTTATTGTCTGTAGGAATACAAATTATCTGATGGTGTCTGATTGGACATATGTCTGGCCTCCTGACACTCGTGAAAGGGAGGGTCTATATCTTATTATAAGAAGCAACAGTCTTTCAGCCCTCTGTACCAGACCCTGCACTAAGTGCGTTTAAAATATTGTTGTATTTAATGCTTACAATGATTACGATGTCAGCGCTATTATTTTATATATCTCCACTCCACGGATGAGGAAACTGAAACTCAGGGAGCTTAAGATTGGCTACAGGTCACTCAGCCAACAGTGCACAAAGCCAGGATTCAAATCCACACGTGTTAGAATCCTGAGCCCTTTTTAATATTTGCTATATACCTCACAACACCTCACGGAGTGGGCAGAACATCATAAAATCTATAGAAATGGGATGGAATGAATGGGCTATAAAGGAGACCGTCCTCCCCAACGTTGCCTGGCATTTGTATTGATTACAAAGCATGCCGGCAACTATTCTGTCCCTGATCCTCACGGTGGCCCCGTGTGATGCACCACATTTGTGATGCTGCTTTCCTTTTTTTTTTTTTTTAAATTTTTTTTTTTTAACATTTATTTATTTTTGAGACAGAGAGAGACACAGCATGAGCAGGGGAGGGTCAGAGAGAGAGGGAGACACAGAATCCAAAACAGGCTCCAGGCTCTGAGCTGTCAGCCCAGAGCCCGATGCGGGGCTCGAACTCACAGACCGCGAGGTCATGACCTGAGCCGAAGTCGGACGCCCAACCGACTGAGCCACCCAGGCGCCCCTCCATTTTTTTTTTTTTAATGTTCAGTGCCATAGCTTCTGGGAGAGGGGGGAATCCCCTCCCCATTTGGACACAGACCTGCTGTGGGTAGGTCTGATTCTCAATCTATGGGAAGGACACTGAGAAAGCCCCCTTGGCATGAAAATCACCACATGGGCTGGGGTCGTTCCCATGGAAACACCCCGGGCAGAGGAGCTGGGAATCTGAAGACGAAAACGGGTATTTTCCAGCTGGCGGAAGACAGAAGGTGTTATGGACTAAATGTGTCCCAACCCCAACATGATAGTATTTGGAGGTGGAGATAATTAGGTTTAGATGAGGTCGCGAGAGTGGGGCCACCATGATGGGGTTAGTGCCCTCATAAGAGGGGGACAGGGACCAGAGCACTTCCTCTCCTTCCCTCTCCCCCCCCTCTCCCTCCCCCGACCCTCTCTCTGCCATGGGAGGACTCGTAAGAAAATAGCTGCCTGCAAGACAGGAAGAGGATTCTCGCTGGGAAATGAAACTGCTGGCACCTTGATCTAGAACTTTCCACCCCCCAAAACCATGAGGAAAGAGTGTTGTGTAAGCCACCCAATCTGTGGTATTTTGTTACAGCAGCCTGAGCAGACTAGTGCAGGAGATCTCATGGAGCCAAGGAAAGAATGCGCATAGAGGGACAAAGAAACAGGACCGGTTGAAGAGATATGACCTTTTGCCTTTAAGTCATTAATTCAGAAAAACCTGAGGCCTCAGGAGAAAATGAACTACCAGAGGGGCGCGAACTACCATGTGATTCTGTGAATCTTTTACTAACAACGCTTCATTTATCCCTGGCCTCCGGGGACCTTAACTGTCCAGACACTTGACTGAGCAGCTTTTATTTGTTTGTTTGTTCTTTTTAAGGGCTTCTGAATCCTCAGCATAGTTATCACAAATGTGTGGACTTTTCTTAGTCTTCCTTGGTTTTTCACTCAGAATATTTCAACTTAGTGTGTATGTAACTCTAGAAAGCTTCTTCCATACAGGGCAGAGCAGAGCTTGGGGGACTGGGGTGGGATTCGCTATGTTAGCGGCGGCAGACCGATTGCATGACAAAACAACAGTGGATGTGTGCAACGAGAAAAGAAACACAAGAAAGTCGACAGACGTCAACACAGCACAACCCACAGGGGCCATTTAGTGCAGAGGAAAACGTTTCAATCGTCTCTCTAGGCCATTAGTGTAGTAGGCTAATGTAATAAAGGAAAGTCAAAATCACAACTTTGAATAAAGTGGCTCAAAGTTGATACTGGGGGAATCCAAATAAAGTCTGTGGTTCAGTTGAGAGTATTGGGAAGATGCTAATTTCCCGGCTCTGATGAACGCTCTAGGGTTATATAAAACGCTAGCATTAGGGGAAGCTGCGTGAGAGGTATATGGGAGTGCTCTGGACTATTCTATGGATATAAATGTGTTTCCAAATAAAATGTTAATAAAGTACTACCAAAAAACCCTCTCATCCTGATTTAGTGACCATCATTTGTTTAGGAAAGATGAAGGAGTTCACCACTTGCAGCCACGGGGATGCAGGATGAATGTGGACCTGGGAAGACAGAACCTCCCAGGACCGTGATTTCATGGGCTGAACCCAGCTCTGTCGGGTGTTCCTCTCCCACCGGCCTTGGGAAGGCTGTGCTCCCAGAACGGGGAAGAAGCTCCAACCAAAATTAAAAAATGAAAGGATGTAAAATGAAATAAAACTCCCAAACCATATATTATCTTTGGCCTTCAGATCCATAGCAATCAAGGTCCAGGAGGAACTCCGGGCTCAGTGGAAGACAGAAGAAATAAGCAGAGACCAAGGCCATCTTGGAGGAGGAAGTGAACAGAGAGACACAGAGACGGACTCACAACACACACAGTGACAGACTTACAGAGCACGTTAGACAGGAACTGGTCTATGGCAGGAGAGCAGGAGGAAGCTGGAGACAGAGCAACAGCCACTTTTAGTGGAAACAGAAAACGGCCACAGATGAGGGAGAGCCAAGCAGAAGTCGCAGAGGAAGAAAAGAAAACACAGAAGTTAGTGGATTGGTTGGTGATCTTAGCCTCAAGGAGAATTCTAGTAGCCTCGAAGTGCCCTTAGGGGAGGATAAAGAGGGGAGCATAATTATTGCACAAGCTGGTTATGTCCCACTGTTTGTCTAAAAGGCACTTTTACAGCTGGCACCTCATGTGGGTCTCACGACAGCCTGGGAGGGTCACTATGCAAGTTAGTTCCTCAGTTTACCAAAGCAAGGACACGGGCACAGAGAGGTAAGTTACCCAGGTAAGGTACCCAACTAGTTAACAGCTAAGACAGACTGAAAGCCAAGTGTTCTGAGTTACCTTTCATGGTGCCATGGCTAAGGGATGTGCAGAAATGCTCCTCCTCACTTTCCTCGTCCTCCTCATTGGCTGCCATTTATTGAGTACCTACGTGGGCCGGATCTCATCTTGCACCCTTTACGTGAATGACCCTGTGTGATATTCCCCACAACCTTGGGAGGCAGACAGTACAACCCCTATTTTCTGACGAGGAGCCTGACACTTAGATGCACTGTGACCAAGACAATCTGGCTCGTAGGGTGGCAAACGTGACTGACCCCAAGGCCCCCTGACTCATTAGCTCTTGCTTCCAAAATCCTGGGTTGCCTGGGTCCCCACCCCTCAGTCAGATTCTGGGCCAGGGAAGCAATGAGGTTCTTTTTGCAATTGAACTCTGGGTCCCATTCCAAGAAGGAAGAGCCATCCATGGCTCCCTCCTGGTTCCCAGAGACATCCCAAAGCCGGGTACTGGGAAACCCCATGCAAATATCTAATCCCCGTCAGGGCTCTAGGCTCTAAGAGGCTCTCTCGACTCTATCCACATCTTTCCTTAGCAAACATCACATTCCACTTCTAATGAGACAGGAGGCCAAGCAGAAACCAGGGTCCTGCGATTAGGACTTTTAAGGGCAATCTGATTAAAATAATTCACCATAAGTTTAAAAAAAGCACAGAACATACCCTCTTGGGCTCTCTTGTCTCTTCTTTAGCTCGTCTCCTGTGATTGTCTATGATGAAGAATCTTTGACAATATGGTTGCATATATATGGCCACTGCCTCCATACAGGTGTCTCTGACCATCTCAATACGGTAATCCCTTTCCTTCTTGTGAAAAAACATCGCACTTCCTGCTTCTGTAATTTATTTGACAATATAATCTGCCCTCTGACAGCCCTTGATGTAGCTTATTATTAAGTGCAACCTGTACGTGCATTTAAGTGGAATGTTTCTAGATAAATTGCAAGCCTTTTGGGGAGAGAAACCACACCTCATTTCTCTAGCACCGTCCAGCATTTTACTGACCATTATTAACCAGGCACTGCTGGTTGAGAGGCAAACGTCCAGAATTCTAATTTCAGTTCCACTAATTAGTGGCATCTCAACCTTAGACCTCCCTAGGCCTCAATTCCCTCATCTGTAACATAGAAATAAGCAAAGCACCTCGCTGAGCAAATTACGATGAGTGGTAACTGAAGGGGCGCATGCCCCTTGTGCGCTCCTTGCGCCCGGCATGGCGCGCCTTAAACATTAGCCGGCGCTACTCGAGGCAAACTTTAAGCGAATGACGTGATTAAATGGTAACTCAGACCTCCAACTTTTTCTTCCTTCAACTGGTTCTCTCTAGCCCTTCGTTAGTGCAATCACGTGCCTTGGTATCCTGCACTGACAAAGCTCCCTAAACGTTTACCGGCGGAATATATGGAATATTCTGTGAAATTCTTCAATGTCAATAAGGCAGATGCTGCCATGAAAATTGAAGAAACTCAGAAACGTTCATTGGGCCATCAACAATCAGCTGAAGACTTAGGTGTCTGGGTAGCTGTTGGCCAGACGTGCTTTCCCGGAAATCAGACCATCAGAACCCAGTGGCTCACACACTGGAAGCCATGGTGCATTTTAAGCAAGAGTTGACACTCCTCCTTCACTCTGGGTCTTCCAGCCACAATGCTGTGCTTCCAAATATTGGTGTAGGGCTGGGATTACACAAAAGGACAAGAGAACCATAAACTATTGCAAATAACTAATATTTGAGGTGTGTGTGTACATATATTGTGTATATATACATCTATATATCCTCAATAATTAAATCTTAACTACTCTTACACATTTATTCATAACTTTTCCTTTTTTAAGTGCAAGTGACAACATTGCTTTTCTTGGATATAACCCTTAATGAGTCCAGTGAGTGAACTTTCGAGAGTGCAACGTGTAGGTAAGTTTATAGACGTAACTGAACATACTGAGCCAATTCTGGCCAAACACAAACAAACAAACCAACCAAAAAAACCAAACCCCAAACCCAAAACCAAAACCTTTCTTGTGAAAAATCTCAGAATAGAATAGAATTCTTACAAGCACTTTTAATGTGAGATAAAAATTTAGATTTTCAGAAATTTTGGAATTTGTTTATTGAAGACCTTATCGACTGCCCCTGTCCATGTCAACCTTGCTGAATTAACAGTATGGTCTTCCTGTGACCTCTTGCTGTTTGCCATTTTCACTAGATGGAGGGATCACGTAAAACCACGTCCACTTGAATCCGTGTATTTATGTACAGAGATTGTTCCTTACATTTGTATTGCAGACCATGGTCTTACAAAGCCCTTTGACATCCATCGTTTTATTTTTTATTCACCCCAGACCCACGAGGTTGTGTGAAGATGTGAAGGAAGAAGTCACACACCCCCTTCCTCTGCCCAGACAGGGTGGGAGACTTTATTATTTTTTTTAATTTTTTTAAAAAATATTTTTATTTATTTTTGAGAGACAGAGAGAGGAAGAGTGTGAACAGGGGAGGGGCAGAGAGAGAGAAAGACACAGAATCTGAAGAGGCTCTGGGCTCTGAGCTGGCAGCACAGAGCCCGACGCGGGGCTCACGAACCGTGAGATCATGACCTGAGCGGAAGTCGGATGCTTAACCGACTGAGTCACCCAGGTGCCCCCAGGGTGGGAGACTTTAGATGATCACACTAGACTATGCTAATTGGTCAGTCTTACCTTTCTTAAGTCCAAGCATGTTGGGTCCAGACAGGGCATTAGCCTGGCAGCCTGGGACAGACCCAGGAAGGAACACAATGTGAGCTGCTATTTGGATGGTGATGTGACGGGGTAGGGATTGGTTGGTGGTTAGCCAGCTGCCTGGCAGTAGGTGTTAGGACACTCAAAGCCAAGAAGACAAGGCTTGGTGGCAGGCAAAGAGGCTCAGCAGGGAGCTGGGATCCTGGAATAATGACTCAGGGTGCTTTACAACACCTGGATAGCTCCCACAACCTGCTGTGATGTTCTAAGAACCCTGGCCTTTTCTGATTAGCTCCACTCCTGTTACCCTTACAGGAACTCTGTTACTTAAAAGGCTCTTCTCCACAAATATTGAGTTAATACCTTAAAATCATTGCCATAGACTCATAAGGGAAGACTGCATCTGGCTCAACATAGCGACCCCCAGGGCTGACTTCCCCGGGCAGGGAGGTCATATTGTCCTCGTCCTCAGACTGACAGTTCTAGGTCTCCTGGACAACAGGTGCAGAGGAAGTCACCCAGCTCTTTCTAAAGCAACGCTGACTGCCACAATCAGAGGCAGATCGTTAGCTTTCGCTGGTGTGGCAACTCCTTCTCTACAAAACGTACTTCCAGTTACTCTGCCCTATGTATCAGGGGCAATGCTGAAGCTTCTTAAGAGTCACTTTCATGGGGGCGCCTGGATGGCTCAGTCGGTTAAGCGTCCGACTTCGGCTCAGGTCATGATCTCGCGGTTCGTGAGTTCACACCCCGCATCTGGCTCTGTGCTGACAGCTCAGAGCCTGGAGCCTGCTTGGGATTCTGCGTCCCCTCACTCTCTCTCTGCCCCTTCCCCGCTCATGCTCTGTCTCTCTCTGTCTCAAAAATAAATAGTCACTAAAAAATTTTTTTTAAAAAGTCATTTTCATGACTCTTGCAGAGACAGTATCAGGAAGCACAACTCTACACGCTGTCCAACAAGAGTCTATTTGAATCTACTGCCTTAAAGAGAATCTGAGCCATGGCTGATTTACAGCTAAAGTTGGTCGGAAATGACAGAGACTCTTCTCATGAACGAACTTTGAAATGTTACCTATTTTTATAGTTACGAACTCACTCTAACGCTGTACCGCTATGAGCCTCACAACCTGCTTTAAACCCCGCTTTGAGTGTGCACTTTGTTCAAATGTGCTTTGGCCTCTGGCCAAAACTAAATAAAATACGGCTCCAATCTGACCGCACCAGCTCTGTTGTCAAAAATGTCCTGGCTCATCTCACACTTCCTCACGGCAGGGTATTACCGCTGGTCCCTCGCGGCAGACTGAAGTCTGGCACATTCTGAAGCCATCTCTGTCCTGGATGGAACCGTTAGGAGGGTGTTGGCTGCTGCTGCTGAATTTCACTCTCTGCAGCACCAACAATGAGGTCCTGCCGGTGGGGGGGGGGTTGTGTTCGTTTGGTCAGGGCTTTTTCCATTAGGCTTGGTCATCGGCAGTTGGCTGGTTACATACGCAGTCCTAAGATCGAATGGCTGGAATCCAATTACCCCAGCTTCCTGTCTGCAGAGTCCCGCCAGGGAAGAACACAGTCCTGTTTGCCTGTCTTGTCAGGCTCCCAGGATTCAAAGTATATCATTTGGAGAAAATCAACAAACAACAGACCGTCAGATGTTTTAAGGGGGAATGAATGTGGCGTGGAAAGAGGAAGGGCCGGTCCAGGATGCAAAAATGTACCTGATCCTTATTCTGCCTCCTCCCGGCTCAGTGTCCATCCTTTTGCTTCTCTGAGCTTCAGTCTCATTTGTTAGAGGGGGATCGTAACACCAACCACTGGGTTGTTGGGAGCTTCTGGTAAGATGATGTATGTAAGAGAGCTTTGAAAATTCTAACGGTGAAGGTGATGGTAGTAACGAGGTGAGCCGACATTTATCGAGGATCGAGGGTCTACTGTGAGAAGGGCACCGTGCCAGGTCTCTAATAGACGCTGTCTCATTTAATACCTGCAAACATCTCTTGGAGAGTTGGTGATGACAGTAATGATTTCAATAGCAAAGGCTAACATTTCTGAAGTGTTTATCATGGACCAGCCTCCAGTCTCAGCTTAGTATTCGTATTAACACGTGTAATCCTTGCCTCGTGTGCAGTAAGTACTATTATCCTTTCCTGACGTGAGGAAAACTAGAGACAGAAGGTGACTAATTTGCTCAAGATCATGCTCCAGTAAGAGGCCACAAGGAATCAAACACAGGCATCCTTATTCTAGAACAGGAGTCGTCAACGTTTTCTATGCAGGGCTAGATGTAAGTATTTTAGGTCATTTTAGTATTACAGGGCTGACTTCCTTGGGCAGGGACGTCATATCCTCCTCAAACAGCCTCTGTTGCTTATCCCTCTTCTTTTCTTTTTCCTTTTTTTTTTTTCCTGTCTAGTTTTTTGTTGTTGATTTTTGCTTGTTTTTATACCCTTTGCAAATGTAAACCCCATTCTTAGCTCAAGCGTTGTGCAGAAATAAGCCGATGGCTGGATTTGGCCCACGGTACTCTTTGCTGACCCTTGCTTTAGAAATAATTTTACTTTTCCAAGTGCAAAAACTAAAGCTCACGTCTTTAAGTTACTGAAGTTAGGAAGCTAATCTAGTTTGTCTGCCCCCAGAAACTGCCAACAGCTTTCATGTGTGCTATTAAAATGTAAGGTACTATCACTGAGTTAGGGATGCTGTACTTATCCCAATTTCCAAACAGAACAGGCTTTTGGGGGTGCCTGGGTGGCTCAGTCAGTCACATGTCCCGACTTTGCCTCAGGTCATGATCTCGTGGTTCGTGAGTTTGAACCCCGCATTAGGCCCTGTGCTGACAGCTCAGAGCCTGGAGCCTGCTTTGGATTCTCTCTCTCTCTCTCTCTCTCTCTCTCTGCCCCTCCCCTACTCACGTGCTGTCTCTATCTCTCAAAAATAAATAAACCAAAAAAATATTAAAAAATATTTTTAAAAAAAGAGACCAGGCTTTTTTTCCCTCTTGGAACAGATTTGGGGACATGCCAGCAGTCAGAGATGTAGCAGACCCAGAGCCTAGTACAGTGCCTGACATACAAATTGCCACTGAGTGAAATCATTCTGATTTCCAACTGGATTCAGCGACTCACCAAGATCTCAGCCATTTTCTCAGACTCTTCCAGACCTTGCACTGGAGTCTGTAAGTGAAGGCAGTGACATATTCCTTTATCTAGCTTTTGGGGAATCTGTAACAATTTATGAGATAGTTGCCACAGAACTATTTGGGGGAAAGAAAGATGTTACAAGAAGAAATACGATGTTTACAACAAATTGCTGTATAGACAGCAATGGCACTAGAGGTTGTATGTGAAATAAATACCTCACTGACTGGAGGCAGGACAGGGGAAAAAACTGTGACTTCATCAATATCATCGTATCCACCAATATAACCTCCCATTAAACAGGGATCTTCGTTTTAACCTTGGGTTTCTCCCTCAGAGAATAAATGAGTTTCTTGGGAACGTATCTAAAAATCTGTGCATACGTCCAGATTTTTAGGGGAAAGGCCATAGATTTTACTTGGCTCTCAAAGAGTTTTATTATGCCTTCAATGTTAGAACTACCATAAATTTTTGCAGTGTGGCTTACACGTGACGAGGGAAAGGGAAAGATGAAGTGTTGTGGTATATAGTGATCAGTAGTAGGTTTTCCAGAGTCCCTTGTCAGTATGATGCTTCATTAAGTTCTCAAGATACCCACTTAGGGTCCTACCCTAAGCAACTCGCCAGTTCCCCACTGGCACTGGTGTCTGGGTCTGCACATCCATCCAGAAGATTAATCACCAGTCCAGGCTGGCTGCAGTGACCAGCACTCAGGAAAGCCAGCAGGATAGAGCAGGCCCAGTAGGACAAGAGTCTCTTCCATTTTCTATTCAGCCCCACAGTGGGGCCCACAGAGACTGCCATGACAAGCCCTGAGGCTTTTTCCCCCATTAGTAGCGCCTAGCAGAACGCTTTGTATTGTTTACAAATACAATAATTGTACAAATTGTATTATACAAATACAATAATCCTAAAGATTATTGCTGGTGGTGGTTTTACACCGAGATGGCTGTTTTGTTTGTGGGGCTGACAGCATCCTTCCTGGGAGACTGTGGTTGTAGTCCCAGGGAATTAGGTACTGTGGACCAAGACCAGCCTAACCCCCTTAGGCTTCACAGACAAGGCTTCCCCGTGAACTAGGCCTTGGCTTTGACTGATAAGTGGTGGGAGAAAAGCACAGTGGGTTGCAGCAGAGCAGTGAACAGCCACATCTGGGCCTGACTGTCGGAGAAGGCCGTGGGCCTTGGCCCACTTGTACTCGTTCTGCCCAAGGTGGGCACCGTGTTGTGGGCACAGATGACATATTGGTGAGCAACTGTGAACCACTTTGAGTTTTTCAGAAATGTTGCTGAATAGGGCACATTTTCAGCATATGGAAAATTGGGGAGGATGTTGCTTTATTGTTTTATGTTTGTTAGTTATCGTGTATATATGTGTTATTTAAAAACTACATTGACCTAGACAGATGCAAAGGGAAAAGAATCAGAATATAGTGTAGTTACCTAGTACGAGATAATGGGGAGTGAGCTCTGAGAAGTGGCAGCAACACTAAAGAGAAAAGACTAGATAATAATTAAGATAATAATTAATAATAATGATGGTGATACTTAGCATTTGTTGCCCTGTCCTATACATTTTAGCGTACAGTTTCTTCATTAAGCTCACTGGACTTAACACTTTTCCCCTGGCTTTATAGTTTTGGGGACCATTACCTTTTCCCACCTAGTAACATGGAAGCCATCAAAGGCCAATGAACAAAATTGATTTATTTCTCTCCCCTCTAGAAGCACGAAAACCTTTTGTCAAGTGAATGAAAAATATGTGGCATCTGTCAAATAGGCTGGGACACTTGTTCATGAGAAACTTGAGGTTCAGAGGGGTAAGTGGCTTGCCAGAAGTCACTCAGCTGGTGGCAGAATTCCAGGTGAAATCAGAATCCATGTTTTTGTTCCATCGCACAGGCGACCGCAAGTGAAACCATCAGCGGCAATAGGAAGGTTTGAATAGCAAATAAATGCCAGGAAATTAGAAAATAAATAGAGACTGCTCTCCACTGAGAAAGCTACTATTAGATGAGACAGAATTCTGGAATGACTTTGGCCTTTTACTTTTATAAGCTCAATGTTTCCGGAAGGCTCTGTGTTGAGGAGAGGAGATGCAGTAATGAGGTTGACCCTGATAAGATTCCCCTTTCCTGGTTCCTTCCATTGACTCATATCCCCTGGACCAACTGCCCACTCACTGGCTGGCTGGCAAAAGAGGTCCCACCAGAAATGGTGTCTTGGCTCAACCAGCCAGGGGTTTTCACTTGAAATGATAAAGCCCTGTGGCTCAACTTCCCTTTCACAAAAGCCTTGGTAATGGATGATTCACAGTCTCGTCCGTGGCAAGTTCCTGAGGATGATAAAGAGATATTGCTATAGGCTTTGGAGGAAGAACGTGGGGTGAAGAGGGGGATGGTCTGTGTTCTGGCCGAGAATTTCATCATTAAGCAATGGCATACGGGCCCCCAGCTGGACCCTGTTGACAAGAAGACCATATCCTAAAGATTATCATGCTAATTCAGGGGACCAAGGCTGGAATGAAATGACATAACCCCCTAATGTCATTGAATACTGAGAAAGACTCAATTGAAATGAAATTATCTGGTCTCAACCAAGTTTTTTTTAAAAAACACAATAATGTCTGACCTTTCATCCAAGGCTCCAGACCAATTTAAACAACCATCCATCCAGGCTACAGGTTACCCACACACGTTACAAAATATCTTCTAATTTCAGAGGGAGTATCTCTTTAAATCTGATGGCCTTGCTTCTGTCCCTTTCCTTCTACACAGGCAGGAAAACAGAGTAATGATTCTCAAGATAGGCAAATCTGGGTTTGTACCCTGGCTCTGCTCATTATTACTTGTCCGACCTTGGTTCCAGAACTTAGTGTCTTTAAGCCTCATTTTACTTATCCATAAAATGGGGATTATCATATAAAGTAGCCATGAAAGTATTAATAAAAACTGCCAGTTATCTGCTTGGTGCTGTTTTAATTGCTACCATATACACAGTCTGATTTAAATTACACAACCTCATAAGTTAGGTAACATTAACACCTCTATTTTACTCATGAGGCTGAAACTCAGAGAAGTTAATTAACTTGCCCAAACAAGCTGGCAAGTTGGGACGTCAAGATTCAATCCGGTATTCAGTCCATACTTTCTCTTTTTTCTTTTTATTTTGAGGGGTAGGGAGAGGCAGGAGAGAGGGAGAGACAGAACCCCAAGCAGGTTCCGCACTGTGAACGCAACGCTCGACCCCACAGACTGTGAGATCATGACCTGAGTGAAATCAAGAGTCGGATGCTTGACCGACGGAGCCACCCAGGTGCACCAGTCAATACTCTTTTGGAAGGTTAAATAAGATATGCAAAGGGACAAGGAAATACTTCCATATGCCAGGTGCTCAACAAAGTCGAGTCCCCTTACCTCTTGGCAGGTAAAGTGTGACTATTGCTTAGGAAACTCCTGAATTGGGTAAGCTAGAGACACTTAGGTATTCTGCGGTAAGACAACCGAAAGACAACTCCACTTCCTGTCTCTGCTCATCACGTTACATCTTCTCTGTCCCTGCAACCAATTCCCCACACCATCCACATCTTCTCCTGCACGGTGGCCACAACCTGCCCGCCCCCTTTCCAGATTAGACGACCGACAGAGACACAACCACCTCCTGCCACACTCCCCACTACCCCACGCCCGGTTTCTCAACACCTTTTCCATAGGACTCTCCATGTGGTTTCGGAATTTCAAATTCCATGGAATCCAGCGTAATAACAGTAACAGCTACACCTCAGGGAGCGCTTCCTATAAGCCAGTGACCATGCTTCACTATTTACGAGCTCGCAGCAACACTCTGGGCGATGCATCATCATTATCCCCGTGAGAGGAAGCAACGGAGGCTCAGAGAGGCGGGAACTTGGCCAAAGTCCCACACAGTTGGCAACTGGTAGAGACTGAATGTAAACCCATGTCCATCTACTGGACAAAGCCAACGCTTCTCAATTTATAGATGGCAAAACTTAAGCCAGAAAGGGGCAGGGACGTGTGCAGAGCCATACAGCCAGTTAGTGACAAAGTGGAGACAACAGGCCCCATTTTCTGACATCTCTTGAGCATGCTGTATCACGCCTTAGCCTGAGCAATCTCCCCATGCCCATTCCACATCCAAGGTCTGGTCCACCCATCATGCACTCTGTCCTCTGGGCTGTCTCAGTAAATGGTGAAACGGTGGTGCCCAGGGTTCTCTGGTATGTCAAATAATTCAAGCAACTTCAGTCTGATTCCCCACACATTCCACAAAGACAAAGCTTTAAGCTTAATTTCTTTTTCAATAGACAGACCTGAACCAAAAAAACAAACAAACAAAAAAAAAACAAAAAACAAAAAAAAAACAAAAAACCTTGCCATACATCAGGGAAATAATGGTATTTTAAAACTCTAATCCTTTTGCTACTTGCAAGAAATACGACAAACATCTTGATTTTGCTCAAAACTGTCACCGAAAAATTTTCCTCTTATCAGGAGGCTGCAGCTTTTGCAGTGGGTGGAGCATTAAATGGTAGAGCAGCAGAGGGATTTGGACGGCACTGCCTATGCTGCAAACAATGAAAAGCTCCAAATTCTTGCAAATGAGTAAATTCAATGAATTGATTGGACAGCTCCAGTGCATAAAAACCTGTGTTGGGTGCGAGGAAAAACAAAACACGATCGGTAAGAATTGGCCACTGTCTTAAGGGAGCTCAGGAATCTGGTAGGGAAGCTTGGAATGTATATAATTAATGAACCCCACAGGAAAAACACAGACGAACAAATAAAATGCTCTGGGGTTGGAACAGGTCAAAACCTCATGCTGTTCTAGAGGCTGGGAAAGATTTCAGGTAGAAGGTGTTATCTGAGAAGTACCACGTAAGGGAGGTTGGAAGGGGATGCCCAATGGACAGAACATCGGGACCAACAGCCTGATGGTGAAATGCAAAGCGAGAGTAAAGGGAGGGGCACCTGGGTGGCTCAGTCGGTTGAATGTCCAACTCCTGATTGTGGCTCAGGTCATGATCCCAAGGTTGGGGGATCGAGCCCTGTGCTGGGCTCTGCGCTCAGTGTGGAGCCTGCTTGGGATTCTCTCCCTCTCTCCCTCCCTCTCTCTGCCCCTCTCCACTGCTCATGCTCTCTCTCTCTCAAACAAAAAAAAAGTAAGGGGAACGCAGAACATACTGTTTGCTTTGCAGGAATACAGAGGAATAACTGGAGGTAAAACTGAACAGCAGGTTTGGAAAAACTATGCAGAGCCCAGAATTTGGTAGGCGATGGAGAATCCTTGAGGGGATCTGATCAGGGAAAGAACATGCTCCCGGTTGTGTTTCAGAGCCAAACGCCCCGGTCCAGATGAAGATAACATCAGTTGTAGAAGGAGGGTGTAGGATGATGTCAGGAAGGATGGAGAGAAGGAAATGTATGAGAAAAAAAAATCTGATTATATAACCAGATCGAATTTCCTCTTATTTCTGATACAATGAATAGTTTTCATAGGAAACCACTTTCTGGCTGGCCAAGAATGGACTTTACTTCTAATTAGATGGTATTTGGAATTAGTTTACTTAAAATCAATGAGGAACCACTGTATAAATGCATCTTTATTTGTTTGGACAGCCTACACTCCATGGAGAAAGAAGGGAGGCAAAAGGGGAAAGATGTACAAGAGGAAGATTCATCTATTTCAAGAACGGTTCTTGCTGCAAAAGAGAAAAGGCCTCAGGGGGGTCAGGCTCCCTCAACAAGTGACTTGGGGGAGAAAGGCTAGCCTTGGCAGGGGTTGGGACCCATTTCTGGCTCCAGGCAATCTCTGCGTCCTTTGGGAAATTTTCTGGTTAATTTGTCAGCTCATGTGGGATGGGAAAATGATACTTACCTTTCAGGGTTTAAATTTTTTTTTTTTAACACTTATTTATTATTGAGAGACAGAGAGACAGAGAGCATGAGCAGGGGAGGGGCAGAGAGAGGGGGAGACACAGAATCCGAAGCAGGCTCCAGGCTCTGAGCTGTCAGCACAGAACCCGACATGGGGCTTGAACTCAAGGACCGTGAGATCATGACCTGAGCCGAAGTTGGTCGCCCAGCCGATTGAGCCACCCAGGCGCCCCACCCTTCAGGGTTTAATATAAAATGCTTCCCACCGAGCCAGTACAAAGTAGCTGATGAATGGTATCTAACACTACTGAATTGCTATCAGCTTTTAGTGACTTCTCTTACCCCATCTTCTGCCACGTTCCCCACGTTCACTACGCACCAGCCACACATGCTAAGCTCCCTTCTGTCTCAGTCTTTGTATTGCATTTCCCTTTGGCTGACATGATATTCCCCCAAATCAACACATGACAGACGCCTCTTTGGCATTCTTGTCCCAGGTCACAGGGCTGACCTCCTTGAAGCTTTCCTGGACTACTCCAGATAACATACCCACCCCTGCCCCATCTCGATTTTTTATGTTCTTTATAGCACTGGTGAGTATCTAAACTTGTCTAATGCACCCACATGTGTCTCCTTGGTTATTTTCTGGCTTTTGACAAAAAAGCAGACATTGTCAGTATTATTTATTAATAGGCGTCTGGCAACAGACCCCTGGAACATAGTAGGTTTTTGAGAAATTTCTGTTTCTCTAAAGAGTGTAGCGTAGTTGGCAGATAAAATACAGTAAGTACTAAATCCATGTCAGTTCCTCCTCCTTGTGTAGGGCCAGAGAATGGCTGGCTCCAAAGTGAAGAAAGAAAATTTGGAAGGAAAGCAAGGAAGGAGACAGTCATCCAAGGCTAAGTCAGTCGGGTTTCTGAGGTCTCGTTCTTTGCCTGGACACAGGGGATGCTTCACAGGGGGTGGAGTCTCAGATTTTCCTTTTAGGATACAAATTTCAGGAAATGGGTCATTTCCTGTATGGAGAAAGAGGTTTTGAAAGTAGGTGGACAGGTGTGATTCCGAGGAAAATTGTCTGGAGAAATAGTTCACGGGAGTCTTACGAATGCTTTACAAAAACTTAGGCTGGGGGGAAACCAAGTATCATCACGGATTTTAGAACAAAAAGCCTGACCCAGCTGCTTAGGGTTTTAGGCTGCAAAGAAGGCTCCTGCCAGGGATATCATTCTATTATAGAATAGATATAATACTGTATATTATAATCATTCTATAATAATGATTATGTTACAATATTAATGGGTAGAGATGAGGGATTGAAATCTACCTACTATGTTCCCCATTCTACTTTGACCTATGTGCAGTGGGGTTCCCAGTAAACTTGTGTATGACAAAAGGATTCTGATTTGAAACCCTAATTCTTGTCCACCCTCTGCATTTTATATGTAAGATGATGGAGGCCCCAAGGATTAAACAGAAGAGTTGAGATGAGTACCCTGCCCCTGAATGCTTATGGCAGTCTTTCCATTGCCCATACTCAGAAGAGATTGAGCCCGGATTTCATAGACACCGGCTCTAGGCCTGACATCCTAGTGGCTCCAGGGAAAGGGAGCTAGACTCCAGACTCTTGGATGATTTGTGACATCAAGGACGGTTTCAGTAAGGAAGCACATGCTTAATAACCTCAATCCACGACCTCTGGATATACAGGTGTCACACTGCCTTCAATGGCTTCTATAGCGTATGCCCAGAGGGTGGCTGGGTTGGATTTTTCCCGATTGTCTGCTCTTGGGATGATCATGTCAGAGGAATCTGTCCTAGTGCATGAGGCCTTGACAAAGGTGCAGTAACGTAGAAGCACATTATCTAAGGGTCCTGGGCTCCTGGTTTTACCTTCAGAGAAACCGATATTAGAGATGGAAAATTCTCCAGCTTCAAACACCCAAAGCTTCTAAGAGACGGGCTGGGCTACCAAAGTGACAGAGAAGCTCCACAGAAGTGAGTCATGGGATTGACTTCGGCATTTTATTACAGATTCAAAATTCAGTTATTAGTTTTGAGACTTAAGATTTCCCTCAATGTATAATTTATCTAGACATGTACAGAATGCATAAGTATAAACATATGTGTAATTTATCAATATTTATTAATAAATAGAATTTATCTATTACAAAAACAAGTCTATGTAGGTTCCTGTTTTTCCAAGAATGCATTCCTGGGAACAGCATCAAAGAGTAGATCCTCATAAAGTCGATGATGCTTTCCATAGAAACAGATTAGAGGGAGCCCAGTACCTTCAAAGCTTTTGTTCAAATAAATCATAGGTATAACTAATAATTTCATAAAACCAAAGATACAACCATCATTAAAATTTGTAATTCTTTGAAATTATAAAATTAAGTTCCATGTTCTATATAACAGGCCCACATATACGTTACATGTTGATTACACAGACCACTCAGTGCATTATAAACTATAAGAGTGGCCCCACTTGTAATTCTTTCTTCAAAATGTAAACAAAATTTAGGTGGTTACTAAATAGCATTAAACCATAATTCACAATAATTTACATAGACTATCAGATTAGAAATAAAATCTCAGTTATCTGGTTCAGTAGCTCAGTATATACTTTATATAACAGTCTTTTCAGCTGCTCATTCATAATCAGTCCATGTTTGAGGTTTTTATTTTCACAGAATTTATATATATATATATATATATGTGTGTATAAATAGCATTTACAGGATGGGGATAATTTCGATGACCCAGGTCGTTTTTTTCTCCAAATGAATGCTTTCAAGGCAAAAAGGCATTTGAATTTAATTTCATGTGACTTTGAGGTTCCATGAAAGTGAGGCTCATTTTTACCAAAATTAGTCTGTGGTCACCATCCCTCTCCACTGACTCCTCCACTTCGAGAACAACAATACTCCTTCAAATGAGAAGTGCTTGTAATGTACATAGTTGCAGTGTGGGTGTGTGCGGTAACCAAAGGAGGAGGGATAGACGCGGAAGGAAGAACCCCCGAAAGGTGTTCCCTCGGTATTGTGTTTCACCATGGGAAGCTCCTTCTCTAGATTGGTTCACATTTTGATGAAGAAATTCTTAGTCCTTGAGAGCCCAGGAGCATCCAAAGTAATCCAAAGGAATCGTGAACATACAAAATGGCATTTGATGATGTATGAAATGTTTCCACAAAAACGATCTTACTTATCTCCACAACAACGTTGCGAAGCAGGCGAGAGAGTTTCTTTCAGAGGCCAGCGAGGTTGAGGCGAGTCAGCAACAATTCAGCGCCCATGGCGCTTCTAGGCTACACCCATCCACACATCCGTGCTCACAGAGGCGACGGGCAGCACGCGCAGCAGTCAGAGCAGAGACTTTGGCTATATCATCGTGGCTTCGGGACCTTGGGACTCAGAACCTTGCTGCTCCCTCCTTTGTATTGTAAGAAACCAGCATCCTCAAGAGGGTGGTTGCCCCCCAAGTCCTGAATGTAGTCAGCAGAGAACAGGGACTTACAAAAGGAAAGGGGGTTGGTCCGGCCAGAGTCAAGGTGCCAGTCATGACTTTACATAAACTGTCTTCCTACTGGATGGGATGAGATCTCCAGTTCAATCTGATCTCCACTGATCAGCGGGAGTTCTGGTCTACAGACGGAACATTTCAGCATTGGTGCGATATTTCTCAACAGCATTCAGGAATTCTATCTAAAGGACACTGCTCTTTAGATGTGTTTTCCCTTTCCCTAAGGCAAGACTTTCTCCCCGATATAAGCCTTCACCGGACAGAGAAATATTTTTTTTTTGGCATCTGGGTGGTTTGGGGGCAATCTTCTCTTCCTTATTCTCTTCATTATTCCTTATTCCAGTCTCTTTGTCTTCCTTATTCCAGGCTCTTTCTTGTCTGGTTCAATTCCAGAACTAAAGTCAACATCAATGGAAATGATAACTGACACGTCTTAAGCAGCAGGATCAACGTGTAGGATAAAGTCCTGGGGTGCTATCAAATCACAGCCAAGATCAATGTTAAAACCTCACACGGCTCATGTGACACAGTTGGGTTTATTGCCTTGGGACCTTTCCTCTGGGGCAGTTGGCAAGAGCCAAGGACTCAGCTCTGAAGAAAAGACATCCAGGTTAATCTGAAGGGCAAAGTTGGCAAGACCATGGGTCTAGAAGGCCCAGATGAAGAGGGTAGCTCCTTTGAAACAGAGTCAAAAGGCAGGCAAGCCATGGCTTTTCGAGGTAGCTGACGGCTGTAGCAGCATCCTGTGGTCCTAGAAATGGAGAGGGATCTTGGCGATCCCCGAGTTCAAACTTCAGTTCACGGACGTAGAAAGTGAGGCCTGGGAATGGAAGGGCGGGGGTCAAGATCTCACAGCGTGTTAGGAGCAGAGCCAGGGCTGGAACTGGGGTCCCCGGTTCCAAGTCAAGCACTGTTTTCCCACCCCAGCACTGCTCAGTCCTGCCCTCCTGCACTTGGGGAGCTGCAGTGAGTGTCGCTCCTATGCAGTGCGAGCTGCCCACAGTCTTCTCTGGGAACAACAAGGCCAGATTCAAGGCTTTTGAGCTGCTACCGTGGGCTTCGCCACAGGTCTATGGGAAAGATTCCAAAGTCTTTAATACACACTGCGATGTTGGTGGCCCTACACAAGGCTCTTTAGAAGAAGATGCCCGGTTCTAGTCCAAGAGGGAAGCAAGCATCTCAGAGCTGCAGGGCCCGAGGCCACGGCATGGGAGGAAGCCGTCTTCGGCCAAGCTGCAAGGGTGCCACAGAGACCGTTCTCCTCCGAGAGCCCTCTGCTCCCGTCTCTTCCACGGTACATAAATGGACACCGGACTTAAGGAAGAGGGAGGGGAAGTCTGCAGCTGACATGGGGGCTGGCCAGGAGGATGCACGCTTGGACCCAGACACCGGAAAGAAAGTGTATTGGTATCTGGCACAGCACAGGACGGGGAAGAGACAGCAAGCACTTTGAACGTGGCCGTAACAGATGTGAACAGGCAAGTAACGCGTGCTTTTGGAACATGGCTCTGACCAAGACAGGCGTGGGGAGGATGTGTTCTGACAACGTCTGTGAGCAGACACAGCAAAGAAGGCTTATTTGGAGACATCTATGACTGAGATAGGACACAGCGGGCGATCGTGTTTGGAACATGAGAGAGACAAACCAGGAACAGTAAGGGGACATACTGGGGACAACAGAGAGTGTGAGGCACGGGCGAGACGCCAGGAAGAGGGAGTGCTGGGGAATGAAAAAAAAAATCCCTTCACAGGGGATCTCTGGAGGAGAAACCCCAGGCAACAAGGAGGTTGTCCTGTCCCCTGACTCCCTCCAGCGCCACCTGCTGAAGCCCCAGAGGAAATCCCTGGTGGCCGTGGGCTGCCTGGCGTAAGACACGGTGGAGAGAATGGCAGGTGCAGTCCCACACAAGCAGCAGTTTAGAATCTGCCCTTTCTCCGAGGGATGGCTGTCTTCTGAGTCACTGCCCCGGGGCCTAAGTGTCACTGGGCTGAGCAGCCACCAAGGAAGAAGTTGCTGGAGGGTGACAGTGACTCTCCCATTGGCCACCACACTCCACCGCATCCCTGGAGAGGGGAGATCATAGCACCTCAGAGTTGGAACGGACATCCCCGATGATCTCGCAGGAGTGCCCCTTGTGCCACACAAGTCATTTACCCCCTACTCGGGAATCTCCACTGACCGGCCAGGCCATTATTATTTTTGAACAACTTTAGTTTTTACAAAGAACTTATTAACGTTCAGCCAAAATCTGCCTTCGTACAATTTCCACCCAGTGGAACTGCTGTGCCCTCTGGGGCCCACTCAAAATTCTTCCCTCTACTAATTATATCCTCCAAATTTTCTCTTCTCCAGGCTACACATTCCCATTTTCTTTAATAGTTCATTATATATTATGGTTTCCAGATTATTGCTCATAATGAGCACCGTTCTCTGAAAACAATCCCTATCATGATGATCTCTCTTGACATACGGTACCCAGAACCAGCACAAATCTACACAGGGAGCCTGACTTGTATATATCATGCACTTTTCATCATCAGTTTACTTCTGTATGAATGTAGTCAACACTAACAATGGCAACTTGCTCTAGGCTTACAGGGAGCTTGTTAACAATTTGTATCTTTTTGACACAAAGAGCTGTCAATTCCTGTGGTTCTTTATTAAATGGGTGCAGAGTGTTTATTTATTTATTTATTATTTTATTCTATTTATGCCAAAATACAGGCCATTACATTAGTCTCAGATAAATTTCATTTTATAGGTTTGGTATCATTTTAGTCAATTGAGGTCATTCTAAATCATAACAATCGCAACATTCAAGATGCGACCATTTAGCACCTGTTCCAACTAGACTTTAAGGATTTCACAAGCACACGGAAGATCAGATAATTTATTGCTACCTAGACCTTTCAGTTTAGTGTCATTCTGCCTTCTAGCTCTTTGGTCTTCAGGGAGGATCAAAAACAAAAACAAAACGACCCCGTTGATTAGGGCAGGGCTGAAACAGACTTGTTTCGGGCACAGACTGCCTTCCCCGGGAACAGCTCACACTCATTGGGCCTGAGAATAAACCCACCCATGGAAGGCTTTATCCAGGGCTTTGCAGAAATGAATCTGCCCCGCGGTAAATCTGTCCTCATAATGAAATTAGTTGGCATGAATTGTTTTTTTAATGAAACAACGCTGACTCTTGCTCACAAATCATTTGTGTAATAGCTGTCTTAGCATTTTGGTAAGGTCTATTTCAAGCTATGAGTCTACCGTTTCTGGAGTCTAGCTTTAGTCTTTTTTTAAGAACTGGGGCAATATTTACTAGTCTCCCTCCAGGTTGCCCTCATTTCCCCCGCCCTCAAAAGAGCACCAGTCAGAGATCTTATCAACTAGCTCCTTTAATCCCCTGAGATAGAATACATCTTGGCTCAGAGACAGTTAAATATTTTTCATGAATCCTGGACGGCAACCTTCTCCCTATAATATTCTCATCTTTCCGGATGGAAGACTATTCTTATTTCAATAGAATATGCAAGATTTCTTCCCTAAATATTGAGATCTAACTATTTCTGGATTTGCTACTTGCTCTGAACATAGCTTTGATTCAGCCTTGGCTATATATTCCTTCTTCTATGCTATTTTCAAGTAAAAGCTCTCTAGATAACTCAAGATGCAACCTCAAGTCTTCATATACCTCCCTCCATTTTTATGTCTTGATCACTAAACATATCTATTAAAAGAAAAAAAAAAACGAATAGGAAGGAAGGAAGGAAGGAAGGAAGGAAGGACAAAGGAAGGAGACAAGGGAAGAAAGAAGGAAGGAAGGAAGGAAGGAAGGAAGGAAGGAAGGAAGGAGGAAGGAAGGAAGGAAGGGTTTCTCATTTCCCACTAGCCACATTTCCTTTTTTATCACACTTTTTATTTCCACCATCAGCAACAATAAAACCAAGCCAGGCATTTGGCTAAGCGTGTTATATGTGTATTAATCTGTGTATTTTGTGCCCATTTAACACACGAGGAAACCGAGTTTCACAGAGTTTAAACAATTTCCCCAAATTTACTCAGTTAATAAATGGTAGGATCAGACCTTACATTTAGGCCATTTTTGATACCAAAGTCTGTGCTCTTAATTGTCCTGATATATTGTCACTCGTTGTCTCGAGAACTGTCATAGCTAAGTCTAGTGTTCACGTGCTGCTGCCCTAGCGTTTCCTTGTCCCACTGTGACAGATTCCAAGGTAAAAGGAGCATGTGCAGGGGTTTGTATTGTATCTATTCCACCTGTGGGAAGGCTGCAGGGTGATGTGGCTCCTCCTTTTACTGAAACACAGTGCGACTGGGATGTTAACACAGGACTCGTTCCTGGAGACCCCTCCTGCCCCCTAAAAGAGAATCTTTGCCAAGTGGCACATGTATATTCCGTGATGGGGAACTGGGGATACAAAGCTGAAAAGGAAAAAAGTCCTGCAAAAGGCAGGAGAAAAGTCAGGAGGGCATAGTCAAAGAGAGGAGCTGGGTGAGGAGACAGCACAGAAATGAGGACAGAGGACGGACAACGTGCAGAAGATAAGGGCTAACAAGAGCTACGGAGTCAGGTATGCGGAAGGCTCCAGAGCAGTCAGGGAGAATGGAGGAGGTTCTCCGAGAAGCGTTTCTCAAGGTTACACTGGCTCTCTCATACAATCCTCCCAGAGCGTCAGAGATAAAGATCGAGATGACCATGGAACCACTGTTGGATGTCTGCATTCCTCTTCAGGCTACATGAATGCACAGAGTATTGCAAGGTGAATGGAAGCCAGAACGCAGGGACCTGGGAACTAACGCCTTTTTACCGCTCATCCGCACGTGCCTCCTCTCATGACTTACTCCCTTTCGTGTGCCTCACTTTCCCCATTCGCTAAATGAGGAGGAGGATCATCTAGAAGATCCTCTGTGGCTCTGACATTCTGATTCTATGAGAGGCAGAGATGGTGGGTGACAGATCCAGACCTTCTGATTGGGCACCAGCTACGTGTGGGACTGCTCTCCAAAGCTGTGGCTAATTGCTTGAATTTGGCTTTTAATATCCTATTGTTAGTATCTGATACTTTATATTCCGTATGGAGGGAAGAGGTTTCGCTGGAAACACGGGGAGGCTAATTTTTGGTTTGTATTAAAGAAGCTGAAAGACCTCAATTTCTGAATCTGTGAAATCACCCTGCAAAGCTGTTAAATGTATCTGGGGAGGATGGGCTAGGACAGCCGACATGCCACAACTTAGAATGCAGCGAGACCACAACTGTCTCTCCTCAAACATATGCTTAGGCAAAACATTGGCAGAGCCGCTCAAAATCCCTGATGGAAAACCTCATTAAGAAAGAACCTCCGACGTTTTAACACGCGAGTTCCTCAAGTGCCATTTCTTGTTTTGGTGGTTTTAGTAAAATCGCCTACGATGTACAAAGCATTTTCGTATCTTTTTCCATACTTAATCGTTTACACAAATCCATTAAGATAGGAGGGTATGGGGTTATCATTTCAATGTGAGAAGAGGAAGAAGGTCAATGTAGGGGCATGGGCTGATGGATGGGAGAGGGGGATCCAGGACTACAAATCGAGCATTCTGCCTCCCAAACTAGGAACCCTGTCCACCGGGGAATGTGGAAGTCATTTGTGTGCAGGGAAGAGTTTTGTGGCGAAGTTGAAAGTGAACAGTTGATGAAACAGACCTACAATTACTTGTGTTCCAGAAGAAGGAGACTGGCGAAGTCATCTTTCGCAAGGTGGTGTCCAGAGGTTATGTGTATCAGAATTATCTTGGGAACCTACAATAAATACAGAGTCCCAGGATCCACTCCTGACCTCTGTCAGCAGGGGTGAGAGGTCAGGGGTTGGGTGGGGAGAGCAAGCATCTTCATTTCTTAAAAAAAAATGCTCTCGGGGCGCCTGGGTGGCGCAGTCGGTTGAGCGTCCGACTTCAGCCAGGTCACGATCTCGCGGTCCGTGAGTTCGAGCCCCGCGTCAGGCTCTGGGCTGAGTTCGAGCCCCGCGTCAGGCTCTGGGCTGATGGCTCGGAGCCTGGAGCCTGTTTCCGATTCTGTGTCTCCCTCTCTCTCTGCCCCTCCCCCGTTCATGCTCTGTCTCTCTCTGTCCCAAAAATAAATAAAAAACGTTGAAAAAAAAATTAAAAAAAAAAAAAATGCTCTCAGCTAATTCCTATGCACGTAGGAGTAGAAGATTCTCTGAGCAGGTGGATATCCAGTATTGTACTCACACCTGAGGCCGTGCTTTGGGCCAGACACTTAGGGGGCTTCAAAGGGAAAGTACAGGTGAGTGGGAAGGGTCAGAGCTACAACATGAGGCATTCAGTGGTGGTCCACAAGAGATCGGAATGGAAGCACTGAAATGCACACAGCAGTGCATTTTAGCCAAGTGGATCAGGGGGCACTTCTGGCTTTTTATGACACTGATGATGAAATAAGACTTGGCAATGAATCATAAAAATGAGAAGTTAAAAACGCAAAGGAGGGGCACCTGGATGGCTCAGTCGGTTAAGCATCTGACTCTTGATTTCAGCTCAGGTCATGATCTCATGGTGTATGAGTTCCAGCCCTGAGTTGGGCTCTGAGCTGGCAGGGTGGAGCCTGTTTGGGATTCTCTCTCTCTCTCTCTCTCTCTCTCTGCTCCTTCCCGACTCTCTATCGAAATAAATAAACTTAAAAAAATATGCAAAGAGCGAAGTTTGGAATGTGTTCTTTATGTGATGGAAAAATAAAATCCTTGGGTACAATTAGCTTATTGAAACTAATTGAATTGTCTATAAACAGTGAACACACAGGCTTGCACTATGTTATCAGTAAGTTTGATTGCTCAAAAGGCAATGCCCTAGGTCAATTTCTTCATTTGTCTTTAGATTCATTATCAACCACAATACAATCTTGACTATGGAAGAGCCAGTATTTTCCAAACATGGGGTGTGATCCACAGGGGATGTGTCAAACAGTGGGCACAGAATTAAATAATCTGAATCATAGTAAGGGTGTCTGATATCTCTTTAACTTATTCTGCTTATTTTTATTTATTTATTTTTAAAACATATATTTTTAGTATTTATTTCTTTTATTTTTGAGAGAGGGAGAACACACACATGCTTGAATGCACAAGCAGGGGAGGGGCAGAGGGAGAGGAAGAGAGAGAGAATCCCAAGCAGGCTCTGCACTGACAGTGTCCAGCCAGATGTGGGGCTCGAACCCCCGAACCGTAAGAACATGACCTGAGCTGAAAGTAAGAGTTGGACAGTTAACCAACTCAGCCACCCAGGCACCCCCTTTAAATACATATTTTTTATATTTATTTATTTTTATTTTTGAGAGTGGGGGGGGAGATCATTCTGCCTATTTTAAAGAAAAAGACTCAGTTGGTGCCCCCTCTGGCTTTAACAAGTTTCTAATACCTAACACATGGAGAGCAGGCCTTAGGCTCACAGTCTTTGGCAAGCAATGGGATCAAGTCAAATTTTAGTGACCATAATTTATACAAATAATAACTGGTTTTGTTTTCATTGCACTATATTTAAAACAATCTTCTCTATACGGTTTTGCATTCGAGGTCATGATAGCTTCCTTTACAAATACATTTATTCAGATTAAAAATGTATTTAAAGGTAGTGGTTCAGTTGGGTAAGCATCTGACTCTTGATTTTGGCTCCGGTCACGATTTCACGGTTCGTGAGATTGAGCCCCACGTAGGGCTCTGTGCTGACAGTGCGGAGCCTGCTTGGGATTCTCTCTGCCCCTTCTCTGATCACACTCTCTTTCTCTCTCTCTCTCAAAATAAATAAGTACGCATTAAAAAAAAATGTATTTAAAGGTAAATATAAATAAATAGTAGCATGGGTAGAATGCCGATACAGTAGAAGTTGTGAAAGTAGCAGGCAAGGGACGAAAGTTCTTATCAGACAGATGGGAAAACTGACTTGCAGTGAACACAGAGTCTTGGCAAGGACATAAAGTGATGCGTCTGCAGGGTGATGGCTCTAAAACCACAGGCCAGCACTCCTGCTATTTTCTGCTACTTGTCGAAAAGACCCAAATAGCTGAGTTTGCACAGTTTGAAATGCCTAACTAACTTTTGCCTCTGGACACAATGTATTCCCAGAGCTTTTTAACCCCACCCCTGGCCTCAGATGTGTCTGTGTTTCAGTATGCCGAAGTGCAAGGTCAATCAGTGGGCACGGCTTGTTCCAATCCTGAGGCACCTCTCGCCCTACCTCTCATATGCGCAGATGACTGAGGTCAAACCATTCTCCTGGTGAGACCTTTTTCCCCCCTCCTTGCCTACCACAGTTCCTAAATGACCAACAAAAGGATCGGAACGTTGAGTCTTTGGGGGATCAGACTGACAGCTTTTTTCTGCTGAACTATTTCAATGTGGCTGAACCTGAAAATATCTAGGAGAAAATGCTTTAAAAGTGCGGACCCACAAGAAAAACAGCCAAAATTTATTTATTATGTGCCATTTACTGTGCTAAACACATCGTGGGTTACCTTACATAACTTTCACAGCAATCTCCTGACACAGGTGCTACTATTTGCAGGTTCTGGTTGACTGGAATGAGGCCGAGTAACTTGTTCCAAGTCAAACATCTGTCACCAGGTGGAGCCAGGATCGGAACCGGGTGATCTAACTGGCGTCTCACTGCACCAGCATGCACCTTGAACGTGCACCTTCCGTCAACAGGCACCCTCGGGTCCTAGCCCCTGCGGGTAAGAAAATGGCCTGCTCTTGGGAGGCTGCCCAGGTGAGTAGAGAATGTGTCAGGTGCATAAGAGTACTTCCGATCCCTCGGGGTTAACTAAGCTTCAAGAGGAGAAGCAGGTGGTAAGAGAGCCCAGAGGGGGAAGTGATTAGTTATTGCTCAGAGATTGAGGGGGTGGGGACCAGGAAAGTTTAGAGAGCTCGTGTTGGAACGCTGCCTTGAAGAATGAGTAGGCTTGTCCCAGGCAGGAAAGCGAGAGAGAGAGAGAGAGCATTCAAGGCAGCAGAAATAATCCAGAGGTGGGAGAACTCACTATCTGCGGAAAACTGATCGATCTTGCACGCTTATTACGCAGGGAGTTAGGCTGGGGAAGAGTTGAGGGAAATGAGCTGGACAACCAGGTCGGGTGAGGCCAGGAGGGCTTTCTATGCCCTTCACTATCTGTCCACTACAAGTCGCACTATGTTGCTCAAGGTTGTTCTATTAGAACTCAACCCAGCTGGCATTTACAGTTTCAAATCCCACAGGTCTGAATGGCCTTTCCATCGTCTTGAATGCTACATATGAAATAGGTTGTCTCTCTCTGGTTATATTCTACACATTGTCCCCAAAGAAAATCAGAGGCAGAAAAAATAAATTAGAATTCGCAATAGTGTCAAGAAAAGGTCACCCTCAAATCACCAAATACGTGAATAGCCTTGAGTTCAGTTCTAGAGTCCATTCTTTTGGCAAGTCATGGGCAAACTGGCCTGAATGCAGAGAAAGTTGCCCAGGATGGCTTGATTATGTGTGTGTGTGTGTGTGTGTGTGTGTGTGTGTGTGTCTGCTTCCAAGGGCTCAAACCATCAAAAAGAAATGGGATGATAAAATCTCAATTGTGAGTTCCTTCATGGCAGGGATCCTGCCTATCTAGAAATCTGCTGTGTCCCTACTGCCTGAAACAGTGCCTGACCCACATTAGGCATGTAATAAAAAGGCAAGAGATGAATGAATCAGGGAGAAGGACTCAGAGTTCTGAGACCTGGATTCAGATCTTTGTTCTGCTCATACAGCAGAATCGTCTTAAACATCTTACATCTTGGAGCCTCATTTTCTTCTCTGTAAAATATTGGGTTCGCTAGTCTATTTCAGGCATCTCTTAACAAGACTACCAACCCCATGGAGTGGCCACAGGAGACACTGGAGGGATGGGGTCGATGGTCACGGCTCTGTGCACACACATCCCCATATAAGCACCTGTTGTGATCAAAGCAGTTATACTTTATTGCTTACACGTCCAAGGAAGATTCCATTTGAACAAAAGATTTCCACATCTGCAAAAATGTGTTTAAAAACTACTGGACTGCTCGAGCTCTGTTATCACTTCCAGCTATAAAACTCGAAGCTTTGATGACGCTATGATATAGAGAAGTAAAATTTGACCCAAATCTGCAACCACTAGGGCTGTTCCAACAATAAAATGCCTTGCTTTGAATAATAATGAACTGCCTCTCATGAGGGGGGCAATTGAAAACCACTTATCAGATAAGCTACAGAAGAGACCACTGCATTAGCTGGAATATTTGGTCAGATCACTTCTCAAGCCCTTCTGATGTCCAAGAACCAAAAATTCTATATTCTTTCAAGGGTTTTCCGTTCACTAGTAAGGAGCACAGTTTGGTGGTTTCCAGCAAGGGCTTCGAAATCAGACGAACATGCGTGAGAATCCTGGTCCTAACCCTCACCAGCTGTAAGACGCTGGCCAAATTAATCTGAGTCTCAGTTTCCTCATCAGTGAAACGGAAATAATAATACCTGCTCCATAGAGTATATTAAAGATTCAGTAAGATGGTGCATGTGATACACTCCACATAGATGCCTCGCATAAAAACCAGTGCTCAGTAAATGGTAGATCTTACGATGACGATGATAGAGAAGGAGGAGGAGAAGGAGAAATGCGAGGGGGAACGTCCAGACTAGGAAACCAAATTATTCCTAACGCAACTGGCTATTATACGTGACGATATATTATATTACGACAATATATGACATATATTATTATATGTGACAATCACATATGTATAGGTGTGTGTGCCCAGGATGTATGTGTATACACATGGACACACACACACACACACACACTCCTTTCTCCAGAGGCAGAAACGTAAAGCAGGCAAGGCCAATTCACAAACACAGGAACAAATTACATTATACCAGCCAGCGAAGGAAACGAAAGTCTGAAAAGAATAAAAGGAAGAGGAGCAGGCTCCAAATATATTTGTTTGTCATGTTGATCAAAACACAGATTCGCTCGTTTCTTAGAGAATAAAAGGCTCTCCAAGAACAATTCTAACTGTGAAGTGTTTCTAAGAATCTTGTTAAAAATAACCTAACAGAGGCATGGAAACAAGACGAGACGTTCAGAGATCATTTTCTGAAAAGGAGGTTCTTGGCTCTTGGCTTGAATCTAACCCAGAGCACACACACAGTTGTTTGTTTCTATAACCAGAAGCTATTCACTGGGTCTCCTCGCGCAGGGGTTGGAGACGACGTCACAGTGCTTCTAGAAGAACGGCAGCTAGAACCTGCTGCATGCCTCCGTTCGCCGCGGCTCCCATATACTTGAAGGTGAAGTACTTCTGCGCCTGCTGCTCAGGAACCATCCTGCCCCTTGTCAGGAGGCTATTATGGTGACTTTGGCACCCAAGTGCTTCCCTCCACCACCTGTTCTGACAACGAACCAGCGTTCGCGTGACAGGAGGCTCATTCTGCTAACCTGCGTCTCTGACTTTTCGCCTCGAAAGATGCTGATGCTGACAATGAGAACTCAGTTTATCAATAGCTGCTGTGTTCCAGGATCCATATGTACAGTATCTCACACAAGCCTCACAACACTTTTATGAGCAAGGGCCATTTAGAACAGGAAGAAGTTGAGGCACAGAAAGGGCCAGTAACTTGCCCAGGGTCACATAGCTTCAAGGTGGCAGGACCTGAAGTCAAACTGAGGTCTGTCAAATACCAAGTCCTATGCATTTGGTCATGATATTAAACTGCTCTACAGTACTCTGGCTCCTCCCAGGTTGGGATATTGCCTTGCTGTTTCCAGAGCCTGAAGTCCTGGCCCTGACATACGAGAAATGAAGAACATGAATACCAGATTGAGGGGGATGTTTCTCTAATCTCAGCCTAGGGCTCCTTCTCCCTAAACATATTTAAATAGTAACTATGTTCATATTAAGGGCTCAAGTGATAGAAATTTATCGTGATGGGTGGATGGGACAATATTTCCCTCACACGGAATCACAGGCATTGAATCAGCTATGTAGCACGGAGCATCTATACAGCCTGGGGATAAATTTCTTCCTTAGATACGTCTAAACTTCCTCCCGTCCACAGGCTGCCGGAAGAATCCTAAACCAAAACAGAATGGCCCTTGGCATTAACACTACTACCTCTGGCACATTTCTTCCCACTGGCCGTCTTTCCAGAAAGTCTCCAGCTCCAACCAAATGAAATAAAATGACTGAGGTAGGTCTTGCTCCCTCTCGAGTGTAGCTGCACTGTGGGAGGATTTCTTGCGGTTCCGTAACTCACGCAGCCACAAAGGAGGGATCTGAGGGCGTTTCCTTAGACCTCCCGCCCCTTTCTCCGCCATGCTCATTCAACTCAACGCTTCCAGTGACCAATGTTGACCACCACTTCTTTTTTTAAATGTTTATTTATTTATTTAGGGAGAGAGAGAGAGCACCAAGAAGGGGCAGAGAGAGAGAGAGAATCGCAAGCAGGCTCCATGTGGTCAGTGTGCAGAGCCCAATGTGGGGCTCAATGTCATGAACCATGCGATCATGACCTCAGCCAAAATCAAGAGTTGGGCGCTCAGCTGGCTGAGCCACCCAGGCACCCCTTGATCACCACTTCTAAGTGACTGGTGGTTGTCCCAATTTCTCCTATTTTATTCTACTTCTTGTCTACTTTAATCCCCTTATTAGGAACACCCTAGAAAGGCAGTCCATGCCATGTTGTGCTGAAATACGAACTCGTAAAACTTCAGTCTTTTGTCCCTACTTCTCTCCCTGCAACCTTGAAGAACAAGCCAGATCCCCTTTTCGTGTAACGGTCCTCAGATAAATAAATAAAAAAAAAATGCTGATGACCATGATTTCCTTTAAGCTCTAAGCTCAGCCTCCCCTGTGCCTGACGTTGTTGCTCCTAGGTCCTGAATTCTGCAAGGGAAATCATGGTGTTTACCCTTTTCTGGACACACTCCAGTCTGTCGACACTCAGTATAAGATGGAACTTTACCGCCTCTATGGGCCAGGGACCTGCATCCTGACACCGTGGACCGAACACACGTTTCCAAGGAGTATGGGTTTCTGGTGGGTCTCTTAGAGTGTTCTGGAGGCAATTCCTTCCTGAACAGCTGCTCCGACTAAATCGGGAGGGCTGTGTCCCTGCCAAGTACATGCTGTAAGAGAACAAGCTCACAGAGCCTGCCTGGTGGAAAGGGCTTTTCAGCAAGGTTACTGCCGGCACCGTAACCACAGAAATTCCGGGCCCTGCTTCGCAGAACTGACACCAGTTATCGTGTTCTACAGGGTTTTGGGTTTTTTTTCAACTTGTCTCATCTTGGGAATGGATGTGAGTTAAGAGAAGCCACGTGGCGGGGTGTCTGGGCGGCTCAGTTCGGTTAAGCGTCCGACTGTTGATTTTGGCTCAGGTCATGGTCTCACGGTTTCATGAGTTCCAGCCCCACATCGGGCTCTGTGTACTGACAGCACGGAGCCTGCTGGGGATTCTCTGGTTCCCTCTCTCTCTCTGCCCCTCCCCCGCTTGCACTCTCTCGGTCTCTCTCCAAATAAAGAAACAAAACAAAAAAAAAAAACGAAAAACAAAGAGGAGTCGCGTGGTGCAGGGCACTGCAGTGGGCAGGTAAAAGCATACATTGTCCCCTGGCGCTGGTAAAAGACCCCTCTTGCTGTCGCCTGTCAGTGGTAAGGAGAGTCTATGTTGCGAAGCCCAGAGAATCCGTTTCAAGCAGGGTTTCTCAACCTCAGCACTATGTTGCAATTTGGGCCAGACAATTCTTTGTTGCAAGGGGGTCGGGGGCTGCCCTATGCATAGTTGGAAGCTTCGGCAGCATCTCTGGCCAAAATCCACTGATGTCAGTAGCCCCCCGCCAGTCAGGAGCACCAAACATGCTTTCGGACATCGCCAATTGTCCCCTGGGTTACAAAATTGTCCCCATTTGAGAACTAATGGGTTATGCCCGCACTAGCTCAGTATTTAAGACGTGGAACGAGGCCTAAACTTGAAGGCACTTCCCTGTTCTATTGGTGCTGAAAGAAACAATGACTCCTTGGTGATCGACACAGGCTCCCTGCTCTGGCCACCGAACCAAGGGATCTCAATACTGCAGTACTCCTGACCTCCTAAAACAGAAGCATTTCTGGTCCCCAACTGGACCCTTTATATAGAATCTCTACCAGTGGAGCCCAGGCTCAGGTACTAACAGCTCTCAAGCAGCTCTAGTGTGATCCAGGGTCAAGGGTCGGAACCCCACACCATCCTGCCTCCATTCGTGACCCCGGACCACTCTGGGCGTCTCTGGAGCTGGGTGTGGTTTTGAAGTCTGCCCTGCAGAGTGGCATGCCTGACCCCTCTTTATTGTGGGCGCCAGTCTCAGAGGGCTGGTACACGGAACCTCAACACCGTAGCACCAAGTCCAGCACCTGCAGAGCAAAAGAGGAACACCAAAGGCACAGACAACGTACGCAGCTTGTTCGGCATGGTTAGCACGTTTTAGATTGGGTCAGGGAAGTGCCGACAGGTAATTTAAAAGCCAGAAGGCATATTCAAAATAACAGTCCCGACTGTTCAGCACGAGGCATAATGTACCCAGGAAACAAGTCTTGTCTCCTGTTGCTTAAACAATTATTTATAAACAGTGTGATTAATTTAATTTAATTCATCCCTGGTTTTTCTTCCAGTCGAGGGAGGGCGGCATTCCTTGCGTGGGAGCAGTGTTTAGAGAGCACAGAGATTTCTATTGACTCATTTCTTACGAAATGCTTATCAGGAAGCTGAAAAAATAACTGGAGAAGTTTGTTTAACCAAGATATGAATGATGTTATATATACAATTATAATAACAGCAGTTACACCAGCTTCCGTTTATGGAGCACTTTCTGTGTAAGAGGAGCTGGGCTCAGCTCTGCACATACAGTCTCGTATTTAACCTTAACAAAAGCCCTAGGAGATGGGTTCTCATAGTATTCCCATTTTACAGATGAAGGAACAGAGACCCAGAAATGTCTGGTCACATGTTAACATTTGTATCAATAGCAAATGACAAGTGTCAGGACTAAAACCCAGGTGTGCCAACCCCCCGCACGACAGCCATTATGCTTTTGGTTTCATAACTCAAGTTCACCTCCCTCTAAGTCAGAGGTGGGAACTTTTCCTTGAAAAATGTCTCCGTGGAGGGAATAATGCTTAGGCCTCAGCACTTCGGCCCGAAAGAGGGCATCCTGGAGGGCAGCTTAAGCCACTTGATTACTAAACTTCAGGTTAAGGGGAGCTCTTCTGATGTTGTTATTCTGTTTTCCTGGTGTTCTCTCAACAAGAGCAATGTTTCCTGAGAGGTTGCTTTAGGTTGTGATTGGGAAGGACGAGGGACAGGCCAGCTTCCTGGCTGTGTGAGCAGTGCAGCCAGACAGAAACCCAGGTCTTGGTTTAATGCTCTGTTTGCTGCCATATTGAAATTCTTAGTAAGTTTATCTTTGAACCTACGAAGTCGGAGGGACAACGGAACATGCACCAGTGATATCTGGGGCACTGGCGAGCACAGGCTATAGGTGCATGTGTGTGTCCGCCATAGTTCCTTGCTGCCTCAAAACGTTAATGATACCCCATGAGCACAGGATTCTGGTAGACTCGCCATGCCTAAAGTATGCCTCAGAGCAAATACAAGGTGAACACATCATGTATAGAAAGTGTTTTTCCTGTTTTCCATCGTCTCTTGGTCAGCAACTTCTACAATATGTTTACCAGGGAGTCTTACTGAATTCCCACAGATCACAGGTCCACTAGAATCCTTCGCTCATGCTTCATATCAACACGTGTACGACTGACTAACTGGGAACACAGACAGCCCTGAAGGTCACGGTTTCCATCTGACCAGAACTTGGCAAATGCAGGAGGAAGGCAGTGCTGCTCGAAGAAGGAGGGGGAACCACCAAAAAACCCTCTATCATCTTGTATTTGCCAACCACATCTGCTGAAAATATCAACAGAGAAAGAAAGGATGAGATATGGCCAACTACGGCTCTTTTCCCTTTTAGTCCTTCTTTACTCATCAGTTAGCTGAAGGTAGCGTGTTAGCGGAATGAATGTGTGTACTCTCAAGAAGTGAGGTACAAACACTTGCATGAGTTTTGTGCACTGGCTGGTAAAAACAAAGTCCGTAAGCACCCTTGAATTGTCAAATACGATTTGCATGGTTCGTGTCATTTTGGTGATTCCATACAAGTGAAATGCTCTCATGTTTGCATTTAAAACTGGCTTTGGGTACTATAAATGGTAAATCTTTGCTAACAATTTAAAATTAAATTTTACTTTCCTACTAGAGGACAGGTAAATAGCAAAGAAAATATGCCATGACGAGTTAAGAGAGAAACTGCAGATTAAAAAAAAAAAAAAAAAAAGGCTTTACATATTAATACTTTCAGTGGAAGCCTTATCTGCCTTTGACCAAGGGACCCTGCAAATTATGCAGCTAGCCCTGGTGGAGGCTGCAGGATATGAGGCAAGGTCATCCTCAAACCATCTTCAATTCACCCAGATTCAGTCTGCACTGGCTCAAAACAATGAGCTAACTGTTGAATCCAATTGTAACCTCCGGAGTTCAAGGTAAAGGCCACAAAATGGCTGTTAAATGTCAAACAGCTTTCCAACATTAGCCGAAACCTCTCAGGATCCAAAGTAAGAGCACACCTAAATTATTGGCTCATCCATGGGTAATCTAGACTGCGGTGTGAAAACCTCTGTTTAAAAGGGGAATTCTGGTGTGTTGAGATTGAAAGTTGGGAAGCAGCAGCACAGTGAAAAAAAAACAAGGACTCCGGTTGTGGGATTCATAAATATTTTTTTTTAAGTGGTGAAAACTTATTTGAGTATACCTATTCCAGGTGGTTAACGGGATTTGATAAGAGCGTCCATCCATTCAACGAATAAGGGTATTAACTGAGCAAAGGGCTATACCCTCGGGGAACTTTCGGAAATAAAATAGACATGTTACCTGCCCTTATGTACTGACAGTCCGGCTGGGGGCACAGGTAGTAGATAATTAAACAGCAACTAAATACAAGGATAACTTCTGACCATTGTTATTTATCAAGGAAACAACAAAAAGTAATAGCCCGGAAAAAAAATGCTTTTCTCCTACTGGTTTTTAGTTTTCTTTGCCTCTTTCTCACTTTCTTTTTCTCTCTATCTTCATATTTTCCTCCCCTATTGATTCCCTATTTAAACCTGAATATATTGTGCGTGGAAATGTCAAAGACTTATATGGCGCATCCGTCAGAATTGCCTTATTTATTATTGAGCTTTGGTTGATAACACTTCATAAGTCCGAAGGAAAGCATATGCTGCCTTATTCCAGACAGAAGGCTCACAGAGCTCTAGAGTTGTTTTCTCCAGTAGAACTTTCTACAATAATGAAAGTATTCTATTTATAACATACGGCTACTGAGTGTTTGGAATGTCAATGGTTACCCTATAGGACAACACAGCCCTAGAGATTCCCCAAGTCAACAAAAAACCCCTGTTTATCAGGCAGATTGACGGTGGGTAATGGAGGACAGCAGCCAAGAGCCAAGTCAGACAAACAAGAAGTTCTTTGGGAAGTGCTGGCCGAAATTCTCAGCCTTCTGAGGAGCCAGGTGAGTGTCCCAGCTTTGGGTGAGGTCTGAACCTGGAGAACCAGGGAGTCATCTCAGCCTGGCCTGGGAGCAGAGAAATCCATCCCCAAAGCTAAATTCTGCATGCCATCTCTGCATTGCTAAGCATGCAGTCTTAGCTATTTACCTAACTTATAAATAGTCTGTTCTCATCACATCATTATCTCTCCCCTGAGGACAGAGCTTTGCAGTTAGCAAAGCAATTTCACCTCCATTACCTCGTTTGATTTTCACAATGAGGTAGTGAGACAGGCAGGCCAGGGATTATTGACCCAAGAAGCCAACAATGGAATCCTCAGTGGATTTCATGTAGAGAAAAATTTCTGTTCTAAGGTTACACTCAATGCCACAAATCCTTACTCTGCCTTGGACCATCGAGGGCTACTCTCCATAAAGACAGTCAAACAGAAGAGAAGCGAGCCTGTGGAAAGGGGCAGAAACATTCCCTTACCCCTTGTCAAGCCTCACAACGTGCCAGGCCCTTTACTAGGCTCTCCTCAGAGAGGAGACTCCTCAG
The DNA here is from genome assembly GCF_018350195.1 of Panthera tigris. Taxonomy (NCBI): domain Eukaryota; kingdom Metazoa; phylum Chordata; class Mammalia; order Carnivora; family Felidae; genus Panthera; species Panthera tigris. The sequence goes on along the minus strand of NC_056660.1, from coordinate 196,937,789 downwards.
GCAGCAGTGAACAGCACTGGCAAGATCCTTGACATTCATCCGACGGAAAGAGAACTCCAGAATCGAACCCCCAATGAACTCCAAATCACATCAGTAGGGCTGGTTCCCATCTCCTGTCCCGGTACGTGGTCACAATCTATAGGATCACACTTTGCCTCCCAAGTGGCCAGAGTCACTTGGCTTGAAAATGGCTGAGCTGAGGCCACTTCAAAAGGAATTTCACTAGTTAACATCACATGAAACTATGACTCTGAAAGGACCGAAGAATTATATGGTATGTGTCATAACCCTGAAGCACAACCAAAGTCAGCATACACTGGGCCATTCCAATCCATGAGGATCAGAGACTGTGGTTCTCAAAGTTTAACACAGGTGAGAATCACCTTGGCAAAAATGTCATTTTCCCCAACGTGCCCCAATTCAGTGAATGGGGCCCAGGAATGTGTGTTTTGACTCCGTTTCCAGGGGATTCTAATGCAAAGCATACAGGAGGAGTCATTTCAGCAAAACGATGTAGCCTTGTTTTCTCTTGCTCACGGCGGAACTAGGGCCCGCAGGTAGATGTCACAGGGATGAAGATTTCAACTCAATGGAAGGAGACCTTTTAGATTCTAGAGCTGCCTAACCATTGAGCAGGCCCTTCAAGTAGCAATCCTCCCACTGCAGGAATTCAAGCAGAGATCGGGGGACCCTCATCAGTGACGACGAGGAAACTGTTGGTTAGGTAGCAATCCCTCCAGCTCCCAGTAAACCTTGCGCACGATCCCGGTGATGTCCACTGTGCTGTGATTATTTGCTCGTGTGTCTCTTTCTTCAGTGAGGCTGTGAGCTCTGTGAGATACCGAGTCTCATTTTTCTTTCTCTACCACCCCCCTACACAGTGCATGGCAAGTCGATGCCCCGTGCACAGTTACAGTGAATCAAACCTAATAACCTACTCGGAACCTAATAACTCACCTTTCAGAGTCTGCAAACCTAGGCTTCTGACGAGTTTCCTGTAGTTTCAAAAGAAAAATCTGGATTTTTTTTTTCTTCTGCTCTCCGCCATGAACCCTTCACAGTATCTTTGACTTCTCCTTTAGGAAAGTATTTAAGTTCCCTTCGATAAAGATCTTACATTTTTATTTTGCACTTTTTTTTTTTTTAAGTAACTTTAGTGACTGCTCCTGTGGATGGTGGTATTTTTCCTGATCCACATTCTAACTGGTGATTTCTAGTATGTAAGAATCGCTGAATGTTGAGTTAGTTATACAGTATCTGGACATCCTTGTGACATGTCTTCATTTTCAGTTTACTGTGGGATTTTCCCACTAAATAACCATATTGTTTATAAATAGCCACAGCTTTGCTCTTTTTCCTAAGTTTTATACTTCTTATTTCTCCTTTCTGTCATTTGGATTTTGTATGCAATGTTGAACAGCACAGGTGATGAGGCAACCTGTCTTGTCCCTGACTTGAGTAGGAATGGAGTCAATGTCTTCTCACTGGGTGATTTCTTCCTTCTCTGCCATTATGTCTGATGGGAGTTTCGTAGAGTGGGCAAAGTGACTCTTGTATAAGACTAAGGCAGACTGGTGGATGGGGAGAACAACTATAGAGCCAAGTTAAAGAAGTGACAAGGAGAGAGAAGCTGGCCCCAAATCCACTAAGAATCAGTTCATACAAATGACAAACCTCTTAGAATCCATTGCCCATACACTGGCATTATGCCTCCTCCTCCTCCTTTTTTTTTTTTTTAATGTTTATTTATTTATTTGAGAGGCGGGGGGAAGGGGAGGAGAGAGGGAGACAGAGAATCCCAGGCAGGCTCCACACTGTCAGTGCAGAGCCCAACACGGGGCTTGATCCCATGAACTGTGAGATCATGACCTGAGCTGAAATCAAGAGTCAAATGTTTAACGGACTGAGCCACCCAGGTGCCCCTATGCCTCTTTCTAATATATGTGGGCATACAAGTTAAAACTGCCCCAAGAAACATATATATGACAATAATTTATGTTTGGAAACTATTTTTAAAAGGCTATGTAACCTACATGTCTAGACAAACTACTTCAGGAGCCAATCAATGGCATTTTCACTTCTATTTTGATCATGAGCTGGATATTCCAAAGAAGATGCTTATCTCACAGAACACCAAACACAACAGCAGACATCTCTGCTACATGGTACATTATTTCATTCAATTTGAGTGGGCAAAGTCCTCTAAGACTGTCTTGCAAAAGCTTATTTTATTTCTTTGGTTGCCCATGTGTTTGTTCAATAACAAAATGTAATACAAGTCAAAGGACTACGTGGCTAGACCTACTATTCCAAACCACTGAGGCAGACTGGCCTGTCTTTAATTCAACCTGGAAAAGCAGAATTCCATTTTCTCAAAAAGACTTTAAGAGAAAAAGGCCCCACAGTTTCAGAGTGTTGTCATGACCTGGCTCTCCCCAGTGTGATTCTTAGGTCGCAGACTAACTCCTCTATACCTTATAGATTCTCAGGAAAGGCAAGATGATTTTCAATTTTGAGTGTTTTAATATTTCATTAGCCTGAAGACAATCATGAAGACTTTGTGTGATCTTGGGCCAGTTAGATACTCTCTTTAAACCCTGGATTTTCTCATTGTTAAAATCACGATAATTACAATAGCAGCCTACTCGGTTGTTGTAAAAAATTAAATGCAGTAATGCATTCAAAGTTCTTAAATTCAGTAACTGGCACATTTTTTTTTGAGTTATGCTCGGCATCATAATCGTTACTAATAACACAGAATGACATGAATTTGTCAATGGATGCTTTGTGTGAGGAAATGAAGTTGCACTTATCAAATTCCAATTTTTATTTTATTTTATTTTTAACTAATCTCCTACTCAACATGGGACTCGAAACTCAATGACCCTAAGATCAAGAGTCATGTGCTCTTTGGACTGAGCCAGCCAGGCACCCCTGAAATTCCAAATTTTAAACATGCAGCAGGAGGTTCAGGCATCATCTACATTTCTGTGATTTACATGTTGTCACTATGATTAGATTTTGCATTTATTTAAAAAAAAAATTTTAATATTTATTTATTTTTGAGACAGAGAGAGACACAGCATGAATGGGGGGAGGGTCAGAGAGAGAGGGAGACACAGAATCTGAAGCAGGCTCCAGGCTCTGAGCTGTCAGCACAGAGCCTGATGCGGGGCTTGAACTCATGACCATGAGAGAGGGAGACACAGAATCTGAAACAGGCTCCAGGCTCCGAGCTGTCAGCACAGAGCCCGATGCGGGGCTCGAACTCACGGACCGCGAGATCATGACCTGAGCCGAAGTCGGATGCTCAACCGACTGAGCCACCCAGGCGCCCCAATTTTGCATTTATTTTAGATCGAACTCCATATTTTCAATATCAGCTGATGGGTTTTTCTTTCTTAAAGCTTCCCATCTGTCGCTTATATGTTAGTTCTCCTTGAGGGCCACAGAAAGTGTCCAGATTTAGTAACATGGTAGATGACAGTTGTACTTTTGGAGACAGAGGAGACTCAGGAAGTCTGGGGTGGGCAGGTGGGCAGGTATATAGGAGAGTTCTGTTTAAGGGACATTAAATGTGAGATTCCTGAGAGGCACCTATGTGAGGCTGTCAAGGAAGTAAATTGGATTTTGTGGTCTGGAGCTCAGAAGACAGCTCTGATCTAGAGCTACTAATTAAAAAGAGATTAATGGCACAAAGATGGTATTTAAAGCTATGGATGGTCAAATCACATTTAAAGCGAGAATGTCATTTGAGAAGACAGTGAAGAACCGAGCCCTGAAGAACTCTAACATTTAGAGGCCAGATAGAGAAGGAAGAACCTATAAAAGATACTAAGAAAGAGTTGCTGGTGAGTCAGGAGGCAAAGCAGGGAAGTATACTGTCCGGGAAAATTAATGTCAAAAATATTTCAAGAAGGAAGACAGGTTAACTGCAAGAGGCCAAATAAATAGCGCTTTTGAACTTTGGAACTTTTATATGACAAAAGTCAACCAAAGTTCAAAAGCAAGCGGAAGAGAAGGGAAAGTGTTTGCAAACTATGTAACAAGGATTAACATTTAGATGGTAATAAAGAACGTTCAGAAATTCATAAGAAAAATACAACAAAGTTGTCACACAAAGCACGATGTATGTGAAAATGCAGTTCACATAAGGATAAATATTTGTCAACAACTTTGAAATTAGTCAGCAATTAACTTAGAAGAGGTTCAACCTATCAAACCACCTGGAAAATGCAAATTCAGTGAAAGAACATTTCTGTAATCAGCAAAATAGTAAAAGACGAGTAATGTACAGTGTTGGTGAAGGGAAGGAGTAGAGGCTACTCTCAGACGCTGCTGATGAGACTACAAATCTCTACGGCATTCTAGAAGGTCAACCTTAAAGTAAACCTAACATTTGTAAATGCACATCTACATCAATAGAGCAATTTTATTTTGGGTAGATATCTAAAAGGAATCCATATGCACAAAGAAATGTGCTCAAGGGCATTAAAAACAGTACAGTTAGATACAGCAAAAGAATGGAAACATCTACATATCCAATAATGGGAAATAAGTCAATTTTAGTGTGTATTTTTAGTACAGAAGCCTACGGAACAGTTAAAAAGAATGATTTAGATCTAAATGTTCTGAGATGCAAGGATCTCTAAAATACATTCTTAAGGGATAGAAAGCAAGGTGCAAAAAAGTACATATAAAATGACCCCATTTATGTAAAATAAAAGTGATAAGAAAGTGGTACAGTTTCATACTTTTGCATGTGGCTGTTCAATTTTCCCGACGCCATTTGTTGAAGACACGGTCTTTTCCCCACTGTATATTCATTCCTCCTTTGTTGAAGATAAACCCAAAATGGAGTAAAGACCTAAACGTGACACCTGAAACCATAAAAGTCCTTGAAGAGAGCACAGGCAGTAAATTTCTCTGACACTGGCCATAGCAACATTTTTCCAGATATGTCTCCTGAGGCAAGGGAAATAAAAGCAAAAATACACTATTGGGACTAAATCAAAATACAAAGTTACTGCCCAGTGAAAGAAACCACCAAAAAACCTAAAAGGCAACCTACTGAATGGGAGAAGATATTGGCAACTGACATATCCAATAAAGGGTGAGTATACAAAATCCATAAAGCACTGATGCAACGCAACACCCAAAAGACAAACGATCCAATTAAAAAATTGGCAGAAGACACGAACAGACATCTCTCCAAAGAAGACATTCAGATGACCAACAGACACATGAAACGATGTTCATCATCACTTACAATCAGGGAAATGCAAATCAAAACTACAATGAGCTATCACGCCTGTCAGAATGGCTAAAATAAAAAAAAAAAACACACAAGAGACAGCAAGTGTTGGTGAGGATGTAAAGAAAAAGGAACCCTCGTGTGCACTGTTGGTGGGAATGCAAACTGGTGCGGCCACTTTGGAAAATAGTATGGAGGTTGCTCAAAAAATTAAAAACAGAACTCCCCCTACCCGATGATCCAGTAATTGCACTACGGGGTATTTACCCCCAAAATACAAAAACACTAATTCAAAGGGATCCACGCACCCTTACATTTACTGAAACATTATTTACAATAGCCAAACTATGGAAGCAGTCCAAGTATCCATCAATAGATGCATGGATAAAGAAGAAATGGTATGTATACTGGAATATTATTCAGCCATAAAAAAGAATGAAATCTTGCCATTTGCAATGACACGGCTGGAACTAGAGAGTACAATGCTAAGCGAAATCAGTCAGAGAAAGACAAATACCCTAAGATCTCCCTTATATGTGGACTTTAAGAAACAGGGCAAATGAGCAAAGGGAAAAACAAAGAGAGAGACAAACCAAGAAACGGACTGTTAACTATGGAGAACAAGCTGATGGTTACCAGAGGGGAGGGTGGCGGGTGGGGATGTGGATAGGGGATGGAGATTAGGGAGTGCACTTATCATGATGAAAAAGAATAAAATAAAAAAGTAAAGTAAGATAAAATAAAATAAAAAAAGGGGAGGAATCTATGAATTTGTATGTTTTATGCAGGTTTGTAAATGCATTTAAAAAATCACTGGGTTAGTTTCAATTGTCTTTGAGGTGAAGGATAAAACCAGGACAAAAGCCGATTGTACTTTTGATTATTTAGGTTTTATACTTCTTGAGTCCATCGGAATTTGTTGGTGTCCTGCTTATAGGATTTTTAAGAAAAACATAACTTTTTCCTAAGGCGTATTGATACAATTGATCTAGAGAACTCACTGCACGATGTATGAATTTATTCATCAAGAGTTTAAGTTCCTAGTGTATGTCGGGCAGCATATTGGGTATTTGGTACGGACCAGTGAACAATACAGGCAGTATTCCTGTCCTTAGCAAGCTGGGGGCTCAAAGCAAGCTGGGGAGCAGTGGGTTCCAACAGTCGTCTCTGCATAGGCTTCCCCGCTCTTAGAAGATTCCTCACCCCCACAGAGGAGTATCTCAGACCAGTTTCCTGCAGTTTTCATTACCTCACTAAGAAATCATCCACCAGCCACCTCTAAACTGTCATCTCTGTTTTACAACCACACGGCAGGTTTCCAAATGCGGCAGGGACGAAACACCGTTATCAGTCAGGTGGGTTTCTTGGGCTGTCCTGGAAAAGCCACCCCCCCCCCCACCCAGTCATAAACAACTGACACAAATCCAACTGCTAGAACATACAAGTGTAAGTCGCTGGGTGCCTGTACGGAGGCAGCTGCTGACTTAAATAGCTTTTAGGCGCCCCCCACAGAAGTTCCTGTACGCACACTTTACTACATGGTTGGATTCTTCCCATGACACTCGCTCAAGGCATAATAATCAGGGAAGAAGGTGAGCCTACAGGCGCAGCCTTTGAGGCTCTTGGAGCAGCTGGCATCACCATGCTAGGCTTTCACTACAAGTCAGACCACACTCGTAGCAGGAAATTGAATTCAGGCTTCTGAGCAGTCTCGGAGGCGAAGTGCTTATATTTCACTTGCAATCCCTATTTTGCTTTCTTCTTTTCTTACACATGCAAATGAAAGTTCCTCAGTTTTTGGTTGCCAGGACAGCTGAATACTGTCATCAGAAAAAATTAAATGCTTGTGTCAAAGAAGGAGCTGCTTTTTTAGAAATTCCTATGCATCTTGGGGCAAAGGAAAGCGAACGCCGTTGACAATTCATTCGTCTTTGCCATAGGATGAATGTACTTTTACATACGGTTTTTCATGGCTGAGAAAAACTCTAGCCCGGGGGAGCCAGAAAATTTTCAGGGTTTAGAAGCATCATGACTAGTCACTGAACATTCAACTCCACAGTGACCCCCATCTCCATCAACCTACGCGACCTTGGGTAAACCACTTGACCTTCCCATGCTCTTTCACGTGCCATTTCCTTCCTCATGCTGTTCTATCTGCTAGAATGACTTCCTTGATTTCTCCCCCAAGTCTCCAATTCTTAAAAAATGCTGTCCTCTGAAGCTTTTCCTGATTTTCTTAAGCCAAATCAGCTTCTTTCCTCCTCAAATCCCCCTTCTAGATTATCTCCACCTCCATTACATCAGTTATCACATGGTGTTACTGTTGCATATTTATCCTTCTATTTATTTTGTTTATCACGTTACTTTGTGGCCATCTTAGGATATCAAGCAATATGTTACTACTAGTGCTCCTACTGACATTAATAATATTGTTAGTAATATCATGAGTGCTTACTATGTGTCAGTCCCCATATGAATACATTATTTCTAATTGTCACAATGGCCCTATGAAGTGGATATTATGATTATTACTATGTTTTTATAGTGGAGTAAAATAAAACCAAGGGAGATTATACAAATGATTAGTAGTGGCATTGAGTCAAAATAAAGTCTATTTTACTTTAAATCCCATGCTGCTAACCACGGCTGTAAAACACTACCTAATAAATAACAGTAGGTAATATTTACTAACTGCTCACTAGGTATCAGGCTCTATACTATGTGATCCACACACATCAGCTAATTTGATCTTCATAAAAACCCCGTGATGTAGATGTTGTGAATATGATCTCATTTTTTTTTTTTAAATGAAACGAAATTTCACAACGTTTAAATGACTTGCCCAAGGTCAGAGAACTGTGGAGAGTGAATCTGAACACAGGCCAGTCTCTCCCAGAGCCTGAGTCCTTACCCACTATTCTACTTCATGACCAGATGGTAGAATTTTCTTTAATCCTTATAAACATTGCCCAGGTTTTTAAGAAGAATCCTTCTGGAAACAAAAAACTGGAGAGGTAGCCCTTCCGAGTCACGCAAGCCGACAAAATCTATCGAGCCCCTGACACTCACCTTAGCACATGTGTGGATCCATTAATGGTTGTGGTTGAACAGGGCACAGCCTGGCCCAGAATGGAGGGTCTTCGGTAGCGCTCATCATCACAGCAGAGGATGATGAGGAAGGCACGTCTAAAAGACTTATTCAAGAAGGCGTAGAGAAAGGGGTTCAACCCAGAATTGATGTAGCCGAGCCAGAGGAAAGCGGTCCACACCTGCCCGGGAACAGTGTAGTCTATGAATGGATCCACAATATTGGTGACAAAGAATGGAGCCCAGCAGAGGCAGAAACAACCCATGATGATGCACAGGGTCTTGGCGGCTTTGGTCTCTGTCCTCATGCGATGAGTGCTGTGCTGGTCGGCCGGCTGGGGCCTGCCCTCTGAGGGGGCCCCTGCCCGTTGTAACATCTGGATCTGGTGGGCATGTTCCTTCGCTGTGACATAGATGCGATAATAGGCCAGCACCATGAGGAGAAACGGGATGTAGAAGGCCACCACAGAGCAGGTGATGGCATAGGGCTTGTTGACCATGAAGATACAATACGTAGAGTTAGAGTTCTGGTTGAACTTCCTTTTTTCTATCTGAGAGTTGGAGAGAGAGAATAATGAGGGAAGAAGGGAGAAAAGGGAAGGAAAAGTGAAGAGAAAGAAGCAGGAGGGGAAAGAGGAAAATTGTAAGAAAAGAAAAAAAGATGGAAAAGAAGAGAAAACGAGGAATTGGAAGGGAGAGAGAAAAGGAGGGGAACAGAGAAGGGCAGAGAAGGAAGAGGAAAATACAAGAGGAAAAGGAGGAGGGAAAAAGAGAAGGTTTATCAGCAAAATTCTCTTTTTCTTATTAGCCTATAGCACCTAGAATCACAATGATAGAAGAGAAACATGATTGCATCCCGGGGCGCAGAGGCATTGTCTGAGCACCAGGGGCTGAAGGCTCCAGGGAAGAGCGGAAATAAGACAGAGACAAAATCATCCTTCATTCCCTTTACCCAGCCGATAGCAGAGTTAGCCTCTCCCTTTCTCTTCTGTCTGCACACAATATATCTGGTAGAAAAGGGCTTTGAACTCAGGCTCATCTTCCTCAGGCTGTCCTTACATCTCGGCATTTCCCATATAAAATTTAGAATTAGCTTATCAATCTCCATACAAATCTTTGAGGATTTTGACTGGTGTCAGAGTAGAATGACTGAGGGAAATGGACTTCTTTCCCATGGTCAGCTTTCCAATTCACAAACATGGTAAGTCTTTCCATTACTTACATCTTTTGAAATTTATTTCAGTAATATTTTACAATGTTTTTGTGTGTAAATGTCTTGCATGTCTTTTGTCAGATTTATTCCTAAGTATCTGACTGTTAGTCTATTGCAAATGGTACCACGTTAAAGTCCTTAATCTTAATTGTTTGTTGCTAGTATGTAGAATTCAGTGAAGACTTTTTTTGTATGGCTCTGTATCTAGTAACTTTGTTAAACTCGTTATTAATATTTCATTTCTAGATTCTTAGGGATTTTCTCCATAAGTACCCATGTGACCTGCAAATAATAAAAATTTCATTTCTTCCTTTCCAATCTTAACACCACTTTTCTTGCATTATTGACCTTGATAAGACCTCCAGCGTAATTTTCAATAGAATTAGGTAATAGTGGATGCCATTTCACACTCCCAGTTTTAGGAAGGCAGTTTCAATTTTTTACTATTAAGTATGATACTTGCTAGAAGTGTTTTATGGATGCTCGCTTCTATTTTCAGTTTGATGACAATTTTTTTAAATCATGAACAGATACTGAATTTTGTCAATGAATTTCTGGCAATAAAGAGATGATCACGTGGGCTTTCCTTCTCTCTTGTATTAATATGGTGAATTACAGCGATTGTGTTACATTCCTGGGATAAACTTCACTTGTATTAGGTACAATGACAGACTGGATCTCTTTAAAAGGTTGAAAGTCTTTTCTCCCTACTATAAACTCTGTCTGCTGACAGCTCTGAGTTCTCAGCCTTGTCTAGGAATAGCCCTTGGCTGAAAAGAGCTGTATAATCCAATGACACTTCCTGCCTGAGGTCAGCCTGTATACAGTGTGAATATACACACGAACAAACGTATGGATAACAATTATATATGATACACACATAACCAATTTTATCTGGGTGCACATTTAGTGTCGTGTCTCCTGGTATATTCTAAGGTTATAGTAGAACTCCCTATTGAATTGACATTTTTCTTATAACGAAATCTCTTTATCTCAGGTAAGATGACGTGCCTTAGATTTATTTCATCACAGCTACACCACCTTTCTTTTGATTAGTATTTGCGTATTATAGTTTTCCATTATTTTATATCAACCTACTGTCACCTTACATTTCATGGGCCTCTCTTACAGGCAGCATATACTATGTATTGATTGGTTGATGAAAATATTCGGACCAGAACTTGCAGGAACCGAACTCTGTATTCCTCCCAGGGGCAAAGATATTCAGTATTTGCTAATTTAGTATTTGTGGCAACTTTATAGAACCTAATTACTGTGAATGATGAGAATCAACTGTACCTGTACTATGAACATGCGGGTTGTGTTAGCGTCTCCCTAGGCCAATTCAATGTGTAGATGAGTGGAAAGATATGAAATGCAATCACGGCACCATGGAGCGAATACGAGGCATGTTCATAGCAAGCAGGTGCCCCCATTCCCCAGCTGCGGGAGGTAAATGGGGGATGCCCCCCTCTCACTCTTGAAATGAACAGCGGTTCTCTAGATTCTTTCCCTTAGAAATTCTATATCCGAAGGTAAGAGTGCGGCACCCTCTTTTAAAAGTTCTGATTCACAGAAGTTTATGCTTCCAAAGGTCTTCTCCATTAAGGGAGGAAGTTTAGCACAGAGATCAAGAGCACGGACTCTGGAGTGCAGGAAGCTTGAACTTAGCTAGAGTCACCACTACTCCCTGCCAATCTGACGTTAGCTAATAACTGCACCTGTCTGATGCTCAGTTTCCTGAGGACAATGATAGGATCGACTTAATAGCACTGTCGTGAGGCTTGTGAGAGGTTCACAGTAATAACGATTAAGTGAACACGGGGCTCGGCAAACAGTAAGCGTTCAACATTTGTTGGCCGTTGTTACTACTCTACTGGTTGTTGGAAACTTGAATTTCATTTCCCTTGAGATTGGCAAGGCTGAAAGTTTGAGAGAAGAAGGATAGGATTCAAGAAAATATCCATACAGTCTCCCTTGTATGAATCCCCTTTTACTTCTCCACTCCTTTGTCCCCAGCATTTCTTTCGGAAGCCCAAGGAACTCTTGTTCTGACATACCACATGCAAATCCTGGCCCAGCCTTGGCTTGGATATCCTTTCCTGGACAAAGAACAAGGCAAGATTAGGGGCTAGGGACGTGGTGGAGAGAAGAACAAGCAGCTTCAACTCTAACTGGTCTTGTGGGGCTGGAGCTTGCTCTCGATCTTTCCTCTCCAGTCCCCTTCCTACCTCAACACGGTCCTGGACCGAAGGTTAGAGTGACCGCCTGACAAGTTCCTTAGGGAACATGTATCGCTGCTAGTGAACACGCACCATAACTTTTGATCCTCGTTGCGAGTTTGGCACTAGGAGCATACTGGGTCAGAGCTGGAAATCTCTGGAAGATCATCCGGACAGGGGCTGGCAAATGCCTGGTTCGTGTGCCACACTCTGCTCTCCTACTCTCTGGGAGACACTCCCCCACTGAAGACCAATGCACCTTCTCACTGCAGTCCTTCAAGGTCAGGGACAGAGCTGGACTCAGGGTCCAGTTCTCTCGACTCCTGACCCAGGCTTCTCTTCATTCTCTGGAAGCCTCTGCCCACATGACATGTTTTCTGCTGGTCACTGGCAGCCATGAAATGGGACGAAGGCCTCTTGGGGCACATCACATGTCTCAGGCTCTCTGGTCTGAACACCAAGCTTTGAGTACCCGTTGTGCTATCTGACCAGGCATGTTACTTTATTTACCTTTTTGAGCCTGGTATTTCTCATCTGGATGAGATGACGGAAGGATGTCATTAGGATTCTATGTTAAAGTCTGAGCATATTTTCTGGCATCCAATAAATATTCGAAAATGTTAGCTTGCCTTTTTTTGTTGTTGTCACTTAGATCACGATCAGAATCTTTCTGGGATGCCTGGGTGGCTCAGTTGGTTGAGCGCCCGACTCTTGGTTTCGGCTCAGGTCACGATCTCATGATTTGTGTGACTGAGCCTGGCATCAGGTTCTATGTGGACAGTGCAGAGCCTGCTTGAGATTCTCTCTCTCTCTGCCCCTCCCCAATGCATGCGTGCGTGCGTGTGCTCTCCCTCTCTCTCCCTCCTCAAAATCAATAAACATGTACATATATAAAAAAAAGAATCTTTCTTAGAATATCCACCCAACCTGATATTGTTTATTTATTTAGAATCTCAGGCAAATAAAGTAAATCAGACAGTAAAACAGCAGGCACTCTCTGCATAGGTACTCACCAGATCAATTATGCCAATATTATTCCAGCCTTGCATTATAGGGAGAAAAGAGATAAACGTGGGGATGACCCAGCAGCCTCCCAGCATTAACGCAATGCGCAGAGGGGTCATCTTGTTCCTATAGACCAGAGGCTGGCAGCAGATGGCATAATACCTGGAGAGAGAATAGAAGGTGTGGGTGCCATGGGAAAGGAAGAACGAGAGGGAAAAGGAGGGAAGAATAATTGAAGAGAAAGAAGAGGAGAGAAGGAGTAGAGAGGAGAAGGGGGACAAGAAGACGAAACATCGGGAAAGTGGGAAATTAGAGGGGCAAGTAGAGCATAAAATAAGAAAGAAAAGAGAAAATAATGGGAAAAAAAGAGGAAGTGGGTAGTAGAGAAAGGGAAGATGCAATGAGAAAAGAACAGAGGAACGAAAAAGGCAATTACACAATGAGATGTGGTATCGCCCCATGAGTTTCTGCTAGCAAAAATATAAACTTCAGATCACATCTGAGAGTCACTATCTGGAGTTGGCCCCACATCCCTCTTCCTCTCCCCGTATATGAAAAGCCTGACACTCCCTCACCTGACGGTCTGCTCTTTCTCAGGCGTGCTTCCGAAACTTACCTTCGTGCCTGGGCATTTCGGAAGATTCTGTCCAGCCCTCTGGACTGTAGTGCCCAAGGCAACTGTAGCGTCTTCGATAACAAGGTGACGTCTCCCAGGCTTGGCCCTACATCTGAGCTCTAAGAACTGTATCTCAGATTTGTCCCCATACTCTGAATTACCTGGCTATCTTGCAGTGAAATTCTAAGTCAGTGTTCCAGAGATCCCACTCCTCCCCTACATCAGACGCACCTGAGGAGGCCCATTTAATGCAAATTCCAAGCATCTCCTGCATCACAGTCTGTTGACGAGGGAGTTTGCCTCCTTCCATATGACAAATGGAAGTCGTAACTGCTGTTTGCTAAAAACGTCCAGCCCTTCTGGGCACATGAGCTTCCTGGCTTCCTTGTGGTTGGCTGAGGCCAAGTGATTGGTCTGGTCAAGGAGTTGGAAACAGAACTGACGTGCATTACCTCTGGACCAGCCCATTTAAGTGTTTCTCTGATGCCCAGAAGGTAAAAGTTCAAATTTTCCCTACTCCATCATCTCCTACCTACTGGTGGACACCACGTCGCCCCTATTTAGCAGGGTCTGCTCTTCCTCATGGAACTCACTGCTCATGGCTTTTTGAGTCCATATTCTGCCAATGTACTAGCCTCCTTCTTTCCTCCGGACAGAGATGCAACCTACTCTACTCTGATCTGGGCTCTAACTCCCAGACTGCTTCTTGCATGCTATTCCAGTCTTGGAAATCACCACTTCCACACCCAGGCAACTGTGGGAATTTGACAAGAGGCACAATACCCCAGTAGGTCTATCGGCTATTTGTCTTTGGAAGAGTCACAGAATAAGCGCAAACAGAAAGCCTGGGGGCTAAGCCTGTTCTTTAAGGTTTGATACCATTTAACGATGAGACACCCCCTTATACCCCTCATTTTATGCAATTTGCTTTAATTTTTCCCACCTCTTCTTTTCTTTTCTTAATTCAAAGCCTAACTAACGTAACAATGGCTATATTCTTTGAAGAGGTGGTGGTAGGACGAGTTGGGAAAGAGGGTGGCATAAGAAGGAAAGCTTGTCCTGTGTTGGAACATGAGACGTGGGGGCCTCAGGAACTGAGGGCAGAATTACACCTTTCCCTCCAAGGCGTCAGGGAGCAGCTGACCACACTGTGCCAGCAAGCTTCCTGTGGCCAGTAACACAGTGGGTGTCCTGACCTGCACCAGAGTGCAAGAAACGACCGACCAAAGAATGGGAGAAAGGGAACTCAGGAACTCATTTTCTCTATAAAACTGACATGGTGACAAAATCTGGCTAAAGATAGCTCAGCAGTGGAAAGAATCATGATTGGTTAGAATTCCCCCCATGATCTTGACTTATGAGAAAGGCCAATCATTATCAGAACGACAGGTTTTTCTGAATGGCGGTATTAACAATCATACAGATTTATTATTAACATAGAATTAATCATGAATTTGGGGTATATGAAAATATTTTTTAAAACACTTTTAAGATGTATTTATTTATTTTGAGAGAGAGAGAGAGAAAGAGAGCATGAACGGAGGAGGGGCAGAGAGAGAGAGAGGGAGAAAGAGAGAATCCCAAGCAGGTTCTGCACCGTCAGCAGGGAGCCTGACGTGGGGCTCAAACTCACAAACTGTGAGATCATGACCTGAACTGAGATCAAGAGTCAGATGCTTAACTGACTGAGCCACCCAGGCGCCCCTACTTTTTTTTTTTTTTTTTTTTTTTTACAAATTCTGCTCCTTTCCTCATGCACTGGAGGGTCTAGATTAGACATTTGGTTTTATCCATTTAGCATCCTTCCTCCTTTCTTTTGATAATAACATCCCAAAGCCATTGGGAATTACCTCTTCTCTGTCACTTTCATGTTGTTGGGAGAGCAAATGATGGTGCTCCCGACTTTTCTGGCCAGGGAGTGACCCAGTCAGACTTTTTCCTGGGACTCTGAATGCCACGTGGAGTAATGCAGAGATGGGGAAGTCAGCGAAGGTCTCTCTATACTACAGCACCCTCCTGGTGGGGCTAGGAGTAACTCTTACTCCTTGGATTGTTGGGCAGCCATGATCTTGCCTGTCAGGTCCTCTTTCTTTAGCTCCTCCTTCGATTAAATAAGCTACCGAGTATCTTTCCAATAAACTCCCTTTTTTTTTTCCTTTGCTTAAGCTAGTGTTATGGATTGAGTTTGTCCCCTCTTCCTTTCCTAAAAAAGTATGTTGAAGTCCTAACCCTCAGTACCTTGGAATAGGACCTTATTTGGAAATCGAATCTTCACAGAGGTCATAAGATTAAAATGAGGCCATTAGTGTGGGCCCTGATCCAATATGGCTAATGTCCTTATAAAAAGGGAAATTTGGACACAGATTCAGATATGCTCAGAGACAGCAGATTGGAATGGTCTGAAGCTAAGAAGGGCCAAGGAAAAATCCTTCCCCTCTAGGTTTCAGAGGTAGCGTGGCCCTGTTGACATCTTGGTTTCAGACTTCTAGCCTCTAGAACCATGAGACAATACATTTCTTGTTCCAAGAACCCAGTTTATGGTACTTGTTATGACAGCTCTAACAAACTAATAAAGTTGGCTAAAGTTAGTCTCTTGCCACCAAAGTTTCCTGCATCAGTAAAAATGGTTTCGAATGTTAGACATGTCCTCCACAGATACTTTAAGTAAGAATGTCTTGTTTCATTCAATACACTTCCATATCATAGCTCAAAGTTATAACATCCCTTCATCTACCATATCAAAGAAGGCAATCGAGGGCTAAGTGTAGAACAGATATTGCCCTATCTTTGCTGTATAATTTATGATTCTTGACGTGTGGAATAGATGTTGAATAAAGGCAACATTTCACGAATTTCGGTTGGATCTCCAGTGTCACAGAAATCCCAAAATTCAAAAAGACAAGCCAAAATTAAATACCCTGTGGGCCAAAAGGTAAGTTTGAGGAAGCAGGATATCTCACCTGAGAAGAGTCTTTAAGCTTCCATATGTGGACACAGATATTCAGAGGGTCATGTGGGGAAGACAGTAGAATTTACAGAAGAGGACTTCATAATATATAGTTATATTGGTGCTCAGAACACTTTTGTGGAAGTCTCTCTTTCTAAGTCTTGCTTGGCCAAGATGATTGTCTGATTCCCATGGTATGATGAATATCCTGTGCATAAGAAGATCTCCTCATGTTTGATGTGGGTGGGAGGATGGAAAAAATAGGTACAGAAGATTAAGGGGTACCAACTTCCAATTATAAAATAAATAAGTCATGGTGATGTTAAGTACAGCTGAGGGAATATGGTCAGTAGTATTGTAATAACCATATATGGTGACCAGTGGTAACTAGGCTTACTGTGGTGATCATTTCATAATCTATGTAAGTGTCATATCACTATGTTGTACATCTGAAAGCTATATAATATTGTATGTCAATTATACTTCACTAAAAATAGTTAGATTTAATTTTATTTTTTTAAGTTTATCTTGGGGGGGGGCGGAGTACAGGTGGGGGAGGGGCAGAGGGAGAGGAGACAAAAAATCACAAGCAGGTTCCCCGATGTTAGTGCAGCACCTGATGTGGGGCTCGAACTCATGAACCACGAGATCATGACCTGAGCCGAAGTCGAGAGTTGGATACTTAACCAACTGAGCCATGCTTATGCCCCGATTAGATTTAATTTTTAAAAAATGAAATGGTCTGCTGTCCGGTGTCCATGTCCATGGTCTGCTGCCCAATGTCCTCACTTTAATTCGCATTACCCCAGGTTACTAGAAGCTCCTGCCACAGAGGAGTCAATAGTGGTGACCGATTTCCTTTTGAAGTTCAACTTCAAGAGGGATACTGTGAATGTCGTGCACATTTTACCAATCTTTTACACATTTGATCTAGATAGTCAGTGCCCTGGCCAGTGAATTCCTGAAAGAAAGTTGCTTGGACAGCTCATTCCATAGGGGCTCAGGTGGGATACATCTATGTGAAAGACGCACAGACTGTTGTAGAAATTGACTCTTGCACGATGTGGGGTGGTTGGGTAAGCCTGAGAAAAAATCCTTTATCTCCTACTTTAAAAATCAGTGATGAGTAAAAGGAAAAAAAAAATTTTAATTTTACTTAGATTGCACTGGCCGAGTTGCAAGTGATAGATCAGGATGAATAAGAACATTGTGTCTTAGGTATGTGTTTGACTTGAATCTTTCCCTCTACATCATTTTTAGCCTGACGCTACCTTACCATAGACATACTTTGATTTTTTGAGTAGCATGTGGTGTAAAAAACATGAGATTTGTATTTGGAGCTCAGATGACAGCACCCACTTGACTGATGGGTTCAAGATTCTTACCAAAGCTTTGGCCCTGTTGAGGCAGCTTCCCTGAATAAGCCACCACATATCCTTCTATCTTTCCCAATAACTTTCTAATCTTTGCTTTCTAGCAACGAATCGAGAAAAATAAAAAATCCTTTCGAAGTCTGCATTCAAGAGTCTAAATTAGGTAGGTGAAAACAAACATCCCTGAATAAAATGATTAAAATAAAAATTGAATTTGGGGGTGCCTGGGTGGCTCAGTCAGTTTAGCGTCTGAGTCTTGATTTCGGCTCAGGTCACGATCTCACAGTTCGCAGGTTCAAGCCCCAAGTCGGACTCTGCACTGCACGGAGCTTGCCTGGGATTCTCTCTCTCTCTCTCTCTCTCTCTCTCTCTCTCTCTCTCTCTCTTTTTCTTTCTCTGCCTCTCCCCTGCTGTTCTCTCTCTCTCAAAATCAATAAATAAGCTTTAAAAAACTGAGTTTGAGTGTTATTTGACTAATGGAGCTTCCTTAAAAATTCTAACCTCTGTCTACAGATCAGGGACTAGACAGGAATCTGATAAGTTGATTGTCACCTGCCATGGTTACTGTTTAATTCCTATATTTGGATTATACTACTCCTGCAAAATCACAAAAATATGTACCCTATTGTGAACTGCCCCCAAAACACACATATAAATACCACCAGGCAGAAGTAGCTAAATTTGCAAGTTCTTTGGAGATCAAAGTGCACCAGTTGAGTTAGTAGGTTCTATTCATCTATTTACCAAGGGCTCTACCAGTATTATCTCATTTAGTCCCCACAACTATTCATGGGACAGGAACTATAAAGGCACCCATTTCATAGACGAGGACACAAACACACAGAAGTGTCAGGATTTGTTCAAGGTAAGAGCTGAGCTGGGATCTAGCTCAGGCCATTTGATTCAAGGGACAGGATTTCAACTTCACCACTATCACTTCACTCTGCCACCTTCCCTAAGCCCCCAAGGAATTATTCTAATTCTTTAAAAGCCACTTTGGAAACAGTCAAAACACTGGATCTCACAACTTGCAGAATCCTGAAATCCCTAAATCCTCTCTAAAAAGTGAAGTGTATCCAGGCCATCCTGAATGCACCAGGGAATGGGAATTCACCAAAAACCACTGAACTACTCTCTAAACTTCAGGCTTCTCTAAAGTTAGGGAAGTTTATTCCAAAATTGATTCCCTGTAACTTCCAGTTTTACCCTCTCGATCAGTTAAAAATTTCTATCTCTAATTCGTTCTCTGCATCATGGTCCTACAGACAACTGAAAAGAGCTTCCCCCTTCTTCTGAAATCCTACTTTGTGCAGGAAAAATATTCCCAGTTGTATTCAACCCAGGTTGATCTCACTCACCAAGAGATATTTGGCAATGGCTGGAGATATCTGTTGTCACAACTGGGAATGGTCATGCTTTGGGCATTCAGTGGGTAGAGGTCAGAGATGCTAAATGCCTTAAAATGGACAAGACAACCCCCCCACTCCCCAATAAAGAATCATCTAACTACAACATCCATAGTGGTGGAGTTGAGAAACCCTGGTTTAGAGGAGGTGATATACACCAACAGCCAGGGCTTCATGTCCTCTGCATATGCCATAGTGTGCCATTATGTCTTAACTATGGATGTCACAAAGAGAGCACAATACTCCAGTGCATTCTATATGGACCAGAAAAGACAATTACATTGCCTTCCACCCTGCTCACCATAACTTAATACAGCCTGGGGGACTCCCAGCAGTATAGGACACGTGTGCCCCCTCAAAGAGCTACAATCTAGGACAGGGGATGAGAAAAGTCTACCTTACCTGATTTGTAAGTTCCAGCAATGTTTCCCTTTTTACCACTGTATCCCTAAGGTCTCGTACAATGCTAGACAGAGTGGATGCTCACAGAATAGGTTGAATCAATAATAAAATAAATTCTACTTTACATTGTGGGACCAAGTTCTGGGGATGTAAAGGTCATATTTAGTAGAGGGATGGGAAGGTTTTCTCCAGCAAGTGTCTTTTAAGGATGGTGGAGAAGAAAGTGCAATCCATGTACTATAAATAGTATGGACAAAGGCCAGGAGACAGAGATTATCTATAGAAAATAAATCCATAAACCTGTATCCATGCATCCACATAGGCATACAAACATAAAGAGAGTACAAGTTAACTGGGACATAGAGTATTTGGAAGAAAATAGAACAAAATCTGTCTCAAAAGACCAGCTCAGGGGCAGTGGTTCTCAAACTGTAGCATACAAGGGAGTCACCTGGAGGGGTTGCTGAAATACAGGTTCCTGGAAAATCTGGTTATGGCGTCCAAGAATTCACGTTTCTGTTATTGTTACTGGTTGGCGATAACTGATAACTGATAACATAATAACTGATAAACGATGCTGGTGGTTTGGGAACTCCTGAGAACCTTTTTGAATGCTATGCTAGGATGAGTCTAGCAAAAGTTTTTTGAACTGGAAAACGTCCAAAAGTTCTTTGAACTGGAAAATGTCCACTGCGATCAACACTGCTGCATGCTCTACTAAAGAAGCTGAATTACAACAAATTCAAGAAAAAGGATCGTTGGTTCCCCTGCCAGGTGAACAGGGTTCATGAGGGAATGCGGTTTGGTCTCATCTCAGGAACGGATTTATCTGCAAGGTCTGTTCCCTAGACTTCCACTGGACAAGGCCCATTCTTCTTTCACTAAAAAACTTATACAAAGTGGTTAAATGAATGTTCAGGTGACAAGCGAGGTTCCAGGTGGCCAGGATTAACTAACACGTGGCATGGGTATTTGCAAAGAAATGTCTACGCAAAACATTTCAAACTACTGTTCGTAAAACTCCATTAAAATCCCCTTTGGTAGACCAGCCACCAGCTTCCCCAAATGCAGCCATGTGGAAAAGTGTGATTAAATTGCTTTTAAATGTCTCTGGGGACACAATTTACTTTGACAACTCTTAGAAGTCAGTCATGTATTTTAAGCTCCATGCTAATCTCTACCCCACCCATCCTACAATTAAGGAAAATTCTTCCTCCTCACTTCCTGCCATCCCACCACAGGGAAGGCAGAGGAGCAAGGAGAATAACGTGGAATCTTAGATTCTCAGACTTAGAGGAGATGTTAGCAGTCAACTTTATGTCTTTATCTGAGCATCTCGTCTTCCTGCCTTAACCAGTTATTAGCTCTGTGGTCTCAGGATTAGTTATGTGACTTCTCCAGGATCCAGTTTACTCATCTGAAGTGTGGGTATCATTATGTCCACCTCACTGACTCGCGGTGAGAAATGATGAGCTAGTGTTCAATACAGGAAGTTTTGGGTACATAATGCTTCATAAATAGTAGTTACTATCTTTTCTTACATATAAGTACAAGATCAAAGGGAATATATATATATTATACATATGAATTCAAATAGATTCAAATACATTCTGGAACCAGGGGCTCTAAATTATTTAACAAATAAAATGGAGGTCACCTGGTTCAACATCTCTCCTAGTAATGACGTGGTGAATGAGTTGGTCCCTAAAGGTGAACGGAAGCAGTGAGACCCTATTGGTTGCAAGCAATGAAGTAGATCTTGTGTAGTATCTTCTTATGGACTTAATCCAGGCCCTGCTGTCCTACCTGAAATAATTGAAAGTGACATCCTAGATGGTCCGCGAGACCAGATCTCTAGTCAAGATTAACTAAAGAAAGAAATGCCAACCGCAGGAGAGAACACATGAAGTCACATCTGGCTGCTAAGACCCAAATATTGAAATGGAATCAGGAAAACAAACCTTTCATCATAGTCCCCTCACCCCCCACCCCCAACTCCGAATTTATAAAGCACAAGCCAGTGGTCTTCAGGACTTAGGACTAGGGGGATAAAGAGCTCTGCAGAATCAATAAATTTATTAATTACAAGGGGTGTTTTGTCTTTAGCAAGACAATCAGTTCTAGCGTCAATCCTTTCATGGATATTCTTTCCAACATTTAACAAATCACGTGATGTCTTTGGGTCTCTGTTTCTTATGTGTAAAGGGGGATTAATTACATCTCAGCTTTTGTAAGAGGTTGTAGTTGTGTTGGATTAAAGATGGCCACAAATTCTTTGACATGCTTCCCATCCAGAGGTGGGGAGTCTGCTCCTTCCCTTGTGACTGCCTTGTGACTGCCCTGACCGAGAATACATTAGAAGTGTTGTATGCCGGTCTTGAGACTCATTTTTAAGAGGGCTCTTGGTTTCTCAAGGCCATGATCTGTCATGTAAGAAATCGAACATGTATGAACATGAGATCACATATAGAGAGCTGGGACCACATGGACAGGGACAGGGGCCCAGCTGAGCCCAGCTTTCCAGATGACGCCACCAAAGTGCCATCAATGTGTATGATAAATTGTCTTGGACCCTTCAGGCTTGTCCAGTCTCCAGCTAAACACCATCAAGTGACTTTAGCCAAGCCCAGATTCCTGATGCGCAGAACTGTGAAGTCTGGGAATAGTACATTGTTTTTTCAGCCATTAAGTTTTGGGGTAGATGTTATATGGCAACAGATAACTACAACTGAAATAAACAGGTAATATACAGTCTAGTGTGACCGTGGCAGTTCCCTGGCTGGACAGTAGTCCTCCCTCCAGTAGGGGATCTAGCCACATTTTGTGGCAGAGCTCTGGATGGAGAGATTTATCTTTCTCCTCATGGTAACTGGTTTTGTTACACTTCAGTTGCTCTGGTTCCCCTCTGAAGCGGTGTAGAAACAGCAGCGGCTTCAAGAGAAAGCTAAAGCGCTCCGCTTCTGCTTCCCAAGGGGTTTGGCAAGCTGCCAGTTGCTTTGAGAATCAAGGAAGACGACCCCAGCAGGGATATTCATCAGGAGCCAGGAGCACAAAGTGGGGCTGAGAATGTCGCCAAGAGCCGAGGGGGAACTTCGGGTTCCAGGAAGAAAAAACTGTGGGGGTGAGGGTTTGGGGGGAGACTCCTTTCTGTCAGAGATCTGAATTGTTTCCGCATCTCTGCCCTGGTTCTTCAAGTATTTTGTTTATGTCTGTGACACAGCACATCTCCAATCGTATTATAACTGTTTCTTGTCTCTGCTATAGCTACTACTATTCACACTATACGTGTTGCCCATTTACCGAGGGCACATTATGCAGCAAGAGGTGTATTCTATAACATATCTCACTCTCCTATAGCAACGCTGCAAGGCAGCTCTCATTCTCCACGTTTTAAATATGAGGAAACTGAGGCCCAGGGAGTTCAATCCACTTGCCTAATATCCTACGGCCAGGATACAGTAAAACTGGGAATTAAACCCACATCTGGCAAAGTCCGTGCCCTGGTAATGCTGGTGAATGGTCAGGGTGAGACCAAAGCAACCCTCTTCAGGAAGAAGACAGAGAACATGAGTGCCTTATAAGCTTTCTGAGCTGAGGACACATGGAAAAAATGTGAACATATTTAAATAAATTTAAAGATGCATATGATAAATAATATACAGGAATAAAAACTAAAAACCTACTGCAACAATCAAGAAGTGGGATGGGAGAAAAGGAGCGAAGAGGAGGAAGATGGGTTTGAGAGATATTTATAAAAATGAATCTACGATTTGGCTTCCAGCTGGTCATGGTGGATAAGGAAAAGATGACCTCAAAGAATTGCATTTAAATGACTAAAAGATGACTAATAGATGTGCCTTTTACGTACAAAGTAGAAGAGGATATTAGTTTATAACGGAAATTTCCACTTTGGGCACACTGGATTCAAGAAAACAGAAAGAAGCTTAAGGCGAGATATTGAACAGGTGGGTAGAGATAGGACCCCAGAGCCCAGAGATGGGACAGGACTGCAGGAGGGGTGAGAACAGAGGTTCAGGTGAAGCCATGGGATGGGTGAGCTCTCCAAAGGAAAGAAGGAGATCCCTAGTGCTGGAAGGCCGAGGGTCTAACCTTGAAGGATACTCGGCCGTACAACAGGAAGAAAAACACAGCAACTGGTGTCTGGGAAGTCACCCACAACAACCAGTAGAAATTCACATTTGGAAAGGAGAACAATAATGGAATAATACTTGTGGCTAACATTTATTGAATGCTTATTATGTACCATGCACTGATTTATGTTCTCCTGCATGCACTCAGTTATATTCTTCACGAACTCCAAAAGGAAGTTACTATTAACACAATGTTAGAGCTGAGAAGGTAAAACCCAGAAAATTTAAATAACTTCTCAAGATTACACAATTGGTAACCGGTCAAGCTGGGATTGAATCCAGGCAGTCTAGTCATTCTTAACTACTTGCTATACTGGCTATTCGAGAAGGGTAGAAAAATGAACACCAAAGTCAGACCAAGCAACCACAAGTCACATCTCGGAGCATCAGCTAACTGTGCCTGGAGCAGCTGCCGTGGACCAATCAGAATAGCACGAGGACAGGCGAACTCCTGTTTGCCTTGAGGCTGACTCTCAAGGAGCTTATCATCCAGGATGAGAAGGAGATAAACCAATGATTAAGATGAGTGATAACTGGGGCACCTGGGTGGCTCAGTCGGTTCAGCATCCGACTTCAGCTTGGGTCACGATCTCATGGTGCGTGGGTTCAAGCCCTGCGTCGGGCTCCGTGCTGACAACGTGGAGCCTGGAGCCTGCTTCAGATTCTGCGTCCCCTCTCTCTCTGCCCCTCCCCTGCTTGTGTGCGCACGTGCGCTTTCTCTCTCTCTCTCTCTCTCACAAAAATAAAAAATAAAAAAACATTAAAAATTTTAACAACAAGATGGATGATAACTGCTATGCTTATACATTTTTTAATTTTTTTAACGTTTTATTTATTATTATAAATTATAGAATCCGAAGCAGGCTCCAGGCTCTGAGCTGTCAGCACAGAGCCCGACACGAGGCTTGAACTCTCAAACCACGAGATCGTGACCTGAGCCGAAGTTGGACGCTTAACTGACTGAGCCATCCAGGCGCCCCACTGCTATGCTTATATTTAACATTCTATGGGCACTCAGAAGAAGAAACAACAACTCATGGGGAATGAAGCCTGGCCAGTGGGTAGAGACAGTGACACATTCTGTCAGAATACTGAAGGGTGAGTGTTCATCGGGAAAAGAAAAGGAACTTGAGGCAAGGCAGAACATGGGGTTATGAGGAAACATATCAGACTCAGGCTATGAATAACAGATCACTCATGGGTTGGAGCTGAGTTAGAAAAAACAGACCAAGGACACGCTGGGAAAAGCACTGAAAGACAAGGGAAGAATTTAGCCTATGGTTGATAAGGTATCACTGAAAAAAATTCGGGGCTTTGCACATGCCATTTTCTGGAACCTTCCTTCCAGGAGATGCCTCCTCTTCTTCCCCTTTACCTACTGACATTTGCATAATCCACAGATCCCAGCTTCCCTGTTACTTCCTCCCAGTGCTTACACTGCTTTGGAGGCCACATGCTCCAATAGCTTCTTTGACTTCTCCTTATTTGACTTCAATGGCCACCGATTTCATTATAATTACCTATTTACTACCTGTTCCCCACTAGACTAAAAGCTCTGTGATTCAGAGCTTTCTCTGGTTGTTCACCTCTGCACTTCCACTGCTCTGCTCAGCTCCTGGCAATTAGTTAAGTACTCAATGCATATTTAATGAAATGAATATAAAAATAAGAGTTCATATCCCGTAGCATGAGATTCAACTCAACAAGTATTACCATTATGTACAAAGTATGAACTTAGCCTCAAAGCGTATGTGAGAAAGGGAAACAGTACGCCTTCCTTTCAGAAACACATTTCAATCCCATTGGGAAAACAGATGTAACTGTGTGACACAAGTTCACAATGACAGACACCTTTTAGGTATACATTACAAAACTGAGTGGTGCCGCAGGGAGATCATTAAGAAACGCAGACACGGTTATCTCTGGCACAGGATGAAATACGCAACCTTTGAGTCAGAATCATATGTTTAACAAGTAAACCTGTTTTAAAAGAAAATCTGTGACTGACAAATCGTCGGAAGAGTTTTGCAGATAATATACATCAAGTTCTTGTGTTGCCAAGAGAAAGGGTAGGTAATTTGGTCGAACATGTCAGTGAGGACATCTTGCAATCCCGTAGAGAATGGCATCCTCAGTGAAGTGAACCATTTCAAGGGGAATTGCATTTGATGCCAAATACAGGACAAAGTATAGCATGGATTGGGGGAAGGGGATCAGAATGGTTACAAGTCTAAAAAGTATGGCATATGAAGCCAGTGGAAGGATCTAGGGATGTTTGGCCTAATACAAGAAGAGTTGGGAAGGGCAAACCTTTGTCTTGTTGTGGAGGCTCAATAAAGAGATCTGAAGGTCCCTTGGGCAGCCTAAAAGAAGTTGATGTCTGCTATTCTTGTCTGCCCAACATCCTTCTTCCAGAAGGAACTGCCATTCTCCCACGCCATACACCTTTGGTAAAGCTGTCATGGTGCCTCACCTCTGCCCAGCCACCATAATGTGTGAATGGTCAATGAAAGAGTGACTCAAGCAAAGCCAGCCAAAATTCTTCTATGAGAAAGAGCATTTAGGCTTCTCCTCCTGTGGATTCACAAGTTCATCAGGATGGTTTAAGACTCACTGGTCTAAGCCCAGCCTGAGACTCAATCCAACAAGAAAACAGCAAAGGGACACAAAAGACAGATATACAGAGAGGGACAGAGGCAGACAGGGAGACTGACAGAGATGGAAGAGAAAGAGAAGAAAAAAGAAAAGATAGAGTCAAGGAGGAGAGAGAGACAGAGACAGAAGGAGAGAGTGAGCCTCGATGGCATTGTTCAAACCCTGTAGACGGCCATGTCTAAGGTCAGACTTTTCAGCTGATTCAACCAATCGATTTATTTTCCATCATGTGTTGCTGAAAAAGATCTTACTAACATATCATCTGAGAAGTGAGTTGGTCAAAACACTACATTCAGGCAATTCATTGGGATACTGGGAAAGCCCTTTTCAAAAGCTTATTTTAAATATAAAGCCATTTGAGCAAACTAAAAATATATTCACAGAAGTCTGCTTCTTGCATATCAAATGACTGGAATTTGCAGACAGCTACTGTGTACAGTGGTAACCTCTAGGGTATATAGCTGTGGAGGTGCAGAGGGAGAAGAGAGACATTTTTATGTTCTACTCATAAGCCGGAGGCACTTTTTTTTCACAATGCTCAGGTATTATTGTCATGCTCATTAAAAACTGTGATGGGGAGGGCGGCGCCTGGGTTGCTCAGTGAGTTAAGCATTACGCTTCCGCTCAGGTCACCATCTCATGGTTCGTGATTCAAGCCCTGCGACGGGCTCTGTGCTGACACGAGTTCAGAGTCTGGAGCCTGCTTCAGAGTGTTTGTCTCCTTCTCTCTCTGCCCCTCACCTGCTAGCTCTCTCTCTCTCTCTCTCTCTGTCAAAAATAAACATTAAAAATTAAAAAGAAACTGCGATGATTAGAAAAGAGACTGTTGAAATGGATGAGACACAAGGTCATGAATGAGGGTGGTGGGACCAAGGAAGACGAATATGGGAGTGAGTGGGAGGAAGGATCTGCTGACAGGAGACAGCCAGGGCTCCAAAGGGGGGAGAATCCAGGGCATTTTGTGAGAAAGCAGAGAGAACACGTTGGTCAGAAAGACTTCTGCGCTCTCTGCCTCGCTCAGATCTCAGAGGGAACTCCTAACACTAAAGTTAGAATGTTTTCAGAGACTGGAGAATGTGCTGGTCTAGGAGCACTTTCGGCCAAAGGCGATCCTGGATACTTCTGTGCTCAAGAAGTGTCAATTTCTAGCACAGGGAAGATTCAAGTTTCAAACATATATTTTAGAGGTTAGTAAAAGTGATGGCTCCCAACCCCGATCTACCTGGTCACCTAGTCTAGCCAGGACCATTTTCAACTACCCTCCATATAACCGTTGTTAATAGTTTGATGCAATTTCATTCATATTCTCTCTCTGTCACTCACTCACTCACTCACTCACTCACTCACTCACCTATACCTAAATATAAATATCTCTATATTTATTTTACAAAAGTGGAATTATCCTAAACATTGAAATCTGACACTTGCTTTTCCCCCCAATTAACACAGCAGTGATATCTTTCTAGGGCAACACACATAACTATTTCTCATGGGTTTTAGTGGCCAGATTAAAACTCAGTACTCTATCACAGATACTTAGTTGGTTTTCATTCACCACAGAACCTTTGATTCAAAATAGTCAACTGTACTATAGTGCTTTTAATGCACTTTTCTGGTCTCCCATGACCCATACATACTATATGATGCATGTAGCTTAATTATGCTTTGGAAATTACTTCTAATGAGGCAATAAGCTTTCATTAATTGGATTTAATTCTCAAAGCACCAGGAAGCACAGTGGATGGAGCACTGTAGTTGGGAAAAAGCATTTTATAATATTAATGGAGTCCTGCTTCTTGCTCTGATCCAAGGGTCTGCCATTCTGGAGGAATTAAGAATCACAGTGAGCGTTTTTGCCTGGGAAGCATGACCGGAGATCACTAATCCCTGTAGAGTCATGGTAGCTCCAGAAACAAAGACAAACATCTTAACAGGAATCACATGATGAACAATGGGCACCGCACCCCCCTGACAAGCTCCCCCTGTGCTCTGGCCCAGCCCAACTGTCAGGTTGGACAGAGCAAAAACAGAAGCTAACTGATAAATGAAAGCTTACACTTCCAGACTAAGATGTAGTGTTGTCATGTTCAGGGTGAACCTTCCATCCCAATGAGAATATCATTCTTGGGACAGGAGATGCTAGAAACAATTGGCAACCTTCCCAGGCTCCCTGAGGAAAACCGGCCAAACGAAACCATCTGACTCCATCTTATTTATGGTATCAGAGGTTTTGATGTCCACTATCCGAGAAGGAAATGGAACTAATGGCAGCCAAAAAGTTTTGAGAGAATTCCCTCAAAAACAGGGTACACTGAACACTCCATTTGTTGAACAGCGTTTACCAAGTGCCTACATCAGTAGGTTGGTTGCCCTTATTGGTTAATTGCTAGTTTCCCCATTAAAAGGTAAGTTCCATGAGGGCGAGGACATTGTCCTTACTCATATCTTTTTTTTTTTTTAATGTTTATGTTTTGAGAGAGAGAGAGCGTGCGAGCAGGGGAGGGACAGAGAGAGAGAGAGAAAGAGAGAGAGAATCCCAAGCAGGCTCCATGCTGCCCGTGCAGAGCCCGATGCGGGGCTCAAACCCATGAGCCATGAGATCGTGACCTGAGCCGAAGACGGACGCTTCACCGACCTAGCCACCCAGGTGCCCCTCCTTACTCATATCTTTGCACTTTCTCCTCTCGGGGGTGATAGAGACATATGATTCCACTCGAATGTGTTCTATAAGAAACAAATGAGCAAAGGAAAATAAAAGAGGCACGCCCCCATTCTTAAATACAGAGAGCAAACTGGGGTTGCCTGAGGGGAGGTGGGGGGAATGGGTGAAATAGATAGAGAGGAATAAGAGGTAAAAACTTCCAGTGACAAAATGAATAAATCACAGAGATGAAAAGTACAGCATAGGGAATACAGCCAATAAGATTGTAATAACGTCGTGTGGTGACAGATGGTCACTATACTTATCACAGTGAGCATTAAATAATACATAGAATTGTTGAAGCATTATGTGTACACATGAAAGTAATATAACACAGCATGTTAATTATACTTTAATAAAAGAGTATAAACGCAAAAAAAAATACACGATAGATTTTAATCACCACTGCACTAACTTTTACAAAGAAGAATCAGTTTGATGGGGTCAGGGAGAGCTTCCAGAAGGAGGCAAGGATTGAGCCTAAGTCTGAAAGATACACAAGAGAGGAGGGGGCAAAGGAGTTTCCAGGTACAGGGAGGAGCCAAGGCCCTGGGATGGCTGGGCCCAGAGCACTGGAGACAGAAAGAAGGCAAAGACAGCTTGCAGCCCCGGGAGTAAGGCTGGTGAAGGGCATCAAGGGAGGTTGGGGACACAGACAGGAAACAGATGGCACAAAACCCTACGGGCCCAGGAGTCTGGTCTCGATCTTCAGTGCACTGCATAGCCATTGAAGGGTTTTAACCATGACTCTGGCTATGAGATCTTATAAGACGTGAGCAGATTGGAGGAAGATAAAGTAGATGTGGGGAGAACAATTAGGAGGCTGCTGAAGCGGCTTATGCAAGAGATGGCATTAGTCTGGGCCAGCATGATAAAAGTTGGAGAGAAACAGTAGGATCTGTTTAGGAAAGAAAATCAGTAGGACTTATTGATTAAACGCAGGGGATAAGGAAAGACCGCATGTAGCGTAACTACCTGATTTCTGGATGATGCAGCGGCTGGAGCAGCTATTCACTGATGAGGTCCAAGTTCGGTAAGAAAAATCTTACCCATGGAGGGTGCATGGACAGTTGCAGGAAACTGAAATGAACATCCACCAGCACTGTGTACTGTGCCAAGCTGGGCCAACGCAATGCCTCCGCCGGACTATCTAACTCAATCCTAACTGCAATCCTATAGAACAGGTGCTATTGCCCCCAATTTTAGAGACGAGAAGACAGAGACTCAGAAAAGCTTAATAACCTAAGACCATCCTCAGAGTTAAACACTGGCAGAGCGGGGGTTTGAATCTCACCCTCTTCAGTTCTAAAGCAGATGGTTCTTCATGACCAGACCATACTGCTTCAAGACAACGAATGCCCGCCTTCGCGGGGAAAATTCCATGATTTCTAAAGCCCCTGATAATTCATCTAGAACTCTGAAGCCAAATCTTCCTAGGGAACCTTCAGCCCCCTTCTCAGGGCCGCTCCGAGTCAATTTTCCACACTAGGAAGATGATTCTATATGTCCCCCCCAATCTACACTCCCTACTCAGCTCATTTTCTTCCCCTTGCTTTTACCCAAAACTCAAGGTTACCTCCAGGTGCCACGATCACCTCAGCTCTGCCCCCTCCAAGTCCATATGATACTTACAGTCTCAGCACTCAATTTGGCAATGACCCCATGTGGGCTACCCCTCAAGACTTCCATGTATTTTCTACCCCCTTATATTTTATTTCTTCTCATGTGAACTTTCATACAGTATATAGTGACTGGCTTAAAGTGTTTCATGTACTGAAGTCGGACTGCTGGAAACAAGCAGATGAACACAAGTTTCAAACCATGACGTGCTTTGGGTCTGCTCGCCAACCAACAGTTCAGTTTTACCAATGTCGCTATCTGTAGCGAGAGAGTCTCATTAGACGTGCATTTAATTTAAGCACATTCGACTCTATGTTCCTGGTACAGCAAGAGAGAGAAAGAATTCGCACAATTTAAATAGAGCAGGCCATTACACCTGCCATTCCAATCAATAAGCACCATCCCATGGGACAGGAGATGAATCCACTGTTCCTGCAGCTGGTTTCAGGCCCTCAGGACCTTCCCCAGTGTCAGAAATTCTCTGGACAGACTCTTATTTGAGTGTTTAAAGACATATTTTAGACACATCACAATCTCTAATTTTAGTCAAATGCTTTTCCTGTCCCCCAGTTAAAGAAACAGTGACCTATCTCTAGACTGGAAGAATGACTGGGTCTGTTGGACTCCTCCGGAGATAGGAAAGGCTTGTCCCATGGGAATTCTGGTAACATATTACTGGCATGTGTTATCAGAATTTGGGAACTAACCCTACGATACGAGTACTGTGATGGCGGTTTGCGATCCTGTAATCGTCTGACCTTTAGACTGCATTCTGCTTTTATGACTGAATACAAACGGGCAGGAATTGGAAAATAAAAAGTCCAAATACCACTGATTAACGTACACCTCAAATAAATAAGGCCACGATGGAAATCGTCAGGCCTCCTGAAGTCAAATGTGAAGCAAAAGAATAAAATTATGCAAAGGAATTAAATGCTAGCCGTGCGTCCCCCAAACGAATCATTACTGGGGATTTTAAAATCATCTTTAACTTTCTGGAAAAGATTCTCCACAGTTGCATGCACATACCTAAATATGCATATAAAATTCTGACGTGGACACATTTTGGGAGAGGAGGTCATGTCGGAACATCAAACTATCCTTCTGAACCACCCTAGCTGCCTATTGGGGAAGGCATATTACTTCCTGCTCCCTCAGAGTTTGTTCGTGCCATCAGTATAAATTTAGAGCTCTACCGTAAACTGATTGCCAATACTTATCACTCTCTAGATTGTGAACTTCCTACAGGCCGGTTCTAAGCCTTAACCACCTCTGTGTCTGTAGGACCTTAGGGAGGGCCTGACTGAAAGGGAGCCCTCTGCAAAGACTGGAGAGTGGGGGAATCCGTGAGTACCCAGAATTTATCTCTCTGAGATTCATCACTTCTGATGAATTAGGGAAAGGAAGAAAGGCGTGGCCCCATAGCCAATCAGGTCCTTGTCCCCAGCATGGAGCTCTGCTGTCACACTGCTCTGTCCTCACCTGTCCAGAGAAATGCAGCACAGGTGAAAAATCGACGCCGTCGTGAGCAGGACGTCTAGCGATGTCCGGACCAGGCAAAACATCTCCCCATAAATCCAGATGTCCTGAACCAGCTCGATGGCACCAAAGGGCATCACCAGCACCGAGACCAGCAGATCCGCAAAGGCGAGGGATACGATGAAATAATTGGTCTTTATCTTCCTGTGAGAAGAATGTATAAGGAAGAAGGCAGGGGGAGAGACAAAGGAAAAGGTGGGAGAAAGGGGCAGGACAGAAAAAAGAGGAGAGGGAAACAAAGAAAGAAGGGAGAGAGACAGAGGAAAGAAAAGTGAGACATGCAATGAATTCTGTGAAATTCCCTTCCCCCCTCTGTCATGCAGCGTGTGTGGTCCAGCCACCCCTGACCTCCTGCACCCAAATCCTTCTCATCTTCTTCCCTGCGGCCACACTGGCCTGATTTGAGCCCTGGTGCATGAAGCATGGCCTCTACACAGGCTTCTCTCTCTCCCCACCCGCCCTTCCCTTCAGGCCTTGTTTGGTTATTCTCAGGGAACCCTCCCAAGGCACCCTCCTCACAAACGGTGTCAAATTCCACTGTTTTCCACACTTAGACTGACTGCTGTGTGCCTCACATTTGTGACATGGGCCAGAACCGAGCTTTTACATTTCCTTTGCATTGTAAGTGGATTAGTGCATGCCTTGCTTAGAGAGGAAGGCCGTAGGTGAGCCAGGATTGTATCTTTTATCCCATTTTGTGGCCTGGTGGCTCTCGACCCAGGCTCAACACCAGAATCACCGGGTGAGTTTTTATAAATATTGATGCCCAGGTCTCTCCCCAGATCAATTAGTTCAGAGACTTTGGGTGGTTAAACCCTCCCCCACCCCCACAAGGATTGTCAGATAAAATATGACCTCCGAGTTATAAAATAGGCCTCCGAGTTAAATGGCAATTTCAGGTAAACAATGAATAACTATTTACTATAAGTATGTTCCAGACACTGCATGGGACATACTTATGCTACACACTAGCAATTTTCAAAAGGTCTTCAGGTGACTTGAACTGCAGCTGGGTTGAGACTGATGAAGTGGAAAGAGCAGAAGATACAGGTCTAAATCCAGATCAGTCACTGAGCACCCACCCCTCTCTGAACCAGTGGGGAGGTTAGACCAGACATGCTCTCAACAATTGTACATTTATAGTGATCACAACTGTTACCAAACACCTCCCCCCAACCCCTCCCAAAGCTGAACACGGGAAAAAAAAGACGGGACGGAGATCCGTGTAAGTGCTTACACCGGCTATGTCATCATGGGGAAATCACGTGTGATCTCTTCCCTGCTCTGTTTTACCAACATCATTTCCCTCTCATAATTTGAATTGTAATGGGAATCATAGTTCAGACCCCAGCTCTCCAGGGAGAGCCTCCTCCGGTTTCCTCCTGCTACTCACCTGAGCTGCCTGTCCCTGCACACAGCCACCATCACCAGCAGGTTCCCCAGGATGGCCATCAGGATAACCGCCGAGAGAAACGTGAGCAGCACGACCTTCTCCACCGACCCAAAACCCTCCTTGGAACTGGAAGACACACGCATGCACACACACACACACACACACACACACACACACAGAATTGAAGGAAACTCTGAGACACAAGGAAGAAAATTAATTTTTTCCTCACTTATCTTCAGGAAGGTAGCTTCACCATCAGCAGCCGT
This sequence comes from Panthera tigris, assembly GCF_018350195.1. NCBI lineage: Eukaryota > Metazoa > Chordata > Mammalia > Carnivora > Felidae > Panthera > Panthera tigris. Next base: position 196,903,939 of record NC_056660.1, on the reverse strand, counting down.
AATCCATATTTATATACACCTGGTATATGCCAATGTCTGTACTCGTCACTTTACATATTATCCTACTTAACCTCCTACATAATGAGGAGGCGGCAGCTCAGAGAGGTGAAGTAGCTACCCTGCCATTACGCAGTTACTCTCTGCCAGAGAGCTTGTGACGTTCCTTCAGAGCACTTACCTCACTCAGCCTGTGCTCAGAAGCCTTATTTGGTTGATTCCTGTCGTGCACACCTCCCCAGCCAGGAGGTAAGCTCCACCAGGCAGAGAGCCTGCCTGTTTTATCCACCGATCAGTTCAATCTCAGTGCATCACTCACAGTTGTTGGATGAAGGAAAGTTGGTGTTGGATGAATGAATGACGGTAAGTGGAAGCAGGGTCTGCATGAACACGAGGCCACCCTGTCTCCAGGACCCCACCCCTGCCCATGCAGAAGCTGCCCTGTAGAAGTGGGCTATTGCGGGGAGAGGTCATGGCTTGAAGGCTGTTCTAGCAAAAAGTGGACCTGAATAAACTGATCTCAGATTCTGTGAGCTCCACTGGAAAGATAACAGCCAATCAATAGGCTCAGGGACTCCTTTCAACTGCCCTGAATCACATTTCTTTTGGTGCCCGATTGAATAGCTCACATTTGTGTTCTTGTCAATTCCAGCATCTGAATTGGTCCTGTGAACCCTGCCCTCCTATCGTAAACTCGGCATTTTGTTTTATTAACTTGGAAGCAAGTGTCTTCATCAATAAAAGCATAACATCCGTAGGTTATTAAAAAGCTACAGAAAAAAGGTTTCCGCTTTTAATAGAGTAGTAATAAAATTTTCTCTTTTAATCACGTTTCAAAGGGTCTCAAAACTCTCAGTGCCAAACCCTACATTTCAACACGGAGAAACTGAGGCCCAGAGTGGAGAACTGAATTGTCAAAGTATATTAGTGTCTGGCCTAGGAGAGGCTGCTTGTCCTGTGAGCCTGGAAACACAGGGTCCCAAGCAGCAAGAAACAGCTGTCTTGACTGAGCTACTCTGACTGAAAACCAAGATGGCTGTTGGCCCCAGATGGCAACAACCCACCGGATCCTAGCTCTGGCCTCGTCCCCAAATTGTTTTCCATTAGGCCTGGCATGGAAGACAAGGTGCCAACTGGAATAAGGAACCAGTATTATAGTGGCTGAAGAGCCAGCAAGCTCCTTCACTCTGCTGACAAGTGTTTGTGTTGACTGATTGAAGTCATCGTGGCTAAGGTTCATAAAAAGAAATTCAAGTTATGTTCATCTAAACCACCCTTCCACATCCAAATTCCAACTATCGACAGGTTACAAGTATTGAACAGGGGAGATGTGATTCAGGAGGAAAAAGACTTCCACAGGGTAATATGGCTACCCCAAGCTAATCTGATCTCAGGCCATGTTATGGCAAGTAAAGTGGCCAACAAAGGAGGTGAGAGTGGGATTTCCCCTTGTTCTTCTCAGAGGCTCTGACTGAGAGCCCTTCGGAAACATGTTCTCCCCGCACAGCCTCTGCCCTTGCTCTCTGCCTTCCTCCTGGAATGCTTCTTCGGGGCTGGCTTCTTCTTGTCACTCACATCTCAGATTCAAGTGAGGCCCTGTTGAATGTGCCACAACCAACAAACATTTTGCAGTTTCTGTGAACCACTTGTTATCCGAAATGACTTCTGTTGTTGATTCCTGTGGCCCATCCTCACACAATGACTTTGTTTCGCTTTTTTCACTGCAACTCCCAGATCCTAGCACAGCGTCTGGTCTAGAATATGTGCGTACAGGTATGTGTAGTACATAGGAAGTGCTCAGTTATGTTAAGCTAACTAAGTGAAAGAAAAAACATACTGCATTCATAACGGTGAGGTTGAGGCTTCAACATCTTTGAAGACTGATTGAAGGTACTAAGAAGATTTTGCCTAGAGAAGAAAAGACCCAGAGATAAGACACAAAAGCTGTTTTTAACTATCTTGAAGCACTGCCATCTGAAATGAGAGTAGATTCCCGCATTCATTCATTCAACAGCATTTTCTGAGCACCTACTCTGCATTAGGCATTGTTGTATATATTGTGGAAGCAGATAAGCCAAACAGAACAGACAATGAATAGCTAAACAAGAAAATATGTAAAGTGTCAGGCTCTAATACACGCTATGGCAAAAAAAAAAAAAAAAAAAATCTAGGAGGGACAGGAGGACAGGACTGCCAGAGGGGGTGAAGGGCTGGCTATATAATAAGGGTTGTCACAGAATGCTCTGTGATAGGGTTGTCATACTTTCTGCCCTGCAGGCTTGTGGAATCAAGGGGGACCAGTGATCGGGTTGTAAGCAGTGGTTCTCAACTTTAGTTACATACTGAAATCACCTAAGGAGCTTTAAAAAGTGCTGATGCATGGACTCCAATCTCGAAGACACTGATTTAACTGGTCTGGGCTTTGTGGCCTAAATATTGGAATTTTTAAAAGCTCTCAAGGGATTCAGATGTGCAACCAAGGTGGGGAATCACTGCCAAGAGAAAGGTAACATTTAGTAACGGGTAGTAGAACTTCCTAACAACTAAGAATGATCCTCAACAGCTTCCTGGTGTTGTTTTGAACTCCTTGGCTCAGGAAATGTTTAAGAATACCTAGACGTCAATAAAATACCACTTCACACCTGTTAAGATGGCTATTAGAAAATCAAACAAAACTGAAAAATAACACGTGTCGATAACCACGTGGAGACAGCGGAACCCTTGCGCATCCTGGTGGAATTGTAAAACAGTGCCTTCACTGTGGAAAGCAGTGTCCCAAAATAAATTTTCGCAGAAGTTTCTCAAAAGGCTAAACATAGAATGACCAGGGGAGTCAGTAATTCAACTCCCAGGTATATACCCCCAAAGAATTGAAAGCAGGGACATAAATACTTTTCTACCTATGTTTACAGCAACATTATTCACAGTAGTAAAAAGGCAGAAATGACCCAAATGTCCATCAACAGATAAATGGGTGAACAAAATGTGGTATATACATACTACGGAATACTAATCAGCCATGAAAAGAAATGAAGGTCTGAAACATGCTACAATGGACATAAACCTTGAAAACATTATACTTAGTGAAATATGAAATAATTCCGACAGAAAGACAAATATTGTATGATTCCGCTTATAAGAAGAGCCTAGAACAGGCAAATTCATAGAGACAGAACACAATAGTGGTTACCAGGGACACGGAGGAGCAAGGAATGAGCAGTACGGAGTTTCTGTGAGGAAGAGGAAAAAATTCTAGAAATGGATAGTGGTGATGGTTGTGCACCATCGTGAATGTACTTACTGTCACTGGGTTATACATTTAAAATGGTTATTTTATATATTAATGGTAAATTTTAGGTTATGCACACTTTATCGCAATAAAGTTTATATGGATGACCACAGAGAGGATACTGAATCGGGCTCCTGCGTTGGAGGCAGATTGGTCTGGCTGATTTTAGATCACTCTCTTATCTATGGACAGTGACCTGAACATATTCTTAGAACACGGATTCTCCATCAACCACATCCTTGTCATTAGAGCCATCTCCTCTATACTGCCTTTCCTCTTATCGGAGAAAAGACCAGATTGAGGGTATGTGGTGAATACCTCTGGCACTAGAGAATGTACATTTCAAATCAAATGGGAATATCAGGGTCAGAGGTTCCCAAGTCAACGTTATGGTTCACTTGTGGCACACCAATTAGGAGCCAGAAATAACTAAGCTTTAAACTCAACTTTGAATGACAAGCACAATTTAACAATGGAAGGAGCTTTTCCAATTAAGCAGAACTGTCCACTGAACTAAATGTAAGTCCAGTGGTAATTAAGATAAATCAGGAACCACCTAGCAAAATCCACGTTAGATCGCTGGGTTACCTTGGACTTCCTCCAACCACTCCCTGTCAACCACTACCAGGTACTTCTCATCTGGCCAAAGAGCAGTCCACTCCACTAAATTGGTTCTTTGACACTTATGCTTGTGGTAAATTTTGCTTTCTCTTCTCTTTTGCTTCTTTCAGTGATCTCTTGATCTATTGATAAAGAAACACCACACACTTGTTGGCTCTGTGTACCATTTTCTCAGCTCTTGATAAAAGAAAACCTGGGTCAGTAATTCTGGGCAAATTTTCCACATAGGTCAGTGTATGTGAAAAAGGATGATAAATGATAAAGTAAAATATCAATAAGTAATCATGGTGAGTTATTAGTATCAGAAGCCTGCAGAGGGACAATAGCCTAAGGAAATTTTAGGTTTGTTTGTCACATCACCGAGAACAGTTGGTTTCAAGGTTTCACACACATACACACACACATACTATACTTTCTTAGGAGTCAAGAATACTTATCTCTTTTTTTTTTTTTTTTTTTTTTTTGCACTGGCCATGTTAGTAACAGCTGTGTAGCTTCTCTGAGCCTCAGTTTCTTCATGGATCCGTTAAGGAAGTTAGATTAAAACTCTCGTTGATCAAATATGTATTGACTGCCACCCATATGCCAACCATTGTGCTATGCACGGGGATGCAGCAGTAAAGAAAGTGACAGAGACCCTACATTCACAGAGTTCACACTATTGATGAAAAAAACCAAGCAAGTGCACAGCTAAAGAAATATAATTGGCGATCAGTACCTCAAAGTGACACTCTCAAACTTAAAATGTTCATGTGCATCTGCTGGGGATCTTGTTAAAATGCAAATTCTGATTCTTTTCATCTGGGGTGGGGGCTGGGGCTCTGCATTTCTCACAAGCTCCTAGGCTCACGAGGAGCATCGGTGATGCTCATGCTGGTGGTTCATGAATCACACTCAGGGTAGTAAAACTATCAAGGGCATTGACACGATGGTGGATGGAGAACAACTGGATTAGAGGGAAGCTAGGTAATCAGGGAACATGGGGAGGGATGTTCAGCTGAACTGTGATACGTGCAGAGGATCCATGAGTTAGAGGAGCCAGGAGAGCAAATGCAAAGGTCCCAGGACAGGAAAGATATTTTGCGTTTACCATCAGAGGGGAATGAGCAAGGAATAAAGAACCTGGGGGGGGGGGCTCTGAACACCCCTTGGGCTTTGTATGCACTGCCGAGAAGCTTATGTTCTATTAGACAATACATGAGAATGCAGTGACGTGATTTAAGCAGAAAAGTAGCCCTGCGGATGTGAATGTGAGAGAAAGTCAGTGAACCTGTCAGGGGCCCTTGCAAAGCTCAGGTCAGTGACGGCAGTGGCTTGGAGTAAGGTCGTGGCAGTGGGTGGAATAAAGGTATATTTGGGAAGTAAAGGGATAGGTAAGAACAACAGATCGATGGATGGATAAGAAGAAATGGAAATTACATTTCTGAATTGCTTATCTCAGTAATGAGATAGGAATTTAATGAGATGAGAAAAACATGTTGTGTGAGATGCCTATAAGACATTTAAATGAAGGGACGCGCGGTTGGCTCACTCAGAAGAGCCTGAGACTCTTGATCTCAGGGTTGTGAGTTCAAGCTCCACGGTGGGTATAGAGATGACTTAAGAAAAATTTTTTTAAGACGTTCAAGTGAGTGTGTCGAGGAGGCAATTGGATATGTGTGTCTGGAGTTCAGAAGAGATGGCTGAGAAGGAGATATATACTTGGGATTTTCAGCATTTGGTGGGATTTAGATCTCAGGGGAGGGATGAAATCACCCAAGAAGAGGGCCAGGGGCTTGATGAACTCCACTACTGAGTCATGCAGGAGAGAAGAAGGAACCAGCAGAGGAGAATGAGAAAAACGCCCAGGGATTTCTGAGGAACCTCAGGCGAGTATGGTATTGTGGAAGCCAAGAGTGAAGAAAACATCCGGTGGAAAAAAAGAAGTGTCCCCTCGATAGCTCCCGGCAATACCACAGAGCCACTTCTGGGAATGAGGGGGGAGCCAAGGAGGCAGGGCAACTCGAGAAGTTCTTCTGTTTCTTTTTATGTATTGAATTTTCCAATCAAACTCTGTTTGATAAGAAGGCTCCATCACCAGATCCATGATCTCTGGAGAATGTGCCAACTGTCCCATTCCTTGTAAGTCCCGGTCACAAGGGGGATATGTGAAAAAGTCATCCTTCTCTGTTTAATTTTCTCCACTGCAGTTTTTCCTTTGACAGTATACATCATTTTCACAACTAATTATGTTGTGTGTGTACTGTCTTCATTACCTTTATTAGTTGCCATGAACAAAATCCATGGCACTTGGAGTACACACAGGAGACTTAAGCTCAGATAATATTTGCACTGATAATAGTTCATGTAAATTAATGTTCAAACGCCTTTTTAGGTAAAATGGAAATAGCAGAGTCCCTGGGAATGTTAACTGTTTTCCTCTATACCAATAACTTCAGAAACGTCGTAACTGTAACCTTGTCAAAGCTTACATCATTTCCTTTAAATACGTGCGCGGTTTTGTCCTGGGTTTCTTGACGGCCTAATGTACAAACGATGGCCAGATCCTAGGTAACAGGAAAACTCTTACTGCCAATATTTGCAGCAACCAGTCCAGAAAGGTCAGGACTTATTCAATGGCTCTCTTTCTTCCCTCCTACCTGCTTCCACCTGAAGACCAACCACCGAAAGGCAAATATGACCCCCAAACCAATTACATGAGAGCCCCTCACTTCTTTGCAGTTCACCTCTTGCTTCCCTATGCCAACAACCTCCGATCAGAGCTGAAGCCCCACTGTTTTCACTATACTCTTTTCTGCTCTCTTGCCTGACTTTGAGTCTTTGCAGACTGAGAGTAGTGATGGCCAACCCCCTTGCTGTAGCCTCTGTTGAATGTCTCTATTCTATTCACGTGGTCTTAGTTCCTTTCCACATTCTAGATATGTTCTAGGTATTATCCTTACTTGGAATCCTATATTTTCAAATACGCTGGGGGACTATTTCTTATTTGTTTTATGTGACTTTGGGTTCTTAATGGTAAGTTTTCAGGTCTTCCAGTCAGCTTTTTTTTTTTTTTTTAAGTATGATTTTTCCCTTACAAAACCTTTTTTTTTTCCAGAAAAAACTAAATAAGGTAATTCATATAAAACCGTTCCATGATAAGAGCATCAGAGCAGTGGTGCTCCAGAATCACCAGGGAATATCAAAGCTTGGCTTGGATTTCCGGATCCACCCACATAGTTTCTAATTCCGTACATTTCTAACAAGATCCTAGGTGATGCTGATGCTGCCGGTCTGGGGACCACACTTTGGAGGCCACCGAAGCAGAGCATTGGACAGGATGCCCTCTACCCCAGCCCTCATCCCTCCATTGCAAATCACTTTCTTTCGCTCCTACATTTGGAACTTCCTATTTGGAAGTGGGGCGATTCTGACGTGGCTTTATCGAGCACCTACTATATGGCAAACAATGCACCAGGGAGGTTTTCCCCGCTGCCTCATTTCATCATCTCAAGTACCACGTAATCTAATATCATGATGTCTTCTTTCTGAAGGGACCGGTGCTCAGCGTATCTGGGAAACGTAAGCTCCTACAACTATCAGGTGGGGCACCTGGGACTTAAACCTACACATTCTGATTCCAAGCCCAGTGCTTTCCCCACTAAATTTCAAACGTGCTCGTTTGAGATTGAATAACATTCCTTTAAAAAAAAAAAAAAAAAAAGACGTGATTAAGTTTTACGTGTAGTCTACAAACTTGATATCCAACACGCTGATGATGACAGCTTCATATGCTTTGTGAAAATACGCTGGCTACAGAAAATGGTAGGGATCACAACATCTTTACAGGAAGAAAATTACTCAAAATAGAGCTTCTATGCAATTCCTAAAAAACCTTGTTTCTCGTTGTTTTTGAGGGTGGGAGGGTGGTGCCGGTGTTTGATGCACAGCTGATGAAGGTTAGATATTTTTCAAACACAAACTCGTGGAGAATTCTAGTGGCAAGCTTTTAACAGGCTTTTCAAGAGCCTCAGAGATTACACATATGGGGCATGAGAAAAACTTCAAAGCCTAACGAGGCTCTGTCTGTAGAGAGTATAATGGGAGTTCAAAGCTGCAAGGAATTCAAAAGATATCAGGATCGAAGACACTGTTATCTGAGGCCAAGCCTGAATGCAAAGCCAAGCCAGGACCCATGTGACAAAGTGAGATCTACATTTGGGAAGATTCTCGCTGCGGTACAGTATGTTAACTACCAGGGCTTTTTGGAAATAAAATGCTAAGTGATAATGCCAGTAAATTACACCTTAGGGGCGAGTCTCACTTTAAGAAAATCCATTCTTCTGGGGCGGCTGGGTGGCTCAGTCGGTTAAGCGTCCGACTTCAGCTCAGGTCACGATCTCGCGGTCCGTGAGTTCGAGCCCCACGTCGGGCTCTGGGCTGATGCCTCAGAGCCTGGAGCCTGCTTCCGATTCTGTGTCTCCCTCTCTCTCTGCCCCTCCCCCATTCATGCTCTGTCTCTCTCTGTCTCAAAAATAAATAAAAATGTTAAAAAAAAAAATTTAAAAAAAGAAAATCCATTCTTCTGGGGCGGCTGGGTGGCTCAGTCGGTTAAGCATCCAACTCTTGATTTCAGCTCAGGCCAGGATCTCACGGTTCGTAAGATCGAGTCCCGCGTCAGGCTCTGCGTTGTCAATGCAGAGCCTGCCTGGGATTCTTTCTCTCCCTCTCTCTCTGCTCCTCCTCCAAGCGTGCATGCCCTCTCTCTCAAAATAAATAAATAAACTTAAAAAAACAACAACGAGACTACACCTTCCAAAGTTAGAACTGAGCAAACAGTGTAAGAGATAATTGTTTTATGACATATTTTTTGTCTATAGGCAAATTCAGGGTAGGGTCTCTGGTTTGTTTTGCAAACACCTCTTTGCCCACAGTTGTTTAGGGTACATAATGCTCACCGGGTACAGACCTGTGTTCCTTTGGAACAAGACAAGTGTTATGTTTTCAGGATTTGGCTGGTCATTGCCTTGAAATTATTCTTGTGCTTCTAAGAAATCCAGCCCAGGGGAAAAAAAAACAAAAAACTGTGGGCCACATGAGGCGTCTCCCCGTAGTCAATCATTTACCCCAAGGATAAGAGTCCAAGGAAAAGTGGAATTTCCCATACTCTGATAACAACCTGCTCCCTATCCCTCTGCTACATCTGGCCCCTGTCACTGGGCCCAGTTGCTGATGGATTCAGCTCTACATATTTTGCCAGGGTCTAGGCTTGCTGTTGCTAAGTATTATGATTTCTCTTCTCACCCCTGCTCTGACAGTGTAAAAATTTTCTGCTCAGGTGAAAGAAGAAATTGCTTGGGGTTGTTCTCCTACAGAGGTAACCAAACAATGGCCAGAGGGCCAAATCCAGCCCACTGCCTGTATTTGTGAGTAAAATTTCACTGGAACACGCTCACACTCAATCACTTTTGTATCTTCTGTGGCTGCTTTCCACGGCAAAGGCAGAGTTGAATAATTATGATGGAAACTGTATGGACTGCAAAAGCTAAAACTATTTATCTTGGTCCTTTATGAAACTAGTTAGATGGCCCCTGTTCTTCTGGAACCGGAAATGAGTTTGGTCTAAAGAAGAACAGGGCAGGGGGTCCTTAAGATCTATAAGAACCTCCTAAAAGAAACCTATTTAACTGGGAGTCCTGCATTCCTCTGGAGTTTTTCACTAAGTGGGAAAAAGCATCATTCTACCTGACCACGCCAGAAATCCGGCATCTTAGGTCATTGTTCCTCCTTTCCCTAAACTTCTACCTACTCTGAATACCTTGTGAATCTCTTCACTCCTCTCTAGTCCACTGTCAATACCCTAATGAGGGTCTTTCTGTTGTCTCTGCAGAAATTACTACCGCCGTTCACATCCTACTGCCTACTCTGCCTTTGGTCATCAGCCTATCAGACAGCTTCAGTTCAACACCTCTAAAATTCAACTCTTCATTTCCCCCACCTCAACCCCGCTTCCCATCTCAATAAGCAGCCTCTTTGTCCATTCTTGGGCCAACCATCTTAAAGTGATTCTTGGGAAGCCTCTTCTTCTCATGTCTCACATACATCAACAAATCCGAGTAGCTCTACCTTAAAAAAACGTCCTCTGCTTCTGACCCTTTCCCCGTTCTTTAGACCATCGCCAGCCTAGTTGAAACCACCTCATGCCTCACCTGGATGATGGCAAAGGCCTACAACTGGTGTTCCTGCTTCCGTTGTTTTCTGTAATACACCCCACTCTTCACCCAGTGGACAGAGTGAGCTCTGTAAAATGCTTAGGTTGGAATGTGTCACTTCCCTAATCACACTCACAGTTAACACCCAGAACCCTTACCGTGGCCTAAATGGCTCCACAAAGCTGGCTCTTGGCTGTCCTATGATCTCAGCCTTTACCACATTCTCCTTTTCCCATGCTGCTCCAGCTGTAACGTCTTCCTCGTCATTCCCAAAAGGAGCCAACTGGGGCTCCCCTCTCAGGGTCTCTCATTTGGTGCTGCCTCCAGCTGGATCTCTCGGATCGAAACTACTCACTTCTTCATTCAAGTCTCCACTCAGATTTACCTCTGAGGAGATGACTTTCCAGGCCACCAAATTTGGCACAGGACCTCTCTCTCACTTTCTATTCCCCTGCCTTGCGTGATCGGTTTCCATAGCTGTTAGCCAGCATGCCCTCCTACACACTAGACTGTCTTGAATGTAAACCCACTGAAAGCAGGAACATGGTCTGTTATGTTCACTGATGTGTTTCTAGTGCCTAAAGCAGTGCTTGGCACATACAAGTACTCAAAAAGATGAATGAATGGATGAATGAATGAATGATTGGATGAATGAATGAGTGAATGAATGAGTCACCTTTTAATTGGTCATCTGCCTTGACTCTTTCTCTTCCCAACCATTCGCAGCACTGAAGTGAAACTGCTTCGCTTTGGTTTTTTTCCAGAAGGAACGAACTCATCTCCCCCTACCGGTCCAAAATACCGTAATGTCCTCCTCCATTGCCATGTTGGTAAAATACCAAACGTGACCTGATTTAACCCGGGCCCTACTGAGCTCTCCGCCTCGATTTCTGACACTGTTCCATAACCAACTCTACCACAGAGAAGTGCTCACATGCCCACTCAAGGAAGTGGGACACACTTGTTAAGCCCCTTTCTCTCCCTCCCCCTCTTTACCTGGCAAGCTCCTTCATGTCCTTTGGGACTCTGTTAAACATCCTATTTTCTGGGAAGCTCCACGAACTTCCTCTTCCTGTATGTTTTACAGCACCCATGCTTCCATATCATAGCTTTTGTCACACTATATTTTAATTATTTACTGTCATCTCAACCATACTGTCTTATTCATTTTGATATCCGTAGCCCTTAGCACAATAAAGTATTACATTATAATAATAATAAATTATAACAATAAACTATATTAATAAATATATTAAACAAGTAAAAAACAATGTGCAAGTTAACCCTTGCCTGAAAGATGCTCAAACCCTAGCAATCAACATAGAGGTGTGTTTTGTTTTGTTTTTCTTTCTTCAACTCAGTATTTCTACTTAATCTTATCTAAACCACTCTCTGAGTCAGTTGTACTAGGGTCACCAATCATTTCTTTGAGTTGCAACTTATATAATTGTTGACATCATATGCAGACTACCAATAGTTAGTTTCCCCAGAGAATATCAGAAGCCTTTCCCACATACTCTGAAGGCTGACAGAGCTTTTATTTTATTTTTTTAAATTTTTTTTAACGTTTATTTATTTTTGAGACAGAGAGAGACAGCGCATGCGTGGGGGAGGGACAGAGAGAGAGGGAGACACAGAATCGGAAGCAGGCTCCAGGCTCTGAGCCGTCAGCCCAGGGCCCGACGCGGGGCTCGAACCCACGGACCTCGAGATCGTGACCTGAGCTGAAGTCGGACGCTTAACCGACTGAGCCACCCAGGCGCCCCTGACAGAGCTTTTAAATGTATTTTCTAGTCATCTCCTGGGCACTGGAGTTGCCCTGAGGGTTAATTAAGGAAATGCATATAAAACACTCAGGATATTGCCTGGCATATACTACATGCTCAATAAATGCTCGCTATTATTATTTATCTCTTCTGTTTATTTCAAATATACACACATGACATTCACACGCATCCGGGTCCTCTAACTCTGCACAGCCAGACACGCGGCCTGGTCGATGACTGATCGTTATGACAAAATGCTGTAATTTGGCTGGGGGCTGTTGAAATAACAACTAAAAATACAGTCCAGAGAAAAGTGATAATGAGTAAGAATACACTGGAATTTTTCCAGACACAGCTAGGAGAAAAGCAGATGTGATAGGGCAAAGAAGGAAGAAAATCTGCGGAAAGCTCACAGGAATGGGGATGGAGTTTGGAAGGTGGTGTGCAAATACAAGAGTCTGGGGGCATATCGAGCTGCCACAAGAGTAAGGGGAGTCAAGGGTAGCTAATATCTTGGCGGGGCGAGAAAGACTCTCCATTCAAGCCCACCATCACGTGCACGCCCACTCACACCTAAGCACCCTGTCAGGCAGTCCCTAAGAGTAGGTGGGGAGTGATGGGGAAGGGGAAGGCAGGCGGAGAGTAAACTGGGGGGTCACCCGGATTCTCTACCTGGATGGTAACAGGCATCCCTAGAACAGAATCCTATAACGTAAGTTCGCTTAAAGACGACTGCTTGCCATTCTAAGCTGGCAAGCCTGAGAACTGTCCTACAGTTCATAAATACACGTCCAGACTATGCTTATAGACAAATGCAGAAAGAGCCTCAAAAAATTCATGCTCCAATCATCCCACTTCTAAAATTTCATCCTAAAAAAATACATTATTAGAGCTGCTCCTAAAGACATAGGTATATTATGACTCACGATCATATTGCTTATAATTGGGAAAATTGGAACCAACCTAAACATCTAAATTTAGGTATCGGTTACATAAACAATTTCTTATTTACTTAGTATTTACATGGCCATGATAATCTGAGTTTGAAAAGAATATTTAATGACAGGGGAAAGCTCTCATAAACACTGTTCAGTGCTAAAAGCAGGTATGAAGCAGCAAAGCACGAGTTCAATTTTCTATAAAAATGTGTTTACATATGGGTCCAGAAAAATAACTACTGAGAGATTAACTTGTGACTGATTTCTTAAAATCACAAAAAAAGACTAGTAGGAATGAGCGATTATGTTCCTCCTCTCTCCCAGTAAGATAACGAAAATTTGTGTTTTATTGGCAACACTGGTTATGGGTTTTTCAAGGTGCAGGGCTGAAGGCAGAAGCTTCTGGCACCAGAGCATAATCACCTGACCGAAAGGCAGAAACAGCCAACTAAGAAAGAGGGAGGTTTGCAAACTCCAAACAGCAAGAAGGAACACAGCAGTCCCGCTCAGCACCCGCAGAGACAAACCACTAGGATCAAAGACCCCAGTGTCAAGGTTCACATAGAAGCAACGAGGCCTTCTGCCTTCCAGGGACCGGTACAGGTAGACAGTTATCCTGGCGGTGGTGAAATGCGAAAGGCCCACTGAAATGCGAAAGGCCCAGCTTGGCCCGGAGAGAAGACGTACATGAAATGTCTGAGATTGAATTTCCCCTTGAGGTCCGCCCTGAAGGGTTCATTAAAAAGTTAACTAATGTAGGGGCGCCTGGGTGGCGCAGTCGGTTAAGCGTCCGACTTCAGCTCAGGTCACGATCTCGCAATCCGTGAGTTCGAACCTCGCGTCGGGTTCTGGGCTGATGGCTCAGAGCCTGGAGCCTGCTTCCGATTCTGTGTCTCCTTCTCTCTCTGCCCCTCCCCCCTTCATGCTCTGTCTCTCTCTGTCTCAAAAATAAATAAACGTCAAAAAAAAAAAAAGTTAACTAATGTAGAGATTCGAAGAAATGTGGCATTTTGTACACCTGAATTCTGTGGAGTAACATTCAAATGCAAGCCTGGTAAGTAGATGTGAAATACAAACACATGTAGCCACATACATGTACAGGTAAATGATCCACATACAGTACCTAATATTTATACATGTAATAATATATACCGTATTATATATAACCCGTACGTTTAAGTTATGTACATATATAACATAGTTATCTCTAGATAATGACACTCTAGAAAAACTTGAATTACTTCTTTATACTTTTCTGCGACTTCTCAGTTTTCCACACCAAATGTGCAACCTAGCTTTGCCCATAAAATTGCCTTGATAAGTAAATTGACTCCACAAGTATTATTTCCCCAGCCAATTCTGAAACTTACCAATGTGTGCTTAATTTAAAAAGAGTTATTAACTGCAAATGTAGTTTATAAGCTGTGCAGCTTTCCTTAAAGGAAGAGATTCCTTCTCCGCGTTTGCCCATCTACCTGAGGCTGCCATAAACAAGGAATAACTTTAATGCTTTTTATGAATTTTCCTCCCCTCTTCCATGATGTTTGGGTGTGTCCAATTTCCTCCCGCATCTGACCACTTCTCATCAGTGGTACCACTAATAGCCAGTTCAAGCCACCATCATCTTTAACATAGTCTCTTGCAATACACTCTCGTCTTTGATTCCCCAGCCGCTATGGCCTATTTTCTACACAAAAGCCAGAGTTATAGCTCTGATACTTAAGCAGGCGGTGTGTGTTCCCTGCCCAGTCCAAAATTCGTCAATAGCTTCCCAGCCCATGAAAGACAGCTGAAGTTGCTACCATGACCTCCTCATAAGAGCCTTCTCGCTATTTCTTTTTTTTTTTAGTGTATTTTATTTTATTAACATTTATTTATTTTTGAGAGACAGAGTGCGAACCAGGCAGGGGCAGAGAGAGAGGGAGACACAGAATCCGAAGCAGGCTCCGGGCTCTGAGCTATCAGCACAGAGCCCGATGCGGGGCTCAAACCCATGAACAGTGAGACCATGACCTGAGCTGAAATCGGGCGCTTAACCTACTGAGCCACCCAGGCGCCCCTCGCTATTTCTTAAATATGTCAAGTGCACTCTGAACTTTGCACCTGCTGTGTTTTCTTCCCAGAAGCTCACCCCAGATAGCCACTGGGTTTCCTCCTTGCCTTCAGTTAGGTCTCTACTCAAAGCAGCCTCATCAAAGAGGGCTTTCCTGACCATCCTAACTGACGTAACATACCCTGGCATTCTCAGATTCCTTCCACTGCTTTATTTTTCTTCATAGCATTTATCTAACATATTGTATGTTCCCTTTTTTTTTTTGACGTCTGTTGACTGCCTCCTCATCAAGAGATTGTAAGCGCCATGAAAGCAGAGATTTTATCTGTTTTCTTGGCACACAGTAGGTACTGTCATCCCCTCTTACCCGCGGCTTCACTTTCTGTGGTTATAGCTACCTGCAGGCAGTGGCAGTCTAGGAGCAGATGACCGTCTTTCTGACACATGGTCATAGGACAACAGTAGCTAATGCTGCATCACAATGCTGACGTCATTTACCCGACTTCATCCCATTGTGTAGGCGTTTTACCATCTCAACATCATCATAAGGAGAGCGAGTGCAGTACAATAGGATATTTTGAGAAAGGAAGGCCACATTCACATGCATTTTATTACAGTATATTGTTGTAATTGTTCGATTTTATTTTTAGTTATTGTTATTAACTTCTGGCTGTACCTAATGTATAAATTAAACTTTATCATAGGTAGGTACATACAGGAAAAACATAGTCTATATAGGGTATGGCATTATCCACGATTTCAGACATCCACCTGGGGTCTTGGAATGCAACCCCCCCCCCCCCAGTTAAGGGAGGACAACTCTACTCAGCAAATATATGTTGTTAGGAAAATGTCATGTAAAATGACGAGACATAATTTTCACCCATCAGATTGGGAAAACACTAAGCTTTCAATCATTTGAGCTGCTACGGATGTGTCCAAAGGGCACTCACAGGACTCGCTGTGGGAAGATACACTGGCAAAGCTTTGTGGGTGCTACTCTGGCAAAATCTTTGAAAATTCTGAATACACATTTCTCACGTATCTATTCTAGGGAAATGCCTGAACACCAGCTTAGGTGTAGAAAAGACGTGAGTTGCTGCACTGTGTGTGAATAAGGAACACTTGGAGGGCGTCCGGGTGGCTCAGGTGGTTCAGCATCCAACTTTTGATTTCAGCTCAGGTCGTGATCTCATGGTTCTAGAGTTCGAGCCCTGCATTGGGCTCTGCGTTGACAGTGTGGAGCCTGCTTGGGATTCTCTCTCTCCCCTCTGTCTCTGCCTCTCCCCTGCCTGCTCTCTCTCTCAAAATAAGTATAAAAAAAAAAAACTTAAAAATAATTTAAAATAAAGAACGAACACGTGAAAACAGTATAAATGTCCACCATTCTGGGAATGATTAATTCAATCACAGCACTTTGATACCCTTAAGTGTATGCAGATGCTAAAAAGAATAAGAAGGAATGCACATACACGTAATGAAAAGTAAAGACATGTATTGAGTTGACGCTCAGGAACCAGGGCAATGACTGTGGGGTGGGGGCAGGAAGGGGTAGCTATTTTATCAGGAGGACATTTGGATTGTAATTTATACCTTAAGTTGGGTCACAGGCACACAGGTGTTTTTATTTTTTTTCAGTACCTTTTGCTACATTTGTTATATTTTATTTTTAAAATAAAAAATATATACACACTCATAAATCATTTCACATATAAACAATGAAATCATAAATGAAATACCAACAAAATAGTATCTACCAGATGCGTGGTTAAGTGAAAATTCGTAGACCAATACATATGATATGATACCACAAGAGTCTGAAGGAAAACGAAAACAGAAGGAGAGAGATGTGTGCATATATACAAATTCAGAGATTATGGCCATTAGAGTGTACAACCAACTGTTAACCAAAAATACTTTGGGCAGGGAGGGGGAGGGTACCGGGAGACTTTTCCACTTGGGGCATTATTGGAATTTTAAACTACAATAACATGTTTATGTATTATTACTGGTTCAACTGAAGACAAAGGATACTCCTCCTCCCGTGAACCCCATCTTCTCTTACACTCCTACAAACTCACAACTCTGTTGCTTCACGCTGGAAGGTTAAAGCACTGCTCCTGCCAGGCAGGTCATACATGAGAGCATTAACTTCTCCCAGCAGTTGGGTGGGAGCTTCGTTCTCACTAGAAAACAAATAAACTCACTGACTCAACGGTGCCTTGCCAAGGAATGCCAGCTTAGCTCTAGGCGTGTGTGTGTTCACCTGTTCGTTCAACCATCCCTCTGTCTACTCAGTCACTTGCGTATGCGCTCCAACAGAATATTTGAGGATCTGTCCTATTTCAGTCGCTGAGAAGGGAGAGGAAGGAAGCATGGCTCCTTCCCCCAGGGAAGCTCAGAAACTACTGGAGTCGACACGAATTCAGTAACTGCATGTAGGTAAAATTACAGTTGTCATGGAAGCTGTAAGAAGAGGTACACATTATTTATATTTATAACGCAGCAGTGTTAACCCCGGTGGGAGATCAGAAGACGCTTTCCTCGGGGAGTGATAACTGAGCTGTGATTTAAAAAAGGAACGGAAGGTGACTGAAAACAAGGCAGGGAATGTCAGGACCCTGGGCCGGGTGTGCAGGAGTGAGAGTGACACCATTGACTCCAGCAGGTGAAGGAAGACCAACATGACTGGAATGTAGGGACCCAGAGAGGCACCAGTAGATGAGGCCAAAAGGGTCACGTTGAGAGGGGGCTGGAGGCTGGGCCAAGTATTTAGGTCTGCATGATGACTTCAGTGGGGGGGGGGGGTGTCACAGCTGTTTTAAAAACAGTGGCACAGGTGGTGACCTGATGGGAGTTGAATTTTCACATGTCTGATGTGTAGAAGGACAACTATAGTTCAGGGGGCTTGTTTGTTTCTCTGTTGTTTGCTTTTGAGGATGACCTTTGGCTGTGGGAGTTTAAGAGCCTTTCCTTGCAGGCGCTTCAGTCAACTTATCTAGAACATAGTTCTCAGTAAAAGAGGTACCACCCCAGAGAAGCCGTGGGAGAGATTTTGTGGGGCATGAGACTGTGGTTTGTTTGAGGAGCACTAAGGCTTTTAGGCGGGGGATGGGTGACATTATGAGGGACAATCTCTCATTAAAAAAGAAATCACTGTGGGGTGCCTGGGTGGCTCAGCTGGTTGAGCGCCCGACTTGGGCTCAGGTCATGATCTCGCAGTCTGTGAGTTCGAGCCCCGCGTCGGGCTCTGGGTTGACAGCTCAGAGCCTGGAGCCTGCTTTGCATTCTGTGTCTCCCTCTCTCTCTGCCCCCTCCCCCGCTCGTGCTCTGTGTCTCTCTCTCTCTCTCTCTGTCAAAAATAAATAAACATTAAAAAAAATAAAAAAAATAAAATAGAAATCATTCTCCATTCTCCATGACTTTAGAATGTCCTACCAGCCATTTGTATAAGTGAAAATTTTGTTTAGGACCACCTAATCTAGAACTTAACTATTTTGACACATAAACACAAATACTTTCTTGCATGTTAATTTATATACACTAAATGAAGGGAAGATTATGCTTCCATTTTGTTCAGAACAAGTATTCTCTGTATGTCACCAACAGCAATGCCACTCATGGCCAACACAACACGCCTGTCCTGGGCTCTGTTGGTAGTTGCTACAGTCTTGGTGATTTAACACACAAGTGCAGGTATCTGACTGCTTGATTATATTTTCTACTATAAACGAGCCCGAGCATTTACATAATGAAATACATATTCTCTTATCATAAATCACTTTTGTTTTATTGCTCTTCTGTATTCCAGTTAAGGCATTATGTGGTTAATTTGCAAAATTGTGTATAGATTATATACAGTCGTGGATTTCATTTCAGCATAGTCAAGGGTATGACAAAATGGTTATTTAAAAAGGGCAGGGTAGTGGTTGATCTGATAGGATTGCGAATTACTGGTCTAAAAAAAGTAGAGTTAACTTTCAAGAGCTTGGCTGCTTTCTCTTCTTGAACTTCAGCTGTCTTGTCTCAGATGAATGCACTGAAGTGCTCCTGATTTACCAATCCTGGACATACACAGGTAAAGATCAGTGAAGGTCAAAGGTTGGAAATAGCGGAGCAGAGGCAGAGGCAGCATACTACTACTCTATCAAGAGAACTAGAAAGATCTGCTCTAGTTTTAAGCTTTTCTCATTCACAGCCCAGAAGGATTTTAACAGCTATAATTCAGATCTTCCATGAAAAGCTGTATTTCATTATCTTATGAATATCTAATTTGACAAGGTTTGCAAATCGGGTTTGTGGAATTCTGGGTGTGTGTGTGTGTGTGTGTGTGTGTGTGTGTCTGTGTTTGCGTGTTATTCCTTCTCGTAATAATTTATGGAGTAGAAATGCTTCTATGCCCTAGAAACTGCTGAGAAAGAAAATTAATGTTGTGGTTAGCTTGAAAATAAATGCTAGGCTGCAATACGTAAGGTAATGTAATGTAATGTAATATAATGTAATTAGGGTATCCCCTTAGGGTTGACTGTGGCAGCTTTCCAATCCATCAGGCCTCCTTGGCCTCTCTGCTATAATAATAATGGGCTAAAAAATAGCTGTCATTATCTGAGTGCTGCCACGTGCCAGAAAGAATACTGTTTTTGAAGCATTCATTCCTTCTGTTGTCACAACGAGCCTATGGAGACAGGTGCTACTGCTGTATCCAATTTTCAGATGAAAACACTGAGGCTCAAAGATTTGAACTGACGTTCCCAAAGTCACATAACTAGCAAGCAGTAAATCCAGGATTTCAACTAAGGTGTCCCTCATTCCAGAACCCGTGATGTACAACGTACCTATGAGGAATGTTCTAAGATGTGAAAGAAAATTTAATAACCAGTGGTATAACTTATAAGGATAGACTAAAAGTTAAAACAGGTAATCTGGAATAAAGATGACAATAAATATTTATCTCCGAAAAAATGTTCTGAAAACTCCTTTGGGCCTTACGGGTCCCTAAACCTGCTCTCCTCCAGTGAGCTGGTGTTCTATACTTCCTCAGTTATTCACACCAAGGTTGACTCCTTGAACTTTTCATTACCAATAACTATCACCCCCAACAATCGTGCTTTAAAATATCTCACTTTCCAACCATTTCCTATCTTTTTTTAAATTTTATTTATTTATTTGTTTGTTTATTATTTTAGAGCGCGTGCAAGCAGGAGAGGGGCATAGGGAGGGGGAGAGAGAGAGAGAGAGAGAGAGAGAGAGAGAGAGAGAGAGAGAGAGAATCCCCAAGCAGGCTCCCCGCTCAGTACAGAGCCTGATGCAGGGCTCAATCCCACAACCCTGGGATCATGACCTGAACCAAAATCAAGAGTTGGATGCTCAACTGGCCGAGCCACTCAGGTGCCTTCAACCATTTCCTATTTTTAAAACTCATCTCGTGAGCACTCTGACCCCAGCAATTCTTTGATTCTCTCAGGATATTCAGTCCATTGATCCAAATTAAACCTTTTCCACTATCCTGCACCCTAACGAGGCACACCTTAGCCAGTTTATGGGATCTGAAAGATATGGATGCTAAGGTTTCTAAAAGTCTAAGGATACCCTGAGAATTGTCCTGGATAATGATTATCTACAAACACTCAAAAATATCTAGATAGAGTTAACCAGAATAAAAAAAAAGCCCTCTGAATTAATCCCTGCATCACCAGTAGAGCAGTTGAGGAAATGGAGATTTCAACCTACAGGCTAAGGGGCCCAGAGGTGCTGGGATAGCTAACTCCAATCTTTGAAACACCTCCATGTAGCTCTTAAGAGTGTGACTGGGTCGACTGAAGGGAAATATTGGAAAGCAGAATTCAACTCTAACAAAAAGAAAATAACAAAATACTTTCCTTCTCATTTCACAAATTCAGTACACTTGTAGAGTTGAAAGGCTGTATTGAGAAGGTTTCTGAGAATGGGTTCTCAGTCACCATTGTGTCAGTCAGAATGGGCTAGAATACACTCTGGTAACAAACAACCTCTAATCTTCAGTAGTTTATGAGACGAAAGGTTTATTCTCACTCACTTAGCATATCCATCATGGGTAGTCAGGGAGGCGCTTCTCATTATGTTCACTCACGAACCCAGACTGATGGAGTGGCTACCGTTTTATTCTTATTTATTTCTTTTATTTCATCTTCAGATACTTTAATATCATTCTCCTATGTAATTATAATGCCTTCATCACAGCCCCCCAAATCAACATTCTTTTCCATCATTAAATACCCAATCAATGTCTGCATTTTCATGATTCGCCTACACATCATCATTATCTTCTTCTTTTATTTGTAGTTTGTTTGAACCAGGATAGACATAGTCCAAGCATGGTGATTAGTTAGTATGTTTCTTTTTTATTTTTCAATTTATTTTCAAGCTATTTAACATACAGTGTAGTCTTGAGTAACCACCATTTTAGATGTTGCCAGTTGCCAGGCCAAAGGGAAAGAGAACTTGGGGAGGGGGAGGGTGCACAGGTATGATACAAACTGGGAATGAAATGCTCCTGCCTTTCAAGTGACTGATGTCACGTCCACTCAACAACTCATTAGCCAGGATTAGTCACATGGCCCCATCCAGCCATAAGGTAGGTAGGATACTTAAACCTACAATGTGCCCAGAAGGAGGACAGCAGCATAACGAAAACCACAAGCAGCACCGTAATCAATGGCATTCCTCATGGATCCAGCTGAGACACTGTGTCATTTAAATGGTACTTTTCATTCCTGCCGGAAGCTCCAGAACTGCCCTGCAGACCTCACGATGGAGTGAGCTCCCCAAGCCCAGAGGGGTACAAGGAAAGGTTAGAAGACTTGTCGAATCGCTGGGTTGTACATCTGAATCTAACCTAATGTTGTGCATCAGTAAGAAAAAAAAAAAAACAACACTAACATAGCATTATGTGTAAGAACATCCAATAAAGTT
This sequence comes from Panthera tigris, assembly GCF_018350195.1. Taxonomy (NCBI): domain Eukaryota; kingdom Metazoa; phylum Chordata; class Mammalia; order Carnivora; family Felidae; genus Panthera; species Panthera tigris. Next base: position 196,882,133 of record NC_056660.1, on the reverse strand, counting down.
CCTATTTTTTCATTAAAAAAAGAAAGAAAAATAGAAAAGGTTAGAGGGCTATGGGTCAAGGACACCACGAAAGCTATTCCTTTATCTAAGAGACAAGAGGAACAGTGAGAAAGCCACAATTCTAAGTTTCTACATGGATCCCTTACTGAGCCGAAATACACAGAACTTGGCGCTGTGGAACCCTTCACTAAGTGCAGCCAGATTTTAGAGAGAAAGAACTAGTTCTCAAACCAGTTAAATGGCCAAGCATCAGGGTGAATTTTATTCAAAGAAAACAGACCAAAACATGGGCTGACTGTTACTGTTCCATCACTGCTTCTCTTACACACACACACACACACACACACACACACACACACACACACAGTCAATTGCATTATCTCTCTCCCTGAGGACAGACAATGATCAGATCAATCAAACAGAAAGCAAAGCAAAGGATTTCCTCTGGGAGAAACCCGGGAGCAAGATATGTAGAGCTTCCAATATTTCTTTATAAAACCAGAACCTGACTAGCAGCCCCCTCTTCCACTACAGACAGAACAGCAAAGGGTTGGAGGGAAAATGATTTGCTATTCACCCAAGCTCATTAGCATTAGCCAGATGCTAATCAGATCAGCATCACTGATTATCTATCAGTGATAGATAAAACATCTGAGAAAAGGCAAATATGCACTAAACACTGTCACACACACACACACACACACACACACACACACACACACACTCTCACGATAGATTTCAAAAATCAACATCTGAGGGGCGCCTGGGTGGCTCAGCCTGTTGAGCCTCCTACTTCGGCTGAGGTCATGATCTCACTGTTTGTAAATTTGAGTCCCATTGGGCTCTGTGCTGACAGCTCAGAGCCTGGAGCCTGCTTTGGTTTCTGTGTCTCCCTGCCTCTTTCTCTCTCTCTCTCTCTCTCTGTCTCTGTATCTCTCTCTTGGCTCCTCCCCCACTCATGATCTGTCTCTTTCCCTCTCTGTCTCTCAAAAAAAAATAAATGTTAAAAAAAATTTTTTTTTTAAATCAACAACTGAATTCAGCCTTCAGTTGGCAAATGCTTCCCTGGCTATTCTTGTTTAATCCACATAATTCAGAGAGATCGGGATTATTATTATTATAATCAATACTTTCAGATAAGGAAACACAGATTCAAAAAGATTAATTTCATTTGCTCACTCTTATCTAAGTAGATCTATATATGTGGTGCCCAGGAAAGTACCTGAATGGGTGTGTGCCCCAAGCTGACTTTCTAATCTATCAAAGTTGACATAATGGGGAAGGAACCACCTCAGCATCCCACCAACGCTTCCCCATTGCTAGAGCTGACGATGAAATGTTGGGCTTGAGAGACCATGAGTCCTGCAATTGATGGAACTTCTTGTGTTCTCACGGAAATTATTTATCTTTGACATTCTACATTAAGTCACATTTCTACCCACCACAGAATTCATTTTATTTTTCATAAATCACCAAGTGAGATAAAATAATGGTCTCTGGTTTCTACTGTTAAAATGTCCCCAGAGTGGAGCTGATCACGACATCCCAAGAGAAAGCAGGCATTATAGGATAACTAATGAGTTTGTCCATGTGAGAGTTAATCACCAAGCACCCTAGAAAATGAGCCAAATCATCTGTAGATATAATGGCTGACTGGCTGATGGAACTGTGGCTCAAGAGAAGAGATTCTAGGTGCATCTCCTCTCTTTTCCTGCCTCTATTTGTCTCTTCTTACCAATTTGGAGCCACGGCAGGCTCTTCTCCACCTCCAGTTCTGGGGTTAGTACTGGCCTTAAAAAAAGGAAAGGTAAGTAACCCTTGGTCAATTACACAGAGGTCTAAACCTCAACTCAGTCTGCCCGTGACTCCACTTTGGCCCTATCCAAACACCAAAGTTACGCACTAGTTTAGCAACTGGATTCCTTTTTTCTCCTGTACTTGATGTCCAATTTCTTTCTTCTCTCTCCCTCCCTCTCGCTCCCTCTGTCTCTGGCTCTCTCTTTCCTCCTCCTTCTTTCTCTTTCTAATCACATGGGTGAAACATGAACACATTCTTCAGTTAACAAAGTTGGATTAGCACTAATTAATATCTGACCTGACCATGTGTTGACAGAGATCTGGAACAATCGGGCCTTCTTATGAACTTACCTAGTAAAGCCAAGGTGTTTACGCCCTGCAAACCACACCTAGGTACAGAACCTAAAGAACGTCAAGGCAACCTAGATAGGTACAGATACCCAAGGCAACATAGTATTCTGTAATCGCAAAACACTGGAAATTACCTAAGTGTTCAACAACAGGAGAATCAAAAAATAAACTATAGTCATAAAGTAGCCTCCTCTGCAGGAGTGAAAACAATTAAGCTAAACACATCACTATTGATCCGTTGTGCACATATAACGCTGAGTTTTCAAAAAGCAAGTTGTAAAATAATATACACAGTATACAATTTAGGTAAACTTAAAAACATGAAACATATTAATGTTTTACTAACACATTAATGATTGGTATTATTTAGGAATGCACGTTTATGTACTAAAAAGTATAAAGAAATGCATGGGGATAACAGACTCTAAATCCCGGGAGGCAATTACTTCTGTGGGGGTGAACCTGGAGGAGTCAACTGTATTTGTCATGCTTTTTTCCTAAGCTGGATGATGGTACATGGAAATTTGTTCCATTATACTACGTGCTATTTTGTTGGTTTGACCTACTTCATAATACATTGTAAGTACTCTAGAAAAAAAAATCAAACATTTCAAATAAACCTAAAACTCACTTTGACTACTACCCAACACCTAATGCCCAGCACACTCCAGAAGTATCTACTGTTATGACTTCTTTTCTACTTAACATATAGAGCATAGTTTGAACAAGTTTGAACTTTTCATGTAAGCGATAACGTGTATACTTTTATATAACATCCCGTCTTGGCCACATAACTGTACCTCCCTAATTAACAAAAACAGATTTTCCTAGAAATGTAGCGTTTTTGTCCCCAGGGAGAAAGGTATAATAACTAAGCAAATAGCCTTTTGAGACATGCCTCAGTTCCAGTTAATGCTTACTATTTACCCCGGGCAAATTATTCCTGTTTTCCATGTTTTGGGTTTCTCCTCTTTGAAAAAGAGATAATCCTAAGGACCAACGTCTTAGGATTATTTGATAAAGAAATTGTTGTAAAGCCGTTAAAGAGGTTTCTGGCACATAGTTAGCCCTTGGTAATAATAATAATTATTATTCTTTATAGCTACAGTCTATGCCTTTTGTTATTATTATTTATAGCTATAGTCTATGCCTTATGAGGAAGGGTCTTTATGAAGGCATCTGTACACCAAGCCCAATTCATGGCCCTTCCATAGAAGAATCATGCTGTTCTTTTGCCCAGTTCTGCTAATTGTGCTAACCTTTAGAAATCACTTGCCCTTTGGGGTGCCTGGTGGCTCAGTGGGTTAAGCGTCTGACTTTGGCTCAGGTCATGATCTCATGGTCCATGAGCTTAAGCCCAGTGTTGGGCTCTGTGCTGACAGCTCAGAGCCTGGAGCTGCTTCAGATTCTGTCTCCCTGTCTCTCTCTGCCCTCCCCCCACTTGCACTCTGTCTGTCTCTCTCAGAAATAAACAAACATTAAAAAAAGAAGAAGTCAATGACCCTTCAAAAACGCTGTAGAACCCATGGTGATGTCCAGTCTTCTGGTTCCTGCACACCAAGTTCTATTTATCCAGATTCTAGGCCAAGTTAACTTGGCAACTAGAGAAATACACTTAAGTATTTGTATGTCACCATTCTTTCTTTAAACCTAGAGGCATGAGCATGGCCAACCTTCCTTTCTCACGTTCATTTTAGTAACATTTTATGTTACAGAATATTTCAAGTGATTTATTTTCTCATAGTTCTGAGCATTTACTCCTAATTCACCACATCATTTGGGTGCATTTTATACTTGCACTTAGCAATTTAAGGTATCTATTTCTTGCCTAATAAAAACTTTGGAAATTGCATAATTCCCCGGCATAAGGGAGACCTAGGACAAAAGCTTTGAAGTTAGCCAGGCCGGAGTTCAAATCCTAGCTTTGCCACAGGCTACTCATGCACCCCAAGACAAGCGTGTCAGTTTTCCAAAGCAAAGTAACAAACCACTTCATACTGAATGGCTAAAAACACCTATTCCTCAGCCCACAGTCTGGCAGATCAGAAATCTAGGCATGGTGTAACTGAGTTCTCAGCTCAGGAGGATCTCACAGGCTGAAAGCAGGATGTAAGCAGTGCTTACTGCTTGTCTCTTTGGGAGCTCTGGGTTCTCCTTCAAGCACCCGTGCTTGTTAACAGAATTCAGATCTCTGCAGAAGGACGAGGCCCCCATTCCTCCTTGCCATCAGCTCCTAGAGACTGCCCACACTCCATGCCATGCCTGTCTTCAAAACCAGCAGGGATTTTTCCCTCTCGCATCAAAAGTCTTCTAACGCTTCAAATCTCCAACCCGCCTGCCTCTTACCTCTAGACCCCGATTTAAAGGGCTCATGTGTTTGGGTCAGGCCTCCCTGGGTAATCTCCCTATTTCCAGGTCAACTGACTGGGGACCATAATATGTCTGCAAAAGCCTTCACAGAAGCACCTGGATTAAGTGTTCCATTGAGTACACAGGAGAAGTGTGTACTCCAGAGAGCAGGGCATCTCGGAGGGCATCTTAGAATTCTGCCACTCACAGCAACCCAGTCTGGCTCCACGAGCTTCGGGCATATCAGGGACCCTGGTGCTCACTGGGTAAGAAAAATCAGTTGGATACAAAGGAACAGTGATAAAAAGCTTCCAAGTACTGACTATCCTGAGGATTAGGCTCCATGTTTTCACTACTTCATTTTAGAAGGAGCCCTTTTGAAATGAGACTGGTAGAGAAACTCTCTGGGTGACTGCTGTTGATTAGGCCCCCAATAATTATTCATTCTATGAGAAAAATGAGGCAAAGACTACCATTACCACATTTTATAGATGAAGAGACTGAGGCTTAGAGATGATATCTATAAAGCAGCTGTCACAGGATCTGGCACAGGCTGAAAATTCATGAATACAGCACTACCACTGTCGCTTTTATAAGAGAAAGGAGAACCCCGAAGCCTACTATAGCACCTGCCACGCCTCCACTCTTCACGTGCGCCACGCAAAGGCCAGGGAGATGCTGAGCACCTTGCAAAGCATTTCTGAGGAGCCACTGTTCCCTGGGAAGATGCTTGGCCATTTTTTTTTTTTTTTTTTGGCTACCTCTTTTAATACCCCAGGGAGAGCTGTTGTTGAAGTTCCAGTCCTGGGACTGCCCACACCAGAATCTACAAGCTTCCATCTCTTAACACCAGGTTGATGGTGGAACTTGTGCTCCTCGAGTAAAATGCATCCCTTTTCACATTTGCATTTGATCTTTGTTTTCTGGTTATACAATGCCCTTTATCTAATTTTACTTGTTATTTACTTTAAAGCTTTTCACTGCACCGTACCCAAATTTCAGTGGGGACAAGTAGTATTTGAAAGCTCTCTCAAATCTTCTAAGAGCATATAAAACATTTTGTGCCTATTGAACACCCTTCATTCTTTTCAAATGTCAATCCATAATCAACATAAATAAGGTCAGCAGACAATGGTGCTCAAAGAGACTTTAGATTGCATCTGGTTCAAATTCTCCACTTTACCAACGAAAAAACTGAGGAAAAGATTTTCTTAAAGTCATAAGATGGTGGCAGAATCAGGACTAGATGGGGCACATGCTTTCCAATAACATGGCTCCACCTGGCATTTGGTTTATAGTCCTCAAAGCATTGCTTGCTGATTAGGTTCTTCATTGTGTGTGTGTGTGTGTGTGTGTGTGTGTGTGTGTGTGTGTGCACGTGCACGCACGCATCTATATAAAAACCCAAATAAATAATTACAAAGTGAAAATAACTCATCAGAGCTTAAAATTACTAGCAAGCAAGCAAAGATTCTCTGTCTTAATTTGATGGCCAGGCTGCTCTACACAGAGACTGTAGACGCTGACAGCCACCTTCCCTATTGTCAACCTCTCCTTCCTGGGTGGGCAGAATCTCAGTTTTTTCGGGGTACCAATCTGCCCTGCTCCATGAGGCTGCTGCCTTTTCCAACTGTTGCTAGGGGTGACAAGATACAATTTAAAAAAAAAATTTTTAACGTTTATTATTGAGAGACAGAGAGAGACAGAGTGTGAGCAGAGGAGGGGCAGAGAGAGAGGGGAGACACAGAATCCAAAGCAGGTTCCAGGCTCTGAGCTGTCAGCACAGAGCCCAACGTGGGGCTCAAACTCACAAACCACGAGATCATGACCTGAGCCGAAGTCGGACGCTCAACCGACCGAGCCACCCAGGCACCCCATCAAGATACAATTTTGACCAACAAGCAGAGAAGTCAGCCAGGGGGCTGAGGAAGGTTTTTGCTTTCCTGAACAAAACGATGGGCATTATTGGCTTCATCCCTTCTCCTTTCTTGCCCTTGAACTTGAATATGATGTCTGCAGCAATAACAGCCAGACATAAAGGACAACAAATGGAAAGCTGGAAGGAACATAGATCCCTGATATTACTGACCTTCTATGCCAATCTTCCCAACTCACAGGATTATTTTAAGATTAAATAAAATAATGCATATAACATGCTTATAATGGTACCAGGCACATTGCAAGCCTTCAGTATATGGAAGCCTGGTTAAATCCAGGAATCTATTCTGAAATTATTTTATTATTATCCAATGTACAGCCAGAAGGTATATGCAGAGCCAATCGAATCGGTCAGCCAATAACATGCATTATACTCACAACTTTATATCTTAGATTGCTGTGGAAGGTACAATTATCAAAACAAGACCAATCAATTTTCATCAAAGATTGCCTCAAAACCATAGAGTCTTAAAGCCAGAAAAATGGCTCGTTTATCCAGCAAATATTTATTGAGTGTCAAACTACAGTCCTAGTCACTGTAGATATGTCAGTGAAAGAGATGACCGTTCTCATAGTGCTTATATTCCAGTGAGGGTATTCCTTCCCAAGTGTATCTGCTATGACCATGTCATTTTGCAGAGGACAAAACTGGAGCACAGAGAGGCGAAGCGACTGGCAGACTGACCTAATCGCAGAGCAGTTACTGGCAGATGTCAGAGAAGAACTCAAGTCTGCTGAATCCTACTGCGTTGATCTTTTGTCTATATCCAGATCCTCCCAGAGTTAAACTTTTATACATCATCACAAGGCATGGCTTGCTGCCTACCACGATGACGGAAAACAGAATCTGATCCCTGTGTTGCCTTCGATGCCTACACTCCCTCTCATTCTATGTTCCATTAACTGTGGTCTTGATTGTAATTCCTCAAGCTTGTCAAACTGTTTCCTGTTTTAGGACTTTCACACTAGCCGGCCCCTCTGTCTGGTTGCTCTTTCTCCCTAGTTTTATTGGGGTGGCATTCTTTCCTTCTTTAGGTCTCAATGTGAATGCCACTTTTTTGACCATCCCTTAAAGATACTGCTCTTAAGCTGCCATTTTGAAATGATCTTACTTTTTTTTTTTCTTCTCACATGCTTGGTCTGGGTAAAAGTAGAGATCTTGTCTGCTTTGCTCTCTGCTGCATTCCAGAGGCCAGAACGGTGTCTGGAACCAGAACCAGCACCCAATAAATATTTGCCAAACATTAAATAATGCGTTAAACTCCAGAATTGGAGGTCTCTAGGCAATCTTCATCTGTGAGCTATGCTTGGACCTTTATGTTGAATAGAATGAAAGCATGAATCCCGAAGCCATTTACTATTTAGCTTCATAGAATATAAAATGCAGATGAGATTTTTGGAACAAAGGTGCTCTACTCCCTTCTTGTGAAACGGGAGGAAAGTGAAGTCAGGACTTCAAGATCCAAATTGACTGGATTCAGTCAACGTACAGGGGGTGAAGTTGGAGGCAAAATCTATCCGAGGGCACCTGTCTAGAAAGTCAGATGAATGCAGGATGGGGTAGCAAATGATCACTGATTGTAGTATGCCCTTCCCTCTCTCACCTCTTCACTCCCTGCTGCCCCAATCCTCTTAAACCTCCTGGGACTGATGCCTGAAATTCCGCCACTAATTTTCCCTCTCTTTTTTCAGGGGCTCCACACTAGTGACTCCTGGCCCAAATCCAGCCCCAGAAAACTTTTGTTTGTTCAGCACAGTGTTTATGAAACATTTGCACGTGAATGCCTTTGGGTAAGCAGACACTCTCCAGTTCCCCGACACCCACACTGTTCTCTATTATGTCACACCTGCCTGCTTCAGAAATTTATGCTACCTCCCTGATCCCTGGAAACATCGGAGTTTGCCATCTTTGCATTATGGCTAAAGTGTAATTTCCCCAGCTGTCAGCAGTAGATTATACTTGACCGTGAGCGAATAACCCAAAGTTGATTTTGTGGCATGGAGAGCAAGATCTTCTTAAAGGCATTTATAGTTGTGTAAGATAGCAGAGGTAGAAGAAAGCTGGAAATGGTCTGGTGCTACTTCTTTCCCTTGAGAATGAGGAAACTGAAGTTTAGAAAAGACAGGTGACTGGTTTCAGGTCACGGAGCAAGGCAGTGGTGGATGTGGGACAGGAGCTCTAACTTGGTTATATCACAGCAGATGGGCTTGGTACAGGGCAGGGATGCTTTGAGGCACTGGGGATGGGAGCGAGCTGGGTGGCGGGTGTGGGTTTGCAGAACATCATCAAGATTCTGATGGGGTGGGCTGAACCCACCTTTTCCAGACTTTTCCTCCCAGCAGAGCTCTGAAAGGTGGGATGGTTGCTCCTCCTGCATAATGATACATTTGTGCCTTCATCTTCCTTCACTAATTTGTATCTGTATCTTTTCTGTCACTTTATATAACTAATTACTGTTTACTCTTCCCCAGCAGGTTATGCGGGGATCCAAACTGTGGGAGAGAATGATGTTCCTTTAGCGAAGCCTTTAAAGAAACAAGACAGTCTGGAACAGAGGGAAACTCGGGCTGCAGAATCATCTCTTTTCTTGCACAGCCTCCCACCTGGGCTCCAGGGAAGTCCTATCAAGGAGGGACAGTTAGTAATTCGGCCTCAATATCTCTCAGCGGACATCAAAGCTGTGCTTGGAAAGCAGCGCCTCACCCCTACACTTCCTCTGCTGACCACACGCACATCTGCATTGGGATAACCGCCCTGGATTTGCCTACATGGCTCCCTTCACTATCGGCCTCTCTCTGCTACCTTTCTCACTAGATTTAAGGACCTGTGGAATAATCTTAACCACATAAGGGAAGCAGTGTGATCAGGTGGAAGAAAATAAAAAATCCAAACTCTTAAGACTCGGAGCTGGCTTTTCTACTGCCACCAACCAGCTCTGGGATTGTAAGACCAACACACCTTCCTCAGCATCTGTCTGATGTAAACACTGCACCACCTGGCATTGGTGATTAAGCTCTTCTAAAATAAAATAAAATAAAATAAAATAAAATAAAATAAAATAAAATACAATTTCTAATTATGAAACATTTCCAACATTCTAAAAAGTAGAGAAAATAATACACTGACTTGAGCAAACAAGGATGGAATGACCAGAGGTCCAGGACTAAGCAATGTTGACGCGGGGCGGGGGGCGGAGGGGGGGACGGAGGGGGGGGCGGTGGGATCGCTCGGGTCCAGGAGCAAGTGTGAGGGCAGGATTCTAGCAAAGTTGCCTGAAGGTTAAGCTCAAGGACAATGTTGAACTTTGATGATGGGGAAAAACCAGGTAGAGCTAAAGCCTTCATTTCCTTACCCTCCCTCCCCAGAAGTTACCTGTACCCAAAATTTGTATACACCATTTGCACATGTTAGTCCTTTTATTATATACGTGTTTAGACAAAAAACAAAATATACTATTTTTTACATTTTTGTGCATTTTATTTATTTGTTATGTTTATATGTGTAATGGTATCATGTCGATTATATCTCCTTTCATTCAGTGTCATGCTTTGGGGATCTATCTGTAGTATCACACAGACTGAGTTCCTTCACCTTAATTGGTACTCCAACATGAATAAGCCACAACTCACCCATTCTCCTATGAAGGAGCGAGAATTGGTTTCCACTGTTTTGCTATCATAAGCAAGCTGCCATAAACTTCCTTGTGCTCAAGCTCCGAATTTTCTCTAGGACAGAAATCTAGAAAGGGAATTGCTAGGCTATTGGGTGTGTGCTCCTTCATTCTGCCGCTTTCCAATATAGTTACACCAGAGTTGTACCAAACACATGGAAGCAAATTTTGCTAAACGCCTCTTCAAACTAATTATACCATTTAATCTTCCCATAAACGAGAGTTCCTGTTTCTCTACACTCTTCCAACACTTGGTGTCGTTTATTCATTAATTTTTGATGATACTATGGGTATCCGATGGTATCTCACTGTGTGATAGCATTTCCCTGCTTTCTCGCGAGATCACGTAGCTTTCGGTTTATTCGTTGGTCATTCAGTTTTCTTTGAAGAATTGTCTTATCATTTTCTGCTTAGTTTGTTTTATCTCATTGTTTTGTAGGGACTCTACTTATATTCTGAATACTAATACTTGGTTGGCTATATGGTTTACAAATAACTTCTCTTGTTTGACTTGGGTTTTTTTTTTTCATTTTGTTTTTGGTATATTTGCCATATAGATGTTTTAATTGTTACGTAGTCAAACATAATCTTTTATTGTTGACTTACAATTTTTGTGTTTCATTAAATATGTTTTTGCCATTCTAATAGCATACTAGGTCCTTGTAATACCCTTCCGATCTAAAATGCCATTTCTCAGGACTTTAGATCTACCTTGTTTTTATATCCCAAATCCTTAGTATTATTTTTATTTTATTTTTATAGAACGACAGAACAAACATTTGGTTAGCATTATCCACACGTTCATCAAATGATTTGCTTAATATCGTTTTTTTGTATTGTATTTCTACTTTGTGGTTCAATTTCCTTCTTCCTAAATTCTACCCTTAATACTTAAGTAAGGGTCTGCTATTTATAATAGCTCTCAGTGTTGTTTGAAAATGTGTTTCTTTCAAAATTGATACTGGGATATTTTTAACTGGATATAGATGCCCAAATTACTCTTTATTTTCTCTCAGATCTTTGAAGATAACAGCCCTGTGTCTTCTGGCCTCTATTGTTGCTGGAATGCTGCTACTACTCTACATATACTTATTCTTCCTTCTGGTAACTTTCACTCTTCTGTATGTCTTTGATATTGTGCAACCTCACTGACATGTGTTCATAAGTAGATTTACTTTTATTTTTTTTCTACTCAGGACTCATTATGATTGCTGTACATTAATATTCATCCCTCCTTCGTCAAAAAAAATTCAGCTATAATTTCTTTGAATATTGCCTTACCTTCATTCAGCCTATTTGCTTTTGTGTCTCATTCTAAAAGTACATCGATTGTTCCTTCTGTCCTCCATGCTTTTTAATTTTTCAGATATTCTCTACAGTTGTGCTACAACTGTGCTAATTTCTTCACTTGTCTTTCAGTTTATTAACCTCTCTGCAGCTACGATTTATCTCACATTTAATCTTCCCTTGAGGATTTTTCATTTGAATTACTGTATTTGTCTTTTTAACGTTTATTTATTTTTGAGACAGAGAGAGACAGAGCATGAACGGGGGAGGGTCAGAGAGAGAGGGACACACAGAATCTGAAACAGGCTCCAGGCTCTGAGCTGTCAGCACAGAGCCCGACGCGGGGCTCGAACTCACGGACCGCGAGATCATGACCTGAGCCGAAGTCGGACGCTTAACCGACTGAGCCACCCAGGCGCCCCTGTATTTGTCTTTTTAAAAGTTCTATTTGTTATTTTGGCTTGCACAGCAAAGGAAAAAATCAAGAACACTAAAAGGCAACCTACAGAATGGGGGAAAATATTTGCGCATGACATATCTGATAAAGGGTTAGTATCAAGAATATATAAAGAATTTTAAAACTCAACACACCAAAAATGAATAATCCTATTATAAATGGGCAAAAGACATGAATAGAATTTTTCCAAAGAAGACATAATAGATGGCTAACAGACACATGAAAAGACGTTCAACATCACTCACCAGCGAAATGCAAACCAAAACTACAATGAGTTGTCACCCCACACCTGTCAAAATGGCTAAAGTCAACAACACAAGAAACAACAGATGTTGGCAAGGATGTGGAGAAAGGAGAACCTTCTTGCACTGTTGATGGGAATATAAACTGGTGCAGCCACTCTGAAAACAGTATGGAGGTTTCTCAGAAAGCCAAAAGTAAAAATACTCTACGATTCAGCAATTGCACTACCAGGTATTTACCCAAAGAATAAAAAATACTAACTCAAAGGGATACATGCACCCTGATGTTTACATCAGCATTATCCACAATAGCCAAAATATGGAACAGCCCAAGGGTCCATCGAATAATGAATGGATTCAGAAGATGTGGTGTGTTCACACACACATACACGCACACGCACACACACGCACGCACGCACACACACACGCATGCACACATATACACACAATGGAATACTACTCAGCCATAAAAAAGAATGAAATGTTGCCATTTGCAATGGCATGAATGGAACTAGAGAATATTATGCTAAGCAAAAAAAGTCAGTCAGAGAAAGACAAATACTATCTGATTTCACTCATATGTGGAATTTAAGAAACGAAACAAATGAGCAAAGGGGAAAAAAAACACAGAGAGAGAGGCAAACCAAGAAACAGAGTCTTAACTATAGAGAACACACTGACGGTTACCAGAGGGGAGATGGGTGGGGGGGATGAGTTAAACAAGTGATGGGACTTAAAAAGTGCACTTGATGTGATGAGCCCTGGGTGATATAGGGAAGTGTTGGATCACGATACGTACACCTGGAATTAATGTCACACTGTATGCTAACTAACTGGAATTTAAGTAAAAACTTTAAAATATGTACTTATTCCTTTTAAAAATAGTAATCCTAGTGTAAATGTAAATTGCTACAACTACTTTGGAAATGAACTTGATATATTTTTTAAATTTAAGTATAGTTGACATACCATATTATATTAGTTTCAGACATATAACATAATGATTTAACAATTATGAAATGCCCACCATGGTAAGTGTAGTTACCATCTGTTACTATACAAAGTTATTGTGCTAGTATTGACTATATTCTCTATGCTGTACTCTTCATCCCTGGGATTTATTTATTTTATAACTGCAAGTTTGTACCTCTTAATCCCCTTCCCCTATTTGGCCCATCTCCCTATCCCCCTCCTCTCTGGCAACCACCAGTTTGTTCTGTGTATTTGTGAAGTCTAGTTCTGATTGGTTTGTTTATTTGTTTTGGTTTTTATATTCCACAAATAAGTGAATCCATGGTATTCATCTTTCTCTGTCTGACTTATTTCACTTGGCATAATACTCTCTAGTTTTATCCACGTTGTCATAAGTGGCAAGATCTCACTCTTTTTTGTGGCCAACTAATATTCTATTCTGGTTATACATCACATCTTCTTTATTCATTCATCGATCGATGGACACTTAGGTTGCTTCCATATCTTGGATACTGTAAATAGCATTTATTTATTTATAAACACTTTGTTTATTACAATAAATGTAAGAGTGCATATATCTTTTCAGGTTAGTGTTTTCATTTTCTTTGGGTAAATACCCAGCAGTGGAATTACTGAATCATATAATATTTTAATTTTTAATTTTCCATACTGTTTTCCATAATGGCTTCAGCAATTTACATTCCTAGCAACAGTACACAAGGGTTCCCCTTTCTCCACATCCTCACCAACATAACTGTTATTTCTTATCTTTTGACACTAGTTATGACTAGTATGAGGTCATATCTCACTGTGGGTTTGATTTGCATTTCCATGATGATTAGTGATGTCGAATATCTTTTCGTATGTCTGTTTGCTATCCTTATGTCTTCTTTGGGAAAAATGTCTATCCAAGTCCTCTGTCCATTTTTAATTGGATTATTTGTGTTTTGGGTATTGATTTGCCTGAATTCTTTATATATTTTGGATATTAACCCTTATTAGATTTTTTGCAAGTATCTTTTCCAATTCTGTAAATTGTCTTTTCATTTTGTAGAGGTTTCCTTCTCTGTGAAAAAGCTTCTTGGTCTGATGTAGTCCCAATTGCTTATTTTTGCTTTTGTTTCCCCTGCCTACAGAGGCAGATCCAGAAAAATACCGCTAAAGCCAATGTCCAAGAGATTGCTGCATATGTTTTCTTTTAGGAGTTTTACAATTTCAAGTTGTACATTGAGGTCATTAACCCATTCTGAGTTTATCTTTGTGTATAGTGGTTCAGTTTCTTTTTGAACGTACCTGTCCGGTTGTCCCAAAACCATTTATTGAGGAGACTGTCTTTTCCTACTGTATATTGTTTCCTCCTTTGTTGTTCCATTGATCTATGTGTCTATTTTCCTCCTTTGTTGTTCCATTGATCTATGTGTCTATTTTCATGCCCATACTATACTGTTTCAATTGCTATAGCTCTGTAGTACATCTTGAAATCTGGGATTGTCATACCTCCAGCTTTGTTCTTTCTTAAGACAGTTTTGGCTATTTGGGGTCTTTTGTGGTTTCACACAAATTTTAAGATAATTTGTTCTAGTTCCATTAAAAATACTATTCGTATTTTGATAGAGATTGCATTGAATCCGAAGATTGCTTTGGATAATATGGACAGTTAACAATATTAATTCTTCCCATCCATGATCATGGTATGCCTTTCCACTTATTTCTGTGGTCTTTAATTTCTTTCATCAATGTCTTATAGTTTTCAGAGTACAGGTCTTTTACCTCCTTGGTTAAATTTATTCCTAGATATTTTAGTCTTTTTGGTGCAATTGTAAATGGAACCATTTTCTTAATTTCTCCTTCTGTTATTTCATTACTAGTGTGTAAAAAGAAAACAGATTTTTGTATATTAATTTATTATTCTGTAACTTCACTGAACTCATTTATTCTGATAGTTTTTTAGTGGAGTCTTCAGGATTTTCTATATAAAGTATCATATCATCTGCAAGTAGGGATGGTTTGACTTCTTCCTTATCAATATGGATGCTTTTTATTTTATTTTATTTTTTTGTCTGACTGTTGTAGCTAAGACTTCCAGGAATACAGTTGAATACAAGTGGTGACAGTGCACATTCTTGTCTTGCTTCTGATCTTAGAGGAAAAGCTGAAAGCCATTAAGTATGACTCTAGTTGTGAGACTGTCATATATGGCCTTTATTATGTTGAGGTATGTTCCTTTTACACCCATTCTTTGGGAGTTTTTATCATGAATGGTGGTTCAATTCTGTCAAATGCTTTCTGTGCATCTATTGAGGTGATTATATATTTTTTATCCTTCCTTTTGTTGATGTAGTGCATCATATTGATTGATTTCCAGATATTGAATCATGCCTGCATTCCTGGAATAAATCCCAATTGACTGTGGTGAGTGATCCTTTTAATGTATTGCTGAATTCAGTTGGCTAGTATTTTGTTGAGGATTTTTGCATCTATGTTCATCAGGGATATTGGTCTGTTTTTTGTAGTGTGTTTGTCTCGTTTTGGTGTCAGAGTAATGCTGACATCACAGAATAAATTTGGAAGCATTCCTTCATCTTCCATTTTTTGAAATGGTTTCTGGATTCTAGGTATTAACTCTTCTTTAAATTTTGGTAGAATTCACCTGTGAAGCCATCTGGCCCTGCACTTCTGTTTTTTTTTTTTTTTTTTTTGGAGTTTTTTTGATCACTGATTCAATTTCATTACTACTGGTAATTGATCTGTTCAGGTTTTTTCCATTTCCTCCTGATTCAGTCTTAGAAGATTGTATGTTTCTAGGAATTTCTTCATTTCTTCGAAGTTGTCCAATCTGTTTGCATTGAATTTTTTCATAATAGTCTTTCATAATTATTTCTATTTCTGTGATGTCAGTTGCAACTTCTCTTTCATGTCTGATTTTATTTAAGTCCTCTCTTTTTTCTTGATGAGTCTGGTTAAAGGTTTATCAATTTTGTTTATTTCTCAAAGAACCAGCTCTTAGTTTCATTGAGCTTTTCTACATTTTTAGTCTCCATTTATTTTTATTCTGATCTTTATTATTTCCTTCCTTCTACTAACTCTGGGCTTTGTTCTTTTTCTAGTTCCTTCAGGTGGGAGGTATGATCGTTAATATTTGAGTTTTTTCTTGTTTCTTGAGCTAAGCCTGTTATCTATTTTGGCTTATTCTTTATCATGGTGTCTCATAATTTTCTTATAGTTTTGATTCCTTTATTGATTTTAAAAATTATTTTGTAGTTTCTATCTAACTGGTCTGGTATCTGAAGTTCTCAAAGTTAAAATCTTGCTGATTTGGGGGTGTACTGACTCTCATTGAAAGCAACTTTTTCTCAGGGCTCCTGGGTAGCTCAGTCTGTTAAGAGTCTTACTTCAGCTCAGGTCACCGTCTTATGGTTCATGAGTTCAAGTCCCACTTGTCAGTTCAGAACCCACTTTGGATCATCTCCTCCCCTCTCTCTCTTCCCTTCCTTGGCTCACTGTCTCTCTCTCTCAAAAAATAAACAAACATTTTAAAAAATTAAGAAAAGAAAGCAACTTTTCCTCTCATATGTTTTGCAGTTTTGAACCGTAAGCTCATCTTTGGTGAGACTTTATCTGGGATAATTCTAGACCTCCTAAAGTCACTATGTGTCTCTCCAGAGGAATTCTGAATTTTCTTCAGGTAGGAGGCCTTCTAGGCTCAATTTTATGACATTTCCTTGGCTTGCCAGTTCCCAGACCATGAGAATAGTAAGAAATTCGAACCCTACATCCACATTACAAAATAGGACTTCTATTATTTATTCCCAAATCTACTTTTCCTTCAGATTTTGTTCCAGTCAACTGGCTAAGACACTAACAACAGCATCATCATTAATGCCTCATATTTTCTTTTTTTTAATGTTTATTTATTTGAGAGAGAGAGACAGAGAGAGAGAGGGAGAAAATGAATGAGTGGGGAAGGGGCAGACAGCGATGGAGACATAGAATCCGAAGCAGGCTCCAGGCTCTGAGCTCTCAGCACAGAACCTACCTGACGTAGAGCTTGAGCCCACGAACCCGTGAGATCATGACCTGAGCCAAAGTCAGACGCTTGACTGACTGAACCACCCAGGGGCCCCAGTGCCTCATATTTTCTTATTCTCTTATACATATACATAAATCTTATGGCTTCTATCTCTACTTTTTTCTGGAAAACATCTACTTCTGTCCATCTCCAATGAAACCAACTTAGTTTTTTAATCTCATACATGAAATAAGCCTCCTAGTTACTCCCTCTGTGCTAAGACTTGACCTCCTCTAATTCATTATCCTCACTGCAGCCTGTCTTGTCTTCCTAAAATCCAAGTCTAATCATGCCACTCTTCTGCTTAAAAACCTTCACTGCCACTTTACTGCCACCTTCAAAATAACCTAAAATATAAGATGAAATCCAAGGCCACTGATAATCTGATCTTTGTTTTAGGCTTTATCTCTTACCAATGCCCCCAAATGACCAATGCCTCAGTCATACTAAATTTTCAACCTACTTCAATTCCCCATAATATATTTTGAATATGCTAGAAAAATAATAAGCTGATCCATAAAGTCCAGGTGCAAACTTCTCAGCATGAATTGTTATTACACCTTTCCTGATAATGAAACTATTTTTCTTCATTATGCTTAGAGGTTAAAGCATATTAAGTTGTAGTCAGCAACGATGTTCTACTTTTTAAGTATCAGTGGAATTACTTTCATTTGTTTATATTCCAATCACAACATAATATGTATCCCTGATAATAATATATTTTATGTCTTATAAACATACTGTCAATGATAAATAGAATAACAGAATCCTAAACAGATAAATGCTTGTCTTAAGGCAAGTGAACTCTTAAAGGAGAACTACGTTCTTAGATAATATAATTAGAAATTATAAGAGTAAAAGGTTTAGGTTAAAAAGGTCTTTTCCAGGGGCACTTGGGGGGCTCAGTTGGTTGAGCATCCGACTCTTGGTTTTGGCTCAGTTCATGATCCCAGGGCTGTGAGATCAAGCCTTGCGTTGGGCTCCATGCTGAGTCATGTAGCCTACTTGAGATTCTCTCCCTCTGCCCCTCTCACTCACTCACACGCTTCTCTTCTCTAAAACAAAATTTAAAAAATTTTTATTTGTTTTAAATAAAAGTCCCCCTCTCCCCCACTCATGTGCTTCTCTCTGAATAAATTTAAATTTTTTTAATTTATTTTTTTAATGTTTTTATTTATTTTTGAGACAGAGAGAGACAGACTATGAACAGGGGAGGGGCAGAGAGAGAGGGAGACACAGAATCTGAAGCAGGCTCCAGGCTCTGAGCTGTCAGCACAGAGCCCGAAGCAGGGCTTGAACTCACAGACTGTGAGATCCTGACCTGAGCTGAAGTCGGACGCTCAACCAACTGAGCCACCCAGTCTCCCCAAATTTAAAAATATTTTTAAGAAAGGTCTTTTCCAGTTTTCTGCGACTCTGTGGTGTGTGTGTGTGGGGGGGGGCAATTCAGTGGGAAAACTAATGAAATCATAGAATGCTGAAGCTGAAAGGGCTCTTAAACATAATTTAGCTCCACAGATTCTCAAATTTGTTACTAGTCAGGAAACTTTTTCAAAGAATACTCTGAAATCCAATACGCAAGACAGACACGTGTGACTCTCCTTTGGTTTATTTTAAGAAGTAGGACCGTGCAGCCCAGGTGCATATAATCCTTCTCTCCTTCACCAGAAACATAATGGCTACACAGAGCCAAGTTTAAACATCAGTGATCTATCCCAACCTAGTCACTGTGCAAATGAAAGAATGGAGGCCCAAAAAGGCAATGATGTCATCAAGGTCACACAAGCATCTGGAGCCAAAGCTGGCATGGACCCTGATCTCCTAAGTCTCCATGAAGGGCTATGGCTATCGACCTTATTTTTATAAAACCTTCAACCCAATCTCAGAAAGCCAATAGAATTTCTCATGTCTCATGTTCCACAAACGGACTAATACTATAAAGTAACAGGTTTCCCCATGAATGTTCCCCAGAAGCTTTGACATAAGAAATAGTTGCTTATTGTGGACAATCACAAAACTAAAGGAAAGCAAACATAAAAGACTGAAATCTGCAGAAATCCCACTCAACAGAAATAACCAATGTTACTTTTTTCTACGCAATTTCTTTAAACCAATGGGATCATACAGAGTGTATTACTCGGTATTTCTAGTTGCAAATAGCAAGAATCCTCTGTAGCTCATTTAGGCAGAGAAGACATTCATTAAAGGACATTAAGAAGTTCTAGAATTTCTAGAAAGATCAGAGAGTCAGGGTTGGAGTCAACCCAACCAGAAAAACACTCAAACATTATGGGACTGCTCCAGAGAAAATTCCATCACCACTGCCACCACTGGGCACAGATGTCACAGCCCACACTCTGGACTCTGGGGTAGGTGTCAAAGCCAATATCACTTGTACTGTCCTCCGAAACCAGATCCTCGGCTGCCTCCCAAAGCCAGAAAATAGATTTCCTATGACATCTGCATCATCACATCCCTCTCTTCCAAATACTTTACCAATGCAAACCTGAATAACAGCCCCCAGGATACAGAATATATCCTACCCACAAGCAGCAAAAAAAAAAAAAAAATAGCCCAACACAGAGAAGGTGCTCAAAGTATTTGTGTCAGTGGAAGTCTTCATATACAGGTTTCCCCCAGTATCCAAAAGTAGAGTGTTCCTACGAAATCTTTCGTAAGCTCAAATGGTATAAAGCCAAAAAGCAATTACCGTTAACTTATATGGAAAAATTGGGGGGCATTTCCAGATCCTCCAAATAACCTTTCTTAGGCTGTGTCCTTAGCAACCTGAGGACACCTCCTGCTAACGGAGGCACAGGGTAGGTTAGCACAGAAGCTCACAGACACAGCCCAAAGCTCTCGCGGCTTTGCTGCTGAGATGCTGGGTGTAGTTCCCAGGGAAGGAGCCGGCCACCGTCACCCTCGCTGCTCTCTGCGTGCCTCTCTAGGACTTGCTGCAAAACCAATGCCGAACACTAATTTTTGCCTTTTGCCTTTATTTTCATAAAAGCCCCAATCCTCTTCGGATTACTTTTGGTGAGCGAAAACTAATGTAGGTCTTTTGTAAAAGTCAAGTGGCCTAACACCGACTTTCAGAAAGCAAGGGATACCTGTATTTTTGTTGCTTTAATCTGTAATGATATCATTACGTTAATTATTGGCCTGACAAGAGTGACACACTGGCCGTTCGATACGGATCACCTTGCCGAAAGCAATTATTGTTAACTCTGAATGTAATGAATAATTCAACTTGTCTTTTCGGGCGCCTTTACGTGAAATGCGAGAGAGAATTTCTAGATTTTCCATGACCCCCTCCACCCTCGCCAGCATCCTCCGAAAACTGTTTTAAAATATTTTCTGATTTAAATGACATGAATTCTAAACATGATGCAACCTATTTATAAGGTTGAAACTCCATAAAACTGTGGGCTGCATGAGGAGTCAGAATGGTGACAAACTTATTTACTGCCATGACTAATAGTCATTGCAACATCATGTTTTCATCTCTCCAAGTTAGTTAAAAATATAGCACAGGAGATCGGTCGCCTCAGACACCAATGAGCAACCCACAGACTTCCGATCAAAGTCGGTGGCTGCAAATCCATCGCAACATACGGTATCTATGCTTCTGTTATAGCCCAGAGCAGCAACTGAGGACACAGTAATGAAGCCAATGTTAATCAGCAGTCTAACAATGCCATGTATGGATTGTAGCTATCCGACACCCATTTTAAGTGGCAAGTGTGTGAAAAGCCTTAGGATGTGATGAAAACAGCCTCCTAGTCTCAGGATATGCCCCAGGAAATCTTTTCTTTCTTTCTTTCTTTCCTTATCAAAATAGTGTAATTACCACGAACTCATTAATAAGTAATGCTGACTCATCTTCCCGAGGCACACCTCTAATCCAGTCACTCCCCAATGTCAACCCTGGACTGGCTTTCATCGTGTGCTATTCAAAGTCCACCTCTCACCCAGGCACGCAGAGCTCTCTAATAAATGTCACTGGAGGCAGAGGAAGATTGATAGGAGAGTATCCATCAGGCCAAGTGCAGCAAACTTGGAGGGAAGAGTCTAACATTAAGGGGAAGCAGTAAGACCGAGACAAGTGTAGGTGGGACCCAGTCGGTCGGCATGAGGAGAAAATGAAAGAAAGCGAGGTTGGGGTGGAGTGGAAGGGGGCGGGGTACAGAAATGGGACAGGAAGGTAATGCACAGAAGGCCAGGAGTTGAGATCAAAATAAGTGAAATCAGTGAAGGTTAATGTTTGGTATCTTACCATCAAGCTATGCAGTTTAGCATTTAAAAAAGTGCTTTGGAACATTGGTACTACAGAAACGTTGGTTAAATCTGATGGCATCATCTTCTACTTAAAATAAATCTACTCTTGGGGAGCGTGGTAAACTTCTTTGGGATTCCTGTCTAACAGTCTTCCTCCTGGTAACAAAATTCGTGTTGGATACAGAATGGATCACTAGTGGGTGACCCAGGCACTGCAGTTATTATACGACACAGATTTTAAAATGACTATAACCGGGGCGCCTGGGTGGCTCAGTCGGTTAAGTGTCTGACTTCAGCTCAGGTCATGATCTCGTGGTCTGTGAGTTCGAGCCCCATGTCAGGCTCTGTGCTGACAGCTCAGAGCCTGGAGCCTGCTTCGGATTCTGTGTCTCCTCCTCTCTCTGCCCCTCCCCTGCTCATGCTCTGTCTCTCTCTGTCTCTTAATAACAAACGTTTAAAAAAAATTTTTTAAAGACTATAATTAATATGTTAAAAAAATAGGTGACAAGATGGATAGAATTTCACAAGAAAACTTTAAAATAAGAACAAAAAGGAAAATTTTAGAACATTAAGATAACATTTTTGAAATTAACAATTTAATAGGTGGGTTTAATACAGATGGAATATGGACGAAAGAGCATTAAACAGGGAGATAGGAAGAAGGAACACATAGCGACTCAATCATAGAGACAAAGCCAGAATGGAACACGCAAAAAATTTGCATTGTAGATAGATAGGACACACTGAAAAGGTCTAACATAAATACAATCGATATCTGAGAAAGGTGAAGAAAAGAAAGACGCAAGGTGGTATTTAAAGAAATTTCTAGAGGTGCCTGGATGGCTCAGTCAGTTAAGTGTCTGACTTCAGCTCAAGTCATGATCTCACAGTTCATGAGTTCAAGCCTTGCGTTGGGCTCTGTGCTGACAGTTCAGAGCCTGCAGCCTGCTTTGGAGACTGTGTTTCCTTCTCTTTCTGCCCCTCCCCTGTTCACACTCTGGGTCTATCTCTATAAAAAAATTAATAAACATTAAAAAATAAATAAGGAAATAAAGAAATTTCTAAAACTGCTAAAATAGATCAAACCCCAGATTCAAGAAATACAATGACTCCAACCAAGATAAATACAAAGTAAACGCACACCTAGGTACAAAATAATGAATACAAGCCACTTAAAACTTAAACACAAATAGAAAAATTTTAAAGCAGCCAGAAGAGAAAACAGACACTTTTCTTCACAGGCCCAAGAAGACTTCTACCTGACTTCCCAATGGTACATGTGGAGTCAAAAGAAAATGAAATTATATTTTTGCACTGCTCAGAGAAAGCAAAACTGTCAACCTAGAAATTTCATATCCAGTAAAAATATCCTTCAAACGTGAAAGAAACATAAAACACTTCCAGAGAAACACCAGAGAATTTATCATCAGACCTGCACTAAAGGTGATGTAAGGAGAGTTTTCTTTGTGAAGGAAAATGAGCCCAGACCAAAACATGGCGATGCAGAAAGGCAGGAGGAGAAATGGGAAGGGCGAATCTATAAGTAAAGCTAATTATGTTTTACTGTACAAACAGTGTATAATGTCTTGTGGTGTTGAAGTGCTATGTAGGGTTAAAAAGCCAAACATAAAACAAAAGGAGATAAATCCAGACAGCGTTTAAGGGCTTCAGGTTTTCTGAGAATTGGTAAAAGTACAAATTTATATTAAACTCTAATAACATATGGATGCATATTTTAATCCCTAAGGCAACCACTAAAAGAATACACATCTAACAAGCTACTTAAGGAGAAAATGGAATAATAGAAAATAAATTAATCCAAAGTAAGGCAAGAAAGCACAAAAAATAATCATAAAATAAGTGGCCAACTGGAAAATAAAAGTTAATAGATAGCAGACATAAACCTAAATATATCGGGATGCAGTTTAAATACACCACTAAAAAGGGGAAAAAATGTCAGATTGGATAAAAAAAATATAAGCCGCTTACCTTGTATAAAGATAGTTTAAATATAAGGACACAAGTAAAATATGAATGTATGTATATATAACACAAATGTTAACTCAGAGAAAACTGGTGTCATTATTATAATATCTAACCAGATAAACTTAAGACAAGAACTAGTGTGTCAGCAGTAAAAAAGGAATATTTCGAAATGGAAAAAGTGTCAATTCATCAGGAAGATATATTCATTACAAAGTTTTACATATTTAATAACATATCTTCAAAATAACATATCAACAAATAACAAAGAAAAAATGGACAACACTAAAAGACACACACAATTAGAGTGTGAGACATTAATACACATTCTCAGGAAGTGAGAGAAAAACCAGACACAAAAATCAGTAAGGATAGAGAATCTGGATTAACAGATCTGGCCTAACTGATACACGGAACACTGTACCCAACAATCGTGGAATATTTTTTCCCCCAAGTACACATGGATATTCACCAAACTTAACCATATGCTGGCCAAAAGTATATCTCAAGAAAATTTTTTAAAAATGAAATCATTCATAGCAATTCACTTACCATGTGGAATTGAGCTAGAAATCAGTAATAAAATAACTAGGAAATGTTTAAATATTTAGAAATTAAGCCGTAGGTAGACCTCTAAATAAACTACGGGTCACAGAAGGAATTAACGTGGGAATTAAAAGTATTTTGAATTGAATAATAATTAAAATACAAAGTATTAATACATGGGAGATGCAAACAAGACAGTGTTTAAAGAGGAATTCATAACCTTTTTAAATGCATACATTATATAAAATGTGTTGATAACATAATAAAAAATAAAAGCTTCTTAAGTTGTCTAAAAATCCAGCTAAGAAGTTAGGAAAAAAAGAATGAGTTAATCCCAAAGAAAGAATGAAGAAAATAGGAGAGGCAAAAGCAGATTAATTATATTATAAGGCAAACAGTACAGAAAATTAACAAACCAAAACCCCTTCTTTGAAAAGACTAATAAAATTGACCCTACCCAAATTGTTATTAAAAAAATTTTTTAGAGAGGGCCGCCTGGGTGGCTCAGTCAGTTAAGCAGCTGACTTTGGCTCAGGTCATGATCTCACAGTTTGTGAGTCCAAGCCCCATGTCGGGCTCTGTGCCAACAGCTCAGAGCCTGGAGCCTGAAGCCTGCTTCGGATTCTGTGTCTCCCTCTCCCTCTGCCTCTCCAGCTCACGCTCTGTCTCTCTCTCTCAAAAAATGAATACATGTTGGGGCACCTGGGTGGCTGAGTCGGTTAAGCATCCGACTTCAGCTCAGGTCATGATCTCGCGGTCCGTGAGTTCGAGCCCCGCGTCGGGCTCTGTGCTGACAGCTCAGAGCCTGGAGCCTGTTACAGATTCTGTGTCTCCCTTGCTCTGATCCTCCCCCGTTCATGCTCTGTCTCTCTCTGTCTCAAAAATAAATAAACGTTAAAAAAAAATTTAAAAAAAAATGAATACATGTTAAAAAATTTTTTTTTAATTTTTTTTTAGAGAGAGATAAGGCTCAAGTTACTAGCATCAGGAATAACGAAGGAACATAGCAGAGATTCTATAAACACTACACAGATAATAAAAGGATAGTATGAATAACTTAATGTTAATACATTTTAAATTTAGATGAAATAGGCAAATTCCTAGAAAATCATCATTTACCAAATCAGCTCAATAAGAAATTTTAAAAATCTAAATAGTCCATGTCTATTAAAGAAAATTTAATCTATAATCAAAAACCTTTCCACAGAATCTCCAGGCCCAGCCAGATAACTTCACTGGTGAATTCTTCTAAACATTCACGAAATGAATAACACCAATCTTACACAAAGCCTTTTAGAGAACAAAAGCCAGAATTCCCTTGGTACCAAAATCTGAAATGCATTACAAGAAGGATAATGATAGACCAATTTATCTCATAAATATAGATTTGAAAATCCACAACAAAATACTAACAAATGGAATGCCACAGTATCTGACATAACAAATGAGAGTTACACATTGTTCTACATATTGTTCTACATAAATATGTATGCTCCACATATCTATTGTTCTAGTAATGTATGGTTGGTTTAACACTGAAACGTCAAGCCTTGTAATTCTCCACATATAAAGGAGAATACTCATATTATTCTCAAAAAAAAAAAAAAAGAAGCTTTTAAAAAATCTGACACCCATTCAGGATTAAAAACTAAAAACTTTTAGCAAACCAAGGAGACAGGGGAACCTTCTTACTTCTTATAAAGATATTGCACACCCTTATCATGCTTAACAGAAAAAGAGTGAAAGGTTTTTCTATATGACCAAGAAGAAGGCAAGGATGTCCACTTTCACGACTTCTATTCAACAGGGCACTGGAGGTACTGGCCAGTATAATAAGGCAAGAAAATAAAATACAAAGATTAGAATGAAAGAAACGAAACTCCCATAAATTGCAAAGAAACCTGGTTGTACCCATAGAAAATACAAAATAATATGAAAACAAATTAAGATACTGTGGTGTTAGCATAAGAGTAGACTAACAAACTAAAGGAACAGACTAGGATCCAGAAACAGACCCTCACATGATCATCACTGATTTAGGAGACTGAATACAATGGGAAAAAGTGGCTTTTTCAGTGAATGGTGTTGGGTCAATTAGATATGTATATTGAAAAAAAAATCATCCTAACCTTTACCACGTACCATATAAAAGATCAACTCTGAAAGGATTATAAATCTAAGTATGAACTATAAAGTAATAAAGTTTCCAGGAGAAAACTTAGGAGTGTATCTTTTTGACCTTGAAGTAACCTAAGTTTCTTAAATAAGATATAAAGAAAAAGTACTAACCACAAAAGAAGCCACTGGTCAACTGGGTTATATTTTACGTTTTGAAGAGCTTCTATTCATCAAAAGTCCCTTTGAGACAGTGGCAAAAGATATTTATGATAATATATTGGAAAAAGGACTTCAATCCAGAATGTAGGAAGAGACCCTAATAATCACTAAGGAAAAGGCAGTCAATTAAACAGCAAAATGGGCAAAAGACTCAAGCAAACACTTCTTTAGAAAAGAATATCAAAATTGCCCATTATATGAAATTCTAAACTAATCTACGATGTCAGGTGTTCGAATCATGGTTCCCTTTGCTAGAGAGGTGCAGTGACTAGGTAATCTGGGCATTAGCAACGTTTTATTCCTTGATCTGGGTATTGGTTACATAAGTCTTCTCAGTTTGGGGAAATTTATCAAGGTATATTCTTACCTGGGCACATTTCTCTCAGTGTATTTTATACTTCAATAAAAACTTTCCTTAAAAAGAATTAATTAACCACATTTGCTTCCCTCATCAGGCTCTTCCTCTAATTTGTCTTCTCTTATGTAAGTCATTGTGCTTAGTTCTCCTGATGTTTTACTTGACTTTATAATACAATTTTCATTTGAAAGGGTTCCAAAAACACCTTTACCAAAGCTGACATCTTAACAAGATGATAATGCCACTTACACAATATAGAAAGTTGCAAATACATAATGCTTCATCACTCATATAGCTGCAACTATTGTAAAAAAAAAAAACTGTGCTATCACAGGCACAGCTGTTCCAAAACTAACATATCTTCCACCACTTCCCCGGGCCAGCTGGGTAGGAACATAGCAGGGAAGATGGCTGGTTACCTAGAGTAGTATATGAGATGATGGAGGGAAATGATGAGATGATATAAACTATAATCCATTACGTAAAATAAAGTGTCACTATACCCATTCCATTTTATAGCTCAGAAAATATAGAAACTCACTCAGATTTCTCACATAGCTACAGTAAAGTGTGTTGGTTCAGCTGGGTATCAGGGTCAAGTGGACCCAGGCTATCTACTATGGCCGGACTCTCTCCCATGTGATCTTCTGGGTCTCTGCTTCCAGTGATGAAATATGTGAAACAGGTCTGGCCAGTCAGAGAACCAAATTTCTCTGGCCACAGTAACTGATGCATCCAAGGTGGTCCAATCATAGCAAGGATACCTGTGTAGGAGGTACCAGGAAAAGATTCTCCTTTCTCTCTTTCCTACTGGGTTTGAAATTAGACTCTAAGACATAATTTAAGTCTCATGGATTAAGCCCCACACTTTACTCAATGACTAGAGTTTTTAGGTCAGTTAATACAGAAATGAAGACACCATGGAAATTATTTATTTAGACTTTTGAAGTTAACTTGGCAAAATCTTATCCTGTGAAGTCTGTGATCCCTTGTGGATTCCAGTAAGAATACTGGAGGGTGACAGCTAAGATCAGAAATGGTCCAGAATCCTAGACCAGTACTCTGGACTGTCTAACTGCAGCTGAAGTTATATAGTCTGGACCATCCCCCAAGATCTGCAGTCCATCCAAATATATAGTCTATATAGTCTTATATGAAGAACTCTCTTCTTAAAAAAAAATACTTTTTAAAAAATGTTTATTTTTGAAAGAGAGAGCACGTGGGAGCAGGGGAGGGGCAGAGAGAGAAGGAGGGGGAGAGAGAGAGAGAGAGAGAGAGAGAGAGAGAGAGAGAATCCCAAGCAGACTCCACACAATCAGCATGGAGCCCGGCACGTAACTCCATCTCATGAACCATGAGATCATGACCTGAGCCGAAATCAAGAGTCAGATGCTTAACCAACTGAACTACCCAGGCACCCTTGCATGACGAGCTCTCTTACCAAGAGGCAACTAAGGGCCAAAGTATAAACCTGGCTTACTTTGGCACTCATTCAACTAATATTTATTGAGCATACGCTGTGCTAAAAATTGAGTTAAACAAGACAGTGTCTGCCTTGATCTATCTTAAGGGCTTGTGGAAAAAGCAACAAAAGCAGGCAAGCATATAATATCATAAATGCTATAATGAAATATTATGGGGACACCTCAGAGGGGCATCTAATCCGGGCTTCGGTGGAGAAAGAGACATCTAATCCAAAGCTTCCTGGAGAAAGAGACATCTAAGCAGAGACCCGGAGGTTGTGACACAACCAGCCAGGTGAAGAAATGAAGGTTGCTCTCAGCAGTAGGGAATGCAATATATAACAGAAAGACAGAAGGACTGCACCAGGACTGCAGAGGGGGCCGCAGAGTGGAGAGTGCTGTGATGTGTTAGAGACAGACCAGGGGCCAATCGCAGAAATCCTTAGCAGCCATGCTAGGAAGTTTGGGTTTTAATCTGAGAATGATGGGAAACCGCTGAAGGCTTTTAAGGAGGGAAGTGGCACATACCAAGATTCACATTTTAAGAAATGTCACTCCAGATGTTGTGTGCAGAGTGGCCTGAGGGGGGGGGGAGGGGCAGGAGAGGAGGATGTCTCCTTCTGTCCCTCAGTGGGACCAATGAGAAGGCTGTTGGAATCACCCAGGTGAGAGATGATCATGTTCTGAACTGAGACACTGTCTGAAAGGTATAAAAGGATTTCAGGGGGATCAAGGAGGTAGAAGCAGCAGACTTAATATTTTATTGGTTCTTGAGCTTGCCTGATAGTCAACCATCAATTCCCAGGTGGCTGGCTAATCAAGATGATATATTCTATTACGGATGTTCAAACAGAAGGATTCTTACATCGGGTAGGGGACTTGTTCATATCACTCAGGATCCCTTTCAAGTTTGCAGTACCTTGGTCCTGAGCTGAAGACAGGAAATAAGCTTGCATCTTTATTTAGTGGTCTCTCGAATAACAGAAGTAGAGATCCTTTGTTGCCTAAATAGCGGTAAGACACTGGACGTTAAACGACAACAAAAAAAGCACCACTTATAATGGAGTTTCATTGTACGCTCACTTCACCTACTCTGAGAGAGAGAGAGGGACCAATTGAATATTTCAGGCAATTCTGCTCACTGCTCCCCCGAATGACCGCCTGCCCCCAAGGAAGAATGAGGAAGGAGCTGGTAATCTGCTATTCCTTCGGTCAACTCCGCTCCCACGGTCCCTCATTGGGAACAAACCTTGCCACTCTGCTTGTAATTTGGGTGCTCAAAGATAACCATTTTTGAATTTTCAAGCAACAAGCTTCCCCAAAATATAAGCCAACTACTTCATTCAGTTCTTAAGAGAAGAAAAATGATCTGTTCTGACATTAGAAAAATGGTTCTGTGGATTTATCGAGACAGCAGTATTAGTCCCCACTTTTAGACATTGTACTTTAGGTATACAGTGTAAGGAATTTTTGAGAGTGATGTTTCACCCACATGAAAATATACCCTAGGTACTGGCGTCGAAACAGTTGAATAAGATTTGACTCCAGGAAAAGTAAATTAATGGAATACGCTATCCCCGAAGTCATAAAACCTAAAAATACCAATTTTCTAAATTCCAGGAGGATTATAAGGGAAACTAGAGGAGTTTCAGAACAACCCTAATATGATATTGTCCTTCCAACGAAACGTTGTTTCTCACAACTATCCAAGAGAAAGAGCAAATGGGGGCTTTCTTCATGGCCTTGTAGATGGAAAGATCCTGAACCATTAAGTTCCTGGGACCTCCTTTTGTGCAGACTGCTCAGGTAAAATGCTGATTCAGGGCTTTAATCTGCCAGGCAATTCCTCGGGTGGGCCCCAAAATTATTTTTGCCAAACATCCCCCTGCCTGGATGACTCAGATGCTATGATTTCATTTCCAGTTAGAAGATACACCCTGGGCATATTTTCCTTTTCACCTCATTTTCCACAGTCCTTTTCTCCTTCACTCCTTTCCATTTTCTGATATAAATAAAGGACAAGACTTTGCAGTGATTAAGAGGCACACATACCAATTCTACTAACGTTGCTAGGCAACAAGGACCACGTCTGAGCTCAATGAATGAATTCTGAGCATTTGCAAGAAAGGAAGTCAGAGGAGCCAGTCAGTGAACTGTCTTGATAACTCTAGAGGTTAGTACTTTTGGACACACCTGCTCCTGGATTTGCCCGAGTAGGGAAAAGGCACACGCATGGTAAATCTTTGTGGTCTGGTCTGGTCCAAGATGTGTTTAAAATTCTCCTCAGTGGAAAACTGACACCATACGATATCATGATCATCAGCTCAAGAGGGAAAAGTGGGTAAAAATGGCTTCCGTCTGTATTTTCCCAGTTCAGGGCTGCATGGCCTATAGCTTGGGGTATTTCCAACCAGGCTCCAGCCTGATCTGGGCATGTTTTCTCCCCCTCCTCCTCCAGTTCAGCTCAACTAGCTGATTAATTACAAGGGTATTTTCTGTCTCCTAGTCAGCAACTCCCATCCCCTACAATCAGCATTGACCCTCTTCAGTTGCAGTGAAAAATATAATTCTTGACTATAATTAAGTCTATTCCATTTTGTTCTTATTACAAAGCAACGCATGATCATTAACAAAAAAAAGCAGAACAATGCAGACACACAAACGAACATTAACATCCGTTACCCTGCTCACGAGAGACGGGCAACGTAAGAATCTTGGTGCACCGCGTTCGAGGTGATTTTCTGTGCATACACAGGTTTTTTTTTTTCTTTGTGACAGAATTGTATTACCTGTATACATAAAATCACAAGCTGACTTATGAATTCAACAACAGCCAACATAATTTTTAATGACTTCTCGACTGTACCATATTTAAACATTTCCACGAAACTTGGAATAATTTACAGGATAAGTGACAAATTACTGGATGACTTTACTAATCTTATTGCTTCTTCCCACTTATTCCCTGACCTCACCAGGGCTTTATTAATTCTCCAGTCTTAACACCCCTATTTTCTTTCCATTTCCACTGGTATTACCCTACTTCAAGTCTCTTATCTGGCCACTTGCAGTGATGGGGTTAATTTTGGTTTTAAGTGTCAGAAACCCCAACTCAAAACGATTGAGGCAAAAGCGAATGTATGGCTGCCTGGCTGAAAGTTCCAGTACAGCTGAATGTATAGTGGGATCCAGGGACTCAAAGAAGGTCAATGGGACTTGGTCTCACTGCCTCCACCTCCTAGCAATTTCCTCCTTTTGTAATGGCTTCTTCTCTCCGCAGTTCCCCTAAAGGTGAACAGATGGCTGTCAGCATCTCTAAGCCTCTGTGTTCTCAGGGACTCCAGGGGAAAGAGCAGTCCTCTGATTTTATCCCGAGAGCCACTGACCGCACCCACCTGAACCAAACTCTTGTGGCTGGGGGTCAGGCATGCTGAGTGGAGCCCGGCACTCCGAATGGAGCTAGCCCGCTCTGGAGCCTGGGGGACACAGTTCACCCCTATCCAAGACACAAGAGTCAAGGAGGGGCCGTTTCCTAAAGCAAAACCAGAATGCTGTTACCAAGGAAAGGAAAAATAGATACCGGGCGGTCGGAAACAAGAACCATTCACGACCATCTGCCTGTGTGCTCCATTTGCTCTCTCACAGCCAGATGCCAACCTTCTCCGCCCGGGCTCTGTGTAGGCACCGTTATCAATCGGGTCTTTTCCTCTGGCTTCTGGTTGGGTTCAGTCAACGGGAGGCGTCGGCAGAAGAGCGAGGTCAGAGAATTTCTCCATCTCCTGCCTTGCTGAGCCGTAGGTTGGCTGGGTTCCTACACTGAAGACCGCAGCTCCTGTTGGGGGCATGTCTACAACGAGCTACAGACCTCTTTGGGTCTCTCTCTCCATCTTGCAACCCTGCACACGCCTTTACGTTGTTCATATTCTCTTCCCTGTGGGACCTGGCCAGGTCCAGCCCGCTAACGGATTGCTCAGCCTATCCAGCCTCCTGCATATCATCCACCAATCTGTTTAACCTTTAAAGTCCTCATTCGAGAAATGGATATAAATATCGGAAGTTCAAGGTTAAAGGCTACTGTCAATTTAATAGAGATTACCAGTCAACTAGTACCAGGCTTTGGCGACCACAGAAGCACACTGAATATTGTAATGCATGTGAGTGATTCCAATTGCTTTCAGATTTGGTTGAGTTAGTAGGGTGTACCTGGAAAATACCCTGTGAAGATTATCCTTAAATGCAGTTAAGCCAGCTTCCTTAGTAGGAATTGAAAGGAAAAGGAAAAGGAA
Source organism: Panthera tigris (assembly GCF_018350195.1). Taxonomy (NCBI): domain Eukaryota; kingdom Metazoa; phylum Chordata; class Mammalia; order Carnivora; family Felidae; genus Panthera; species Panthera tigris. The sequence goes on along the minus strand of NC_056660.1, from coordinate 196,849,749 downwards.
GGAAGGAAGGAAGGGAGGAAAGGAGGGAGGGAGGAAGGGAGAAAGAGAAGAGAAAGAAGGAGGGAGGGAAAATGAAGCCACAGGGATAAAGTTATCACCTTAGAGTTAGGAAACCTGGAAACTCAGTCTAGCTTTGCCTATGCCTCATAGTTGGTGGCCTTGGGACCACTGGGAGTCATTATCCTGACCTGTCAAACACTGAGATTAGACCAGAACATCTTTAAGGTCCCTTCCAGCTTTAACAATCTACTAGGCTCTTTTTTTTTAATGTTTATTTATTTTTGAGAGGGGGGAGAGAGAGACAGACAGACCATAAGTGGGAGAGTGGCAGAGAGAGAGAGGGATACACAGAATCAGAAGTAGGCTCTAGGCTCTGAGCTGTCAGCATAGAGCCCGATGCGGGGCTCAAACTCATGAACCATGAGATCACGACCTGAGCTGAAAGTTGGACGTGTAACCAACCGACCGAACCACCCAGGTGTCCCAACAATCCGTTAGGTTCTAATAAACCACAATTAACGATGCCTGCCAAATGAATGCACTTACAAACACTGCCAGCTCAAAGAAAATAAGGATATTTCACCAAGGAGGCTAAAAATGCTGCTTCTGACAAAGAAAGCAAATTCTTTTTGAAAACTAAACATTTAAGTTATTAATGGAACAGAAATCTAAGGCACTGACCTCGATTCAAAACAAAATTGTTTTTGTTCAGATTCTTGCAGGAGACCAAATTTTATGTACAGACCGTGTGGGACTATCAATAGGGACCTGCAGCGAAGCCCAAGGAAAGCACTAATGAAGCCAGCAGGAGCCCACACAGCCTGGCCATGAACCCAGTGCAGGATCAGAAATACGGCAGAAAATCTGCAGAGAGGGGGGAGTCCCCGCACGTTGTGTAGTTTCCTCGTCCAGCCAAGATCCCAGAGGCTCTAGGAGGAAGAGCAAAAAAAAGGGCCAAAGCAGGAAATGAGCTGTAACTTGACAGAGTCAAAAAAGAAAACAGAAAAGCATGAGACGTATCAGGTCCAGGGAAGGAGCTTGGAGAATGTAGCCTGTTTATTCAGGAATGAGGCAGTTGATAATATTAAAAAGGATAAAAATGTTTCAGCTTTAGGGAGGCTTCAAAAACCGTTAAGAAGGATGGTGAACCACCATGTGGGAAGACAGACTGATAGAGGAGTGATGTTTGCAGTTGGGGGGATGGGGAGGGTACGAGTGGGGAGTGGTGGCTCATTCAAATCATTTGCTGACCTTGGAACATGTGTTCTAGAACTTCACCGCCCAGTATAGCAGCCACTAGATGTATGTTGTTATTGAACATCTGAAATGTAGCTGGCCCTCCTAGGTGGCTCAGTCGGTTGAGCATCTGACTTCGGCTCAGGTCATGATCTCGCCGTTTGTGAGTTTGAGCCCCGCGTCGGGCTCTGTGCTGACAGCTCGGACCCTGGAGCCTGCTTCAGATTCTCTCTCTCTCTCTCTCTCTCTCTCTCTCTCTCTCTCTCTCTTTCTCTCTGCCTCCCCCCCACTCACTCTCTGTCTCTGTCTCTGTCTGTCTCTCTCTCTCTCTGCCCCTCCTCCACTCACGCTCTGTCTCTCTCCCTTTCAGAAATAAATAAACATTAAAAAAAAAATTGAAATGTAGCTGGCCCAAATTCAGACATGTTGTATGTGGAAAATATACAAACCAGGGTTTGAAGACTAAGTACAAAAAAATATAAACCATATAGTTAATAATTTTATATTGATGGTACGCAGAAATAATATTTTGAATTGTTGGATAAAATAAAATACACTGTTACGGTTGATTTCACTCGTCTCTTTTTAGTTATTTTTAGCCTAGTTACCAGTAAATTTAAAATCACGTATGTGGCTCACATTTGTGGTTAGCATTATATTTCTACTGGACAGAGCTATTGTGTAAAGTCCCTTCCTGTCTCTCCAGGCTTCTGTGACACCAGGTCTGTGAAGATCTGACTCAGCCCTCGCTGTCCTTCCCATTGCAAGCAGAGTCTAGTTTCAGACTAAGTGAAAGAAAGCCATGTTGAGACTCAACAGCTGCTGTATCCCCACAATTCACACCCACTTGGGGAATATACACTTACTTAGAAGAACAGTCACCGCCGCCTCTCCACATGTATACCCACCTACCATATACGTCCACAACCATATTTGTCGGGGTCAGGATAATATCCATAAATAGGGAAGGAATATTTGCTGAATCATTAGTTACAGTGAGATTCACCTTTCTGCTGTCAACCTTAATCATCTGTTTGAACTAGGGAGCTTCATTAGTGCCTGTTAATAAGAAGAGGTTCTTTGAAATTCAAAAGAGTGTTGGAATTTCAGGTCTCCCATTTCCTAACAAGAAACCAGTTCACTGAGAGGTGCTTCTGGACCTCTGCCTGTAATCAAGAGTTCCAGGGCTGCTCAGACATAACAGAGAGTAAAACCCAAGTTTTTGTCTTGGGTTGAAAACTTCTAGCGTGCTCTACCAATTAGCACAATTGATTCTCTGGACTTGTGCTCCCTCCAAACCTTGGAAGCCACTAACTAGATCCTTCCAGCATTGTCAGTTCCGCTGGAACCTGCTACCTGGCACCCCTATTCTCAGCACCTGCTAATTATATCAAACTCCTGGTCCAAACTCCGATCTGTCCATGACGATACAATAATGTTATAGAAGGATGCAATTCAGATCTTATTTAAGCGAACAAAGGGTTTCCGTCACAGCTGAACTTCGAAGAACTCTGACTTTGAGGACAGTCTCCTGTATGCAAGAATTTTGGCCCCTTTATTGGACATCTGCACTTTTAGGCTATCATTTACCCTTCATTTGGTAAAAGAGCTCCATTTTTCTTTGCGGGAGCCATCTCGTCCCTACGCTAGTCCATGTGGTTTGGATGGCGCTGAGCCTGTTCTTCCCCGTCTCATCTCCAGGCACGGCACATAATCTAGGCCTGCCAATTACCATTTTTACTTCCCCCAGAAGTTCCAATAGAAACGTTAACGCAAACCACAATGATTCGGAGATCGTTATGCGGATGCAAACTGGTCCAATGGTCTTTAATTCTTGGAATTTGTTGGCACTCGTGGGCTGGATGACCTTTGTTCTACCTGCATTTGAAGATGACAGGATGAAAGTCTGGACCTTCACGGCACTGCTACATGGTAGGGCCCCACTGAAGAGGACAGCAGAGTAAAGAGACCAATTCCAAGAATATGGTTTGAGGTGCTGGTCCGGCAAGTTGCACTCTGACAGAGCAGGACCTTTCAGTTTGGTGAGCGAACAAATTCTCACTGTTGGTTAAACTACTTTGAATTTTCCCCAAACTGGAAGAATCCTAACATCACTCTTCAAATATTTAACCCACTACATGGATAATCTATGTTTTCCCTGTACTTCAAAGGCCAGCTTCTCATGAAGTCTCCCCTGCCGATGTAAGCACGTTCTGAATTTTCCTTTTATTTTGTCCTTTTCAACAAATAGTCCGTAAGGCACGCTATCATTACCGGATAATGATAATTATCTCACCTCGGAGATCTGGTCCCCCCAGAATCAAGGGAACTCAAAGGTCACTTTCCTATTTCATGCTGAGCTAGTGACAATATTCAACATCAAGTCATTCTTCCTGTTCATTTGGATTCTGTCCCAGCTCCAAACTCCTGGCTTCTGTATAGACCCTGAGACCCAGCTGCCAATTTGCATTCCAGCTTTGACTGGTACCCAAATGCATCCTTATGTTTCTGACTGTCTCTTGTAATGACTGCCCCAAGCCTCAGTTACTCTGGGATCAGAGGTCTACCTGACCATTCCTGCTACTTCAGGGACTGTAGATGATTCCCTAGTATATTTTGAGAAACTTCGTTAAGCACAGTAATCTATACGGTTTGAAATGTGCAACTTCCAGATTCCCCAGGGCTGTGGTCTACATATTACCATTTGCAGGATTTCCCTGATGCCAGCTCTTTGTTATAACGTCACCTTATGGACTAATCTTTCCATCGTGCACCTGTTATGTTTCCCCAAAGCCAATCTTATCCTAACGGATAAATTTGTCTTCAGACATTTCTCACCAAACTTCAGTTAACCTTTCCAAATATCCCAGCCAAGGCCAAACACCATAAAACCACCATGCCTCTTTACTTAGATTTTAGCATCTTATGATATCACTGTTATCATGCTGATGTACTTAGGTTTCTCCTGTGTTCACTTACTGCCACATGTATTGTGGGAAAAATTTGCACTAGGAATCAAAACCTCTGGATTCTAATCTGGGCTCTGTCATATACCAGGAATGTGACCTTAAGCACAAAAGAATCCTTTTCATAACCTCGCAAAGTTTCATTTCCTTTATCTCATACGCTAGGTTGATAAAACTTGCCCTGATTTGCTGGATGCCATGAGAATTAGATAACAATGCAAGTGAAAGCACGTTGTAAACGCAGAAATATCGTGTAAATAAATTATTAATACGAAGTCTTATCACCAGACAGAACTGTTATCTCATACACCTTCTTAACTACGAACAGCCACACATACGGTCAATAGTTGGTAAACACTTGTTGATTCACAAGTATATACTCCTAAAACTCCATTTTTAAAACAAAAGGAAAAAAAATGTTTTCTGATAAACCAAGTGAGGGGTTAGCTTAGGAAAGATAAAGATGTGGAAGAAAAAGAAGAGGGAGAAAAACATGGGCGGTGAATGATAGAAGTGCTGGGTGAGTGGAAAGGCAAGAGAGAAAGAGAACGATGAGCAGCGGAGCCACTGGAATGCAAGATGACACCCGCCAGTAACACAGTGGAGGAGGGGAGGAGGAGGAGGAGGAGGAGGAGAAGGAGAAGGAGGAGGAGGAGAAGGAGGAGGAGAAGGAGGAGGAGAAGGAGGAGGAGGAGGAGGAGGAGGAGGAGGAGGAGGAGAAGGAAGAGAGGAAAAGGTAGAGGGGAATAGGAAAATGTGACAGAGCAAAAAAGGCATAGGTCATTCTTAAACCAAAGCTATCTGTGTGGGAAACATCTAGGGATCGAGAGGGAAGTGAACTCCTTGCTGCCCAGTGACTTTGGGTCAGGTAGGAGAGAACTGGCCATTTGGAGCCATCTGAAGGAGAGCCCAGCATGGAGTCAGCAGCAGATGTAGACAACGCTCGCTCCATGGGATGAGATGGGGACAGCAAGTGGACAAAAGAAAAACTAGGGTGTTGAACAACGGCACAGAAACTGAGAGAAAGAGTAAAGGGGAAGAAGGAGAACTTAACAGTCCATAAAGGAAAACCTTTTGCCAGACCTAACTATTAAGCTCTTGCCTAATGTGACACAGTCTCACTGTGGTTGTGCTTCTTCACCGAATACCTAATAATCTGGGTTGAATTTAACCAGTTACCTGGACATACTTAAAAAGAAGACTGGAATTTTCAAGCAGAAGCTGGGGGCTACACTCTAGGACACCACGGTGGGAACTTTGATACGTGAGAGCGCCTTCAACTTTCTTTTGGCCTCTTAAGGACATTCCTGTACTAACATTTGAGATCCTCAGCTGATCTCGGTCATCTCTGAGGATGGAAAAAGAGGACAGAGGTAACGGAGCTAATGGGTTTCTGCTCAGAGAAGAGGGAGAATTCCTGGAGAATGAGACTGTCAAGAAAAAGAGAAAGTCTACCCAAAGGGACCTAATCTCCTGTGAGGGGCCCTGATCACAGAGCACACGGGACCCTCTCTCTGGGATGACACAGGCTCTCTTTCTCAGAGTAGGCTCTCTGTATTGCTGTGACACAATGCACTGTCTTCAAAGCCCTTAGCATGGTATTTGGAATAAGTGAAGAAAGTATTAGGAACTCATAGCTGTGAAATACTAGAACTAATAATAATAGCTGGCATAGTAGTAGACATGGCAGATAAGTGACCGTGGTCTCAGGGCCGGGTGTAATATACCAGTGTCTGTCTGTAATATACCACAGCAGTCTAGTGGTGCAGAGGCGGCTGCCGAACAGCAGTCAGGGGCCGGAGCTCAGGAGGCAGACGTCCTAGGTTTGGACCCTTGGCTCCCCCATGTATTAGCTATGTGAACTTGGGCGAGTTTGACTGATCTTCCTATGTCTCAATGTTACTCCATATAAAATGCTGATAAGAGCAACTTCTGCATAGAATAGAGAGAGAGAGAATGAGAAAATACTTACAAAAGGGTCTAGCTCGGCGCCTGCACTACCGCTCAACGCCTGTTAGCTAGAAATAGCAGGAATGGTGGTGGGGGTGGTTGCCAAGAGGTACATCCCAGTACAGAACATAAAGTAAAGGGAGCATCCACCCCGTCCCTAAAGCTCCCGTGCCATGAGATCGGCAACAGCTTTCCTAGGGAAAGGCGAGGCCTTTTCAACCTCAAATAGGGAACCAGTGTTCCTTCCAACCTCCCATCTCCTCTCAAATCCCATAGCCTCAGAATCCATAATTACAAGTGAAATTCAGTGTGTGTGAGGGAGGGAGGCAGGGAGGGAGACGGGGGATAGAGGTGGTGGCTGTTAATGTAGAGACAGGCCTGCAGTGATAATGAGATCTTGCCTATACAGTTACAGTCGAAACTTCCTCAATTTTAGTTACATTCCTTCCACGCTGTGATATGCCAGACAGTGTGCTAGATAATGGGCACACGGTGTCCAGCAGAGAAGGTAGGCACATAAAACAAACAGTTACCAATTACAAACAGCTCTGACAATTACAAACAGTTGATGACAGCAGTTCGTACACACAGCCCCGGGAGTGTAGAAGGGACGCAGGGAAGGCTTGGGGGTCTGCAGGAGATAATTGAGTTCGGATTTAAAGCGTGAGTAGGGAGTTGAGGAAAGACAGGGGATGGGCAAGGTCAAGCTTAAGCTTTAGAAAGATGGCCAGTCATGTGGCAACGAAATGAACTGGAGGCGGGACACTCCCAGTCGAGAGGGAGTTTGGCGATGGTGCCAATCACTCAAAAAAGAGATGGTGAAGTCTCATGACAGCAATGACAGGAAGGGTAGGAGAGGGTTGCAAAGTCAAGGTTACATAATTCTAAATAAAGCAGTGCTAAAATTAAGCTAGTGTAAAAAGGTTACTAGTTATTTTTTCCCCCCACAGAGTAAAACCTCAGCAGTTCAACATTAATTGGATAGAAGCATGTCACAATTAATCAAATATGAATTACAGATTTTTTTTAAATATGACTAACTGCTTAGGCTTTTTCTTTTGACTAGATGAGATATTTTAAATACCTTTCAAATTCCCTGCGCTTAATTAGCAGCATTGGTCTTCCTGCAAAAAAAGTAAAGTGAGGTTATTAAAAGCGAATTTTTTTTTTCCTGAAGTGGATGGGACCTTTCTCTCTGCTGATTTGGTTCCCACAAACGTGCTTCCTGGATTACGAGAAAGCCAATTCCTCTTTCGCTAGTATGGGAAGTCACAACCCTGACCTCAGGCTGATTGCCCAGAGAAGTGATCTGAGAGGGCTATAAATTGTCTCAACAGAGAGACTGGCTGCCCAGCCCTTCTCCCTGACAATCAGGGGTGTCAAACTGGGAGATGCTAGCCTATCAGTAACACAACCATAAAAAAAATGACGTGTTTGAAGTGAACAGACAACCTTCCTGATTCTCAGGATCCCCTGGGGGTGCCCCAATTTGCTTTTCAAAATTTCATCAGCAGTGCCGCGATCAAATTCAGTTCAACCCCCGGACAAACCATCAAACTATCCCTTTCTAGGGAGAGGATCCGATCTTATCCTCTGCTAAAGTATCGAATGAATTGAAAGCTTTCAATAGCAAAACTTAATCTAAAATCCACACTAATTCAATGCACTATTTTCCAAATACTTGTGCACTCCTTACATCATAACCCTCATGAGTCACAAAGAATTTGTTTACTACGAAAAAGACTGAGCTCAACTCTCACAACCGCACTGACTAGAAATCAAAGTACAAAGGGAACACTTCAGTACTTCCACGTTACCTAGAGAGACACGACAGGTGGCTTGCTCCCATAAGCTTTCTGAGTGTAGGAGATCAGAAGGGGCGTAGTTTCTGACTTTCACACTAATTGTGCCAAAACTTCCTTAATCCTTGCGAGTTAAGAGAATGAGATGAGCGCTGAAGTCTCAAGAAGGAGGAAGCTTCATATACAGGCAGTCTCATTGATAGTAATATCTGGAGAGATACATTCATCTTTCCTTTGTCTAGATCATTAGAGCCTTGGGGTGGGGGGTCAACTTCTGTTCTGTTCTATTCATCACGCAGAAATTTGGATCGGAATCTTTCCCAAAACCTTTGCCCACTGGGCTCCACACAAATTTAACCAAATTTCTATTGGATAGTCCACACAAGAATGTCTCACAGTTTTCTACACCTCAACCAGCTCCAAACCAGCCTCTGTTTCCATGCAACCCTACTCCTTCTTCATGGTCAACTTCAAAATGTCTTCTTCTTTCACATGTGATTGGTCACTTCCTACCAGGAAGTCTGCTTACTAACTTCCTCTAGAATCTGTATCCCTTTCCTCTACCCCCTGCTCTCTCAATCTTAGTTCTGGCCCTTCTGCCCCATCCCCTGGACAAGTGTTAAGAGTCTCCTAACTGAGGGGCTTCTGGGTGGCTCAGCTGGTTAATCGTCTGACTCTTGATGTCGGCTCAGATCATGATCTCACAGTTTGTGAGTTCGAGCCCTACACTGGTCTCTGTGCTGATGGCGTGGAGCCTGCTTGGGATTCTCTGTCTCCCTCTCTCTCCACCCATCTCTCTCTCCCTCTCTCTCTTACTCTCGCTCTCTCAAAATAAATAACTGAGACCCTGAACCCCCACTTCTGACACCCACTGTAACTCAGGCTGCACTCAGCCAGAGGCATCCGCCCAAAAGACCTGCCTCCCCTCTTCTGTGCAGACTGATCACATTCCTGGACCTTCCATACCTAACTTTTCTCATTTCCTATTACCAACTACTTTTCAAATGCTGCGCAGTTCTCCTCTTTTACGCATTAAAAAAATGACTTTCTGGTTTTATATATCTACATATACGGTCTCTCTGGAATTCAACTGTTGAAGGTTTAGATTGCAATAATTATAAATAATGAACAAGGGTGACCTTTGAGATAAGGTGAGGCTAAAAATGTCAGCCAGAGTGTTGGCAGTGAGACCTTATTATAAATATGTGTCTATATCTGATATGCATAAGGGCATGATAGTATTGAACATTCAAAGATGAGTACTTTGTATAAAACCCTTTGCAAGCATTGAAATTAATAAAGCCATTATAAGTTGAGGAGCAAGTGAGTGGGCAGAGGAGAAGGGGGAAAAAAGATTATTCTTACAGTTCTTTAGAAATGCAAATAAGAACGTTGCCTGAACATCATTACCTGACTGATAAAATGTTAATCATGTAACAGGTATTTATTTAGAAACCTGTTCCAATTCCTTAATTGAAAAAAGATCTTAAATTCAACACAAACCTATTTGCTAAATGGTAATAAAACAAATTCCCAGGGAGAAATAGCAGGTACTAAATGTCATAATACGTCTCTAAAATTGAAGATAGTCTTACCACTGTTTTCAAAATTAAAATGACAAAATAAACAATCTTCACGGTCCCAGCAGGCAGATCAAACTCCCTGACCAACTGGACTCTGGCTACAGAAGGCAATGTAACAGTTCAAAATGGCCTCTTTTCAGACAATCGGTATCTGTCACTCTAGTATATGGGGGAGTAGTGCCCAGACTCTCGAAAGGCATGCAAGTCAATTTTTAAAAACCTGGATAAGCCAAACAAATGTGTCTGCCTGGTCTTCGGTTTGAGAACCCAAGTCTGAAAATGTCCAACGACAGACCCTCCATGACACAGAAATCTTTGCACAAGCAAACAAGATCCAGTGATAGACTCTGACATCAAACAAATCTGAGTGAAAATGCAGTCTTTACCTCTTACTGGAAATGTGACTTTGGACAAAACAACAATCTGTCTCTGCCTCACTGACCTCATATGTAATAACAGGGACCCTTTTGGTAAGTGTCTTAGTTTGGGCTGCTATAACGAGTCACCACAGACTGGATGGATTGAACAACAACCATGGATATCTCACGATTCTGGAGGTTGAGAAGTTCAAGATCAAGGCACCAGCAGTTGGGGTGTGTGGGGAGAACCCACTTGTGCCGTGCAGCCGGCCATTTTCTCACTGTTTCCTCACATGGTGGAGAGTGGAGAGCTCTCTGGGGACTCTTTGATAAGGCCACTAATCTCCTTCACAAGGTCTCCACCCTCATGACCTAATTACTTCCCAAAGGCCCCACCTCCTAACACCATCACCTCGGGGGTTAGGACTTCATCAGATGAATTTCCCCGGGAACACAAACATTTAGCTCATAACACAAAGGAACCCATAGAGTTGTCAGGATTAAATGAGATCACATAGGTCATGTATAAGCATCTGAACCACTCTTGTCAAATGATCAAGGCAGCAAATAACTAATTTAATGTCTTCCCAGTATTGTCTAAACCCATTTTTCAGATTTAGACACGTTTAATTAAGTAACATTTTCATCTAAATTACATACCCTTGAGAAAAAAGTTTGCTGTCTTTGGACAGTTAGACAACAAGTTGAAAAAAAAAGCCGTGACTTGGGTTTTAGTCTCAGGTTAACACACTTGTTAGCTGTGTGGGCTTAAGAAAAATCACTTAACCTCTCTGAAACCCTTTGTATTTCCTTTGTGTGCTGTGCTTTGTGAGACTTCTAGAGCCACAAGCCCTAGGCAAAGATGCAGATAATGGAAAGGAGCTTGGAAGGAATTGCAAATAATTCTCAGTGTTGGTCATATGCTTCCTGAGTCTCATAACAGCTAATTCTTATAAAGAGGGACAAAGAGATTCCCCCTTACAAAGACTGAATCCAGGCGACCCTTCACTGCAGACCATGCTCTAATCCTATTAAGCACTGAGGAAATTCTGGCTGGACTGGAACTGAGGATCAAATAGATCTTGTAAAATGTTTTGTAAAATTAGCAACACCTCAATCCCTGCCTCGTTATTTGCAACCACAGATTTACACAGGTTCGGAGAAACTATCTAGAAAAATCTTTGTGAAATGTGAGATTTAAATTAAGATTGGGGATGTTTGGGAGGACTCCGAAAGAACCAAGCTGTGGTGAGGGATGACAAGATGTCATAAGAGAACGAACCAGATACGCCAGGGTTGACTGGGGCAAGGAACTCAGAAAGAGTGTGTGTGCGTGGCATTCTGAGAATGTGGATACAGTTGATAGCGACATTCATCAGGGCCCAACCCTTCTGGGTGCCCCTGGAAGATGAGTCTTGAGAAACGGAAATGCCGTATTGCCAATTTCTGACACGCTCCTGTCTCCAGCAATTCTCACACGGGACCCACTTTGATCAAGTAAGACACAGAATACATATTCTTCTCACTTTACATGTGTAATCATGTTGATTTTCCGTATCGAAAGGCCTCTGTTTAACCAGAGTCAAGGTGCAACCTTTGAGTCCCAGGGGCTAGTCATTCAGCAGGATATTATTCAGAGTAGCGCCTCAGTGGAACGTTATCACTGGAGGCTGCTCAGCTCGCTGGGGAAACAGAACTTCAGGGACACCTATGAGCACTCACTTTCAGCAGTTACCAAAGACCCAAAACACTTGGGCAATGTGAACTGGGCAAAAGACAGCTCCCTGCAGTCTAGCAGATGGAGACTCAGAAGCACTGAACTTCAGATGTTTACGTCATGAGCTCATAGGATATGGAGCCCAATGCATTAGGCTCCAGAGCTCTAAGTCCCAGAGGAAACCACGGTGATAGGGAAAAAGCTGTATTGGCCACTTTTAGGCACTCATCTCAACCAGAGGGGAGAAGCCCGAAAACTATGTGTTCCGTACTTCCTTTGCCCCTAGCTTCTGGTGATGTTCTCTAAATGGGAGGCTCAGAACGGGAAAGTGGATTGCAAAAGGGAAAAAGAACCATTTTTTTTTTTTTTTTGCCCAGAATCTACAGGGGCCTTCAGCAGTGAGAGCAGTAGCAAATGGTTCCTTAAGCAACAAATGCAATAGTACAGCCAGCTTCCAGAAGATCCGTGGCAGAAGCAGGGCTCACCTGACCTCTGGTGAACATACCCTGCTTCCCGCCCTTCCAGGGAGCTTTGTGACCAATTACCTGCATCAAACCTCCCATTGCTTGAAATAGATAAAACAGTCACCATTTTCTGGACTGGACACAGACAGATACAGAAGCAGAAAGCAACAAGTCAGAGGTGTTTTCCTCTACACAGAGATCACCAACCAAAGGGTTAGTTGCATATAAAGGACAACTGACTATACCGAATAGCATGCAAGACGAGGGGTCAAAAAGACACAAGGAGACCGAGCCCTAGATCCTTCAATTCCCAAACAGGAATGTGCCTAAGTTTGTGGAAGCTTCAGAGTAAAGCGAAAACAGTGCTGGACAGAGTGCAGAAGAGCAGCAGCCTCATCCCAATGAGGCCACTGATTGAGCCTCAAGACTGACGGTCTTCTATCACCTTTGGAAGCCTCAGTTTCCTCGCCACGGAATGGGCCCAATCAGGGACAGATAATCAAAAAATCTCATGGCCGACCAATTAAATGGAGACTGAATTGAAGCCATCGAGAAACTTACGTAGTGTGGCAATTGATTAGCAGTCCCGGGGATAATACAAGCCTACAGCTCAAGGTTACCATGGTGACTAAAGACGACATGTACCGATTGATCCACGCGAACCATGAGTGAGATACTATGTTAAGAACCTCATCTACTCTGCTTCTGATCCTCACAAACACCCCATTCTCAGCTACCCAAGTGAAAGGCTCAGAAAGATTACATAATTAGTTCAAGGTCATACGGCTAGTAACTGGGGAAGCCAAGACTTGAACCTACATCATTCTGCTTCCCCAGACACCGTACTCTGGCATCCTGGGGGCTGGCATCTTGCTGAAGTCCTTGCAGCGCCTGTACTTTGGAAGCTGTGTAGTGTGACAAGCAAGTTAGTTTGGCTCCACATTAGCAGACTCGTACCCTGCAAGAGACCAGTGCTTCCGAAATGTAAATATGCCGTCCTCCCTCCATCCTTCTCCCGGGCTCCAGCTTGATGTCCTCCGTGACCTCATGAGGCACAGGGAGTTTCACCACAGGGTGAGTGCCCGTTAATATTTGCTGTGCTCCTCATCTAATCAAAAGGCCAACGGAATTATCACCATTTTATCAGTCAAGCAATAAAGTTGAGTATTATTCCCATTTCCATTTCTAAAGCAACATAAAAATAACCCCTTTTAAATGGTACCCACTCACTTTCTCCTTATATGCTAATGCGTGTCACAATTTCAAAGCCTGGAGAGAGATTTCCTGCAAAACATTTCACTGCCTTTAAGTTTCCCATATTCACAGCTCCAACTGCCAAGTTACAAACAGGAGTTAACTCTGGTTCCAAGTCAATCACCTATTGATAAGTCTTTAGGGCAGACGACTTGTATACATGGATTTCAAAGGCTATGTGGTATTTCAAGGCGTTAGAACGTTTGGCATCAGAGATTCTCACGTCACCCTCAGACTTCAGTGAATCATATGTATCCTCACCAGTATTAATAATCAAACCCAAAATCAACTCCCTTATTTTAAAAGTTGCTCTTTCTCTTTGCTAAATTCAGATCATCTCAACGAATTCTTGTAGTCACATTGATTTCCAGTTAATTGAATTTCCTCATTTGAAGTAATGAGTTGCAACTTAGCCATGAATTTATTAATCCAAAGCCAGCTACTCACCTTTGCTATGGTTTTTAATTAATTCTGTCACATACGTACAGCAGGTGACGGCATTTACATCAGGACTATGTAGTTTATATTTTAAAATATTCAGTTTTTTGTATTTATTCAGACTTTCTGTGTTTTATACACAAGGCTGAAATTTTGATCTTCTGTTCAAAAATGTTTAGTGGCTCTCCAACATAAGGCGTCAAGCCGTACCGAGGGCAGAGGAAAGAAGGGTTCTCTCTCCCGCCCGGAAAACTGGTTTCTTTTTGGGTTCCTTTCTCCCTTTCTTCTTCCCTCTTTCCTTCCTTCCCTAAAGTGGCTAACAAAAATAAACAATATAAAATATTGTTAAGGAAGCGAAGGAAACAAGAGGAAGTGACAAAAAGAGTTGGAAAAATAAAATAACGGCATGTCAGAGCCATAGTGAGTGCCTGGAGAGCTTCTGTTCTTGCTAGTGGTAATTATAAACTTGACTCTGAGTTTCCTAGAAGCTCTAGCAGAAGGAGAGAAATGCTACCATTTTTCGGGAACAATCTGGTAGTTAAAACAAAACAAAGCAAATAGCATGGGCTAGCTCTGAAGTCAATCAAGTCAGTAAGTGATTCGGGGTATCACTAAGTAGTGTCATGAGCTTAGAGATAGCACTGGGGTAAAACCCCACCAGGCTCACTGCCCAAGCACAGGCCGGTGATGTTCTACAATAACTATCGATTGCAAAATCACCAAAGCCATTGTTTCCAATCTCTTTTCTTCATCCCTTCAAAAACAATGCAAGCTGCTTCCTCCAGGGCCCCAACAAGAAGCAAACAGACCATGACACAACATCGGGTGAGTGTCAGATTGTTTGGAAAGAGCTGCCTGCAGACCGCTAAATTTGTGAGACACTATTTACCAAAGGAGAGGATTGTCAGGCACGTGCCTCTCTATCCGGCTTTTCATCATGAGTCTATCTATCCTACATCGACTGCTCTCTGCAATGGACAATCCTAAAGAAAAAATACTGAGAATGTTTCTCGTATTTCTTTTTTTTAATTTTTTTAATGTTTATTTATTTTTAAGAGGGAGAGAGAGAGCGAGAGACAGAGAGCAAGCAGGGGAGGGGCAGAGAGAGAGGGAGACACACAATCCAAAGCAGGATCTAGGCTCTGAGCTGTCAGCACAGAGCCCAACGCGGGACTCGAACCCACCAACCTTGAGATCATGACCTGACCTGAAGTCACTCAACCAACTGAGCCACCCAGGAGCTCTGCTTCTTATATTTCTAAAATCAGACCTAGTGTTTCTTTTTTCAGTCCTACCTTATAGTCCACAGAGAATATAGCTCATTGTATATCTCACTGATAGGGTTCTTTTGTTGCCATACTAAATTATATTTATGCAATTGTCTTCTAGTTAGACCAGGAGATTCTTAAGAACAGGCATGTACTGGGGTGTCTGGGTGGTTCAGTCAGCTGAGCATCTGACTCTTGATTTTGGCTCAGGTCATGATCCCAGGCTCGTGGGATTGAGCCCTGCATCAAGCTCTGCACTGAGAATGGAGCCCGCTTGGGATTTTCTCTCTCTCTCTCTCTCTCTCTCCCTCTACCCCTCTCCCTGTTCATGTGCTTTCTCTCTCTCTCTAAACAAAAATATATTTAAGAAGAATAGGTACTTATGTTAACTCTTCCTGGCACATGGTTTAGATGTTTAATCAATGTACATAAAACAAATGAAGAAACCCTCACTTGCTTGTATTTATACACGGAGCAGTATTATTTAAATATCACAGAAATATACAACTGCTACAAAACAAATAGTATTAGAAGTTGGTCATATTTTGGCTATACGGCCTCCATCTCCTCTTCCTAACAATCACCAACTTCTTTGGAGAGCTTAACTTTCCTCCATTTTATGTCATCTCCCTGAGCGGTACCTGCTTCCTCTTATAAAAGCTGGACAGCATGCGATCACATGACTTAGCTCAGCCAATCAGCTGCCACCTCCCAGGGCTCTGCCTCTCAAGTAGCATATGGAAAAAGGCAATGGTTGGACATTATCCATGATGCAGTGATGTCCTGACCAATTCTTCCTAGCTCTATGAGAACTCCCAAAGTTCTTGTGTATTTGCAAGCCTGGTGTCCCACAGCATTCTCATCTTAATTATTTGACCCTGTACATACGTTGTGGCTTCCCCAAAATTACCTTTGAACACATTAGCAAGTTAGTTTCCAATGCTTGTAGCCAAGAACAGTGATAGATGTACAATGGCACGGATCAAGCTTAATTAGCAAACCCAATTAAAGGAGACCCAGCAAAAATAAAGTGGCCAGTATGGCCAGAGAAAATACTTAAGTGTTAGACATTTTATTTAAACCTAGATATCAACTAGGACCCCTCTGTCCCTTGATACCTGGGAAAAATTGGCCAGAATCTCTTAATTCTACAGCCCGTAGAACTTTAAGATTTTCACTCTGATTTCCTGCCATGATTCTCCTGCCATGTCTATTCTTCTCCATCCTATGCCTTTTGAGTGTTCATTCTCATACACGCATTCTCCCTTCCAAACACACTTTCCCAGACAGGAATGTCAGCCCTCTCACTAATACACACATACGCATTCACGGAACATATCTGTGGTCTAGTCGAGGCAGTGTGATTACGTGACCTTGAGCAGGTACCACTTTGTTCCTTAGTTACCATGCACTGCACAATGGGGATGACAATGACATGCGCCTCACAGGGCTGCCTAAAAATTAAATGGGATGTTACACATGAAGTTCACAGTGCATGTATGATAAACATTCAACTCTCAGCTCCTAGCCGAGCCAGAAAATTTTCCTAAAGAACCGGAGCCTGGGAGAGGGCAGCACACACACCATACGTACGCACTTCAAACAAACAAACAAATAAAGATTCGCAACCTAACTTCCCTCAAAGTCCCTCACAGCCACCATGCCATTGGCTGGTTCACGCTTCTCTAAGCAGTGCCCCAAAGTCCTCTCTTCTCTGAATCTTTTCTCTTGTCGAAACTTTTACTTCCTTTTTCACCTATTCTCCTGTCTTCAGAGCAAGCAGAAAAATTCCTCTCCCGTACCAGGGTCCTGGGCTCTTTGGCTCTCATTTTATGTGGGCACTTCACAAACTGAAGATATTTCCTCACCAAAATAATCATCATCATCATCATCATCATCATCATAATAGTGATAATTTTTGGTTTCTGCTCTTAAAATAATAAAATTTACTCTACCCAATTATGCCTAGAACATTGGTTTCCAGACCCTAGTCATTTGCATGTTACCCTTATAATTTTTTTCACCATCTTTTATTAATGAATATTTTTAAATTACACAATATTTTTCCTTAAACAAACTTACTTTTAGATTTTAAATGAATGTAGTTTAAAAGGAAACTATATTTCACCACTGTAAGTGCCAAAATAGTATTACTCACATGGTAAGAAGGTTACCTTGAAATAAAAATTTACTTAAAAAAAGATATTCATGTACCACCTAAAATCATTATGTATTACTGGTGACACATGCATCACAATTTGATAAATGTGAGCCTAAAATACGTCCTTTATTATGAACATCCAGAGGCTGGACTGAGGAGGGTATGGGTGGAAAGTCTGTGCATTTTTATGTTACTAATTGTGTGGGTGGAGAGTAGGCGTGAGTGAGGATGCGCATATGTCGATGGGATCAGGTTAGAAATGTGACAGAGAGGACGGTCCAGAGATACGATTCTGGGGAGTGATATCATCTTGTATCCTCCAGGATTGTCCCACAGCACCCGGGAGAATGGCTAGTGTTCATTTAATTGAACTATAACCCGCTGCTGGAATCCAACGCTGCTATAAATAAATGTTGAAACACTGGAAATGTTAGGGATCATAAAGTCTGAACTATCCAAAAAGAAGCTCCTTTTACCAAAGGAGGCAGTTTGAGACAGTGTCTGAAAGTTAAAACAATGTCATAACTTACGATCGTTGATACTGCTTGCTCCCTTTGGGCTTTTAGCAAAAGTTAACAACACTAAAATTGAGAGTCTCCAGATTCCGCTCCGCTTTGTCTGTACAAACAATGTCACAGACTTTTGGAGGGCAATGCAACACAAGGCACCAGCTTAAAATTCTGGGTGAAAGTTCTAAGACTCGGCCCCGAGTCAGTGTGTTGGGTAAGGAACCCAGTCCAGGGAGCTTCCACTGCAAGTGTAAAATGTTTTACTGCTAAATATACAGAGCCTTTGTGCCTACCTAGGTAAACTAGAACACAACCCTATTTGAAATATATGCAGTCGACCACCAATGGCTGGGTGATCAGCGAGTCTTTATTCAATATCCACCATGTGCCAGGAACGACGCATGAGACACATTCCTACCCTTAAGGAATCCCTGGGTTTGGGGTGATAGTAACATCTCTGCAGCTTGAGTCACCAGAGTTCCTGTCAAGACATTTGACAGCTCCCTTTTATCATGGCATTCTACTATATCAAACACAGAAGCACAGTGCCTCTCATCTACACCTGAAACATGCTTTCCTATAGGTCTCGAGTGAAAAAAGCACAGCCCTCATGAGTGCACCAGGAACGTATTTTTTTTAGAATGTCTTCCAGTGATTGATACGTACGGCTAAAGCTCAGCCCCGAATGCCAATTCGTAACATTTAAGCCTTACTGAATACAATTTTCTTCCACACTATTTGATTGTGCCAAATAAAATGCCAGCAAACCTTTAGAGAAAATCTTCCTTAGGAGCCATCCTATTATCTGATCTCCAAGAGTTGCAGGAAATGACAGGAAAACAAAATAAAACCGTTTAGCTTTATGTAGCTATACCATGCAGTCGTCACGTCACGTGATCTAATGACCTGGCTGGAAAAAAAAGAAGTGGGCAGACTAGAACCTGTTATGAAAAAGCTATTTGAATGCATATCTACAGTGTAGATGTACAGAGAGACATTCTTAAGCTATTTTTACCCTACTTAAATACATCTCCATTCTTCCTATTATAGAGATGAATATCTATTTTCATGTCGCACCATCTCTCATAATGCAGACTTTTAGCATAAGCACCTAGAAATATTTACAGCCATGTTATATTTATCGTTTAGGCAGAAAGGAGGAAAGAACCCACAAATCATCAAACAGCACCACATTCGTGATTACACATGAAACACTGAAGAAAAGCCACATCTGGGGGCACCTGGGTGGCTCGGTCGGTTAAGCGTCCGACTTCGGCTCAGGTCATGATCTCGCGGTTCGTGAGTTCAAGCCCCGCGTCAGGCTCTGTGCTGATGGCTCACAGCCTGGAGCCTGCTTCTGATTCTGTGTCTCCCTCTCTCTCTGACCCTCCCCCCGTTCATGCTCTGTCTCTCTCTCTGTCTCAAAAATAAATAAACATTAAAAAAAAAATTAAAAAAAAGAAAAAAAAAGAAAAGCCACATCTGCTGGATGGGTAACTCTACTACAACAGATTTTTCAGAGGCCTCGTAGTTCAAACGGCCATAATTTACGGCGGCATAATTACAGTCCACACAGAAATACAACATACCTCACATTCGCATCAAGTTCGTCCATTACAGGAAACACGCATGGGTGAGTCGGACTGCAGTGCCCACAAGGTCCTATAGTGTGGAAATTAAAAAGAAAAAAACAGTTAGACAATGAGTTAATGTGAGAAAATAAAAGTGTATGCTAAGGGGAAGAAATTGCCAGATAATCATGGCTTCCTATTTATCACGACTTTTGTTTTGCAGAGTGTCAGAAAGTATTTAGTCAACCATACTACAGCAAAGAGCTATTGACGTACTGGAGTATGACACAGCTGAGTACCGCAAAGTGGCTTTACCATTTTACTAACCTGGACATTAAAACACATAGGTACTTCTTTTTACTCCATGCTAATCAGCGTACTTTCTGTTCTTCCTGGAAACCCAGCTTATTTATGTGGTCTGCACTAGGACATTAGCTAATGGGAAAACAAGTTGCTACACTGTTATGATTAAAATGGTGTATTCCCTAAAATGGTCAGCCATCACGTTTCCTATGAGGATTTTCAGGGCGTTTTTTTTTTCTTTTTTTAACTCTTTTTTGAGGGTAGGCAATCATATATCTGTCTGAAAATAAAAAAATCTCTTGAAAACTGTCTGCCCTGAAGAAACTCGATGGTCATGCCCATACACACACATTTCCGGAGGGGCCCATGATTCCTTGAAGGACACTGATGAACCCCAGGCTAAGAACTCCGACTTGAAAGGCAGTTAACTTCCAAACTACCCAAAGTTCCTCTGGCGTGCGCTCTCAGACCATGTACACTTCACTGGGCAGCCTCACTGGGCTGATCCTCTTCACTGACTGTAGTTTCCTTTTTCAGAAGAATTCCTATGTTTGTATCACATTTGATCCACACCATGGCGAATCAGAGAATGTAGGGGCAGAGCCTGATCCGCTTCTTTGGGGTGACCCTAAGCTGGTCTCTTTTTTTCCTTTTAAGCTTCACCATCTACTTCTCAGTAAACAGACGGATTGGAGGAGATGATCTCCGGGTTCACTTCCAGCCCTGACATTCTCTAATTCCATCTGCTAGTTTTCTAATCGAATCTGATCAAGAAGAAACTATAAATCTACTTATCTGCACAACAGAACCATGAAACTCAGCCTGGGCCCTTGGATGCTTTGGTCAGGGTGGACCAAATACGTTTGCCTGGCCGCCAGGAAGAGAACGGCAGACCTCCAGAGCTGGAACGGATGTAGATTTCTCTGGGTTTTTCAGTGTTTGTTCTTTAATGCTGCTAAGATTAGCGGGGACTCCCGTGGGCATTTACTGGTCTGGGCCAGGTGTAGGGAGGACTCAGCCTCCAAGACTCTGAACCCCTACTCTGACCTAAAGCTAAGTAGCTCTGGCCACTCCGATCTCTTTTACATTTTGAATCTGGAATAATCTTTTTTTTTTTTTCCCCAAGTTTTATTTATTTATTTTGAAAGAGAGAGAGGAAGAGAGAGAGAGAGAGCAGGAGAGGGGCAGACAGAGGTAGAAAGAGAGAATCCCAAGCAGGCTCTGCATGGCCAATGGAGAGCTCAATTCGGGGCTCGAACTTACGTATGGTGAGATCATGACCTGAGTCAAAACCAAGAGCCAGAGGCAAAACCGACTGAGCTACCCAGGTACCACAGAATCTGAAATAATCTTGTATCGGAAAAATTTGAGTACAAAGCCCTAACTACTGCAGTGACAGGGCTCTATCCTCCTCCCTCCTCTACCTAAAATCTTTCTTGAGGTGATCACATCCCTTCCCGTGGCTTACAATAAAAAGCATTTCAGGGATGCCTGGCCGGCTCAGTCGGTGGAGCGTTGTGACTCCTGATCTTGGGGCTGTAAGTTTGAGCCCCGTGTCGGGTGTAGAGACTACTTTAGAAATGTTTTTAAATAAAATAAAAAGCATTTCAAGCTTAACTCTACAGTTCCCACTCCCAACACAAAAACCTCATCTTCCCCTAGTGTTTCCCATTTCTACCAATGGCCCCACATTTACCCAGTGACTCAGAACAAGTGACTCTTGTTCTCACACCCTGCAACCAAACTGTCAGCAAGTTCATCCTATTTTCTAACTGACCCCTCGTTCCAACTTCTTCTCATTCCCTCCAGAACCCGGACCCTGGTCCACGCCACCATATCTTTTCTTCTGATACCGCCATCACCCCACAACTGTGTTCCTGCTTGCTGCCCTCTCATCTCTCGTCCCCACAGCAGCCAGAACGCTACTTTAGTTTACCTTATTTTGTTTTGTTTTACATTTGTTTATTTCTCTTCAGAGCGAGTCAGACAGTGGGGGTGGGGGAGGGGCAGAAAGAGCAAACAGGCTCTTGGAGGTCAGCATGGAGCCCAACACGGGGCTTGAACTCACGAACCTGTGAGATCATGACCTGAGCCAGAACCAAGCATCGAACGCTGAACTGACTGAGCCAGCCGGGCGCCCCCCAGACTGGTATTGTGAACATGTAAGGCGGATCATGTCTTCCCCGAATAAAACTCGACTGTGTCTCCTACAATGCAAACTTCAGACCAACTAGATCCTACATTATCTGGCCCCACCCAGCTCCTCACCAAACTCTACTTCAGCCATGCCCCGCCTCCGCAGTGCCCTTGAGCTCACTGGTTTTGCTACTTTCCTTGGCCATAAAAGCAGGTTTTCACCCGAGGGCCTTTTCACTTGTTGCTTTCTCTCCGCTGCTCAACTGTCACTTCCCCATAGAAGTCTTCCCTGATCGCCCGAGTAAAACTTCAACCTCATTTTCGAAAGGCTTCTATTTTCTTTATCGACTCTTTTTTTTTCTCATTAGCACTGACATCATATATACTCCGTTGTTTCTTCATTAGTAATCGGTCGTCCTCACTAGAATAGTGTCAGGAGGACAGAGTTACATCTGATCACTGTTACATCCTCAGTGCCTAGAAAATTACCCGGCATATTATATTGTCTTCGTAGATACTTGTTGAGTCAAATAAGTAGTGAGTTTCACACACGAAGAAACTGAGGTTTGAGAGTTTATGGCTTTCCAACTGGGAGGTAGTCTCTGGACCACCCCAGGGTACACTATGGTCATTTTTAAAAGTAGGGAAAACACCACCTCGTCTTGTTTAGTCACCTTTTACTATGCGCTCACAAGTGCCAACCGCCGTCACTTTCCTCTTCTTCCAACCTCTTGTCCCTCCTGTTACAGGAAGAGACGGCGGGCCCGAGAGGTTAACGCACTTGCCAAAGCCACAGAGCCGGCGTTGGGAACAGAACCCAGGCGTGTGGCTTCCAAAACCCAAGCTTTGTTTTGTGCAGTTCTTGTCATCAGATCACACTTCCTTCCACTGGAAGAGAAGGAATCCCTCTTTCTCTGCAAACAGTGCTCTGAATTTCCTTTCTGGAACCCTGTTTCCCCTGCCTCGGTCCCAAGCTCCAGTGATGAGCACAAGAGCAGCACTGGCCAACCCAAACGGCTCACTCCCTGGCCACAATTCTCTCTAGGAAGAGTCTCTCTTTTCCCTAGTGTTGCCAGACCATTAAGACTTTCAGTTGGAAGCTACTGGTGGCATCATTGCTACTTCGTGGAGAGAGCTTGTCTGAGCATGAAGCTAACCCCAGGGAAAGCAGAGTGAACTTGAGGCTTACCACCCGGCGGTGTCTTAAGACGGTTTTGCACGTGAACTTCCCAATTATACGAGCCAACAAATTCCTTTTTTTCCCTCTTAAGCCAGTTTGAGTCGGGTTCCAGCCATTCTTTGTTACCAAAAGAATCCTGAGTAATACACCAAAAAAATCAACATTGTATTTGTATACAGATTAGAAGGAAGAAAAACTGGCAGTAAGAAAACCAGTTAAAGGCTGGCTGAAGTTCATCTGATAGAAACTGCATTTGAAAATATTACAACACGGGGAAAACCTTAGATATTCATAGCAATGTACATTGTTACCTCTTCCTCATCGGAAACCCAATGAGCAAATTGAAAATGATTGCCATTTAACAAGCCAGTGAGATGAGACAGCCTGCATTTTGTCAGAGAGTAACGAACAGTAACAAAAGATAAATTGGTGATTCGTATCTATCCTGATTTGATTAATCCATCACAGTCCACTATTTTCTACCATGCTCATCAGGGCTAACTAATCAGAACCGTGATTACAGGGACACTTCTTTTCTGGAAGATCACGCAGAGTAAGAGGGATGTGCAAAGAACATAAAAACGATGTTTTTATCTTACATACTCACACTTCTGGCTCCTTCCCAAAACACTACCTAGCCAATTAAAGACACAATCAACTGAGAGCATCTCCTATGCCTGTGTAGAGTTATGTCACTTCTAAAAGTCCTGCCGATTTGAAATTCAATTAGACCACATATGCGTGTGTGCGTTTTAATGACAGTCATGCTGCACCGTTATCTGAGGGACAAGGGGTGATACCCCCCATATTGGTCTCCTTCAGAGAAACAGTCGTACATTGTTGTAACCAGATACAGAGCATGGCGAGCCTCAGGAAAGGGGTGGAGAAGAGAGTCAAACAGAACCTTCTACCAGGTGAAGTCCAAGTGAAGATCTCAGTATTCTCTCAGAGCTAGGTAGGACAAGCTCAAGTAACCAGAATGATTCTAAACACTTTATCTGTCACAAAAGTCAAGCTACAGCAGCATACAACTCTGTCGGATTCTCTGGAGATTCTCTTCCTTGTTGGGTACATTGGGACTGGGTCCTTCCTTTAAAAAAGGAGGAGGAAGGGGCGCCTGGATGGCTCAGTTGGTTAAGCGCCTGCCTCTCGGTTTCGGCTCCAGTCATTATCTCACGGTTTCGTGGGTTTGAGCCCCGGGCCGGGCTCTGCGCTGGCAGCACGGAGCCCGCTTAGGATTCTCTCTCTCCCTTTCTCTCTGCCCTTCCCCCACTCACACTGTCTCTCTTTCAAAATAAATAAATAAACTTAAAAAAAAAAAAAGGAGGAGAAAGAGGTCATCTTACTTATGCCACCCAATGCTCATTCCAACCCTTGGTTATCCGGCTTACAAATTGTAAGTAACTAAAGGACAAACCCAAAAGGTAAGTACACCCCATCTTTACCCTTGTTCCTTTACTCAGGATATCCTGAAAGATCGCTGTGGAACAGTCGTTAATGGTTAACAGAAGGTGTGTCGTTGCATCCCTATTATGAGAAGGGCTCACCTGGAAATAGTCCCCACCTATGGAGTGAACGAACCACGCGGTCTGGCACAGTGCCAACGTCTGCCAACCTGGAGCTCTGTCAGAACCTCAGCTTGGCTTTGCTGCACTTTGGGTGTTGGTTTTTTTTTTGTTTTTTTGTTTTTTTTGTTTTTTGTTTTTTTTTTTTTAAATCTCTGGGTTTGATTGCATGGGCGGATATTCATGCATAACTGTGCATAGATTGACCACGTTTCTTCAGAGAGTATGCTCACACGGGTTAGACTTCTACACCAAAAGGCATATTCCAATGCCTTTATTTTGGACAAGTGTCAGAAATAAGTAAAACATTATTTATCTTCGTAGCCAAATTGAGGGCAGGAGCTTCACATAATGGGAGCAGCAAGCACCGGACCGGGAGTCACTGGGCATGGGTTCTCAGCCCAACCATGCTGCTAACTCACTGCTCTTATCCATGAGCGAGTCTGCTTACCAAGCTGGGTCTCAATTCCCCCAGGTGTAGAAGGGACCGGGTCAGCGGGTACTGGGCAGTGTGAGTAAAAGGGGAGATTCCGAGTAAGCAGAGCTTCTAAGAAGCAAAAGGAAATTTTGACGAGGTGAGTCGCCTGTCATGGGAGGCATTCAGGCGGCATCTGAGTAACCGTGTAGGGAGGTCTAAATGAGAACTATAATTTTGGTGACCGATAGGGTTTCTTCCAATAAAGTGGTAGGATTGTGGCAACGTCCATATTAGTTCTGCCTCTCATATCCCCAGAAGAAAGACCAAGTGTCTGGAACCATTTCCCAATTTTAAAAAACGATGCTTCCTCCTGGGCGCCTGGGTGGCTCAATGTCGGTTAAGTGTCCGACTCTTGGTTTCAGCTCAGGTCATGGTCTCATGGTTTGTGGGATCCAGCCCCCCATCGGCCTCTGCACTGATGAGCCTGCTTAGGATTCTCTCTTTCCCTTTCTCTGCCCTTCCCCTGCTCGTGCTCTCTCTCACTCTCCTAAAATAAAACAAAAATGAAAAAAATTTTTAAAAAAAGGATGCTTCTTCAATTCCCATATGTGGTCTCAAATACGATCGTGGACACCTCTGAGCAGGTGGGACAAAAAGAGAGCAGTGCAAAGTGTAATCAAATAAGCCCAGATATCTGATATGAGTTAGTTGTCAAACTAACTCCCGTTGGCCTCATCACTTCATGCCCTAACCTACCAGCGGCCATTTGTACCAAAACACAGTGTTACCAGGATCAGACACACAAGCTTTCCCCCAGGCTTCTGCATCCTTGATGATCATGATGCCCTCGTAACTGTGACTGTGAAAAAAATTCTTGGCTCATCTGAAAAACCGCAAGTGTGCAAGTTCTCACGACATGGACGAAGAAAGTTCTCAGCTATTTACAGGGACTTTGTTTTGGAAAATATTAGAAACTTGTAGAACGCCGTTTCGGGAATCTATGTTATGTCAGTTCATACATATACTCTTCAAAAGAACTTCTCTTTGTAAATTAGTGCTGAAAAAAATCGTATGATTTGTTATCTAGACATCTAAATGGTGATGTGTAAGCCATTAAGAGAGGGGGAGAGAGAGAGAGAGAGAGAGAGAGAGCGCGCGCGAGCACCTGTGTTCCAGGAGTCAGGACTACATTTGCAAGTGTCTTTCCAGGGATGGCAGTCAAAATGCCATTTGTACTGAGTCACCTGGAAAGATTTAGACCTAAATAAAAAGCCTCCAGCTGTTTCATTTCCTTAACTGAAAACCATACAGATGCCAATTCAATTATGCTTAAGGGACCACAGTGCAGATACGTACAATTAGGATGCAAAATGGCTTTTCACTTTTCTCAAAATAACTGAGAAAATATTCCTTCTGGATAAATACACTTTTCTCAGCTGGGAATTCCAGACCTTTTGTCAGAAAACTGATACTGAAAACAGCCTTTAACCAATGAAAGACTAGTGAGGAGGCATATCTAATCTACCTGTGGGGAAAAAATAGATTATAGGAAAAGTAAACTTCCATGCACTTCCACTTCATGTAGCACGGGAACAGAGTACATCTAGAGCGTTTCTAGAAATCAGATATTTTTAAAGGCAAACATTTCCCTCCCACCACCCCCACAAAGAATGTGACAAGGAGAGGGACTTTGCAAGAAACTAGACCCAATGAAACATGGATCTGGATATTTCACGAAGAAAGAGGAAGAAGATTCAGGAGGCATTTGTATATTATACTTATATTATATTATATTATATTATATTATATTACCAATACATTATATTATATAAATATATAAATAATTATAATCATATATATTAACATATAATATAATAATATTAATAATATCCTATAATACATGTTTCTGATCACTTGATTAATGTCTCACTCCTAATCTGGCCACAGATTCTATGAGAAAAGAGACACCGTTCGTGATCAGTGTTTGTCAAAGGAACGGCCTAACACGATAGGGAAGTTCCACTTGATAATTAGAAAAGGAAGTAGTCTTGTCTTTGGGTCTCCAAACGAGAGATGGGAGTCTCAAGAGGAGTCTGACACTCACTCTGAGGTACATCATCCGACATCAGAGCTGTCCAGTTACTGACCCGTGTGTCTGGGCAAGCGACAAGGTCCCCCTCAGTGGGAGGCTCGAACAGAAGCCGGCAAGCCATCAGTCAGTCAAGGTTGAGGGGAGGAAGCAAGTCGTAGACGATTCTGAGTTCTGATGAAATCCCGGAATGCAATGAGAGCAGAACTACCTAAGAGGCTGTTTACCATAGAGCAGCTAGAGCAGCGGTTCTCAAGTTTAAGCAAGTATAAGAATCACCTGCAGTCTTGTTAAAACACAACGGCTGGGCCCCACCTCCACGTTCCCGATTCAGTAGGTTCAGGGTGGCAAATCTGCATTTCTAACAAGATCTCAAGTACTGCTGATGCTGCTGGCCTGGGGGCCTCTCTTTCAGGTCAAACATCAATTCCCTGAGTGTGGTTCCCATGTTACTGGAGAAAGCTCGTGGTCCTAGGCAGCAGGTGGACACAGCATTAAACGCTGTTGGATCCTATGGTTAAAAACGTGTCCTCCTTTCCTTTTCTATTTTCATCGCTATGATTTACGTGGAAGAAGAGAACTCAAGTGTTCATCTCTGAAACCTTCCTGACATTTGGAAATCTCCTTTTTATAATGAAAAAAGAACAGGTCTCAAGCTCACAATCTTTGGCTAGAAACGCGATTATCTTCCTGAGGTCCTCCAAGAAGCAGGTCTGAAGGTGAGGATTAAATAAATGTGGCCTGTTCATCTGGCAGGTGCAGGGACACCGGTGGCGGATAATGATACAGGAATGGAGGTGAAAGGCAGCCAATGCGGAATGTGTTATTACGCCACAGAAGCGTCATCTCACGTGGAAGCTCTGGGAAACGGTGCAAATATGGCTCAGAATTCTCTGGGACAAGTGGGGAGGGCACTGGGGTATTAATACTCTCACGACCATCATTTATTGGTTAGGGGCTGTCCACAGGGGGACACGGTTTCCCAGGCACCTCCAGCCCACCGTGCTTATAAGCACAGTGGATTACAGCAGACTGAGGGCAGCCCTTGCAAAAATGAGGCAGGTTCACCACTGGAAGTCAGGAGGTTGGATACAGAAAGGGTGACAGGGTCCGCAGGAAACTGACAGGACGGGTGTCAGTATCTGCTCCAACTGTGCAGCTGAAATCTCATACACTATTTTGTGTGCGCGGCATTGGCTTTTACAGTTACCTTCTATTTCTTGCAGTTGGCACGCTTCCACTTACATTTTTGTTTCTTTGTAAAATAAACTTATTTAAGGAAAACTAATTGATCTAAAGAAAAGGGCTCTACAGATAATGTGCCAGATGGCATGAGAAGGTGGCAAGAACCACAAAGGTAGTGCAGTTTGGGAGACACCGGCATAGTGATTCGAGGCAGAGATTGGCACTGTTTTGAGGGCCGTTTGGTAAATATTTTAGGCTCTATGGAGCACAAGGTCATTATCGCAACTACTCAACTCTGCCCCTGTAGCAGGAAAACTGCCACAGACAATACGTAAATGACTGAGCATGGCTGTTTTCCAATAAAAGGTATTTATGGACAGCGAATTTGAATTTCACGTAATTTTCACTTGTCACAAAATAGTCTTCTTCTTTCGATTTTTTTTTCCAGCAATTCTAAAAATGCAAAAACAGGGGCGCCTGGGTGGCTCAGTTGGTTGAGTGTCCGACTTTGGCTCAGGTCATGGTCTCGCGGTTTGTGAGTTCAAGTCCCACATCAGGCTCACTGCTGTCAGCCTGTCAGCGCAGAGCCCTCTTCAGATCCTCTGTCCCCCTCTGTCTACCCCTCCCCTGCTTGCGCTCTCCCCCAAAATAAATAAATATTTTTTTTTAAAAAAGTAAAAATCATTTTCAGCTCACAGGCCATACAAAAACAGACAGCCAGTCAGATAGTTTGCCAGCCCAATTCAAAGCATGGCCTTGGGCTCTGTCGTGGTTGCACTGATTACCAGGTATGCCCTTGGACAAATCGCTTACTTTTCTTAGCCTCAGTGGCCCTATCTGTGTAACAGGGAGAAGCATAATACCAACCTCACAAAAAATAAAGGAACATGAACACTAATAATGCGAATGGCCAGTGAGTTCCCAACGTAATTTGAGCCGGCTATTGTGACAGGGTGGCCTCTGGCTGGGGTCCTTGGAGGCTGGATGTTTCCCACTCTGCTCCTCCATGAAGGCAGCTACGCACCTGGGAACTGATCTGCCCCACTTGGGGGTGTAGTTACACACATCACTCGTCTTCTCTGCGGGACAGGCCCCTGAGAGCTGAGTCTCAGAATGCCCGGAGCGTCTTGTTCCCGCTCATCTCAGAGGCTTGGATTTGGGAGGACGTCAAGCTAAAGTCTGTATTCCACCTAAAGAAAGTCTTCAAAATTCTTGTTTTGAACTTTGCGGGATTAATGCTGCGGACCACAGTGGCTCTCTAACATTAGACTCCCTAAAAATCACTTGCACAACTGCGGATCTGAGTGCCTCATTCAAAGCATCTCTGAATCAGTAGGTCCGGGAACCTACATTTGAACAAGTGTCCCGGCCATTCTGGTGCGGACGGCTCATGGAGAGCGCTTTGGGAAACACTGCAAGGATGGAGCGCAATCCACCCAGGTGAGTCTGTCCCTCTGAAGTCCTCTTTAATAGCTTTTCCCATCTATGTAAATGCCTCCTTGGCAGAGAGACCTGGATTATAGTATTTGCCATGCATGCCAAGAGAAAAGTCTCCGCCAGCCTGTTTACTTCTTCTGTCTTCATTCTCTTCTACGCCTTCTGAACCTCCTGGGCTAGAAAACAGTTTACACAGAACTCTCCACTTCAGATATCATGTGCTGATTATCATATCCAATTAAGCATCCTAGTGCAATCTCAAAGGACATGGGCTATTTACAGCTTGGATGGAAACTGTCGAGCAGAATCCTTGTCTCTACGGGACTAATCAGAAGTCACCTCCCCAAAAAGCCTCTGAGTATACTCTCCCACCAATAGTTCCCAAACAAACCCCTTAGGAAAGAGACCGATCTGGATCCACAGATTTTGGAGGGGGCCATTTAACTCAGAAGAATCCTGCTGAGCAAGCAGGAGAGGAGCAGTGGCAGATTTCTGTGACTGAGATTTCTTGAACACATTCTCACCACCAATCCCTCCACGTGCGTTCCCTCACTGCAGCTTCACACCGCACCCTGAAGGAGTACTGCAATTATACCCATTTCACAGATGAAGAAACTGAGGCATAGAAAGGAGACACTGTCCAAGGCCACACAAGGCAGTGGCTTCACAACACAGATCTTAAGTCACTAAGCTATCCCACAAAAGATCTCAGTAGCCTCCCCCCACTGCATCTCAACTTTTCAAGTCTCATTTTATTAACTAGATATTTATGTAGCTCCTTAAAACCCACACGGTGTCTGCTGGCACCAGAAAGAGGCGAAGTGCTTTCACCAAGGCCTAACTTTGTTCTTAGCGCCATGTGACTCTGAGTTCCTCATTTTGCTTCTATGAGCCCCAGGTCTCCAGCTGTTCAGTGTGGTTAAGATATCCAGCCCACCCGTCTTGCAGAGCTGCTACTCCTCGTAAAATTCAAGTAAGATGACATATGTGAAAGCCCTCTGAACGGTGTTAAAAAGTTATCTAACGTGGTAATTCCCCAGCCTGTCATTGCCATAAATTATTTTCAATTTTGGAGAAGGAAGAAAGAGTGTACTCATTTTGTACAATCATCTGTGTCAAAGATCAGATTTTCCAGAGATCTGGGTTAGTTTGCAAAGTACCAACCTGGCAGATCTTTGTGCAGCAAGGAAATCACTACCTCTACTCACAGAGTAGACTATCGTGAGTCGATGCAATGGAAACTTCAAGAGCCTGAGCACCAGCGACCTGGGTGCTGGCCACCACCCTGCCACTAACTGACCGTTGAGTCTTTCCCTCTCCCCTCCCAGGAGACATAATGCTGTTCGGTGTTCGAGAACGTTTTGGGAGGCAGACTGCCAGCGCTAGATCCCAGCTGCATCCTTCTGCAGGAGGTGGTGACTCTGGGCAAGTCATGTCAAGTGTCTTGGTCTCAGTTTCCCAATGATACAAATGAGAAGAAGAAACAGACACTTACCTTGCCATCACCCAAATAATGGATTGATGAGTGGGTAGAAAGGTGGACAGACAGAAATATGACAAAGCAAGTTAATGTTGACTGTAGAACCTGTGTGGTGAGCGTATGTGTTCACCGGACAATTCTTTGAACTTTCCTCTTAACTTCCTGTTTTACAAAAAAGTGTTGGGAAGTTTAAAAAAAAAAAAAGGCAACAACGAGTTTGCTACAAGAGGTGGATGAGATATAGCACTTTCAGCAATGTTCATAATCAGGGCTTGGCATGTATTACCGAGGTTGTTTACTGTATGGATAGAAGAGAAGGCACGGTGATGGATCCCCTCGACTTTGACAATCTGTGAGTCAGAATGTGTGCTAGGTGAGCGGCAGCCACGACACCCATGAGCAGAAGGAGAAGCCAGGCCACGCGGCATAGAAACCAGATGGACAGAGAGGAGCCAAGATGCAGCCACAGACACATCAGAAACCAAAAGGTATGCACAAATGGAAGCAGCAGGACCCCATGCAGAGAAAGCCTAGTATAGGGGGACCTTGAAAATAAAAGCAGGTCATCTGTGTCACCTGCTAAATTAACGTGTTTCTCTATCAGACATCCCTCTGGTAGGAGGAAAGCACCGGATATGAAGTCAAACCTGCGATCGAATCTTGTCTCCGCCACACTAGTTATTTGAAACGGGAGACCTTCATTCAAGTGTCCACCAGACCACGTGTACGGGGACTATCTCTGCCACTACAGAAGTGAGCCCCATGGCAACTAGGCTTTGGCTGTGACCTTGTGGCCCTGAATGGCTGGGCCAATCAGATTCGCCCTGTTGAGAATCGGAACCAAGAGACACACTTTTGGTGGGAATGTGTCAGATTAATGGCAGAGCAATGAAGACAAGACCGTGAACTCCTGGAGCTGAGTTCTCCGCTGATGTCTTGATTCTCATCCTTCCTTGGGTCTAGTTCCTTGAATACATGAGAAAGCCTCATTATCCTTCCACTAATTTCCTATTTTTGCTTCAGCAAGCCAATATTGACTTTTATTATGTATAAACAAATATATGTATGTGTGTATATATAAATATATATATATATGTATGTGTGCATATATATATACACATATATATGTATATATACTTACTAATACCATTACCCTAACTAATGCAAGAGTTTTCTTCAAGTTTCCAGGCCTTGGTTTCTTGATCTGTAAATAAGAGAAATACGTTTTCTCTCAGGGTTTTGATATAAAAATCAAAGAAGCCCAGCTGTGTACAATTCCACAGCACCTGGTAAATATTCAGTAAACATTATTTAAATCCTGAGTTTCTGAGTTTCAGAACTGCTAGACCTTCCTCAGCAAGTACTTAGAGTCACCTTGGAGTGACCTTGTTTAGGGGGAGGATGTGTGGTTGTGCAAAAAGAGGCAGAAGCTGAGCCAAGAAGAAGGAAAGGGTTGATGGAGCTCGGAATCTGGTTTGAAAAGAAACTTCTTCTGATTAAGATTTTAAAAATTTAATCGGTTATATATAAATGCTCCCACTGGAGTTTCACTGGGTTTCCTCGTTGCACTAAGGTCGATCTGAATGCAGAAATCAATGCAAAGCAACTTTGCAGGAAACAAAAGCTGGATGGACAGGTAACAAACCTTCCTCAATCTCAGAGGGACGAGTCAGAATGTATCTGGCAGCGGATAAGATATTGAAGGACTTTTCATTTGGATTATCCTGTGAGCAATGAGGGATCGTATCATTCCGACCAAAGTAGCTGTGGGGGTGTGCGAGGAGGTAGGGAGCATGAAAAGATCTAAGATCAGAATTAATCTAACCCAGAAGTACCATAGCTAAGAAAAAGCAAAGGCTTTTCTGAAATTCAAAAGGAGAGGCAAAGCTTCGAGGCTTCAAGGGAGACGTCAACTAGTCCTTAGCAGTGACTATTCTTTCAATTTTTTTCTATCCCATGGTTCTCATAAAATCAAATGCTTAGCTACCTTAAAAATAATATATTTTTCGGGGCGCCTGGGTGGCTCAGTCGGTTAAGCGGCCAACTTCGGCTCAGGTCATGATCTCACACTCTGTGAGTTCGAGCCCTGCGTCGGGCTCTGTGCTGACAGCTCAGAGCCTGGAGCCTGTTTCAGATTCTGTGTCTCCCTCTCTCTCTGCCCCTCCCCTGTTCATGCTCTGTCTCTCTCTGTCTCAAAAATAAATAAACGTTAAAAAAAAAATCAAAAAAAAATAATAATATATTTTTCAAATGCTTGTTTATTTATTTTGAGAGAAAGCAGGGCAGAGAGAGAGAAGGAGAGAGAATCCCAAGCACTCTCAGAGCAGAGCCGGACATGGGGCTGGATCCCACAGACTGTGAGATCATGACCTGAGCCAAAATCAAGAGGCAGATGCTTAACCAACGGAGCCACCCAGGCGCCCCCCTGAATAGTATTTTTTATTAAAAAATTTCAGGTGGGTGGGTTGTAAGCTTTATTTAGTTACATTGGTCTTAATCATGTGATCCTCAGACTGTGGTTCCTGGACCGTTGGCATCAGCATCACCTGGGAATGTAGTCAGAACCACAGATTCTCAGACCCCAACCCGGAAGCACTGAATCAGATACTCTGGAGACAGGGACCAGCCATCTGTGTTTCATCATGTCTTATGGATGATCTTGGTGCTCGCCAAAGTTGGAGAGCCACTGTCTTAACCAAACTGTGAAGCTTGCCAAACCAAGGCAGCTACCAAACCCGTGGATTTGTTGATATGGGGTCTTAGGGGAAGCGGGCAGCCTTCTCAGGGCTGGCCTTGGATTGTCAAGCTTAATAGTAATGGGAGAGCTAGTGGTGCTCACTCTATGAACGAGCCTATGTGACGGCCATTTACACTGCACTCGATGTCCTTCTGTCCAAATGTGTACCACCTTGTACTCCCTCAGTAGCACCAAAACAGCATGCAGAATGAAAGAATGAACGAGTGGGCTAACAATACAGAAGGAAGGGGTTGATACAGATCGGGCAACTTCAATTTTGATGAATAGAGATATCTAAAGTTTCCATGACGGTGAGGACTTAATGGAAAAAGAAATGCACAATGGCATCCAGCGTGTGTTCCTTTTCTCCATCCTTCCTTTCCCCGAACCCCCTCCTGCAACATACCCAACCTTGCCACCATCCTTCTCCTTCTGCATACACCTTGGGAGCTATTTCCGAATAACCTAAATAACAAAGAGGGAGGAGAAGACCAAAAAAAAAAAAAAAAAAAAAAAGGAGAAACCACATTATTTCAATGGAACACAGTCGCCAACCTGTCAGTTCCTAGCCTTCTTAGGAGCAAACTTGGTTCCACAACTGAACTAGAAGTTGTTTAAGATCATTTCCACCTTGTAACATCAAGATCCCATTCATGGAAGAGTTTAGCTTGGGGGCTCAGAAGGGACTCTGGAGTCAGACCCAGCGCCACTGCTCACAGCTCAGAGAACTCTTGAGTCTGTTATCCTACCTCTCTAATTTTGAGTCACCTCATCTCTACAAGGGGAGGGAATAAAAGTCTCTCTCTCATGGGATTCTTAATGAAGATTAATGAGATCATCCTTGTAAAGCATTTAGAACTATGCTTAGCACCAAACAAGGGCTGGATTAATGTGAGCTATTAGGATTATTATGATAATGTCTCCAAAATGCTTCTCAGCCTTCAGCAACATCTTGAGCATCTCCAGGCATAGCAACAAGGCAGTGAGAAACCACGAGGGATAAAGGTAAATGTGTGAGGGTGGTTAAGTTGGAACGGTGTGGAAAAAGCAGCTAGCAACGCAGAAGTTCCACTACTCGTTAAAATACAGAAGTTCAACTACTCGTTAAAATACAGAAGGTATTTCTGCGCAAGGTGACAAGACTTGTGTTTGAATTACAACAGTGGTTCTCAGCAAGGGGGGTGGGTGGGAAAGGATCTGGTTCCCCAAGGAGACATTTTGGTCCTCACAATTGGCGATTGCTACTGGCACTTAATGGGCATCAGAGATGCTGCTAACCATCCAAGGACGCATAGGACAGTCCATCACAACAACAAAAAAATTGTCTAGCCCAAGATGTCAATAGTACACAGATCTGAGAAACCCTGAATTAGAATGTTGTGTGAAGTTATCTTAATAAGACTTGACACACTTTTTCAATTTTCAAAAAGGCAATGGCATGGAAGATTCTGGTACTTGATGGGTGGTGAGAATAGGTGACCTCTAGGACTCCTTCAGGCCAAAGGCTTGATGTGGGCTGTTGACCCGAAACCACAAATTTAAGTCAAGAGTCTGTTTCCACGCCTTTCCCCTTTGCTTGGCTCCTTTCCCTAAAGACACACAGAACTTTTTAAGAAGATGGATAGGTATTGGAAGGCAACCAGAAGTCATTAGGGGTAATATTTCTCACTGAAAGAACACCAGTGACAATCAGAGATTTACAAAGCTGGAAGAAACCTTAGAAACGATCTAGCAACGAGACCCCAGCTGAATTCTTCTATCACACTTCACAGATGAAAAAACTGAAATTTAGAAAGGCCAAGAGACTCGATCTAGGTCACGGAACGCTCCACCCCTCAGAAGGTCCAGACCCTTCCAAAGAACTTATTTCACCCATTAGTCAGACAGTGATAACGTCAAGGGTCTCCTCTGTGCACTTGCTTTGCGTCTTTTCTGCCATCGCAGTCCTCCTCTGTCCCTACCTCTGGAAATCCCGGAATGCGGGGTTCACCTGACAAAGCGGCAGCAGTGGGAATGAAAAACAAACAAAATTAAATTCAAGAAGGACTGAGGGAAAGCGGGTAAGACCTGCCCATGGATCAAGCTGACGAAGAGGAGGACTAAAGAGAGGACTTCCGTTCCCAGCCACCGTCACCTGGAGGGTGGTGCTGGTTCCATAACAGATGGGGAAGGCGGCTCTGGAGGTGGGGAGCAGGTCGCTTCTGCTGGGTATCATCTGTGAACTCGGGGAAGGATCTGAGGGGAAGAACAGTGCCAGGGAGGTCCAGGAGAAGTGGAGCGGAAGGAAATACATTCCACTTGTTGGTTGTGAGGCCAGTGCGGCCCCCTAGTAGGACCGGCTTCAGGAATAAAATCCAGATAACTCAGAGGAACCAAGACTACTGTCTGCTCACCATGGGCTGAAGTGAGCACTCCCCGAAGGTCCCGCCAGCTCTCCTGGAGCTTAAATGGGGGTCTGCTCAACTCTGCAGTATGATCATACCACGGATATTTCCCCTGGGGGCGGGCAGTGAGGCCAACACAAGAGAGAGTTCAGGGCAAGAGTGATAGGAATTTTTAAAAATGGCTCAAAATGCTGAAAACTCTCTTTACTTTGTACCGATTTTCTCCACCTCCTCATTTCCTGGGTGAAAAGCTGCTCCCCAGAACTGCACGCCACACGTCCCCTGTCCCGACTTTTTCCTTCTTTCTAGGGCACTGCATCCATCACAGTGTCCTTTTCCTTCACCACCTGTGCTCACCAGCAGCACAAAGCGGATTCTCCCTGGCCACGGATGCTGAAGGTCCCCCCAGGGGACCAGGCAAACACCTGAGGGCACACCACTCCCCAGGGTCACCCACAGAGGTAAAACCCAGGGACACACCCCAGCAATATCTAGGCAAGAAGGGCAAGCTTTGCCCCAGGGTCCTCCCACCCAAAACCCACCTACGAAACATGTTCCTTTTAGTGGACCAAATGGAAAATCCAGCCAACCTTTTCTCTTAAGCTCGCCCTCGAGGAAGACGAGCTGGTGGCCACGACCTGTCCACCTCTGCCGGCCACCGCCTCTCCGTATCAACAGCCACTTCGTCCAAAGGCAACCCACAGCCCAGAGCCCCACGCCGGCTAGCGCGCTGAGGGGAAACGCGCCTTCAAGTGGTATCGGGATTCTGTGAAAGGCAACTGCAGGAAGCTGGTACCCGCAGGGCCGTGGAAGCTTCGTGCAACACAGCGTGCCCACACACTCCCGGTCACTTACACACACGGCCAGGTGGACACCAGAACATGCGTGCCTTGTCGCGTACAGACACACACACACACACACACACACACACACACACACACACACACAGTGAGAGGGAGTCACAGTCTCTGGGTCACACATCCAGGACCATCCTGACAGTCCACACACATGTATCCAGTTACACACACGTTATGGTTATGGATGCGCTGCCCGTGCTACCTTTCTCTCTCTCTCTCTCTCTCTCTCTGTTTCTCATACACACACGCACACTCACACCTAGACAGTCAGTGGGCAAACAAGCAGTTTCACAAGTACTTACGCACACACACGCGCAGGGCACCAGCCCCGACCCCACGGCGGTCCCACGCCGGAGACGCGTCCTGCACCACCGGCCACCCACCCGCACGCACCCCCCTCCCCCGGCCGCCACGCAGCCCACCCCCCTGCGGCCGGGCGCGCTCTCCGGAGGTCCCCCTCCCCCGCCGCGCCCCCACCCGCACCCCGGGGGCCCCCCCGGGGTCCCGGCCCCGCGCGCCCGCCCCACCTACCCGCCGCCCTAGGCGAGGCAGCCAGGCGCCCGGCGCGGCGGAGCGGCCACCCCCAGCCGCGGAGCCGAGCTTCTGCCGCCGCCGCCGCCGCCGCGCTCCCAGCCGCTTCCTGCGCCCTCCCCGCCGCCCCCTCGGGTGCCGGCTCCAGCCCGCGCGCAGGAAGGCCGGCGGGCGGGCTCGCGGCGCGGGCGCGGGCGCGGGGCTGCGGCGGCGGGGACCCCGACCCGGCTCACCTGGGCGCGCCGCGCATCGTCCTCCTCCCGGGCCGGTGGGGCCGCACCGCGCGGGCTCCACGCCCCCCGCCCCGGCGGTGGCGCCCCCGCCCCTCCTCCCCCACGGCGCGGCGACGGCGACTGCGGCGGGGCGCACGGGAGAGTGGGCGCCGGGGCGGCCGCCGGGACCCCGCCCCTCCGTGCCGGCTGCAGGGGCCTCCCCCGCAGGAGCACTGCCCCGGGCCCGCGCCGGCTCCTGCGTGACCTTGGGCAAGTTGGTTAACCTCTCTGAGCGCCCGTTTCTCCGCTGGGAAGATGATAACTACAACCACTGAAGGCGCTGGTGGTGCCCCGTGCCAGGGGAAATCCTGCCCCTGTAAAGCTTACTTCCTTCTCATGCCTCTGACTCTGCCCGGGGCACGGTTAGTTTGGGAGCAGGGCTCCGAGCGAGCTCCCTCGTCCCTGAGACAGAGGGCTCCCAAGTTTTCCGGAGGCAGCGTTTCGGTAGCCTGAAATCTTCGTAAGGCATCCTGCCAATGTTTGTCAGTCGGCCCTTTGGCTCTTCGCTTCCCTGAGCTGGAGGTAGCCTGTTCTAGCTCCATCCACTGGTGACCTCGAGCACGTGATCAGACAGGGGCCAAACCTCTGTGCTCCCATCTGTAAAATGGGCACCAGAAATTCACGAGCTGGGTTGAGACTTACCAAAGTTCCTGTCTGAGTGCACCTTGGCTGTTGTCATGATCTGTGAGGAACCGGGATGGAAGGCAAAACGTTCTTCTTCAGCTTATCTGACAAAGGCCTCAGATCCCAGGGACAAAACAATCCAAGAGTTAAACAAGTCATGAGGAGAAGGCGAAAAGAGGGTCTACCTTTGGCGAGACAGGTGAGGGGACGTCCCGGGGGGCGTAATTCACCCACAGAAGGACCACTGTGGCTGCAGCCTGACCAGAGAAGCTGTGACAGTAATTAACCTCCTCCAGCAAATAAATCTTCCAAGATGCTCTTAAAAATTACTACCTTACAATGGTGAGCCCAACCCAAGTGAACTGGAAATTTAAATTAACCAACCCATTCATGCCAGAAACTCTGAGCTTTCTCGGCCTGTCTCTCTGTGGTTACTCCTCTCATTTCTCCCTTCTCTTCCAGGCCCTGTCTGGCTTCCTCATGGTCCAAATCTCTTGCCCATCTTAACTCAAATACTTTCTCTCTCTTCCTTCTCCCTTTTTCCATCTCAGTCTGTACATCTCTTCTTTATCCTCTTTGTGCCCTGTCTCTGTCTCCACACCTCTTGCTCTCAGCCCTTCCCACCCATTCCTTCTCTCCCTCGCGTGTATATGTCTTGAATCCTAATTCATCTTATGTCACAATTGGAAAGTGGCAAAGCTGTAAGTTATTTGTCTAATGATAATAAGATCCAAGCTTCAATGTATCACTATGCCACTTCCCTAAACCAAATACTCTTGATAAATGACACCATGATCCTGATACTCATGAGAGCACGGAGCCTGAGTCACCTCGGACACCTCTACCTTTGTTCCCCTTCTCCCCACTCTCCACTCAACCATTTGCCAGTTCCCAGAGAGTCTGTCCCCACTCTGCCACAGACATCTGTCCTTTCCTGCCTGTTCCCACTGGACTGAGCCGTGTTTTTTTTCTGGAATCATGAAAGGGGTCTTCTGCCTGGTCTCTGCCCTCCAGCCCACCCTCCTTCTTCAGGCAGGTCCCAACGATGTCACTCTCCAGCACTAAAACCTAATGCCCATGGAAGACAGATATCCCAAAGACAAGTTATCCCAAAGATAACCACATCCTAATCCCCAGGACAGGTCATATTTACCCCATATAGCAGAAGGGGCTTTACAGTTATGGTTAAGGTAAAGGCCTTGAGATGGGAGTTTATCCCTGACTGTACAGGTGGGCCCTTTTTTTTTTTTTAAGCGTTTATTTATTTTTGAGACAGAGAGAGACAGAGCATGAATGGGGGAGGGGCAGAGAGAGAGGGAGACACAGAATCGGAAGCAGGCTCCAGGCTCTGAGCCATCAGCCCAGAGCCCGACGCAGGGCTCGAACTCACGGACCGCGAGATCATGACCTGAGCTGAAGTCGGACGCTCAACCGACTGAGCCACCCAGGCGCCCCCAGGGGGGCCCTTAAAAGTGTCCATAAAAGTAGAAGCGAGAAGCACAAGAGAGGCACACATCCCAGTGACGCGGTGTGAGAAGGACTTGCCCAGCCCTTACCAGCCTTGAAGGTAGAAGGAAGCATCATCCCAAGACCAGGAACGCGGATGGCCTCTAGACGCTGGGAAAGGCAAGGAAACAGATTCATCCCCTTTAAGTGTCCAGAAAGGAAGGCGGTCCTGCAGCCACCTTGATTTTAGCGCAACGAGATTCGTGTCAGACTTCAGAGCTAGAGACCTGTACAATGATAATAAATTCCTGTTGTTTTCAGCCACTGAGTTGTCTGTTGCATTAGCAATGGCTAACGAATTACAGTGCATCTCTTTTATTTATGAAGGTACGCGCCAATGCCTTGTCTTGTTATTAACAGCAATCCTCCTTTCGGCCACCTTGTCCACCCAAAACCCTGTACGCCAAGGGGTCTGTTCCCCGCACACCTTCTTTTCTTCTCTCATCAGTACTGGTGCTCACGACGTGCTCTCCGGAGCGTCCTCCTCCCGACACTGCCAGCCCTAACACTTTTCAGGGCGCGTGGGTTCCGTGGCGCTGTTCCTGATCTCTCCCTTCTTGGGTTCTCCGGAACTTCGTCTTTTACCAGAAGTATCCCACCTCACGTGGTGCTTCATGATGAGAGAGACGGGAACACGCGGAGGAGAGGACTGCAAGCACGCAGGTCGAAACTGCTCCTGGCTGTCTATTCAGCACTGTGCAAACCGTTTTCATCTCTCGGCTGTAGCAGTTACCACCACACTGTGCTGTTTGCAAGTTTTCTGTGGGTCTCCACGGCACCTTGGGCGGTGTGTGCCTCCAGTGTGGCAACCAGGTCCTACCTCCCTTTCTTTGTCCCAGCCCCTAGCCCCATGCCAGACACACAGCAGGGACTCAATAACTGCTTCTGAATGAATGGATAAAGAAAGCAAGTGCAGTGTCTGGTTATGTTGAGCGGACAGAGCTATTCTCTACTTAGTTGGGGTGATCGATAGAAACACCTGTTAGCAGTCTTAAATATGGTGCATTGATGCATAGCCTGTAACATAGACTTTTCTTTCCTTCGTTTTATGTTTACTTGTTTCTGTTTTGCTTTTGCTCTTGCTGAAGAAGTTCTCATAATAAAAGGGCTACTCTTTTTTTTTTTTTTTTTTTTAATCGGCTCCATTTAAAGAGGGCTACTATTTCAGGTAAAATCATTATAAACCCAGGAACTCTTTTTTTTTTTAATTTTTTAAAGTTTATGTATTTATTCTGAGAGAGAGTGAGAGAGCACGCATGAGCAGGGGAGGGACAGAGAGAGGGAGAGAATCCCAGGAGGCTCCTCATGGACAGTGCATAGCCCGATGCAAGGCTCGAACTCATGAACCACAAGATCATGACCTGAGCCAAGATCAAGAGTTGAATCCTTAACTGACTGAGCCACCTGGGTGTCCTTAAAGTCTTTGGCACAACAATTCTGCTTCTTAAAATGTGTCCTAAGGGTAATAAGCCTCTGTACACAGAGATTTACCTAAGAGGATGTTCACTGCAAGATCTTTCAGAAGAGTAAAAAAATTGAAAATAGCCCAAATGTCTAGCAATAGGGGATTAGCTAAATGTATTATCTCTACCATGAGATACCATCCAAGTATGAAACATGATTTTGTCAATTGATATTTATTATACAGAAAGATTTTTACAAATATTTTTATATTCTACATTATGCTTATCTGTATTTTCTAACTACCATACCGTAAGCATATATTTAAAAGTTAGGCTCAATTATTTATTTTTAGTTTTTTTTAATGTTTATTTATTTTTGAGAGAGAAAGACAGAGAGAGACAGAGTGTGAGGGGGGTGGGGCAGAGAGAGAGGCAGACACAGAATCCGAAGCAGGCTCCAGGCTCTGAGCTGCCAGCACAGAGCCTGACGTGGGGCTTGAACTCACGACCCATGAGATCATGACATGAGCCACCCAGGTGCCCCTAGGCTCAATTATTTTTAACACTAGCTTTACCTCCAAAAAGAAAGTTACATAAAACTTCAGTATTTTTCCAAGTTCCAAGAAAACCTATCCAGAGATGAGACTCAATTCTCTGATTACAACAAAAGAAAAGTCACAAAAGACTTGAAACGTAATCTGGGCCTGTCTTCATTCCATTCATTCATTCATTCTAGAAACATTTATTGTACCATCTCAATTGCCTTCGGTAGCAATCAACAGAAAAAGACTCTCACTAACTTAAGCAAAAGGGAAATTATTGGACTACTATTCAAAGACTCACAGAATCTCTGCAATGCTAGGAGACAGGCTTGGAGAAGCAGTTACCCAGAGAGCTCCAGAAGACCACACAGCAGAAAATAAAGCATCTGGTTCACTGAGAAACTCCATCGGGATCGGGCACCATTCCTCCCGACACAATGAATGGCCTCCGTCAGTTCTTCATCCTTGGGCCACTCACCCAAGTTCAGAGTCACTGGAATATACACCAGACTGGCCAAGCCTAACTTTGCGTGTCCTCATTCACCTATTCTGAATCA
Organism: Panthera tigris; assembly: GCF_018350195.1. Lineage (NCBI taxonomy): Eukaryota > Metazoa > Chordata > Mammalia > Carnivora > Felidae > Panthera > Panthera tigris. The sequence continues at coordinate 196,807,265 of NC_056660.1, read as the reverse complement.
GACATTAAAAAGAGGGAGAGCACTGGGTCCCTGGACCAAGACTACACGCGATGGGAGAGATTTTATTTCCCCATTAAATTTGGGGTGCCATTAGGAAGGTAAAGTGGAGACCGGTGGCATGAAAATAATAAATGGCCGCCACAAGCCCCTGTAATGTGCCAGACGTCGGGCAGTTCCAGCTTCCAGGCCCGACTCCTCTGCCAGGAACCCTCCCGTGTGAATAGCTGGGAGGAGCTGCCAGGCCACAAACAAAAAACGCAACTCAGAGGAGATGAAGAAGTCTTTGATTCCATTATTATATTTATGAACTTGAAACATGTTATGTTTTTCTTTTGTTAATTTCTTCTAGTGCACGGAAACAAATATGTACTATTTTTCTCTTCTGGTTGTCCACACTTTGCTTGTCTGGTACAAATGTTCTATTACGTACTTACCACAAAACAGCCTGCCATGGAATGAATACCTTATCAGCACCACACTCTGGGGGTTCTCTTAAAAGTCCCAAAGCTTGTTTCAGGTCTGTTTTACTTTGAGTGTCTTCTACACAGAATGAAGCTGTGTGTGTGTGACAGAGAGAGAGACAGAGACAGAGAGGAAAAGACAGAGAAATCTCCTTTGTTCAGAGAAGATGGAAATGAAATTCCAAACCCAAATTGCTGAAATAAATCAGTGCTTCCCTTGCTCTCGCAAACTTGAAGCCGGCATACCTTCCATCCACTTAATTGCTGCTAAAAATTTAAACAGTTGAACAAAGGGTTTCAACACAGCTGCAAAGGAACGGAAACCAAACTGTGAATACCTTTCCTATAATGAAGCCAGGGTGGCTGGCTTCATTTTCACAAACTCCGCGGAATAAATTAGACCCTAGAACAAGACACTGTGGCATCCACGGGCACGTGGAGTCCTCAGTTTACCTTATAGACAACCACTCTGTGTTGGGAAGCAACTTCTAACAAAACCTCCTCCAAATGAAGCTGCCAACAGAGAAACTTCTGCAATTTGTTGTTTGTTAAAGGTCAAGTCTCCCAGTGAGGCCATGTTTCTTCTTATTTTGGACCACGCCCTGGAGGGCATGGTCATCTCCCACTCCCCAGTCCTAGACCTGACCAGCCGTCTAGTAGCTCAGACTCCCCCTTCCTGAACTCTGCAGCCCCAGCTCACCACACCCTCCTTTCCTGATGTGCTCTCATCACGCTGGGCTTCAGAATTTCCATCACACACAGCTCCTTCTGGCCCAGGACTCGTGCTTACTGTTTCATAGAGCTGAAATGCTTCTCCTCTGGTTCAGCCTAAATATCTCTCTTACAGAGTGGTTTCCTTTTGACCACTTATCCCCATTCCCACCATTTTCTGTCTTAGCCCTGTTTATGTCACTTACAGCCCTATCTCCCTCTGTAACTGATGCATTGATGCTATTTTTTTTTTACCTACTTACTTTCTGCCTCCCCAGTAAAGCATTATCTGCTAGAGACAAGAGACTCCGCACTTCAGAAAGAACCTGGCTTAGAGTGGACCCTCACTCTGTAAGAGATGAAAGAATGGAACTGTGAACCCGGCAGCTGGATTTGCGTTCAGAGCTCCCGTGCTTTCCAAGGGGTGGGAGTTGCCTAGGAACGAAGGGCCCTTGGGGGCCAAAGGAACCCACATCCTGGAGGGTGAAAGGATGATCGCTCACTTCTATGGGGAGGATGTGGCTTCGGGAGAAACAAACCCGGGTGCAGGAGGCATCCTGGATCAGAACAGGTGGTTCAGATGCAGTGACATCATATGTCTGCAGCCAAAAGCTGGATGAGGAGTCACAGAAGGAGGAGAAAAGCGTCAGGCTGCCTCTGACTGGGAAGGAGGTGCCCGGAAGTCACTCTTTTCTAAAGGGAATTAACAGGATTAGGCAAGAGAATATGAGACCACGTAAATTCAAGATACGGTGTACTTAATAACTTGCTATGTGGCAAAGTCTTTATGAACCAGCTGTTTGAACACTGAAAAGCCAACTGCCTGGAGCAGCAGAGAATAGAGGGTGATAAGGGGTGACCCAAGCAGAGTTATCGCGTCCTGATAAGAGGCTGTGGCCCTTTTTTGTGTTTAGCTGTTCTTTGTCCTCTAGTCTTCCTGATATTGTTGGGGTTAACCTGTTTACATTTGAAAAAGCCATTAACTAATTCATGTCTCATTATCAATAAGAATCAAGTAAATGAATAGTCTATCGGGAAGGCAAAACTAGAAAATACAGCCTTCCAAGAAGAGCCAAATCAATGAGACAGATATCACGAACGTGACCTGCCAGGCAAAACTCTGGCACGGTTGAAATTTTACAATTTATTTTGGAATGTATATGTAGTAAGATTTGCTGGGGTGTTTTTTTGTTTGTTTGTTTTTTTGGGTTTTTTTGGTGTGGAGTTCTGCATGTTTGGGCAATGGTATAGAATTATACGACCACCACCATATTCAGGATATGGCAAAACTAAGTTTTCACATAGGCAAAGGTTTTGGGGGGAGGGGTAGGTTTTAAATATTCTATTTAATGGGACATGTTTTACTAGTTTTGACTAACTTGGACAAGTCTCTTCCTCCTCCCCAATGCCCATCCTCCCCCACCCTATACCGGTTTGTCCCATGCATAAACCTGGAACCTTCTGTCCGGTAACTATAAGAAGATGAAGCTCTAAAGAGGGCAGAAGCTTGCAGCAAGAAGAAAAATGGGCAGATTTGGAATGGCCTCTCACCCCACCAGATTCCTGGGACTGGTTTGAGCTGTAGACAAAAGGAGTCAGAAGCAGAAACTAGCAGAAATTCAGAAAGGATTCGGGAGAGGCTGAGCATAAGTCGAGGCTCTGTGTTCAGCACCCAACGAAGAAAGCTGGGCTCAGACCCAGGGAGGAGGCCATGTCCTTGTACCCGGAGAGGCAGGTCGTTCAGAGCCCCACCCCCAGCACAGGCTCTAGTGGTTTCATGAGGGTTAGTGGCAGCAAGGACCCATCACCAAGCAGCATCATGGGCAATGCAGATGATCAGAGCAGACAGGGACACGCTAAGTATGGCTGCCCTGTTTGGGTTGGGGGTTGCATGTGTGTATCCCCTAGGAGGCTCCCGCAGATAATAAGAGGCACTTACAATAGGATGATTAGCGGACGATTTGCACCATCATTTCACCTTTAGAGAAGGCCATCTGGGTAGCCAAGGGGTTGGCAAATATCTGTCCCACCAGCGTTTTACCAGTTTTCTTTGTGGCAGGCCCTGTGCTCCACCATGGGGGATATGAAAAATAAGAAGATAGATCCCTTTTTTAAAGCGCTCAGAGCCAACTAGAGGAGATAGGGCTAGACAGAGATTATTCCAATATATCGCGAAAGTTCATAAAGCAAGCATACACGGCAAATGGAGCTCATGGCTTTTGTTATTGTTGTCACAGTTTTACTATTACATAACAAATATTTATTGAGGGCATACTATTTGCTAGTCACTGGGCTGACAAAGGTTCAGGAACTTAGTACTGATATGACATGACATGGCTAAAAAAGGGCCAGAGTTGGGGCGCCTGGGTGGCTCAGTCGGCTAAGCGTCCGACTTCAGCTCAGGTCACGATCTCACAGTCCGTGGGTTCGAGCCCCGCGTCGGGCTCTGTGCACACAGCTCAGAGCCTGGAGCCTGTTTCAGATTCTGTGGCTCCCTCTCTCTCTGACCCTCCCCCGTTCATGCTCTATCTCTCTCTGTCTCAAAAATAAATAAACGTTAAAAAAAAAAAAAATTTTAAAAAAAGGGCCAGAGCCGAGATTAGAACTCGGGCTGACTTTAAAGGCTTTGCTGTGAGCAACCATGAAATAAAAATCATAACGATAACAACAATAATGTCTAAACAGCATTCATGGTTGATGACATTACATGTATTGGGCACTTCACTATCTCAGGCTATTTCAAGAGCTACCATGCAGAGGAAAACAATAAAACAGGCCAGATTTCTGATGCACGAGAAACCAGAACAGGGGCCAGGATATTAGAGAGAAACAATTCAGCATGGCGTAAGACTGTCTTAACATTCGGAGCCGTCTAGCACTGGAGGTACCAAGGCACAGGCTGGGGGCCAACCGCCAGGAATGCTGAAGCAAGAACCCCTGTCCCAGGTGCGAGGTTCAACATCACCTCTGCTACTCTCCCAACTCGCTGATTCCCTGATGCCGAGATTTGAAAGTTCAGTCTCTTTTGCCAGCTCCTTCTCTGGCTAACACTTAAATGTCAAAGCCCTTCCTCTTCTTTCACTTTCTACGGGCCCCCAGACTGTTTCATCCACAATACTTGCTTTAATTATCATTTGTAAGCTGACAAGTCCCAAGTTTTGCACGTCAGCCCAGAATTCTTTTCCGAGCTCCAGACCTACCGCTTGGACGTAGGACGGTTGACCTTGGGAGGACTTGGTCTAACTTGGTTTGGCTGACCGCGGGAGAAACCTCTGTACACGAAGAAAGAAAAAGAGCTAAATTAGGTCAAGTAAGATCTGAGTAAACTTACAGAAATGGTAACGGTGTTTGATGGTGTTTAAACACAGAAAGATTTGAACTTGAGTGACACAGGCTTGTTTCCTTGACCACCTGGAAAAGAAGTGTAACCACGAATATCATTCGGACCTTCCGGGACAATATTTATAATGTCATGATGATTTAAGTGTTGTTTTCATAATGATTGATCCAGGCATGAGCAGGTGGTCCAATCTGGGCCAAGGGTACACAGAGAGACTTTGCTAGGAGTTTGGGAAGAAAGTATTTTTGCTCTCCTGTGTCAGGTCTCAGAAAGTACATCTCTCTCCCTCTCCGGGCAGTGAGATATAAGGATACACTAGCATGAAATACTACAGCCATCTCTGCCATCACAGGAAGACCCAGTCTGGTGGCAAAACAGCGCATGAGAAGGATGAGCGAGAATCTCTGAGAAATAGGACGAAAGTCCAGCTGGATCAAACTGTACCTGAAGCCATAGATAACCCTTGAGCTATTTAGTTATGTAAAGCAATATATATTTTGTTCGCCTGCCCAATTCATCTACTTCTATGAATAGTAAAACCCTAATTTTATTCAGTGGTGCACCGATTCCAAATAAATAACTACATTCCAGCCTCCCAGCACATAGAGCTCTGGCCAATGAAATTTAAACAGATGTGCTATAGGGAGCTTTCAGGAAAACTCCTTCAAGTTTCTTGACATGCCTAGGGCATGACCCATTTCTTTTGCTCCGACTCCTTCATGCTGTGTGGTCAGAGGGGCTGCAGCAGCAGGCGTTTTGAAACCTTGAAAATAGAAGCCAAGAGGAAGGAGAAATCTAGCAAAGCCTGAGTCCCTAACGAACGTGGAGCTCACACAGCAAAGATTGACTGTGTATCCTTAGGCTTCTTGTACCTGAGAAAATAAGTGATAAAAGTGTGTGAGCTACCATTAATTTGTCTTTTCCATTATATTTAGTAAACCGATCCCTAACCAATACAGCTGGTTTTGCTGCGATGTGCAAAATTAAACAGTCCTGAAAGAGGAACGTTAACAAAAAATTCTCTTCTCTGGAGACAACCGGTTCTTGGGTGGTAAAAAGATAGATGGGTGACTATCACGTTTCCTGTAAGCACTTCATTCTTTCATTTTTTAAAACTTTGATGTAAAAAGTGCCTCATGAAGACAATGCGATTACGCACGGAGAAGCCCAGAATAAGGAGTAAAACATCAAACTATAGAGGATTGATGTTATACAAGAATCCCAATGGTTCTGTCTCTAAGAGAAATTTTAAATTATGGAAGAAATCACTAGAAAGCATTGTGTATATGTGTATACACACACACATACACACACACACACACACATATCCAAACATGGTCTCATAGACTATTAAATGATATGAGAAAATATTCACAAAATATTGTTAAGAGAAAAAATGGGGTGCCTGGGTGGCTCAGTCTGTTGAGGATCCGACTCTTGATTTTGGCTCAGGTCGTGATCCCAGGGTCACGAGATCGAGCCCGGCCATGGGCTCTGCACTGAACATGAGCCTGTTTGGGTTATCTCTCTCTCCTTCCCTCTGCCCTTCTTCCTGCTCACTCAGGAGCTCTGGAGCTCTCTCTCTGTCTCTAAACAGCAACAATAACACAAACAACAACAGTGACAACAAAAACAAAAACCTGGAATGCCTAGCAGCACGTTTTATAGCTTTCCAATTGTAGGAACGCCCGTGGCACAGGATGAAAAATCTATGAAGAATTTCCCAAAATAACAGTGGTCTTCTCCCAGTAGCAGAATCGTAGTTCTTACTTGCTTTTTTGATTTATACCCCTCAGTATCTGTCCAATTTTCTATACGCGGTATGTGTTCCTTGCTAATCAGAAAAAAGCAACGTACTTCCTTTCAAATGTTTTAAAGATATTTTTTAATTGAAAAGAGTGCTGGACACTGATACTATAGCTCTTTGGGAACACCAGCTGGCATCTGCCGTGTTGAGGGAGACGAGAGCAAGAGACGTGACCACAAGTGGGCTCGGAACCATGGGAAATGAATGGGGCAGCCTGGCTCCAGAGGCAAACTGAATTGTCCTCACAGTCGTGCTGAGGGCTGCACTCTCAGGGCTTAGAGCAGCAGATGTGGCCTGAGACAAACTTGCTGAAGCAGAGAGCACACTCTAAATATATGTGCCCGCAGGGACACCGTAACTTGCCTCCACGGAGGGGCAGGTCCCCCCAGGCAGGCAGGTTTGACTCTGCCTTCCTCCATCCTCTACCCAGAGACGGACTGGGTAAGTAGAGTCAGAGACTAGAGGAGCACGTGATGCGCACCCGCTCAGGGCGAGTGTCCTTCTGAACACGCAGGTGGTAACAAAGCCTGGCTTTGTGTGTTTTATAGCTTCAGTATCTTTCTGATCCAAAAGGCGGCCTGGGTCATAAAGTACCTGGAGGAGAGAAAACAGAAGAAGGGTACAAAGTTGATGTAGATAGTCTCTCATTTGGCACCAGGAAATATTATAAACTCTAGATTAAGAGCACAAAGTCAAAGGGGCCCCTTTGAAGTGAGTTAGTCAATTAGCTTTCTAAAACAAAGCAAACTTATGATCTTCCGGGAAAAACGAAGCAAATGATTTTTTTTTTTTTTAAGGGAAACACTGATTTCACGAATAACCTGGAAATTCGATGGCCCTTCTCTAAGCTTCATTCTACGGCCTAAAAAACGGGATAATTGGACAAGATCAATGTCCTCAAGCTTTTGGAAAGTTACACAGTACAATTACGAAAACAGCAGGATTCCCATAGAAGAGTGACACTAGTTCATTGAGAAATTGGTTCTCCTGTTGGCATTTGTTCCACGTAGTTTAAAACAGAAACGCTTGACAAGGCAGAGAGCTGCAGTTTGCAGGGTCTCCAAGCCGCTTTCGCTCGGGTCCTCACAGTATCTGTGCCACACCTTCTCCAAAGCTCACACAGCTTGCCACTCTGCCACACTGCCCTTTGCTTTGCCCTGGGACCCATCAGGTGCTAACATTCCTCCACCTCCTATCCTCTGCCTCCTCCTTTTTCTAATGATAATGGAAATGATAACAATGACAATATGAGAAAACTTAAGCTACTCATCTGACAAGCTAGGGACCATACCCATAATGTTCCTGGGCATTAAAAAAAAAATAAGTAAACCCTTTTAAATTTCTGAGCAGGTTAGAGTAGGATGGGCTCTTCATTCATCTCTGACTCCTCAGTACCTGGGACAGCATCGGGCACGTAGAACATTCTAAGAATAGTGAATGAACTCATGAATTCTTCCAGTGCCCCAAAGGTAAAGATACGTCACACCCTGCTATACCAAAAATCTCCTCCTTGAGGACCCTCATTCGTGGGTCCAATAAATACATAAAAACGCTTCTGTCCTCCATTTCATAAAATGACTGTATGTCCTAGAGTTAGCATGAGATGATAACAGTGAATTTCATTGCCCTCATTTGCTCTCAGTTTTCATGTACCATTCCTGAAATGAACATCTCACTGTGCTACATGTGATTCTAGTGTCTAAAGTGATGCACTTTTCATATAACATGCTGTCTAAATACAAACAAGCAACACCATCTGACATTCAACTAAAGAAGCAACAATCCATTCTAAGCTAGAGAAGAAATCAGCTGAGTTGGGTTTGTTCTGAGATGACAGTCTGCTTTCCAATGTTGTCCTTTATAAGGAAATTTATTGACACTGCAGTGTTGGCCGTTAGGTTATTTTCACCTTTATACTAACTTGGGGACCAAGTCTAAGATGCCACTACACTGTGAAAACCAACAGATTCCCAAGCAGTCTTAAAATTTGTCTGGAACCACAAAAGACCCCAAATAGCCAAAGCAATCTTGAAAAAGGAAAGTTAAGATGAAGGCATCACAATTCTGGACTTCAAGGTATATTACAAAGTTGTAGCAATCAAAACAGTATGGTACGGGCACGAAAATAAACACATAGATCAATGTTACAGAATAGAAAATCCAGAAATAAACCCAGAATTATATGGTCAACTAATCTTCGACAAAGCAAGAAAAAATATCCAGTGGGAAAAAGATAGTCTCTTCAACAAATGGTATTGGGAAAACTGGACAGCTACATGCAGAAGAATCAAAGTGGACCCCTTTCTTACACCATACACAAAGATAAATTCGAAATGGATTAAAGACCTAGATGTGAGACCTGAAACCATAAAGCCCTAGAAGAGAACACAGGTAATAACTTCTTTGACATTGGCCATAGCAACTTCTTTCTAGATAAGTCTCCTGAGGCAAGGGAAATAAAAGTAAAAATAAACTGTTGGGACTTCATCAAAATGAAAAGCTTCCGTGCAGTGAAGGAAGCAACCAACAAAATTCAATGGCAACCTACAAAATGGGAGAAGATATTTGTGAATGACCTATCGGATAAAAGAACATATCCACAGATTCTGGAAAGAAGGACGTCAGTGTGTGAGCGTACGTGTGCATATGTGTGTTGCCATAACAAGATGCAGCTTTAAGCACAATGGAAACTCACCTTCCATCACAGAGCTTCCCGTTTGCCGCTCCCCTTTGCCTTACTTAGTTGAGGAAATAGATTGTGTAGTAAGTACTTGTAGAGGTCCCTGCTCCAGGGGAATGACTTTTTCTCTTAAATCAGGTATATGTTCTTTTCAAAGAGAAAATGAGATCAGAAACTGGAGGCAAAGATAGTTGAGGAGAAGTACAATGGCTACCATCGTACTACCATTGAGTGAGAGACAGCCATGGAGATATATACATGGCGTCTATATCTTGGGAAGTACTTGTGTATTTTAGTATTCACAGGAATTAAAGCAATGCAGAGCATCCAAATCATAAGCTATATGACCCTGGACAAGCTATTTTCTCTGCACGGGCTTCATCTCAAAAATGGGCATAACCCATTTTACCTAATGCGTAGGATTGCAGTAAAGACTGGATGAGATGACACATGTAGGTGCCAGGCCCCGTTATCAGGTATGCAAAACTGACTCCATAATGAGCTATTATCCTCACTCTTCGCTCATTAAAGAAGGAAGAAAATTACACAGTCTCTCCCAGGTTTGATCTTTCAGCACAGAACCATCCAATAGAAATATCCAAGTCACATACGTAATTTTAAATTTTCTAAGAGCCACATTTTAAAAATTAAAAACAGGTGAAATCCATTTTAATCATATGTTTTATTTAATTATTGCATACAACATATTATCACTCTAGCACGGAATCAATATAAAAATCATTAATGAGCTATTTTTCCCTCTTCTACTCACTCTTCGAAGTTGAAGTGTTATACTTACAGTATACGTCAATTCAAACTGGCTGCATTTCGTGTACTCAGTGTAGCTGTTGACCGCCATGTTGAGCCAGTGTTGACCATGTTGACACATGTTGACCAGTGTAGCCATGTGGAGCAAAGTCCTAGAATAACAATGAGTTTAGTTTTAAACTTCATTTGCTTTGACTGAAGGCCATCGAAAAAGTAATGTCTCCAAAGCACTTAAAAGTTAAGCATTGAGACCTTGGGTGAGAAACTGGGCTAAAAATGGAAATGAAAGACCTATTGTCATCATTAATACCATGAGCATGGATGGCCACCACCAAGCCTGCAGTTTTTCCTAGGGGACCATCCGCTGGCTTAAGCCAGTATATCCACAAAGGAATTATAGGAAAATACATTCCCTTAAATGAATGATTGCTATGATTACATGGATTTTCCCATGGGCTTATGAGAGAGCAAGAGAAATTACGCAATGCTTAGGATCCTGACTAAAGCCCGGTGACTTAATGGTTATTGTTACTATTTATCATAACAATAATTAAAAGTTAATGAACAAGCAAAATGGTAATAATCATTAAATGTATGTAAACATAGTTTTATGTTAGTACTTGAACCAGAGAGCCACTGACAATGAATTGTGAAGCAAAAGAGGAAGATCATGGTGTGTGTGTGTGTGTGTGTGTGTGTGTGTGTGTGTGTCTGTCTGTCTACTTGTCTGTGTTTGACCAGAGGGGCCATGAGACCTGATAAGGAAAGACTGACTTAGCTATTGACCCAAGAATCCAAAAAGAAGGGTGCCTGGGTGGTTCAGTCGGTTAAGCATCCGACTTCGGCTCAGGTCCTGATCTCACGGTTCCTGGGTTCAAGCCCCGCGTCAAGGTCTGTGATGACAGCTCAGAGCCTGGAACCTGCTTTGGATTTTGTGTCTCCCTCTCTCTCTGCCCCTCCCCCACTTGCGCTCTGTGACGGCAGCTAGAATTGCAGGGCAGGAATTGTTAAAGTATCGGAACTGTCCCCTGTGATGCTTCGGTTGATCTATCCCAGCCAGCCCGTCGAATGAGCTTTCTCACAGCCCATAGGAAGGAGTCCACTGAAATTAAATCCTCTGCAGGGCTGCTCTGCAGTGGCAGCTGCCTCTTCTCGTGGCATCCATCCATGACGTCTAGATAGCGAGAATGAGGATGTAAAATGGTTCCACCTTTGAATCGATGTATTTAGTCTTTTGATGAGTAAAATGGCAAGATGAAGAGCTCAGACCTGAATTATCCCAGACCTGGGCTTCGATGCTGGTTCTACCACCTGACCTGGAACCGAACCTCTCCAAATCTTCACTCCCCTGTAAAATGAAAACGTCGAGGTACCTCACTCACAGGAGTGTTGCTGGCTTGAGTGAGGAGGGACACTCAAGCCTCTAGCCTCACTGCCAGGGTCTCGTTATTATTGTTGTTTGTTCTAAACTCTCTCCCGGCAGATTTTACTTTGCTCAAGGCACGTTTTTAATTTGGCGGATCATAACCAAGAATAAGCATTTGGGTGATTCTATACGTCTTGCTTTATGTTATGCATTTAATTATTCTGGGTAGCTGGGGGAAAAATTAATAAAAATGCCATCAAGGAAGGCAATTTTTTTGAAATGTTGTTACCATATTCAAACATAAAAATAGAAATGAGAAAAACCATATTCTGGCTTCATGAGGAGAATCTTTAAGGTAGCACTGTGATCCCACCGAGCCACAATAGAATCTTCTGGGGACGGGAATTTAGTGGAAGGAATATAAGTTTTGAGCCTCATTCAAGGGAGTTTAGCTATTAAAATATGAACGCATGGCCTCAACTGTCTCAGGGTTTCTGGCCCTGAGAACTTCTCCAGCCTCCACTCTATGAACCTCAGAATTCTCATCTGTAAAGTAAGAGCGTTGTACTAAGATCCCCGCTTTCCTTCACACATTTTAGGATTCTGCGTCTATAGTAGAATTGAATTTTTGCAGATCCTATTAATGAGCGTGTGACAAAATGAAAATTTCGAGCTTTTGAGGGTCCTCTCCCTGGAAGAGAGATCAACGTTATCACTCTCGGGATCACAGGGTGCAGGATCAAGAGGAAATGACTTGGGTGAGGGTAACAAAAAGCACACAAAGATTTAGGCAGAGAGAGGTCGGGGCGGGGGCACCTGCAGTTTGAGAAGTGGCAGGGAGAAAGCAAGAAAAGAGGGAATTGGAAGGTCCCTAGGGATTACGTTTCTCGTTCATGTTGTTGAGACACATCTACAAAGGATTTGGTTTATTTTTAGATGGTTGTAGATGGCTGGTCCTGTTTTGATGAAACACCAGTCCTAGACCAACCAGGTGGGCAGAGACATTCTCAGCACTCCCATTGGTTACAATCTAACCATCACGTGGTCAGGCTTACGCCTTTTCAGATTGATACACCTGCTCTGATGCCATGCATACTCTAAGGTAGTGTCTCATACGAGATGATTGAATATATCCCAACGGTGGCAATTTGACCCCTTTCACCTGGGAAAATCCAAGACCACAAATGTTTAGGAATTTCCTTTTCTTAGGTAGTTCAGAATTTTCTTTGCCTAGACCCACACCCATCCTTTGTACATGGACATCGGTGATGGGAAGACTGTCGTTTTTACTTTTCTGAGGTTTTAATGTCTTTCTCATCTTTTCCTCGTGCATTCCAACCATTCTTCATGCTTTCGAATTGAACCAGGAAAATAATTGGCCATTGATGAGAGATTTCCTCCCACTCTTTCCTCTCATCCTTTGTTGGGCTAACTCCAGGACAATTTTCGAACACAATTTAGGCATTGTCTCTCCGAAAGCTTCCTTGACCTCTCTCTTTAAACACAAAACCCCTTGCACAAAAGTATCACATCACTCACCACGCCGTATTGAAAGGATTCATTTAGCGGCCCCTTCTCCTCCCTGGTAAGCACTAGATCTCGTTCTCTTCCTTTCCCTCACTGCCTGGCACAGCTTCTGGTCCTGAGCAAGTTCCAACAAGGGTGTGTCACCCTCAGCCACCTGATGAACCAGGAATTTTGGAGCAGCTCTTGAAAACTCCCTCCTGGTCCATTTTTCTTTGCTGAAGACCAAAGAGGAGGGGAAAATAGGGAAGTCCCTCTCTAGGTTCCCATGGAAACTGAAATAAATGCAGCAGCAATTAGAGGAGAAATGAATACACTAAAAATATCATTTGACAAAGTAAAAGGATGTCACTTCTTCAAGTATTCACATTATACCTGCTGCCCTTTCTTTCCTTTAGGAGAATGTTTAGCACAGTTTATAAAACGATGGCTCTTTTGTTGCTCACAAAGCTTACTTCCTCTGTCCTAATAGTACAATTCATGTGTATATCATTACGGACTGAATGTTCATGGCCCCCTAACATGCACATGTGGAAATCCTAACCCCCGATGTGATGGCATCGGGAAATGGGGCCTTTGGGGAGATAGGTCGTGAGGGTGAAGCCGTTATGAAGGGGACTTGCGGCCTTATAAGAAGACATGAGAAAGATGATTTCTCTTTCAGCAGCATGAGGATCAATGAGACGATGGTAGTCTGAAACCTAGGAAGAAGACGCTCACCAGATACGAGATCTGCCAGCACCTTGACCTTTGATGCCCCAGCCTCCAGAATCGTGAGAAACCAATGGTTGCTGTTGAAGAATACTAGTCTATAGTATTCTGTCACAGCAGCCCGGACTGACTAAGAAATGAACACGTGTCATTCCACAGTCTGGATGTGTCTATGGCCCTCTCCCTTCCTTTTATTCACTCAGTCATTTCTCACTGAGTGCCAACAGCAACATGCCAGACGACCATGACTGAGAGACGCAGAGAAGTCCTTCCCTCACAGAGTTCACAGTCTAGCAGAAGAAACAGATGACTTAAAAAGTAAGCAAACGAATAAATACAGCCTCACCAACTGTGCAGGTGACCTTCAGGAATGAACAAGGTACTCCGATAGAGAGTAATGGAGGGACAGTTGGGATGAGCAGGTGCAAAGAGCCTGAGGCAGAGAGAGTTGGGGGTTTGAGGGACGGAGAGAAGGCTTGTGTGGCTGTAGCAGAGTTGGACAGGTTGAGAGGAATTTAGGTTTTGTTCAAAGCACAATGAGAAGTCATCAAAGCCTGAACAAGGGCGTGTTGGTGATACGTTTTATTGATCATGGTGGTTGCTGCCTACAGAACAGTTTTGAGAGGGTAAGTACAAAACTGTGGAAGCCAGGTCTGAGGGTTCCCAGAAGTTGGCAAGAAATGCTGGTGTTTTAATTTTTTTTTAATGTTTATTTATTTATTTTGAGAGGCAGTACAGGCGGGGGAGGGCCAGAGAGAATCCTACAGGCCCTGCACTGACAGCAAGGAGCCGGATGCGGGGCTCGAACCCACGAACCATGAGGTCGTGACCTGAGCCGAAACCAAGAGCTGGACACTTAACCGACTGAGCCACCCAGGCACCCCGGTGGTGTTTTAGACAAGGATGATGGAAGTGAGACAGGAAGAAGTTGGATGCCCTTGACGAATATCTTGCAAGTAGGCACTTTAGGACTTCTTGTGTCCTTTCTCTGCTCAAAACCCTTTGATGGCTCTTCTTATCCCTCGGAGTGTCAGCAAAGCTCTTGCGGAATCTGCCCCTTCCCCCACAGCTCTGTTCTCATGTCCTGCCTGTCCACGCTGACCTCTTTGCTGTTCCTTGAAAATACAAGCCATGCATTCGGCTCTTCTGCCTGAAATGATTTCCCCCAGGATGTTCAGACGTCCTCACAGTTCACCCTCTCAGCTTTTCTTCTCTTTGCTCAACTGTCTCAACAAAGCCCTCCATGACCATATTCTTTAAAATTGCATGCCCCCTGCCACCTGCAGCTTCCCTTATTACCCTTCCTGCCTTATTGCGTCTCTTGGCACTTTCCACCTTCTATCATGTTGTGTCATTTCATTTTTTATTTTGTTCATTATCTGACCCCCTTATGCTAGAACGGCATGGAGCTCCCATGAGATTCGCCACAGTATGGAACAAAGTCTACACATGGTAAGGACTCAATACATTTTGTTTTGTGGGAAGTCAGGGAAAGAATCAAGGATAGGCAGCCATGAACAACTGGGTTCTGCTTTTCTTTTAATTAAAAAAATTTTTTTTTAATGCTTATTCATTTTTGAGAGACAGAGAGAGACAGAGCATGAGCAGGAAATGGGCAGAGAGGGGGAGACACAGAATCTGAAGCAGGCTCCAGGCTCTGAGCTGTCAGCACAGAGCCCGATGTGGGGCTCAAACTCACGGACTATGAGACCATGACCTGAGCTGAAGTCGGACGCTCAAACGACTCAGCCATGCAGGAGCCCCTGATTTTTTTTTTTTAATGTTTATTTATTTTTGAGAGAGAGAAAGAGAGCAAGAGCAGGAGTGGGGGAGGGGGGGAGGGACAGAGAGAGAGGGAGACACAGAATCCAAAGCAGACTCTAGGCTCCGAGCTGTCGGCACAGAGCCCAACGCGGGGCTCGAACTCACAGACCTCGAGATCATGACTGGAGCCAAAGTCAGATGCTTAACCCACAGAGCCACCCAGGTGCCCCCAATTGGGTGCTGCTTTTTAACAGAGTGGAAAAACCTGGAGGGAAGCTATTTTGATTCTACGGTAGAATTAAAACAGCTCAGGTCCATTTTATTCTAGGACAAAGTCAGTGTTAATAAAATGGGAACGAACTTTGTTTGTTTGTTTGTTTGTTTGTTTTTGAGATGAGAAACATTGATCTTGAGGAAACGGTGAAAGCCCAGAGTAGAACAGCTAAAGGGAGTGTGGATGCTCCCTCTGTGTCCCTGTCTCCCTCCCCCGCCTGCTCCCTTCCTCACCCTGAAGCGACCTCCTTCTCCCTCCCGGTGAGTCCTACCTCCCCTGCTTTGTTGTCTCTGGCACTTCCTGCATTGGCTTCCAGTTGGCGCCTCCAACCACTCATAATCTGGCTCCTGAGTCCCTTGCAAACAAAAACAGTGTCTTCATCACGGAATAAAATCCTTCCATTAATTTTCCTGAACTCACCCTTCCAAGCCGCTCACCGTCTTACAACTATACGCACCATCCCCTGGGCTAATAAATCTAGACCACACACAAATCCCTTTCTACCTACCTGTTCAGGCCTTTCTCTCTTTTACAGGCCCACTTCCTTCCTCTCCATTATCTTTTGTAATCAACCATGGGATTCAGGCTGCAGTGACAGGCAGGGAATAATAGTTAGTGGCTTTCCTAGGGACCAGGAAGGCTGCTTAGAAAGTCTTTGGTGAATGACATAAACACCAGCATTTCACTGCAGAGCTACGCGCTCATAAAAATGCATTCTTAATTGCTCCCTTAACACTTTCATCCTGATGCTAAGCATCCTGCTCCTTGTTGGCCTTTTGGAAGAGAACTCTTTTAATTTTTTGTTTGAATGACATCCTGTTGCAGAGAGGATTAAATGGGGTAATACGTGCAAAGCAATTAGGACATTGCCTGCCATCTAACAGATGCGCCATAAATGTTAACTATTCTGAGCTATCAAAGCCCTTTCCCTCCGCCTGTTGTCAGTTTGGGTCTCATCCAAAAGGAGTCCCCCACAAAAGCATCCTCAAAACAGAGGGGAAGCCTTCCCCTTGCTGAAAGATTTCACACCTTAGAGCCTGGTAGTCTTCATCTGTTTTCAGCCAGGCAACTGATACAGGGGTTGAAGTTGGGTTTTTTGTTTTGTTTTGTTTTTTAAATATGAAAAATTTAAGTTTAACAAAACCAGCTGGTTATTAAACCAAAAACCACAGATCTTAGTGTTTGCTGTGGTTTCTCCACTACAGACATACAGTGATGGGTAGAAAGTGAGAACTCAAGCCTGAAAAAGACCTTAAACATCCTTACCCAATTTTTCATGTTCTTTTCCTTATAGGAAATGAAGGTACAGAGGGAGAAAAGTAATTTGCCTAAGGCCGTGTTGGTGAGTTTGCGACTGAGCCAAGATGAAACCAAGGTTTCTGACCTGCCGTCCGGTGCCCTTCAGATTTCCTTCCCTCGCTGGCAGGGGGTTCCTCCGTGGAGCTGTAGTCAGATCTCATTCCACACAGGGACAGAGAGAGGGGAGCCTCAGGCTGTGGGGAATCGCAGACCCTGACATCCCCCCCCACTCACGCTAACCTCTCAGGCACAAAGAAAGGCCAGAGACCAGCGCAAACTTCCTTGTTGGTCACGGGCACCTTGGATTAATCCAGAGTTGACCTAAACTGAATGCTAATTTGCAGAAGCAAGAGCAAACCAAGGATGCGGTAGGAATGGGCAAGGGAAGTTGGCATGCATCTTCCGCACTGTGCTTCTTTAAGGCCAGGACCGTGTTTTTCTGATCTTGCGTTTCTCAATAAGTATTTGTTGAACGAATGATAAATTCTCAGCCTTGCTCTAGCATTACCCTTAAACAATATGTTAAACGTATCCTAAATCCCTGTCGGAGCATCAGATACCATTGCATTAATCTGACAGTGCAAGAACGAGGCAAAATTAAGATCTGAAAAATAAAGCTGGCCCAAAACTATGCTCCAGATAAATGTGCCTAGTGGACTCATTTTCCAGCTCATTTGTCTTATGTAATGCAATTTTCTAGTTCTGTGTTTGTCTTAAAAGTCTCCTTATTTTGACAATTTTTAGACAGAGTGTTCATAGTGCCTCCATGATTGAAGACAGATAGTAATCAAATGATTACCCAAATAAATGCATAACTACAATTGCAGTAAATCACACGGAATAGGGAACTCTGAGCAAGAAAAGTTGGATTTCTAAAGGTGAAGCTTTCAGAACATGGAAGGAATGGTCTGTTGCAACTCTTCTCCACATTTGAGTTTTGAGTTCAGATTTAGCTGCCTCCATTTTTTAAGTTTATTTCTTTATTTTGAAAGAGACAGCACGAGTGGGAGAGGCACGGAGAGGGAAGGAGATAGAATCCCAAGCAGGCTCTGCACACCAACGGGGAGCCTGACACGGGGCTCGAACTCACAAACCGTGAGATCATGACCTGATCTGAAGCCAAGAGTCAGACACTTAACCAACCGAGCCACCCAGGCGCCCCTAGCTGCCTCCACTTGAAAACCCAAGCAAGAAGTTATCCTATAGACTCCACAGTTAAGCTGATTGCTTTAAGTGCCATTTTTTTAAGGGGCTCTGCTTTGCTTCAGAGCAGGAGCAGAAATAGACAAAAGGAAACTAGATTTCATTTCTTCATCAAATATTTACGGAGTCCCTGCTAGGTGTCAGGCACTTTGCTAGAGCTTAAGATACAATGAATAATGACACAGATTTGGTTGCTGATCTCTTGATGTTTACAGTCTTATAAGAGAGGTGGATGGTAATTACATGATTATACAAAGAAAGACATAAACACAAGTTATAAGTGCCAAGAAACACAGGAACTTATGAGAAAGCGTCCTTTAATTCCAATTAAGGTTCTTAAAAGGCTTTTGTAATGATTGAAATTCAAACTGAGTTTTTTAGAAACCACTGTATTGAGGTATGATTGACATGTAAAAAGCTATGCGTATTTAATATGTATAACTCGACGAATTTGGTGATAAACCTATATCTGTGAGACAATCACCACCATTTAGATAATAGACATGTGCATCACCTCCCAAAGTTTCCTCCTGCTCTCTTTATTATTATTATTGTTATTACAGTGTGTGTGTGTGTGTGTGTGTGTGTGTAAGAGCACTTGACATAGTATCTGTGCTCTTAGCAAATTTTAAATATATAGTACACTACATTGTTAGCTGTAGGCATGATGTCGCATAGTAGATCTCTAAAACTTGTTTATCTTGCATAAATAAAACTTTGTACCCTCTAACTATCGCCTCTGCGTTTCTCCCCCTTACACCATCCCTGAGCTACCACCATTCTATCCCTTGCTTCTAGGAGTTTGATTATTCTAGATTCCACATGTAAATGAAATTATACAGCATTTGGCTTTCTGTGTCTGGCTTATTTTGCTTAGCATAATATTCTCCAGCTCCATCCATGTTGTTACAAATGGCAAGATTTCCTTTTTTTTTTTTTTTTATGGTTAAAACATAGCCACATATGAAAGAAAGAAGTTGGACCCTTATCTTATACACTCACAAAACACAAAAATCAACTCAAAATGGATTAAAGTCTTAAATGCAAGACCTGAAACCATAAAACTCCTAGAAGAAAACATTTCTGGTCTTGTTCCGGGCAATGTTTTTTTTTTCGGTTTTTGTTTTTGTTTTTTCTTGGCTATGACTCCGAAAACACAGGCAAAAATAAACACATGGGACTACATCAAACTAAAAAGCTTCCACAAAGAAAAGGAAACCACTAGCCAAGTGAAATGTCAACTTCTAGATGGGAGAAAGTAATTGCAAACTATAAATCTGAACACGAGTTGATAGCCGAAGTGGATAGGGGAATCCAACAACTCAATAGCAAGAAAACAAACAGCCTGATTTAAAAATGGGCAGAGGAAATGAATAGACAATTCCCCCAAAAAGACATACGAATGGCCAGCAGACACAGGTAGATATGCTCAGTCAGGGAGATGCAAATCAAAACCACAATGAGATATCACCCCCCACCTGTCAGAATGGCTAAAATCAACACAAGAAACAAGCGTTGGATTTGGGATGAGCACTGGGTGTTGTATGGAAACCAATTTGACAATACATTTCATATATTGAAAAAAAAAAGAAACAAGTGTTGGAGAGGACGCAGAGAAAAGGGAACCCTTCCACATGTTGGTGGGATTATAATTTGGCATAGACGTCATGGAAAACAACCTGGAGTGTCCTCAAAAAATTAAAAATAGAAGTAGCTAGTTGAGATTTGAAGAAGGGGTAAGAGTTACCAAAGCAGAGAGGAGTGCAGCACAGGTATAGATAGATACTGGATAAACACTGCCATCAGACCAGTGTTTGTCCCTGGAAAATTACTTGACCTGATGATCAAACTGTAAATTACAGGGAACTGAGATTCCAGAGTCATGGGTTAAATTGTAGGGCCAGGGGACCAATCTGGCCCTGATGCTTACTTTTGTACAGTTTATGGGATAAGACTGGTTTTTTACTTTTCAAAGGCTAAAAGAAATCAAAAGAAGAAAGGTAGTTTGTGACGTATGAAAATTGTACCAAATGTAAATTTCAGTATCCATAAATAGTTTCATGGGAACATGTCCATGTTCATGGGAACACCCATTTGTTGATGCAGGTTTGAGTCATTCATTGCAACGAAAGACCGTAGGACTGGCAAAACCTGAATATTTGTTATCTCAACCTTTGCAAAAGATGTTCACCAATCCCTGGATTATAAGAAAGTGTTTGTTTTGTTTTGTTTTGTTTTTTTGAGAAGACGTAATTGTCAATATTGAGGTTGCCACTTGAGGGAAGGATTTATATGTTTAAAATAGTAGTCTCATATTAGTTCCAGGAAAAGTCCCTTCAATTGGCCTGCTCTCTGGCCCCGGATGTCCCTCAGAGATAACTTCACTTCCTTATAATAAACCGCTCTGTCCCTACTATGAGGAGGCAGTCACCTGCAGGGGTGGGGGGATTGGAGTGGCTGTGGCAGTGGCCTATCTGAAAAGAAGAACTGCCCTTGAGCCTTGTCACCTGTCACGTCAGAAGCAGACGGCCAGCGTCTGGTGACACTAAGGCTGCCAGGGCCCGTGACTCTCACTTAGGGTATAAAGGAAGTTCCATTACTTGGAATGTTAACATTCCCGGTACCCCCACTGTCAGGGTCAGTGACTCCCAGGCAGAGGGTGTGAACAAGGCACAACATACATGCTTGGCTGCCTTTTGCTCCGTGCACATCCGACAGCTTGCAGAAACAGGGCCAAGAAGTTTAAAACAGAAAATAATCCTGCTCCCGCTCCTCCCTTTGGGAGGAACCATACGAGGAAGGGAAGAATATTCCAGGCAGAAGCATGTTTGAAGGCTCCCAAGCGAGAAGGAGTTCCAGGTGGTGGAGAACAGAAAGGAGACTGGTGTGCCTGGGGCTCAAAAAGCAGAGGTCAGAGTGTAGGAGACGAGGTCAGAGAGAAGCTGGCGGCAGGTCAGCCAGGCCTTCTGAGGATATGACCCCGCGTGACTTGCTAGGTCCTCAAAAGGGTCGCGTCTTCTGCCTGGTCCTCTTGGAAGCCAGTCGTCACGCTGTGAGGAAGCAGGGAGCCTGCGTGGAAAAGCTAGGTGAGATGTTCCTGCAAACAGCCCCACAGTGACCCCAGTCACTGGCTAGTGTTACCCTCCAGACGGAGGCAGGAGCCAGCCTTGACATGATTCCAGCCACAGCTACCAGTCCCTTCAAGCTTTTGTATTCCCACCCGAAGTCCCAGACACTGTGACGCAGGAGCAAGCTCCCCCTGACTCCCTGACCCCCAGAGTCCGTAAGCATAATAAAATGGCGGGAGGTGTTTATACCACTAATTTGTCAGGCATCGAGGCATCAGACTCTACAGTGATAGGGAACCGGAACAAGAGACTAAAAATCCTGGTTTCCTCAAATCCATTCTTGTCAATTGCCTTCCTTTTTTTTTTTTTTTTAATTTTTTTTTTTAACTTTTATTTATTTTTGAGACAGAGAGAGACAGAGCATGAATGGGGGAGGGTCAGAGAGAGAGGGAGACACAGAATCCGAAACAGGCTCCAGGCTCTGAGCTGTCAGCACAGAGCCCGACGCAGGGCTCGAAATCACGGACCGCGAGATCTCACGGACCGCGAGATCACGACCTGAGCCGAAGTCGGACGCTTAACCCACTGAGCCACCCAGGTGCCCCACCTTCCTTTTTAACTTCGCAGAATATCTAGCAGCAATCGTTTTCCCTTTGGTGTAGAACCTAACCACCTAGGATGACGTGGGACTCTTTACAGACCTTACTTAAGGCTTGTCCTACCAGTTCTGTTGCCAGGACCTCAACCCCCAAGTTCAACTCTTTCACAGAGCCCACCAACACACAGTATGTGTTTCCACTATGTGTATGTTTCCAATATGCATACGTCTCCAAAACCAGTATGTGTTTCCAACGCCCTCTCAGGCACTGAACAGAATTTGGGATTTTACCTTCCTTCTCCTCAAAGTGGCAGTTGATTTAAGGCGGGGGGGGGGGGGGGGAGTAGAAAACCGGTAAGCCAAGATCACTGTTGGTAGCGACGGAAGATGAATAGAAATGAACGTTACATGTTTTACCTCGCCGCAGGACAACTTGGACAAAACGAGCACCTGCTCACAGAGTGTCACCTTTCTCACAAACCTCAGGTGTGATTCACCCACTATTCAGTCTGCACACACATTCAATCAGAACCTTGCTCGCTTACTCATCAGAACCTGTTTTCTTAGGAACAGATCCTTCCCGGGATTGCAAGAAGTTTGACATCAACTGTCAGGTTTCCCCAAGGGCTGGCTGTGAATTGTTCCGTGGGTATCTTTCTTGCCCACCACGTGCCTGTCCATCCTTCTTGCACGGACAGCACCAGGGGGAGGCTCTTAGCGAACAGGTAGGAGGAAAGTGAAAACGAACCGTCTTTCTGCTCTGGTTCTTTCTTGACCCCTGGCTTTGCAGCCTCTTCATTTACAAAGAGGAACAAGAAAGTAGCGGGATCCCTAGTGACCGATGGTTTCCCACTCAAAGGGAGTGATGGCCTTCAAAGGGGAGAGCAATTTGCTCTGCTTTTGCCAGCCTTTTCTGCTGCTCTTTTAAACACTGTTTGATTTAAATATAATAGTGAGCCTTCTGGATCAAATACTTTTCATTTCCAAGAGGAGATCAATTCCAATTTACTCCTGAAATTTGGCTTTCGTGAAAGAGCCTACTTTTCGGTCTCAGGGGTTTCTGACTTTTGTAGCAGATTTCGCTGAGCTGCTGACGACTGAGGGGGAGTGTACGTGCAAGCCGTGGATGGAAAGCCTAAAGAGCCACACTAAAGGAAGGAGAATCCAGGGGACTGTGCCAGGAATATTTCTGAGCACTTACCAGGTGCCAAGCCACGGTGATCAACACACTGCCCACAAAAGATTCTGTCTTATTCCCCCAACAGCTTCATGAAGTCCAGGGTAAAATTTTGTCACCATTTTGCAGATGAAGAAACTGGCGACTTGGAGAGCTCAAGTGACCTTCACGTAGTCACACAACGGGGCGGAGGCAAAGCTGGGATCCAGCCCAGGTCAAACACTCCAAAGCCAGCACTGATCAGAATCCACAGTGGACTCTGATGTGAAGCCAAGTTTGGGAACCAGGGAGGAAAGGCCTCCAGGTTTCATTCACTTCTTAATCGGGAAGCAGATCAGCCACACACACAACACGGTTTTGCAGGATGTCTGATCTCGGTTGGGGAATGCTAATCACTTCCCACAATGTTTGTAAGTTTTCTTCTTGACTGTTTGGATATGGTTGTTTTTTAAAAACCCTTTAAAAAGTGCATAGCACCTAAAAATACCGCCAGTAAACTATGTAACGTGGCTTCTAATTTGAACTCGCTTGGAATGGAAAGCATGGTAATCATACCAAAGGAGAGGCCGCCCAGTTTGGAGCTGGAAGGTCCGGGTTGTGATCCCCGCTCCGCCCAGATTTGCTGGGTGACACTGGGCAAAGAAGGCTACCCCCACTCCCACTTTGCCTCCTCTCCATGGGGCTGCCAGTCAAGGGCCCTTAACCTTTCAGCACCTAGGTGTGCCTCCATGACCCGTATCAGGGCAATGAGATCCTCTAGGAAAGTTCCAAGCATGGAATTCAAGAACAGAAGCATAGTAAACCCCACAAAAAGACTGGGCTCCAGACCTTTCTCCTCAGAGGCCCAGACCTGCTCTTTCTAAGGTCTGGTATGTCCACTTCCCTTGGAATCTGTGACTGACTCCAGATCCTCCCAATAAATTCCTCATTGGCATATATTAGGCAGAATGGGTTTCTGTTGTTTAAAACCAAAAACGCTAACACAGTGCTTCTTAGAAGGAAACAAATCAAAACCACAGCCTAGACTTTCCTAAACTCTCTTCAAGCTACTAACCCTGGCCACCTCATGGTCTTTTTATTACTATCTTCTTAGGACCTTCCAATCCAGTCTGAAAAGGAAGAAAAAAAAATCGGGCAGTTTGGCATTTTCCTTAGAAGTTTCCAAAGTGAGTATCTGGGAAAGTTTGCCAGAAATGTCCAGTCCTTCTATTTACTATGAAATCTAACTGGGGTCAAGTCTGAGGGGATTA
Organism: Panthera tigris; assembly: GCF_018350195.1. Lineage (NCBI taxonomy): Eukaryota > Metazoa > Chordata > Mammalia > Carnivora > Felidae > Panthera > Panthera tigris. Next base: position 196,783,264 of record NC_056660.1, on the reverse strand, counting down.
GAATGCATTTGGGGGCTAGAGAAATCAGAATTCAAAACTAGCCCTGCCACTTAAAAGTGCTTAACCTTGTGCGAGTTGCTCTGAGTCTGCTTCCTATCTGTAACACGAGTGTGGCAAAATGATTTATCAAGACGTTACATAGTGTTCTGTTCACACTCTTACCTTCCATAACTCCCCATGAATATATGCATGTGTGCAAATGCACGTGCATTAACACAAATGCACATGCACAAACCCTCACACACAAGTATATACACAGAACTCCAAGAGCAAGAACTCTAAAAATTTCAGGCTCTTTTGTGACTCTTTGACTTAGAGCCAAAAAAAGATACCTGAAAATAAGATATCTGTTCCTGGGCCTGGAACTTCTGGAGTGATTTGTACTGGGGGGTTGGGAGGGTGGGGTACTAGAAGAAGGACAGTCCTCAAGACAGGGAAGAGGACAAGGTCTTTGGGTTCCATAAAGTAGGTACTTTGGCCCTGATTCCCAGACTCATCTCCACCGAAGGACTAGGACCACAGAAGGAATGTTCAGAGGGTAAGTCTGGTCTCAGCAAAGATTCTGCTCCAAGCTTAGCATGTAAGGCACTGAACTGCCCATATCAAGGATCCATGCAAGTGTGGATAAAATAGGCATGAGTGGCTACCATGGGGCACTGGGACCAGAAGATTTGTATGTGACTCTAGAAAGGGAGGAAAACTCCCGCAAAATCATGGGGATTGAATTTCCTGTCTTCCTGTTAAGATGAATCAAATTTCCTTTGATCAAAAGAGAAAAAATTGGCGTTTCTTGTCATCTATATGTTGTGTGTGTGTGTATACATATAGATATGTGTGTGTGTGTGTATATATATATATATATACATATATAATAGTGTATATATAATAATATAAATATATATACTATATATATATAATAGTATGTAATATATATTCTATATAATATTATATACATCTAGACTCCAGTGATGGCTTACAAGAATGAAATTATGGAATACACAACATTTACCACTTGCTTTTTTTTTCAACTAACAGTGTATTTTGGAGGCTCCTGGGTGGCTCATAGTTTAAGCATCCGACTTCTGCTCAGGTCATGATCTCACGGTTCATGGGTTCAAGCCCTGTGTCGGGCTCTGTGCTGACAGCTCAGAGCCTGGAGCCTGCCTCAGATTCTGTGTCTCCTTCTCTCTCTCTTCCCCTCCCCAGCTCACACTCTGTTTCTTTCTCTCTCAAAAACAAATAAACATGAAAAAATTTTAAAAAATGTATTATGGATCCTCTCCGTGGCAATACATATAAATATGTCTAATTACTATTTAACAGAAATAGTACATGCTACTGGTTAAACAAATTTCATATGTGGAAGATGTAAACTACAAAATAACACTGTCCCACCCGGCTGCGGAAGTAACCACTGTTCATCATTTCATGTTTCTGTCTGAATAATTTCAGCGTATACGCGCATATCTTATGTCTGCTTTGAACTAACCTTAACTGCTCGGGTATTGTGGTCCCCGTCTCTTCCCCACACGTCGCTATGTGAACTATCTATCACCCAGAACACCCTCCAGTCTGAGTTCTAATCTGTTCCCTAAACAGAAGAGCAGTGAGACACAGGGACCCTAGGAAAAATTTCTACTTCTAAACAAGCCTGATATTTGGTCTTCTAAATATTTTTGGAAGCCATAAGTAGCAGACAGTGATTAATACAAGAATATGCAGGCTACTGAACAAAACATACATAGTTCGGAGTGTTACCTGGTGTAAAAAAACTGTCCATAAGTGGCTTTCTTTAACCAACCTCATCTACTTATTCTCAGGAACGGTGATTCCCAGGGTCCGACTCTCATGCTTACAAGCCTGTAATGGAAAAGACTTCCTAGTCTGTTTACCTAACACCTCCCTCTCTTAGCATGACATCTCTGAGAGTCCCAGTTAAACAGGCTGAACACAGTTCAGGAAACTAAATCGCTACTAATGACCAACCAATGGAATTCTCAGAAAACTCTATAGTAAAAACGATTTTGATTACACAGCCAGTCTTCTCTGCATTTCCTACCGCAATTCTTGTCCGTGGAAGAATCTTGATGGTGTGAAGAGGTCAGCTCACGAACAAACTGCATTAAACCCCACTTGACGTTACAGTGGCTTGTTTGGTGATACGATCCCCGGTATTGTCTTCAAAAGGACACACAAATGTCATGGAGGAGAGGGTGCACTTCTTCAGGTAACGCGGAGTCAACCAAACCTTTCAAGTGGAAATGGCACACGTTGGCCTGCCCCTTGGGAAGGTGGCTTTAGCAGCTTCAGGAAGAGGTATTAAAGTCATGAGAAGCTAGACGTGATGCCCAAACCCAAGGTCCAGTCAAGACACGATGAAGGCCTGAACCAGGAAGTCCTAGTAGAAGGAAGTAGGCTAGGCAGATCCAGGAAAAGGAACGTCGAATTTGGAACATCTACTAGATAATCCCCATTGCAGGTATAAAGGGAGCAAGAAAAATAATCCACCATGAAAATCAAAACTATAGTACGAAAAGTCTTAAAGGCAAAGAGGGAGATTATGTGAGAGATGTCGCTGATCTAAAGGGACACACAGGGAACTTTCCACAGTTTTAGTTCCCAGGGTCACAAGATTCCTTTGTATCCAAACTTGTTTTACTCAACAGAGAAGCTGACAATTTAACTCGTCAGCTGAGCCCAGAGGGACTCCCAGGGCTTATGCTACTAAACTTCATCTCCTTACAAATATCCAAATGATGCCAGGGACAAAGGCTTCCCCTTCTGAAAGGAAACCTAAGAGCCAGCTTTCTCCCTCTGCCTTCCAGATGGCATTACACATGTCAATTCGAAATGTTCAGGAAGTGCTTTCCTCTTTGTAACCAAGAGAAGTATTTTCTTTCTTTGGAGACTGCTCCCACTTTCTTTCCCTCCTAAAATGGAATCTGATGTGTTTTTCCCAAATTATCCATGATTGGTCCCTTGCACTGTTTGTGCTCTTGATTGATACTCTGCAGTGGGCAGATAAGGATGGGGCCCAGTGACGTACATTTCCCGCTCGGTTTCCTTAGCAATGCCCCAGCAGGCTTCCCGCTCCCCTACAAACCTGCTTCTGACTCAGCCTGTTTTCGGCCTACGGACCAGGCTCTGCCAGAACATCACTTTAAAAATAATAATATTTTTTTTTTCTTCAAGGCACTTTACGGTTTATAAAGATCTATCATAGTCTTCATTTCATTTTACCTCCATAGCACAATCTTACAGAGAAGATATTATTAATATCACCATTTTACAAGGAAAGAAATCAAGGCTCACAAAAGTTTAATGACCTGTCCAGATTGCATAGCAATAAGTTAACAGAAGGGGATGAGGTTTGGAAACAGGGCTCATGGAGTTTGTTCATCTTGGGCAACAGTGGCCACCAAGTCATAGCCAGACTTTCTTGTGAAGTCTGAAAACCTCAGATATGGGTTATTCCAGCCCAGAATGCAATAGGGTCAGTTAATCTTTGACAAAGGTGGCAAGAATATTCAATTGAAAAGACAGTTTCTTCAACAAATGGTGTTGGGAAAACTGGACAGCACCATGCAAAAGAATGAAACTGGACCACTGTCTTATACAATACAAAAATAAATTCCAAATGGATTAAGGACCTAACTGTGAGAACCGAAGCTAAAAATTTTAGGAAAGAACATCGACAGTAACTTCTCTGATTGGCCATAGCAACATTTTTCTAGATATGCCTCTTGAAGCAAGAGATATAAAAGCAAAAATAAACTGTTGGGACAACATCAAAAGGAAAAGTTTCTCCACAGCAAAGGAAACAATCAATAAAACAAAAAAAACAACCTACTGGGGGCACCTGGGTGGCTTAGTGGGTTGAGCATCTGACTTCAGCCCAGGTCATAATCTCATAGTTCATAAGTTCAAGCCCCAGTCAGGCTCTGGCTGACAGATCAGAGCCTGGAGCCTGCTCTCTCTCTGCCCCTCCCCCACTTGCACTTCCTATCTCTCTCTCAAAAATAAATAAATGTTAAAAAAAAAAATAAAAGACCACCTACTGAATGAAAGAAAATATTCGCAAATGACATATCTGATAAAAAGCTAGTATCCAAAATACAGAACTTATGTAACTCAACACACAAAAAACAAGTAACCCAAATAATCCAACTGAAAATGGGCAAAGTACATGAACAGACATTTCTCCAACATCTCCCATCTCCATTCAGATGGCCAACAGACACATGAAAAGATGCTCAACATTCATCATCAGGGAAATGCAAATCAAAATATTGAGATATCACCTCACACCTGTCAGAATGGCTAACATAAAAAAAAACACAAGAAACAACACTTAATAATAATTAAGTGCTGATGAGGATGGAGAGAAAAGGAACACTCATGCACTGTTGTACCACTCAGCCATGAAAAGATGAATGAAATCTTGCCATTTACAACAACTTGGATGAAGCCAAAGAGTATAATGCTAAACAAAATAAATCAAGCAGGGAAAGACCAATACCATATAACTTCACTCGTGTGTGAAATTAAGAAACATTTTAAGAAATAAAATAAATGAAAAGAGCGAAAAAAGAAAAGAGGTCCCAACAAATGGGCTCTTAACTATAGGGAACAGGTTACCAAAGGGGTGATGGGTGGGGGGATGGGTGAGATAGGTAATGGAGATTAAGAGTATACTTATCACGATGAGCACCGAGTAAAGCATAGAATTGTTGAATCACTATATTGTACACCTGAAACTAATATAAGCCTATATGTTAACTATATTGGAATTAAATTTTAAAACTTCATTAAAAGCATAGGGGGTAGATCTTCTCTCTGAATTAAGACATGTTCAAGATTCATTGACAAAGTCTAGTTCATGACAGTAAGGATAAAAGGCTTCTTAATTCAGTCAGCATCTTGTGCCTCAGGCAGGATTAGTGGCCAGAATACAAGAGTTTCTAGAGCGTTCATCAGAAAATAGCTGCACTATGGACTCATCACCGGTGTGCCCCCACAGTTGGTCAATGTATACATTTAATTTTGTTTTAACTCTTGGCTCCCACTGTTACGAAAATTTGTCAGGTAGAACACTGAGTTGAGTGGTTTACCAAAAGAGTATAGAGTCGGTAGAACTTGTATGGAATAATTGGTACAGCTTGATAGTCAGTTGGCATCAGAGAAAGGATGCACGTTTACTGGCCTGTGGCCGTGTGTGTATAAAAGAAGCTGGAGAAAGCAATGAAGTGCTCTCCTCAAGGGGTTCCACAACGCTGATGGGAGTTGAGGTTATGCCGTATGCAAATATTAATGCGTCTACAGAATCTCTGAGACGCCAGTGCATGGGTTTAGTACGTGCATTGCAACTATTGCTGACTTGTCAAGATCTTTTTGAATCGCTTCATACCTGAGGGAAGCTCTAAATTTCTGTGGCTGAATGTGAACCACACATTCAAAAGCCTGAGAACTGCTATTTTTCTCTTCCTGGCAAGACTAAAATTAATATTTACGGTATTTGATTTTTAAAAGTCTTTGAAATGTTACTGGGAAAAAATTAAAATCCATTGAGTTAAACTCTCCGACCAAATTTCGATCCCCTTGCATCACCTGACCCATGGAGGGGAGTCTCACTACCTCCCAAGATAGTCTGATTTTCCTACCACGCACTATCTTATTTCTTCAGATAACCTGCATTTAATTGATGGGTTCCACAACTTGGGGTGAATTACTTAACATTCTGGAGTGGCAATATTCCAATCTATGAATAAGGGAGAATGAAAACAATAATACCCACATGATGACTGTGATAAGGACGAATTAAAATAATGCATATATTTTTCTTATTACACAGTGGTTGGCACATGGTAGCTGTTCAATTAAGCACGACCACCATGCATATTCTACACCTTGTTCTTACCTCACTTAGTCTTATAGTCTTGTGAAATAGATCAGCAAGTTCATCCACATGTAAGCCTTCTCATAAATTTGACAATGTTCCCACTGATACCCACCTCTTCTCTTACAGCTACTGATCTTGAGTAACATTGCAAAGTAAGTACAAACCATTCCTGTCCCCACAAAGTTAATTGAAAGATTATGAAGCGCTCACCATTGGCATCCGGGAGAATAAGCCTTGGCTCCTAACTAAGCTTACAAGAGATTTGTAAAGAGGTAACATGATATAACCTTGGAGAGAATACTCAAGCAGGATTTCAGAAACATGGGTTGTATTTGCTCTTTGCCTTTGGGTAAGTCATTTGAGTCTTTCAATATCTTCAATTGCAGAAGCGAGGAAATGAGATTATTGTCACAACACTCTTGTGGGAAATTAAGGAGATTCATATGCAAAAATGCTATGAGGAGAACAGTGCTCAGCACATAATAGGCCTTCACCTGGTATTGGTTGATTGTAATTTTTAGACCCTAAATTTTGACGCTCAGTTAGTATTCTCAGTCTAGATAGTCGCCTTTCTGTTCGTGGTTGTGATGCTGTGTTTAACTAGTCTCCCTGCTTCTAGCCAGTCCCTGGAAGTCTGGTTCTAATCATGTGCTCAGAATCCAGTAGCAGAATATAAAGAGAATAATAATTATGAATTGAAATATATGGGAAGTGGTCAAAACAGTGTTTAGAGGAAAGTTCATAGCTTTATTTGACTTCATTTCAAAAAACCAAAAGACAATTCACAAAGTTCTCACCTCATTCTATAAGGCAAAGAAATTTATTTAACAAAGAACTACAAGAGAATAGGAAACTGCACATGTGATAAAATAAGCAATAAATTAGTGAAATAGTAAAGAAAGCAAACAGAAATGACTCATATAACCAAAGATTATTTGTTGAAATGTCTAATAAACAGCAAATTTAGTTGCAAAACTGATAAAAATGTAGAAATGAAGCAGGCAATAGAGCACGTAGGAAAAAAATGTATCAGTAAACCTTTTGCATGGTTAAATACTAATTATTTTAAATTCTGTGTAGAAAAAAAAAAAACCTGCTTTCTCAAAAAGAAAGGAAATATCACTCACTGGGTGTTGACTGTGTAACCTGTTACAGTACTGAGTGTTTTACACTCATTTCCTACTTCTGTAGGTATGATAATAACCCCATGAGGTAAATATTTATCCTCCTTTTACAGGCAAAACTGAAGCTTAGGGAGATGAAGCTATATGTCCAAGGTCACCCGGCTACTCAGAGATGCAGCTGGAATGCAAATGCAGATCTGCAAGGCCTATACTATTTATACTTTTCCATGTTTTCATCCTAAAAATGTAAACCATCAAAATAGTCACCGTAAGGAAGAATAAATTTGAATATCCAGTATCTAAATATATTGAAAAATTGTTCACATACCACACACATAACTAAATATACTTGTTTAGATCAAAACTTCTCCAAACTTTCAGGGGCCCTTGGGTGGCTCAGTGGGTTAAGCATTCGACTTCGGCTCAGGTCATGGTCTTGCAGTTTGTGAGTTCCAGCCCCACATCAGGCTCTATGCTGACAGCACAGCTCATTCTCCAAAAAAGAAAATAATGGCAAAGTACCTAAATTACAATAAAAAGAAAGTGTTTTTAATCCTAATTGTCATTAAGACATACACACACACACACACACACACACACACACACATCCTAAGGGTCAGCTTGCCTTTTATAGACAAAAATTTTTTTAATAAAAAAAAGTAAGCAAATTGAATAAAGTGATGAGTTATTACATGCTAGAAGACACGAGCAGAACACAGCCATACTAGACTACAACAAAAGGAAAATATGTTCTACTTAATATTTTTATTTTAAAAACTTCTTCACAACAAAGTCACATCAAGAGAAGCAATAACCTGTTTGCCAGAGTCTAAGCCCCATTCTTGATTTTTCGAAGGTTTTAGAACAGTCTAGGGCAACATGACAACACGAGGAGCTCCACAGACCTGCTCCCCAGTGAAACTGGTGAGTTATGTACAAAAACAAAAACAACCACTTAAAATATCTGGAGATAGTCCCAAGGAAACACAGCAAATGAAAAAACCATGTACAAAAGAATATCTGCCAAAGTTTGGTAGTAATAACAAGTCTGTAGTGTTTCAACTTATGCCTACTCCTTTCCCCTCCATCCCAAGTCAGTGAGACCAGTGTAGACAGAAACATAGTGCTCCCTCTCCCTCAGAGACCAGTTGGGGCTATCTCCCCTGGAGGAGCAGGATGTCCGCAACTTCCATACTGCCTCTCTCTACCTGTTGGTGAGGCTAAATTCCCAGCAAGTTCCAGTGAGAAGTGAGGGCCCCTTTCCTCCACCCAGACTTCACTGGTGGGATAAAGATTCCACCTTGCGTGTGTAGCCCCTGAGAATACTGCAGCTCCATTAGTCCTCGCCCTGCCTCATAAGGTGAGGGCTCCACGCCAGAAAGGCAAGTTAAGAAAATGGAGGCCACTACCACCTAGAGCTCAGCTCCGGAAGTGAGAATGTTACTCAGAGATAAATGGTTTAAGAGTCCCACCCTCAGCTCCACAGCCCTCTCAGAGATTTTGCTTGGAGGGCGAGAATCAGGCCATAAAGTAGATAGATCTTAATCTCTTCCCAAAGGAACTGACTTCCCTTGGAATAGACTGAAAAGTTCAAACCCAAAGATACTCAAGAACAGTGGAGGTTCTGACTAAAGGCAACTGGGACAAGATTAGTAGATTCACCGGATTTGTAGGCTAAATTCTAAGCTGGCTAGTTGGTCCAGGAGACCCAGGGAGAGGCACAACTGGAAGGGGACATTTGGGGTCAGAACAAATCTCAGACACTGATCTCAGGAGCTGTCCCTTCAAAGGAGCCTGAATTGGATGGTTTAGTTTATGGTGCAGTTTTCTCTCCAGGGTGTTTTTGAAGACAATAGAGTAATCAGCTTGCAGGTTAATGGAGTTTAACCGTTGGGTGTGGACAGGGAAAAAGAGAATGAAGGACAACCAGGCTAAAATCTCTATCAGCCCAAGATGCCTACAGGCATACACAAGGCTACACCCCCTAAAGAACAACTTTAGAGACTTAACAGTACATGGGAGGGAAACAGACTTCACTAAAATAGTCCAGCCTGCCGCTAAGCAAATAGCAATGAAAAACAACAAGCAGGGCGGGCAGTACTGAGTTGTTACAATACATTATCTAAAATACCCCATTTCCAAAAGAATTGCAAAGACATGAACAGAAAGAGGAAAATATGACACATATACTGGGGGAAAGCAGGCAAAATAAACTGTAAGAGCAACCAAATGTCAGATGTGACAGACTAAGCCTTCAAAGTGGCCTTGACAAATATGTTCAAAGAACTAAAGGAAATCATGGTCAAAGTAAAGGAAGGCATGATGTGAATGTTGCATCAACTAGAGAATATTAGTGAGGAGATAGTAATGATTTTAAAAAAGAACCAAATGGAGAGGTGCCTGGGTGGCTCAGTCGGTTAAGCGTCTGACTTCAGCTCAGGCCATGATCTCACAGTCTGTGAGTTCGAACCCCAAGTTGGGCTCTGTGTTGACAGCTCAAAGATAAACATTAAAAAAACAAAACAAAACAAAAAAACCTTAAAAAAAAAAAAAGAACCAAATGGAAATTCGGGGATTGAAAATACAACAATGGAAATGAAAAATTCACTACAGAAGTTTAGCAGTAGATTAAAGAGAGACCTATAGAGGTTATATAATCCAAAGAAGAGAGAGAAAAAAGAATGAAGAAAAATGAGCGGAGTCAATGGTATTTCTGTACATTTGCAATGATCTACCGACAAATAAAATTAGGAAAAAAAATTTCAGTTAGAATAGCATCAAAAAATAAAATATTTAGGAATAAGTTGAATAAAAGACATGCACACTTATAACTGAAAACTCTAAAACAATATTGAAAGAAATTTTAGAAGTTTTAAATGAATGGCAAGCATCTCATGTTTGTTACCAGAAGATTTAATATTTTAAAATGGCAATGCTCCTTAGTTTATCTATAAGTACAACACAATCCCAGTCAGAATCCCACCTGCCTTCTTTGTGGAAATTTGCAAACTGATCATAAAATTTATATGGAGTTGCAGTGAACCCAGAATATTCACAATCATATTGAAAAAGAACAAAGTAAGAGGACTCACACTTCCTGATTTTAAAACTTACTACAAAGCAATGATAATCAAGACAGTATAGTACTGACATAAGGATAGACATATAGATCCATAGAATAAAATTGAAAGCTAGAAATAAAACACATGTCTGTGGTCAACTGATGTTGGACAAGGTTGCCAGGAGCATTCACTGCAGGAAAGCATAGCCTTTTGTGTATTTGTTTGTTTTTGTTTTTGTTTGCTTTTCTTTGAGTGTAGTTGATACACAACATTATATTACTTTCAGGTGTAGAGCACAGTGATTCGACACTTTTTTTTTAAAATGGTGCTGGGACAACTGAATAGCCTCATGCAAAAGAATGAAGTTGGACCCTTACCTCACACCACACACAAAATTTAACTCAAAATGGATACAAGGACTAAATCTAAGAGCTAAAACTATCAAACTCTTAGAAGAAAACAAAGAAGTAAAGCTTTACATTTAGAAATAGACTTTTTTTTTAATGTTTATTTATTTTTGAGAGTGACAGAGACAGAATGCGAGTGGGTTAGGGGCAGAGAGAGAGAAGGGGACACAGAAGCTGAAGCAGGCTCCAGGCTCCGAGCTGTAAGTACAGAGCCTGACGCAGGGCCCGAGCTCACAAACTGTGAGATCATGACCTGAGCCAAAGTCAGACTCTCAACCGAGTGAGCCATCCAGGTGCCCCAGAAATAGACTGTTAAATACGACACCAGAATCACGAGCCACAGAAGAAAAAATAGGTAAATTGGACTTCATCAAGATTAAAAACTTTTGTGCTGCAAAGGACACTATCAAGAAAGTGAAGACAGCCCAAAGAATGGGAGAAAATATTGCAAATCATGTATTTGATTGGGAACTTGTACCTATAATAAATAAAGAAATCTTCTCACTCAATAATAATAAGAGAAATAACCCAATTTTTTTTAAACGTTTATTTATTTTTGAGACAGAGAGAGACAGAGCATGAACAGGGGAGGGGTAGAGAGAGAGGGAGACACAGAATCTGAAACAGGCTCCAGCCTCTGAGCTGTCAGCACAGAGTGGGGCTCGAACTCACGGACGCGAGATCACGACCTGAGCCGAAGTCGGATGCTTAACGGACTGAGCCACCCAGGTGCCCCAAGAAATAATCCAATTTAAAAATGGGCAAGACACTTGAGCAGACATTTCCCTATGGAGGATATCCAGGTGGCCAATAAGCACATGAAAAGACACTTGAGGGCATGAATGAGCAGCGAAATGCAAATCAAAACCACAATGAGATTCTACTTCACCCTCCTAAAATGTCCACAACCAAAAAGTCAGATAACAACAAGTATTGGTGAGGATGTGCTGAAATCGGAACCTTTACGTTCTGGTGGGAATGTGAAATGGTGCAGCCATGTTGAGAAGCAGTCGGGCAGTTTCTCAATCAATCTTAGAGTAACCTTGTGAGTTACCTTGTGAGTTATCTTACCAGCCATTCTACTCCTCGATCCCAGGAGAATGAAAACACATGTGCATACAAAAGCTTGTATATAAAATGGAGAGCATCATTATTCATAATAGCCAAACGGTGGACACCAAAAAGTGGAAGCAACCCAGATGTCCACCAACTGGTAAACAGATAAACAAAATGCAGTATAGCCATACAAAGAATATTATCAGGCTATTAAAAAAGCATGGAATAGGGGCACCTGGGTGGCTCAGTCGGTTAAGTGGCCGACTTCGGCTCAGGTCATGATCTCACGGTCCGTGAGCTCGAGCCCCGCATCGGGCTCTGTGCTGACAGCTCAGAGGCTGGAGCCTGTTTCAGATTCTGTGTCTCCCTCTCTCTGACCCTCCCCTGTTCATGCTCTGTCTCTCCCTGTCTCAAAAATAAATTAAAACATTAAAAAAAAATTAAAAAAAAAAAAAAGCATGGAATACTGGTACATGTTACAACATGGGTGAACCTTGAAAACATGCCGAGCCAGTCAATCACAAAAGACGACATACGATAGGATATTTTTATATGAAATTTCCCGAATAGGCACATGTATACAGACAGAAAGTAGCTTAATGGTTGCCCACGGCTGGGGTGCATGGGGAGTACAGGAGATGATGATAGCCAAAGGGTATGGAGTGTCTTTTTGAGGTGATGACATTGTTCTAAAATTAGCCGTGATGATGGCTGCACATATGTGTGAATATATTAAAAACCATCTGTATTAATTTGCTGGGGCAGCCATAACAAAACACCACAGACTGGGAGACTTCAACAACAGAAATCTATTACCTGACGGTCTGGAGGCTGGGAGTCCACAACAGGGTGCTGGCAGGGCTCGGTTCCTCTGAAGCCTCTCCCCTTGGCTTGCAGACGGCCACCCCCTTGCTGCTTTGTCTTCGTTTGATCATCTCTGCGCATCTCTGGTTTCTCTTTCCCTTTGCACAAGCGCGGCAGCCCTCTGGGATGAGGACCCCACCCCCGTGGCCTCATTTTAACCTAATAACCTCTCCGAGGGCTTTATCCCTGAGTATCTCCGACATGCGAATTTTGAGCATAACGCCATCAACTTGTGCACTTTAAAGGGATGAATGAGGGGCACCTGGGTGGCTCAGTCAGTTAAGCATCCGACTTCGGCTCAGGTCATGATCTCACGGTCCATGAGTTCGAGCCCCGCGTCGGGCTCTGTGCTGACCACTCAGAGCCTGGAGCCTGTTTCAGATTCTGTGTCTCCCTCTCTCTCTCTGACCTTCCCCCATTCATGCTCTGTCTCTCTCTGTCTCTCTCAAAAATAAATAAACGTTAAAAAATAAAAATAAAAAAAAAAAAATAAAGGGGTGAATGATGTAATCTGTGAATCATATGTCAATAACGCTGTGGAAAAAATAATATGAGTGCTTTTAACATAAGGGGGAGAAAAAAGCTTTTACTAAAAACCAAGAATAAACTTATTAGAGAAACAACAGTCATTCTCCTTAAAAACAAAACTCTGATGCTATGGGACATTTGGAAAGAAGGATATACGCATGGCAGATGGCATAAGAGAAGAAAAGGACCGTGATAAACTCTGGTAGGAATAGGACACTGCACAGGAGAAGGGGTGGACTGACCACGACACTACAGCCTGCGTCGCAACCCTGTGCGGTGCGTCACATGAAGTCACCAAATTGATTCACTGACTTGTCCAGTTTTTGGAGCAGCCACTAGATGCTACACATTCTTTTTGGTGTGTGCCATATGTTAGCAAACAAGACAAAGATCCTTGCTTTCATGGAGCTCATCCTCCAGCAGGAGGCGGGGTACAGACAACAAACTGGGGCACAGTCAGGAAGTACATTCAGGATGTTAGAAGGGGATATGTGCTCTCGAAAAACTAAAAGGTTTAACAGAATGAGGGACCTGCTGAGGAGGGGCAGGAGGGGCAGGTTGAGGAGAAGGTGAGTGTGTTGGCCACACAAGTATTTAAGAGCGTGTTGCATTCTGATGCAACAGCCCACGGAGAGGCCGCTGGGTAAGAGTCTAGTTAAGGTGCCTGACAAACAGCAAGAAGACCAACTTGGCTGGAAAGATGCAGACAAAGGGTAGAGTGGTTTGAGACCAGAGCAGAAGGCGATGAAAGCCAGATCATGCAGGGCTTGGAAGGGCATTGTAAAGACCTGGGCTCTTACTTTAAAATGAGGAACGAATGAGGTGCCTGGGTGGCTCAATTCGCTAAGCGTTCAACTTCAGCTCAGGTCATGATCTCGCGGTTCGTGAGTTCGAGCCCCGCATCAGGCTCCGTGCTGATGGCTCAGAACCTGGAGCCTGATTCAGATTTTGTGTCTCCCTCTCTTTCTGCCCCTCCCCTGCTCACTCTCTGTCTCTCTCTCTCCTTCTCAAAAATAAATAAACACTAAGAAAGAAAGAAACAAAGAATTTGAAGGGTGTCTGGGTTAAGCCTGCTTGGGATTCTGTGACTCCCTCTCTCTCTGCCACTCCCCTGCTCACCCTCTGTCTCTCTCTCCTTCTCAAAAATAAATAAACATAAATAAATAAATAAATAAATAAATAAATAAATAAATTGAGGGGTGTCTGGGTTAAGCGTCCGACTTCAGCTCAGTTCATGCTCTCATAGTTCATAGGGCTCTGTGCTGACAGCTTGGAGCCTGCTTTGGATTCTGTGACTCTCTCTCTGCCTCTCCCCTGCTCATGCTCTGTCTCTCTGTTTCTCAAAAAATGAATCAATGTTAAAAAAATTTTTTTAAATGAGGAACCATTAGCAAGGTAGGGAGCAGAGAAGTGACGAGATCTTCCTTGCACATCACAAGGAGCCCTTTGGTTGTTCTATTGAGACTGGAATGCAGGTAGGCAAGAGTAGAGACCAGGGGACTTTCGGGGGTTATTGCATGCAACAGCAATGAAGACTGGACGTGTGTTGTGTTTTTAAAACAGTGGTATACGCTGTGCAAATGGAGAGGATGAGGGGAACAAAGCAGAAACAGGGCCGGTAGAAGAGAGTTGAATCACCACCTTCTATCACAAGGAGTCAAGTACATAATACCTAACATTAAAACAGAAAGAAAAGCAGTAAAAACACAGCATTTGGGAATACTAAGTTGATTAAAGTAGGAAATAGCTTAGAATGGTTTGAAATGATTGCAGTTAGGGAAAGAAAGTGAGAAGAGGGATAAGGGATAATTTTTTCTTCTGAGCCTTCCACTAGGTTAGTTTAAGCATGTGAATGTATTACTCTAATAATTTGTTTACAAAAGACTGGAGCAAGGTTGGCATGTAACTTCATCATCAGTGATGGGTTGAGAGATTATTCAATTGCAATAAGCTACAAAGGAGGAAAGGAACGCTAGCTGCTGGGAAAGCCTATGTAAAATATCGTTATTTGCAGATGGCAGAATGCCTACTTAAAACAAAAGTCGAGTAAAATATTTCAGTAAAGTGATCAGATAAAGAGGCATTTAAAAAAAAAAAAAAAACTTGTTGGCCAGTATAACATCTTGTTTAATAAATGTTTTTCTTAAGTGGACTAGAATTTTGTTCAATACTAGTTCAATGCTAAATTCAGCATTCAACTATAGTTAATGACTAATGTCTTAGAGACTTGCTCTTTTTAATTCTTCTGTTTTTTTTTTTTAACGTTTATTTATATTTGAGACAGAGAGAGACAGAGCATGAACGGGGGAGGGGCAGAGAGAGAGGGAGACACAGAATCAGAAGCAGGTTCCAGACTCTGAGCCATCAGCCCAGAGCCCGACGCGGGGCTCGAACTCACAGACCGCGAGATCGTGACCTGAGCTGAAGTCGGACGCTTAACCGACTGAGCTACCCAGGCGCCCCTCTTCTGTTTTTTTTAAAAAAATTTTATGTTTATTTATTTTTGAGAGGGAGAGAGAGAGAGAGAGAGAGAGAGAGAACGAGTGGGGGAGGGGAAGAGAGAGAGGGAGACACAGAATCCCAAGCAGGCTCCAGGCTCTGAGCTGTCAGCACAGAGCCCGATGCCGGGCTTGAACTTTTGAACAGTGAGATCATGACCTGAGCTGGAGTCGGATGCTCAACTGACTGAGTCACCCAGACACCCCTTTCTTTTCAATTCTTAAAAAGAATTCAGGGCACCTGGGTGGCTCAGTCGATTAAGGGTCCGACTTCAACTGAGGTCATGATCTCGCCGTCTGTGAGTTTGAGCCCCACTTTGGGCTCTGCGCTGACAGCTCAAAGCCTAGAGCCTGCTTCAGATTCTGTCTTCTCTCTCTGCCCCTCCCCTGCTCATGCTCTGTGTCTCTCTCTCTCAAAAATAAATAAAAGTTAAAAAAAAAATTAAAAAAAAACCTAAATGACCAATCAGCTTTTTTTTTGTGGTTGAATATTATTAACTGCTCTGAGCTCCTTTGGGAAGAGAAAAACATTTCATTGTTTTCTCCTGGATATTTTTGGCTTAGAAGCAATTGCCAAGCAGAAGAATAAAACAGTTCAAGCCCAGGCTATGCTCCAGTCAAAAGCCAAGGGCTGGTCACTACAGATGGCTTTTAATATTCACTTGCTCTGTTCTTGAAAGGGGAGTAGAAAGTGGTTTCCTCCTGAGTTGAAGTCAGCAAGGCATCCATCCATCCATCCATCCATCCACTTATTCAAACTCCTTATGACCAAGAGCAAGTTGGACCTTGAGATTTAAGGAGAAAGACTTTCCCCCAGCTCTCAGTGGCCTTGTGTGAACAACACATGGAAAGGACAAGTACAGAAGACGGTAAGAATTAAGAGAGGGGTGTGCCCGGGGTGCTTGTGGAGACAGGCTCAGTGTTAGCAGGGGTGGAAAATGTTGGGTAGAGGGAGTGATAGAGAGGCAGGAGAGGAAGTGGATCGTATTGGTTGAGTGAATCTGATAGGACAGGTAAGTAACAAAAAGAAGGGAGATGTCAAAGTATAGTGCTTTGGAGGAACTTAGAGAAAGAGTGTGTGTTGTTCAGTGATTCTAACCTCGAATGGCCACAGGAGCCAGCGGTAATAGGAGCAAACCCGGTGAGCCGAGTCCTGGGAGAGGCAAGGGGGATTAGAGCAGACTGTCGCAAACTGAGGAGGACACACTATACTCAAAGGGCCCGCCCCTCTACAGCTCCAGTGGTTGGCACCAGGCAGGACCTAGTGTTCCTACGCCTTCTAATTTTCCAGCAGAAATCCAGATTTCTATTGGGGGGGGGGGGGGGGATGTGTGTAAGAAGTTAACCTGTAGTGAATTCAAATGCCTTAAAATGAGAATAAGAAAGTCTACTGTGCCCTCTTCTCCCCTCCAAAAGTTTGTGCCTGATTTCAAGCTGAGAGCTGTTAGTTTGCTCCCAGGGTAGAGCGGTTGAGTTGTCCTGACAACTACAAACAAACCACATAAGCGATCCGTAGCCTCAGTTTCCACCTCTAATAACAGCATTGGATTTAATTTAAATCACAGGATTTTTTTTGAGAGCTAAATGAGGCCATTAAGGTACAGCTCTACCCTACTTAAGGACGCCGCTTCGTCATAAAGTTAGCTTTGAGATGTTTTTATTCCAATATACTGCAGATGCATAGAAACCACTACAGCACATCGCATGCGACGAACCTCTACAGTAAACTCTGTACACGCACGTATCTGTTCTCTGCCAATGAGGACTCCAGAGCAGGCTGCCTAAAAGGTATTCATCAAGGTGTGTGGTTGACTCTGCTGTTGATTTCCTTTTCGCCATTGATGTTGCATTCTGGCCAGTAGTGTTGTCCCGTAACAGCTGTTACCGAGATCGGGCAGGTGGATAGGGCTGGACCTCCTAGGGGTCACAAAGGAAAAGTGTTGTCATTCTGCATGCTGAAATGCAAGGCTCAGCAGCTCCCCGAGGCCTCCCAGACACGGGGGCAGCTCAGAGGATGAAGAGGCCGTATGGGGAAAGTCCCCACAGCCCAGGAAGATCAACCAGAAACTGAACTGAGGGAAATTGGTGGGCACTGTGATTCAAGGCACACAGCGATCTCAGGAAATTTGAAAAGAACGTGCCCCCACGGATCTTAATTTAGCCAGCAATTCCGTTTCCAGGAATTCCTACTTGAAGCCAAATGGGATTTGGGTTAAGTGTTTAGTACAGACTTTGGTCCCCAAAAGTGAGCTTTTATTATTATTTACTTGATATGGCTAGATTATAGGTATATGTTAGAAGGTCGTAAAATGTGAGTCTGAAAATGTAAATCGCCAGAGACCAGATCACAAAAGGTCTTAGAGGCTACGCTAGGGAGCTCAGAACTTCTCCAAAGAGTTTGGCAGTGCACTGAAGGATCTTAAGGAGAGTATTCATCACCTATATTAAATGTGGCATATCAAAGGTGGCTTACTACTTTAACCCAAATACAGAATGATTGACGTGAAGCTGAAATACGTTCAGCGGATTTTTCAGTTCTTTTCCAATGTGACAGTGTGCACAGGAACGCGATCTTTAGAATCTGCCTTTAATTAATAGATTATGTCTGTCCCAGGGGAGAAATGAGACTTAAGTTCCATATGCTCTCCCCAATGACACTGCTTCTAAACTTTGCATCGGTGGCCACTCTAAGACAGCATTAGCAGAAAACAAGGACCAAGAGACCTCATCGGAAAAATGACATCTCCATATTTTTGAACTTCAATCCAGTTAGTAGACACCAGAAGTGAATCAAAGGGTGTATTAGTTCTGCTTCCTGCTCTCTGAAAGGCAGGGCAGACAGAAAGTGGGAGCTGGGAAAGAAGGAAGCCGCACTTTGCTGACAGCAATAGCTTCTAGATAAGGTCTACTCTACAAATACTGAATGGTTGGTTTCCAGAAGAGGGCAAAATCAATGTTTTTTAATCCTTGATGTTGAAAAGATCTCCACACTTTTGCCTTGCTTTCTCTCATTGTTTCAGGATGACGGCGCGGGAATGAGTTGAGAAGAAATGACTGTGTGAGGTCATCTCCCTGGCAGTTTCTAAACTTTCTTTCCCCAGAACCACAACAGTAACGGGGAACTAACACTGATTGAACACCTGCTAACCTGTTGTCTGCTGGGCATTTTCTTTACACTGAACTACGAAAATTGTCCAGTCTTTTCCTACCCATCTCTTCCCTATGCTGTCCTGTTGGGGTGCATTCTGACTGGTACCTAACACATTAAGCAGTTCACCTTAAGACACACTGCTGAACTTATTGAGGGAACATAAATTGAACTGGACAAGATTGGGTGGGGCTCCTACACAGAAAGCACCAGAACCTCACATTCTGTCCCTTTTGCTTCTGAGTAACTGCAGGTGAATCTGCTGGAAGGCGTCTAGGGAAATTAATATAATGTTTCAACTTATTAAAATCTTTGAGAGGGTTTCTCCCTCTGCATCTATTTTAGATGGGTCATCATTGGGTATCATGTGTCAAATAAAGATTTCCTAATATTCTTTCAAATAAAATGGTCTCTGCTCTCTAAAGTTACCCAAGACCCCAACAGGCCACGACCACTGGAGGATTTAGTTTTGATAACCTAGGATACTATACACACGTTAGTAATTATTATTGAGTTAAGGATTATCATTTAAGACACATTGTTTTCTTACAATTGGAATTCTTACAATTGGAATTGTAGGAATTTGAGAGGTAGAGAAGGAAATAGGAGTATTAATAAAGAGAAAGAAGCCAGTTGGCCATCTTCCATTCAATGGGATTAACTCACCTTGTGATAGAAGCTGATAATGGTCTACTTCTTACCCATTATCACTTCTTCCTTCATAATAGAAACCTGACCTTGTTGGGGACCGTCACTGTGCCCTGAAGCAAAACTACTTTTTGCCAGCCTCACCCTAAGGTGGGGATGGTGAGGTAAGTTCTAGATAAGGCTTTCAGGAGGGGTGCTAATCTAGTTAGGAGGCCTTTTTGCTTTGTTCCCCTTTCTCCTTCTTCCTGCCTAGAATATAGCTTTGATGCCTGGAGCTGGCGGTGGCCATGCTGCCCCTTGAAGATGGAAATCACATGTTAATGATGACAGAACACAAAGATAAAAGAAGGCTTGAACAGTTTATATCACAGAACCACCATAACAACTATAGAAAGTCACCCTCCAGACTGCCTAAGTGAGAGAGCAAAATAAATTTTCATGCTGTTAAGCCACGTTAATTCAAGTTTCTGTTATTAGCTCCAAATGCAGTTCCCGACTGATTCATCTTATGTGTTGTAAAGTAAGGAAAGCAAAGGAAAAATTTCGATCAAGATGTGAAGAAAAAAAGAGAGAGAACATAACATTTAAATTCCATAGTTTTCAGGGCACTATCTGTGGGGAGGCAATTATAGGGTGGGGGCCATGGGATAACTGTGATGTCCAAGTTGGCTAGGAGGGGGATTTCTTGTAAGAGGAAGGATGCAAGAATTCAGCAGTTTTCACCTGTGGCTTTCAAACACTTTGCCCTTTATAGCGATTATAAGCTTGCATTATTTATCAGCATTGAATTTGCCTAGTCTATAGGAGAAATGACTGGTCCTTGGAAAGTGTTTGCCATGGGGGACCAGGGAGACGTCTGAATCTACTTCATGAAAAATGAAACGAGACAGTATAACAAGTTCAAGTTCATTCAAGTCAACATCAATGCCACTTTCTCCAGAAGAAGCAGGAAAAGAGACCAGCAGAGAGGAAGATAATAAAAAGCTCTTGGCTCTGCTTTCCTAATTATCCCTAATCCACTAAAGAGCTGGAAACATGTTACAAATGTTAATTAATTAAGCCCCCTACCAGTCAAGTGATGAAGCTGGGAAAAGGCCTCTCTGCTAAAAGTATGAACTGTGACAGAACAGGGTGGGCTGGAAGTGGACATCTAGCCAAACAGGAAGTGTTTGAAGTTCTGTAGGGTCAGCTAGAATGATGAGAACCAATACTAGGACCACAAGAACAAGGAGAGCACAGAGTTAAGAAGTTCCAGAATCAGTCTGTGTGAAACCATGAAGAGACCTTCTTCATTCATTCAGAAGACCTTCTTCATTCATTCATGAAGAGATCTCTTCTTCACCCTATGCCCCACCCAGTTTCTAACTTCAGCCTTACAGAAGAATAACCATACTGAACCCTACTCTCAGGATCCCTTATCTTCTAGAATTCTGAGTTTTACCTCACCTCTTTCAACCACCCTCAGCACAAACACCTGCCAAAAATTACCATTTCATGGTATCGTCCTGTTGCCATGCTTCCCACACCGTGTACTGCTTAATCACGCTGTGTGAGACATCTGAACCAACCACAATGTTTTGGCTGCAAATAAAAGAAAATTCAACTCAGTGTAGCTTAAACTGTAGAGGGAGTTTATTATTTCTGCTTTATTTAACTGAAGAGTTCAAAGGAATGTCAACTTCAGACGTTGATTTAAGATTAGGGTTCTGGCTCCATTTCTATGCAGTTCTTTTGGTGTTATTCTCATTCGTTTGCTCTTTCCTTGGACTGATTTCTATCATAGTAACAAAATGCTACAGCATTTCCTTGTGACACCTCTATATATCACAGCCTCCGAAGACAGAGAGTGCCTCTTCTCCCCGATGTCAAACAAATGCCTTGAGAATCATCCCTAACAGATAAAATTAGGTTAGGTACTCGCTCTTTAAAAATGTTCAATCTGGCCCGAGAAATGGTGTATGAGTCAGCCTAAGATAAGCTGTGCTGTGGTAACAAATGACTCCAAGACCTCAGTGGCTTACCAAGAAAAAAAAAAAAAAGGCTTATTTGTCGTTAACTTTCCTGTTGGTAGCTGTGGATCAGCTGAGACTTCATCCATACCCTCTTTATTGGAGGACTAAGACTGAAGGAACAGTCAATTTCTAGGGCATATCAATCTTGTGGCAGGGGGGAAATGTTGACAGTAGACCCATGTGCTAGCTCTTCAACCTTCCCCTTGGAAATGGAACATATAACTTCAACCCCCATTTTAGGGGACAAAGCAAGTCATTGCCTCGGACTGTTATCAGTAGAGTAAGAAATAAAGTCCTTCCATGAGAACATCCAGATGTGATATGCTTGACATATTTTGAAAATGATACAATCTACTACAAATGCTATGTGCTGATTGGCTTAAGCTAGGTTGTTTTCTCTCAACCAATTACCAGGAAAGGGAGATAAGATTATATTGGGGGGTTTATATGGGTCAAAGCTTACTCCTCAAAGTGGTAATGGGATCACTCACGCTTAGACCACATGGTCTACTTCACCTACAAATAAGTAGGACATCCTCATTTTACAGGTGAAAAAGTTGAAGCTTGCCACGATTATACCCGTTTAGGATCATAAAGCTAGAATAAAAAGCCATTTCACCTAAACTGATATTTAATCCTTTCCATTGTACTAAAAACTTTGAGTTTCATACTACTGTCTCTAAAATCACTGTCCTTACTTAACTCATTCATTTGACTAACAAACTCAATTAATATGAGCTGGAATCATATCAGGAATTCATAATACTTCCCAGACAGTCACCATCTATAATTCATAGTTTCCAAATTTGAAAAAAAAAAACACTAGAATTTGGAGACAAAGTCCAGAAGACACACTTCATCTAGGAAAACAGGCATCCTCAAACACTGCAGCTCAGAAAATACAGTGTACAACCTTCTACAAGATCAGTGTGACAGTATCAAGTCTTACAATGTGCACATAGATTGATCCAACAATTCCACATGTAGGAACTTGTCTCATGGAAATAACCACAGTTGAGGGCAAAAGTTAAAAAATAAATAAATAAAAGTAAACTACAGGATGTTCAATGCAGCAAAATTCTTAAACTAAGAATCCTAAATATTGAATCTCATTATCCAACATATGGGATATATTATGTAAACCACGGAATATGCAGTCAATAAAATACTATGTAGCTATTAAAGAATCTCATGTCTGAATATTGAACCACACAGAGATTTTTTGTAACAAAGGTGAATTATCAAACGATGCATGAAATTTGTTTTTTATATTATCGGAACTATAGAAGATTTGTTCTTTTCTTTGTTTATGTTTTCATTTAAATTTTCTACATCAAATGTGTATGACTGTTATACTGAGACGATAAACAATGAAATTTTCTTTTTTAATGAATTGCCTTCCAAAACTAAAGAGAAGCCAATGGAAACAGATGAGATTACCATCTGCAGAATAAGCTCTAAGAACGTATTGCTGATTAGACTAGGTGTCTCTCTCTCATACATGATGGAGGAGACTAAAATATAACTCAAGCAACATAACCCATGATAGGTAGTTCCATGATAATTCAAGAAAAGGTCTAGAAAAATGAGAGACTGTGATTAAGGATGGTCAGCGTGTCTCTAGTACTGCCCATTGGAAAGGGTTGTAATTTTAACCCCCCTCAGCAGAGAGTGAGGCAGAATTTTACCCAGAGGGAAGACAATTCGTCCAAATGTTCCAGCTTGGTGCTTAAAAATACCAGCTTCCTCTCATTTAATCCTATACTGACCCAGCTACCTCCTGTTTGATTTTTTTTCTTTCATCAAGAAGCAATGCCCCATGTCAATGGCATGTTACTTTTCCTGTTAGAATTTCCATCAAACAAGGATAGGTAAAAATTGTACTCTATACCGCCAGTTTCAGGGGGCAGTTTAATCAAAGCCATTGTGTTTGTCGAGGTCATTTCAACCCAGGGTGAGTTAATCCCATTGAATGGAAAATGGCCAACTGGCTTCTTTCTCTTTATTAATACTTCTACTTCCTTCTCTACCTCTCAAATGCCTAGTGCAATCCGATGTTTTGGCCAGTGTTTCCCAAAATGTTAAGCTTTAGTTTCTTAAAACTTATGAGTAGGTTTCTTAAAACTTATGAGCCTATGCTCAGCAACTTACTTAAAATATTTGATTTAGCACTATAGAAAGGAAAATCAGGAGTGTGCCTCCTCCGTAGTCTGACCATACTGCCACCTACAGAGGATAAACCTCCTTTGGTACAGCCACCCTTTCGGACACCTCTTGCATTACCTACATCACTGTGCCTTGATTCACACTCACCCTTCTCTGCCCTGTGTCCAAATCTTCTCAACCACTGATTCTCTTCCCCCAGATTCCTCCGTTCTAGAATTCTATAAAGGAAGACCGTGTTAAGCAAGAATGCAAACTCTAGGAAGACTTTATTTTGTTTATTTCTGTACCTCCATGGCCTGTTGAAAAGCATCTTCCAATAGCAAGTAATGCAAATTGCACAAATTAGTGTAACTTGTCTTATTCCTAGCCTCTCCCCTCCCCTCGCGGAGAGCAGAGGCGAGCAACATTCGTCTGAATCTCTCATGGAATTGCACAACACCCTTTATCCTTTTTTATGCTAATAATTTTCAAACGTAGTCCTAAGTAGACATTAATAAATAGCTCCAGTCTGAATAACCTGGTTTTAATTTTAATCGGTATTTCCATACCCAACAGTGACAGTCTTGAGTGATCCAAAAACACATTCATACATGGACCAAGGGTAAAGTTAATACATTTATTGAAGTATATGTCCTTGAACATTATTTTCAAAAGGCTCAGAAGCTTATTTATACAATTTCTTTTTTAAAAAATGGAGTATGGTTGGCATACAATGTTGTATTGGTGTCAGCTGTACAACACAGTGATTCAACCTGCACTCTTTTTTTCAAGAAAAGTTTAAAAATATGGCAGAGAGAAGCTCTAAGATTGTGCGAGGTGCTAGCACAAACTTATCAAAATGTTTTTAAGAAAAAGATAGAGTGAATAAAAAAGTAAATCTATGCCTCCAGGTACCTCTAGATCATTAAGCTTCAAAGGAAGCACTGACCCAAGGCCATTCCGGGTATATCTTTGACAAATGCTACTGTTCTACAACACAGAGACTTAGTTTTGAAAATTTAATACACTACTGGAGATCAGTGAGGGGTAATAGAACGTCATAGTTGAGAATACCATACACAATTTGAGCTGGGACAAGGAAGACAAGAAGCGTAAGGCAAAAATGGTCAACAAGGAGGAGTATCCTAGGCCAGGGAAGGAGCTGGTTCCTCAGAAGTGGACAGCAGGCCGCGAACATGCAGGACCTTCTGGGGTCTTCATTTCACAAGTCCAGAAAGGCCTCGTCTTTGGCCACCCAGTAGGCAAATAGCAAGGGCACAGTGAAGGCCCACGAAGATGGCGTCCCCATCTTGAATGCTGAGGTGAGGCGGTTTCCTCACCTACTGCCCTAGAGCCCCTCGGTCCTTGGCTCTGGTCATCTCTTTCCTTTCTTAGCCGTCTCTCATGAATCTGGAAGACAAGTTTTTCTATCGTTCTTCCTTTCTTCTCTCTCTTCATTGCTGGAAAGTGAATCTCATCACAAATCAATCCTGAACCAGAGAGATATTCCCAGAAACTCGATGAAGTCAGCCCAGGAGGTTTCTGGAAGCCAGTCACGGCACATGAATCTCTAAATTACTGGCATTAACCAGATGTCTCCTAAATCTCCTCACCTCACTGCTTTCCCACATGGGCAAATCCACTCAGAGCCAACTCCTTTCCTTAGCACATTTCTTGACACCCACTATTCTTAGAGTTGCTTGATCTAAGACATAGTGAGTTATCGGTCCACTGCACAAGAAGAGGTAGCATTTAATGAGGGGAAGGAAAGTGGAGTGGGCAGTAGTGAGCCAGAACGAAATCATGAAGCCCAAAATTGGCCTGCCGTCCACTTCTGAGGACACAAAATTGGATGTGGCTGGAGGGAAGCAGGAAGGAAAGAATGCAGAAGGCAGGGAAGCAAGCATCACCATAGGCTTCAAGGTGGGGAAGTATTAGAACAGCTCCCTGAGAATACAGCTGATGACTTTTGCTTTGTCTTAGTGTACAGGACATCAGGTGCTAGACAAGGACAGGTCCCCTTCAAAAGGTTCAAGATGCTGCAGTTGGAGGGGCGCCCAGATGGCTCAGTCCATTAAGCGTCAGACTCTTTGGTTCGGGTCACGTTCTCATGGTTCGTCGGTTCGAGCCCAGCATCGAGTTCTGCGCCGACAGTGTTGAGACTGCTTGAAATTCTCTCTCTCTCCCTTTCTCTGCCTTTCCTCCACTCAGACTGTGTCTGTCTCTCCCTCTCAAAACAAACAAACAAACAAACAAACAAACAAACAAAAGCTTTAAAAAAAAAAGGGGGCGGGGGCTACTGTAGTGGAAATAAACCAGCACCATTTTGTAAGTCCCCCTGAGTACGCCAGGTGCTGTACCTGCATGATCTCACCCTTACAACGGAAGTGCAAGGACTGTTATTTGCATATGTAATTCGCTCCCATGGTTCTTGAATAAAATAATACAAAATGGGCCCCGTTGACCTCATTCCCACCTCGCCCCTTATAGGTAACGGCTTTGGTGTATCCCTGTTTATCTGCCTGGCTTTATAGTTTTCGCAGACAAAAAAAATAAATGACAAAATATATTCTTCTTTCCCCCCCAGGGGTGGTAGGGTTACCCACACACAAGGAAACCAAAGCTCAGAGAAGTTGATTTTTGAGCTGATTTTCGGCTGGTAAGTCAAGAACCCACCTACTTCTAGGGTTTGTTGGCTAAAGGACCCAGCGTGAGGGTTGAGGGCCAAGAGACCGGGCTGAAAGAGACTCCAGATTCTGAATTCAAAGTGTCTGGTTGAGTTAGCAGATTTAAAGGTTTAAAAAAAGTGTTGCACCTTTGTCCTATAGTTCTAAGAGATCAAGGATCAAAGGTACCCCTAATCCCTGGAGCTGGATATTGTCATGGACCATTCAATGAGGGTCCTTTTGTAAGCTCCCAAGAGGGAAAGATTGGGGTATCTGTGCTTAGGGTAAGGTTGTCAGATAAAATGCAAGATTCCCAGTTAAGTTTGGACTTCAGACAAACAAGAAGTTTTTAATACAATTGTATCCCGTACAATATTTAAAAGCATGTCTTGTTGTGGTGGTGGTGGTTGTCGTTTGTTCCATCTCACAGCCTTAGCGTAGGGAAGGGATGGACCTTGGGCCCTTATGTCTAAACACAACAGGCCATAGGTCTGAGGGACTAAAGGGGCTTCCGGGAGTTGGGGATGAGCTACGACTTATTCCCGAATACTAAAAAATTCTTGATGTAGAAATCTTGTGTTCTAGATTTCGTAGGCCTCAAGAATAGAGAAGACCACCTTGGTTATTTGGGGGGAGTATAGCTTTTCAGAAGTTTCCTCAGCAGGGCATGAGAGTTACAAGGGCGCCTCCTCTCACCGGGGCACCATTGGCAAGTCTTTGAATCTCCCGCTGCCGTTAGTTTAGCAGACATAAGACGACACCTTCATGTTGCTTTAGTTTTCATTTTCTTGCTTATTTTAGAAGACAACATTCTCTTATGTATTTCTTGACTATTCGCGTTCTCCTTCATGTAAAAATATCCCTTTTATCCAGTCGTGTTAAATTTGAAAGCTTATCATAGATTGTTATGCCTATTAGACTATTGTCTGTCACATTTGATAGAAACATTGTCTATCTTGCCTCTTATCCTTTAGATTTTTAATTTACGGATATCTCGATGTTTATGTACAGGATTCTATTTTTTCCTCTGCATTTGCTTCTTTTACTTCAAAGCCATAGAAAGTTGCCACCTCCCTACGGATCTCATAAATTTCTTATTTTCCACTTGTCTTCCTACGTTTGAAAATATTAGTTGACTCTTAAATATGATGGTTCTTTTTTTTTTTTTAATTTTTTTTAACGTTTATTTTTTGAGAGAGAGAGATAGAGCACAAGCAGGGGAGGGGCAGAGAGAGAGAGAGAGACACAGAATCTGAAGCAGGCTCCAGGCTCTGAGCTGTCAGCACAGAGCCTGACGTGGGGCTCAAACCCACAAACCGTGAGATCATGACCCGAGCCGAAGTCTGGCGCTTAACCGACTGAGCCACCCAGGCGCCCCTTAAAAATGATGGTTCTTAAAGAGTGGTTTCAGAATCCCCTGCGCCAGAGTACCTGTTTCATTTATTTGACTGTTTGTGATGCCCAGAACAGACCTTATTAATCAAAACTGCCCTAGAAGGGTCATGAAAATATGTGCTTTTAACCACCCTCTACGTGATTCTTCTGCCCCTGAGGCTTAAAAATCATTTCTTTAAGCCATATGGGATTTAGTATGCATTTCTGCATACTAAATTAGATTAGGAATAATCTAAGCCCAGAGGAAATGTGTTAGGAAGATCAAAAAGAGTTTACAGAATAAAAGTGAAACCTGATGAGCTTGGCTTGGAGAGGGAATAAGCAGGCAGCTCCGGGGAGCTTAGTAGGAGAAACCACTTGTCACACATAAAAGGACCAGAGCAGTGAAACGAAGAAGCACTCACTATCTTTCTCTTCACTCCTTCCTCACCCACCCGAATGTAAGCTCCACGAGGGCAGGGGTCTGTGCCTGGCACAGAGTAGGTGTCCCATGAAGATACCTTTTCCCTGTTCCTCCATTCATGGTCCCTTTAGATAGACTCCAATTGTCCTGACTCAGATGACTGCTACCCCTTGACCAGAAAAGGGCAAAGAACCTTGATTTATAGTCCTCCCCCCGCCCCCCCGCCACCGCACACATACAAGAGGAGAGGTTATTCCCTAAAACAAAGTTAAAATTGGTTATCACAGGAGGGAGAAATAGATCCTGGGTGATTTTAAAGTAATTTTGCAGTGTATCATGGTATGAGATATGATTCTAAGGTAAATTTTTTCCCCAAATGGTTCTCCAATTATTCCCAACAACAGCATTTATTTATTCAGCAATCTTTCCCATCTTCCTTCTTTGGGGTCTTTTTATGCTGTTACATAAAAAACAAAAACAGAACAAAACAAACAAAAAACACGTTGTTACACCCAGCCACATCCACATGGAAGTTTGTATTTTATTCCCTAGATCTCTAACGCTGTGTTTGTAACACTAAGTGTACAGCTATTTAAGACAAGATTTTCCCATCACCTTTTAGAAGCCATAAACCAAATAGGCTGCTTCTTTCCTACTTACATGGTTCCACTCCCTGTAAATACGCTTCTAGTTTTAATGATACCGTTTTTCGCGATGTTAACATTTTGCATTTCCCTCTAGGACTAAACGGCACGTTCACTTAGCACCGAACTCCCCTCTGTTTTTCCTGCAAGTACGCTCTAACCAGAAATTGATCATCACATAAAATACGTTTTCTTCTTTGAGCATCTTTTTCTTTAAGTTTACTTATTTATTTTGAGAGAGAGAGAGAGAGCGCGCGCACAAGAGAGCATGAGCAGAGGAGGGGCAGAGAGAGACAGAGTGAGAGAGAATCCCAAGCAGGCTCCACGCTGCCAGCACAGAGCCAGATGGGAGGCTCAGTCCCACAACTGCGAGATCATGACCTGAGCCAAAATCAAGAGTCAGACACTTAACCCACTGAGCCACCCAGGGGCGCCTCTTTGAACGTCTTAACAAAGGTGATCTCAACCTTCTTCAGTTGAGTTTATTTTAGGAGATGTAAAACCATGGGCAACCAAACAGAAGGAAGCGAACAATACAGACGTTTAATTTCTCAAGTTTCTTTAGTGTTCAAGGGAGCCCCTTCTGCTTAATATCCAACTAATTTTGCCTGAGCTCCTATACTATATTTCACTTATGTATTATAAAATATCTTTTATTGGGAGACTCCTCCACCTTATCACTCCTGCGAATCTTTAGGGAATATTTCTGCATTGTAACAAATCTACCTTGGTCCTCATTTACTAGCTCTCACTCTGGGCCACTGCTTGGGTCCTCTGCTGGTCACCTCTCGCCATCACACAACTGTTTTGCAAGCTCTCGCTATGCGAGTTTCTTAGAAGAAACAACCCCAGGGATGTGGCCCATGTCTCAGGGTAGCCCATGCCGAGAGGACACAGGTCCTGTCTTGATTCTCTGTAGTCCAGGGCATGCCAGCTCTGATGTCTGATAAAACACTACTGAAATCTTGAAAGGGATGCAAGGGAAGAAAGAACATTTTAAACTAGATATCGGATAGCACGATTCCTAGGATCCGTAGATGTAGGATTGTTTTCCCTTCCCTCCTACACGCTATAGTTCAAGGGCTGGCTCAGTCCCCCGAGAGAGCCTTGTTCGATTTTTCTCTGTACAGCTTGAGTCCAAGCTCTTACCCCCTTCAGCCCCAGAGAAAGGAGGAAACAGAGCTACCTCTTTCCCTAATCCAAGGCTCGATTCATTTCTCCACCAGGTTGTATCACAATGAGAATGCACCCCTCCCGCCATGCCGAGATCTAAACCAGGCAACTCCAGTGGTAAAAAGCATAATTCTCCACGTGTGTTTTTCTAGTCATAAGGGATGTGTGGAGGGCGCTGAACACTTCAGTCCACAGCGGACTGAACCACACTGGCTACCACCCATGTTTACAACTCCTGCTGAAGGAACCATGAGGCCTGCCCCCTGCCTGTCGGTGGGGATCTGGTCTGTGGCATCCCAACAGCGATATTCAAGCCAACCTATTCCCCAGGGAAGAATGGTGATTAGCTGGGATAGTCTAAATGAAACCTACACGAAAACTAAAATCAAATGTCTCTGTGAGGACGCAGTCCTTTGAAAGATGCTCCCAGGTTGCGTTACTGACAGAGCACTTTATATCCCAATCTGAAGCCTTTGACAGGGTTTGGATTATTTCACGGACAGGGCTTCCCTGAGTACAACGAGCGGGTCTCGCAGGTAGGATTAAAACGCTTCATCAAAGTGCTGAGGCCAAGGGCACAGCTCAAGGAGGAACAACAGGGCTCGAATTCTCCGGTGACTTACCGAGAATGACGTAAGGAGGAAGTCAGTGAGCAACAGGCTGGAAGTTCAGGCCGGCAGACGGTACCCTCAGCAGCACGACTCGTTCGAAGAAACAAATGGAACACTGCTGTCAGCGAAGGCAGGTATCTATCCTCTTTGTTGTAGAGAGACTTGTCCCTGGGCCACAGAAGACTCAGTCCCAAATGATTCAGAATGCCACAGAGCTACCAATCGCTAGTGCCGAGGAGGACTGTGCTCGATTACCTTCTGGTCTTGGTTCACCCGTGGTCGGGGTGCTGAAAACAAAGTAGCAGCAGCAAGTGCTTGCCCTGTGGGAGAGGCCTGCAGGAGGCCCAGGAGGCCTGGAGGCCTGGAGGCCAGGGCCCCCACGCCAGGTCTTCACCGTTTAGAAGCCGGGTGGCCGTCGCTCTGGACAAGCCATTTCACCTTTCTGTACGCTAACTGGAAGACCGCACAGTCAACTGAACATCGGGCTGTGGTTTAATCATTCGCAAACATAGACGACTGGGGGTTCTGACAGAAGTGAGCTCATGACTAGGGTGGATACGGACGGCAGGAGAAAGAACCATGGATTCCACCTTACAAATGAGCAGGTCCTGCCTGCCAGGTAATGCAAGCTCCGTGCGCGTCCCAATTTTTCCTTTTCACACTCTTTGCAACAGTTTCAATGAACTCCGGTGTAACTCCTTTGACACAACTACACTGGAGGATGGATCTTCCTCAAGGTGTAGCCAGGCCTGCCCTCTAGCGGTCAGAAAATTGCAATGTCTCTTATTATTAAATTGGTTTTGAACTTGGTGATAGTTTTCCATGGTTGGGTCACCACTGCTGTCATATTAGCCGTGGCATAGAACGTCGCGTTAAAAGGGACTTTAACATTCCTCTGGTCTCTTTTCATAACTCAGTCCTTCCAAAAAGGTACCTGACTCTTTAACACCTGAGTTCCACATAAAGAAAGAGGAGTGAGGGGCGCCTGGGTGGCTTGGTCGGTTAATCGTCCGACTTCGGCTCAGGTCATGATCTCACGGTCGGTGAGTTCGAGCCCCGCGTCGGGCTCTGTGCTGACAGCTCAGAGCCTGGAGCCTGCTTCGGATTCTGTGTCTCCCTCTCTCTCTGCCCCTCCCCTGTTCATGCTCTGTCTCTCTCTGTCTCAAAAATAAATAAACGTTAAAAAAATTTAAAAAAAAAAAAAAAAAGAAAGAAAGAGGAGTGAAAACAAGGCCACAGAGGCTTCTTCCCACATTTGATGAAATAGTAATTTTTAAAAAATAATTCAGCAGGGGTGCCTGGGTGGCTCAGTCTGTTTGTGTGCGACTTTGGCTCAGGTCATGATCTCGCGGTCTGTGAGTTCGAGCCCCGTGTCAGGCTCTGTGCTGACAGCTCAGAGCCTGGAGCCTGCTTTCGGATTCTGTGTCTCCCTCTCTCTCTCTGCCCCTCCCCTGCTCACACTGTCTCTTTCAAAAATAAACAACATCAAAAAAAATTTTTTTAAATAATTCAGCAGTAGTATCCAGAGAGGAAAGAGATACTACCTGAACCATAATCTTTTAGGTTTGGCAGCCATGAAAAGAAAGAGATTCCACTGTGAGTGAGGATACCTAGCTCACAAAGCCACCGGCATCTCCCCAAAGCAGAGTTAGTCACCAAAATACTGGGAACTCAGAATAATATTCTATGTTTGAAAAATGAATAGAAAGCTGCACTCAGCTCTCAGGCTGGAGGGAAGACAAAACAGTCCCAGGTGAAGTGGGAAGGGCGGAGGAGAATTCATGGCACCATTTCAGAGGAGCTATCAACAAGCTGTTCCTCATTACAGGTGAGCCAAAAGAGAGGCATTAGTACAGAAATTACGCAGATCTACTCCAACAAGAGCGAGCCATGTATCAGGCAAGAAAGAGACAAAACAAACAAACAAAACACTCTTCAGGAGGAAAATAAAACCCGAAGGAGAGATGCTGATTTCCTTTGAATGGTTCATTATGGAGAAGAATTCATTACAAATATGAATTCAATAAAACAAGCCCTTAAGGAAACATGATAAAACAATTGATTAAGTGGAAAGAAGAGATTGCAGAGCTAAGGAAAATAACTGAGCAAGGAAGCCACATTGTCACAGATCTGATGAATTATCAGTGGTGAAGGAGAGAAAAATGGGGTTGAAAATGGCCTGGAGGGATGGCCGGGGTCATGGTAGAAAGTGCAGGGTGAAAAGGCGGCGGAATTAAAGTGAAGACAGAAGATACAGAGAAAGAAAAATTGTCCAACTTGGGGACAATTGGTATCCTTAGAATATCAAGAAAAACAAAAAAGAATTTAAAGATACAAGCCAGGAAGAATTTCCTGGAAGGAAGAACTGTATTCACAGATAAAAAGGGCACACCTACCTTAGACCAAAACAAAGTGATACAGAATGATCGAAATTGAGGTATTTCTTGGTTAAACTATTAAATGCTAAGGATAACGAAAACAATCCTCCAGACATTCAAGGAGACAAAAGCGAGTCAGCCACATGAGAAGAAGTCAGGTGGGTTCAAGGCTTCTCCATGGCAATTCCAATGCCCAGAGACCATGGAGCAATGACCACAAACTTGGAAGAGAAACAGTGTGACTCAAGAATATTATTCCAAGTCAGGTGTTATCCAGTATGGAAATAGAAGATGAATATTTTCTGCCATGAAGAGTTCAGGATATATAATATTCACGAACTCATTTTAAAGGTTTTTTAAAATTTATTTCCTTAGAGAGAGAGAGAGAGAGAGAGAGAGACAGAGAGAGAGAGCTGAGGAGGGGCAGAGAGAGAGGGAGAGAACGAATCCCAAGCAGGCTCCACACCGCCAGTGAGGAGCCCGATGCGGGTCTCAAACTCACAAACCATGAGATCATGACCAAATCTAGAGCCCAACATTTAACTGAGCCACCCGGGTGCCTCTCATGAACTCATTTTAAAACAAAAACAAAAACAAACTAAACTATTTGACAGAGAATCCCAGTTGAATGTGAGGTGAATAATATAAAGATCTCATGAATGAAAAAACTACGAAAAAAAAGAACTAGTATGAAATACTGCTACGATCTGAATGTTTGTGTCCTCTCCCAAATTCCATGTGTTAAAATCCTAAGTCCCAATGTGATGGTATGAGCAGGTGGGGCCTTTGGGAGGTGATGAGTCCCCTATAAGAGGCCCCTTCTGCCATGTGAGGACATAAGAAAAAGATCGTTGTCTAAGTAGTGGGTTCTCACTAGCCACCACATTTTCCAAAGCTATGATCTTGGACTTCCCAGCCTCCAGAACTGTGAGAAATTAATATTTGTTGTTTATAAGCCACCCAGTTTAAGATATTTTTGTTACAACATCCCAAACTGACTAGGATAATACACACCAGGTTTATATAATTTCACAGCTATGGCTAATCATATGTGGGAATAAAGGCAGAATAAAAGGATATATGCTACCATAAGCCCTAACAAAATAAAAAAAAAAAAATAAGCAAAATCTGGAGAAGTGAGGTATAGAAGGAAGAATCAGTATAGTAATTCTCTTATTTTTTTGTAGTGGGGCGTTAGCAAAATACAATCTCAGACCAACTCCAGCCCAGCTTTTATAAATAAAGATTTATTGGAAGACAGCCACACTCCGTTCATTTACCTATCATCTCTGGCTGCTTTTTTGCTGCAATGCTAAAGTGTAATAGTTGGGACCAAGATCTCTGGGTTCGTAAGTGCTAAAGTGTTTACTATCTGACCCTTCACAGAAAATAGTTGTTGGCCTGTTACATAACACTGAGACAATATCCACATATTTAAGTTATATAAATATGTATGTTATCTCTAAGATGTTATATGTGGATTAAAAAATGAGTATGCTTTTTAAATTGCTTTAATAAAATTTTTTCACTGTAATGGGATCTTTATTGAGGACATTTTTCATCTAACCTATTTATGCATATACATGCCCATGTCTAAAATAATGCTCGTTGAATGTTAATACTTGTTACTTCTGAGTGGTAAGATCTGGAGTAAGTTTTTGCTTTTTTATGTTTGTGTAGTTCCTGATTGTTCTGTAATGAGCATGTATAATGTTTTAAAAAAAAAACAGTAAAATGAATAATTATGATGAGGGACCATAAGGCAGGCTGAGGGCAAAGTACAAGCTAGCACCCCCACCCCCCACCCCCAGGTGGGATACGTGTGATATTCCTCAGGCACTCCTGGCTGCCCAAGAACAAAGGAAAGGGAAGAAAACAAATGGTTCACTGAGAGAGATCACAGTCCTGCAGGACACGAGTCTCCATCAGTCTACAAATATCTTAGTAAATTACAAGAAAAAGGCAATCCTATCAATAGCCTAATCTCCAGAAACCTACAGTTTCCTGGAGCCCCAACATCACCTTCCCCTCCATAGTGATATGGAACAAAGGCCAAGAAGGAAATGGCAGGTAAAATTAAATTTCCTTATAACCTGCAGCCCATTGACAAGTGCTTGTGGCAAATACAGAGTAGAACATTTCTGCAGGAATCCCCTACCGTCCTAATGCTAATGCCTTACTAGAGGAAAAACAACCTTAGCTTGACAACAGCAAGGCCTCAGGTATCTTAGGCATTCTTTTTAGCACATCAAAGTCCTTCTGGAGGCCTCCAGTTTGCCTTTACCCCCGCCCCACCTCCCCAACTCCTTAGTAAATAACCAGTCACTCCTCACAACCCCAGGGCAGCTCTTTCTGCCCACAGGTTCTGTCCCCGAGCTTTAATAAAATCACCTTTTTGCACCAAACATGTCTTTAGGAATTCTTTGTTGCCCGTGGGCTCCGAACCCCCACCATTCCAAAACCTCATTGATTACACTGAAAAATTACTTTAAAAATATTCCATCTCCAACCCAGCTTCGCTGAGAAGACTGAACCTATTGACTGAGAATTTCTTTCTTCCCT
Source organism: Panthera tigris (assembly GCF_018350195.1). Taxonomy (NCBI): domain Eukaryota; kingdom Metazoa; phylum Chordata; class Mammalia; order Carnivora; family Felidae; genus Panthera; species Panthera tigris. Next base: position 196,748,041 of record NC_056660.1, on the reverse strand, counting down.
CCTTAATTTCTTTATTCCCTCCATAATTGCCACAAGAGTAGGTATGTACCTCCCTGTCTTCTTGAAGGTCACACGTCTGGCAGTCAGCCAGCCAGTGCTTGGCGAGAGACTACCCAGTAAGTATTTGTCAAATGAATGAATGAACGGATTGGCAAAATATGTGTACTGGCGGCTCCCTTGAGGTTATTTATTAGAAAACGAAAAAGGATGCGCTGAACTGTGTCCCCCCACATCCATCTGTTGAATCACATAAACGATTAAGTAAAATGAGGCCATTGGGATGGGATCTGATCCAATCTGACTAGTGTCCTTATACGAAGGGGAACTTTGGACACACGGCGGCACCAGGAATGCGCTCACACAGGAAAGACTGCGTAAGGTCATCTTGCAAAAGGTGACCATTCACAAGCCAAGGAGAGAGGCCTCAGAAGAAACCCAAATGGCCAACCCCTCCATCTTTGTCTTCCAGCCTCCAAAACTGGGAGAAAATACATTTCTGCTGTTCTGTCCACCCAGCCTGTGGTGTTTTGTTATGAAAGCCTTAGAAAACCAATACAGCTCTTTATGAATTAGAAAGCAGTAAATGAGGGACGCCTGGGTGGCTCAGTCGGTTAAGCGTCCGACTTCGGCTCAGGTCATGATCTCATGGTTTGTGGGTTCGAGCCCCACGTCGGGCTCTGTGCTGACAGCTCGGAGCCTGGAGCCTGCTTCGGATTCTGTGTCTGTCTGTCTCTCTCTGTCCCTCCTCTGCTTACTCTCTGTCTCCCTCTGTCTCTCAAAAATGAATAAACGTTAAAAAAAGTTTTAGAAAGTAGTAAATGCAAACAACAGCTTAATATGCGGAAGAAAAATGGTTAGGCACTAATGAGAGATCAAGACGGCAAGTGTGTTCAAGCTACGTAGCTGAAGCAACAGAATTTAAGAAGCTGAATTCTGAGGTCAGAAAGGCAGGGACGACTTCACAAATTGTGGGCCCCAGGCCAAATGAAAATGTGGGGCCCCCTGTCCAAAGAGATGAAAACAGTGCCAGTAAAGACACTACAATATAAAGCTTTCTCTTTCTTCCACGGCCTTCCTCTCCTCTTGTCATGATGTTTTACAGCTGCTCTTTGATGTCGATCTCAGAAAAATTTTAATGTAATATTAGCATGAACTTTCCCGTTGTCTTTATATTGTGCAATGTTGCTCTAAAGGGCAAACGTGAGAGCATGTAACTCGATGAAGAATCACTGAAATGACTTGATTTGTATCCTGTAGCTCACACAGGGACATGTATTTCCTTCTCACCAGAGCAGCGAAAATGCTGCAAAAAACTAGTGCGGCTGTTTTTATTTCACATGTTGATATGTGCCCATTCTGGCAACGCTCTACCTTCGCCTTACTGACAGGTGAGGAAGGGCTGCAAGGAAAGGAACTGTGGGCTGCCTCACCTTTCCCTTTGCTTCTGTGTCACAATTTTCAGCCGAAGTGTTGGCTATTACACAGAAGCAATATGACTAAGAAAGAATATGCCGGGGATCCTTGGTCAAGAATGTGATTGTCCCCTTTGTGTATTCAAAGCGAGTTCTGATTGGAACACGGGCACAGCTTCTCGGGGACTGAGGTCACACACTTGCCTTGTACTCATTTCGAGTCTCACCTAACTTCCATTTGTCGTGGGTGCAGCTGAGTCCTGTCCTCAGGGGGCATCGTTAATGCTTCACGTAAATGAGGCCAAAAGGAACAGCAGCGGACGTCCGAGTTACATGTATCTCCCTGCTCACATGTATGTGCCTTGTCTAGTTGGCTTTACCTACAAAAGTTTGAAGATAAATGATTGGGGCACTTGGACGTCTCGGTCAGTTAGGCATCTGACTCTTGATTTTGGCTCAGGTCATCATCTTGCAGTTTGTGAGTTTGAACCCTGAGTTGGGTTCTGCACTGACAGCATGGAGCCTGCTTGAGATTCTCCCTCTCTCTCTCTGCCCGTGTCTCTCTCTCTCTCTCTCTCTCTCTCTCTCTCTCTCCACCTTCTCTTGAATAATAAACAGATAAATGTAAGAAAAAGATAAAATTATGAAGAACTTCAAGCTGGCCACGGCAGAGCATTAAAGTACGCAAGGGGTCCTGTGAATGTGAGCTCCTGGTGAACTGTCATTCAAGAGCAAAGACACTGAGGGGGCCCCAGGCTGAGTGCAAGCAAACAAGCATCCGGTAGAGGTCTCTAAAGCCTTCCTGTAAAAAAGTGCCAAGGTGAAGTTCAGTGTCCACGCCTCAAAAGTAGACACAGGAATTAATCATTTCACACTCCTAATGTCCAGTGGGTTTTACGGGTCAGACTGAGAACCTATATAACACAAAACCACCTTTCTAGGGGGACTGTTCTTGAGTTCTCAAAGACTGGCCTGCAAATGTTCTAAAGTAAAAGCTACCTGTTCCCATCAGTCTTGGGTGCACATGTGACTCTTTAATAAGGCAGAGCACAGTCAGGCACCTTGCCAGGACCAGGAAGGGAAGGATGGAGACCACCTGGTACAGTGGGATCCCCCGGCTAGAAGCCTGGAGACCCAGGTCGGGGATCAGGTCCAATAAGAAACGTGTAGCCTTAATAACTCATTTCCAATCGGGCTCATTTCTTTCTTCTGCAAAACAAGTGGGTTGGATTTTGATGATCCCCAAAGGCCCATACTGAGCTAAAAATACCCCAACCAGCAAAACTTTGTGTGACGGAGAAGGGAGAGAGAAAAGAGCGACAGAGTTGCATGGAATAACTTAGCAGTGAATAATAAACTGGGGCCAATTTTAGAAACCAAGGGGCTGGTCCTTACCGGCTCTTTGCAGGTCTTGCAAGTTCCCTGGCCACTTCCGGTCTGACTTCTCCCAGGCCAAGGGTGGACTGGGGCAATGGGTCATGGGCGCCTTTCCCAGCCAGCTGTTTCCTGCCTGCCCACCTGGAGTGATGCTTTGCTCCTGTTACTCTGTTGTCCAACGTTGGCCAATTTGTGATGCTCTGTCAGAAGAAGATCATGGAGGACTTGTGACCTCTCTGTTTTATTTTATTTTATTTTATTTTATTTTATTTTATTTTATTTTATTTTATTTTATTTTTTTAATATACTTTACTGCCAAGGTAGCTAAAAATACAGTGTATAGAGCGTGCTCTTGGTTTCAGGGGTAGATTCCCGTGATTCATCGCTTACATACAACACCCAGTACTCATCCCAACACGTGTCCTCCTCAATGCCCATCACCCATTCTAATGTTTTAATCGCCACTGTTTTTCTGACCAACCCCTTGCTGGCCTCTGATCCCCTTAAGTCTCTGGGAACATCGATGGAAGCAAAGTACTCAACTGACAATAAGGTTTGGAAGAAAGCAAGGTGGGGTTAACACCTGAGATCTAGCTTTGATCCTAAAAACTGGGTGACCTCAAACAGGTGCCTTCTTCCTGTGGTTATCAGTTTTTCCCCTCCCCAGCATCTCTTCTCAGGTGACAGCACCTTGATTTTCTATTGTGGAGGCACCTCTTTTCTATTATGAAATCCTAATATTTCAGTGGGATTGACCCTTCTCCCAGCTCCAGGAGTATGTCTGTACTGGCCTAATCCAATTGGTACATCCCATATCTCTGGCCACAGTGATGGCTCAGGGCCAAGAACAGGAGCAGTTAGAGCCAACAAGAAGGCTTCAGGCCTGTAATAGGGCTTCTGGGGGAGAAATGTTCATTATCTGTTCACTAGATTTGAAGACATAAGCATGTGAGGCTTAGAGTTGTGGCAGCCATCTCCGTGACATGAAACCAGGCCAGTCTGAGGTTGAAATCAACAAATGTATGAGGAAAAGCAGAACAAATAGCAAAGTAGAGACACTGTGTTACATTTTCTGAGCCTCTGGATCAAACTGTACCTGAAGCCAAAAGCCACCCCGAGATCTGAGTCAATTAATTCTTTTTGTTTATTTAAAACGGTTTAAACTGAAGTTTTGGTCACTTGCAAGAACAATAATCCTAACTCCTACACTTCACCTCTCTGGACCCCAGTTCCCTCTACTGCGAAATGGCTATTTTGTGGACGGTAATTAGCATGGGCCAGCACAATAGCATCTTTTCCAGGAGTGGTCATAATTCCAGGGTGGTGCAAAGGGAATACCTCAAACTGCCAGGGACTTGCGGCTTCACCCAGTAAGCATCAGATATCATAGTATTGTGTACATGTTACACAACAACCTTTAATATATGTAATTATACCGTTTGCATACACTATAACCCTGTATTTCTTTTTTTTACGTTTTATTTATTTTTGAGAGAGCGTGAGCAGGGGAGGAGCAGAGAGAGAGGGGGCAGAGGATCTGAAGTGGGCTCCGTGCTAACAATAGTGAGCCCAATGAGGGCTCAGACTCACAAACCATGAGGTCCTGAGCTGAAGTCGGACACTCAACCGACTGAGCCACGCAGGTGCCCCTATAACTCTGTATTTCTAACTAGAGTTATCACATCCATCACTGTGGCCAGAGATATGGCATGTACCAACTGGATTCGGCCAGTATAAACCTATCTGGGAAGCTGGGAGAAGGCTCAATCCCACCGAAAACATTAGGATTTCATGATAGAAAACTGGTGCACCCACAATAGAAGTCAGGGTGCAATAGAAGTCAGGGTGCTGTCACTGTCCCCTGGGAAGAGGTGCTGGGGAGGGAGAGAACTGATTTCTAACTGCTGAGCCCCAGATGCCATATTCAATTGAATACCAGAGGCCTCTCAACTTGGTTGGATCCAACAGCCCTCCCTCCCCACTCCCTCCCTCCCTCCCCACTCCTGTGTTTCCAACCCACTCCTGTGTTTCCAACGTTAATGGCACCACGCCCCAGTTGCTCAAGCCTGAAACCTAGAAGTTGCCCTTCCTTCCTCTCCCTCTGCCCCCTCTGCCTTCAGAGTCTGTTCCATTTTGCAAACCTCGTGATTTGCAAACCTCTTGGCCTTTATTTATTTTCGAGACAGAGAGAGACAGAGCATGAGTATGGGAGGGGCAGAGAGGGGGAGACACAGAATCTGAAACAGGCTCCAGGCTCTGAGCGGTCAGCACAGAGCCCGACGTGGGGCTCGAACTCACGGACCATGAGATCATGACCTGAGCCTAAGTCGGACGCTTAACCCAGCTTAACCCACCAAGCCACCCAGGTGCCCCGTGAGGTTGGTCTTTACATAGCTCTCATAGTTTCATCTTTCTCTCCGACTCTCCCGCCACTTCTGTATTGCAAACGCCCCCCTGCCATGCCCTCGCCCCAACCCCTGCCTCTTGCCCAACTCGCTGACGCAATTTCTAATTGGTCTGATGATGGCTCTTCCCTTTCCGGCTTCTGGTTTCAGCTCCCTCCCCTCATCTCTGTGGGCCTAGAAGGGGGTAACAGCGGCACGGCTACTACCCCTGAGCGACCACGTGATCCTTTGCGGTTCCTCTTTGTAAACAAACCTTCCCTAGATTATTCTCAGGTGAGGGTCCCATCCATTTCTCACTGGGAGCCTAACTCTCACAGGTCTGCCCATGAGCACCTCACTCCCCACGAGGATGACCCCATGATGACTCCTCCTCCCCCCCCCCCCCATTCTGAGTCTGCCGATCTTGGAGATCGGACAGGAGGGAGGAGGACCTGAGAAGCCCATGATGGCAGGGCCAGGTTTGGCTTTGGGGAGACCCTGGTGATTTGTGGGAGAAGAGCTGTTGAAATCTCTCTACCAGAATGCAGGCCTACCTCCTCTTTGTCCTCGGTCTGGGGCCCTGCTTGTCAATGCTGCAGCAAATAGGAAAAATGTCACTGACCATCCCCTCACGGACGGCCTTCTGGTGCAAGATTAGTGAGGCTTCCAAACACACAGAGGCTTCGTTACCATAGATCTTTCTAATGCCAGCTGATGTTTTCCATTTATGAAGTTCTCTTACTAGACCTAGCTTTGCCCTGAATGTTTGTGGGCGGGCAGAACTCGGGTAGCTAGCGGTCACTCTTACCGGGAGAGAAGACAGGTGAGGGAAGCAGAGCAAACACACCCAGTCTGACCCAGCGGGTCGTGAATTTTCCGCATCGGAGGAGAGCGTCGTATTTGTATAACACGTTACAGTTGAACAACGGCCTTTCATCTCCAGCGGCTGGCACACGGCTGAGTGATCAATATCCGTTTCGTAAATGATGCAATGAATGTGTAGCGTCTTTTTCTCCTCTTCAAAATAACCCTAGAAGGTAGGCAGAACAGAGATTCCCAGTCCCACTTCACAGAAAAGGAAACCCGGGTCCAAGTGGGTGGGAGAAGTTTCTGGAGACCGCACAGCTAGCAACTATAACAGCTCAAACCAGAATCTAGGTGGGTCGGTCACCCGAACCGGTCCGCTTCGGGAGGACACTGGCCCGCCGTCAGAGAGGGGAAGGGCTTCTGGAAGGCGTAGGGGCTTGGATCACACCCTGCCTCGACAGGCACTGCTGTAGCCCAGATGGGAGCTGCCACGGGGCGTTGTAGATGGGTAGGCAGAAGTTCAGGCTGCAAAGCAGCTGGGAATTGAGCAAAAGGAAAAAGAGAAAGATCTTCCGGTGCCAAGACTCCAGGGAAACGTTTGTTGACTTTTTGCTTTGTATCGACTATTTCCAACTAGGCGTGGAGCTAACTTTTTGATACAAGGACTCCCCGGGGTGGGTGGGGAGTTCATGACCCCGTTGCCGTGGCTCTCCAAGCAACCGCAAAGCCACAGCAGCTCCAGGCAGATGCCTGGATTACGCGGAAAGCGTGGAGGGAACTACACAGAAAACAGCGAGCACTCCTGGGAAAGCCAAGACAGAACAACAAGAATTTAAAGGGCAAAACAAGAACGGCGAGAGGGGTGGGACCACCGTCGTCAGCGCTGTGCCTTCGGGATGCCAGCGAGGCCTCTCCTGGACTGCTGCCCTGCAAAATTGTTCCCTAGAAAACTGAACTAGGACAGGTCCAGAGGAGCCAGCAGCCTTAGCTCTCAGCCAGATCTCTTAACATGGGTCTCTTGGTGGGATACTCCAAACACATAGATAGGAACATACATACACCCCCTTGCTCATAAGCTGTCCTTGCTCCCTATCACCTGCAGAGTGAAGTCTGGGTGCTTCTCCAAGAGCCCACGGGCCCTACTGAATTTTTCTCTCCACCTGCAACAATTTTCTTGAATTGCATTTGTGCAGATTTCTCCCTCCTTGGCTAACTCCGGTTTATCCTGAGGCTTATGCTTCAATGTTTCTTTTTCCAGGGCACACGCGACTCCACAGTGGACCCAGCGCTCCTTCTACATGCTTCTACAACATCACCGACCTTTAATAATGGCCACACTGCCAACTCTGTCAGGGGCATGCGTGTGGCATCCTCCGTGTATGTCCTGTGGGCAGCAGCGGTCATAGCACTTAGGAAGGGTCCATTAAGTATCTGTTCAGTAAATAGGAGGGAGAACTAGTCAATGTCTTTGTAAGAAACTTCTCTTTCCCTATGCAGGGAGGGAAGGGGAAATAACCAAGTGGGGAGGGGATTTAAGCAAAGGGATTTTCTGAAGGCTAGAAACCCGATGAAATAAATGACCCTTAGTCTAGGGGTGGTCAAGCAGTGTATTATCTCCTTTGATGACCGTGCAGCCACAAATGCTTCTGCTGAAAAGAAGGACCACATTGGAAATATTGGAGAGATTTGGAGACGTCCTTCCTTGCGAATAAAAGCAGAGAATCAAAATCCACCGAAAGTCTGGACACATCCGAAAAGCGATCGCACTCAAATCGCTACTGATCAGGCAGGAAAAGCAACTTGTATGAGGCCCAGAGATACCGGTGTTTGACCTTGGTCCCAAGAAACCTGGCCTCCCTGTGGATTTGTTTGCCTAAAACTGTTGACACCAAAGCTCCAAACAATGTGATTCACCCATAGAAAATGATCAATACGTGAAGGGAGAAATGACGACAGAGACTTGTCCGGGTCAACTGTTGGCATGTAGGGTGGTCAGTAACTGGCTGCTGAGCAGTAGAAAGAATAAACGAATAAATAGGTCTGCAGTTCAAGATTTCTGCCACCAGATGGCGAAGTTCTTCTCCTCCTCCTTTTTTCCTGCAAATGGAAGCATCGTTTTGGAGATTTTTAAGTGGGAGGATTTACCTTAAAATCAAACAGTTCTCTGAAGAAATAACATCTTTTATTAAGATAGTTTATGGGCACGTCTACAAGCCATGCATACTTAGCTTGAACATTACACAAATAGCAATAACATTTTTCTCATTGTCTTTGCTATCCCTCCCGACTCCCCACTCCAGTCAGCTCTGGACAAATAATGTCATTAGAAGGAGACGGTGTCCCTGGGTGTGAGTAGCATCATGGTTAGAGGGGGAGGGGCACCTGGGTGGCTCAGTCGGTTAAGCATCCGACTCTCGATTTCGACTCAGGTTCACGAGTTCAAACCTCACATCGGGCTCTGCACTGACGGTGCGGAGCTTGCTTGGGAGTCTCTCTCTCTCCGTCTCTCTCTGCTCCTCCCCTGCTCACGCTCTCTCAAAATAAATAAATAAAAACTTTAAAAAATTTAAAAAGGAAACAGAGGAAGAACGCTAGATGGTGGTGGCGGGGAAAGTTGAGTATCTAAGAAGCTCACGCTCTTTGGGGATCAACAGACCTTTACCCCAGTTACAATACAATGTATCGGATACTAGAATGTTGGTGTGTGGATGATGTTTTGTGGACCCAGAGGTGCAAACAACAACCCTGTCTTAGTTGAGGGGGGGTACAGTAAGTCCTTAGAGGCATAGCTCATGGGTTGGATGGACTTTGAAGGATGAGAAGGAATTCACCAAGGTACCAAGGCAGGAAGAGTATTCACTCATTCATCACATATCTACAGACTGCCCATCACTCTGCTGGTCACTGCGGATACAGTGTGAGGAGTAGGGGCCAGGGGGTCCTTCCAGCAGAGAGAGCAATGAAATGCTCTCCAGGAAGAAGACTCAGTCCTGTGAAATTATTTGTGACAGGTGGGGAAACCTCCAGGTATATTTAAGAACCAATAGAAAGTTGCTGTTGTGTTAGGATGTACATTGGGAAAGGAGGAAGGAAAACGGTGGCGGGGGCGGGGGCCCTTGGGTGGCGGCTCAGTCAGTTAAGCGTCCAACTCTTGATCTCGGCTCGGATCATGATCTTGGTTGAGATCATGATCTCACGGTTGGTGAGACTGAGCCCTGAGTCGAGCTCTACGCTGACAGCAGAAAGCCTGCTTGGGATTCTCTCCCTCGTTCTCTGCCCCTCCCCAGCACTCTCTCTCTCTCTCTCTCTCTCTCTCTCTCTCTCTCTCCCTGAAAATAAATAAATAAACTTAAAAAAAAAAAAAGAAAGAAAATGGTGGGAGCTGAGACCAAAGAGAAGGGCAGCATCTAGTTTGCAGAAGACCTCAGCCTTTATCCGAAAACTCAATCTTTCCCAAACAAGTGTCCTACCCATAGCAACCTCACCATTTCTTCCACAGCCTCATTCTGTCAGAACTATTCTTTCCTCATTTTTCTTTCAATAAACTTAATTTTTTACCTTCACTATCCTTAAGGAAAACAATACGATGGCTCTTACTAAATATAGAAAAAAAAATGAGATCCTTTGGCATGAAGAGCAGGTAACCAGAAAAATAAATACAAAACCGATAAAATTTTCAAATGTCTTACATAACCTCCGAAAATGTTCTCAAGCAGTTCACATCCTGTACTTCAGGATGTGGGGACAGAGGACACTGAGAGGATTGAATTAGGAAACTGCGGAGTTGAGATTGCATTTCAGAAATCAGTGCTAAAAGCACTATTCCATTTATATCCCCTACAAAAATGTGATAATGACCCTGGCAGCCATAAAAAGGGATATTCCCGGACAAGAACTTCTCCCCCCAAGGGGCTTTCCAGTGGAGAGTTACATGAAGCCAACTTTGAAAGCCCTGCTGAAGAGCAGGTTACCACACCAAAACTCGGAGACAGACCGGGTAAGGACGGCCCGCTCGCTGAAATCCCCATGGTTAGTGGCATTTCCTCCAGCTTGGGGAGGATGGCTTAGCTACTTGGCAGCTGACAAATAAAGAGATTTGGATAAAGCTCCTGAAAATGAGGAACTAGCTCATAATTCTTGACTAGGGAAAACCGCAATACAAAGTCTAATAGACTCTTTTTTGTTTGCCTTATGAACTCATATCTGGCAGCTTAGAGGAAGAAGCCTACGTAAGTACCCATCTCCTGGCACAGTTTTGGCTTTTTGTTTTTGCCATTTGACAAATGTTTAGGAAGCACCTATAAAAAGGCATGTGCGGAGTAGAAATCGAAGGTGCTTAACGGGGTTACCCATTCAAGTGCTAACAGGTGCCAGGAGAGACATGTTAAAGAGAGAAGCAGCCCAGCGGAGGCCAGTCGGGCATGGTGGGGACTGTGGTGAACTGGGGAACACAGTCTGCATTCCCAAACAGAAACTGCTATCAGCTGTAGTCAACAGTGGCAATGCAGGAATGTGCGGCCCGTGTTGACAGGACTTCAGATGTTTCAACCAAAAAAAAAAATCACTGCACAGTGGTCATTCTATTTAGGGGGACAGTGCAGGGTGGGAGGAATACCTCTTGAATTTTAAAAGCTGCCAAGGAAATCAAAAAAGTTTTAAATACTCTGAGGGCCAAGTAAAACAGATCTACAGATGGGATGCAATCCGAGGGCTCCAGAGAGTGACCTCTGGGTGTCTCAGAGTCTCAGCCTTTTTGGGGCTTGTGTGTTGGGAGATAAGACGTGTTCATAAATAACTCTGATACAGAACATGGTGATAAGTGTTGCGTGAGCAAGACAAAGTGCTGGAAGAATTCAGAGGAGGAAGAAACAACCGAGTAACAAAGCCCTAAGTGGGGAGTAGAGGTTTTGCACAAAGCTATTTCTGGCCACATTTCAAGGAGCCCACTAACCTCAACTAGAAAGGGAGAGAGAGGTGTCCAGGGACCCCAACAGGCAGGTCAGTGAAGTAGTTAATAAGGTCAGGACCGAGCATCAGAATACCCCAGGGAGCATGTTCACGACGCACGTGACTAGCCCCGACTGCAGACATCCTAAATAGGAACTGCCTGGGTTGTGAATTATGCACTCAAATTTTAAAATGTCTCTTCAGTAAATCCTCATTAAGGCCCTTCTTTAAGAATCTCTGCTCAGGGGCGCCTGGGTGGCTCAGTCGTTTGAGCCTCTGACTTTGGCTCAGGGCACGATCTCACGAGTTCAAGCCCCGTGTCGGGCTCTGTGCCGACAGCTCAGAGCCTGGAGCCTGCTTCGGATTCTGTGTCTCCCTCGCTCTCTGGCCTCCTCCACTCACTCTGTCTCTCTCTCTCTCTCTCTCAAAATTAAGTGAACATTAAAAAAACCCTAAAAACAAAAAAGGAATCTCTGCTCAAAGGAGGTGACCCCAAAATGCTGACTAAAACAACGAATATGATTCTTTTGTCCTTATTCCCCTCAATTCAGACAACCTAGGATTTGTAGGCTGTTGGGTTGCCACCCAGAGTTAAGGCAGACTAGAATGTACTGGGAATATATAGTCTGTGTCTGTACCAGGGGACCCCAGCCAACAGGTTGTGCCAAGGCCATTGATGGGCCTCAGTAAAGCACTGAATTAGACCATAAAAAGCACCTTCTTGGTTTTTTTTTAAGTTTATTTACTTGCTTTGAGAGAGAGAGAGAGAGAGAGAGAGACCGCAGGAGGGGCAGAAAGAGAAGGAGAGAGAATCCCGAGCAGGCTCTGCACTGTCCGTGCAGACCCCGATGCGGGACTTAAACTCACAAACTGTGAGATCATGACGCGAGCCGAAATCAAGAGTCAGGTGCTTAACCAACTGAGCCACCCAGGAGCCCCTAGAAAGCACCTTCTCGCTCTTGGTCTACTTGGAGCGGGCGCCATTTTGTTATTCACACAAAGGCTCTCTGTGCTAGACTGGCCTGCAGATTTTACAGGAATTACTGTATTTCCAAGCCATCTTTCTCTAAATGCTATCTAATAACAAGTTCCATAGCCCTTTTATTGACACAGAGTAAAAAGAAAACATGGCCCAAAGCGTATATTGAATATGCCTAGGATTGAGGATGGGATTTGTATTCAACACAGTGCTATAAATCCAGGAAGTTCACCCACATGTTTCCAACTTATACTCAAAGCTCCATCGGAATCTTTCCATCTATGCTTAAACTTTCAGCTTCTTTCAGGCATCTCTGGGCTCAATTTTCACATCAAAGAAACCCAGCAAGTAGTCCCTGTTGTTTCATTATTTTTGTTGCCACATGAGAGATATCTCCGGGCTCCCCTCTCGCCACCGATCATCCCTCCTGAGGCCCGCTTATCCAAACACCGATCTACCCCCGACAACTCTTGTTTCACACTGTGCGCTGTCCCAAAGTAGGCGTACAAAGAATGCAGTGTTCTTCGGTTGTTTGAATCACATGCATTTCAAAGTCAGGGCAGCCTTTAGCATGCAGAGGGGGGCTGCTGCCTCAGAGGGCCCCTCCCTTTTGAGCTACGACCCTCTCTTATTTCCCAGTTCCCAGGAAAATGGCAAGTTGTACGTGCCTTCGAAGCTGTGAAGTGAAAAAGGCTTCCTAATTAAAGTTAACGACTCCACAGAGCTCTAGCAGCGACCGTCATTAAAAGAGAAATGTTTGCATTTTGTGAACTATGTGTGGTGCCCAAAATAAAATAAGGGGAATACCCTTGAATCCTGCGAGGGGAAGTGACCCCAGGAACCTTGAAGCTGCAGTCGGAAGGGTGGACCCTGCTCATTCAGCTCCATTAGGCTTGTGTACTTGCCAAGGGAAGGTACCAACTCCTTTCAACAATACACTGCATGCTGTGTGAATTTCGTAGTTTAGAAACGTTTACACCCACTGCTTCATTTCTATTTTCACAGCACCCTTGAGTGGTGGGCCGAGCAGGATTATTATAAGCATCTTACAAAGAAGCTGTAATGTAGCAGCAAAGCAATGTTGCTGCCAAACGTCCCTTTACCCTTCTCCTAATTCTCCTCCGGGGAGCACCCTCCCCCGTTCTCGGTCCGTGTGCTTTGGCAGGATCTGACAGCGCCGTTTGTCACTCTCGGGACGGGAAATGTGAATCAGGACACTAGACTCTTCAGGTCCCGCAAATTACTTCAGGGACAGGCCTATACTTGGTTAAGGTTAATGAGATGTGAGAAAGCTTCTTTTGGTTGGTGGAGAGATGTGTCTACCTCCCCCTTTGTTTTTTGAGAGAGAGAGAGAGAGAGCATGCGTAAGCATCAAGTAGGGGAAGGGCAGAAGAAGAGAGAGAGAGACAGAGAGAGAGAGAGAGAGAGAGAGAGAGAGAGAGAATCTTAAGCAGGCTGCACACCCAGCATGGAGCCTGACTTGGGGCTCGATCTCATGACCGTGAGATCGTGATCTGAGCCACAATCAAGAGTCAGTTGCTTGACCGACTGAGCCACCCAGGCGCCCCTACTTTGCTTCTTACCATCAGATGAGAACCACCAGAAAGAGAGACTCAGTCTGGGTGAAATGATTGGCTTTCAAATCTTGAAGCAATTACATTTTCTTTCCTTCTCCTCCTCCTCCTCCTCCTCCTCCTCCTCCTCCTCCTCCTTATTCCTTTTTTTTGTTTTGCTTAACCTAACTTGTGCTGGGATTGATTGATACACACAACTGAAATTCAAATTCAAAATGCTTATGGTATCCGCTTTCCCATAATGTCACTTGGCTTGCGGCCCACAGAGGTGCCCTAGCCCCCGTTCAGCATCACCTTTCTGCCTTTCTGCGCGTGTTGTTAACTGGCAACTTGTCTCCATGTTTCAGGGACAGAAGTGAGAGAGGAAATGTAGCCAACTCCTCTTTATGTGGTCTAAAAATTTCTGGCTACTGACCAGCCAGTGGATTGCATACCCTTGGCTCAAGTGCACCCTTCCTTCCTGACCCACCCCGCAGTGGCCAAAGGGTGGGGATGGGGAAAGGCCGATGGGTGATAAGGCACAGGACATGACCACTTACGTGGCAGAGGCTTAGAAAAAGCAGCTCACTTAGAAAGAGACTGTAGGCACAGTAAACCTTTCTACAGAGCTAGTGTTTCTCAGTAGAGTCTCAGGGATCCACAAATCTTGGGCATCCTATGATGATGTTATACTTTTTCATTTTAGTTTTATGATCACGCGAACATTTTTAATACTTGGGTCACCAGCATAATGACCTGAGGAAATTTCTGGGTCTGTATCCGTTCTGTTCATAAGCAGACTGACCCCAAGTAATACCACTTAGCTATGACGGCAAGTGAAAAACAAAGATACAGGCTGTCTTAATAACTAAGTGATGTGTTCACATCAAGTGAGAGCCAAATGACATCACAGAACTTCATGGAACAAAAGTTTTGCAACAATGCAAATAGAAAATCTGTGAGGAGAAACCTGAGGCTCATGGAAGACAAGACAAGTCAAACTCCCAGTAGCCTTCAAATTGTATGCTGTCTGCTAATGTTATCTGTTATTTCATCCTCAAACTCTGCCCTCAAAAGTCTCAGAATTCCCTCTTGGGTACTTTAGCAATGAGTAAGGTAAGCAGGGCTGCCTTGCCTTTGGGCTTTAATGTCCAGGCGAAGAGAGTTCTTGAAGGAGCAGGTAACCAAGACTGAGAATAACGTGTTTTACAGAGCAGGTGCATATGTGTATTTGCTAAAATATCATAACCACTAAAAATGAAATAAATTGCCTTAAGAAACCAAATGCTTGGTAAGATAAATACATAAGGTGCACTTTTCATTCTTCTTGGGTCTTAACTCTTATTAATCTCTACTAAGATAAATGGTTTTATTCTTTGCATTTTTGTCACTTAATAAGACTTTCCATGAATCTCCAAAACGTTCACCTTGGAGTCAAAAGCTCTTCCTTGGGCATACTTACATCTGGTACCTTAAGGATCTAACCCGGTGTGTTACTAATCAACTCCCTTCCTCTATTCCTTCCGTCTTTCCTTCCTTCCTTCCTTCCTTCCTTCCTTCCTTCCTTCCTTCCTTCCCTTCCTTCCTTCCTTCCTTCCCTTCCTTCTTCCATCCCTGCCTCACAAATATTTACTGAGAAACTGCTGTATTCCAGTCTGTGTACTAGGTGCTGAGTACATAACAGAAAGCCTGCCAGCTATGATCCCTCTCCTAATGACCTCATTGCCAAATAGGCACCTCCGTTGAAAACCCTACCTACTTGCTTGGGTTGAATCAAAGCTCCACTGTTTTTGATTTTTAGCTTGTATAAGGAAAAAGCTGTTAAGAGAGAAAAGAAAGGTAATGTCTTGTCTTTGTCTACCAACACATAGTGATTTCTGTTTCTTTTTTTTTGCGGGGGGGAGCTTCCAAATATGAAAGAATTGTGAGTCAGATTTGTCATGCTGTATCTATAAGGAGTGGGCCGTACCTTGATCGGCAGCGCTGAAAAATGTGCAATGGGTCCACTTTGAATGGAAACATTGTAAGACTAGATTTGAATGATGTGATTCTGGTGGGCCCACTAGTCCCAGTAGACCTTGTACTTCCTTCAGCATCAGCACAATGGGTCAGCCAGGCCCTGACGCACGTAGTATCCTATCGGTTGACCACGGTGACAGTTTCGCAGGAGTGCATGTAACCTTAGCTGGGCCAAACCAAGGCCTCCCCTGGGATTTTCTGCTTTGGAACAGGTGAAAGTTTACTTTGCCCTCTAGGTTCAAGGAGCAGAAAAAAATGTGAACCTGAATGTGTTTACTGCTTTATTGCTCCGCAGATGAAAGATGGCCACTACATTTGGAAAAGATGAAATCACCACATGAAAACCTAGAGTGTTGACAGAGAGGAGAAAAGCCCTGTCTTGATGACATCATCTGAGACCCTCAGTATGGGTGTGCTTGAAGAAAGACCTAATAAGTGTCCTTTTCTGTATAAAATAGTTTAACTCTTCGCTTATGTCACTCATAACTTGAAAAGTCTTGACTGCTAGAAGTTTACATGGATTGTTATTTGTTATTTGAAGTAGTTCACTAAGATATTTTCCCTAGTGGTTTTACTTAAAGAGAAACACGTGTGTGTGTGTGTGTGTGTGTGTGTGTGTGCATGAATGTTTTCTTCTGAGCATGTTAGAAACAGGTGAGGAGGGACTCCAAGGGGAGGCTCAAACCTTGAAAACTATGGCTTCCTTATAGGTAACCAGATCCTGTTATGTTATGGATCAGAGCAAGTGAATGAATCCATTAATCCAATGCATCCATTGAAAAACATCTGCCAAGCAGTTATCTTTTAATTCTTTTGAGAATACTAAAATAAACATGCCAATGTATTTCCTTTCTTCCTTTCTTCCTTTCTTCCTTCCTTTCTTTCTTTCTTTCTTTCTCTCTCTCTCTCTCTCTTTCTTTCTTTCTTTCTTTCTTTCTTTCTTTCTTTCTTTCTTTCCAAAGGAGCACATACCATACGTGCTATTTGGGATTTTGCTCTGGCCATTTAGCAACATGTCTCAGAGCAACAATAAATCTCTGCTTCATTCTTCCTGTATGGCTTCATGCTTTTCCACTGGACAGATGTTCCACAATTTTTTTAGTACTTCTTTGCTAATGGAGAACTAAGGTGGTTTTTTTTTTTCAACTTCTTGCTACTACCAAAAGAGGTATTATAATAAACGGTCATGTACAAATATCTTTGTTGTACAAAAAGATGCTGTCCATTTAGAAGTCTGGGCAGATTTTGCCAAACTGCTGTTCAAAGAAGTTGTACCAAGCGGTACTCTCACCTTACAGCACACGAACATACCCTTGGCTATGTTACATTGCCATTCTTTTCAGTATCTGCCAATCTTAGGGGTGGAGAAAGGACATTTCAATGTTTTCACTTACATTTCTTTAATTACAAATGAGATTGAACATATTAATAAATGTAGAAGCCATTTGATTTATTTTCTGTGAATTGCCTGTTTATATCGTTTATCCAATTTTATTCTTTTTCTCCCACATTTGTTGTAACTCTCTAATATTGGAGGAAAAGGAGCCTCGTTTCTTTCTTATGTAGGGCCAATTTATTTTTCCCCATAGCAGTTTTGAATTTTTATATGGGTACATTTATCATTATTTTTATCGTTGCTAAGTTTTGTGTCTTGCTTTGAAAGAATTTCCTAACTCCCAACAAAAGTTTTCAAATATATAGCCATCTTTTCTTTTAGTATTTTTATACTTCAATTTTACATTTAAATGTTTTATCCTCATGGTATTTATGTGAATAAGAAGAGAATTGGATTTGATGTCTTCCCAAACTGTGATTGAATAATCCTTCTTTTTTCCACTGATTTTAAGTGCCATCCATATTGTCTATTTACTCTCTTATATATTTGGGCGTATTACTGACTGGTTTGCTATTTAACGTGCAACTGTTATTAATAAAGGCATTGTGAAAGACGTCAAAGTGGAACACTTTAATTAAAGTGGAATACTTTAATTAAGTATTGCTTCAAGCCCCATGAAAGTAAAAGGACAGACAAATTTAAGATACATTCTTTTGTTTACATTTTTCTTCTTGTTTCTAATCATTCTCTACTTATTGAGCACTTTGCTGTTTCTTTTTAAAAAAAAATTTTTAATGCTTATTTATTTTTGAGAGAGAGACAGAGTCCTAGCAGGGGAGGGGCAGAGAGAGAGAAGGAGACACAGAATCTGAAGCAGGCTCCAGGCTCTGAGCGGTCAGCACAGAGCTCGACGCGGGACTCGAACTCACAAACCGCGAGATCATGACCCGAGCTAAAGTCAGTCGCCTAACCGACTGAGACACCCAGGCTCCCCAAGCACTTTGCTGTTTCATATCTACCTTCTTCCTTCATCCTAGGTCTGTAGAAAAGGCGATGCTACTTCCCCACTTTACGGATGAGGAAACTGAGGTTCAGGGAAGCCATGTGGTTGGTTTCAGAGTCTCCTGCTGGCATGAGGCGGTGGGAGTTGAAGTAACGTTTTCTGATTTCTGTAGACCTCCTACCGAACTCCAAAATCCCTTTGAGAAAGCAGACATCATATAAATAATGATGTTATTTATCTCCCAATCTGTTCCTCTTTCTACTCTATCTGGCTCCTATTAAAGTGGGTTCCTTAATCAGGCATCCTTTTTTCAACTGAGAGAAAAAAAAAAATACAAATCCGGAGGGGTCACAGTCAATATTCAGTAAACAGTTGCTAAATGTTTTAGTCAGTTAGAGCACCTTCCACTTTGGGTGGGGACAATAGTATCCTCAGTGGAAACTCTTTCCAAAGAAGAGGGCTTTGGGGGTACCGGAAACGGTCTCTGAGTTTTAATACTTAAATATCATTTCAGAAAAATGTGTAATACTTTGGTCCTCAAAGCGTCCCCTGCCTCTGCCTCTCATTCTCAGGACCTGAAACCTTTGAACGTGGTCGGAACCTTTCTAGTTTCTCTGCATTTGGAATCCCCTCAAATTCAAAATTGATCACATAGTGGAAGTGTCTGTTATCATTTTCTGGATAGCCGTGTCTCACGGCAAGAAGTCAGAGGATCCCAGCGAATCGTGGGGGCCTCCTCGGGCCACGCTCTGCACACAGCCACGTTTCCACACAGAGAAATGGACTCTCCTTTCTCCACAAGTGGATTTGTACAATTTCAACATAAAGAGTTATCCAGTTTAACTTTTAGCTCGTGTCCTTCCAACCCATATCAAGGAGTTACGAGAAAGGAAAAAAAAAAAAAAAGACAAACCCAAAACGATGAAAACTTTCCGGTGAGTAGAGTATCAGCGAGGGTAAAATACAGTCAGTCGTATTTATGACAGGAAGTCATCAAGGAGACCCTGGGACCTGAGAGGCCGTTGGGCAGACAGCAGGCATCCCTCACTCAGCCACCTATTCCTGCAGTAAACCCAGGCCCGGAACAAAAACCCCTACAGTCTCTGCCTTTATGGAACCTACATGCTGATGGAGGTTTAGGCTTGTTGCTTTACCATTTATTTTCCGTTTGTTTCGTGTAGTCTTTGTTTTCCTGTTTTTCCTTTCCTGCTTTTCTTAGGGAGAATTTATATTTGTTTAGAATTCTACTTTAATTTATCTGATGGTTTTTAGACTATATCTCTTTGCTTTAATTATTATTATTATTTATTATTATTATTATTATTAAAGTGGCAGCTCTAGGGGATTATGACATTCATTTTAACATTTCAACCTCCTTAGAGTTAATATGGAGCCCTTTGTATTAAATGAAAGAACCCTGCAACCATATAAATCCATTTACTCCCCACACACACACACACACACTGGTCCTTTATAGTGTAATTGTCATGATTCTCATGTATATAAGGGGTATAAACCCCACAGTTCAAAGTTACAATATTTGCTTTAAGTAACCATATGGATTTTAAGGAAAATGAGAAGAAAAATAATTTTAAAAATATTTACCTGAATGCTTCTCACTTCTGGCCTTCTTCATTTCTTCCTGAAGAGCCACATTTCTCTGGGGCCATTTTCCTTCAGCCTGGAGAACTTCTTCGGCTTTCCGCAGAGTGTAGGTCCACAGGTGATGAATTCCCTAGTTTTCTTTTGTCTGAAAATATCTGCACTTCACCTTAATTCTTGAAGGATGTTTCACTGATGTAGAAGTCCAGCTTGGCAAGTTTAGTTTGTTTCCCTATCTCTCTCCTCTCTGTCTCTGTCCGTCTGTCTGTCCGTCTCTTTGTCTCATTTGTAGCACTTTCAAGATAGAGCACTACTCTTCTGGAATCCATCCTTACTAATGCGAAGTCAGAGATGATTTGCAGTGTTGTTCCCTTACGGAATGTGCCATTTTTCTCAGGCGGATTTCCCGATTTTATCTTTGGTTTCCAGCAGTTTGACTACAATGGACCTAGAAATGGTTTTGTGTGTATCTCGTCTACTGGGCATTCCTGTTCTTCTTGAATCCAAATTTATTTCTTCAAAGATTTTTTTCTCTTTCTGTTCTATTCTCTCCAACTTTTCTTTCTGGGATTCCAATTATAATTTTCTCTCTTTATATGGTCCTACAAGTCACAAAGTTTACATTGAATTATTTTTAGCCTTTTCCTCTTTTCTCCAGATTGGATTTTTTTCTATTGCTCTATCTTCAATTTCACTGACACCTCCCCTCACTGTTAAGTCAGTGCAGTAAATTTTTTATTTCAGATATTCTATTTTTTCTGCTCTAGAATTTCTAGTTTTTTAGGGTTTTTTTTTTTTTTGCTTTTTCCAGATTCCTTATTTATTTTTTTTTTAATTTTTTTTTAACGTTTATTTATTTTTGAGACAGAGAGAGACAGAGCATGAACAGGGGAGGGGCAGAGAGAGAGGGAGACACAGAATCTGAAACAGGATCCAGGCTCTGAGCTGTCAGCACAGAGCCCGACGCGGGGCTCGAACTCACGGACTGTGAGATCATGACCTGAGCTGAAGTTGGACGCTTAACCAACCAAGCCACCCAGGCGCCCCTTTATTTGTTTACTTATTATAACAATTATTTTACTTTCCATCCCTGAGCACGGTATTAATAGCTGCTTTGCAGTCTTTGTCCGCTAACACTCACATTTGGGTCCTCTCCACAGTTGGCCTCCCTTGCCTTTTATTCTCAAATTAGAGTCACAGTTTTCCTGCTTCTTTGTATGTTACTGATTTTGCTTGTTTCTAGCTAGGACATGTAAATGATACATTGTACTGAGAAGCTGTTGAAGTGCTTTAAGGAGGAGATAACCTGAGGATCCTTTTGTCTCAGAAAGAGGGCATGTGGCCACCACAAGGAGAAAGGAGTGGGTGTGGATGGAAAAGCTAGAGACTGCCGCAGCTATGCAGGCAAGACGCGAGGAGCATTTACTAGAAAGATGGCAGGGCAAGGTTGGCACTGGGCAGAACAGGTCGGAGAGGGACCCGGAATGGGCTTCAGTATTGGCTGCCCCTGGGGCAGCATTCTCCTAGATGATCCACTGGTACCTTTCACCCAACTGGCCAAACAGAATTCATTCACCAACTTCCAAAGAGGGAAATTGCAATAATTCCTGATGCTTCCTGCCTTTCAGTCTCGACAATCAACTAGTTCCCAATTCCCAGCAATTCTTCCCTTAAGATTTCCTCTCAACATCCATCTACTGTGAAATAGCCTCCTAACAGATACCCCCGTCTCCAGTCTCCCTCTTTTCGTACTTGTCTCTGTCCTGCTTGCACGGCCGTCTAGTCCAGAGACCTAATGTAATTATGTTATTTCTGTTGAACGACTTTTCAGGGCCCTTATTTGGTACAAGAGAAAGTCCGAAGCCCATAGCACGGCATATGATTCTCATGACATAGGAATCTTTCCTTTTGTTTTTTTCGGGAAATATTTTTACGTATCTCCTATTTGTTTGAAAAAAAAGATAGGATATGATGACTGAGGTCTTTGTCCTTCCACAGCCAACAGTCTAATGAGGGAGACGGAGACCCATTCAGCTGCCTACACTTCCTCCTCTGCCCTCAACACTCTCCCCAAATTTTCTCAAGCGCACAGAATATTTTGCCATCATTAACCATGTGATTCTATTCCTTGATACTTCTGAGCCTCTGTATGCACTTCTTTTCTTCCCTCCTTCCCTTTCTGTTAAGGAGACCTAAATCAAACACCACTTTGGCTAACTCCCCACGGACTTGGTATAATCAGTTTTTCCACCTATTTATTTAAATCCCGATTAAAAATCTCCTACTTGGGAAGCAGACACTGTTATAACAGTCCATATAACTTCACTTTTGACTCTCTGTTTCTCTCCTGTCTCTTACAGTCATTTATGAAATATTTGGAGGCAGGGAGCTGATAGAAGTCATCTTTTGTTCTGTCATTTAGTGATTACCCAGCCCCCAGGCTGCAATCAATTGTTTATTGACTCTTTCACATGCTTCTCATTTTACAAATGGAGAAATAAAAGTCCAGAGAGGGGAAGTGACATGTCTTGCAAAAGACCTTGTACTTGTTTTAGGATCACTGTTTCTAAGTAGGGGGTTGCCAATATTTCTCTGAGCAACAAACGGGAAGGTTTCTTGGAAGTGGCAGGACGTAAGATGAGCTGGCAAGTTTGGGTAGGACTTGGGATTGTAGATGTACAAGTGGAAGCTAGTAGAAGTTGGGTCGGGGGTGCAGAATTTGATCAGTAGCTTGCAGCCTCTATAAGCTGAATCGGTGAACACGGATTGCTGTGTTCAGCTGGAAAGTAAGGGGGCTGTAATGAAAAGGGAACTAACCTGCAAAGAAAAATGCCTGGGTTCCATTCAGAGTAAACCCCTCACTGTGTGGTCCTGGACAAGGTCCTATCTTCCTTCTGGGCACCAACTTTTAATAATAAAGTAAACAACATCAGTATTATTAATAATAGCCACTGATGGCTACTAAACCTTTACTATGTTCTACGTACTATTCTTATACCCTTCTGTTTTAGAGATGAGGGTACCTAGTTTTTTTAAAATGTTTATCCATTTTTGAGAGAGAGAGGGAGAGAGAGAGAAAGAGCATGAGTGGGGGAGGGGCAGAGAGAGAGAAAGGCACAGAACTCCAAGCAGGTTCCAGGCTCCACGCTTTCAGCACAGAGCCCGACATGGGGCTCGAACTCACAAACCACAAGATCATGCCCTGGGTCAAAGGCGGATGCTTAACCACCTGAGCCACCCAGGCACCCCAAGGGTACCTCCTTTGAAAGGGTTGAGATAACTTAACCAAGGTTGCATAGCTAATAACGTTGGATTAAACCATCTCAATTCCAGCCTAACTATAAAGACTTTAAAGGAGTTTCTGCCACAACAAACCTTGACCATCCTTGGCTTATGACAAGAATCCCTCTCTTGCAAGGTGACCTATGTGCCTAGATCCCTCCCAGCTAGCGAAAACTCCTCACATGGAAAACACGGGGATTAACTCTGGTTTGCACACACATAAAAAAACATGAATCATTTGAGGCTCTAGTTACACTCTGAATTAGCTGTGAAGGGAAATCATTAGCTTTAAAAATAGTTTCAGTACACAGAAGACTTATCTTCAGGGTCCTCTATTTCACTGTTATTTTCCATCTCTAAATATTATTAATCATATCAACAATTTAGCAAAGCACTTTCACAGACATTATCTTATTCAGTCAACACCACCGCTTGTTTTCCAGATGAGGACACAGACTTTAGCAGTGATTTTTTCTAAAAGCATACAGGCAGTAAGTGGCAATGGTGATTGACTCCAAATACCCCTCTTTACCATCTTCCCACCTCTAAAACATGGGCGAGCCACAAATACAAGCGAGATTATCTGCAATTTACTGAAATCATCTGCAATGTACTGAATTTACTGAAATGTGAATTACTTAATGGCCGAGTGATAAGCATCCCAACCGTGTTTGACTGGCTGCTTTGGAGCATGTTGGAGGCTCAAAATTGCAAGTGTTCTCAGAGGATCATAAGGTCCAGCATTGCTCTCCTCTTTTAACCGGTTCCAACCTTCAGATCTTGAAACACCCCCATCAGATGGTGGCCCAACCTTCCAAGGTACCCCCTTTTATCTCTGAGCAGCTTTGAAGGTTAATAGCCTTCTTCTACTGAGTAAAATCTGTTTTTTGATGTTGCCCCCCACTGGTCCTCAATCAACCTCTTGCCTTTCCTCTCTAGCAACTTCTCAGATAATTAATTCCAGTTCTCATCATCTTTGATTCCTTTCACTTCCTCTGTGGCCTTGTCTCAGTCTCAGTTTCCTCATCTATCAAATGGGTAGATGGACTGGTCTTATCGGACCTCCAGGAAGCTTTCCTCCTGTGATCCTATGATATTTTAAATGCCCATGAAATTATACCCCAAAACAGAAAAGCTTGCTCACTGCCAGAATCCTTATTCTCATTGAGGTATCTGACCTATAAATTAGTTTTAGGTGTACAACATGAGGATTCGATATTTGTATATATTGTGATATGATTACCACAGTAAGTCTAGTTAACATCTATCACCATAGTTAAGGAACTTTGTTTCGTGTAATAAGAATTTTAAAATTTACTCTCTTAGCAAGTTTCAAGTATGTAGCCCAGTATTATTAACTATAGTCCAGGAACTCTGAAGGGAAGGTGTTTCCTAACATTTTGCCCATTGTGTCTTTTCCTTCCTTCCATTTTGTTTGTGTTTTTCTGGAGATGGAGAAGATAGTCCAAAGGAGGGGGAGCCCTTGCCTTATTGTCGATGTTGCCATGCCCTCCAGATGGGAGGGGACTGGACGTGGGCAGGGATGCTAAGGGCACACAGCAGTCCCCCGCCCTCCCCCCATTCCCACCTTGGCTTCCAGCTTTAGTTCCAAATTCCAGGGAGGTTTCCAGATAAAAATCCTGATTGACTGGCATTCACCCAAGGTCCCATACAGCCTCCTCTCTGGCACCTTCTCGTAGATTCTTCATATACCCAACCGCATCTGTGATGTCCCTCGCAAAACTTTTCTGATGAAGGGATAAAGGCTTTCTGTAATATTTATGAAAATACAAGGAGAATCACATGTTTGGAAAATCTGATTCTATCCATGCACTAGTGTGTGGCACGATAATAACAATAAAAGTCACGACAATTATTGATTGAAGAGCAAATGTGTTCCAGACCCTAAGCTAAGAACGGCATGTATTTCATAGTATTTACTTCTCACAGTAATACTCTGAGAGACAGAAAAACAGTAGGTGCTGTTTCCATCACCATTTTATAGACGGTGAAAGAAACTAAATTTTAAAAGGATGTGTGTTGTCACCGGCCCAGTGTCCTAAAACCGACAAATGGTAGAGCCAGAATTCCAGCCCAAGTTTGTCTAACTTTGGCGTCTGAACATTTCACTCTATGCAAACTGCCTTATTTTTTAAATGACGTTTAAAAATTTTTGCATCTATGTATCACTTCTCCCAGGAAGCCTTCCAGGACTCCCCCGGAATCCGATCTAGAGCTTCTCCACCGTGTTTCATGGCATCTGTGTGCCTCTTTCATGCTAATGCTTAGCACACGGTTTAAATCTTCAATTGTCTTTCTTCTACTCTACATGACAAACGACTTAAAGGCCAGGACTGGGTCTGTTTGTGTTTGTATTCTTTGCTCCTAGCACATCGAGCTTCTCACAGCTAGGATCTCAGGGCACTCTTTCTCTAGAAGCTTGTCAGTAGTTCTTGGTTTTATGGCCAAAATCAAATCATGCTGGATGAGGGGATGACAAGCCTCAGCCAGCCCTTCCTAGGCATTTAGGGAATTCTCCTGGGTGTTTCCAGAAGGGATGGAAACTCAGGCTTTGTGTTCAGGAGAAGATGGGTCTGACTGAGAAGAAGCTTCTCTGAGGTTAAGAAGTATTGTGGGGCGCCTGGGTGGTTCAGCCAGTTAAGCGGCCGACTTCAGCTCAGGTCATGATCTCGCAGTTTGTGGGTTCAAGCCCTGCGTTGGGGCTCTGTGCTGACAGCTTGGAGCCTGGAGCCTGCTTCCGATTCTGTGTCTCCCTCTCTCTCTCTGCTCCTCCCCCCCTAGTGCTCTGTCTCTCTGTCTCTCAAAAATAAATAAATATTTCAAGAAAAAAAGTAGTATTGTGGTGTTTCAGGATTTTTACGGAGAACTTTCTAGAGTACTGATCGCTAAATGTCTGTGGAACGTGGAATCTAAGTCATGTGTTCTTGAGAGAAGCTGAGAGGGTCCATGTAGCTGAGCCTGGGCTCAGTGCAGAGAACGGGTATGAAGGCCGCATCTGAGCTCACTGGGAGGACCAGTGACGGCCAGCCGCATGGAACAGCAGCCATAGGAGTAACGCTGGTGGGAACTGTGCCACAGTCAGGACCCAGCCTTCCCTACTTTCCATACCATTTAAGTTCCCCAGGGTCTTGCACCACCTGAAGGAAGGCCATCCCTCAAACATGACAGATTTCATTTACTTATTCCAGCAAAATTATGCAGCAAGCCCAGACCTGGTCCAATTACATATGTATATTAGTGTATATGCACAAAAAGTTTCTGAGAGAACATTCGAGAAATTGCTGAAGGCCGTTGCCTGAAAGCAGTGAGGCTAAGGATCTAGGGAGAGAGGAAGGTGACATTTTTCACTGGAAATGTCTTGATATTGCCTAAATATTATATCACGTGCATGTATCATTTGTATGATAATAAAAACAAATAGGCTAATTTATGTAATAAATGTAATAAAATGTATTCTTAAATACTAGGCTCAAATTCTTTTTTTTTTTTTTTAAAGATTTTATTTCTAAGTAGATAAACCCAACGTGGGGCTCGAACTCACAACCCTGAGATCAAGAGTCACACACACTACCAACTGAGACAGCCAGGCACCCCACTGGGTTCAAGTTCTTTTTTTGTTGTTGTTTGCTTTGTTTTTATTTTTTTACCTTGTTTTTTTTTTAATTTATTTAAATTCAAGTTAGTTAATGTACAATGTAGTGTTCATCACTTACATGTAACACCCAGTGCTCATCCCAACAGGTGGCTCAAATTCTCTTTTTTTAAGTTTTGTTTTGTTTTTTATGTTTTGTTTTGTTTTGTTTTGTTTTGTTTTGTTTTGTTTTGAGAGAGAAAGCAAGTGGGGGAGGTGAAGAGGGAGAGGGAGACCAAGGATCTGAAGCAGGCTTTGTGCTGACAACAGAGAGCACCACTCAGGGCCCGAACTCACAAACGGCAAGATCATGACCTGAGCCAAAGTTGGTCACTTACCTGACTGAGCTGCCCAGGGGCCCCGCAACAAGTGGCTCATATTCTTAATGATTGGAATTTAATCAGGTCTATGCAGCAATCTCCCTTGGGCCTACACTGAGTTTTCTTCGGGATTCCACGGGAGGAAACGGGGGGCAGGTCTGCTGGGCACTAAAGTCTCCAGAGAAGTGGACCAGAAAAGGATGGAGAGAACGATTAAGAGTAATAGAGGTAATAAGGAGAAAGAATTGACATTTAATCAAGGAAAAGTACTCAATTCTTTATACGGATCATCTCATTTAAACAGGTGCCATTGAAGCAGGTATCATTATTTTTTCTCTGGAAACTGAGATCTCCAAGGTTGAATAACCACCAAGTAGTAAAGCTAAGATTTAATTCCAGGCAACCTGAAGCCAGGCCCCAAGTTCTGGACTTGCACATAAGCAGGACCCCTCATCTGATATGCAGATTTTGTCCCCCTCCACGCCCCCCACTCAGCATTCTTCATAGCATATCTGCTTCCAGCAGGGATAGAAGCAATCAGATACGAACCCAATTAAAAAAAAAAAAGGCAGAGCACATAGCACCTGGACAGCCAATCTTTGAATTACACGGGAGACATCTCCTGAGGACTTCTGACAGATCTGGCATGCATAGAGGGAACTGGTGCTTCCAGAGAGAGGGCAGAGGGGCAGCACCAAAGACAAACTGTTTTTGCGGTTATTAGAATGACCTTATTTTTACCCCCTGTGGTCTAGGAAATACAGATTTTCATGATGATGTTTAAAGGAATGGGAAATGTCAAGGCAGGGGCTCCCTCCCCCAAGTCACAGGCATAGGATCTGGTCAGGAATCATTCCTGTAAGGCCGTCGTTACCTGAGGCTTTACTGCGGGAGAAGAGCTGTCTTCTGTGTGTGGGTGCCCATGACCCTGGAACCCAAGAAGCGGGGTTGCGAGAGGATGGCCAACTTGCTAAGGCCCTGCTAGGTCTCCTCCTCGATGGGGAGAGGCAACGGAGCTGCCTGTTTCCTGAGACTTTGCCCTCAGGGCGGGAGATCCCCTGCGCTCCGGTTCACCATGGATCTCAAGACTCCACTGGAATACGCTGAATGTCAAACTGATCTGGAGTGAGGAAGGGACTGGAAATTCCTCTCGCTCAGTGGTTTTAGTTTTTGTTTGTTATCCTTACAAAGAGCAGGATCCTTCTCCCTTTCTCTTTTCAACTGAGGTCTTATGCAAGAAATCTCCCCAGGCCAAGGTGACTAGGGCTTCCCCACTCTTACCCCCACCCATCCAGGTACCTCCCCCCCCCCCCCAAAATTGCTTTTCCACTGCTCTCCTAACAAGTGGGCAGAAGTATCATGTGCCCGGCCAAATGCAAAGCTTACACTCTTCCCATACCACTTGCTGGTATCTATCCCTGCTCTGGGCCATCTCTCAAGCCTTTTGGGAGGTTCCCACATGGCCCCCATTTCCACCCCAGGTTTGGACCTACCACCTCCCTGGTCTGGCGGGAGTGGCCCTTATTTCATATCCTCATTCTTCTTTTTTTTTTTTGTAGTTTTTTATGCTTATTTATTCTTGAGAGAGAGAGAGAGACAGAGAGAGAGAGAGAGAGAGAACGAGTGTGGGAGGGGCAGAGAGAGAGGGAGACACAGAGTCCGAAGCAGCTCCAGGCTCCGAGCTGTTGGCACAGAGCCCGACGCGGGGCTCGAACTCACAAACCGAGAGATCACAACCTGAGCCAAAGTCGGATGCTCAGCTGACTGAGCCACCCAGGCGCCCCTTCATCATCCTTCTTAATCCACGGTCGATATATAACCTAAGCTGCGATTCTCCTGGCTTGCCTCTTTATAGTAAAGCCCACATTCAAGAAATATTTTTCTTCCCCTCTCAGTAAGATGGTATTTTTGCAAATCAACGTTTTCTTATCAGAGTATATATTGTTTAACTCCGGGCTATAAAATCTCTAGGAACTCTTAGGAGTCACATGAAATACGAACAGCTGGCTTAATATTAAAAAAAATATTATTCCAAGGGAATATTCAAAATTACCCAAGCCGTTTTCTTCAGAGATCTGAATTCTTCCAACCATCTTCCAGCATTTCTCTTTTTGAGACGTTAAGGAAAAAGGCAGAGAGAGGCAAATGAATGCTTCCTGAGCGTCTCCGGTACTGAGGCCCTGTGCTACGTGTTTTATACTCTTCTTTTTGGTAATCCTCAAAATATCTTTGTGTAGATATCATTCCCATTTTACAGTGGAAGCGAACAAGCCTGCAGAAGAGATTATACAACCGCCCAGGTGAACTGGCCAGAAGTGATGCAGCCAAGATTCTCACCCAGTGCCCAGGGCCTCACAACTCATTTCGGCCCCCCCGCCCCTCTTCTGCAGGAAGCAAACTCTCAGCCACCGACTGTCAGCCTGACGTCCCAGTTAGGTTTCGGGTCCTGCGTGTGTTATTTATAGCATATGCCGCCTCTTGCAATAAACAATGGGCGCGAATATACTTGTGCCTGTTTGTCTGGTTTGGGGAGTAAGCGCGAGGCACTGGTCTCAAAGGTTTCGTGAGAGCCGGCGGCTGTGCCTTTTGCTTTCAGACCCACCGAGGGTCCTGGCCTTGAACGGTGGTGTTTCGTGTAGTCCTTGGTTACCAGTGGAGAACCAGCCATAGTTACTGGGAAAATTCAGGCCGCTGTTCGGCGATCTGCTTTTCCACACAGTTTCCAGGAGAGCGTTACAGTCAAGAGAGGGCAGGGCTTCGGCACATAAACATGGATTTCCTGAGCGGCCCCGACGCAGAGGAGAGGCCTTGGGCTCCGCTAAGACTTAGTGGGCCCCTTACTGGGCCTGAAGGAGACTGGGTGGCTCTCGGAGAGGGTCGTAACTGATGTCCTGGCAACTGAGCCGTGAGAGACCCCAGGGGAGAGGGCCCTCCAAGGAAACATAACTTTCTCACCACGAAAATCCTCTCAGGCCCTGTGATGCAGATATCGCCCATCAAGGTGGCAGCATCCGTGAAGTATTTCCTGACAGATTCCAGAACTGAGACGCCCCAGGCCGTAGATGAGGTAACTACTCTGTATTTATGATGTACAACTCACCTCTTTCCTAAAAAGAATTCGGGTGGCCTATGGCAATACAGGTAAAGGGCTGGAATGACATAAATGGGTTCTTCAAGTATGGGTGCCATCCCCAATTTAAATGGACCCATAGTCCAGGAAAAGTACTTTTTAATAATTTAAGTCATACCTCATGCATGTATACATATAGATATAGAGATACATGTGTGTATAATGGGGGTTAGCACAGTTTAGAAAAGAGCACAGACTAGGATGCGGGTTTAGATTGTGATCCTGGCCTTTCTAATGGCACACTACAGGTCAGTGAACTTTTCTGAGCCTCAATTTCCTCAGCTTTAAAGTAAAAGATGCCAGGGGCACCTGGGTGGCTCTGTCGGTTCAGCGTCTGACTTCGGCTCAGGTCATGATCTCGCGGTTTGTGAGTTCGAGCCCCATGTTGGCTCTGTGCTGACAGCTCAGAACCTGGAACTCAATTCAGATTCTGTGTCTCCCTCTGTTTCTGCCGCTCCCCCCGATCACGCTCTGTCTCTCTCAAAAATAAATACACGCTAAAAAAAAATTTAAGTAAAAGATGCTAGACTTCCTTTAATATTGACTGAGGCATATGAAACGTAAGCTATGCCACATGCTTTTATGCTCAGCTGCTCCCCCAGAACACTAGGTCCCCCAGAACACTAGGGTGGATTGGCCCTTCAGAGGTCTCCAGTGCACCTTCCTTCATCACACATATGGCAGGTGAAGTGAAAGAATACTTTCCAGGTTTTGCTGGTTAATATTTGTTTCTTTGAATGCACTCTAAGATCCAAGAGCACAGGGACTGTGCACTCTCGTCCCTCATTGTACCCCTGCAGCCGGCTTTGTACTGGTTCATGTTTTTTGAATGAATAAGAGGCAGTAAGCTGTGAAGAAGGCATTAGTTCTGAGTTTCTGAGAAATGGCACCTTGATACATGAACTCTGACCTGCCGTGCTCTGGCCGTTGCTACACGTCAACTATGACTTCATTGTCTAACCCTGAGGCCCCCCAGTGTAAATGTCAGTCTTGAACTTTTGCTCCCTTCTGCAGTTTCCACCACTGACCATCTCCCTCCTCTGCGGATTTTCTCCTCTTGGCCTCAGTGGTCATGCCCTTTCATAGTCTTTCCCCTGGATCCCAACCAGTCCTCTGCTTCCTTTTTTCAGGTCTTCCTCAGGATTCCCTACACATGGTATTTCCTAGGGCTCACCATCTCACTTCTTCGCCTGCTCAAACTAGGCATTCTAGATTGTGGGCGTAGTGTAGGACCCATAGCTGATTCATCCCAGTATTTATAAGATATGCACTGAAGAGGAGTTCAAATGTTTAGAGGGTAAATATTTCTCGAATGGCAATCCCATACATGTCCATGACTTCAGCCATCCTCTTACTATTCCCATCTACACCGCCAGCTCTCTACCGCTTTCTGTATCCCAGGTTAGTAAATTTATTAGTTTTCTTGGACTGCCATAACAAATTACCACCAGTTGGGTGGCTTCAAGGAACAGAAATTAACTCCCTCACGGTTCAGGAGGCTAGAAGTCCAAAGTCAAGATGTCGGCAGGATTGGTTTCTTTGGGGGTCTAAGGGCAGAAACTGTCCCATGCCTCTCTGTTGGCTTCTGGTGATTGCCAGAAATCTTTGGTGTTTTTTAACTTGTGGATTCATTGTTCCAAGCTCTCCCTCCATATTCATGTCACTGTCTTCTCTGTGTCTCTGTATGTCCTCTTCTGTCTCTTCTAAGGACACTCTCATTGAGTTTTAGGCTTCCTAAATCCAATATACTCTCATCTTGATTCTCAACTTGATTACGTCTGAAAAGACCTTTATTCCAAATAAGGGTCTATTTTGAGGTTCCAGGTGGACATGAATTCAGGGAGGACATCTTCCAACCCACTGCAGTCTACCTTTTAGCCTCTTAAAATTCATATCCAGTTCATGCACAAAGGACATCCACTCACCCCAACATCTTCTAGAGTCTTAGTTCATTCCAGCGTCAACTCCAAAGTCAAATCTCAGGTACATATTGCCACCTCAAAAAGTCCCAAGGTTCATCATTTAAATCAAGTATGAGTGACACTCTGGGTTTCATCCGTCCTGCAGCAAAATTCCTCTTCCTCTATGGCCCTGTGAAACTAGGAAACAAGTTATTACTTCTAAAATGCAGGGACAGGCACAGAACACCCATTCCCATCCCCATAGAGAGAAGTGGGGAGGAATCAAGGGGTCTCTGGACCCAAGCAAGTCCAAAACCCAGCAAGGCAAATTCTATTGGGTTTTTAGGTCTGGGAATAATCCACTGTGGATTGATTTTTTATTTTTATTTTTAAAAAAAATTTTTTTCAACGTTTTTTATTTATTTTTGGGACAGAGAGAGACAGAGCATGAACGGGGGAGGGGCAGAGAGAGAGGGAGACACAGAATCGGAAACAGGCTCCAGGCTCTGAGCCATCAGCCCAGAGCCCGACGCGGGGCTCGAACTCACGGACCGCGAGATCGTGACCTGAGCCGAAGTCGGACGCTTAACCGACTGCGCCACCCAGGTGCCCCTGGATTGATTTTTTAAAATCAATTAGACTATATAAAAATTTAAAAAATACCTATACAGAAAAATAAACTATGAGAAAAATGAAAAGACAAATGACACATTGGGAAAAATGCAGCTTATATGACTGACGACATGTTGCTTCCTTTAACATATCATCTCTGAAAAATGATAAAATGAGACCACCACCCAATAGAAAAGTGGGCAAAGGTAGGTGAAATGTTCACAGAAAAGAAAATTCAATTGGCTCTTAACTATATGAAAAGATGACCCACATCATTTGTAATGAAAGCAATACTTTAAAACTTTGCCAAAATGAACGATGTAAATTGGACAACTTTTTTGGAAGGCAATTTGCTGGTATCTAATGAAATAGATAGAGAACCAGCAGGTTCTCTTTGATTCAGCAATTGTGCTTCTTGGAATTTATCCTATAACTCAATTAACAGACCTGCAAAATGACAAAGAACAAGGTTGATTACTGTAACACTGACAATAATGATAAAATATTAGAAAATATATGGGTGAATCTTAACGGGGAACTGTTTAAATAAATATACTATGCCACTGCTAAAAAATGAAAATCTCTTTATGTCAAGGCAAGGAATGTTTTCCAAGATATATTTGTTAGGTGAGGGAGGAAGGAAAGCAGTCTGCAGAGCTCTGTGTATGGGAGCAAAGATAACGTGTGGATGTATCTGCACATACATGCATAATACATCTCTAGAAGATACTGTTGACATTGGTTGCAGAGAACTTGTTGGCCCGGGGCCACGGTAAAAAGAGTTTTCTCTCTGCAACCTCTTATAACTTTTGAATTTTGAGCCCTAAGAATAGTTTACCTATCACAATGAAATAACTTATTAATTAATTGAATTTTTAAAACAAGTTATTAGAGACTACCAGTTCAGTGCGGCAGGTTGTGAATATGATTGATCTCCATTCCCTTCGGAAGCCCATTAAATAGACAGTGAAAGATATTGTTTTTGAAGTCGTACGTCAACAATGGCAAAAAGAGAAGAGAAGAGAAGAGAAGACAGTCTCCAACTTGCGACTCCAAGGAGAAAAATAGAAAAATTCAACAACTGTTATTATTACCACAAAAAGATAATGAAAATTATATTTTTTCAAATTTTCACCACAAATACTCTATGTTTTTAATTTACAAGAAAAGTATAAAAATTCATTTTAGGGGCTCCTGGGTGGCTCAATCAATGTAAGCGTCTGACTCTTGATTTCAGCTGAGGTCACGATCCCAGGGTCCTGGATCGAGCCCCATATTGGGGTCCTCGCTGAGGGTGGAAACTGCTTGAGTTTCTCTCCCTGTCTCCCTCTCATGCACTCTCTGTCTCTAAAATAAAAATTTTTTAAATTTATTTTATCATGAGATTATTCAAAACTGAACCTAAGCAAATGAAATTCCTCCATAGGGTAAGAGAATTTTTCCCTCTGATTAAATACAGCTTATTACCATTACAAAACTGGATTTTTTTTTTAAACTAGCAAATCGTAAACAAAAGCAAAACCCATCAGAAAGACTTTTGTAATAAAGTTCTCTATCAACCTTTAACAGAAATCAGGCAGATATTAGAAATAAGAGGAAAAATCAGATATGTTTTCTGTCCTTCAGGAACTCGGTGTGTTTTTTTTATACATTAAAAATGTAAAAGGGATTGTTATTTAACATGCAAAATAACATTTAATAAAAAATAAGGAATATTGAAATTATCCCACTCATGGAGCAAGTAACTTTGGAATGATTCCGCGAGTCAGACGCTCTTGGGTAGTGGGTTGGGTCAAGATGAATAAGACACTGACCCTGAATTTGATAACTGTTATCACCATCATGATCATTACCATGATAATAGACATGGCTTGTATGCTATAGCTGAACACCGTACGTAGGAATAGTGACCAGTTGCTCTCCAATCAGCGGAAAAGGCAGGAGATGGTTGAGCCAGGCTGGCAGGGTGTTGAGTCACAGGTGAAGGGTTTGGAAGAAGGGAGAGAGACAGCTCATAGTCAGGGAGAAGAACTTAGGAGCTAGAGATTCTGGAGGTGAGGCAGTTACAGGTGAGGACAGGTAGCAGACGATACACGGCAGTGCGATGACAAAATGAAAACTACCCAAATGCCCCAAATTAGAGTAAGATAAGGGGCGTGAAGATGCATGAAAGCCCTGGCGTGCCATGCAGCCATCAAAGAGGGAGCTGCAAAGGCCATAAAGACGCACCGATAAAGTAATGCAAAGAGGAAAAAATAAAACAATAGATTGCAAAGACCCAAGAACTTAAAGGTGAATAAAATCTCCGTTTGCACATTGATAATGACAGGAAGAAATCATAGACAAAGGTTAAGAGCTTCAAAAAGACTCTATCTTTGATTTCTTCATAGTGTTATGTAAGCAGGCACTTTTTTTTTTTTTAAAGAAGAACTATCTTTGGTCACTCCCAGGTTGTCTTTCTGCTGAATCGGAACTACAGAGACTCCAAAGGAAACTCTCTTCTCTTTCTCTGCTCTTGGGCCCACAATTACCCAAGCCTGAGGGCACGTTTATACGTAAGAGACAGGTTTAATAAACGTCACCAAGGAAGTCTCAGTTCGGAAATGCCAGCAGATGTCTAATAATGAACACGTTTATTGTTTTATTTCACCTGGAATGTCCACAGAGTCAGTGAGTTTTTATAGCTGGAAGGTAGTCTAGAAATCTAGTATAGTAGATTTTGATGTATTTAACGGAAATTTTTTTAAGGAGGCGCCACATCTAATGTGGGGATTGAACTCACGACCTTGAAATTAAGAGTCACATGCTCTACCCACTGAGCCAGCCAGGCACCTCTACTCTAGTGGATTTTCAGTCAAGTTCCGCAGAGATGGCTCATAGACCACCTGTGGGCGAAAGGGGAGATAGGGTGACAAGCCGACACGATTCCTTTGTCTCTTCCCCACACTTCCTTCTGGTGCTCCAAACACGCAATTACCCAGAGCGCTGTCTGCTTCATATGCTGGGGTTCCCACACTTGGCAACATATGGGAATCAAATGGGAAGGTTTAATAACATACAGAGTCCTGGGGTCAACCCTGCTCCCCAGACGTACTGAATCAGAATTTCTAAAGACAGAGCCCAGCAATCAGGATAGTTTCAAAGCTCTTTATTTGATTCTGACGCAGTCCAAATACAGGAAACCTCTTTACAGAGTACTGGAAAGACAGAGACATTGTGGCCTTTGCTATAATGCTTCCAGTTATGGAAGCTTCTTCCCCACAGAAAGCATTTTTACTTACCAAAAAAGAACCAACATTCCACGGAGCTGAACTCACTCTTTCAGCCCTCTGATGCTACACAGAACCAATGAGCAAACTCGTTCCCAGGACAGGTGGGGAGACAAAAGTTGGTGGCTATCCTTCATAGCAGTGTTTTCATCCTTTTTTCTGCTTACCAGCTCCATCCACCTTGCCACAGTGGTCAACAAGATTCAAGATCAGTTCTTAACTTCTGGCCAGAGTGGGTGATCCAACCCAATCTACGCAGAGTGCTTCTCCAAAACTTTTTAAAACTAACGCCAGAATTGAGAATCTTTTTTTTTTTTTTCCTGAAGTCCTAGGGCTACAAAAATATAAATTGGGAGCCATTGGTGGCCATGTCTTTGGCCTTGTTGCAGTGGGTGCTGTGATGAACCACCAGATGTGCCACGAGGTTCACGACCGATACATCGACAGGTGCTCCCCCAAATGCCATGAGGTTTGCTCGTTGAAGGCTCACAATTGAGTCTTTTCCCTGGGCAGAGGGAGCTGCCATGCCCATGCTTATGCACACCCTGGGTGCAGCCATCCACATCCAGACTGGCTAATACAGAGGTATAAAGACCAGGCTCCTGTGCTCAATCCAGGACAACCTGGAAGCATTGTCCCGCTCCAGAACCCCCTGTGGGGTGGGCTAAGGCCTTTGTTCCAAGAGCACTGCAGCCTAACTTCTCCCCCATCCTGTCCTACTTCCTTTACTCCTCCACAGCTGTTGCTCCCAACAGCCTTCCAAGGAAATCTTCATTGTAGAATCTGTTTTCCTAGGAACCGAACCTACGTTATTTTGGAGGAATCCCATCTAGAAGGAGAAAATGGATCTGAGCAGTGACAGCAGAGATGAGAGGTACCCAGAGGGAAACTAATGTCACCTGTGGCTCCCCAAGTCTCCTCTTCTCCCCAGTCTTCCAGCTGTGTGTCATCACAAGTGGTTCTAAACATCCCACCATCCTGAAGGTGTGATGCTCAGACCTGAGTATCATTGTCCAAATGTGGACTTGCTAGGCCAGGGGATGGGGGAAATTCTACCATCATCATACTTCTATTAATTTAGCTGGAGATTAGCTCAGCTTTTTAGCAGCCCAAAAATTCTGTTTGGCTTATTGGAGCTTGTGTTTATTAAAGACTCCTACATCTTTTATCTGTCAAGCTGCCTCCCTCTGCCTGTGCCCAAACATCATTTAAGCTTCTCAAAAATCTGCCTCAACTTTATGACTGGCAATATTTCTTACCCCTTTTAAATGCGTGCCCCAAACGTGAGCCAAGATCTGGAAGGGGCTGGGGACAAGGGAGACGGGGGATGAGAGGTGTTTTTTGTGGTTTATAGTAGAAAGTATTCGGAACACACTTTTTTCTGGAGTGGTGACAGATTTGGGGCAAGTTTATTTTCTTTCATTCCTAACTATGAGATGTTTGGAGCTAGATGAGACTTTAGAGATCTTCCAGTGCTTTAATGGCAGACACTCTACTCCCCTGACGCTCTTGCCCCAAGCACCCATGGTAGACGTTGCTCATCAAGCCCAATACTCTGCACACAGAGCCCCAGTACTGTCCCTTTCCCAGAGGGTCTCCTCCCTTGGGCCCCAACCATGCCCCGTAATTCTCAGTGTACCACATCAGACAGCTACTAAAGGTTAACTGGTTCTGGAACACTAGGTGAACTTAAATTTTCTACACCTCTTCCAATCACCCTACTTTTGAAAAGGGCGAAATTATTGGTCCAATTTATATTATGCTTAGCAATCAAGCTGAAACTCTTGGTTCCCAACTCAGTGCTCTCCCCATCTGCCTCTTTCTGAAACTTCTCTAATCTTTTCAACCATTATGGGCCCACAAACTGCTGAGGTGTGCAGAATTCCGGGCCCAAATTCAACAGGTGTGCCCTCCATTACTGAATGGCTGCATAGGCATTCCTCATGATGCTTGTGATATGTAGGAGAATGTGGAGGCCATCTGGAGGAGGAAAGGTGGTTGAGCTAGGGCTCAGTAGCCACAGGGCCTCACATACTTCAATAATAATAATAAAATGCTAAGACAAATAGAAACATGTCCTAAACCCAGTGACTCATACCTCTAAGCTAATCCCACAATGGCCCCACCTCGCTATTAAAAAAAAAAAAAATGAGAGAGAGACAGAGAGTGAGAGGGAAAAATACAATTCCATGTATGTCCATGTATGTCTGTTTGGTAACCACAGCCACCAGCCATAAATGGGAAGTGATTCCTGACAAATGGTTTTGTTTGAAGTCAAAGCCATCCCTCTGACTCCCGAGCTATCACCTGGGGCCTTGAAGAAGCAAGTGGCCCTTGGGATATTTGTCCCCCTTGAAAGTGTTAAATCTCTCTATACTAACACCTCACACCAGAAGAACTTCTGAACTGTAGTCAGGATGGAAAACAACTGGCTGGCATGAGTTGCTCTGGGAGCCAGTCAGAAATTACAGGATGATGTCTCAGGATCCAGGAAAAGATGGGTGTGATGATCATGTCATTCTTTCTCCTTGTCACAGAAAGAACACACCTGAGTCTCCAGCCTCCATCCCAGAGGGTCTGAAGGCCAAAGTACAATGAACCTTAGGGACACCAGACACAATCCCATCACTCAACGTATGAGAATGAGGTGAGAGAGGGGAGGCCACCTGGCCAAGGGCACAGAGCAAGTATGGTTGATGTTTCCAAGAGCAGATTCTTCGAGGAGCAAAGAAGTTGGAACCATGGACACATGAGAAGCAATGATAAACTGAAACAAATCATCCAGTGAAACACCACTTAATCTTTGCAGACCTGCTTTCTGTAAAGCAGAAGCCCTATCTCCAGCCCCTACTCCTGGTGGGTCGTCTTTGTTCCCCAGCTCTGACTCTTACTAAGGCAAAATGCTAGCTCGAGAGTGATGCACTTTGGGCACAGACTTTCTGACTCAGTCTGTGCTCTCTAACCACTAGACTAAGCTTGAGACTTTAGGGGATTTTATGAAATCTATGACATGCTGGCAAGAGAGGAGTCCTCCTTGCCTTAAAGATAAATAGATATTTTGTGAA
This sequence comes from Panthera tigris, assembly GCF_018350195.1. NCBI lineage: Eukaryota > Metazoa > Chordata > Mammalia > Carnivora > Felidae > Panthera > Panthera tigris. Next base: position 196,709,391 of record NC_056660.1, on the reverse strand, counting down.
TGCATAGTGATGGGTTGCATGAAGTAAAAGACGAAGTAGTTAATAATTAATTCAGCATGTTTTAAGCTACGATCAATGGTCAGATGTATGATCCCTTTTAATTCTCATAACAACCCCATGAGTAAATATGATCATTCTGTATTTTCAGAAGCTAAGGGTCAGAGATGATACATAAGTGGAAGTGGAGTGTCAGAAAGGCTAGGTGACTTACCCGACGGGACAGAGCCAAGATCAAGGCCAAGTCATCTGGATTTCCTCTGTCCTCCGCTCTGGTTTCCCAAAGCCCACACCCAACCAGCATTTTTCATATGACCACAAGGTATAATTAACTCTGTTATTTTACTAACACAACAGTTTTGTGGGAGGCTGGTAAAGAATTTGTCACATTAAAAAAAAAAAAAGACAAGTTTGGAGGTAGAAATTCAGCGTGGCCTTGAGAAAAATCACATCCTGTATATGAACATCAGTTTCCTCCTCCATTATATGGGAGTAACACAAGCACCTACGGGATAGGCTTACTTTAGAGATGAAATATAGGGGCGCCTGGGTGGCTCAGTCAGTTGAATGTCCGACTTCCGTTCAGGTCATGATCTTGACCGTGGTCTCACAATTTGTGAGTTCGAGCGCCACATGGGGCTCTCTGCTGTCAGCATAGAGCCTGCTTCAGATGCTCTGTTCCCCTCTCTCTCTCTGCCTCTCCCCCCAACTTCTTTCTCAAAAGTAAATAAAATATTAAAAAAATAGCGATGAAATGTACGTAAGTGATGAGTCATTGAATTCTACTTCTGAAACCAATATGGCGCGGTACATTAACTAAAATGCAAATTTTTAAAAAATTTTTTAAATATCTATATAAAATGATGAAATGACATAATGTAAGTTGAAAAGCACTTAGCCTACACTGCTAAGTGTCATTCAGTGAAAGCTGAAAAAGGTCACGGAGTGCGATAGAAATGCTTGTAGGGTAAAATCATTATGTGGTCCTCAGTAAGTAATAATAGTAAGAAATATCTACATAATGCCTAAAGCTTTACAGTTTATATAGTTTTTTTGAACACGGTTTTCTTCAAAACGCTAACCAATAGCTGTGGTTTAGATCTTTTCTTTTTTCTCATTTTTGTGTTCAGTGTAGTAATTCACCCTTCTCAGGCTGTGATGCGTTGGGGAAGGTGCAGCCGCCCACGTTAGCGAGGGTATCTAATTCCAACAGCCCTCCTCTGAGGCAGGAGCTGCCTGGGTGGTTGTGGAAACAGGCACAAGGGTCCTTGGCCCCTGGCTCCACCGCCAGTAAGCGGAGGGGCTGGGCTTGAACCTGGCTCTGGTCGGCCTCTCAGCCCCACTGAGCGCCCGGCTTGCCCAGACAGCCACAACTTCAGGGCCACCTAAGCAGAGACCAGCGCGCACAGAGGTACCTACTGAGAAAGAGAAGCAATGGGGCTGGTGGAGGGAGCTGGAAAACTCCTCCCCGGAACACCATTCCGCCCTGGTGGAGAGGACAAAGCCTACCTCGTGCCTCCAGGGATCACCTCGAATGACTTTCTCTGCCCCCATGAACAGCAACTCGTGAGGTTCTGAGTCAGGCCTCTTGTTTCTCATTTTTTCTCCCCGGCAGATCTTCCCACAGTGCTTTTTCTGGACTTCTTCTTTCCTTAAATCCGCAACTCACCCTTGCAGGACCCTGCCCTCTCCTTTCTCCCCAACCCCGCTTCCCGGTTTTCCCCTCAGCCTGTGACTATTCCTGAGCTAACTGGGGAGGCCCCCAGCGTCCCTCCTGCATCGGGGTCCCCGGTCTGCAGACACCCAAACAGTATACGGTCTAGGGAGTGCGCTCCAGAGTCTGACCCTCTGAGTTCTAAATCCAGGCTCTGCTTTTGAGGGTCATGTGACCCTGAGCGAGCAACTTGGCCTTTTATATAAGCCACAAAGGACTGCTCTCACAGAACCACCGTGAGGATTGAAGGAGATGACGCTTGACAAGGCCACATTACATGATACCTGCTCTCAATGTGCTTTTAGGCACGTCGGATTCAGTCATTGGTGGTGTCTTTTCCCAACCCTCCTCCAATGTCTGGGCACACATCTCCTTTTTTCTAAAGGCGAATCTTCCATTTCCTCACCCTTTCCAACCCTCCCCAGGAGCCCAGTCCCCGAGCTGCCCTTCCTCTCCGCCTTCTTTCTCTTCTGTCCTATGTCTACTCCTCTTCCTGGACCCTCCCACCCCACCACCCCAGACTCCACCCCAGGCCGTCGAGGCTGGAATCTTGCCACTCACCCATAGTCCCCCGAGGCCCATGGTTCTTCCCACACTGCCCCCCTGCCTTTGCCTCTCCTGGCACATCTCACTGCCCTCCATGCTGTCAACCACCCCCCTCCGTTACCCCACAGCTCCCTTTCCAATCTTACCCCCTTCGCCCCCCACCCCCCCACCCCGCGTGCTCCATCTTTGAAGAACCCTTTCTTCTCCTGCATGGCAGGTGGCACTGATCCTTCAGGCAAGACTTATCCAGACGTCTCTCATCATTTCCAGTCAGTTTTCAATGCTCAGTGTCTGCCCAGTTTACAAATCACATTATTATACATTTATGCTTTCCTCTCTGAGCGATAAGCATTTCAAACACTTCTCTCATCTGTCCACGTGGCCCCTTACAATGCCTAATCGAATGCCAGGTACAGAAAGGGCCCTCAGAACATGTGCATTGATTGATTGGTAAGGAATCAGTCTGCAAGCTTCAGGAAAAAGGAGCTATCGGAGTTACGAATTTTACTAGCTAACGTATCTCCATCCTTATTATGTGCTGGGCAATGGACTTTGTGCTAGGAAAACAACCAAATGAGAGAATGGTGTCCCCGGGGCCCCACATCTCACATGTGTTGCCTGCTGGATCCTCATCATAGCTCCATTCAGGAGGTACTACCATTATACCCATTTTCCAGAAGGATAAGTGACTTGCCCGCTGTCACACTGCACGTGAATATTTGAGCCGGGCACATTGCTGCTCGCCCATGAAGTCAACTCAATATTTACTAAGGCCTCTCATCCCCTTTATTTTTTTCGAAACTTACTCAAGACCTACGGAATCCTAAAAGCGAGCGTAAATCCTTCTAAAAGTCAGGTGAATGTGTCGTCCAAGGCTTCCTCATTCCCGGCGCCTTTGTCCCACTGCCTGGGAATCAGGATATGACCTAAATTCAATACAAACAATAACAAGTAGTACCTACAGCTATATTTAGAAGCAGTTGAAACTGTATACATTCTCTACAAAGAGCAAAGTTCGTATTTGAAGTTTAGAATCGTATTTTGCCTTGAAAAATAATTTGAAAAAGCACATTAGGGGTTTCATTGCTCTCAAACGGAAATACTCCCAAGGAATGTGATACATTTCAAAGCAGTTGGTGAGTTGTGATACTCAGAACTAGAAGGAATCAGTCGACAGGGGCTTTCAGTTTTAAAGTCCAGGGTGTATGTCTAGGAGCCACGGACTAGTAAATAAAATACTATTGCTTTCTTCTCAAATTTACAATCCAGTAGTTGGGTTATTGGGGTGAGCATAGTAACAGAAATAATCAGGTGGTCCTATTTATTTTATTTTTCTTTAAGTTTATTTTATTTTGAGAGAGACAAAGAGCGTGGACATGAGCTGAGGAGGGATAGAGAGAGAGGGAGAGAGGGAGAGAATCCCAAGCAAGCTCCACACTGTCAGCACAGAGGCCCAGTTGTTCAACTAAATCATGCAAACAACCAGAATTTGAACCTTGACTGAATGTGCTTATTTATTCACTTTTTCAACAAACATTTCTTGAATTTCTAGTATGTGCCAGCCATTGTTCCAGGCTCCGGGGATAAAGGTGGAGGAAGCAGTCAAATTCCCTTCCCTCCTGGATCTTATATGACCCAAGATTATATGATGTAATGTAGGTAGTGGTAAAACTACGAAGAAAAAGGGGCGCCTGGGTGGCTCAGTCAGTTAAACGTCTGACTTCGACTCAGGTCACGATCTCGCGGTCCGTGAATTCGAGCCCCGCGTCGGGCTCTGGGCTGATGGCTCGGAGCCTGGAGCCTGCTTCCGATTCTGTGTCTCCCTCTCTCTCTGCCCCTCCCCCGTTCATGCTCTGTCTCTCTCTGTCTCAAAAATAAATAAACGTTAAAAAAAAAACTACGAAGAAAAAGTAGCAGAGCTGGAGTCAGAAAGTAGCCAGTGAAGGAAGTGTCGCTTGAGGTCCAGAGGTCCAGGATGATGTCACTGGGAAGACAATAGGAGACAAAGACTTGGAGGAGGGGACGGAGGGAGCCATGGGAGATCTGGGGCTAAGAGCATCCCAGGTAAAGGGAAGAGCAAGTGCAAAGGCCCTGAAACAGGAATGAGCTTGGCATCTTTGAGGAAAGTTCAGTGGGGCTGTGAAGACATAAGAAGGTGCTGGGGCTTAGGTTGAAGAAGCAGAAGGGGCAGATCTTTGAGCTCTGAAGGGTCTGCATTTTCTTCCGCATGTTTTGGGAAGCCACTGGAGGGTTCTGAGCGGAGGAATCACATGTATGATCTATGCTTTTAAAAGACCACTCTGTGACTGATTATGACACAGAACAGTCCCTGAGACACCAGGTGGTTTTGAAAACAACTGGGGTTTTGTGGCTTGTGATGATGGTTCATCTGAGATGATTTTCTTAAGGAGCGAGGAGTGAACATGGATCCCCGGGGTAGACCAGACAGTTTGGCTTACAGCAAGGAGGAAGCCGTTCTTGGGGGTGGTAAATACGTACGTGATGGTGACGCAGAAGTCAGTAAGTTGTGTGGGTTAGCATTTCCGGAAGTACCTCGTGTTAACACTATTTCAAGGTGTGGGGATAAACTTTATACCAGAAAGAGTTGACTCCGCCCGGGAAATACTGTCCAGAAAAGGTAACCAGACCTCTTTCCTGGAGGCCTCCTCAGAAACTCCAGGGTGTTCTTTTACGCCCGGACTCTCCCAGACCAGGCTGAAGCTGCCAGCACTCGCCAACCTTATTTGACCGCAGGATCCTTCACATCAAACGCACGCTGGGAAACCCCCGTGTAACGACTTCAGCTTAAAACCAGCTAAGACCTATGTGGAGATGAAAACAGGGGTATAATAAGTAACAGACCTTGAAGCCAGGGATCGGGCATTTGGGGTTAATATGAGGCTAATGTAAACTTAGCAGAGTTTGATGAAGTTTATAACAAATAATAACTTGACAAGGTCATTTCTGCCGTTCCGTTTAGAACTGTAGACGTGCACGCATTCCAGGGAGTTTGCCAGGTGACCCACTGGTGGTGGGAAGAATGGATGATGATGTTGGTTGTATTTGTATTGCTCCAAAAACCCACAAGGAAATTCTTATTCTGATCTTTAATACATTGAACGTGGCACATGTCATATGATTTATACGTATACACGTTGGGCTTGTATGTTCAAAAATGTTACGGATAGGGATCATGAAAAGCTTGGAGTGAGGTGACCCGGAGGAGGAAGTGCCTGGTGTTTGCACCGAGCTCTGGTTGTGGAAGTGAGGGGGAAAGAACAAAATGGAGAACTCGACCACAGTGGGATTTGTGGGGAGAGGGGATGGGCAGCATCAGAAGAACAACGACAAAATGGGCGTGGAGTGGAACGGTGACCCCAAGGCTAGGAGCTCTGAAGATGGTTGAAGTTTGTGCTGGGGAAATTGAGAAGGACTAGAACAGGGGCCAAGCGACCATTATGTGTCCGTACTGGAGCACTTAGAGGACTTAGCCCACTGTCTGGGATATAGTAAGTGTTCAGTAAATGCTGGCAGGATCAATGAAAGAGTGAATGACTGAATCAGTGAATGAGGATATGCAGAGGGCTGGGAAAAAGACTATCGAGTAGGAAAATCAGGGCAAAATGAAAATAATCTTCCAGAGCAAGTTTCCATAAGTGTCATTTCCTAAAAATAAAATTAAAAAATATATATCATAACCTCCTCTGATATTTGGGGTTTTTTTGTTTTTAATGTGAGACCAATACTATTTTCAAAAAAGGCAATTTCTTAATGTATCTATACTTCTTTTTATGATATCCGTTTAAAATGTTATGTCCTCTAATGTTCATTGCAGAAAAAACAGAAAGTGCAAGTAAGCAAAAGAAAAGGAAAAAGAAAGAAAGCGTATTATACCACCACCCAGAGATAAGCCAGGCATATTTTTACAATAATGGGCTTGTAGCATATATACTATTTTGTAATTTTCATTTAACGATATGTTCTAAGTATCTGTGCATGTCAACAAATACGCTTCCGTGAAATCATTGTTTACATCTGCATAATATTCCATTATATGGAGACATTACAATATACCCGACCAATCGTCTATGATTGCACCATTAAGCTGGTTGCTTTGTTTCTTTGTTTTCACTCTAAAGATGCTGAAATAAATCTACAGCAACTACATCTTTGTCCATGTTCTTAATTACTTCCGGGGCCCAATACCGGGAGGTTGAATTAGTCATTTTAAATGTCTTTGATATGCATTTTCAAATCGCCTTCCAGTAACCGCAAATGAGATTTTATTACTTATGTGAACTCTTGACTTTAGACTTCACGTTCACACATACTCACACCTTCCCTGTTTTTTTGCAGCAACCGTATGGGCAGATCACAGGTGAGAAAGAAGGCCGGAGCATCTAGAAGCCATTCTCAAGGTTACACAGCCCTCACACGGAGCTCCCGTGAGGGCTCTTTGCACGTCACTGGATTAAATGCCAACATGTCATTGAAAAATATCAGTACCTTGATCCGTAATTTTCTCTTCAACAGCAAAATACAGAAGCTCAAGTTTCTAATGAGGGTGTTTCAAAATTAAACAATAGTTTGACATTGGATTCTCTTTCCTTGTAGAAAAGACTCCCTGATATCTTGCCAAGTAGCTAACTTTGCTCTTGAGTAGGTCCCTTTGTTAAAAATGGTTGCTTATAACTGGCGCCTCACTGCCAGTAATGTTTATGGTATTTGAATGTTCTTGTTTGCCTTTAAGCGGTAAAAGGATCAGGGAAACAGAGCTCAAAGGAGGCTTGCAGATCATTTCAATTGTACTCTAACTAGTAGGGATAAGGAGACTGTCTGTGTCTAATTGGGCAGGGACTTGCCCAAGGTCACACAGTCAGTGAGTAGCACAGATAGGATCAGAGGAGGAAGTCTCCTCACCTCCAGCCAGAGCTCTGGCTAGCATCACAGAGCCTTATGATTAGTTTTTACCTTAAAACCACGGAGTTTACCCACACAATTTTGCATTTGGAAGAACTGAGGTTCAGAAAAGGGAAGTAACTTATTTACTCAGTGCTGCCCAGGTAATTAACAGAAGAGCTCGGGTGAGAGGTTAGGTCCCCTGACTCCCAGTTGGGAGGCTGGTCCCAGACTCCACTCTACTCCACTAGAATCCATGCCCAAAAGCCAGGACCAGGGTGGGTTGAGTGAGACATTCACCTCAAGTGCAAATGCTAAGGAGGCACTAAGATAAATAATATTTTCATGCAATATTTGAAAATGAAAGTTAATACAAAATATCCATAATGAACAAAATATCCAAGCTCTAAATAAAGACAGGGTCTGATGCTACACTTACATGATTCACTTCACTCACTTCACCCTAATCCTGGGCCCTGTTGGATCCTGTCTTTATCTAAAAATTTTATATGTTGTTCCTCATGGATAGATTTGCATGAATTTTTGTGCGTGAGGAAATTGGCTCACCCCAGCCCTACAGCCCTCCAGGGAGACCTCCAGAGTTTGTGCCTGAGGAGACCTTATAAGTGAGCTCCAGAGAGATGGAACAGATTGCTCTCACAGGGACCTAAAGGCCTGTGACTAATGGGACCAATCACCTGGACAGAAGAGCCCTCCAGCCGGGTCTTGGGCCGTGAAGAAATGGCAACTAAAGAAATTGTTGATGAACCTAAAGTTGTTGATAGCTCAAGTTCTCCCAATACTAACTTGGAGCAATCAAAGATTGATCATTTAATATTCTGTATAAAATTTGGTACTTAGCTTCACAAAATCAGATGTTTAAGATGCGTGATGAACTGGTTTGTCAACTACTATGAAAGAAATCTGGACATTTTAATTGACCACAAGCTTAACATGACCCCATGATAGGAGGTGACTGCCAGAAACACAAATGGAATCTTGGGCTGTGTTCATGGGCTCATAGTATCTGGGATCCGTGAATCTAATTCCAAGGAAGTCAGAGCCAAGAGAACATATTCTGGCCTGTCTGTAGGGAAGGCTCGAGGTTACTATTTGAGGCGGGAAAGGTAATTGTTAGGGGTTGAATGGTGTCCACCCACAGAAGTCAAAATCCTAACCCCCAGTACTTGTGAATTTGACACTATTTGGAAACAGGGTCTTTGCTAATGATCAGGTTAAAGTGAGGTTATTAGAGTAGGCCCTAATCCAATATGACTTGTGTCCTTGTAATAAGAGGAGCTTTGTACAGAGGAACAGACACACACACAGGAGAAAAGCTACGGGAAGATGAAAGCAGGGATCAGGGTGAAGTATCTACAAGCCAAGGAAGAACAAATGTTGCCAGAAAACCATCAGGAGCCAGGAGAAGGGCATGGAATAGATTCCCTCTCAGAGTCCTCAGAGGGAATTAATCCTGCCGACACTTTAATTTTGGACCTCTAGACTCCAGATCTGTGAGACAAAGAATTTTTGTTATTTTAAGCCACCCAGTTTATGGCAGCCCTAGGAAATTAATACAGTACTCAAGACAGCACTTGGCCGAGGAACACTTGTGTGCCTGAAAGAAGGAAAACCCAGCCATTCAGATTCCAAAAGAGAAAGCCACTCCTGTGCCTCTACCACAGGGCCTGGCACAGGGGAGACACGCAATGCCTATTCATTAATAAAGAAATAAATTTCAAAGTGATCCACCATTGCTAGAGGGAAAAAAAGGGAGGTTGAGGCACCAAGTCATTTTCCTTCAACTTCTCACTCATACTAAGCATGAACCATTGAAAACCCGTTTCTATTTTCAGGGGATGAATCATAGGATATCAGACAGATAGCATCATCGGGATTATGGAATTCAACCCTATACTCTAAACATGAGGAAAATAGGATTCAGTGAGTTAGGGGACTAGTTCTTTCCATGTGCTGTCTCCCTCTCATACAAGGGAACTCTCTTCCCTTTTTTCCCCCCATCAAATATTAACATATCCCCTAGTACTTTGCTGTTACCTACAGTTTAAATTAAAATGAGAAAGTATTTAAGCCTACCACAATTCCAGAAAGATACGAGGCTCACTGGTGGTTCTCTTACACGAGTAGCCATATCTGGCACTTATGGAGAATTTATTTTGTGCCAGAGACCTCCAGACCCCTGAATTATCTCCTGTACATCTTATAGCAATCTACTAGGTAGGTTTTTATCCCTGACTCACAGGTAAATAAAACAGACTCAAAGGAGAAAAGAGTGATAGAGTTAAGCCTAGGTCAGATTGTTTTCTGAAGTCTATGTTCTTAACCCACTCTGCTGTGCTAAGACTGGACAAGCTTGAGAGGCTGCATGAATCAGTGGCCACATGAAGCAGTCTGGGCTGGAACCAGGGAATTTGGGCACCACCTGCACCTAGCCTCCAACCTGCTTGGAACCTCAAGCAAATTTCTTCACCCCCCCCACTCAGGTCTTAGTTTCCTCATCTGCAAATTGAAGTGGTTCGCCTAGATCATGGGTGTTGAAGTCTTGCCATAATGGGCTATAGCTTTATTCATTCATTCCACAAATATTTATTAAGTGCCCATTACGTGCTTGGTACCATTCCTGACGCTGAGAATGTAACAATAACCAATATAAACAATGTCTCTGCATTCATGGAGCTTGTATTTTAGGGATGGGGGTAAGGGTGAGGAATAGAAAATAAACAGGTTAAAATTTCCAGAAAAAGATAAGCCCCCAAAGAAAAGAAATTAAAAGTAAAAGAAAGAAGATAAAGTAGGCTATCTACTTTATCAGATAGAAAAGAAGAAAAGAAAAGAGAAAAGAAAAAAGAAAAGAAAGGAAGGAAAGGAGAGGGGAGGAGAGGAGAGGAGAGGAAAGGAAAGAAAAGAGAAAAGAAAAGAAAAAAGGAAAGCAAAGGAAAGGAAAAGAAAAGAAAAGAGGAAAGGAAAGGAAAGGAAAGGAAAGGAAAGGAAAGGAAAGGAAAGGAAAGGAAAGGAAAGGAAAGGAAAGGAAAGAGGGGCCTCTGAGTAAAGAATGGAAACTTAAGAAGGAAGGCGTAAGAAACGAGCATACACAGGTCACTTGGAGGTAAAGGCGCTAATGCCTCAAGAGAGGCCACCACTGGGAAATAACGATTGAAAATGCCTCAAATTTAAGTCAGATGTATACGGAAGCTTTGCTTAAGCCTCTCTTTGCTTTTGTCAGCAAATCTTCCATCGTAAATGCAATTTCATGATGGAATTTTAGAATAATTTAGTAGCCTCGAAATCAGATAATTTGCCTAGGTTTGATTGTAATTACTAATTGTTCTAAACTTAACTGGGTGGCCCCTGGCCAGAGCAGTTTGCAGGAAGCATTAGCAATTGGTAAGTAAATATCATCGCTGGTGTGTTGGCTGTTTAGGTGAAAAGAGGTCTTTACTGAAAGATCTCAGGTGACCTGGGGTCATTCAGATTGTATTTGACCCACACTGGCATGTTAAAAGCTTCTAGAAGAAGTGGTTTTTCAGCCCGTGGGTTCTACCTCTTCTATAGCTCTGGCCCCTGTTCACTTCTCTCCATATCCAACACTATTGCTCGGGTCCAGGACACAACCATCTTTCGTCTCTGTCTCCACTCTCGTCGCCTCCCAATTCATTCTCCATCCCGTAGCCAGGATGACATTTGTGAGGTGGAAAGTGTATCATGTCACCGTTCTTCCTGAAAACTGGCCAGTGGGGGTGGTTATGCCACCATACGTGTTCATTCAAAATCCATAGAACTGCATACCTAGACAGACTAAACTTCACTTCATGTAAACTATCCTTCCAGAAGCCCAACTTAAAAATTCTCCCCACAGTCATTGTTCCCAAGGTAAAAAGCGAGCCCCTCATCCGGTAGTAGTATCATATACTGACTGGATACCCCTTCTCAGCCTAGATTCAATGCCCACCCTCAACACATTACTTATTGGCTGGGTAACCTGGACCGAGTCATCTTAAAATTTTTTGTATTCCTTCTCCTTATTTGTCAAAATGAAATAATAATATCACTTTCTTCTTAACGTTGTCATGAAAATGTAAATGAGTTCATTCTCGTACAGCACTTAAGTTCTTATAAAGCACGTCCTCTAAAGCAGATCGTGTTATGGAAGTGCTCACTGAATGGACAGTATTACTAAGCCTTCTAACACCCTTCATGATCAGACCGTGTATTAGTTGGCTAGAGTTGCCGTAACAAAGCACTGCAAACTGGGTGGCTTAAGAAACAGAACTTCGCTGTCTCCCACTTCCGGAGGCTAGAATTTCAAGATCAAAGTGTTTGCACGGTCGGTTCCTCCTAGGGGCTGTGAGGGAGAATCTGTTCCTCTCCTATGGCTTCTGGTGGTTCGCTGGCAATTTGGGGCATTACTTGGCTTATAGACGCATCATCTCAGTCTCTGCCTTCCTCCTCACATGGCCGTTTCCCTGTGTGTATGTCTGTCTCCAAAGTTCTTCCTTTTAATAAGGACACCAGTCATATTGTAGGGGCCCACCTTACTCCACTTTGACCTCATCTTATTTAACTATTTATATCTGTAATAATCTTATTTCCACATAAGGTCACATTCTGAGACACTGGGAGGTAGAACTTAAACATATAAATTTGCGACACAACTCAACCTAGAACAAGCCCTGACATGTTTTCTTACCATCCTTGTCCATAATATCTCTCCCAGCAACCTCCACATCCACCAGTTTGTTTGACAAGGTCCTACATATCCCTCGGGTTTAAGTTAGATACTTCTTATTTAGGAAGACCCTCCCTAACATTTTTCCAACCCACTCATTTAGTTTAGAGGCCTTGCTCATGCTCTTCCAGTGGCCCTGCAGTCACACGTCCACAACCCTTTCCACTTTGTACTTTACTTGCCTGCTTACTGACCCGACTCCCCAAAACACCTCAACTACCTCACAGACAAGGATTGCTTAATATTGAGTCTCAGAACCAGGATGGATCTAAAGTCAATATCTGTTGAATTAATGAAAGCTAGTCTCTCCTCCCTTATTCTGGGCATTCCCTATTTTATGTGTCTATGGATGGATAGAACAGAAAGCTGCAAAAATGAGAAAGCAAACATTTTTAAGCAACGTATCAGTTGGAGTTCAGTTTGAAGATCAGATGCCTTGCTAGGTATTTCAAGTAGTAGGTGTCGAATGCAGGGAATTGATTGCACTTGTTGGATGGATATAAAAGCAAAAAGCAAATGCTGAGAAATCCATGCATGCGTAATCGCAGGAAACAGTCACCACCCCCAGAACAGAGGGGACAGAAGGGAAATGGAAAGGTTACCGGAAAGCAGGAGGTGGAGGAATGGGCCCTGCACGGCCAACGCTGAGATGTCAGATAGACAGAGACCACGTGGCTGTGGCTCAGACCTCTGTACTGAGGACACTCACAGACGATACAGGGTGTGCTGAAAGTGGCAGCAGTAGAGCCGTGATGGCCTTCTGCTGTCAGAGGGAGATGTGAAGATACCCAGCAAGGTATTCCAGGCAATGCAGTCTGCAGACTCCCGGCCCCAGCATCACACAGCAGGGAAGACAATAGGCACATAACCAGCACAAGCAAAGAACCCGATATAAAAGTGTATGGATATCACATAGTTAGGAAAGATTCCTGCACATGGGTCTCCAATCCCAGCTCTGCCACAGGTTGATTGTCTCCTTGGGGAAGTAGCTTCCCTCCTCTGAGCTTCCAGTTCCCTATCCGTGGCAGGGGGAAGGAACTAGATGGCCTCTAAGGGCCTCCACAGGTATGAGCAAGGATTTGACAGAAGCGCCAGGGAATCGCTGGGGATTTCTGCAGGGTGTTATCACACAGAGGATCCTATCCCAGGCTTCAGCCATCAAATAAATATGACACTTCCTTTTTCCCATTCTCCAGCTACTGTTTACATGCTCCAGAGCAGGCAGCGGAAGGAAGCCTGGGCTGCCTTTCTCCAATATAGTGACTCTGTTAGATAAACTTTCAACATGGCGATTCCAAACTAGACGTTCAGGGGACTGTTTCACACTCGGTGAAATGAACAGGTAGGTGAAATGCAGAGGGTGGGGCAGGGAGGGAGGAGCAAGCCGGGAGGAGGCAAAGGGTGGGAAGAGTGCACGTTTTGTGTGCACACAGGCCCCAGGTCTACCGTGGGTATCTGATTCATCCCGGCTGTATTGTCTCCAGTCATCTTGTCCTGGACCTGCTCTTTGCCTCCCACGGCCCTGTTGAGAGTTCAGTCATGGCGCAGGGGGATTTGGTTCAAGTCTTGACTCAGTCACATGCCAGCCCGGAGACCTAAAGCAAGGCCAAAATAATGAAAAGAATGGCTTCCTGTGAGCCTTAGTTTCCTCACCTGCAAGTCGGCCTGCGCCTCAAGATCATAAAGATCAAATGAGCTAACGTGTGCCGGAACTTTCTGGAGCTGGTGCCATTTGCCCAAATGTATTCATTTTATGAACATGCATTAAACTTTAAAACGCCTTTATTAAAATGTGTTAAATATGTTTAAGAGGCTTGTGTTTATTTTTTTAAGTTTATTTATTTTGAGAGAGAGAGAGAGCGAGAGAGAGAGAGAGAGAGAAAGCACAGAGTGGGGGAGGGGCAGAGAGAGAGGGAGAGAAAATCCCCGGAAACAATAGAATGAGAGACAAGTACTCCAGATATTATAGCCACCGCTAAAATCTGCAGGTACATCCCTTATGTCATTCTAGCCTTGGAAAAGGAAAGCACATTTCGTATAGAAAATTTGGGAAGGTACAAAGAGGAAAGCAAAAATTAACTATAATCTTACCCCTCCCACCCACACAAAATTAAAATTTCTCCGTGAATCACACATGCTAATGTTCTCTATTCTTTTCCTCCTTTTCTACTTCTTTTTTTTTTTTTTTAATTTTACTTATTTTTGAGAGAGAAAGAGAGCATGATCCGGGGAGGGGCAAAGAGAAGGGGAGACAGAGGATTCAAAGCAGGCTCCTCGCTGACAGCAGCAAGCCCAGTGAGGGGATCGAACCCACGGACCATGAGATCATGACTTGAGCTGAAGTCAGACGCTCAGCCAACTGAGCCACCCAGGAGCCCTCCCTTCTTCCTCTCAACAGACTCAGAAATTGAGAACTCTCCTAAGCCAGATACGGATGGCCATGCAAGGGCCCGGGGGAAACCAGGAAGGCAGAATAACAGGTGGAACCGCTGGGAATAGCCACTGCATGGTGATGATGAGTAGCCATGGACCACTGGTGGGGAGGGTGGAGGTTGTTAGGGCAGGTAGAGACTGTGGCAAACTCATGACGATGTGCTCTGGGGGCTGCCGCTTCCCTTCAAACCACTCTTCTGTGTCCCCAGTGTGATTGAATCCCTGATATTTTTTCCCCCTTTAGTACCGTTACAGGTTTATTCTTTGTATTTGGTATATTGATCTGCCAGGAATTTCTTTTTGCGTCTGATGTAATATAGGAATTTAATGTCTCCCCAAAATGTTAGCTATGTATCCCAACACCATCTATTCAATATTCTATCTTTCCTCCACTTACCTGGAATGTAAAATTGATTTTTGCGTGTTGAGGTTATGTCTGCCTACTTCTTTGTTTAATTTATAATTTATTTTGTTTATCTTTTGGTCTTGTTTTGTTTTTCAGAGAGAGGGAGAGAGTGCTTGAGTGGGGTGAGGGACAGAGAGAGAGAGAGACAGAGAGAGAGATCAAGCCCACTGGAAACAGGGCTCAATCCCACGAACTGTGAGATCATGACTGGAACTGAAATCAAAAGTCAGATGCTTAACCGACTGAGCCACCCAGGCGCCCCTACTTTCTTTCTTTCTTTTTTTTTTCTTGAAGTATCGTCAACACACAAGGATCATTGGTATTTTTAAAAAATATTTTTAATGTTTATTTATTTTTGAAAGAGACAGAGAGAGGCAGAGCATGAGCAGGGGAGGGGCAGAGAGAGGGAAACACAGAATCCAAAGCAGGCTCTAGGCTCCAAGCTGTCAGCACAGAGCGTGATGCGGGGCTCGAACCCACGAGCTGTGAGATCATGACCTGAGCTGAAGTCAGATGCTTCACCAGCTGAGCCACCCAGGCACACCCATGGCTCACTGATATTTTTAAGAGAGTTTGAGCATCTGGTGTTTTATATGAAAGTCCCAAATCTTTAAACATGAGTGTCTAATTAATTTCTGAACTCTCTCGGCCAAGCCGAAGACATCTCTAGGCTCGATGTGGCCACCAATTTGCAACCTCTGCTGAAGACAAAGAGGGTAGGTAGGGTCCACTGAAAATCTAGGCAGAGAAGTAACCGGAGCAGATTTCGTAGTGCAGAAAATTCCCGAGGCAGCTGGTATACGGGAGGGCGGACGTGGTGGAAAGACAATATTCCAGGTGAGGGCTGACTGGTGCCCTACCTGATGCAGTGGACAGGGCAGCTGCAAGGAGGGGGCGTGTGGTGTTGCGAGAATCGGTGCAGGGAGGGGCACGCCCGAGAGGGGTGTCAACGTCGCGGTGTTGCCTGGAGCCCCTGGGTACCCTCTGTTCAAGTCTGAGGAAGGAAGTGCCCTGTTTGGAAACAGACAACCACGGAGGAGGAACTGCTGAGTATTAGAGATGCCGCCTCCCAAAATAGCAGAAAGACTAAACAAGCCCCGGTGACAGGGCTTGAGGACAGAGCTCTGCAAGCAGAAGGGCAGGACCTGTGGGCCGAACAGCCTGGACCAGAAGCCGAGGAAGGGGAAGAGGAACAGAGTTGAAACCAAGTCCTACACCACAAGGGGGCTGGGGAGGCTTGATGTGAGGAAGAAGAGGAGCGGGCTTGCTAGCTTTCTGGAACCCAGTATTCACTGAGCTGGCAGGGTTCCCGCTGGGGCTGGGCTGGGGGGAGAGAGTGATGCGCAAAAGCAAATACAATCGGGGTTGTCCCTGCCCCGAGGGAGTCTTCTGGGAAAGATGGTGATTGAATAATCTCACAAACACATGCAAAGGTGCAAGACCGAGATAAGTGTTGGAAAGAGCGGGGCGCCACGTTCTGAGGGCATGTCCCAGAGGGTGGGGACCCACACTTCCAGAGGAGATGATGACTCAGCCGAGGGATGAGGAAACGCGAATGATGTAAACTGGGGAAGGAAAGGCTTAGGCATCGGGGACAGCACGTGCAAACACCTGACTCACAGGAAGGTCTGCGAAGGCTGGTGTGGCTGGAGTGGGGCGTGGGGGCTGTCTTCGAAGGCCCGAGCGGCTGTCCAACGAAGGGGGAGTGCAGTTGGTTCTCTGTGGTCTGCCAGCGCATCACTTAGGGGTGCTACGACGGGCTGATGGAGGTGCTGGAAATTTGTGGTTTGCATCACTTCATTAAAATAAACAGCGGAGGCCCTGGGTGGCTTAGTTAGTTGAGCATCCGACTCTTGATTTTGGCTCAGGTGGTGATCCCGGGGTCATGGGACTGAGCACCACATTGGGCTCTGTGCTGACAGTACGGAGCCTGCTTAGGATGCTCTCTCTCTCTCTCTCTCTCTGTCCCTCTCTCCCCCATCAGCCACTCTCCCTCTGTCTCTCTCTCTCAAAATAAATAAATAAACATTTTTTAAAAAATAAATTAGGGGCACCTGGGTGGCTCAGTCGGTTGAGCGTCCGACTTCAGCTCAGGTCACGATCTCGCGGTCCGTGAGTTCGAGCCCCGCGTCAGGCTCTGGGCTGATGGCTCAGAGCCTGGTGTCTGCTTCCGATTCTGTGTCTCCCTCTCTCTTTGCCCCTCCCCCATTCATGCTCTGTCTCTCTCTGTCTCAAAAATAAATAAATGTTAAAAAAAAAAATTAAAAAAAAAATAAATTAAAACCTACCGTTTGTTCCAGTTTCATATGTCCCCCGCTCTGTTCTAAATGAATCCACTGACAGCCTCAGAAGGCACGTGGTTCCCTTACCACTGCTGTGTAACAAACACCCTCAAAACGTAGTGGCTTAAACAACATCGTTTTGGTATCAGCTCTTTTGACTGTGGGAGGGGCTCAGCTGGGCGGGTTTTGCTAGGAGCTTCTTCTGCATCTACAGTCACATGGTGGCCGAGGAGGCCGGGGTCCTCTGAAGTCTGGGGCTGTGCTGGAAGGGCTGGATGGGCTGGAAGAGCCTGGGGGGCATCTCTGTTCCTGAGGCTTCTCCACTTCCTGGCGAGCCTGGGCTGCCCAACCGCAGGGAGGTCTTTAGTAGCATGTTTGGTGGGGTTCTTCCCCCAGAGCAAGCAGTTCGGGAGAGACAGGCAGAATGTACCAGTCCTCACAAAGACTCGCTCTGGAACTGCTACGGCATCCCTTCTGTTGTATTCACTGGTCACAGTGGTCACAGATTCAACAGGGTGAACGGTAAACCCCACCTGTTGCCAGGACAATGGCACGTACGTAGGACAGGAACCAATGGCCGGGGTGGAGATAAGCCATCATCATCATTACAATCACTGTCGCCATTTTACAGATGATGAGATCCAGGCGAAGAGAAAAGCTTGCCCAGTATCCCAAAACCACCCCCAGCAAATGGCTAAAGTGGCGTGTAGACCCAGGTCCATCTGACTCCAGAACATTCTACCTGCTGTGTGACACTGAGTCCCCTCCCGCCTATGGGCCTGGGGCTCCTACTCTGTGCAAGAGAGCTGGACGGCTCTAGGATTCTGGGGTTCTGAGGGCCTGGGCTGCACGCTCTGAGCTGGTGGGTCACCAACTGACTTCTCCCCTCACTTCCTCTTTCCCTTTTCCTCTCAGCAATGCTCTGCTTTCCTCCCCTGGCTGCTCTATTTACCCGGGTCTCCTCCGCTTTCCTGTAACTGTAACCAGTAAGCCATGCCTTAGGTCTCTGCCCTCCGCAGCCTCCCTGGACCTCCAGGTTTCACTCTCGACTTGGAACTTTACAGAGGCGGAGGCCAGCATCTTTTTTATGCCAGAAGGGGTACATCAGGCTTTGCTGCACTTTGCAAATAATTAGCATGCCACAAGAGGGTGTCAAATGAGAGCTTGTGTAAGTGAATCCCTCCTCTTGTTCTGTGCAAACTGCCAAACCGTAAGCTAGAAGGCACACCCACTGAGGTCAGGAATTGGAGCCGGACTCGTTCATCAAGGAATCAACAGTGATGCAAAAATGGCCTGGTCCATAGGAGGTAATCAAAACACATTCGTTGGCGTGCCTGGCTGGCTCAGTTGGTTAAGCGTCCGGCTTTGGCTCAAGTCTTGATATCGTGGTTCAGGAGGTCAAGCCCCGTGTTGAACTCTGTGCTGACAGCTCAGAGCCTGGAGCCTGCTTCAGATTCTGTGTCCCCCTCTCTCTCTGCCCCTCACCTGCTTGCACTCTGTCTCTCTCTCTCTCTCTCAAAAATAAATAAAAACATTTTTAAAAATATTAAACACATTTGTTGGTTGCACCAGCTAATTTTTGTTTTTAAACCTTCCCATTCAATTATTTGTTTCCATTTTATGATTCAATTTATCCTCGAAAATATTTGGGTTCGATTTTCCTCTTTTGTCTGTTCTAATTCCTGATATGGCTTTTCCCCCTCTTGGTTTAGGTGAGTCTAGGATTATTTTTTTTTCCCCAGGAGCATTCTCTTTCAAGTTAAGACTTTGAAATTTCAGCTTGCTCCAACTCTTCCCCTCTTCTTTTTCGGTTTCAGCTAAAATGTAAGAATGAAAAGCTGTAAGGAGATGGGGAGTCAGAACCCCTGGCTTCTGACCCATGCCTCCTCCCACCCCCGTGATTTTTCTCAGCTTCATTTTTCACTGTGGATCTCCGTCTCCCCATTCAGACAGTGAAAGGGTCGGAATATCGGTGCGTCTCTTTTTAGCAATGGAAGATCTGTGCAAACCTAATTTCATGCAGGGGCAGGAGGCAGAAGGCGGTTAGGAGCAGGGCAGCTCTAGCTGGGTGGGGCCCAAGGTCGCCACCAGTGCCCTCGCTGTGTATGGTTGAAGAGCCTCCGCTGGAGTGGGAGCTCCACGGACCTGGGCAAACTTGAGGGGCACCCCAATTCTCAGACAGAATGATTCCTAGCCTTGCTAATCCACTGGACTATCAAAAAGGGCCACATCAGCAGAAACAGGGAGAGATCCACATTCACGTACGCCCCAAACAGACCACTGGCCCCAGACACGGCTTTAGTAAGCTCAGACAACACTCATGGAGCTTCCCCATTTGTTCAAGTTTTTCTGCGTCTTTATTTTCATTTCCTGGTTTCTTCTCACATCCTTCCTCTCCGCGCCCCCCCACCCCCCCGCCAAAGAAGTTACTAAAAATTCTAACAATTTCTACTTTTCCATCTTGGCTCCCCTCCCTGTCCCCTCTCCTGGTCTCCAGAGTCACGGACTTCTCATGAAATTCGCTAACTTTTGGTTAAATTGCATCTCAGTTTGTTCACCAAAAAGGGGCGTCAAAAAGGAAGGACTCTGTGGCCAGAACAGTATATTCTAGAACTCTGAGAACATGACTTTTTTAAAATTATTAACACCAAATTACACATTTAATAGTACTTGTAGTGGGGTGGGGGGGTGGGTGAAATAGGCAAAGAGTACACTTACCTTGGGGCGCCTGGGTGGCTCGGGTCACGATCTCACGGTGCGTGGGTTCAAGCCCCGCATCGGGCTCTGTGCTGGCAGCTCAGAGCCTGGAGCCTGCTTCGGATTCTGTGTCTCCCTCTCTCTCTCAAAATTAAATAAACATTAAAAAAAAATTTTAAAAAGAGTACACTACCTTGATAAGCACTGAGAAATGAAGAGAATTGTTGAACCACTGTATTGTAAACCTGAAACTAACATAATACCGTATGCTAATTCAACTTAAATTAAAAAAAAATTGTACTCATAGTGAAAACTCAAACAGAATATTTGAGTAAAAAATGAAAATGAAAGCCTATGGTCCTGCCCTTCCCACCAGCCCCATCTCGGCATCACTAGTCCACATTAAGCACTGCTAACTGTTTCTGAGTGTCTTTCCAAAGTATACTTGTGAAAATAGAAACATGTTATGTACACAAAAAGGAGATATACATACTATTTTGTTTCAACCCTTTTCGTTTAGTATCTTAGAGATCCTTTTCAATCACACGTATGGATCTCGTTCTTTTGAACCGCAGAATAAAACCCATTGTACTGTCACACTAATTTTTAATCTATTCACACATCTCCTTATTGATACATATTTGTGTTAAGTAGATACCACATACCATGATTTGTTTCTACAAGTGAAGATCGGTTAACATTGTTGTACAATGAACCTTTTTACTTTATATTCTGGATATTCCCTCATATCAGCTAGCACAGAGCTACCTTTTTTTTTTTTTTCTTTAATAATGGATTCTGGGGGCGCCTGGGTGTCTCAGTCTGTTAAGAATCTGACTTTGGCTCAGGGTCTCATTGTTTGTGGGCTCAAGCCCCGCGTCGGGCTCTGCCCTGACAGCTGGGAGCCCGGAGCGTGCTTCAGATTCTGTGTCTCCCTCTGTCTCTGCCCCTCCCCTGCTCATTCTCTGTCTCTCAAAAATAAACTTTAAAAAAAAAATGGATTTTATTTGTTAAGAGCAGTTTGAGGTTCATGGCAAACTGAGAGGAAGGTACGCCCTCTTCCCCACACAGATGCATACCAGAGAGGTACATTCGTTGTAGCTGATGAACCTACATTGACAGATCACGATAGACCAAATTCCATAGTTTACATTAGGGCTCCCCCATGGTGCTGCACATTCTAAAGATTTTAACACTTTAGTTTCACTGCTCCAAAAATCCTCTGTGCTTTGCCTTTTCATTCCTCCCTCCCCGCTAACCTCTGACAACCGCTGGTCTTTTTATCATCCCCGTTAAGTGTGCCTTTTCCTGAATATCATAGAGTTGGAGTCACACTGTACGCGTAGCCTTTCCAGACTGGCTCTTTTCACTTAGTAACATGCATTTATGTTCCTTTCATATCTTTTCACAGCTTAATAGCTCATTTCTTTTTAGCGCAGAACAAGATTCCGTTGTCTGGATGCACTACAGGTTATTTATCCATTCGCCTCCTGTAGGACCTCTTGGCTGCTTCCAAGTTTGGCAATTATGAATAAAGCTGCTCCAGATATCTGTGTTTGCATAATAATCCAGGCATATCAATACATTAATTTATTTATCCTTATTTCCAGTTTTTGGTTTTTTACTGTGCCCTTTCACGTCACGCTAAACAAAATTTTGGTTTCTAATTATGCAGAACTTCAGTGAACATCCTTTCTATATATACCTGACAGACCCGTGTGTTTGGGACAGTACCTGTGTAACCGCATAATGTGTCATAACAGTGTCTTCCTGAGTCCTGTTCCAACCCCGAGGTTTTGGAAAGCATTACATTTTGCCAGTGTGGTAGATGAAAGTTTTCTCGTCGTTTCTGGATTTTGCATGTAGATCCACTCACTTCCTTCCAGGCTCCAGGACCCAGATGACCACCCCATATGTTCCCGCAGCTTGCCACGTGTCCCTCCCCCTGGGTCAACCTGAACTCTCCACTTGCTGAGGTCTGTCCTGTATTTTCTCCCAGCAATGAACACGAACCCTATGGGAAAGCAACAAGGCCCACAGCCACACACACATTTGTGTGTTTGATTCACTGCCAGTCTGGGGCAGAGAGGAGAAGGGTCAAAATCTGCTTTACAAACGAGGAAACAAAGACCGGGTACCAAGCAAAGAGCCACGGGGGCAGCACCAGGTTACTCCCTTGTCACAGTGGTTTCTTTCCTCATCCACCCCTTTGGCACAGGGCTGCTGGGCACACCTCTGTGAAATAGCCTCGTGTATCCCACTACGGGCTTTTTTTCCCGACTGTGGCTTTCCGTGGCCTGTCCCACCCCCTTCCATGATGTCCGGAAGCCTCATATCCTTATCCCAGTATTCAAGGGCTTTCAAAATATATAGCACAAAGCAGACCTTACCGTTCCCCTCTCCACGGACCAGGTGCCCTCTCCATGGACCAAGTGGCATAGTTCTCCTGGAATAGTTGCTGCTGCTCAAGCATAGTTTAAAGCTTCCCACTTCTGCACCCGGTCACAGGGTTTCTTCTCTGTGGTATTCCCTTCTTCCACACCTGACTCCCAAAGTCAAGTCCGTCCTCCACACCCAGCTAGCTCATGGCCACCAACCAAATGAAACTCTTTGATCTCTCTTCATCTTCCCTCACATAACTAACAAGACCAGGCTTCTGTTAATGCAGATCTCTTTTTAACCCTCTTTTATAGCCTCTGTCACACGCCCTGTCATATAATTATCCTTCTTATCTTCGCAATATCACAATAAATCCTTGAGAGGCAGCTCCGTGTTTAACCGCTAAGTATGCCCCACCTAGGGCTTTCAGCAGGACCTGGGAGGAGTAGCTAAGGCGCCCCAAACTATCAGACGTATGTTTTTAACATAAAAAAAACCTGAGATAATTTTGTATAATCTGGTACACAATTTGCTTTTATACCTTACTGATAAAACGTGGAGAAGTTCCTGAGTCCCCACATTTAGACCTACTTCATCCTTTTTAGTAATTACACGTCATGATTATTGGTTTCTTCTGGTTTACTCCACCATTTCCCCTTTCTGAACAATTAGTTTAGTTTTACTCCATATTACAAACAAAATTGGAGCCGTATCCTTACGTACGCATCTGACATTTAAGGAACAAATTTCAAGCGAGGGAGTTGCTGGACAAAAGGATATGTGCAGCTTACTTTCTAATGAAGTCTACCAAATTACTCTCCAAACAGCTCTGCTAATTTATTTTCTTTTTAAGAATCCCATTAGCCTCTTGGCTAAAGACCCTTTGTGAACTGAGGCACAGCTGCTTTTTTGGAATTTTTCCCTAGGCCGTCTCCTCAGTCTTTACGTGGGGAGGTGGGGGCTGAATTAGTGTTTTGCCCACAAAACCACATCTTTAGCTCCGTCACAGGATTTACTCCACTGCACGGAAGTCGAATTGATGTACCAACCTCCTTTATGAGCCTCTGAGTTTCTTTTTTCTTTTTCTTTTTTAATATGAAATCTGTTGTCAAGTTGGTTTCCATACAACACCCAGTGCTCATCCCAACGGGTGCCCTCCTCAATGCCCATCACCCACTTTCCCCTCCCTCCCACCCCCCATCAACCCTCAGTCGATTCTCAGTTTGTAAGTGGCTTATATACACAATGGAATACTACATGGCAATGAGAAAGAATGACATACGGCCTTTTGTAGCAACATGGATGGAACTGGAGACTGTTATGCTAAGTGAAATAAGTCATACAGAGAAAGACAGATGCCTCTGAGTTTCTTAAAGGCAAGGACCTTTGTTCATTTGTTCATTCTGCAATATCCCTCTGCCCCGTACTTTTAAGAATATCTAGGTCAATGTGTGTGTGTGCGTGTGTGTGTGAGTGTGTGCACATGCATGTGTAGTGAATACCTGCCTTCTGTTTTCTGTTCTCTGTGGTGGAGTGTTGGGGACACAAAGATGGATAAAAGTATTGACAAGCAAAATGTGGAATGACAATAATATGGGGTGAGCGCCAGGGTATAGTGTGGCACAAAAGCATATAGAAAAGGTATCTAAACCAGTCTCATAGTCAGCAAGTCTTGATGAAAGAAGCTGACAAAGCGTGAGTGTGTGTGCACACAGGTGCATGTGTGTGTGTGTGTGTGTGTGTGTGTGAATGTGTGTGTGTTGGGGGTGGGGACCAGAGCAGGGGGAGGGGAGTAGGGAACGAGGTTGGATGCAGCAGCTCTAGGGGTGGAGGAAGGGACCTGGGCAAAACCCCGAGGCTCGTGGCCACTGATTTCCTGCTTCTGACGTTCTCCCTCTCCTTTTAGAAAGAGTGACCGGGATGCTTGGCCCCAAATCTTGGTCATTTGGCCTTTTTCCCGTAAGTGATTGGAAACTGCTGCCTCTTTAGCCCAGCAGTCTGGTAAAAACTCAGCTGTAAGACCCTGACAGCCAGGGCGCTTCTCCTGCACAGCCTGAGCACGCTGTCCTTGCGCTGACCGGACGTCTGCATCTGAGTCCTGTAGTTAGCAGGTCAGGGGAAGGTTTCTCATCCGACAGAGCTGGATTTGTAGCCCCTCTGCTCCTTTCGCCTACCGTGGTACCGGGGCCAGGCTGTAATGTTGAGCCTCCATTTTCTCATCTGAAAAATGGGCATAACTGTGTCTACCTCGTAGCACTGCACAGAAACGAGAATAAAAGAAGAGAGTATATGTGGTAGGTGCTAAACTCAGCTCCTGGCATCTAATACACACATCGTTAACAGGAACTATGCCTATTGACTTTCAGACCCCCTGACGACCCCTTGACTTTGGTGCCATCAGTTGATTCAGCCTTCTCACTTGACAGATTGGGGACCAGACTGAGACCCAGGGAGGGACAGTCACACAGAGGTGCGAGGGCCAGGACGGGGCTCTCCTTCCTCTGGGCCCAGGGCATGTTCGCTGCCCCATGGTGGTTACCCCAGCTGGGGCATCTGGACCTCCCGTCCTTGACCCAGTGAGATCTTTCCCAAGGCCCTGCTTTGGCGAGAAGTCAGCCCTGTTTCCTTTCCTGCGCGGACCGAATGCAATTTTCTTCCTCTCCTCTTCTTCCCCAGTCACATGTAGCTTTATCTTCTCCATTGTTCTCCCTTCCGCCCTGCTTCAAGCCCTCCTCTGCTGCTGCAGATACTGTTTGATCCCCCCCAATCATTTTACTTCTTTCCTGCAGGGCTCACCACACGTTGTGCATTTCCTTTTCTTAGGCTCAGACACCGGGAAGTTTGCACTTAGCAGCAACTCAGTCCAAGGGGCTGCATATACAACCTCTTCCCTGCGGTAGGTTTCCTGAGCACCACAGCTAACAGAACTTCCCACGTCTTCCCTGTGTTTAATATCAGTAATTAATTTAGCGTTTGAAATGCGCCGGGTTAGTGCCAACCACTTTGCAGATATGAACTCGTTTGTTCCTCTTAACAACCCCATGAGATTGTGAGGTCCTAACGTCAACAACTCCAACTTACCGATGAGGAAATCGAGACACAAGGAGAGTCAGTAACTTGCCCAGGGTCTTACAGCTACGAATCAGAGGGAGCAGGGCTTCAAACCAAGCAGTTGGCTCCAGAGTCGCTCCAGAGCTCCTCAGAGGATCAGGCCATCAGGCTGGGCCTGGGTCACTGCCTGAAGCCACACACTCACTTTGCTTCTCCCCTCCGTGGCTGGTTTCTCTTCCTTCCTCCATCAATCACCTGCACACAAACCCTCAGCGCAGCGATGCTAAGAAATCCAACCTAAGACATTTCCCAAACATCCATCTCAGAGGTTACACCACTATTCGTAGCTTGATGTATACGAAAGATTCTGTTTCCCTGTTGGATCAATTTATTCATTTAAAAGGCCGCCTTTGGGGAAATGAATAAAATGTCCTGAAATTAAAGCTGTGCTGGAAAATCTAGGGCGATGATGATGACGATGATAAACACTTCTTTTGGAAACTCTGCGCTAAGTTCCTTAAATGCATTATTTCATTTAACCATCAAAGGATCCTCTGCCAGAACTGCTATGCAGGGAACACTTCCAGTGTTCCAGCCACTGGCAGACACATCCCCCCAGATCTCTTTATCTCCTAATCCCTATGCCATCCTAACTTCCATTTTCTTGTCCAGTCGAAACCCCAAGTTCGATATAGCCATATCTGAACCCATCACCCCAACCTGTCTGAACAACATTCCGGCCACTGATCTACTCGTCCGGTCCCTGATGGGCGACGGCCCTGACTCCTTTGGCTCAACTCCCCAACCCACAGCCAGTCCGAGTACGGCTGATCTGTTCCAGTGTCATGTCTCTTGGTTCTCTCCCTTCCTTTCCAAGTCCAGTTCTTCATGCATTCTTTCTATTCCCTCCTCAACCATCCCAGAGATTTGATCCTCATTTTGCAAAGAACCAGCCTGAGGTCCAGAGGGCTTAAGCACACTGCCTGACGCCCTCGGGGGGTTAAAGACGGAATTGGAACCCCAGATCCCATCTCTTCCCAAACCCGTGCTTTTCCTATCACATCAAGGGGTCTCATGAGCACCAGCCTGGGGCTGAGATTCCTCGAGGTGGAATACGAAATTCTTTTAAATCCTTCAGTAACACCACATTAAACACAGAGTACCGCCTACGAGTTGCTCCCTTTTCAATTTTCTTTCCGTCTTTTAAAGTAGATGGAGGAAGTCCCCTCTGGTGCTAGAATACCATCAATATCTCCCCAACACTTGCTAATCTTCCTTTTCAATCAGAGAAGAGCAAGCTTGGGGCTCAGAACCTTGGCAGACGACAATGTCTAGCTAGAATTTATTACCGTTGTTTTGTTTTCATGGTTACCTTCTATTTGTGGCAGATGACATGGGTTTTCATGTGCAGTAGTGGCAGCCATACAACATTTTCTTCGAAAACAAATGTGTTTGAGTTTTAGAAATAAGTCACCGTCAAAAAAAGTATTGAGTAAATCATGGCACACCAGCTGCTCGGAATAGCGGGAATCACAGCGGTGAAATATGGGGCTGACGGGATGGAAGATGGGGCCCCGTCGTTTTCGGGGGCATTGACAGGTTTTGCTTGCCAGCTCCTCCCTGGCTTCAGAGTCAAGAACTCAACTCCTCAATGACCCTCTGCGTGCCTCCTTCCCACAACAGGCTTACTCAGCTTAGAACAGAAGGGCCTCAGATGTCACCTAGGCCACCTTCCCATGTCATGGATGAATATTGAGGCACAAAGAAAGCAGGGGACTTGATTAAGGCTGTTTATAGCAGGATAGCTGTTGTGGGACCAGAGTCTGGGCCTCCCGGTCCCCCATCCGTGTGCCCTCCTCTGCGCCCAACTGTTTGTACCACATAGAAGCGTTCGTCGTCACACAATGTTCATTCCCACATCGGCGGGAGACTGCATGCAACGCCACTCAGATTCAGCAAAAGAATCAAGGCCTATGCCCTGATGCATCTTTTACATGGTATGTAGCAACTGAACCTCTCTCTTACATCTCTAGGAGGGTAATAGCTATGTACCGTTCTTGGGAGAATTGGTAAGAACAGTCACTCAATTTTCTGTAGGGTTCAATTCTCTTGCAAAGCCCCAACTGAGAAAAGCTGCTAGAGTTGAGTTTCTTTGAATGACTGATGGTCTGCAGGCCAAGGAGTCCTTCATAGGACCAACTGAAGTCTCTCCTGCTTTAATTGAAGCCAGCTCCCTTTGTTCAGTCCCCCCGAGAGGCGGAGAATTTATTAGCATGTATCTCATAAAAGGCCAGCATAGCAGGAAATTAAATTCATCTGGTCTAATCAGCTGTTCTGAAAGCTTTGCTGGTTGCTCTGCTTGCTCTGCGGTTGCCAAGGTGACTGCAAATTGATTATTTGAGCACTTGTTCCAGGATCATTCCAGGTATTGATGTTAAGTTTAGACATCAGCAGTCCCAAGTAAGAATAGAAGGGATCTGCCATGATGGTAAAGGAGACTCCAGACCCGAGAGAACAAGGGATATTTAAGCTGAAGAGAAGGCTCAGGAGAATTCCAAGGGATTCCCCCAAAAGCTTTGAGGACAGTCTTGGGGAAGAGAGAGGAGACTTGTTTTGAGTGGCCTCAAGGGGGCAGACTTAAAATCCACAGGCAGGAGCTGTACAGGATCTCAGGTCACTATCTGGACAGTCGAAACAGACAGTGGCAGAAGGATCTGGTGAGTTTGCCCTCACGAGAGCCGTCTGAGAGTTCTGGTGGATGCATCGTATAAGGAGCTGACCAGGCTGTAGGACGCTGCATTCAAAAACCACGAACATTCCACCCAGTTCTATAACTCAGTGGCAATGGTAATTTTCAGAGTCATTTCTCTTTCCAAGGAACCAAGTTTTTGTTCCTGCTTTCATTCGTTTTCCCAGCAATTCAAATTAAAGACAAATGACTCATGATCCACATTCAACGTGTCCTTTCACACATAGGATCTAATAAGTGTGCATTCTACATGTACATTTTGATTCAAAAATAAGCAAACGGTAGGAGTCATCTCTTTTCCAAGGGAGCACACTAAATACTTTACATGCATTTAATCTCATTTAATGCAAATGGATGCTATACAGAGATAATATTACAGACAGACATTTAAGATCCTTATTTTGAAAGAAATCTACAGATGTTCCGATTCTGTGTCTCCCTCTCTCTCTGCCCCTCCCCCG
Source organism: Panthera tigris (assembly GCF_018350195.1). NCBI lineage: Eukaryota > Metazoa > Chordata > Mammalia > Carnivora > Felidae > Panthera > Panthera tigris. Next base: position 196,681,030 of record NC_056660.1, on the reverse strand, counting down.
TTCATGCTCTGTCTCTCTCTGTCTCAAAAATAAATAAACGTAAAAAAAAAAAAAAAAGGGGGCACCTGGGTGGCTCGGTCGGTTAAGCGTCCGACTTCAGCTCAGGTCACAATCTCGCGGTCCGTGGGTTCGAGCCCCGCGTCGGGCTCTGGGCTGATGGCTTGGAGCTTGGAGCCTGCTTCCGATTCTGTGTCTCCCTCTCTCTCTGCCCCTCCCCCGTTCATGCTCTGTCTCTCTCTGTCTCAAAAATAAATAAATGTAAAAAAAAAAATTTAAAAAAAAGAAATCTACAGATGTTTCTCTGCTCAGCGGATCATAACGATGGAAGGAATCTCATCTAAACCAAGAACAGGATAAGATTTTCCTCAACTGTCCCGCTAATGGTGTCAGGACCTTCTCAGGCACCACAAAACCTTACTCCTATTCAAATATTTGTTCAGTAAAACAAAAGGTGTTTTCTTTTTTTTTTTTTTTTTTTCTGTTTGGCAAGCAGGAAATGACAAATCGGTGTCTTAAGGGATTGACAAAATATGTAATTAGACACTATCAATCACTATGAAAGAGCTTGCTTTTTTCTTCCATCAGATAAAGGTGCATTTAGTCTACTAAGAACTTCCAAGACCAGCTGAAGCATTACGTGTCTAAGTTCACCAGCCCAGCAAGCGGGGCCAATCAAAGTCCTCTGATGACAAATGAAGGGACAGCATTGGGCAGTGAAGAGATATAAGGATGCCGTAGCTTCCCTGGCGCCTTCCCCTTGACAGTTCATATTTCTACACTTTACCTTCTTCATTTGTAAACTGGAGGAGGTGGGGGGAAATGAACTAAATGATCTGTTCCCCTCTTTCCCAATATAACTCTCTCTCCACCTGTAATTCTAAAAGGAGGTCAGGAGAAGACTCTTGGGGTGAAGACAGCATCTTGAAATTTCTACTGACTTGATGAGGCAGCAGAGAGGAAAAGAGAGGGGGTGGGGAGAGAGAGGGGCAGGGAGGGAGAAAGTAATGGGGGTAGAGAGGGAGGGAAGGAGAGACTGTCCATTTGGGAAAGCCAATGCGTAAAGGCTGGAAGCTCCTCCTTGACCTGAACAGTCTTGCCTCCTTGATTTAGTGTTTGTGGGCTTTTTAAAAGGGGTTTCCCAAAATATTCAAAGTTAAACTTTTAAGTGACTCATTTGTATATCTCCTTGATCAATTCGTGTTTGCCCTGAAAGGGCTTTCTTTGTTCTTTGGTTGTTGTTGTTGTTGTTGTTGTTACGGGAAGGTTAAACAATACGCTTATTTATTCCATAGCTTTACAAACAGGAAGGAGGTTTAGTGGCTTAGTTCCACAATTCGGGCTAGATGTATATTTAAAGAAACTGTGTTGCATAACAGACACTGCCTCTTCCTAAAATGCATCATACCAGAGCCAATTTTGGAAAACACAAATATGGGGTGGGTATATTTTGGACACTATGGGAACGTAATAGATCTTTAATTAATATTTGTGCCTTTCATGGGAAATATTTGCTTTTTAAGGCATCAGTCTCGCAAAAACAATTTCTGGCTAGTAAAGGAAGTTAAAGGGGGCATGCAGGTTGCATTTTGTTTCTGCGTTTTTACTTCTACTACAGTCAACACCCACGTTACATTTGTCCTTAAGTATTTGATGGTTCTATTAGAGGACACGAATAACATATTCCAAACTACTAAGTGATTTATACACATTTCATTTATAACCCCTATTTGTGTGGCATATACAGGTGCACAAGCCCTTTCACATCTATTATTATATACTCAGTTCACACTCGGCCCAATGAAAGTGACTTTATTTCCCACTTAGGGATGGAAGAAGTTAGGGTCCATCTTTTTGACATGCCTAAGGAAAGTGAGCTAGAACGCGCTATAGCAGGGGATCTGGAACCTGCCTATTCCAATTCTGGCTAGAGTCCCTCTTGCCTAGCCTCCATGCGTCTCTGCTTGTGAGGCCACAGTGCACTGGAAGGATTAAAAGATGAGCTATAGAGTCAAGACCTCGATTCACCTCCTGCCTCTGGCATCGCAGGGCCCTGTGCTCCTGGGCAAGCTATTTGCTTCTTTGGGCCCCATTTGTGAATTAAGCTAAAAATAGTACTCTCCCCACCATGGGACTGTGGGAAGGATTAGATGGAATCATGCATGAAAAGCACATAGCAGAATGTTCCCTAAATGTTAGCCATTGTTATGTTATTATGTAATCTGCAAAGCATGTTTGGTTACACTGCATGAAATGCTTTCAGTCTTTCAAAGACACTACTAATACATGTGAAGTCAAACCCTGAAAATTAATTTCCTTTTAACAGTAAAGTCCTATGCCAGATGCAAAGGATAATATTTCATGGACAAAGACCCCAGTCTGAAGACTTAAGTCTGACTTTTTTTTTTTATTTAAAGGAGAAATTATCTTGTTTCCTGTGGTTTCATAACTTTCTTAACGTTAACACATTCGAATAGTCGGATCTATATGAAATTGTCACTTTTCAAGTCAGAAACCGCAGGATAGTGGGCAATCTCAGATGGCTCAACCCCACAGATCAACTGCCCAGCAGATGAAAGGATTTTTCTAGTTGCCATGGAATTGCTGAAGATGAGGTTGAAAGGAAAACTATTCCATGTTGAACTCCTCTCCATCCCCACAGATAACGAGGGAGTGATGCCACGCTCCCAAGAATTACAAATTTAAGTGCACGACCTTCTCCTTCCGGCCGCAAACGCACACGGGCATACCCCAGCTCCGGCTCCAAACGAAACCCAAAGGGTGAAATTATATGTCCCAATGCCTGCAAATTCCCAAGGAGGGCACCAAAAGTACTTGACAGTGAGTGTGCTGAGGAAATCGGGCAGCTGTTCAAGTCACCCCCTGTGGTCCTGCCAAATGTTTGAAAGGGAATGTGCCCTGTGCGTGCGTGCGTGTGTGTGTGTGTCGCGGGGAGTGGGTGCACGAAGGAGGGGTCAGGAGTACCTGGATGGGGACGTCCGAGTCTGTGGCGCTCTGCTTGCCGCCAAGTGAGCGTTGTGTGTTGTTTACTTCTTTCTGTGTGTGTGCCCTATGCCTTTGTGCTTCTGGGCGCTTCTGTGTTTGTTTCTTGGCCCCGTCTCTGTTGGGCAGGGGTGACTGTGTGCCTGTGGCTTTCCGTGTGTGCGCGCGCGCGCGCGCGAGCGTGCTTGTGGGTGCGCTGGACGGGCGTGTCTCCGTGTCAGTGGCTGTGGTTCCGTATAAGTCTGAGCATGTCCGTCGGGGTGCATGTGTGCCTGTCCGTGCGTGTCGGGGTGGGCACTGTCGTCTCTGTTGCCTAATGTGGGGGAGAGGCCGCCCAGGGGCCCGGGTCAGACAGGTAGCAGCCCCCAAAGAGCCCCAAGCTCCCGGATCGGATGGTGCCCACGCCAGCCCCTGCTGCAGGCCTCCGGGGGCAGCCAGGGAGCAGGCAGGGAGAGGTGGCCCGCCCACCGCAGGGGAGCAGCTGGGCCCCGCCCGGGCCAGCCCCGGGAGGGGACGGGCGAGGGGAGGGGAGGGGAGGGGAGGGGAGGGGAGGGGAGGGGAGGGCGGGAAGGGGACCCGGCCTCGCCCCTTTGGGGCTGCCCGCCCGCCATTGGCGGAAAGTTGCCGCACGTCACCGCGAGGGCAGTCCCCTAAAGTCCTGTGCACATAACTGGCAGCGCGCAATCCGGGGCGGCTTCTCCAGAGCGCAGGCTGGGTCCGACGCGCCCGGGGAGCCCAGAGCACCCTACAGGCTGAGTGCAGGACGCGCCCCCCAGCACAGCCACCCCACGGCCCCTGGATGAGGCTTCCCGGCGTCCGCTCGCTGCCCGCAGCGCCGCGCCGGAGGTCCGCCCGCTGAGGCGCGGCCGGTGCGCCGGCAGCCAGTGCGCTCACCTGCCAACCTGCGCGCCATGGGGCAGCCCGGGAACCGCAGCGTCTTCTTGCTGGCGCCCAACGGAAGCCACGCGCCGGACCAGGACGGCACGCAGGAACGAAACGACGCGTGGGTGGTGGGCATGGGCATCGTCATGTCGCTCATCGTCCTGGCCATCGTGTTTGGAAACGTGCTGGTCATCACGGCCATCGCCAAATTCGAGCGTCTGCAGACGGTCACCAACTACTTCATCACCTCCCTGGCCTGTGCTGACCTGGTCATGGGCCTGGCGGTGGTGCCCTTTGGGGCCAGCCACATCCTCATGAAAATGTGGACCTTTGGCAACTTCTGGTGTGAGTTTTGGACTTCCATTGACGTGCTGTGTGTCACGGCCAGCATTGAGACCCTGTGCGTGATCGCCGTGGATCGCTACTTTGCTATCACGTCGCCCTTCAAGTACCAGAGCCTGCTGACCAAGAATAAGGCCCGGGTGGTCATTTTGATGGTGTGGATCGTGTCAGGGCTTACCTCCTTCTTGCCCATCCAGATGCACTGGTACCGGGCCACCCACCAGGAAGCCATCAACTGTTATGCCAAGGAGACCTGCTGTGACTTCTTCACGAACCAAGCTTATGCCATTGCCTCCTCCATTGTGTCCTTCTACCTACCCCTGGTGGTCATGGTCTTTGTCTACTCCAGGGTCTTTCAGGTGGCCCAAAGGCAGCTCCAGAAGATCGACAAATCTGAGGGCCGCTTCCACGCCCAAAATCTCAGCCAAGTGGAGCAGGATGGGCGGAGCGGGCATGGACATCGCAGGGCCTCCAAGTTCTGCTTGAAGGAGCACAAGGCCTTGAAGACTTTGGGCATCATCATGGGCACGTTCACCCTGTGCTGGCTACCCTTCTTCATCGTCAACATAGTGCACGTGATCCAGGATAACCTCATCCCTAAGGAAGTTTACATCCTCCTAAACTGGGTGGGCTACGTCAACTCTGCTTTCAATCCCCTTATCTATTGCCGGAGCCCAGACTTCAGGATTGCCTTCCAGGAGCTTCTGTGCCTGCGCAGGTCTTCTCTGAAGGCCTATGGGAATGGCTACTCCAACAACAGTAACAGCAGAACAGACTATACCGGGGAACACAGCGGAGGTCCCCTGGGGCAGGAGAAAGACAGCGAAGTGCTGTGTGAGGACCCCCCAGGCACGGAAAACCTTGCAAACCGTCAAGGTACTGTGCCTAACGATAGCATTGATTCACAAGGGCAGAACGGTAGCACAAACGACTCACTGTTGTAAGGCGGGTTTTTCTACTTTTTATGACCCCCCCCCCAACCAAACACTAAACAGACTATTTAACTTGAGTGTAATAAACTTAGAATAAAATTGTATAGAGATGTGCAGGAGGAAGGACAGCCTTCTGCCTTTTTTTTTTATTATTATTATTTTTTTAAGCTGTAACAAAGAGAAAACACATTCGAGTGATTGTTTCTTGTCCAGTTCAGTTCCTTTTTGCATGGAACGTGTTAAGTTTGTGTCTGAAGGGCTTCGGTCCCAGAGGACCTGGGGCTGCTCTGTTTTGATGACTTTTCCGTGGATCTACCTCATTGGTCAAGTATTAGGGGTAATATATATTGCTGCTGGTAATTTGTATCCGAAGGAGTCCTTCCTTCCTGCACCCTTGCACTGGAGGATCTTGAGTATTTCGGACCTTTCAGCTGTGAACGTGGACTCTCCCCACTCCTCTTATTTGCTCAAACAGGGTGTCGTAGGCAGAGATTGGAGGGGCAGGCTTCAGTTGTTTTCCTGAGCAAAGTCTAAAGTTTACAGTAAATAAATTGTTTGACCATGACTTCATTGCACCTGTTTCTCCAAAAACCCTTGACTGGAGTGTGGTCGCCTCCCCCGCTGGAAACCGCAGGTAACTATTTGTAATAACTGCCCAGGGACTTAATATGGAATGATTCGAGAATGGCATGCACTGATTGCTTAACCCTTTCTTTTGCCTTTGAATCTGCCGCTGCAAACCTGTAGCCCTCCCAGTGCCAGCTCCTCAAAGCAGTTCTCCCTGCTGACAGCACAGCTTGTCTCGCTGGTCCTGTGGTGATCATTCTGTGTTGTTACATCAGAAACACTGACTCATAGAAACCGAGTTACGGACATCTGTTTCGTCCCTCCGTGCACCCTCACCACCCACCTTTCAGTTCCAGTAGCTGCTTATGTTATGTATTCGCTGCATCTTATAGGGGAGGTGTTTGTACTGCATCGGGGTTTGGCATTTTAAAGATAAAGGAGGGAGTTCTTAGGAAAAAGCTACTCAAACACAGCCCTGTAATTCCAAAGAAAACTGAGAGGGTATTGGTCATAGGGAGAAAACTGGAAAACGCTTAACCGATGAATACCTCATGACCCGGGAAACAGGATTTTAACCCCTTCTCTTTCGTTACTTCTGTCTCTTCCTGCCCGTCCCCCTCTTTGACCTCCTGATTTCAGTATAAAGCAAGATGTCTCAGCCTCGGCACTATTAACATTTTGGGCCAGGTAGTTCCCTGTGGTGGGGGCTGTCCGATGCATCGTCAGCCGTTCAACAGCATCCCCGGCCTCTACCCAGTAGATGCCAGGAGCACCCTCTGAATTGTGACTACCAAAAAGGTCTCCAGACCCTGCCAAATACTCCTTGAGGGGTGAGACCACCCCTGGTTGAGATCCGCAGATATAAGCTTCACAAATCTAAACAGATTTTTAGAGTCTGTCTAATGCAATCGCTTGATTTTGCAAAGCATCCAAGAGGGATTTTCCATGGTTCGCCCAGTTAGTGACAGACCTCAGACCATCGCTCTTCCCTCCAGCCCACCCTGCCTTCCAAACTGGCCTTCCAGCTGCCCTGCCAATGGCTGGATTTGTGCATTGTTTGTTTGGTCGGGTTTATCAATGGAGGTGAAGCCGGGGAGTCTAAGACGGCCTTTTCGTGGAGAGATTCTAATACCCTTAAGAGAGAGGCACATGAGGGAAAATCACAAAAGTAAACACATTTCTTCTCCCACCCCCTTTCTATTTTTGCACCGTGTGTCTGAGCCAGAGCTTGGCCCAGGTTTGACGGAGAGGACCGTCCTCCCTGGCAACGCCAGCCTGGGGAGGATCAGCCTCCATGTTCGTTGCCATTTCACCCGCTCACCAAGCTGACTCCACTTCTGTCTTCCCTTCTGTCCCAGCCAAGATCCCCAACCAGAAAAGCATTGGCTTCCTCTGCCTCCTGTCAGCTCAGTGCTGGGTGTCCGGGTGCACACTCAGCTCTCGGGAGAAAGTTAGGTGCCCAAGGTTTTGAAACGTGCCATAGCCAGTTGGAGAGTGTGTGCCCTTCGGCACTTTCGCTTCTCCAAGGGCTTTCATGCCGGTTGTCACATTCTCCTCCTGCTCGGGGGCCCACACCCAGAGGGGCAGGCAGCTTCTCCAGCATATCTTCACCCTTCCGGTAGCCTCACAGCATCTTGGACTTGAAAGAGTCCACAGAAAGCATTTGGCATCCAAAGAGATGAAAACCTGGGAGGGGGAATGGCCTGTCCAAGGTAAGAAGCCAAGGATGTCAGAGACGGGGCTATGGCCGGGGAGCCTGGCTGTCACCTGTTATTCCGGGAGCTGATGTGCTCTCTCCACCGCATTGTCATTGACTTCTGCATTCACCCTCTGTTGTGGAAGCTTCGCCCTGGGGCTGTCCCCTAACCAATTCATTCCGGTGGATGTTCTTATTGCTTTTGGGTCCTTAGCACAAAAATCAGGCAATGACCGAATAATCTGTGGTGGGGACAAGAGAAAGAATTGTTCTTTTCCTCAGCAAGAGTCCACTAGGACACCCTCAGCATTTAGGGGGAAGATACAAGAGTCCTTAAGCCACCGGGAATTTCAAGCCACTCCAGGTAGAGATTTCAGGTAGAAAAAAAAAAAAAAAATGTTGTAAACTTTTCTGTCATCGTTGTAAGTCCCGTGGACAATAAACGTTGTTAACCAAAAAGAAAAAAAAAATGTTGTATATATATTCTTTGGGTTACAGAAGCATCTAATGCAATTTCCGTGAAAACTCCAGTATGAGGGGGTTTAGCCATCTCTGCGTTCCTTCAGGAATCCTTCAAATCCAAGAGCTTTGATCAGCGTTAAGGGTCTTGACAAGCAAGAGCATTTTTGGCATGCCTCAATCCCTTGCTTCCCGTCTCCTTTTGTTTTGTTTTTGTTTTTGTTTTTTTTTTTGGTGGGGAGATAGGCGTCTGTCAGTGCCCCTCTGTCCCTCTTGCTGACAGGTTGGTTACATAAGGTTTGTGTTGGATTCATGATCGTGAAGTTTTCTTTGCCTGGACAGCAAGTTCTCAGAGTCTGTCAGATGAGAACCTTATCCTGAGATGCAAGCTGACAGGTGTGCAAAGTGGCAGGCCAGGGTGGGCCTCCCCACTGAGGTCATTATTGGGGGAAGGAGCCTGGGGAAGAGGGAGCTTGGAAGCATAGGAACTGTTGTTACATGATGCTCAGAATAGTTCTGGCCAGGGGCGCCTGGGTGGCTCAGTCGGTTGAGCATCCGACTTCGACTCAGGTCCTGATCTCACGGCTCGTGGGTTCGAGCCCCACGTCGGGCTCTGAGCCGACAGCTCGGAGCCTGGAGCCTGCTTCCGATTCTGTGTCGCCCTCTGTCTCTGCCCTCCCCTTGCTTGCACTCTGTCTTTCTCTCTCTCTCTCTCTCAAGAATAAACACTAAAAGAAAAAAAATTTAAAAAAAAGAATATTTCTGACCCGAAAGAAGCCCAGGCTAGAATCAGGCTAGAATCAGTCGGGGGGTATTTATGGGGCACCTACTGTGTGCAGCGTGAGAAGAGTATAGGCTTCAGTCTCTACCTTCTGTAGCATAAGATGAATAATACTAAACAGATCCCTTTTACGGTGTCTTACTTGAATGAGACGAACAGTGCTGGACACCTTTTCAGGCATTATGTCATCCTGACAGTCCCATGATGTAGGCAACAGAATTGTCCTCTCCTACTAAATGAGACAACTGAGGCTTGAAAAGATTAAGTAACTTCCCAAAGCCGCACAAACTGGCTAGCTGCGGGGTCAGGACTGGAACCCAGGTCCCTGGGAGTCCAAACCCATGCAGACCAGGAAGCGGCACAGAGCAGCTCACAACCCACGCCCAAGTGAGTATAAGAACTAGAAACGCAATACCTCTCGGAAAGAAGAGGGAGCTTGCTGTGGGCTGGGGCAGGGAGGAATGTGCCCTTCGAAGCATGTGACTGCAGGGCTGCTGGGGACTGAGACAGGAAGCCAATCACCCAAGTGTCTAGCTTGTTTCTCTGAGTCTTTGCTTTGTCTTTTCATCGGAGAATCCGGCCAAACTGAAAAAAACAATCTGCAACTTTAAAACGAGCACAGGGTAGAGCAGAAACACAGCCTGCCTCGCGCCCTGGCGGATCCATTTTCGGTTCCGATGTTGGGAAGTTCGAAATTTGGTGGGCAGCTGGGCCTCGTGGAAAGTGTCGCAGGCGTAGGGGGGGCCCTGTAGGGGCGCTGCTCATCAGGAACTAGCATCCTCGGGGACGGGGGTGGGGGGGAGATGATCTTCTGATAGCAGAGAGCGAGGAAGGTGAATGAGACTTGGAATGAGACCTTTCACTGACAGCATAACGTCCACTAATTTCAGCCCTGTGCTACCCTCCTTCTCTGACAGTGCAAATATAATATGAAGGAGGCATTTTTGAAATACCTAAGAGAACAAACTTCCCAAGGGCTTGAGAAATACTGGTGTCTTATGAATAATAGGAGGCAGGGTGAGGCAAAAAGAACCCTGCGCTGGGATTTGTGCAGCTAGGTTTCAGGTCTCAACTCCACCTTTCTCTCTCTCTCTCTCTCTCTCTCAGTCTCATTCTCTCTGTCTCACGTTGGGTCAGGCAGTTTTCCTCAGTGGACCTCGGTTTGCACCTGTGTAAAATAATGAGACCCGTGCAGGTGGTTTTCAGCTGTGCTCAGGTATGAGTTTATATAGCCATTAATTTGAAGCCAATTAGAGACAGTCGTTTATATTTCTAATTAGAGTTGATGACATTTGTCATGTAAATAATGGTTGCATATCCTGGGGGTGATCAGCTGGCAGAGGAGAATGCTGTGAAGACATTTCTGATGCATGATAACTGCCTTCGAATATTTAAGGACCGTCTGGGGAAAAGGAGGGTATCAATTTTATATGAATACCAGGAAGCAAACTGAAGCTTCAAGGAAGGTAGATTCCCAGCTCAGATGAAAACAACAAAACAAAACAAAAAACCACAACACTTTGAAATAGTTTGTCTATCTGAACAGTGAGCCTCCTGTCATTGGGAGCATTCAAGAGAAGCCCGAATAAAGCTCTGTGTGGGATGAAGCACAAAGGGTTCCTGCGCCGAACAGGAGCTGGACGAAGCTCCTTCCAAATCTGTGCCTCTGTGTCCTTGAAAACAATAGACCTGAATGTTCTTAAAAAGTATTCAGACCGTTCCCTAATTCCAGCTGGCCTTCTCCCCAATTCCTCTGGATTTCGGAGGTTTCACTGCATTCCTAAACAGGAAACCTCCGGGGGAAATCAGGATCTCAACAGTCCTTGGCCATGGGGGGAAATCCAGAAATAGAGAAATAAGGTTAAGCAGTTTTCCAAACTATTAGACCTTTTCATCGGCTGCTCTTCCCATGCCTTTTGCAAATGACCTACTAACTCCCAGAGAGGGAATAACGAGGGCCGCAAAGTCCTCTCTGCAAAGGCAATTACATACTTCTCCACCCTCAGAATCAGTGCACTTCCTGTGGTTTTTCCGTCACCCTCACAGGGCGGGAAGGAAGGGAGGCAGGTCCTTGGAAAGCACGGAGCACTTCAAAGCCCCTCTGGTCCAAGAGCCTAGAGACCTGGAGTCCCTCACGGCCCGGCCACGAACCAGCTTGGCAAGCTCGGGCAGGGTCACTTTTCTTCCCTAGGCCTGTTTTCGTCATCTCGAATGAGGGATAGCTTGGTTTCCATGAGTCTTGGGTTTCCCTTTTCCAGAATTCTGAAAGATTTCAGGAAGTGTTCAGTGCTGTCCATCTGGTGGCAAGGCTTTTATTTTAAAAGCACATTTTTTTCCTCATTAAAAAGGTAACAAATGTTCTTTGTAGAACCTTTAAAAATATAGGAAAGCACAAAATGAGATAAATCACGCATAACATTACCACCTAGAGATAGGCATCGTTAAACGTGATGTGGACGCTTCCAGTCTTTGTCCTAAGCATGGCTATACAATGTGTATAAATTTATTTTTAATTTTGTTTAAGTTTATTTATTTATTTATTTTGAGAGAGAGATAGGACAAGTGGGGGAGGGGCAGAGAGAGGGAGACAGAGAATCCCAAGCAGGCTCCGCACTGTCAGCTTGGAGCCCGATGTGGGGCTCGAACTCAGGAAACCGTGAGATTGTGACCCGGGCCGAAACCAGAAGTCGGAGGCCTAACCGACTGAGCCACCCAGGCACCCCTAAATATATTTTTAAATAAAAGTGAAATCGATCATTAATACGACTTTGGACCCACCGAGAGTAATTTTACAAATGCCTCCTTGAATATATTCTATTTATAATATGACCCAGGTATCATAATTGGCCTGGCAACACACAGTGGCCAACAGTTTTCAAACTTTAGGGGCACAAAGGAATCATCACTCCCAGAGCATCTGGATATGGAAATCTGAGCTGGGACCTTCTAGAAGAATCTGCCTTCTAGCAAGTTTCCCCCCGAGGTGTTTCTAACACAGGTGTCCCCGGGATCACATTTTGATGAATAAGTTTACAGAGATAAATTCTCAAAATCAGACAGAATCGCCTCTTCCTTGCTAGTGGGTGAAAAAAAAAAAATTTCCATACTTGTCTCTTTGAAAGCATGCCTTCTGCAGATGGGCTCTAGTCTGCTTTCAGAGCCTAGGGTACTAACCACTGAACTCCTAAGGTTGCATTGTTATATGCCTCTGACCCCACCAGTTGACTTATGTTAAAATAAATCTATTCAAGTTATAGAGTGGCCGATACCGACTATTTGAAAAGTGTAACAGCAGTTGTCTATTTCCTGGAGCACCTCTGGTGATAACAATGGCCCCAGCTCCTGAGTGCTGCTATGAACTCAGCGTCGTGCTTGGCAGTTTTCTTTTTAAAATTTTTTTTTTTTAACGTTTATTTATTTTTGAGACAGAGAGAGACACAGCATGAACAGGGGAGGGGCAGAGAGAGAGGGAAACACAGAATCGGAAGCAGGCTCCAGGCTCTGAGCCATCAGCCCAGAGCCCGACGCGGGGCTCGAACTCGCGGACCGAGAGATCGTGACCTGAGCCGAAGTCGGACGCTTAACCGACCGAGCCACCCAGGCGCCCCCAGTTTTCACGCATGATCTCATGTAGGGCTCTCGGTGACCCTACAAAATGGGGACCATCATGTCTGTCCCCATGTTAGAAATAAGGAAGCGGAGCCTTGAAAGGGTTCCCCCAGTTGCCAAAGATTGCCCAACTCACTGGAATGACGCGTATTCTGAACCAGAGCCCCTGTGCTTTACCACTAGGATAGGCCATCGTTCCCCCTTTGGGGGTCACGTGAGGGACAAGTGGGGAAATGATGGTGCTAAGAAATTTTTCATGGGTGCACTTTGTTTCACTCTGCGGGGATTCTATTCGTGTGCCCTGATTAACGTCTGAGCCTTGTGACTCGGAGACAAGCCCGTGTCATCGAAGGTCAGCTGTGGCTAAGTATCAGCTGGGAAACCAGATTGCCCTGAGGGTGGGCCGCACACTACATCTTGCACCCGTATTCAGGCAGTTTGAGTGAGCTTCCCCCCACCCAGGTAGGAAGCAGAGGTGGGCTCTTGGCCCCAGCCCATCAGTTGGCACTGAGTCAATCCTGACCATCATGGCAGGAAGCCCTTGACAGCTGGATTTGGGGCGCTTTCCCCGCCTCTCTGCCCAGGTTTCACATTGGAGAATAGCCACGGGGGATGGGCACTGAGCAAGCCCGTAACATCCTTAGTGAACTAAGAAGCCCCAGGCTCCGAGAGGTGGGGTTGGTGACAAGGTAGCACAGGGGCCGGGAGAGGACCGTCTCTCCCGGCTTGCGTTATAATCACTTTTCCAGTGCTGAGAGGGGAAGGCTGCAGTTTCTGAATAGAGTCCCTTCACCAGGAAGAGAAAACAGTTTTTAAAATCACAACAGCAATACTCATGACAAAGCAAAATTGGAGTCCTAGGGAGCTTTTGCTTTCTTTTCAATTACAGCTGCCTTTGTCTGCAAAGTTTTCTTCCTTGTCCCCATTCTGTCTCTGTCCTACTGTCTGGGGTTGGTCTTGTTAAAGTCCCATCAGATGCTCCGAAACATTGCAGACAACCCTGACAATCTGTTTGGTGTTTTGCTTTGTTTGAGAGGTACCCACAGTTCTCCTGAGATGCATTGCCAGCCAGCCATAAGCCTGCTCTGCTCACAGCTTCAGACTTCTTTCTTGTTCCAGGTCCCAGTGTTTTCTCCATAATTCCAAATGATCACCTGGTCTCCTCAACCTAACAGAAGTGAGGGTCAGCCTCAAGGGCCTGAGGTGGCCAGCCTCAGAAATCTCTTTCTGTAGGATGGTGGAAGGCCTAATGGTGTCAGTGGAGGTGTGAGTTTCTAGGCACAATTTTATTTTACCGCAGTGGGGGCCCAAAATGATTTGGGGGAACTTCTGAGAAAATGCACATTCCTGACCGTAGTCCCTGAGATTCTGATCTCATGGGACTGCGGTCGGGAGCCGGCAATCTGCATTTTGTCACAAGTTCCCCCAGAGGACCGTGGTGCAGGTGCTGTGAGGCAATTTGGGGACCTAAAGCTGAAATGGCTTCCCTTGCCTACCCTTCCCACGGAAGAACACAAAATGTAGGCATACGAAAGAAAGGATCCTGTCCACTTGCATACATTCACACATACACACAAAAAAAATCATCGTATCAAATAACCGGAATCCTAATTTTCCAACGTTATCAAATAAAACAGTGTAAGTGAAAATAATGTACAAATGATAAAGAAGTAACCTGAATGACAATAAAATGCCTTGAGCAATTAGGCACTTCATTAAAAATGTACTTGTGACAACATGACATCTACACAGTTATACCCCCAAAAAGCATCACTGTTACCTAGTCCCAAACCCTCTGCATGTAGCCTGGGAGGTAGTGGCACAGGAAGAAAAGGAATTTTGCTGCAGTGATAGACTCCCAGTCCAGTGCTCCTTCCTCCCTGACACCATGCCCTGGTTAAGTCAAATCGTACCAAGGTCTATATGAATCAATTTGCCTAATGTACATAAACCCTCCTACTTAGAAATCTGACGGGGGTCCCACCCAGCTGCAGAGAAGGGTATGATTCATACATATTCACACATATACCTCCACAGATGGACACACCCAAATAAATACACACACACACACACACACACACACACACACACAGACTTTAACCCTGATGCCTATACCTATATCCACACAAATACATATACGCTCGTTTCCACATAGCTATGTGGCCACAACTAGGTTCTTTCGTGTATACCCCCATAAGAATACATCCACACGGGGGCGCCTGGGTGGCTCAGTCGGTTAAGCGTCCGACTTCGGCTCAGGTCATGACCTCACGGTCCGTGAGTTCGAGCCCCGCGTCGGGCTCTGGGCTGACAGCTCAGAGCCTGGAGACTGCTTCAGATTCTGTGTCTCCCTCGCTCTCTGCCCCTCCCCTGTTCATGCTCTGTCTCTCTCTGTCTCAAAAATAAATAAAACATTAAAAAAAGAGAATACATCCACACATACAGGACACAGACATACTCAGACCTAAACCTTAGAGAAATACACACGTGCGATGCCTAAGCACACTTTTGTGTGCTCCAAATGAGCAAAGGCGCCACGTCAGGTAATCACAGTCCCACTGCTCCCCAAGTGGATTCAGGTTCACATGCAGACCCCTTTTCCTTGGTAAGTATATACACCCTTCATTTCATACATCTGTATCGAGTTCCTATTAAGTGCCAGGGATTGTTAGGTGTTGAAGAACACAGTTTATCTTTGCCCTTACTGAGTTTGTGTGTAATGCAAGAGAGAAGTTTTTTAAAATGCATACAAAGTTGCAACTGTGGTATGTGCTAGGGAGGAGGTGTATGGTGTTTTGAGGGCATCTAAGAGCTCTGTAAAGGTTCCCCCAAAGAAGTGAGGTTTCTTTTTTTCTTTCTTAAGTTTATTCATTTACTTTGAGAGAGAGAGAGAGAGAGAGAGAGAGAGAGAGAGAAACAGAGCACATGAGTGGGGAAGGGGCAGAAGGAGAGAGAGAGGAGAGAGAGAATCCCAAGCAGGTCTTGCACTGTCAGCACGGAGCCCCAGTCGAGGCTCAAACTCACCAGCTATGAAATCATGACCTGAGCTGAAACCAAAAACCGGATGCTTAACCGACTGAACCACCCAAGCACCCCAGAAATGAGGTTTCTACTGAACCTTGAGGACTAGCTAGATAATTTCTTGAAAAAGAAAGGAGAGAAGAGTATGCCACTCAGGTAGAAAAGCATGTGCAAATGTCCTGTGATGAGACAAAACCTCATGCACAAGAAGACTGAGCAAAGGTCAGTTTAGTCGGTGTGCAGAGAGGGAGAAGGAAGCGGGGGGCAGGACAGGCCCACAGGAGGCAGCAGGGGCCACACGTGAAGAGACTTTTTAATTAATTTATTTTTTAATGTTTATTTATTTTTGAGGGAGAGACAGAGCGCGCATGGGGGAGGGGCAGAGAGAGAGGGAGACACAGAATCAGAAGCAGGCTCCAGGCTCTGAGCTGTCAGCACAGAGCCCGATGTGGGGCTCGAACTCATGGACGGTGAGATCACGACCTGAGCCAAAGTTGGACGCTTAACGGCTGAGCCACCCAGGTGCCCCCAAACCCTCCGACTTTGGAGCTTTGGGCTATTACACTTGGCCTCACTCCTGGCCTTCCTGCTCTGTTCCCACTCCTCTTGGCTCAGAGCACAAGATGACAAGGTGGGGTTTCTTCCAGAACATGATCATTGACTATTCTTGGCCTGGGCAAGGAGGGGAGGGTGGGCAGGTCGGGTTGCATAAAGATCGCCTTGTGTCCTCCCAGAGCTGTAAGCAGGGCCTCTGCCCAGCTCCAAGCCCGCAGCGCCCTTTGCACAGAGTCGCCAGTAGCAAGAAGTGAATGTAAACGATGGGAAATGCGACGTCTGCAGGTCCCGGCGGGGACAGCGGTAGGACTCCAAGTATATGCATTTCCTAAGTGACCACCGCACTAAATGTGACACTAGAGGAAGAAACAGACAAAGCCCTGCAGGAAAGCCTTTCAAGGCAAGATGTCTGACCGTGTCCCTCACTGCCCGGGCCAGTAAACGCACGTACACGCAGATTTACACATTAACAGATTCTCCTCCGGTGGCTTGAAGCATCTCACAACAGAGGGAGAAGTAGGGGGTAATTCATCAGCCACCACACTCTGCATTATTTTCCCTCCGATGAACTGGATTTACACTGGTATGTGTTTTGCTCCTGCAAAGCCTGCAAGGTCCTTAACCAGAGCCAGTGACAGACTCCAGGGAGATCAATAGGCACATTCATGTCCAATTAAAGGCTCACCTAGAGCCTTACGCCTTAAGGCCATAAAGATGTTCCCAAGTGATTTTTTGGACATTGTGAAGACTCCTACCCACTGAGATCCTATGTTTCCCAGCGTGTGCTCGGAACTGTTTTCTTCTATAATTAAAAAGAATTATATAATGTAACTTGAAGCTCTTTTTATTTTGCTTCAGGCCGCGGAAGCAACGCCCTTCTCCTCTCCCAGTTGGGTGCTCTTTTATGCTGTCCTGGAAGCAGGTACCAGATCCATCAAGTGCCGCAGACCATCTGTGCTCGAGGGGACACCGTGTCCCAACAGTCCCTCACAGTGATCGAGCATTTGGCAGGTCACAAAGGGCTTTTCTCTCCGGCGTCTTACCTAATCCTTACCACTCCAAAACCCTGGCCTGCTTGTTCCCATTTCACAGATAAAAGACTGAGGTTAAAAGATTTGCCTGAGGGCGTGGAGCTACCAGCAGGCAGGCTTGGGACTTGAACTCAGGTCTTCCTACCCACGGTCAGGAAATGACACCAGTTCTACTGTGCTCAGCTACCCCCCTGGGACTCAGGTTCTTTTCCCCGTACTCCTCTGCTTTCTGCGGCACTGTATCAGAAAAATTCAACGTCCACACTCTCCAGCACTGAAGCCCCAGGTGCCAGGCTGCGGACGAGTGACCGCCCGCTCCGGGGACAGTCCCCAGGATGCTTCCGATATTGACAAGCCCCAAGCTTGGGTGAGCTCATGCTGGGAGGGGCCAGCGCTCGGCTTGGCTCTATCAACCGCGGCTTAGAGCAGAAGCTCCAGGCTTTTCGGCTTCCTCGTGGCCGTCACCAGATGCACTTTCCCCAAGTGAGAGCTGTGGGATCACTTACCTGCCCCCCCCCCACCAGGCCCCCGCCCCCGCCCCCAGCAGCTCAGGCCCTGCTGAGGCTGTGCTTGTTCACTCTGCCCGGTCCCTCTTGGATCGGGATGTTTCTGTGGGAAGGCCTGGTGTGATTTGCCCCGATCCCATGCCCATTTGGCACAGCCCAGCCTGCTTCGAAGGGCCAAGCTCCACACCTTGGTAACAACTGCAGAGTCCAGGAAGTATTTCAGCTTCGTGAAAACAGCCTGTGTTTGGCTAAAATGTCCTAGTTTGGTCACAGCAATTAGATGTTCTTGTTTTGCACACACATCTTCCAACAGAACTGCCTTCAGGACAGGTGAACAGTGTTTAATGGGTCTGGGAAAGCCTGAGGTGGAGGGCACATCCCAACCACGAGGAAAGCCCACATGGGCAATCTCTTCCCCTTGGAATGTCAGCTGGTCTGCCTAGCTCTCCAAACAGCATTTGATTCATTCATTCACTCCTTGAAAAGATGTCTGAATACATATAAATGCCAGAGCCCATGCTAGCTACAAGGGATGTCGCTATGGCCGAGACTGACGTGGTGGGTCCCTGCACTTTAGTTTCTTACAGTCTAAATTTTTTTTTTTAACGTTTATTTATTGTTGAGACAGAGAGAGACAGAGCATGAACGGGGGAGGAGCAGAGAGAGAGGGAGACACAGAATCTGAAGCAGGCTCCAGGCTCCGAGCCATCAGCCCAGAGCACTACGCGGGGCTCGAACTCACGGACCGCGAGATCGTGACCTGAGCTGAAGTCGGACGCTTAACCGACTGAGCCACCCAGGCGCCCCTAATTTCTTACAGTCTAATGGGGGAGACAGAAAATGAACGCGGACTTATAAATGATTTTTGGATCAAGTTCATTTTTTTAATGTTTATTTTTGAGAAAGGGAGAGGGTGTAGGGGCAGAGAGAGAGAGGGAGACACAGAATCTGAAGGAGACTCCAGGCTCTGAGCTATCAGCATAGAGCCGGATGTGGGGCTCGAGCCCACGAACCGTGAGATCACGATCTGAGCCGAAGTCGGAGGCTTAACCGATTGAGCCACCCAGGTGCCCCTGATCGAGTTCCTTAACTCTAACACCAGAGAAATTTAAATATGCTTACGAATAAGGGTGAGGGATGGGAAATCGGCTTCTGGATTTTGCTAGGAGGTTCAGGAAGATACCAGGTATCAGGTAGCTGTCAATCTCAGACGGACTTCTAACCATCCATAAAAACATTACTGTCTTCCCTTTAAAAACATCTCAGGGAAAAGTGTAGTTCATGGTGACTTCCGAGGTATCAATGGTCTCTGTCTTGGTACACCTCTGGAATACTATGCCCCGTTCTGAGGGACACACTTTTCAAAGGAAGGGGGACATCTGGGGCCCCTCTAGGCTTGCCAGATTTAGCAAATAAAAATATAGGACATTCCGTCAAATTTAATTTCAGATAGCCAACAAATTCTTTTTTCATATAAACGTGTCCCCAATATTACATGAAACATACTTATCCCCCCCCCAAATCTCATTGTTTATCTAAAATTCAACTTTAACTGGGCTTCTTGTATTGTAATCAGCCTTGCACTAGAGAACAAAGATAGTGAGCAAATCTCAATAATGTGTCTCAAAAGGAATCGTCAGAGGAGCCTGACTTTTCAGCTCGGAGATTTGCGTAGGGAAGCGTTTTCCAAACGGTTTTTCCAAAATAGCAAAAGGGACACTGGGAGGGAAAAGGTCTCGAGGTCAAAAGTTTGGGAAACGCCGCGTGGCCGGTGTTTCCATTTCGGAGTCCGCGCTATGCAGAAGTGTGGTAAACATCCTGAGTAGACTTTCAGGAAGTGTACCTGGTTGACCCGGTTTAACCTATCGTGCCCACAAATGCTATTTGTCTGTTTTGATATGTATATTTTATAGAGGACACCTATTAACATCATGCAAACTTACTGCTCTGCCCAGCACACTTTGGGGAGCACTGGCATGAAAAAGAAAGTTCTCTTCAAATATGCAGCGTGCTGCTGAGCAGGGAGGAAGCAGAGTTAGTCTTTGTAAACCGAGGGGCCGAGCTGCACCCCGTATCCTGGCCCAGTCTAAAGACTAGAACGTCCTAGCAGCGATAGTCGTCCGAAAGGTAATGAGCTCCCTGTCTGGAGAAATTAAAACAGAAATGAAATGGCATCATGGACACTAGAGGAAATTTTTGTCTGGTGCCGGAAATGCTCCAGGGTCTTCTGGGAAAGGCGTGTTCACATAAAACACAGAGGGGCCCCCACCAGCAAACTGACCTTAAAATTATGTCCCAGGTTCTATATTTTTTCTGCGGTCTGAGTCTATCCCTCTTGGATACACTCTTACTGCGTTCCCTTCGCATCTCGGGGTCAAACCTCTCAAGGATATTAGTCCTCTCAAATTAATGATCTCGGCCTCTTTAGAGCCTAGCCAGCTACCTAGGTAGGGGCTTGGCTCTTTGGAACCCCACCTTGAACCTCTGGAAGCGTCTTATAGACCTGGCGAGTAAACTAGAGCTCACAGCTGAGCTTGGTGCCTCCGAAGAGGATGTGGTCTGCAGAAATGTGGCCCCATTCTCCTCCAGGACTGTGAGACTCCTGCAGGCAGTGTCGACAATGTGGTACAGGTCACCACATACCTGAGGTGCTCTGCATAATAGAAGCCAAGAGAGGGTCAGATCCCAACTCCGCCTCCTCCTGGACCTATGACCTGGAGAAAATTGCTTGGCCTCTCCAAGTTGTATTTCCCTGTGTCAAAACAAAACGAAACAAAAACCACCATGAGAATGATGATATCCTGCATCATAAGATCATGAAAATTGGGCGCCTGGGTGGCTCAGTCGGTTAAGTGTCCGACTTCAACTCAGGTCATGGTCTCGTGGTCCGTGAGTTTGAGCCCCGCGTCAGGCTCTTGTGCTGACAGTCAGGAGCCCGGAGCCTGCTTCGGATTCTGTGTCGCCCTCTCTCTCTGCCCCACCCCAACTCGTGCTATCTCTGTCTCTCTAAAACTAAAAGAAAAAAAAAAAGAGCATGAAAATTAAAGGAGCTTAAAAGTACATTCAGAAGACCCAAGAGAGTGCTGGTACAAAGCGGACACCCGTAAATGTTTATTTAGCAGACGACTGTTATTGTTACCACCATGATAACTTCTCAGAGAAGTTAAAAGATTTCTGTAGAATTTCAACAAAGCGTGTGCCAAGATTTCAGGCCCCAGCCAAAGCGATAAGCTGGAAATTGTCAAGATCTCTAGCACCTTCCTTTTGAGAACTCGTGCTTGAGAGTGGAAAGTAATGCATGTGTATTAAAAGTCTCAGTTTTCCTTCCTGCAGGTCTCGGGCCAGTAGAAAGAGCACTGCATTTGGGGGCTAGGAGCCCTGGTTCTTTGTTAAAGTGTCTCCACCTCCTCATCCATTCGGGACTCTGGTCCCCATCCATAAAATAAAGAGTGGGACGACGATTTCTTCTTGGGTTCCATGAGCTGTGCCTTGGAACCGAGGGTGATGAATGCGGCTATGTAAGTAATGGTCCGTGGTACTTAACGAGAGGAAGATCTTGACCAACGGGAGCAATGTGTCCGTATGTGCGTGAGCACACGTGTGTACATGGCAACACGCAGTGGATGCCAGGTGTTTTGAAGTCATTTCGGTTGCCCCCTGCTCTTGCACCTGTCTGTAAGTTTGGTAAATAAAGGGTTAGGTGTAGAATTAGTTGTAAAGGTGAGAGGCAAGCACTGACCTCTGAATGGGGAGAGCTGGGTTCGAGTCCCGGTCCCGACTCCGCTGGAAGAGCCTATTCTCCATCTCCAGGGTGTGACAGTCCCTTCCGTCCCCACCTCTGCCTCCCCATCTTTCACGTGAGTCGGTTGGTTCCAGGATCTCCAAGCTCTGTGTCTCTTGGGAAAGCGTCTCTGATCTATTTCCGCTTGGGTTCGCGTGCCCTCCACCAGATTATCATCATCGGGTGACTCAAGTTTGGCTTATTTCTTTTGTTTGATCTGCTCTCGTTTCATAACAGAAGCTCTACAGCCAATTTTAGCATTTCTTGGATTATGGGAGTGTCGGAATGAAGGTACCAGAGCATTTGTCTCCGTTTTTGCCCAGGATACTCGTCTCCCCCTTCCCCACCCAGCCCACCCGACACTCCCTTCAATTCTGGCACACGCAGAGTCCCGCCTCCTCCCGGGATGAGACACCAAGTGGAGTCTGGTTTTCACATTAGCCGAGAGGAGGCCCTGAAGGCAGAAATCCTTGGCCCGTGAGTCACTTTGTCTCTTTGTGCCTCATTTCCCCCAGTTATAAATAGGTGGAGTCTCACACTTTCTCACCTCCCAGGGCTTGCCCCCACCACCACGGAGGGGTTTTTGTGCAGATGAGGAGTCCCTGTTTCACCGATGGGCTCTCTCCCATATCACAGCCCAGGGGACATTCTCTAGGAAAACAAGGTGTCTCCCTGTCTCTCTGCTTCCACTTTCGGTCCCCTCCAGACTTCCCTTCATTACTGCTTGAGACACAGAACTTTCCAAAACACAGAAGTCAAGCTTTGCTGAAAAGCCTTTAGTGGCTGCCTGTTACCTCCAGGATAAAGACCTCGGCAGGTGAGCTCACAAGAAAGCACAGTGGAAGCTCACCCTGAGATCTAATGACTCGCCCCAACATATACCGGCCTGCAGCACACTCCTTCCCTGGGACCTGTGAGGTGCAAGGCGGTGCCCCGGGAAGAATAAAAGAGGGGACTAAGACTTGGGCCCCATGTTTAAGAAGCTTACATGCTTTTTGAAAAGGTAAACAGGCACACAAAAGCAATGTTTTTATTTTTTAAGACTGGAAGTGCTCTTAGAAGTCACTGACCCGGGTTAAGCGTCTGCCTCTTGCTTTCGGCTCAGGTCATGATCTCGCAGTTCATGAGTTCGAGCCCCGCCTCGGGCTCTGCGCTGACAGCATGGAGCCTGCTTGGGATTCGATCTGTCTGTCTGTCTCTCTCCCTCTCTCTCTCTCTCCCCCTCCCCTGCTTGTTTGCCTCCCGCCTTCGGGATAATAAATAAACTTAAAAAAACAAAACAAAACAAAACAAAACAAATCACTGACCTAGCCCTACCGCCTCACTTCGGAGTTGTGGAAACTGAGGCTCCCTCTGATGGGTCTTCTCTCCTGCCAGATCTTCAGGCTTCTTCGTGTGAGTAGGTCTCAACTGTAAGGGCACCTCCTCAGGGCTGTCCTCCCAGATGTGAGCGCCCCGCTCACTCTCCTCCTTATCCCCCGCTGGTCCACCAGACCACCGTCTGCACTCTTTCCTATTCATCCATGTTTCTTCTTTATCATCTGTGTCCACCCACTAGAGGGGAAGCTGCAAGAGGGCTGGGGCTCACTTCTATCTCTAGTGTCTACAACACAGTGGCTGGCAGTGGACCCGTAAGAAATGTTTGCTAAATGACTCATCAAGCCAATGAGTACATCTTGAAGCAAATTTGAAAATGCAGAATAGTGTAAAGAAACCAGTATAGATTTAACAGAAAATACGATTATGTTAAATTATGGTTTGTATCCTGCTTTTTTTCTCCTATCAGTATAGTGTTTCTACATGCTATGAAGTTATCTTTTAAAATACTATTTTAAATGACGCATAAATTACACATGAAGTATCAAAATTAATTGAAGCATTTCCCTAATCTTGGACACTCACAATTTTTTTTCCCCCTAAGTGATCTACTGTCTCTCTAAACCCTTCTAATAGAAGTTGGCTTTTAAGATGCTTGTGGTAAATCTTCCTTGCAATGAGTAGCTGGGTGGAAGACGTTGCTTTCTTTCCAGGAAATTCAACAGACCAATCCTTACTTTTGTATGTTTTCTGTAGCCTCCTTTGGTTTCCTTGACTTAGTCAATAATCTAGCTGTTAAGCTCAAGACTTGTGGTTAGTACACGGTGGTGATTCTATAACTTCCTGTTGGAAAGATAAACCAGTCTAAGTGTTCACAACTGAGTGGAGTCAATGGGGGAAACAGAGGCCAGACCCCATTACATCTAGTGCCTACTCTTAACTCAGGGACAATTGCCTGATGAGATGAATTAATGCTCAGGGACGGAAGATTCAAGAGTTTCCAAACACCCACAGACTTATAAAATCTCTGTGAACTAAAAAGAACAGTAAAGATCGCTAACACCCTCAAGTGAAGGAGAAGTAAACCAAGATCCAGACGGAATCTTTCGTGAACTAGATCTCGGAAAAGATTTTACAGAACTGGAAGGGACCTTAGCAGTGAACTACTCTAACCTTGTCATTTTTTAAAGATGAAGAAACAGAGGTCCAGACGAGGAAGGGCGTTGTACCAGGTCACCACACCACCAGCTTGTGGCGGGGCTGAGATGAGAACCCACTTCCTCCTCCCTCCCATCCATCGGTCTTTCCACTGCCCCACTCTGTGGGGCCTTGTAAATCGTCAATGCTCAGCAGAGTCTGCCCTTGGGCTCTATTTCCTGGAGTGCTAAGAAATGTCCCCCCTTCATGTAGGTCGGAGCTTTCAGTAAAGCCCTCCCCCCTTTACAGAGCATTGCCTGTGAGCACAGCACCTCAGTGGCGCCAGGCACAAGACAATACGTACAGCTGAACACCCCTTTCTAGTCAGTCCCCACCCCATCCGGCACTGTGTGTCCTCAAAGCGCACGGACCTCTCCTTCCTCCCTCTTACCACATCCCTCCTGCAGTCTGTGAATGTCCATTTCTCCCCGTAGGCTAGTAGCTTCCTGAGACGGAAGCTCTTTCTCCTTCTTTGATTTTTTGCACACTCTGTAGCAAATTAGTGCCTGGCATATCAGAGATGTTCTGTAAGTATTTGTCAAATATATGAATAAAAACTTAGTTTCTATATTAGTTTGCAAGGACTACCATGACAGACTAGCACAGGCTGAGTGCCTTCAATGGCAGATGTCCATTTGTTCACAGTTGCAGGGGCTAGAAGTCCAAGATCAAGAGGCTGGCAAGGTTGGTTTCCTCTGAAGCCATCCTCCTGCTGCCTTTTTTATATTTCTTTATTTTGTAAATGTTTATTTATTTTTGAGAGAGAGAGACAATGCGAGGGAGGAGGGGCGGAGAGAGAGGGAGACACAGAATCTGAAGCAGGCTCCAGGCTCTGAGCTGTCAGCACAGAGCCCGATGCGGGGCTTGAACCCATGAGTTGTGAGATCATGACCTGAGCCCCAAGTCAGATGCTCAACTGACTGAGCCACCCAGGCGCCCCTCCTGCTGCCTCTTCACAGGGTCTTTCCTCTGTGCACCCAAACCCTGCTGTTGTCTCCCCATGTGCCCTAATCTCCTCTTCTCAGAAGGACCCCAGCCAGATTGGGTTAGGGCTCACCCCAATGGCCTCAATTTAACCACTTCCTTAAAAGCCCCACCTCCAAATACAGCCACACTTCAAAGTAGTGGGAGTTCAAGCTCCAGCATAGGAATTTGGGGGAACATAGTTCCATCAATAACCTTCCTCTATTCTTGACTAGCTCACAGTTGAATAAAAGGGATGGGCACACAAAAGTGGAACGATACCTGCTGTAATACAGGGAAGTACAAGCCAGGCGGAACACCAGTAATGGTCGATGCCCATACTAGCTGTATCACCAACCGTCCCTGTGTGCCATGCACTCTTCTAGGCACAGGGGCTATTACCTAATGTCATCCTTGCCAGGATTAAATGTCAACAAACATTCACTAATGCCTGCCATGTCGATCACTGTTTCAGAGCCTAAAGATCCAAAAATGTATAAGCTTAGACCACAGAAGAAAGACTCTTGCTGTTTTGTAAGAACACACACACACACACACACACACACACTCACACACATACATGCACATATCTGGTGTGCTGTCTCAGCCCATTTCTGTTTACGGCTCCCATACTGGTGTTATTCCCCAGCCAGGTAATTTAGTCTGTGTCCAACCAGGAAAATGACCAACATTTTGCAGATGAAGAAACTGAGACATAGCCAGTAAGTAACTTTCCCTCTGTCACGCTAGTCAATTGCTAGTAAATTGCAGGCTCTGGGCTGAACCACACTTACCCTGGCAGCAGGCACCACAGTCTACTCTCTTAATCAGCACCCCACACTGCCTCTCCATGACAAAGCGCCTTATTCCTTATATCCCCACAGAAGGGGGAAATGAGCAAAAAGGACGGAATTTTAAGCTGAGCCACCAACTGGGGTAAGGAGCAGAGAAGATACTTACAAATAGAGAAAATAGTACATCATAAAGGTCAAAGTCTATAAGACGATGGCTGAGCAGGTGGCATAGAGGGCTGGGAGTGTGTTAAGGCTGGGGAGGTAAATTGCAGTCAGATTAGGTGAGATCTTCTTATTATTGATATGATAATAAAATTAGGCTTGATTCTCTAGACACTGACAGGCATTTGGACATTTTAGCATAAAATTTTAGCATTTCATCGTACCTCCTCATTTTACCAACAAGGAAGCCACGGGCCAGAGAGAAAGGACTTGCCCAAGGCCATACAGTGGGTTAAAGTCAGAGCGGACACCAGCACCCAGATCTCTCAATCCCAGGCCAAAGCTACATTGCTAAACTTGGCCTACATAACCGCATGGAAACTGACGTAATTTAAAAGAATGTGTTTTTCCATGTTTCCCCATGTCTTTCATCCAGTTTTCACCCACTTTCTCTTTTGGGAAATTGTACATTTCTCCAGGTTTCAAGGAATGACTATTTCTCATCTAAAATAACTACGTTCAACGTCAGAAGGATCCCATGAAGTCATGAATGATGCCTTTCCCTGTGTGGCTTTGTGGAGTGTGGCCGAGTGGCTCACTGGTACATTTCATTGACTAGAAGGACCAGTATTTCCTAGGTCTAATAGATACTTTGAGATAGAGTGATAAACTCAACAGCCACTCTGGCTGGGTTTGTTTTACCAAACAAATAGATCGGGTCAGCAAACATTTACTGCTGCCTGCTGCATGCTAGGCATAGTGCTAGAGCCTTGAGATCCAAAGATATGTAGGCTCAGTTCTCGGGTGAAAAGGCGCTCACCACTCAATAGTGAAATGCACATACTTTCCCACGCGTGCACACACATGCACGCACGCACACACACACAGACCATACACACACGTCTTATAGCTTATACCTATAAGCCATGCCTATAGCTCCTCATGGTAGTGATTCCCCAGCTAGGGCATTCAGGCGTCATCTAACTAGAAAAACAGAAACCACTCCGGATCTTGCAACTGAAGAAATTTAATACAAGGATGCACAGGTGATAGAAGGAGCTGAAAAGCCAAACAGGGAACGTAAGGAACCAGAGATTAGCAACGGCAGGAAGGTGGTGCTGCTCCTGAGTCTGGAGGGACATAGGAGAAGGTGGGGTTATGAGATCCCAGAAGCCAGGACATTACTTGGCAGGCGCTGGAGGCACAGAGCAGAGGAAGCCACTGCCGGAGATGCCACTGGAAGAGAGAGAACAAACAGCCAGCTTCTCCCCACCTCTCCTCCAGTCTTCTGTCCTACACTCCCATTAGCCAAACTGTAGCACATAGGCTCCTGTGATGGGAAGCAAGCAGGGGAAGCATGAAGATAGGAACAGAGGGCAGACAGGGGCTGAACAGCACCCCCGGGGTGACGTTGGGCGAATCACTGGCTCCACGTTCAACACCCACTGAATAGCACTGCTACAAAGTAACTCATGGTCTCACTTTCTCTTAAGCATAGATGATATTTGCTAAGATTGTGATTCTCAGCCACCCTCATACCTGTATGCCCCCCAACCTTGTGTCGCCTGGGCCCTTCTTGGTAATTTGAGAAGAATAATACCTCTCACGTTTGTTGTGAGACTTACGTGAAATAAAATCCGTGAAAGCACTTTATCAGTTTCAAAAGGCATATACACAAATGCAAGAGCTTTTCTTATTGGTTTTAATTCAAAGTGTTTGGGACTTTGGGCTCTGGGCGGGGGCGGGGGGAGTGGGCTGGTGTATTCTGATGTCTTCAGGAGCTTTGTAATGCCTGGCTCATTAGCTGAGTGAAGGGACGTAGCTGCATTTTACCACCTGGTACTTCGTGCCATCGCTCTGGTCCATCAGCCTTCGAAAAGCACTGGCTGGCTTTGAATAACTGGCACATGACAGAAGGGATGTCAGAGAGTGTTCTCGGTTCTCTTTGGGGATCTGTCTGTGGTTTTGGATCAAAAAGTGACAAGTAGAGAAGACTCTGGAAATGACGCCAAGACCATTACTCCACCCTTTCTGTTTACAGAGGACCAGAGAGGAGACAGGGTTGGCACACCGTGGCATGCCAAATGCTTGGCAGCAAGTGACGTACAACCCCCGAGAAGCCTCACCCACTTCTCCAGCCCTCCACCTTGGGCCTTCGGCTTTCGAGTCGGCCCCATATCTCAGCTGGCACTGCAACGTTTCCTTCTTTGTTCCCATGAGCTTTCTTTCTTTCCTTTTCGTCTTTTGTCTCTTCTTCCCAATAATCTTTGACAACTCGTTTCCACCCAGTTCTTCCGTTCCACTCTGCTGATGGACATTGGAAGCGGAGCGCTAAGCTGTATCTATTTTAAGTTGAGAGTGTAAACTCTTCTAAATAACTCAATTCCCCTTTGATATCAGGAGTGAGAAAGTAACCATCACAAACCCTTAGAGACCAGCTTCTCTGCCAACCTCGGGGCTTTCGGCAGAAATAATAAAGCACAATCTCTTCCTTTCTACCAGCAAAAAGGACGGGCCAGGACCAGCACTTTTAACTAAGCACCAGGCCACTCAAACCTGGCCCATAAGAATGGCTGTCCTTTTACCAGTGGCACGAGATGGTTCGACCCCCTTGGCAAGAATGGGCCTGTCTTCTGTACCTTTCAGTGCCAGGTGAACTTGGTGAACGAATGATGAAGTTCAAAGGTAGATTCCTTACTTGTCCAATGAAGAGATGCTGCCTTGATTGTAAGTTCCCTTCTTGCACTGACATTTAAGAAATGAGTATCCTTCCACCAAAGATGGCCTATTATGGTCACAGAGGCACTAAGACTGTAATATTCCCCTGAGTGACTCATAGAATTCCCAGTGGCCCACTGTGAGTTGACATTTTACTGGTGCAGAGTCTGCGGCATCATAAAATGTCAGAGCTGGAGGAGAATCAGCCATGCTCTAGCATGAGTACATTGAGGAGTCTGGGACCTGAAGCTTGCGGATATTCATTTACTGATCCCTTCAATAGAAATTGATTGTGTGCCCTCTCATATGCTTGTGGGGCAAGATGCACAATAACAAGGAAACTAAAAACTGGACAAGGTAATTATAGTTTCTAATAATTGCTTGACAGATAATAAAACATGTAATAGACTCATTCACTTTGTGCAATGGATATTGAATAACTTGGAGGTGGGTGAGGGTGGCTCTTTGCAACATTGGCCCTTAAGATGAGCTCTGAAGCTTGAGAAGAAGCCAGTGGTGGAAACCAGCTTGTAAAAAAGAAGCAGAGGGAATGACATGTGCAAAGGCCCTGAGGCAGGAAAGCTTTGGGTGTATTCAAGAGGTGGAAAGGCAGCCAGTCAAGTGGGAAGGTAATACGGGAAGAGTAGTTTGAAGAGTGGCTGGTGGAGTTGGCTGAAACCAGATTGGCCTCATAGGGCCTCATAAGGACTTTGGGTTTTATTCTAAGCAGGGGAAACCATTGAAGGCTCTTAAGCAGGTATGCGACATACTCTGGTTTGCATTCCTTAAAGACTCCTCTGAATCCAGGAAGGAGAATGGATTGTAGAAGAGAAAATGTGACTATTGAAATAGTCCAGGCAAAAAAAAAAAAAAAAAATAGACAAAATTAGTAACCTGGAAATGGTAAGAAGTGGAGAGATTTGAGATACATCTAAACATAGAGCCTCGAAGACTTGTTGATTATGTGGCTCTATAACCTGAGAATCAGAGGAATCAAAAAAGACTTTTAGGCTTTTGAGCAGCTGGGTGAGTGCATGTGTCATTACGGGTATGGTCACAAACATTAGAGGTGGGTAGGATTAGAGAGACCTATTGACTGTAAAGGGAAACTGGGGGCCCAGGCGACACAAGGTTGGGGGGCATACAGGTATGAGGGTGGCTGAGAATCACAATCTTAGCAAATATCATCTATGCTTAAGAGAAAGTGAGACCATGAGTTACTTTGTAGCAGTGCTATTCAGTGGGGGTGACTGGGGACCCCAAAGGACGTTTCGCAATGTCCTGAGGCACTTAGTTGTCATGGCTTTGGTGGGGGTGGAGGGATTGCAGTTTTTCTGGCATCTAGTGGATGGAGGCCAGGGATGCTGCTCAACATCCTTCCATACACAAAGCAGCCCGTACAATAAAGACTTATGTGGCCCCAAATGTCAACAGTGCCCAGTTTGCTTTTGGGGACTTACACAAACGAATCACGCCCAGGGAGCAGTATCTTGGAAGGTGTCGCTCCAGATGGAGTATTAGGAGGGAGCCCAGACTTGCTTCTGTGGCAGAGGCTGACAGCAGCTGGTGAGTACGAGGCTAGCAGATTCCCTGTGGGTGAGGTTGGGACCCCAAGAGAGGGCTCTGAACCCTGTGGGGGCCTTGGTAAGATCGGGACATCGACTGGATCCGACCAGAGAGCCCTAAGCCCACTGGGAAGCCAGACGGACGCACTGCCAAGTGAGAGCTTACTCACCGAGCAAGAGGATTGATGCAGCTGTGCCGGGGGAAATCAGGGGGTTCCGGGGGAAGGGAAAGAGCCTGGGGCTCCTACAGGGCAGGGGGGTAGGTAGTCAGTACCCGTTTCAAAGCTAAAGATCCTGCAGAGTCTGCTGGCTCTCACGACTGCCTACATGGTGAAATCACCGGGGAGAATTTTTTTTGATGTTTCTTTATTTATTTGGAGCTGGGGGGGGGGGGGCGGGGAGAGAATCGCAAGTAGGTTCTGTGCTGTCAGCATGGAGCCCAACGAGGGGCTCAATTGGGATGGATCTCAAGGACCGTGAGATCATGACCTGAACTGAAATCCAGAGTCGGACGCTTAACAGACCCACTCAGGCACCTCATCACCTGGGGAGATTTTTAAA
The DNA here is from genome assembly GCF_018350195.1 of Panthera tigris. Lineage (NCBI taxonomy): Eukaryota > Metazoa > Chordata > Mammalia > Carnivora > Felidae > Panthera > Panthera tigris. Next base: position 196,650,591 of record NC_056660.1, on the reverse strand, counting down.
AAAAATTTTAATGTATATTTATTTTTGAGAGAGAGAGAGAGAGAGAGAGAGCATGAGTGGGGGTGGGGGAGAGAGTGAGGGACACACAGAATCCAAAGCAGGCTCCAGGCTCTGAGCTGTCAGCACACAGAGCCCGCCTTGGAGCTTGAACTCACTGACCTGAGATCATGACCTGAGCCAAAGTCAGACGCTTAACTGACTGAGCCACCCAGGCGCCCCACCTGTGGAGATTTTATTAAGTTCTAATGCCTAAGCCCCACCCCCAACGATAGCTATTAGATTAGCACGGCTTAGGGCCCTAGTGCTGGAATTTTAAAGCTCCTCCAGATATTCTGGGTTGAGAACCACTGGTCTAATCCCAGCATTGCCCACAGATCCCTCCAGAGCCAGACAAGCAACAGAAATACAGGCAGGGAGTCCCTACTCCGTGGGTAGCCCGTACTCAGCAGTAGTTTGCTGTTGCCTTGTAGAGACCTGTGCCTGACACTGCCAGATCTTCCCATTTCCTCGTGGTTTTTGTTTTGTTTTATTTTCAAGAAGCCTCAAATCCAGATTTTTGTTTTTAACGCTAGTGCCAAATATCTTCAAAGCCCATGCCAAACAAAACATGTGTGTGCAGAGTGCGTCGGACCCGAGGGCTGTCGTTTAGCAACCTCTGATCCAGTCCAGTGGTTTTCACACTTTTCTTAGCCACAGGGGTTTTTCTCCAAAGGGGCTATTTTGTGGAAGTGATGTCGATTAAATCAGTCTACGCGAAACTTTGCGGGGAGCGGAAGAGAGGCACACTGACACTCTCCTTCCAGTCCCAGGTGGCTCTCGTGTCTGCCCCTGAAGAAGCTTCTCTGGTTCTGGGGAACCCCCCTGGTCCATTTACCAGATGGGGAAGACTAAAGCCCTTCAGAACACAGTCCCAGAGCAGAACCAGCCCTGGGGGGGCCATTTGGAAATGTGGAGGAGGGTGTTTGGAGTTGTCGCAGTGACAAAGCAGACGCCACCGGCATTTAGTGGCTGGAGGGCAGGGATACTAAACTTCCTATAACATCCAGGACAATAAAGAATTCTATGTGAAGTGCCAACAGCTCCCCACTGGGAAGCACCAAATGAGGAATCGGAGACCCGGAGAGGAGAAATTAGCTGGCAGGTTCATGGCAAGTGCGTGCTAGAACTTTGGCCCCTGCCCATAGGCTTGGGGACTTCATCTGTACCCATCGGGAAAGGTCACTGCCTGGGGCCAAGTTGGCCGTGCTCCACAACACAGGGGAGAGAGGAATATTTTACAGATTAAAGCCAGAGAGTCTCCTGAGGTGGGGCAGCCACTCCATAAAAAGCTGAGCGCCAGATTTTGAGAAGTGAGGCTGGGCAAGGACATGGGGGGCTGCGGGGTCTCTTCAGCCCAGGCTGGAGGCCAGCGCTCGGCCCTGGGAGGAGGCAGATCCGAGGAGCTGAGGCGCCGGGAAGCGGCGAGGCAGGGCTGTCACACAGGTTTGTTGGCCCCATTGGTCATTTAATCCCTAGGCCAAAATATGCCAGGTTCAAAAATAGGATGTGGAAGCAGGAGGGGGAAGGAGGGTGTTCCCCAGCACTCCAAGGAAAATCGAGCCAGAGGAGAACTCATCTGCCTATTTTTTGCCATCACAATGCCACACGTTGTACAGTCGCCCCGCTTACAAAATCATGAGTACAGAATCGCCATCTCTGTAACCGTCAGGCAAGGATCAAATTATCCACATTGTACAGGAGAGAGAGCCTCAGAGCGGTGCCTCTATCGCACGGTCCTTTTAAAGATCCGACTTTGTTTGTTATGCTTATGTGAATCACCCTCAGGAGGAAGGTCAGGGAGGGAGTCCCATTCCCAGTTTGGGGTTCAGGCCCGCAGTTCCCAAGACTGTGGTGGGCACCACAAGCACGGGGAAACTTGGTGACATTCAGCAGACCCCATCCTGCCCCAAGGAGCCCGGGTCCCCATCCTCCAGTAGCAGCACCCCAAGTGATTCTGACACGCACCGACTCCCGCCCGCCTAACCCAGCTCAGCGAGACGGGTCCACTTGTCGTGAACTTGGGTGTCGCGGCGACATCACATGTCTACGTAGCTTTCCAAATGCTTCTTCTCTCAGCTGGTGATGGGGACAAGACACCATCCAGTGGTGTGCTAGTTAGCCGGCTCTTGGTGACGGGGGAGCCCCTGATTTGTAGTGTGCCTGTTTCCACGGTGGGACTACGAACGTGCCCCGTTTCCAGCTACCGACATCGCATCGCTGAACACGGAGCTGAGGGAAAGAGGCCCACAAGCGACGCTTTTAAGACGGTGTGAGCCGGCCCCAGCACACATCTGTTGTGTCCCATCTCCAAAGCCAGCGACCTTTCCCCTAAAATATCCAGAGCTAGGACATGGGGAGGGCTCCCGACGGAATCAAGGAAGGTATGTTCTAGGACAGCATCATCTTCAGGGGAAGAATATCAACTAGTCACCGTGATTCCCAAAGAGCCACAGACAGGACTTTGAGTCACAACTCTGTGAGCGTTGGCTGCGTGCTCTTGGATAAGTCGCAAACCTCTCCAGGCCTCAGATTCCTCATACGTAACCTAGAAATGGTAACACAGTCCCTAACCTTAAAGGCTAAAGGATATAATGCATGTAAAATGCGTAAGCTAGGACTCAGCAACAGTCATGTTTTCCATTTTGAGCACCCCTGGCATTTTAGACCCAGGAAGGACCTTTCCACTCTTCCCATCTAAATGCTTGCTGGGACATCTGAAGACTCGAGTAGGACAATTCTTTTGCTCAGCAGGCCACAGCCAGTTGCAATGGAAGCCATCCTGTGTCCCTGTCTCTTGACTCAGAAGGTCGGGAAATTTGTCACTAGACTAGCCTTCCCACCCCCAGAGTACATACAAGTTAGTTTCCAGGGACTTACCTAGGAGCCAAACTGGAAATCCTGCACGTTGGCCCAGAGCGATCACAGTCGCTGTCTGTGCACAAGTTTTGACAGAGGAAAAAAAAAAATCCAGAGGCCTTTTGCTTAGGCGGCCTGGGTCTCAGGCTCAGGCTGGCCTTGCAGAAGGTTGCTTTCACCTTTCTGCCACGGATGACGGAAACGTTGAAGCTATGGATGGTCTCTGTGTCCTCTTCCCTTCACACCAGCTAACGTGTTTTTCATTTCTCTTGGCGGGCTCAATTTCCCACATGTTCTCCCAAGCTCTTCCTCTCGGCTCCCCAGGGCTTCCCACAACAAACCCGCGTGCCTGGGCAGTGGAGCAGGCCGCTGCAGTGAGAACCGTGCCGGATATGCCTCTGGCGTGTTTATCAGCCTCAGCCCCAGCCCCAGCCCGGGCTTCTGGGTTCCTTGGCTCCTCGGCTGGAGCAGAGCACCCAGCTGTTCAGGGGGCCGGGCCTGCCCGCACCCTGCCCATCAGGCCTGGCGCGATGGAACCCTTCTCCGGCTCTGCCACCAACTTACTGTGCGAGACCCGGCCCAAGACCTGCCCCTCGATGCCTCTCAGGTCCTCATCTCTGAAAATGACAGTCATAGTACCTTTGTTCCATACGCAGCACTTGGCGTCTTCCGGTGGTCCCTTTACCCACCGGAAGGGTGGGTCTCCTGCTTCATCCTGTTCCAGCTGTGATGTAGGAGGTCCCATCACAGGTAAGCTAGGGTCGCAGCCCGGGTCTGCTCCCCCCAGTTCCAGGACCTTGTGTCCCACCCCGCTTGTGGTTTCTTCATTAGAGGCAGGAGGCCGGGCTGTGACAGCAACTTGGTGGCTCCGTCCCACTGTGTAGGGCCGGCTTCATGGCCCTGACCTCCCATCCAAGGAAGTTGCTTTGCTCCCTGAGAGCCCTGGGTGTGGCGGGGACGCTCCGCACAGCTTGCGTGTGAGCCTCAGAGCCACCGAAGGGTTAAGGGGAAGACATTCACTCTTCAAACACTCACCTTAAATTCCTGGTTAGAAGAGGCACTGTGAATTCTCCTGCTTTTTTTCTCCCCCACTTTATCTGTACGCTTGTGTCCTGCCAGCAAGTACTTCTCTTGGACACGGAATGTATTCGGTCTTTCTTTCCTTCTTTCTTTCTTTCTTTCTTTCTTTCTTTCTTTCTTTTCTTTCTCTTTCCTTCTTTCCTTCCTTCCTTCCTTCCTTCCTTCCTTCTTTGCTTTCTTGATTTTCTTCCTTCTCTTTCTTTCTTTCTTTCCTTCTTTCTTTCCAGTTCTTTTTGAAAGGGTCAGGCAGATCATAAAGTATTCATGGACTCCATCAGTTCCACAGACAGCTTGTAGATTACAGTGAGAACTTGCTAGTCCCATTTCATTGTTGCCAGGGAAGTGAAGATGATGGCATTTAGAATCCAGACAACATTTTAGGTGATGGAATTTTCTAGCATATTCCAGAATGCTCCCAACCCTCTCCCTGCCTTTTCCAACCAAACAAAGCCTTCTGTGATCTCTTCAGCTGGAATTAATTTCTCTTTCTTAAATGCAACCCTCACCTTACATGTGAGTGGCCATGCTGATATTCACTGCTTAATCATTTTCTATGCCCCTCCTCTGGTCTCCTGGTAGATTGTAAAATCAGTAAAAAAAACACACACACACACAAAACCCATCTCTTAATCACACTACTGCCATCACCCAATACCTAATAATAAAAATAATAATAATAATAATAGCAGCTTCTATTTATTAAGTGCTTACTCTGTGTCAGAGACTGTTCAAACAGTATCTTCTTAATCTTGTGTCAGACTTTGAGATAAGCAGCTATTCTCATCTGAGTAACTTTCCAAGGGTTACATACAAGTGAGAAGGAGCTATGATTTCCAGCCCAGATTTGTCTTATTCTCTACTTCCCAAGCTGCTGTTCCCGGGTTTTCTTACGTCCTTCCTAGCGCAGAGGTGGGGACAATAGACCCTCCACGAGGGAGTTCCCCTCTTCCCTTCCTAGCGAAGAGTCCATGCTGTCCAAACAGAAAGAACACTTACAGGATCACTTCCACATCCACACTCCCATTTCTGCAATGAGAGAACGAAAGCCCAAGAGGGGAAAGTGAGGCAGCGTAGGTGGCCAGCTGGTGGCACAGCACAAAGGCCTGCCTCTCGCCGCTTCCGGGCTGCCTGCAACTTCTCAGCCCCTCACTTTCCTAAAGGGTTTCCGAAAGGCAGGAGTTACTGGGTCCTGGAAAGGTTAGGCAGGAAGAGGATGTGGGCACAAACGTATGGCATGCTTCGTGATCACGCTCTATAGGACACCAGGGACACTCCAGTTTCCCTGAAGCTTTGCTTTCCTAAAAAGTTGTGCGTAGATCAAATGCTTAATTTCTCATTCCGGTAAGTCAGCCTCCGGTGGGTGAGTCAGTTTGGCTCACGGCTGGGAGTTCTGTGCCATGGCTTTGTCTTTGTGCTGGCTCTCGGAGCTATAGGCATATGGACTTGAGGACGTATGACAAGATATGCACATACACAAACAGTACATTTTACAGCCCATATACATACAGTAAATGCGTACATATACCTGTATATGTATGCATATGTATGTATATTGTACATATACATAAAACCGCAAAAAGTTCCTTTCTTTCATTGTAGTCTGTTTTCCTTGCTTACCGTTTAGTCCACTGTTGACATTTAGTTCCAGATAATTCTTTGCAATGGGGGCTTCCCTGTGCATTGTATAATATTCAGCAGCCTCTCTGGCCTCTTCCCACTAGATGCCAGCAGCACCTTCCTGCCCACACTGTGACAACCAGAAATGTTTCCAGACATTGCAAAATGTCCCCCGCAGGAAAAATGCCCCCCAGTTGAGAACCATGATTTATCCTCATTTCTCCCTTAGTCCTCCGGTATTCGGGGATCTGCTAATTGGTGGAGAGAGCAAATATCCAAAACTCCAGCTGGGACCCATAGCAGAAGGAGGCTCTGGCCTGAGATTTTAAAATATTCTCATGTCAGACTTCCAGATAAGTAGCTATCCTCACTTGAGTAACTTTCCAAGGGTTACACACAAGTGAGAAGGAGCTACGATTTCCAGCCCAGGTTTGTCTTATTCGCAAGAACCCTGTGGGACAGCATGATTGTTTCCATGTTACAGATGAGAAAACTGAGGCTCGCTGCGGCTGGTCTCAAGTTACCCACCTAACAAGCGGCAGAGAAAATGTGCCCTTAACCTTTTTGTGAGTGTTTCTGAATCCAGGAGTCTAGTTCATACCAGGTGCGTGCTGTAATCTCCTGGGTGCCTGGGGCAGAAATAGAGGTTGAGAACCATGGTCCTGGCTCTGCCCTTCACTGGTTGATTGTCCCCAAATCACCGAATATCAGCGTTAAAAGACAGCATCGGGGTAATCTAAACCAGCGAGACAAGAATCTGATCATCACCCAAAGAAATGTGCAGTGCCACCGTAGTGAGTGTGCTGATGTAGCACGTGACTGGGGAACCGACCTGGCCTGGGCTCTGGAGACACTGGCCCAGGGGGTGGCTGAGTAGAGGGTGGTGGGTAGAGAAAGCAGGAAGACGTTACGAGCAGAGGGAGCCCTAAGGTGGCAGGAAGCAGGCAACTTGACCCAGGCTGGCTCTGCAGAGGGATTCCTCAGGGTTGGTGGAAGCCAAGAAAGGGACACAGGATGTAGGGACTTGGAATTCCTCCGGGGGTGGGCTGAGGGTCAGGAGGAGTGACTGTCATAAAATCACAGAACAGCATCCAATCCCATCTCTCACCTGCCTCTATAGCAATATTTCCTGCCACCATGCCGCCTCCTCCAGTGACTGACCCCCCCACTTCCCTCCAGAAGGAGTTCTCCACCTCTTCCAAAGCTATCACTTTGTCCTAAAGAGTGGTAAAAATGCTGTCTGTCATCAATCCAATGTGTCCCCTGAACACTGCCCATGGGACTACACCCCAGGCAGTGGCACCTTCAAAAAGGGGGAGCCCAGGCTTGGCCTTTAGGACTTGTCAGCAACCAGGAACCCCAAAATATCCTCATGACCATAGAGGCAGAAGTTACAACATAGTCTATGGATCCGATCTGACTCATAGCTGTGTTTTGCTTGGCCACTCGATGTTTTCAGATGGTTTTGAAATGCGCGGCCACCATTTGAAAATCAGATGTCATGTCAAAATGCAGGCTTCTAGCCTGCATGCCTGCGTGAGAACAGTGACACCTGGAGTCTGTCCTTCCTTCCTTTCCCCAGGTGCCCACCCACCCACTCTGCCGCCTGCAGCACGGTGCCTGCCCTGCCCTGCCCCGCCCCACCACAACCCTTTAAAGACCTGCGGGCGGTGACCTTGGATTGGCACCTAGAGTCTTTTGTCTGCTATCCGGCCAACGCCGGTTCCTTCAGCTGCCACTCCTCTGATTCAACCTCCAGCCTCCTACCTGTCCTGTCATCCTCTTTCTGGCCACCCTCCCCTACTTAACGGGATGCACTCAGAAGCCACAACAATGTTCCCGGCAGGAGCTGGTGGGGGCAGACCTGGACAGAGGATTTAAAGAAACTTCTTTGTATGGGACACCATTAGTTTTCAACCCAGCCACCAGACCAGCAAGCACCATGTCAACCCCAATGGAAAGAGGCCTCGGAACATGCAAAACTGATTCTCTCTTATGAGTCTAGCTAAATAGGAGAAAGCCCTGGGGGAAGACATCGGACCATTTCCTGAGAATCTGCACAGTCAAACCTGGAACAATGCGGGAGGAATGACAAGCATCTTGAAATGTTTTTTTCATTTGTAAGTATCAACAGTGGGAAGAATCTAAGGAAAATACTTGTGAAAGCCCTTGGAAAGTGACAGCACTCCAACTGGCGATCTGAGGTTACTATTTGTTCTCTCTGTTCCCAGAATGAACCCAGGTAGACTCCTCCTTTTGCCCTCTGAGCATGTAACTGCATAGGTAGAAAACAGGAAAATGAATGGGGCTATGGAAAACGCATTGGCCTAGGAGCCTGTCGCCCAGGGGACTTTCTGCCCATGTGCTTCCGACTACTGGGAGAACTTAGGTAGGTCACCTAACCTTCTGGGCCTCAGTTGCCTCATCCGCCACGAGACTATCAATCCGTTAGGAGATTCCACAAACCAGAGCAGTGCATCCAAAACGTCCACTTGCGTTCAGGACTTTCCAGCCTTTTCTCCAGCTCAGACACCCCCCCCCCCGCCCCCGACCCGGCCCCGAACCACTGCTCATTGACTTAACGCTCCCTTTAAAATCGTCTTCAGTTCTAGTCATAATTTATTTTTTTTTAGTTTAACCCCATCCCCAGAACATTTACAAGGTCACAGATTTAACGTGTTAATGATGACTTTGGTACAAGTTCAAATAACCACTCGGGGATTAAAATTTGAAACGATCTTTCTCCACACACCACCTAAAATCATCCTGTGTGCTTACAACACTGTAAGGACATCGAACTTGGGTTCATGGGTGGATTTCAGGAAGCCCCCGAATACCCTAAAATTGGACACTAAGCTGTGTGTGGGAGAGGCGGGGTTTTTGTGGGGGGAGATTTCATAAACTTGCCGTGATTCTCAAAGGTCCATCTGTTCCATACAAATGCTGACAACCACTGCCTCCAGAGCCTGTCAGATCTTTCTTCAGGAGGGATGGGGGCCAAAGGACTACACCTTCTAAACAGCTGCCTGGGGGCACCTGGGTGGCTCAGCTGGTTAAGTGTCTGACTCTTGATTTGGGCTCAGGTCATGATCTTACCGTTCGTGAATTCGAGCCCCACATCGTGCTCTGCACTAAAAGCGTGGAGCCTACTCGGGATTCTCTCTCTCCCTCTCTCTCTGATCCTCCCTCCCTCGCTCCCCCCCGCCCCCCGACCCGTCTCAAAAATAAATAAATAAACTTAAAAATAAGTTTAACTTAAAAATAAGTGCCTGGGATTCCTTTCAGCGAATTTCCTCCCATCCTCCTCTCTAAATGTCTCCTGATTGACTAAAGAAGTACCTTTAGGTCACTTGGTGGGGTGGGAGTGGAACGGGCTCCTCTGGGACCTGTCTGAACCTGGGAACCTGCCTGAGTCACAGGCTCCGTCTACATCCCGGCAGAGGGGTCGCAGAGGCACTGCAAAGACAGCACCCCGAGGAAAGAAGGTCTTTGCTTAAAGCGATTTCATACACGCTTGGCAAACTCCCCCAACCCCAGAATCCCAGGGAGCACAGCTTACACAGATCATCACCTTCTCTGGGGCGGACTCGGAAATTCAGCTCTGCGAGATTGTTGCGGGGAGAGGGGCAAGAATTACGAATGCTCCCTGCTCCTTGGGCTGCCTGGCCCGGCGAAACTCCCTGCTATTTTCCCACCTGCTTGTTTTGCGGCTTGCTGAATTTCCATATGTCTGACCTGAATTCTTAAGTGGCTCGGACGGTTTCTGGTTGTAACACCCAGGGAAAAGACCCGGGACTTTCTCGGGCCCTGGAAAGGATGGCGGCTGCTTCAAGCAGACATAATTGGGGAGGCGCCAGCTCTGATGGCATAGTTAGCCTTGATCCTACCTGAACACGGGGCTTCCCCAGAGAAGAGGTCGTGGACGTACAATCGTTGTGGAATGAATGGAAGACAACTACTGCTCGGGGCAGCTAGGCACACCATAGGCAGACATGGACGACCCAATCGAGGAAAGCCTCAGAGTAGAGGTGACGTTTGAAGGAGGCCTTGGAGTCAGGTATAATTTTAACAGCAGAGCCAGCCATGCTCTGAAGTGGTTAAACACAGGGGCTCCAGAGTCTGGCCTCTGGCTGGGTTTGAATTCCGACACCCCCGTGTGCATGATGCACCCTTGTGCAAATCTCATAGCCCCTGGAGGCCTGGGTGTCCTCGCCTACCAAGGATATAGGATAAGGACTGTGGGTGAGCCTTCAAGGAGAAACCACACAGCACATGTCGCACTGAGCCTTCGCACGTGCTCCCCGGTGGTTTTCATCGGCACCGGTGTGGGAGAGGAGAGCGGTCGGGGATGTCCCACCTCCAGGACGTGAGAGAGCGGAGCACAGAGGAGGCAACCGGTTTACCTGCGATTTCCACGGCACGGTCAGCACGCCTGAGCTCCTCTCCACGAAAGCTGGCAGTCCCACCAGCAGACTTCAGACTCCACTGTGGAAGCAAAGGTCCACCCTCATGCTTCCCTGCGGGCCCTGTTCTCACTGGCTGCACAGCCTCGTGCTGTCCGGTGGTCCAGCTCTGCATTGCCTCCCCTGACAGTGGTGCCCTTGGCCCCAGGACAGAGCCTCCAGCGTCCAGCCCCCCGGGGGGGCTCCTGCATCCCTGGGTGCTAATCCTTCTCGGGGCTGCATTTCCTTGGGAGAGAGCTAAACACAAAGGCCCGGCAGCCGCAGCGTCAAGATCGACATCAAAGAAGGAGTCAGGATGCAGGAGGAGCCACGGAATTGCCAGAGGCTGTTCCCGAGCTTTCGTTCCTGGGCGGGTCCAGCTAGGCCTGCACATCCCTGGAGCATGTGTCCCTGGATGTCTGGTGGGCCGTGTTCACTCTTCACGTGTATTTATCACGCCCGGTGAGCCAGACTCAGCCGCTTTATCCTTTCTTCGCGGCACCGACATCGTGTCACGGCAGCGAGTGTTGTATCTTTTGCATCAGGACAGTACCTGCCATATAGGAAGCACTCAAGGAGCATTTGCCAAAAGTTGGAAGAATGCATGAATGAGTACCCACAGTGCCTGGCGCATACTAGATGTCCCGTCAACAGTCGTCAAGCGGGGAGGCATGTGGCTAAAGAACTGAGAGGGGAAGAGTTTGGTCAGGGAAGGCTTTCTAGAGGTGGCTTTCGAGCTGGATCTTAAAAGAGGGAGTGAAATTTCACAAGGAAGGCTGCACATTAGAACATTCCAAACAGGAGGGATCGGCATCTAGACACAGAAAGCAGTGGGAACATTTGACAAAATTGGGAATAGTTCAGCTTGGCTGGAGGGCTGCAAACATCGAGAGGGTTGCAGAAAGCTGTGCCTTGGAGACATTTCCCCAACATCGTAGAGCGTCGCAAAGGCCATGCCAAAGAAGGGGAGCCTGCCTCCACTGGCCAGTGGAGGGCCAGTATAAGGAGAGGGCGATGTGATCTGACCAATGATTTAAGAAGATTAATATGGCAGTGCCTCGAAGGGCAGATTTGACCTGAGAGGAAGACAGAAAACAAAGGTCCGAAACCAGAAACGTGGAGAAAAGTATGAACAGGATTCGGCACAGGTTGGATGTTGATGGAAAACAATTGGGGGGGAGGGGAGAGTCGGTGATGAGGTCGAAGTTCCTGCACAGTTGCAGCATGAGCAGAGAAGTCGGGAGGAACAGAAGGGGTTGGGGGTCTGGAAAGGAGAATAAAGCAAAGCCCGCTCTGGTCTGTTACTCACATTTCCCGTACGGTGGATACCTGCTGACGTACAAGTGGCTGAAATTTGGCATTCAAAAATTAAATTTTGGATTTAAATTAAATTTATGAAACAATGTTGTGGCATCCCCCAGGGCAGGGATGAAACCAAACACGTCTGTGGGGCAGGTGCAGCCCAAAAGCCACCATGGTGTGCAAAGGGAATGAAGGACAGACTTCCAGCGTGATGCAGAGATCCTGGGAGCCTCTTTAGGAGATAGAGGTACCTCTTCCTCTTCCTGAGATATTGGGCACCCACCTCTCCCACATGTAGGATAGACAGGCTTGCAGGGGATGACTCAGCGCAGAGAACCTCTGAGATCTTGAGTGCCTAACGGTAGGGAGTCTGGCCTTGATGGTGTGGAGGAGATGAGCCCCCAGAGGGCTCCTTGGCTGGGCCAGCTGCCGGGGAGACCGGGCCTGGCTGCACTGTGAAGCCCATGGTTATTTTCCTATGGTAGAAAAAGACAAGCAGGGGAGGTGGTAAGTCTGGCTCAGAGGCAGACAAGCAGGATATCTGGCCTGACAAGTTAAACCACTTTACTAAGAACTACGGCTGAACTAAGTTTGAATCTGATTCCCTGCCTCTGTGTGTGTGTGTGTGTGTGTGTGTGTGTGTAAGCACGCCTGCCTGCCCGTACTGGGGACGCTCTGAGGAAACAGAGGAGAGAGGAGAACAGGCCTGAGTGTATAGCTGCTTCATCTGTTTGCTTTTCTCATTCGTTCCTGGGTGAACGGACCTTCCTAATCCCTTGTGCTCACAGAGAAGGAAACAGCCTCTCTGGTTGCGTGACCAGAAGACTTCACAGCACCCCCTCCCCGGTAACCCTTGCCTCCGGGTATCCAGGGCCAGATTCTGCGGCCAGGACTCTGGGTTCTCGAACCCACGGTGGAGATGCAGAGAATCCTACAGGCCAGGCTGAGTAGTAAGAGCCAGCAGCAAGCTCAGACCCTCTTGCCAAGGGAGAGCTGGCCATTCCAGGGCCCTGTCGCAGAGAACGGGCAGGCCGATGCATGCCTAGCAGGGACAGAGGAAACGCTGCCCCACCGTTGTCCCAGCGGACTGAGGAGTGGATTCTGGGAAGGCGGGATCACCTTTCGGCCAGGTACTTGGCTCGCCCACGGTGAAGATTTGGTTTCCTCCACTTTGCTGGGATCTTTGACTTTGATCCACGATTACTTTCTACCTCTGAGCAGATGTATCCTGTAGCTCAGTGACTCATGACATCCTAGAAAATGAGATTTGCTGTCTTTTGTAGCAGCAGAATTCTTTCTTTAAAAGACGTCTTGCACTAAGCCCCAATATAGAAAATATATTTTACGCGAGTGATTAACATGTTCCTTCGTCGAGCTGGGTCCTTATTTTGGGGTGGCAAAGATGGTGATTACTTTCAAAATCTTGGAAGTGGCTACGAGAAAGCTGAGGTTTCTTTGAAGCTCGATGGCAAAACCACTGACCAAGGCCACTCTTTCTGGGGCGTCGGGATCCCGAGTGATGAGGATCTTTCACATATGAGGACACGAGGCCATTGCCATCATGTTTCACACAGTGAGGGAAAGACAACAGAAGGGCATTGCATCATTTCGTAGCATTTTACCGATTGCACTGGAATGGGAGGGAACCAGCATCGTGTGTCCGGAAGAGAAAAGGGTGATGCAGGAAAAAATCTGGGGCCCGCGTTCTCCTTTGGGCTCTGGAGAGTTCGGGCTGTAGGCTTCGGAGAGTTAGCTCTCACTGTGCGACAGTGGAGAAGTCCCTTCTTGTCCGCACACTCAGATCCCCCATTCGTGGGAGTCACTTCACCCGAGGGTCTAGGCTGTGTCTGCCATTCACTGCTCTCGGCACAGAAAGTTGTGGGGTCACAAAAGCACGCAGGTACACCCGGTGTGCCGCAGAATGCACCCAGCCCCCTCCACACACCCAAACTGACATATGATACTAGGCTCTGTAGGGTGATTTCAGACCAAGCAATGCAAACGAACTCTTAGAAGCTTTCCAGGGGGTTCCATGAGGGGCGGAAAAACAGCGAACGAGCCCACAGTTTAGAAACACTGGAGCCAGACCTAGCTTTCGGTCCTCACTGTATCCATCACCAGCTATATGATCCTGGGCCAGCCACTCACGCTCTTGCTCCCACCAGCTATAAAATGGGAACGGCATGGTGTCTTCCCGGAAGGGCTGACGGTTTACAGTAAAAGGTCGCCCAGAGCAGAGGGCCTGGGCACCCCCAGGCCGGGATTCAGGTCCCTTCTCTAATGAGCCGAGTGACTGCAAACCTCAGTTTTCTTATTTGTCAAACAGGGATGACGATGAAATCAGACAATGCTGGTAAAACACTCTTGTTAGCACTGTGCTTGGAATACAGTAAACACCCAGACAAAATCGGTACAGCCAAAGGTTAAGGGAACCTGGGGGGAATAGTGCCAGCTGTTACGTGAAGAATGGGGAGCGTTGGACGAGGCTCTGGAGGAAGACGGGCTGGCACCCTGGCCAAGCCCCACTTCCCGGGTAACCCCCAGAATGGCTCTCCTTCTTTCTGGGCTGCCATCTCCCCATCTGTACGAAGAGGACGTTGCACCACCCAATCAGATGCTAAAATCCGTCTCTGGTTTTATGGTGTACTCTTAGCTTCCAGTTACAGCCCAGCGGAGGGATGCTGGAGTCCGTGTCCGGGGTCTCAGCTCAAGTGCCTTGAGGATGAGGCACACATTAGGCACGAGGAAAGTGAGCCATCTTGAGTTGTGTTGTTTTCAGAACAAAGTTGACCTGGTAAGCAGGAAGGGATATTCTTTACATCCACCAAGAAATGTGTTCATTCCCCGTTTTCTTGAACCACTGGCACAGGCTCAAATTTGGAGAGGGGGCCCTGATGTCATAAGGGCACCCAAGCCCCAACTGCTCTTCAGTAATAGTCAATCATTGCCAAACAGAATGCAGGCTCAATGCTCCTAGACCTTCCAGATTTTCAAGGAAAGCCAGAAGTGATATTCTGTGTGTATGTGAAATCTTCTGATAATGAAGGTTAGCGTATCATACAAAACCTCTAAAAAATAATACTTTGGGGGGGGGGCGCCTGGGTGGCTCAGTCGGTTAAGCGGCCGACTTTGGCTCAGGTCATGATCTCACGGTCCGTGAGTTCAAGCCCCACGTCGGGCTCTGTGCTGACAGCTCAGAGCCTGGAGCCTGTTTCAGATTCTGTGTCTCCCTCTCTTTGACCCTCCCCCGTTCATGCTCTGTCTCTCTCTGTCTCAAAAATAAATAAACGTTAAAAAAAAATTTTTTTTAATAAATAAATAAAAAATAATACTTTGGGGCCCCTGGGTGGCTCAGCTGGGTAAGCATCTGAGTCTTGATTTGGGCTCAGGTCATGATCTCGCGGTCCGTGGGTTCAAGCCCACGGACAGCCCAGAGCCTGCTTGGGATTCTCTCTCTCCCTCCCTCTCTGCTCCTCCCCCCACCTCAAAACAAATAAATAAACTTACCAAAAAATAATACTTTCGCAATCTGCAAACTCAGCTCACGGGTGGTATTTTGCAATCTCAGGTGTAATCCGTTCCTAAGACATAAGAGCAGGTGTCGGCTGCTATGACCCAATGTTCCCCATCTCCGCCTCCCCCCAGCAGAAGATAGGTTCACTCTCCATGGAATGTATGCTCACCACATTGGGTAGAACCTGAGATGAATATCGAACCCAGAAGTAGTTCTCCATGACCGCTGTTTTCAGATTCAGGATCCAGCAAAATGACTTGGGAATAAAAGCATTCAAAGAGCTTGGGGACATGCCTTCCCTAGGCACCACCCATAGAAGTTCTGATTCACGGATTTGAGGTGGGCTTCAGGAATCTGACCAGAATGTTCCTAGGCCTCCCTTGGGGAGACTGCTCTCAGGTCTACTGAGGGGCTGGGGAAATGTGGAACTACAGGAGTCCTGGCTGATGTGGGTGTGTGGGAGAGCTGGGAGGGTGGCCAGCTGAGCTGACAGAAGCTCCTGAAGGGACCCAGACTGAGGAGGGTTACTTGCCCCTTCCAGGGAGCTTGGACAGAGAGCCACTTATGTGATTCATCTACCAGAGGCTTATTTTAAGAATTCACAGAAAAGTAAAGAAGATAAGAAACCATCTGAGCCACAGAGCCAAACTCCACGGAGGCCAGAATAGTATTCACTTGGATAGTTTTTCACTCTGAGTGACTGGATTATCTCGTGTGTCCATAAGCAGTGGGCATTTGTTGCTGCCTCCTCTGATTAGGAGCACTGTTCTGTGCTTTCATTCTGTCTTACTGCTCTCCAAGAGACAAGGTCCCACAAGTTCAGTGGGGCCCCAGACTATTGGTCAGAGTGTTCACACCATACCCGCCAACCCATAGTTGGTCTTCTGTGGGTCAAGCTACCGGTCTGAATCACATCACCTATGGAACCGCATCAGCTGTGGCCAAGGGGTCAAGGTCAGGAGATGCTAAGCATGCCAACCTATGTGTCAGGAGCCTCTAGGAAAAGGGCTGGAGGAGAGTAGGTTCCTGGCCTGGTCTACCTGCTATGATAATGGAGACAAGGAAAGTAACCAAAATGGCCGAAGACATAGAGGCTCCCACAGGAGCACTCTGCCCTGGCTATACCTGAAGAACCGACTAGCCTATCACACGAAGGTACAGGCTCTGGAGCCACCCTGCCTGGGTTCTTATTCCAGCTCCACCATCCATTCTCCGACTGTGTGAACTTGGGCAGGTTATTCCATTTCTCTGAATTTGGGCTTCCCAGTGTTTCAGTGTTTCAATAAGAATGATTATAACAACGCTTCACAAAAGAGTTGAGTGTTAAATGAAATCCTGGGTGTAAAGCCTTTAGCGCAGAGGCTGGCATGGAGCAAAAGATAATATTTAGTTTAAAAGAAAGAGAAAGAGAGAGAGAGAGAGAGAAAAGAAACCTACAGAGAGTTTCCCTTCTCAGAAAATGCCCTCAGAGAAGAACAGAACAACAGTGCAAGAGGAAACCCGAGTTCTGGAGAAACATGGGCTATTATTGTTATTCTCCAAGTATAGAAAATAGTTGTGGAACAGCAGTGCTATGTGCTGTGGGATGGGGTGGGGGCGGAAGGAGAAAGAGCACTGTATCAGTGGGACATCTGAGCACAGGCCCCGCTATGCCATTTCTGTAACTAACCCCGTGATCCGCCATTAGCAAGGCCATTTCTATGCCTGGGCCTTACTTTCCCCATCTCTAAAGTGAAGGGGTCAGGCCATCCGAGCTCAGAGGGCACTTCCAGCTCTGAAACTCTGGACTCTTGTGAGGATCAAGAACGGCAGAAGAAGAAACAAAGAATTAGCCAGCTAACCGCAGATTCTAGAATGGATGTTTGGGGAAGGCTGTTAAGGGAAGGTTACCATGAAAGGGCACTCTGGGGTGAAATAACGGCCAGATTTGCTGAGATAAGAAGGTTGGACTGGGGAGGGGGTGCCTGGGTGGCTTGCTTGGGTAAGCACCCTAGTCTTGATTTTGTCTTAGGTCACGATCTCATGGTTCATGAGATGGAGCCCCTCATCGGACTCTGCGCTGACAGCACAGACCCTGTTTGGGATTCTCTCTCTCCCTCTCTCTCTGCCCCTCCCCCACTCACTCATTTGTGCTCTCTCTCTTTCTCTCAAAAGAAATAAATAAACACTGAAGAAGAAGAAGAAGAAGAAGAAGAAGAAGAAGAAAGAAGAAGAAGAAGAAGAAGAAGAAGAAGAAGAAGAAGAAGAAGAAGAAGAAGAAGAAAGAAGAAGAAGAAGAAGGGGCGACTGGGTGGCTCAGTCCGTCGAGCGTCCGACTTCAGCTCAGGTCATGATCTCACAGCTCGTGAGTTGGAGCCCCGCGTCGGGCTCTGTGCTGACGGCCCAGAGCCTGAAGCCTGCTTCAGATTCTGTGTCTCCCTCTCTGCCCCTAACCCACTCGCATTCTGTCTCTGTCTCTCTCAAAAATAAATAAACATTAAAAAAAGAAGAAGGAGGAGGAGGAGGAGGAGGAGGAGGAGGAGGAGAAGAAGGTTGAATTGGGACCTAAGAATCGTCTTCAAGAATGTGGGGGAGGATATCACCAGGAAGCAGAAGGAAGCTGGTCCTGTGCTATCTATGGGTGGAGGGCATTTTTGCGGTGACCATTCTGGCAAGTAGAGATGTCTTCCTCAGATGGTTTCGGGGCACATCCTCTTGCTTCCTTCAGGTGTCTCACCTTCAGGTCAAATACCGCCTCCTCCTGCCTCTCCTCCTGACCCTAGTCCTAACTAAGCCCATCCCTAACAACCCAGTCTAAACGGCCCTTCACCCACACTCTGCTCCACGCGTGGCCTGACATCACGACAGATTGTCAGCTCCCTCAGAGAATTTGTTTGCTTCTTTCACTGATGAATCCCCAGTTCTAAAAACAGGGCCTTGAATATAGCGGATTCTCAATAAATATCTGTGGACAAAAGAAGAAAGAGGAGGGGGAGGAGGAGGGAGAGCACAGGGGGAGCAGGGGGAGGAAGGGGAGGGTTCCCTACAATTCTGCCCTTTGCCCTGGTGAACAAAACCTGAAGCTGAAGAATTAAAATTCTGAATTCAGCCTGCTAATGAGGAAAGGAGCTGGGGGACCGGGTGATCCTCCCCCGATTCCTGGGAAGTTTTCTCTACACGGAGCCTCCCATGGAAGGCCAGGGAGGGCACTGCCCTGAGGCAGGGAGACCAACGAGAATGCCAAGCTGAGAACAGGCATTCCATCTGGAGCGGACCCTGACTCGGGAAGGATCTCCCCCTTGATTCTGGAGGCTGCTTGCTGGCCTTGCATGGGGCTTTGAAGGTTTGGACGTTCAGGAACTGTCCTGAAACTTCCCCTCTTCCGCATCCAGGAGGCCTGTTAACTCTCAGGAACTGTGGATTGTCTAGGGAATATAAACAAAAGAACAAAGGCGAAATCAACTCGTTGAAAGGGAAAGAATGTCAGAGTGAACTGAACATAAAGCCCGCTTGGAATTGAAACATGCAGAGTGGTACACAGAAGGAACACGATCAGGAGCCCAGGGGGGATGTCCTGAGAAACCAAAGAAATTCCATCCCAGTTCGCGGCCCTTGTTGGCAAGGGTTTTGTGGAAGGAGCGCGGGTCCCCAGAGCTTGAGCTTCTCTTTACAAAGCAAGCTTGGCTACCAGTTTCGCCTCTGTTTGCTCTGAGACAGCAGAGTGGGGACACCGGGCAGGCCGGCTTTTATTTGTCAGAACATGGTCTCTTTTCTGAGAGTGCTGTGCTTTAAGCATCAGGGAGTCTGGGGGCCAGCATGGCATTTTTACCAGCTGTGTGACTTTTGGCAAGTTCCCTCTTCTCTGTGGGACTCAGTTTCTCCTTGGGTAGAAAGAGAGATTTGAGCTACACTTGGGGACCCTTTCCTCTGTTCCTCCAAACACCCCTTGTCAGTGGCCTCAGAGTCGTCAGTGTACTTTTCCAGCCTCAGCTCTCCCACACCCCTCCATGCCTCCTTTTCGGCTGGCAGATAGTTTCTGGCTTCGTGTAAATTGTACCCCCCAGAATGGGGAACCCCTATGAGTCTCAGTTACAGATCCCAAGGTGAGGAGGGCTCACTCTCACTGCTGGCCAGACCAGTGTCGGGAGGTCGATCACTTTCCCTTATGGCACCAGGGCTAATGGGCCTGCCCTTCCTCTCTCTCTCTCTCTCTCTCTCTCTCTCTCTCTCTCTCTCGAAGCAAAAGCAACACACTGCCTGTTCTGCCAAGTTCCCCTCCAAGGCATGTGACAGCAGACACCCCAAAGGGGAAAGGCTGCCAAGAAGGGCCTTGAGTCCTTGGCATAGGTTGAGAAGGTGGAGCTCTCCCAGTATATGACTCTGGGGCTCCTTCTCTGCTAGATACATCAATTTCCTTACCTATAGAATGGAAATAAGAACCCTCACCAGCCAACTCAGCCAGCCTTTGTGAGACTCAGATGGGAAAAGAGATTTGGAGGAAACCTTTGAATTGCTACTTAGACCCTTGGGTCCAAGATTCTCAATCACTACTCTGACCTCCTGCCCCCTTGACGTGTTGTTTCTTCACTTTGCCCATCCTGTCAGCCTCTCCAGCAATAACAAAGCAGTTCAGAGCGTGGGCCCTGGAGTCAGACTGACGAGAGTTTCATGGTGGCTCTCCTACTTCCCAGCTGTGTGCTCTTCAACAAGTTAATTCACCTCTCTGATCCTCGGTTTCCTCATCTAAAAGTGACATAAAACGGAAACGACTCAAGGGCTGCTGTGAGATAACGTAGGCAGAGCATCTGAAGCAGCATCTAAGATACATTAGTTCCTAATACTATTAGTGTTACGTCCTTGAAAACCCCCAACCTGTTGGTGACAACCCAGTCACCACTGATGGAACCAGCGTCAGACTCCACATATCTAATGAAACTAGGAGGTCATCCTGAAAACAGTCAGTCCTCAAGCCGTGGTCCACAGATCTTTGGAAGTCCTTGAAATCCTTTCAAGGGATCCACAAAGCCCAAACCGGTTTCAAGATACTACATGGTCTTTCTCACTGTGTTGACATTCACACTGATGGTACCAAAACAATGGCGGGGGAAATTGCTGCTGCCTCAGCCCGGATCACCCGTACAATTCGTCACTACGTTCTGCACCACCATACACTACCTACCGGAAGGAAAGAAAGCAAGCAAGCCTTTTGCACGTACGCTGTGTTTTACGAAGCAGTGGGAATTGTTAATTTTATTAAATCTTGACCCTTGGGTATACTTCTCGGTTGTATCCTGCGTGACAAAATCCGGACCCTGCCAGGCACCGCACTGTGACACTTGTCTGGAGGAGACACACGCCCACAGTTGTTGGTTTGCAATAGGCGTCAGCTGCCTTAGCCATGAAAAACTATTTTCATTTGAAAGAATGGCTCGCTGACAAACTAATGTTATTCGGATGTGGACACATGGCAGACATTTTCTCAAAAATGAATGAAGTGAGGCTTCCTTTCCTTTCTTCAAGGAAAATCACTACCAATGTTTGTTGTCAATGATAAAATTCAAGTGTCAAGTGAATTTTGAAAGATTTCTATCTGCTACCATGAGCTTGCCAGCTTCCCAATGCTTAAAGATTGATGGTTATATTAATGAATGTGATTATTGGGGCGCCTGGGTGGCTCAGTCGGTTGAGCGGCCGACTTCGGCTCAGGTCACGATCTCGCGGTCCGTGGGTTCGAGCCCCGCGTCGGGCTCTGTGCTGACAGCTCGGAGCCTGGAGCCTGTTTCAGATTCTGTGTCTCCTTGTCTCTCTGACCCTCCCCCATTCATGCTCTGCCTCTCTCTGTCCCAAAAATAAATAAACTTAAAAAAAAATTAAAAAAAAATGAATGTGATTATTTTGGGTATTGTAGACTGACATGTGTCAACATTTAGAAAATCAGCATAACTCAGCAAACTAACATTTTCCCAGTGACCAATGCGTGAAGTCACAAAACCACACATGGGTGAAAGATCCATTTAAATAAAGTAAAAGTTAGACCAATTGATTATATGCAATAAAACATGAAATGTTCATTGATATGGCTCCAGATTTTACACTGCAACCTTTTAGAAACTACCACTTTTCAAATTTAGTGTCATATCAAAGATTATCCAGAACTATCTGAAAAGACCACTAAAATATTCCTCTATTTTCCAAACTGTGCCGCTGAGCGAAGCCGGACTTTATTTACACACTCCAACAAAAGACACGTTGCAACATTGCAATTAAATGCAGAATCAGATGAGAATCAAGTTGTCTTCTATAAAGCCAGATGTTAAAAAAATGTATAAAACAATGCCATTGGGGCACCGGGGTGGCTCAGTCAGTTAAGCGTCCGACTTCAGCTCAGGTCACGATCTCGCAGTCCGTGAGTTCGAGCCCCGCGTCGGGCTCTGCGCTGATGGCTCAGAGCCTGGAGCCTGTTTCAGATTCTGTGTCTCCCTCTCTCTCTGCCCTTCCCCCATTCATGCTCTGTCTCTCTCTGTCTCAAAAATAAATAAACATTAAAAAAAAATGCCATTTTCCCCCATATTATTTTTTGGTTTGGAAAATCTTCCAAAAAGATATGCTAATTATGTTAACACGTAATGGATTTATTTTTGAATGATTAATGAATCGAGATTTTCAAAGCTAATATGTTTTCATTTGTCATATGGTAAATATCAGGAGATATCATCCTCATAAACAAAATCTAGCTGTAGTCCTCACCAGTTTTTTTGAGCGCAAAGAGATCTAGGCCCAAGACGTTTTGGGATCACTGCTATAAATGTTTCAGAAAGAGACGGGCGGAGAGCTAAAGAGAGTTAAAGATAAGTTTCACGTGTCCAACACAGGAAGTGACAGTGTCGTGCAAACTGTTCACTGGCTCACTCCAGGAACACTCGGGAATACCCTTATTTCTTTTTGAGAGAGAGAGAGAGTATGAGCAGGGGAGGGGCAGAGAGAGAGGGAGACAGAGGATCCAAAGTGGGCTCTACCCCATGCAGGGCTTGAACTCACAGACCATGAAGTCATGACCTGAGCTGAAGTCAGATGCTTAGCTGACTGAACTACTCCGGCACCCCAAAGGGGAATGGACATATGGAAGCTATGTCCCCAGAAAGACAATAGATAGAAGTAGGTAAATTTACCCTGGAGAAAAGCAAAATAAAAATAAAAACTACTCTTATGGAATCACAATAGCTTCTTCAAATCTCTGAGAAATTGCCAGACAAAATGTAAACTACAGGGATGTACAAAGCCCAGATGTGTATTTTGCTACAGCAGGACTTTTTTTTTCTGTTGTTTTTTTGTTTTTTTTTTTCCTTTCTGGTTCTCTAACTATTCTTCTTTTCCTAAAACGTTATTTCTGGTCATTTCTCATCTTGTCATTCCCTTCTCTTTCTCTCTTTCTCTTTCTAGTTTTCCTTCTTTGTCTCACTCTCTCCCCTTTCTCTCCTTCCCTTCTTTTCGTTATTTTTATCCCTTACTGACCCACAATATATAACAAATACATTTTTGTTATTTTTTCAAAGAGTTTTATCTTTTTCTTCCTTAAGACAGCCATATGCAAAAGAATGAAATTGGACCAATTTCTTCCATCATACGCAAAAATAAACCCCAAATGGATTAAAGACATAAATGTGGGACCTGAAACTATAAAAACCCTTGAAGAGAACACAGGCAGTAACTTCTCTGACGTCGGTCATAACGATATTTTTCCAGGTAGGTCTCCAGAGACAAAGGAAACAAAAGCAAAAATAAACTATTGGGACTACATCAAAATAAAAATCGTCTTCACAGAAAAGGAAACAATCAACAGAACTAAAAGACAACTTACCGAATGGGAGAAAATATTTGCAAATGACATATCTGATAAAGGGCTAGTATCCAAAATATATAAAGAACTTACATAACTCAACACCCAAAAAGCAAATAGTCCAATTTAAAAAATGGGCAGAAGACATCCAGATGGCCAACAGACACATGAAAAGATGCTCAACATCAGGACAATGCAAATAAAAGCTATAATGAGATATCACCTCACACCCATCAGAATGGCTAAAATCAAAAACACAAGAAACGAGTGTTGGTGAGGATGTGGGGAAAAGGGAACCCTTGTGCACTGATGGTGGGAATGCAAACTGGTGCGGTCACTGTGGAAAGCAGTATGGAAGTTTCTAAACAAATTAAAAATAGAACTACCCTACAATCCAGTAATCACACAACTGGGTATTTACCCAAAGCATACAAAACACTAATTCAATGGGATACACGGACTCCTATGTTTATTGCAGCATTATCTACAATAGCCAAGAAATGGAAACAACGTAAGTGTCCATAGATGGATGAATGGATAAAGAAATATTATTCAGCCACAAAAAAAAATGGTGAGAATAAAATTTTGCCATTTGCAACGACATGGATAGAACTAGAGAGCATAATGCTAAGCGAAATGAGTCCGTCAGAGAAAGACAACTACCATCTGATTTCACTCATGTGTGGAATTTAAGAGACAAAACAAATGAGCAAAGGGGGAAAAGAGAGTGAGACGGGAGGACACCAAGAAACAGACTCTTAACTACAGAGAACAAACTGATGGTTACCAAAGGGAAGGGGTGATGGATGGGGGAAATAGGTGATGGGGATTAAAGAGTACAATTGTCATGATAAAAAACAAATAAATAAAACGTGGGAAAAAAAGACAGAGGTTTAAATGTTGGTAACTCCCAGTGTAGGTGCAAGAACATGTACTCTTAGCATGAAGGGCAGGAGAGGTGAGTAAGGCTAAGCCTCGGGGCTTGGGTGTTATTTATCTCAAAGCCATCAGAGAGAAAGAAAAAAATCACAGAACAATAAGGGTGAATATTCTACAAGCAGTGAAGGGAAATAAAGTAGACAGTTCTAGAACATTTTCAAATAGAAGATGTTAACAAGATTCCACTTCTAGAAAAGGACTTTAAGGAAATAATCTAAGGTACAGACTTAACATTACACGCCAGAATTCTGTCACAATGTTATTTAAGATAATGAAGAATTGAAATACCCTTAATATCCAGCAACAAATGAAAAGTTAAACCATCTCTGAGACATTTATGCAATAGACCATTTAGCGACCAATAGAAGACAATTGATAAAGAAATACTGTATTTCGTGGGAAATGTAAGATAATGGTATTTTTTTAATAATCAAAATACAAAATCACATTTAGTAATTTATTCAATGCCTTTTTATTGAGGGGCTACCTTCACAAGAATAGTGGGGATTCAGTCGTAGACGTAGTCCCTTTATACAGCTTTGTACAGCTTTAATTCAGCTTTATATATACAGCTTAAATTCAAATAAAAAAATACAGCTTATATTCAAATAAAAAATATAGATTTTAAACAACCAATTATACAAATAATGAATTAAATGTCATTTAATCCCTATTTCAATGAAGAAACACATGGGGCGCCTGGGTGGGTCAGTCGGTTAAGCGTCCGACTTCAGCTCAGGTCACGATCTCACAGTCCATGAGTTCGAGCCCCGCGTCGGGCTCTGGGCTGATGGCTCAGAGCCTGGAGCCTGCTTCCAGTTCTGTGTCTCCCTCTCTCTCTGCCCCTCCCCTGCTCATGCTCTGTCTCTCTCTGTCTCAAAAATAAATGAAGAAACACACAATTCTGTAAAATAGATTCTATTATGGGACCCATTTTGCGGATAAGGAAACTGAGGCCCACTGGGTTAAAAAGCAGCAGCAGGTGGCAGAGCTAGAATTACTAAGCGATTCCACTGCTCATCGGGAACCACCGAGCTTCTAAGTCTCTCGATTTCCCTAAGAAGAAAATGCCAGAAATAAAGATTATGGAGCATATCGCAACATCTGATTTGGACACTAAGGAAGCTGCAATTGACCTTCTGATTCCATAGTAATAATAAAAAGTATTCTTCTTATGACAATATCAGCCCACATTTGCTGATCACTCTGTGTCCTGCACACTGTTTTAAAGACCTGACACAGATAACTTCCTTAGCCCTCACAACAACTTCAGGAAGTAAATCCTAATCCCCATTGCGCAGATGCAGAAACTGAGATGCAGAGAAACGACATCATTTGTCCACATTCGCACAGCCAGTAAGTGCTGGAGTCAAGATTCTTCGGTTGTGTTTCTCCCTGACTTGCCCTGGGGACAAAGGAGAAAAAAAAAAAAAATTGAAAGGGTCGAGGACAGGAAAGGTGAAGTAATTCTGAGGTTGCCAGGACACCTTCATTCCAGAAAAGTCCTGGCATGAAAGGAGAACAAACTGGTCTTTAGGTACTCTCAGTTCCTTTTTCCTCGTGGCTCAGCAGCAGACAATGGCTTTCTCTGAGCCAAATGCTCTAGGCCCTGCTGGCGCTAACCACATAATTATGTTCTTTGAAATTCTGGTTGTCTGATAGCTGGAGCACAGAAGTGAGCTGGAGATCCCAGAGGCCTGCTGAAAAGCAGAAGGCAGAAAGTCTTTTTGATCAATGGTCCTCCCAATTTGATTTCATAGCTGCACCCCTTAATACCGTTTACTGAGTGCCTTCGTGCTGACTATCTCGTTTAACTTCCACAAAGAGGAGTGGTGACCTCCGGAGCTTTGCACAGCCTGTACCCCCTTCTTGGAACATCCTTCCTCCTCTCCTTTTTTCTTCTGTTATTGCTTAGGTATCTGGCCTCTCATTCCCTCTCTCTTGGTCTACTGACTTAAGGGAGGGGAGAAAAGTCAGAGCCTCAAACAAATATCTTTTGTTGCTGGTGGTGGTGGTGGTTCTAAACTACATGAGATTATGACCTGTGCCTCTTTGGAAAGGGATGAAACACCAATATCTGTCCACCCTTGGCTGCCCGAGTACATCAGAATCGGGGAGAAATAAATGAAATCCAACTTAGGACTTTATGAGCCTGTATCCATCAGGGTTCAGTTGGGGGGTAGATTCGTTGTCAGTATTACGGAACAAGAGGGTTATTATCAGAATTGGACCTTACCCAGTTATGGGAAAAGCTGGGGAAGTAAAAGTCTCGGAGGCATACTTGACGGATCAAAATGGAGTCACAGATAATCTGAACATCAAGGGCACCCAGCCACCAAAGGGGGCTCACAAAGGGGTGGTGCATCAAGGGGTCTGTGGGAAGCCATGACGACTCAGACGTACGGCCTCCAGGGGTCCAAGGATGAGGGGGCGAGCCTGGGAGCCGCTGGTTGTCAGGAGGAAGAGTTGGATGCATTTAGCCTTCCCAGGTACCTCTGCGCCTCTAATAACATGACAATGGTTACTGCTTCACTTCCACCTTCCAAGTCTCGTACAAGTTCCTCTTCTGCACAACTCTGGCCCAAGACCAAAAAGGGAACCGAATGTAGTTCCCAACTAAACAAACTCGACACAGCAAAATCCAAACGACACCCTAGAGAAGCAGAGGACACATGGGAGTCAGGGTTCACTGCTGTGGGAAAGGATGTCACATTCCAGTCCCCGCTGACTCCTCGTCTGTCTCCCACATGCCCAGGTGTCGTCAGATTCTGTAGCTTGTGTCCCCACGATGATACCCACATTCATCCTCCCTTCTCTGTCTCTATGCTCATCACCCCAGTTGTGCTTGCCTTTTGTCGTAAAGACCGAACATCTCTCAGGTTCTCCATTCGCCTTGCTCTCTCTGGCCAGCACCTCCTTTGCCCTTGATACTTCTGCCCGTGATGCTCTCCGTCTCTCCTTTTCACTTCAGGTCTCCATTGAAATATCACTTCTTTCTGGAAAAAATCTTTGGCTACCTCAAAAAATCTGAGTTAGATGCTTCTCCGTTGCAGCCCTGGTTGCACTTGAGGCGTTATTTAACTATCTGTCTTTCTCTGCATTCTCACCAACTAGTGCCTGACAGGTAGGAGCTCTGTAATTGTCAGATGATTGACAGAATGAATGAATGAATGAATGAATGGTGTCTCTTCATTTCCAGTGTGTCTTCTCTTCAATATCTTCTATATTTTACGTTGGAGTTATCTTTTTGAAAACCTGAAATCCTTCGGTGGCTTATCATTGCCAGTGGAATAAAATCCAAAATCCTCATCTGGGCATTCAAGAATCATTGCATATGATCCCAGGCTATCTTCCTAAGCATCTCCCAGCATTCATCTACACAGTGACTCTGTATACCAATCAAACTGATACGTGGGTTATTCCCTGAAGAAGAGTGATTATTTGTCATCATAATTTTAAAAACGGCTTGCATCCATTGGACATATATCATACACTGGGCACCATGGTAAACATTTCATATATTACATCTTATTGAATCATGACAATGACGGTCATGGCAAAGGATCAAGTTCTCATCTCTTACCATCATCCTAGAGCACGCTGAAGTTCAGAAAGGATGTCATTTGCCCAAGGTCACCTAGTTCATACATGATGAAACTAGTATTTAAACGCATGTCTTATCTGACTCCAAAGTCAAGATTATAACCACTCCACTCCACCTGCTCCTGGAAACAGCTCTCAATAACCATTTGTTCAATTAATTAATCAGGTGCTAACCATAACTTTGAATAGTTTGTCTCATTTGAATGCTCAAAACAGCTTTACGAGGGAAACACTATTATCCCCAGACTACAGACCACAAAAGTGAGACAAAAAGAGGTGAAGTAATCTACCCAAGTTCACAGAGATCAAAAGAAGCAAAGCCGGACTTGTGTCTGATAACTGGACCGCTATCAGAATCACCACCACTGTAACAAGAGCAGCCTTAGTCACCCTCTTGTCTAAGTGCCCTTGCTTTACAGGTAAGGAGATGATTCCCAGACAGGCTAAGCGACAGCTCCAGGGGTGGTAAACCAGAACTCTGGCTTGCAGTCCAGTGTGTTTTCCATTATAAGATCTGTCTCTTTCCCTGACCAGAAATGGACCCCAAGTCATGGCCTGGTGAGAGCCAAATTGTCCCCACCGGATGACAGAGAGCACACCCAGCTCACTCAATCTTTGCTCATTTTGTACCCTCTGCCTATTAAAATTCAGCTTCCCTCTGCTGGTCCTTAGGCCATCTGTTTCCTGTTTTCTAAGAATATAGAGGAGAATGAGTCAGAGAGATCGTGCCTGCCTTCCAGGAGCTTCAAAGTACATAGTGACAATACTGATAGGGACATTCTGACCGTTAGACAAAGATTCCATAAAAACAAGCACTCAAGACTTTCCATTCATACAAGCAATGGGTTCAGTGAGTCCTGAAACCTGAGTGCTTATCCTGAGTGGATTCTAGGGAAAATTATCACCTTCCTGGAAAAGAAGGAATTTTAGGAAGAGTCGAAATGCTACAGGATATGTAGCCCATCCACCCAGAAAGTAGACGTTGAGTGGGGCTGGGGTGCATCATGAGAAGACATGGCGATGGGAAAGGAGTTTCAGACTGAAGGGGTAGTGAATTTTCTCATTCACTCAATCATTTCTTTTTTTTCACAATATACCTCTGGGCCACCTACTGTGAGCCGGGAATTGTATGAGAGCTTAAAACAGACGAGCTTAACCTCAACTAGTCCTGGGAGAGGTCTTTTAGGCTGAGCTCTGAAACTAGGAAATCGAGTAAATATGGGGAAAGCATTCTGGGCGGGTGCCAGTAACAGGTGCAATAGCCCTGAAGTGAGAGAGAGAACATAGCACACTGCAGGAATTGAAAGAAGGCCATTCTACACAGACAGCTATTATCATGAAATGAGAGAAAGGATGGGTTAATAAGTACCAAATCATGGAAAGACCTTTAGTTCCCTTTATGGATTTTTATAGTTAGGATGCGGCACTTCTAAAACCTGACCGAAGAGTTCTTTGATACTGTTCCCATTGAAGGGAGCTCTAGGTCACTCACCTTGAATCTGGGCTCTCTGATGCTGTGCCAGATCCTGGGGTCAGGTCTTAAGAAGTGCCACCTTCCACTTCTTGTCTCTGGGGACACTGTTAGAACCCAGCCACCACGTTGTGAGGAAGCCCAAGCAGACTATGGAGAGGCCCACATGGAGAGGCCATACGGACAGGAACTGAGGTCCATGGCCCTTGGCCCCAGCTGAGCTTGTAGGCGATAGCCAGCACTAACTTGCCAGCTGTAAGAGTGAGCCTTCTTGGAAGTAGATTCTCCATCCCCTAGTCAAGCCACTGTCGCTGAGGTTACAAGGAACAGTGATAAGCCCTCCCCGATGAGCCCTGCCCATCTTTTCAATGTTTATTTTTTTTTGAGAGAGAGAGAGCATGAGTAGGGGAGGGGCAGAGAGGGAGACCCAGGATCTGAAGCAGGCTCCAGGCTCTGAGCTGTCAGCACAGAGCCCAATGAAGGGCTCGAACTCATGAACTTGAGATCATGACCTGAGCCAAAGTCTGATGCTTAACTGACTGAGCCATCCAGGTGCCCCTATGGTTTCTTTTTTTTTTTTTTTTAATTTTTTGTTAATGTTTATTATTTTGAGAGAGAGAGAGAGAGAGAGACAGAATGTAAGCAGGGGAGGGGCAGAGAGAGAGGGAGACACAGAATTCGAAACAGGCTCCAGGCTCTGAGCTGTCAGCACAGAGCCTGACACGGGGCTCCAACTCCCCAGACCAGGAGATCATGACCTGAGTCAGATGCTTAACCGACTGAGCCAGCCAGGTGCCCAGAGGTGCCCCCGTAGACTCTTAATGTAAACAAATGGCTGTATTGTTTTCAAGAGCATTCTGTTGGGGAGTAGCTTATTACATCATAATAGATACCAGGAGTGTAGGGAAATGGGAAGGCAGAGAAGAGTTTGGAGTATTAAGAAATGGGGACGATCACAGTTATTTACTTCACAGAGTTGTTCTGAGAACTGAATGAGAGAGTGAAAACACAGTGCTTTGCCAGTGCTGGGTATTCAGTAAGTCCTCAACAAGTGTTAGTTATTATTGCTGTTATTTTTAGAGTTTAGAGAAAAGGCAGAAGGCGTAAGGAAATATTTCAGGAGTTGAAGGATGAGTTAATGCTCACTTGGGCTGGAAGGATGAGTTAATGCTCACTTGGGATGAGTTAATGCTCACTTGGGCTCACTTGGGCTGGAATTAATGCTCACTTGAATAGGTTAGGAAGCTCTTCAGGGTGTGAAATTGATGGGCTGTCACAAATGATGGAGGAGGAGGGTGAGGGGTAACAAAAATTCAGGGATAATTCCAACGTGTCCAGGCTTTGACTTGGGGCAACAGGTGTCGCAGACAATGGCCGGATTTGTTTTCTGGCACCTTTTCACCATCCAGGTAATCTTACCCCCGTTTCCTTCCGAAGAATCAACCTGCCCCCACTCTTTGTCCATTTGACTCGGACACAGCTGACCCACTCCACCTCTTCCCGCAGGTTGGACATATCACCCAGGCGTAAGCTTGTCTCCTGTGTGAGTGGTTCCAGGACCAGCATGTGACCTGAACGGGCCATCAGAGCCAGCAAGACTCAAGTCTGGGGGCTTTTTGTTTGTTTGACTGTGGAGAGGAAGTGTCTGTCTTTACTTTGGAACTTGGACCTGACCGCTGTACGGAGCT
This sequence comes from Panthera tigris, assembly GCF_018350195.1. Taxonomy (NCBI): domain Eukaryota; kingdom Metazoa; phylum Chordata; class Mammalia; order Carnivora; family Felidae; genus Panthera; species Panthera tigris. The sequence continues at coordinate 196,620,224 of NC_056660.1, read as the reverse complement.
GGAACGACGGCTGCCATCTCGCATGTGAACAAAGAGTCAACACAGTGCGGGGCAGAACCAGCAGTGACAGTCTTTGAGTGTGCTCTAATTCAAAGTTCAAAAAATAAAAGGGCAGGTGTGAGGAGTCCAGGTAACAGAGATTAAGGGAAGCTCCTTATTTGTGAGAGGCGGTGAGACTCGAGGAGAAAGCATCCAAGTTCCAGGCCTGAAGACGCCAATGCCTTAGGCTTTTGCCCAGCAAGACTCTCCTAAGTTCGCTGAAACGATTCTCGAAAGACGTATCTCCGATCCTAGAAGGAATCCTGGAGGATCACACAGCCCTGGCCACAGTGACCATGCACTCTCCTATAGGAGTTAGGAACTGAAGGAGCCGAGGGAGCCCTGTGGATGTCAAGACTGGACTCCTAATTTCCAACTGCGTCTTCAGCCTCACCGTCCTTTCCATACTCAGCTCAGGCTCCGTTCTGCCTCCCGGAGACCGGGCGTCTCCAGCCTCCCAGCTTCATGCTCACAACTCTCGGTGCAAAGGGCAGTCAGAAGGGTCCTTCTAGCTTGCAAATGCAACTGCACTCCCCTCGTCTTGGGTTGCAGTCCAAACTTCATCCAGGGACACAAGACCCGTGCCTCGGCGCTTGACCTCCTGTCCAGAATCATCTCTGGCCTCCTTGCCGCCTTCCCAGTCCAGTCGCATCAGCCACATTAACCGTCCCAGACGGTGCATCAGTGCTCGCTGTGGAGGTGATTTCACACCTCTGTGTCTTTAGCCCAAACAGCCATCCTTCGTCCATCTGTTTCATACTCATCTGTCCTTTCAGACCATATTCAGGCATCACTTCTTCCAGGGAGTTTCCTGAGAACCCTCGCTCCTCCTTGTCTTGATTTTATACTTTCTTTCACGGCATCTGTCGTATGGTACTGGGTTTGTTCCCCGTGTGTGTCTTCCCTAGTCAAAGTCCAGATGCCAGGGGGCTGGGTGGTGGGGACTGTGTCTTATTCACCTTCATCCCAAATTCTTATAATAGCATTTGGTGCGTGGTAGGTTCTCAGTACGGTTTTGATGACTGAACCCTTCGAAGTGTAGCTCCAGGGGCGCCTGGGTGGCTCAGTCGGTTGAGCGGCCGACTTCAGCTTGGGTCATGATCTCACGGTCCGTGAGTTCAAGCCCCGCGTCGGGCTCTGTGCTGACTGCTCGGAGCCTGGAGCCTGTTTCAGATTCTGTGTCTCCTTCTCTCTGACCCTCCCCTGTTCATGCTCTGTCTCTCTCTGTATCAAAAATAAATAAACGTTAAAAAAAGCCAAAAAACAAAGTGTAGCTCTATTGTTACCATTAAACTATAACCCTCAGGAGACTTTCTTATCGTTATTATCACTTGTGCACATACATGAGTTCACCAACGACAATCACAAACGTAACTAAAATCCTATGACTGCTTTATGAAGGATATTGTTTCATTTGATCCTTGCAGCAGGGGGCCTGACAGAACAGCCTCTCTCTTTTCTAATGCTTATTTATTTGCTTTGTGAGAGAGGATGAGCAGGGGAGGGGCAGAGAGGGAGAGAGAGAATCCCAAGCAGGTTCCTCACTGCCAGCACAGAGCCTGACGTGGGGCTCGATCTCACAAACCGTGGGGTCATGACCTGAGCCGAAATTAAGAGTCAGATGCTTAACTGACTGAGCCACCCGGGCACCCCCAGAATAGCCTCTCTTCCGCCCCCAATGCCACCAACAGCAAAGCACCGAGGTCACCAAAAAAGGAAGGAAATAGGAGAGCCTCTCTTGACATTTGCTTTTATTTTAGCTTTTTCAAACTTTTATGTGTTTTATAATGTACTTGATAGTATATTGGTGCATGTATGCAATTTACAAATAAGGAAATGCACTTCATTATGGAGGAGGACTTGCCATTATTCTGCAGACAGAGCACATGATCAAAAAAGCTTAGGGACTCCGTGTTAGGGAACGTGGGCTCCGTGTTCCAGCTTTCAAGCAAGCAAGGCGACGGAATCTGCCCGCCGAGCTGCTGGTCGCATATTTTACGCTATGGTGAGAAATACGCGACTGGGTTACGTGCCAGAGTTCGAGTCCCATCTCCCCGCTTTCCCGACTTCGGTTTCCCAATTCCTAGGATGGCAGCAGTTGCAGTGGTGGCCACGTAGCGAGCGCTTGGTCTGGGCCAGGTGCTGTGTTCAACACACGCACGCATTATCTCGCTTAGTAGGAGTACAACTGGCGGAGGCAGGCACTACTGTTCCTGATGTGCAAACGAGAAACTAAGGTGAAAACACTCGCCCCAGACTCCAGAGCTACAAGCTGCAGAGCCAAGATTCCGTCCCAGCCTGTGAGGGGCTCCTTGAGCCAGGAGGGCAGAGTTGAAGGGTAGTTACGGGTTCACGCATAGACTTGAGCATGTATTAGGGCTGTGCAACCGTGCGGCCTCTACTTAGAGATGAGCGATCCGTTGTTGTAACGTCTGCTCCAAACCCCGTACAGGCCCTCCTGGCCAGACGCAAACAAAGTGTGATGCGTGCGGGATCCTGCCCCTCTAGAGGACATTGTATGCCTCCTCGTACCAACTGGAAGCTGCTCTTATAAACAGCTTCATTCTTCACCACTGCTATCCCCCCCCACCCCCTTCATGGCAAGATGCCTGAAGTCATCAGCAGTGAGTACATCAGTGTTTAAAGTGAGTCTCCAATGAAAAGCAGAGCAAACCAGCGTGCCTTGCCTTCTGATGGCGTGACCTCACTGAATCGTTTACTCAAAGCCGGCCCCTGAGAGAAAGCCAGGGAGGTGATGGATTTCCCAGGGAAGTAGCAAGACAAGCATGAGGGTCTGACAGCAGCCCCGGGCACAGGTCCTGGAGCGTCACTTACCCTGTCTTGCTGGCCTTGCTTCAGGCCTTGAGACGCCCCGGGGATCCCACTGTCTCAGGGGTAACACCAAACGAGGTTCGCCTTCCCACCTAACATCTGTGTCTTACACAGTTTGCCAGGTGTCCCATCCCCAACTGCCTGTTGGCCTATGACACCACCTCCACTGTCCCCCCCACCCCCAGTCCCGTGAGCAGGGAGAGAGGAGGGCTGTAAACCCAGATTCCCTGTGATAATGAAACAGTGACTTGGCCAAGGTCACTCGATGACTGAATTAAGAAGGAAAGTCAAGGTTGATGTCTGCCCGCTGGCATCTATAGGGGACTCCACTGAGTTCGGAACATGACTCGGATGCCTTAAGCGTATCAAGTTCACAATGTACTTGAGGAACTTAGCTGAGACAGAATATTCTCAGAATATTCTCAGAATGTGGTTTGGCCCAGGGGGCAATGGCCAGCGGGGGGCGGGGGAGGGTGCTTTCCCAGGCACTCAGCCTCGGGTTGGCTTATTTCTGGCAGGCGGGCCTGAAGCCCCCACTGGGTTAGAAATAGAATTAAGAAGCATTCCATCTCCCATCAAGCAACAAAGCCTGGAATGAACATACATCAGAGTAGAAAGAGCCATCGGAAAAAAACAGTGAAGTTGATGATGACGATGACAAAGGAAATGATCACAGTGACAGCAGCCAGCACGGGGGGGGGAGGGGGGGGGGAAGCTTGGCTGCATGTCAGGCACCGTAAGAAGTGTTTTACATGAATCAGCTCAGATAATCTACTGGTGTTATTACTGCTGCCGCATTTACGCATTTGAGGAAATAGAGGCACGAGGTGATTAACTCACTTGCCCTAAATCATACACATTGAAGGGAGCAGAGCTCAAAATCCCATATCTGACATCAAAAACGGTTCAAAAATATTTTTTATACTGCAGAAACATCTTTTTTTTTTTTTTTTTTCCAAATGCAATCCAACCCGGTACCTAGATATCTCAATGGCAGTCTATAAGGTAGACAGAACCAGAAACTGGTTGGAGGTGGGCTGGCAAAGGAGGGGGTCCAGAAGCCCAACTCTCTTGGCCTCTCCCCCTACACCACCCATGGGGAGGGAGGGGCGCTTCTGTGGAACAGAGTTTGTAAACCACTGGTCTATCGTTAAGGTCACCCCTCAATTTTTTAAAGAATAGATACACATATTTTGACATATTTCAACAGTAACACAACAAGGAAACAGATACACTGTTGCTACATGTAACAATATATATGAACCACACGGAAATAACATGGAGTCAAAAGGCTAGGTGTGAAAAGGGATCTAATGTTTGTTTTTCATTTATAGGAATTTCAGAAACAGGGCAAAGCAACCTATGGTGATAGAGGACACAAGAGTGGCTAATGTTGCAAGCAACTCTCATTTTTAAAAGTAGGAAAACAACTATGAGATACACCTCACAGCTGTCAGAATGGTTAAAATGAACAACTCAGGCAACAACAGATATTGGGGAGGATGCAGAGCAAGGGGGACCCTCTTGCCCTGCTGGTGGGAATGCAAACGGATGCAGCCACTCTGGAAAACAGTATGGAGGTGCCTCAAAAAAAAATTAAAAATAGAACCACCCTATGACCCAGTAATGGCACTTCTAGGTATTTATCCAAAGGACACAAAAATGCTGATTCAAAGGGGCACATGCAGGAGCCCCTGGGTGGCTCAGTCAGTTGAGCGTCCGACTCCGGCTCAGGTCATGATCTCGTGGTTTGTGAGTTCGAGCCCCATATCAGGCTCTGTGCTGACAGCTCAGAGCCTGGAGCCTACTTCGGATTCTGTGTGTCCCTCTCTCTCTGCCCCTCCCTGTCTCATTCTCTCTGTCTCAAAAATAAATAAAAACATTTAAAAAAACAAAAAGCAAAGGGGCACATGCACCCCAATGTTTATAGCAGCACCATCAGCAATAACCAAAGGATGGAAAGAGCCCAAATGTCCATCGACTGACGAATGGATAAAAAAGATGTGATATATACATTCAAAGGACTATTACTCGGCAGTGAAAAAGAACGAAGCCTTGTCATTTGCAACAACATGGATGGAACCAGAGTGTATGATGCTCAGTGAAATAAGTCAGACAGAAAAAGACAAATATGATAAGATTTCACTCATATGAGTAATTTAAGGTACGAAACAAATGGATATAAGAGAAGGGAAGCAAAAATAATAAAAAATAGAGAGACAAACCATAAGAGACTCCTAAATGCAGAGAGCAAACTGAGGGCTGCTGGAGGGGTGTTGGGTTGGGGAAGGGCTAAAGGGGCAAGGGGAGTTAAGGAGGACTTTTGTTGGGATGAGCACAGGGTGTTATATGTAAGTGATGAGTCACCAAATTCTATTTCTGAAAAATAAGTTCACATATTTTGATTTTTAAAAAGAATTAAAAGAGGGGCGCCTGGGTGGCGCAGTTGGTTGAGCGTCCGACTTCAGCCAGGTCACGATCTCACGGTCCGTGAGTTCGAGCCCCGCGTCAGGCTCTGGGCTGATGGCTCGGAGCCTGGAGCCTGTTTCCGATTCTGTGTCTCCCTCTCTCTCTGCCCCTCCCCCGTTCATGCTATGTCTCTCTCTGTCCCAAAAATAAATTTAAAAACGTTGAAAAAAAAAATTAAAAAAAAAAAAATTAAAAAAAAAAATAAAAAGAATTAAAAGAGATAGTATGTGCAGGAAAGCTCTGGAAATAAAGAATTTTGGAATTGTGAAAAAGAATTAACTAAAAAAAAAATCACCTTTTTGCACCAAAAAAAAAAAAATGTAAAAAATAAGAAGTAGGAAAGCAAAGGTCTGAAAAAGGAAGTGGCTTGTTATCTGACTTATTGCCACGTGGGATCTTCGGTCCCATCTCCTAGAGCATTTTTAGAAATATCCAATTTTTTACAAACATCTATCGAAACCCTACTATGTGGCACCTACCCTTTTTGGCACTACGCGTACAGAAATAAACAAGACAGACAAGTTCCTGCTCTCATTCGTGTCTACGTTCTAGTCAGGGGATCCTGGCCCGAAGCAAACGAATGAGAGAATGAGTGAGTCGATGAGTGAATGAATGACATGCCAGGGAGTGATGTGATATACAGAGAATCAGAATACGGTGGTAGATCATGAGTGGCTGGGTGGCGACTTTAGGCGATCAGGAAAGGTCTCTCTGGAGAGGTGACCTTCAGGCTGAGGCCTGATGCACAAGAAGTGGCCGGTCACGTGAAAAGGAAAGAGGCATTGTCGGCAGAAGGAGCCAAGTGCCAGAGCCCTAAGGTGAGAAGGAACTCTTTCTGTGTGAGGAGCGACACTGGTCCTCAGTGGGGAGCCGCGAGGGCTGGCAGAGAGGGCCACAAGCTGAAATCAGGACGGCTGGCGGGGGCCAGAATACGTGGGGCTTGCTACACTGTGCGAAGGAGTTTGTATTTAAGCTGTATTTGTATTGTACTGTATTGTATTTGTATATATTGTATTGTATTTGTATATATTGTATTGCATTGTATTGCATTGTATTGTATCGTATTGTATTGTATTGTATTTGTATATAAGTTGGGTGGAAAGCCACGAAAGGATTTTAAGCCGGTGGGAATAGTGACCTGGCCTGACCGCGCGTTGCCTGCCATGAAGAGAAGGGGCTACAAACAGCAGAACAAGCACGGAAGTAGGGAGACTTGTTGGAAAACCAAAGCCCAAACCCAGGCCAGTGGTAACTGCAGCATGAACTCGGGAATACTAGAGGCGTTCGGGAGGTAATTCGGAAGGATTCGCTTCTGGAGCAGATACAGGGGAAGATGGGACAGAGGACTCCATGACGGCTCCAAGACTTTGGACTTCGACCACTGAGGGAGTGCAGAGCACCAGGAAAGAGCACGTTTAAGGGAAGAAGATGGAAGCAAGGAGTGCCACCGTGGCAGCTCACTAACTCTGGGAGGACTGGTGGCAAGAAAGTCACCCCCCTTTCTCAGGCCAGTTTCTCTGTCTGTGAAGAGAGAGCCCTGGACCAGCTCCCAAATGGCCCTGCCAGCTTCGGCCCGTCTGCACTCACGCCGGGGAGCACTAGCATTAGCTAGGCCCCTGGCGGCAAGGACGAGCGAGACTCGGAGCCGGTACCGTGGGCTGTGTTGGCCGCACGGGCAGACCGAGCTCTCTCGCGGTGAGTCCGCTGTCTGCAGCCAGCGGTGACGCTTGCTGGAACCCGCAGGAACATTCTGAGAAAATACAAACTGCACTCTTCAGCAGCAGGGGGCCCGTGGGGGAGGAGGCTTGGGGTGAGGCCCGGGGATAGCTGCTTGCGGCCAAGTCCCAGATGAGTAAGACTTCGGTGCTCTGGGCCTATGGAGCCTGTCCTTTCTAAGGAGAGGCCTGATGTCTCCAGTGCACAGCCACTGACTGCACACACAGCTTTTCCCACTCCTGGGGCCCCATTTCTTCTACACTCGGTCCTGTAGTGGCCGAAACAAGTCTAGAATAAGCTGCGTGTCTGCAGGCCCGGAACTGCCAAAAGGCTTTGAGCTGTGGCAGGTGAAACTGCGTCCCTCTGGGAGACCTGAAGCCAAGGTATACACCCGCCTATGCTCATAACTAAGCTAGAATGCGACCCCGAGGGTAGACCTGGCCCTTTCTGGGCCTCAGTTTCTTCACCTATGTAATAAGGGTGTTGCTCAAGTGCCCTCTGGCTCTAATATTCTCAGATTCTATTTCAACTCTGAAGATGGTCCCTGACTACCTTCCAAACAAAGCCCAGAGGAATGTGGTGGTGTGAATGCTTCCACCTTCCCCTTGCGCACGGTCATTTACTGTGTTTTCTCATGGCTATTGGAGCTGAGCCACCAAATAGTGGATCAAATAGCCTCCAAATGGGGATCCAAATTGATCCCTGTGGGATCAATAAAGGGGTACATAGAATAAACCATTTAATTTATGCCTCTTATAAAACAGTCGCTCCCAAGCTTGTAGAACATCCGTTTGCACTTAATACGTGCAGCGGACTGGGGTGCAGTATGCCTCATGGGGGCAGATTGGAGAAGTTCAGAGGGCACCGGTCTACGTTTCAGAGGCTGATCCCGGCCTCATCACAGCCTCGGGCATATGGCCTTGGGCAGGCACCTCTGCAGCTTGACCTCAGCTTTGCCTTCTGTCCAATGTGTCTCTGAGTTCTTCTGGGCCCTGCTCCTCTGGAGCGCAGCCTGCAGAATAAATCTTCGCAAAGTTATGTGAGGCTTCCCCTGCTAGGTGTGGATACTTTTTATGTGTGTGTTTTGTGGTTTGGTGGTGCTGTCGTCATTACCGTGTCGTGTATCCTGCTGATGCAGGGGAGTCCATACTTCCTGCAGAGAGTAAGCCAGGAATCAACTGGTTCTTCCCAGTCGGACCAGATACTCGCATCTCAGTAGGCAGGTCGGATTCTTAATTTTATTAAAATGTCATGAGGTCGGTGCCTAAGAAGCCTCTCAGAGCTGTCCGAGGCCCCGATGCTCTACCCTGAGGGCAGAGGACAGGTTCACGCCTTGCTCAAGGCCCCTGACCGATCGCCAGCTCTACCTTCCAAACCAGAGATGGACCCCACAGGTGGTCTGAGATCCAGAGAAGTCCCCCGGACACTTACCAGGAACACCTTGGCTTATCACTCAATTTTTTAAGTCCTGGGAGTGGAAAACAAGACACAGAGAGAGGCATGCGGGCTCTTGTGAGACTCAGTGACCACATCTGTGTTCTCTACCCCACAAATGAGGGCTCAGTATCAAGGCCACTTATAAGGGAGATTTAACAAGAAAGGAGGCTGATTGGAAAAAAACATAGGGAAGGAGAAAAGAGAAAAGGGAAACACTAGAAGGCAAGAGAGGATGTACCGTGGAACATCCGGGTGCCTAAAATAAGTCTCTGAATAATGAGCATATGGAGAGTTCAATGTCCAAGCAAGTTTGGACAGTGCTGAATATTTTATCTTTCCTGTTGGCGATTTAGAGTATGCAACAGCATGGTAAAATCCTTGTAAAGTTCTGCAATTAAAACATATATATTTAAGTTTAACCTAGTCCTAACCAAACTCGGGCCCAGAATCCGGCTTTCTTGTAATGTGTACTAACATTCCCAGAATATAAAGTCAGAAAAACTGATCTAAAGGAACCCAGTCTGCTGGGGAGAAAAGGTGTAAATTGGGGGGAGTGGGGGACCGGTTCCTATTTTCAGGCAGCTCACGAAATAGCGGTATAAGGCTTTTCCAGATAGAGAATTTCACAAGATTTAATGAACAACTGAACATAATGGGAGAGGATCGTTATTCTCCAGATAGAACATGGTGGACATTCGTTGGTTAATCAGCAAGGGTCAGGAGCACCTAGTATGTATCAGACACCATGCTGTCCCTAGGGATGTATGTGCAAGCCAGACATAAACGTCTACTTCCAGAGCTTAGCTGCCGGTAAGGAGGGACACAACATAAGTACCCAAGTAAGTAAACCCAGAATCGTAAGCTGTGAGGAGCTCCCTGAAGGAAATGAACAGGGTTCTCCTGAAAAAATCATGGATGGGGACACCTGCTTGAGTTGGAATCAGCACTGTTGGCTGTTCCAAAGCCGTGACATTTAAGTTTCAACTTGAAAGGTGACAAGAATCTAGACATGACGTGATTCGGGGAAATGGATCAAAACACACTTCAGGGGCACACTGCGGGTGTGGGCTGGGCTCTAGAGCAAGAGTAGGGAGGAGGGAGAAAAGGGTATTCGGGCACTTGTTAATTTAAACTTGGCTACATCAAGCCCCTTGCATGATTCACAGAGCTAGGGAGGCAGCAGTGAGCAAGCTGGCACACCCTCGGCTCTTTCTGGAGCATTCCACTGGGCAAGGCACAGAAGCAGCATAAGTAAGGGAGTGAGGTGCTTTCAGATAGTGAAGAAAATGCTATAAGGAAAATAAAGCAGAGTGATGTGATGGGGTGGAGAAGAGGCAGTATTAGAGAACTTGACTGGAGACGGTCTTTCTCAGCATTTGATATGAGAAAGGAGATCTGAATGACAGAAAGGAGAGGCCTGGGTGCAAAGTTGTCTAGGGAAGTCACGTCCCAGAGGGACAAAGTAGCAGGAACCTGGAGGTGGAGAGGGAGCCCAGGGTATTGGAGGAACCCAGAGAAGGTTCTAAGTGAAGAAGGAAATGTGAAAGATTACAGGGAGGGGAGAAAGTTAATATTTGTTGATGACCCTCCTCCTCCTTGGCCAAACAGAGCCCTCAAGTATGGAAACGGACGGTGAAAAGTTTGGAAACGTACACAGTTGGCCACTTGAATATCAGGGCAAAAAACTGAGACTAGTCTTCACCCCACCTTCCTGCACACATCTAAGACATCGTTCCCAGCTATGGTACACTCTGGCTGGCAAGCTCACTTTTATTACCCACAAAATGCTGTAGGGTGTAAAAAATTACAATCGTTTGGGAATAACTATTAATAATATTTCAGTAGTAGCTAATATGGCAGAAGTTTCTTCATGCCCCCAAGACCCACTATTCTGTTCTTCTTCCATCATACAGCCATCCAATTTCAGGCAGCACAGTGACTACATTTCCCAGGATTCCTTGTTGCTAGGTTTGGCCATGTGACTAAATTCAGGCCAATGGGATATAAGCAAACATATAGCAACATCAAGCTCTGGAATGTGTCCTTAAGGGAGGGAGTGTGTCCTTCCTCCCTCTCCCCACCCCACACTTCCCCTGCTGTCTGGATTGTGGATAAGATGACAAGATTTCCATCCTTGATCTTGAGGACAGGGGACCCCCCTAGGGATGGTGATAAGAAAACTGAAAGAAGCCTGCCTCCCTGATGACTATGGAGGTTCCATACAAGCCACAGACTGTCCCATGGAGTGTTTTACATGACAGAGAAGCAGACTTCTCTCTTGTTTAAGCCACTGCTCTTGCGGGTCTTTGCTATACATTTCTCAAGCCAGATGCTAATTCAGCCATTTACTACAAGCTGTAGCAATGGATAAGCAAATGTAACATTTACTACAAGTTGTCAGAATGCAAGCGAATGAAAATGTGTGTTATAAAGATAGCCTAAAACCCTACACATACATGCACATTGATTCTACGTACACATAGCTCCTAGGCACCCATATATTTTTCATAGCAAATCTTTCACAAACTTCAGGACTTCTAAATGTTTTTCTATCCCAGGTTACTCACATCAGAACTCAGAGCAGATCCCAGCAATGTTTTTGTCATGACACTGAGACACATATACTAAAATTGGAACGACCCTGAGAGAGAAGTCCATGTGAAATTTGACTCGGCGAGTCCATGAAGCAGGGCACTACTGATCCCCCAGAGCAGCCGGGAAGAGGGGTCCAATGAGAAATCATGTGATTCCCATCAAAAGAGACATGGCCGTGGATAATGTTGGTTTCTCGTCAGGCTAAACGCAATCTTCTCTATATGATCCAGCGATCCTACCACGAGGTGCTTGGGAAGGGAAATGAAAACATTTGTCCAAAGACTTGTACGTGAATGTTCAGAGAACATCCTTCAAGTAGCCCCAAACTGGAAACTGCCCAGATATCTATCAACAGGAGGATGGATAAACAAATTGTGGCACATATAATGGAATGCATCTCAGCAAGGACGAGGCTTGAACCGAGATACAATAGAACGCCATAGAGGAATCTCAGAAACATTATGGTGAGTGCAAGTAGCCAGGTGTCAGAGTACATTCTGGATGATCCCATGTATGTGCTATTCTAGAAAAGGCCAAACCAATCTGTAGTAACAGGAAGCAGATCAACTCTTGCCTCTCACTGCAGTGGAAATTGGGGATTGACTACAAAGGAAACTTGCGAGGAGGGAGCTCTTTCATTTCATTGGGATGGTGATTTAACGAGTGTATTCGTTGGTCAAAATTCATCAAACGGTACACTGAAACGAAGCGTACTTTATTGTACGCAACTTGCGTTTCAGTAAAGTCGATGTTAAAGTCGCTCTTTTAATTACCCAGCTAAACAGAAAAAAAAAAAAATGCCTTGGAGAAAGAAGGCAAAAAAAAAAAAAAAATAGAATTTGAAATAAGAATCCCAAATTTAACGTTAAAAGGGCAGATACTCTGAACCGCTTGAGTCTTTTTTGAGGCAAGCTGCTTCTTCCATGAACGTTCTGGATAACTGTGCTCTCCAAGAAGAGAAGCAGCAGGGACGGATTTCTCGAAAAAGCAAGTCCAGAACTGCCAGTGGCTAACCGGGAGCTGATGATGGAATTCAGGCAGGGGCCAGACTTGTTGCATATGAGACACCCCTGGGGGAGCGCTTCTCAAATCATCTGTGGTGAAGAACCAGGGGCTTTTTATGGCTGTTCCCTGTTTGTTTGCGTTACAAAATAAATTTTTAAAAAATCACACACGCTAGAGGTCACGGCATGTCGCATTGCTATGAAAGTCTCTAAACGGGTCTCAGTACACGTGCCGACCTCGTTTTAAACTGTTAGCAAACATGCACAGACTGGCCTAGAGGCTCAGAGCGCTGCCCTGGGGGGCCCTGGAACTGCTTGGGATAACACTTGGGAGAGACTGGGGTCCCCTGTAAGCAGACAGGCAGGAGCCAAAAACCATTAGGTTATGAATACGAACATGGCCTTGTTTGTACATAGTGGACCGTGAGGTCTGAGGAAGCGTGCTCACAAAGATTTCAGAACAGGTGCATGAGGTCAACAAAACACTGCTTTGGAAAACTTCATCTGGCAGCACCCACGGGATAGTGAGGAACGGGGAAGCCTGAATCACAGGACTGGTGAGAAGATTGTCGCAACCAACCAGGTGGGCGATGACTGGGGCTTGAACGCGGCAGTGAGTGGGTGGGGAACTGGTAAAGGTGGGAGTGGAGGCCAGAGGGCTAGGAAGGGATCGCAGTCGTTGGTCATGGTGTGGAGAGGAGCCTGGGGGAATGAAGGCAGGGTCAGAGCTGGGTTTTTCCAACCCTGCACAGAAGGAGGAAGGTGTCCTGAGAAACGAGAAGGAAGGGGAGGGATCTCGTGTCTGAGCCTCCCCCGTTTGCTCTGGGAAAAGGAAGTAAGCTTCTCTGTGCACCAGGGTTCCCTGGGCCTGGCAGTCGGCTGACTCTGCCTACCTTGGCCTCTGGCCCAGCAACCCCTGACGCACTGCCTCCCACAGCGCCGCCCACGGTGAATGACAGCGGGAGACCCTCAGAAGAGGTGGGAGAAAGCTCACGCCCTCGTGTGCGCTATTTTCCCAGCCTGGCATGCCTGCTTCCTCCCACCGATACTCCACCTGAAGCTCCTCCTCACCTTCCAGGCCCAGCCCAGATGTCACCCCGGGGAGAATGAATCACCCTCCTCTGTGCTGCCGTGGCCCTTGAATGTGTTAGAGCACACGAGTCACCTCACACACTGCAGCCTCACCATAGCGGTCATTGCCGGCTTCTGTGTCGCCAACAGTGCCTGATGTAGGTGACAGGGCCCAAGATACACCAACAGAAGGACCAGAACGGGGGGGGGGGGGAGCTCATGTCATTGAGACGGACACAGCAGGTGTGGAGGTGAACGGGAGCACGTGACATTTCTGTCCTCGGCCCTTTGATACATGCACAGTAACCATTATCTGAGACCTGAACCTTCCTCGGTCCCTAATGTTTCAGGGGCTTCTGTCGACACGACATGCCCCGGGCAGCTCATCGGGGTAGAAATTATTTTTGAGGGGTACCCGCAGCGCCCAGAGCAATAGCACCTTTAAAGACCTCAAGACGCTAGACCGAGGTCGATGGGACCAGTGAACTGAGGAGTATCCGCCTCTCGTCTGAGAACAAGAACCAAAAGAGAAGCCGGGTGATCCTTCGGATCCATTGGTCCTGAAGCCATTAGTGTGACTACAGAAAGAGGTGAAATTGTCACAGGCCTGGGGATAGAAGCCCAGTTTCAAAGTGTTCCTCCTGGACCACGGGTTCCAGGAGGGTTGGGTGGGGGGATCACCGCCTTAACCGCTGAGGAATGAAAGATGGAAACTGAAGATGTCATCTGCAGGTGGATGGGCCTCTCACCACTTGCCACTGTTTCAGGGTCAATCAGCACAGCCCAGGCTGGTCCAGCCCATTCTGACGAGCCGGCTCCTGGCCATAGAGGATGTTATGTGTTTGGGGTGTCACATCTGACCACACGTTTTTAGCAGAAGGAATTCTCCCAGTGATTTTTCCGAAGAGAAGTATGTACAGCACGGAGAGGAAGGGGACTTGGGACCCCAGAGGGAAGCTACAAGAGCCGTCAGCAAAGGGAGATTTCAGCTGGAAACAGGGATTCCTAGACAAGGAACATTCCGCAGGAAAACTAGGAAAGCCGTGGGCACGCTGAGACGGTTGGTCAGCCCAGGTGGAAGGGACCTTAGGGATCCTTGCCTGACCTCTTGCATAAAATATAGTCCCAGAGAGGGCAAATGATTTGGCCGAGTTTACACAGAAGCCAGTGGAGGAGCTGGGACTGGAGCCCAGGTCACCCGCTATCTCCGCAGGCCTTTCCCTCGACGACGTTCCCTTGCAGCATCTGGACGTTGGCCTCCATGACTACAGTTACTTACTTAGTCCAATCCCTAAGCAGGGGATTTTCCAACAGTTGATGAACCGCTAATTGTTAGATGGGAGGGTTGTCCGCATTCCCCGACACTCCCCTGTCCACGACAGGATAGGAGGCAAAGTGGGGAGATGTCAAGAGAGCCCCACCCCCGTGCACCGCTGTCCCTTCTGCCTTGTGGGAGGCAGGCGGTGCCTCGGGAGTCCTTTCAGCTTGTCCCCTGGCAGCCTCTGGACTGTGTCTAAGAAATGCTCTGGTCTCCAGCCTGGAGTAGGGGGGGCCTGCTTCCCCTCTCCCCCTTGGGCCTTAAGCTTAGGCACACCAAGTCTCAAAAGAAATAAGATCTTCCTGCCCCACCCCCACCCCAAATGAGCTAGGGGAGAGAGAATAAATGCACAGCAGAGAAACAGTGACAAGTGGTGAGAGGTCCATCCACCTGCAGATGACATCTTCGGTTTCCATCTTTCATTCCTCAGCGGTTAAGGCGGTGATCCCCCCACCCAACCCTCCTGGAACCCGTGGTCCCAGGGTGCGAGGCCCTGGGGTGGGGCTGTCTGCAGGCGTGTGACAGCGCGTGCTTCCCGAAGGACGATAAGATCCAGAGATGGGCGGACAAGCGTACAGAAAACGAACAACGTCTTCTCCCGCCTCTCATAAGCCCCAGGCTGTCTGTTTACAAATGTCGTGTTTTTTTCTTCTCTCTTCTCATGCCTGAATCTGTTCAGGAATGTCCCATTCCAGCCTCGCTGGGCCGGCCGCATGTCACAGCGGCACCCGTGGCCGTGCCGCACATCCCGGAATGTGGCATTTCTGAGTGAGTCAGGCAGGAGTGCCTGATGTTCAGAAACAACGCCCGCCTCACACTCCCTCGTCACGGGACCCCAGGGCTCCAGCCGTTCCGGGGGGTTCTTTAAGATTCTCGAAGGCAGCGTGCGAATTACCGTCCAGTTCTTCCAGTGGCAAAAAGAGAGACGTTTCTATGCTAATAATACTGAGTCGGCTTTCATCACTTTCTAATCATCAAGTCCCTTCGGAGCCATGCTCTCCGTTGATTCTTACAATACCTTTGTGAGGAAAGCAGGGTCGGAAAAGTTCAGAGTGTGCAAATGCCTCAGACCCTGTGCCTGGCGAGGGCCAGGCAGGTCTAGCAGCTGAGTTCCGGGAGCTGAACGTACTTCGGAGCTTTTCCCACTACCCCGTCCAAGGTCTGTCCGCTCCGTCCTCCTTCAGAAGTGGATAGGCGCGTTAATCCATGATGTGGGCTGGCAAACGCCCAGGTTTTTCTAAAGCACTGAGGTGGAAGCTTTGCAATAAAGCAAATGAGGATTTCAATGAGGATTAAATAGAATAAGGTTTGGGAAAAGGCAGAGGGGAGAGACTGCGAGCCACAGCTCTGGATTCGCCACCGGACCCGGAGGTGCTAGCTGTGTGACCTTGGATAAGTCATCACCTCCCATCCAAGAGGTCCACACATCACCTCTCTGAGTTTCCGTGTTCTCATCTGTGAAGCGTGGATAAAGTCATTACCTGCTTCGTAGGGCCCGGGGGGACTACATGACGTCACATATGCAAAATAGCTTAGTGCAGTTCCTGGCACCGAATAGGCGCTTGATAACTCTTTGCTGAATAAAGAACTGAAAGGGTTGGCCAGGTGGCGATATACAGGAAGACCTGGCCACCTCGGAAGCCAGGACCCTTCGCTTTTGTGGTCCTCGGAAGCCAGGACCCTTCGCTGTCCAAACATGCCAAGCACCTGGCACCCGACAATTGGGGCAAGAGGCGCTCTTGAAATAGCTGGGTGATTGTCCTCGAAGGCCCTTCCGAGCCTCAAACATCCGCGCCACTCACCTGCTCTCTCAGACCCATCCCAAAGGCCTTCCCGAGGGAGAAGCTTGGGAAGGAAACACAACCCCCAGAGCTACGTCTCCACGCAAGGGAAGAACCGGGCTATTCAACATAATTGGGTAGATCTGGCTGCGTCCTACACCCAAGATGGGACGTTACTGTTTTGGAGCGTTAAGAGTCATGGTGTGCCAGGGCTAAAGAAGCCACAGAGAGATGCTGCTTTAGAGGACACTGAGGCCCAGGGAGGTGAAGCAGCTTGCCCAAGAATGTGCAGTCAGGACCAGAACCCAAGTCTCCTGACAGGCAGCCCCAGCCTCCCTGCCACCGCCTCCCTAATCGCACAGAGTTTCAAAATCATTAGGGCACAGAATTAGCTCAGCACTAAGCTTTCTAAATCCCCACGGGTCCTCCCACAGTTCCTCTTGAGGACAAAATCACCCAGGGGGAAAACTGTATTAAGAAGTCCTTTGGAGGCGCCTGGGTGGCTTAGTCGGTTGGGCGTCTGACTTTGGCTCAGGTCACGATCTCGTAGTTCACGGGTTCGAGCCCCACGTCAAGCTCTGTGCTGACAGCTAGGAGCCTGGAGCCTGCTTCGGATTCTGGGCCTCCCTCTCTCTCTCTCTGCCCCTCCCTGCTCATGCTCTGTCGCTCTCTCTCAGAAATAAATGAACATTAAAAAAATTAAAAAAAAAAAAAAAGAAGTCCTTTGAAATAGCGGAGGACGGGGTTCCCTCAGACTGCTCCTAAGAGAAACAGAGTTGAGATCCTGATTTGATCAGTGCGTCATCTGGGCTCCACGTCTGGAACAATTTTTATCTTTTCCGGCATTCAGATGGTGAAGTGTCAGGTTCATGAGCCCGATGCTCTCTGATAAGTACATTCCAAATGACTCTTCAGTGATGCCAATGAAGAGGCTGGCCTTGCTCAGCCTTCGGCAGGTCTGGAGGAACAGGCAGCCCCAATCCCCAGGCAAGCTTGTTAGGAGGTGCCCCACCCGCCCCACCCATGAATTCCAAACAACGGCTCTCTTCTCATTGTCCTTCGCAACTAGGTCAGTGGCCTGGCTGGGGAAAGGATCTTGGAACCCCAGGATATGGGAAGGGGGCGCAGCTCAGAAACACTCTGGTGAAACTCCTTACCTCTCGGCTGGGGGAACTGAGGCCCAGGGAGAGCAGGGGCTTGTCCAAAGTCGCACTGTGGACTCAAGGTGAGAGTTTTGGCCATTTGTCCAAGATCTCCTTTCATTTTGAATGGTAGCCTGAGTAGTTCAGATACCAGAGCATTCGACAGAGAAGCCGGAGCTCCTGGGCAGCAGGGAGCAGCAGAAGCACCCAGAAGAGCCAGCTGCTAGGAGCACCCAGCAGACAGCCCAGGAGGCCTGTCACCTGAGAGCACAGGCAGCCTCACGCTGCACGCAGGGGCTTGCATAATGCGGAGCCACGCCTACTCCAGACACTCCCCAAGCCGAGAAGTGAGCCTTTCCCCCTTCCTGTCTGCCCACATCCCTCAAGCTGGATTTCCTGAGCAGACATGTCACCTGGAGAAGGGACACCTTAGTTTGCAATAGGAGACGCGTAAGTTAGTCGCCAGGAGAGACAGCCCTAAGTTTTGGAGCCAAGTGGCATTACCAAGGAACTTCCTCCTTGTGAGGTGATGTTATGAACACGGTAGGCATGAAAACATGTACGTCTGGAATTGAACAATCCATCCGTAGATTACGTCTTACACTTGGACTTGTGCTGAGTCACTCATTTTTGATGGGGTTTGCGTTCGGGGTTGGAGGCCTTTTTCGTTTTGGCTTCGGTTCCCTTCCATATATAACCTTTGGGAAGACCCGGGTAAGCACAAACAAAACAACAACTCCCTAAAAAATTAGTACCGGGACGTGAGTAGGAACCACGCACAGAATCACAAAATAAATGCCGGTTCCTAAAGTCAACTTCGGGAGCTGCTGACATAGGAAAGCTTTTTGTGAATCAATCTTGAAACTATATGCATCGAGGTCCCACACCTTCAGACGTTCATGAGAAATGTTCGAAAACCAATCCTTGAAGTTTCAAAAGGAAAAGCGAGGTGTGTTTTCTAGGGAATCAAGCAACGTTCTCAGCAGCGAAAAGCAGACAAAAGGCACTCACTGCACGTTTGTTTCGCAAGTAAGGATAAGAAAGGGAATGGACTTTTGTTGTAGAAACTGAAAGTAAAGAAATGGTCCTGGGGAGAGCTTTGGAGAGTGAGAAAGGAAACAAAGGCCGGACCGATTTCACTTCGAGCAAAGACTGAGAAGGGCTGATAGTGCAACTAACAGGTACCGCACGCCTTCTGGAGGCCAGGTACTGTGCTTAGTACTTCACATCAACATTTTCGTCCAATCCTCACCATCACCCTCGCCAAAGCAACTATCCATTTTCTTAGTTGGGTCACTGAGGATTATGGGAATCGGGAAAGTTGCCTAATAAATGGCAGAGCTGGGATCAGCACGTCTTCTTGCTGAGGCTCTTTTCTATACCATTGTGTTCTACTGCCTGCCAATCCAAAGAGCTTCTTGTAATTTAGTCAATGAGGGCCCTAGGTGGAGGGTATTTTATTGTCGCGAATTAGCAGAAAATACACTTCAAGCTGAGCGCACGTTAGTAAGCGTCGACGTCTGGGTCTTGACCCGGTGCCGGGAGCGCTGGGATTCCTCATTCAGCAGACACGGTTTCGTTCATTCATTCAAACCCGTATCACGCGGCAGCTTCTGTATTCGATATGGGTGATGCAGAAAGAAGGGACACGGTGTCCGCCCTCGGGGAGCTCCCAGCCTAGTGAAGGGAACAGATTCATTCCTGCACTACCTGGACCCAATATGAGAGGCGCCTAAGGAAGCGCATTTGCAGGGTCCCACGAGTACCCGAGTCGAAGGGGCGGTGGCCCATGGTGGTTATGTGAATTCGTGGATTATGGGGTAGGAGAGACTGAATCCCGCCTCCCCTATTTACAAGGTGGGTGACCCGGACAAGTTCAACTTTCCGAGCTTCAGCTTTTATCACCTTTTTTTAAAGTTTCATTTATTTATTTTGAGAGAGAGAGCACGTGCATGAGTGCGGGAGGGGCAGAGAGAGAGAGGGAGAGAGAATCCCAAGCAGGCTCTGCTCTGTCAGTGCAGAGCCCGACGTGGGGCTCCATCCCACGAACTGCGAGATCACGGCCTGAGCGGAAATCAAAAGTCAGGGGCTCAACCAACTGAGCCCCACCCCCCAGGTGCCCCCAGTTTTTATCACTTTTAAATATTGACAGCAATATAGTCGCAGCCCCACGCTACCGTTTCAGGATGGAATGAAATAATGCCTGCTCTCGCACATGGCCTCACACATAGTAAGTGCTACATAAAAGGAAGCCATTAGGGAAAACTGGTCTGGGGAATCAGAGATGGTTCTACACAAGACTTGGGCAAGAAGACAGTAGAAAGTGGGCATTTTAGGGGGCGCCTGGGTGGCTCAGTCGGTTAGGCATCTGACTTCGGCTCAGGTCATGATCTCAAGGTTTGTGGGTTCAAGCCCCGCATCGGGCTCTGTGCTTGACAGCTCGGAGCCTGGAGCCTGTTTCAGATTCCGTGTCTCATTCTTTCTCTGCCCCTCCCCCACTTGTGCTCTGTCTCTCCCTCTGTCTGTCAAGAATAAATAAATGTAAAAAAAAAAAAATAGAAAGTGGTCATTTCTGGAGGAGAGACTTGGGACAGAAGCAAGAAGGGGTGAACAAGCATTGTGTACTCAGAAGAAAAGAGGGGTTTACAGAAGAGAACCGAGACAGCAGCTGGATATACAAGAAGGATCAAAAAAGAAAGTGATTGGCAGTGTTCAGTACTCTGAGCAAAAGTATGCAGAAATGTGTGTAAAGGGAATTCATCACAGCATTGTTTGTAAAAAAAAAATGAACGCATGTATGAATGAATATACAAATACACACGTACACAAATAGAAAGAATCTCAGAATCCATCAAAGGAAGATTGGCTAAATAAATTATGATATAGCCCTATAATGAAACACTGGATATTTTTTAGTGTCTTGTTATCTGTATGTAATTACATGGAACAAGGAGCCAGAGGAGAGAAGAAATTAAGGGTGCTTCCGAAGCCCTGAAGGAAGGTCCAGGAAGGCACAAGAGAAAAATAGGGTCAATCTGGTTAAGGGGATATATTTAGGGAAGAGGGAGGGAAGGAAGGAAGGAAGGAAGGAAGGAAGGAAGGAAGGAAGGAAAGAAGGAAGGAAGGGGAAGGGGGCAGGGAAAGGGAGGGAGGAAGGAAGGAAGGAAGGAAGGAAGGAAGGAAGGAAGGAAGGGGGAGGGGGCAGGGAAAGGGAGGGAGGAAGGAAGGAAGGAAGGGAGGGAAGAAGGAAGGAAGGAATGGAGGGAGGGAGGAAAGAAGGAAGGAAGGGAGGAAGGAATGGAGGGAGGGGGAGGAAGAGGAAGGAAGGAAGGAAAGAAGGAAGGAAGGAAGGAAGGAAGGAAGGAAGGAAGGAAGGAAGGGAGGGAGGGAGGAAGGGGGGAGAGGAAGAGGGAGGGAAGGAGGAGAGAAGGAGATGGTGGTTGGCAATCCTAAGAGTTCTGAGAAAATGGTGGGTGGCCTCAAACTATCAGTGAGGTGGGCAAGAGGAGGCTTCCTGATTAGGAGAGGTGGAGTGGGGCAGTGGTGAGCTCAGGTTGGGGGCAGGAGATTAGGGACCTGATTTCTGACCGCACCCAGAAGAGATGGGAGGGGTTCCTCCTCAATACCCCAGCTAAGGCCTTCTGGCTGGCAGAGCCAGGCCCCTCCCCCATTCCTAAACCCTGCCCCCCAGGTTTCCAGGCTTCCCTGTGCCAACCCACCCTGGGCTCTCTCCAGTCACAAGTCTTTGTTTTCGATAGTGTCCCTGGGGATGTGAAGGTGAGGAAGGGCAGAGGGTGGGTGGCCAGTGGCCACAGCTACTAACAATGCTGCTTCCGGGTATTTTGTCCCTGGTGGAATAGGAATTTTTTGTTGTTGTTGTTAAGGGAGGGAGAAGGGCCATGGTTCTCTAGAGTATACTAGTAATGCCTGGAAGGTTTGCAGAACCAAAGTCTTTCCTCACACCCTGGGTCAGCCTGGGTTTATTGGGCCAGGTGTCTTAATTTTCCTGTCTGAGACTATAACCAGCAATTCATTAGTATTGATGATTTCATTATTTTTTTTAAATTTTTTAATGTTTAATCATTTTTGAGAGAGAGAGAGAGAGAGAGAGAAACAGAGCATGAGGGCAGAAGGGGCAGAGAGAGAGGGAGACACAGAATCCGAAGCAGGCTCTAGGCTCCGAGCTTTCAGCACAGAACTCGACATGCGGCCCAAACCCACGAACCGTGAGATCCTGACCTGAGCCAAAGTCAAACGCTCAACCGACCGAGCCACCCAGGCGCCCCTTGGTGATTTCATTATTGTTGAGTCATCCTCAGCCAGTGGTATGTGGAATGTGGAAAGAGAGTAGAATGAGGAAAAAGAGAAGGAAGGGAGAAATGAGAACAGAGAAGAAGGTGAGTCTTTAAGTCTCAGAGCGTGAAGAGAGGGAGGTGATGAAGCAGGACATGAACCCGCAGCCAAACGGGAGGGTTTAGGATGTTGGGTGAAGCCTTGCTTATTCCCTGTAGACCACTGAGAAGCACGAGGAGCATGAAGGTTCCACACAGGGACCCAGCCGCGTCCTCTCACCCTTTGGAGGCTGGCTCAGGAGAGGGAATGACAGTCACACAGTTCCTACCCCACTCTGGCCCAAGACTTGTGTTCAGGAGGAGCACCCACCCCTACTTGGGGGACCTGGGCAGGATAACCCTGCTGGGCTGGGCCAGATGAAGTTTAGTCAAGAGGAGATCAGCTGACAGTCATCTAGACCCAATGGCGGCAACACTGGACCTTCTCTGCTCTCTTGAGACTCAGAAGGCCAACTGCACCAAGAAGACCAGACCCTAAAGGCACAGCGTCTAAAAATACCAGAGCTGGAAGGAATCCTAAAGATCCTCCAGAAAGAATTCATGACTTCCTCCTCCTTGTCTCTGTAGCCCTTTTCACAGATAGCATGCCGTGCTCTAATTTACGGTCATGCATCTATCAAAAACCCCTATTTTATCCACTGTTGCATTGCCGAAGCATGACGTCTTACTCAGGGTCCTTTCACTGAATGCTTGTGAGTGTTTGTTGAACTTAACTTTCCCTCTCATTCTACTGATGAGAAAAAATGAGTCCAAAAAACTAGCTATTTCAAGATATTAACTTGCTCAGGCTATCGACATGCTGGCCCAAGCCTTAACTCCGGCCTGTAGAGGTCAGGCCAAAACATGAAGGCTTTCCACAGTGTGCAGCCGGACGGAGAGAAATCAGTCCCAATACACGGTGTGATCTCTGTAGGCACCGCCTGGCGGCTACATTTTGGAAACTGCCTTGTAAGCGAAAGGGATTTATAAGAGTTTCTGGCTAAGGAGGCCAAGTCCCCAAAAGATGCTCTAACCCTAAATATATGAGATCCATTTTACATCAAGAAGGGGGTCGACCTCCTGCCCTTTGAACCTTCTCAGATGTGTTCAGCCTCTTAAGTAGAGTTAGGTGTCCAGGTGAGCGGCTGAGCTGTGTATCAGGGACTGTGAAGGGTCAATCTTTGGATGAACTCTTGGTATAATAGCCTTTTCACTTAGACAAAAAGAAAGAAGATGAAATCCTCTGGCACAGTACCTGCTAAAGTGTTTTCTCAGGATACTAGTCCCTGCATGTTCTTGGAAAGAAAACATGGCTTTGTGTGACCGGGAAAGAGGGATAGGTGCTGCATTTATCTAAACCTGCTCTGGGGGAACCATCATAGACATTGGTACATTAAAGTCACTGAGAAATCCTGCAGCGAGGAATTAGGGTAAACTCTGTTCAACCCAGTATTGCACAAAATTATGTCACCAGAAAATACTTTTTCTATGTCATGGTTAGGACAATGGCCTTCAGACATTTTCGTTCACACTACACTTTCAAATTTTGGAGTTTGGGGCAGCACACTTGAAATCAGTAATATGGGCAACACGTATGAACAGGTCTAATATTTAACAAGGTGTCTGCATGGGCCAATCGGACTGCATTGTTCACTCTGTGCCCCTCAGTTCTGAGCTGAAGGTTGACTTGACCTTGGCTCTGCCCTGATCAAGCTTTCTTATAAACTCTCAAAACCAAGTTGCCATCTCTTCCAGAAAAGTCTTTCTTGGAATGCCTTGACATTCCGCCAAACCTCTCTGCAACCAGTTGACCCGACTCTGCAGGGTATCGTGGTGTCCACTTAGCTCAGAGTTCTCCCCAACAGGCATGCAATAGTGTGACGTGTAGCTGAAGCAAAAATAAATTTTACACACATCAAACGAAGTTTCACAGCACGTTTGTAAATGCCTTAAACCACACAAGCGGACAGCACCGGCCCTGGAACTGGGATTCCAAGAAGAAGGAGTGTGGAGAAGAGGCACTCGTGTGAGGTTATCTTGGGCCAACTCTTGCCCCTCAAGAGGTCTGCAGGGCTGGGTGGGGGGAGAGGGGCAGGGCTGCTGGACCCTTGGAAGGCAGGGTCTGAAGTCCCCTGAAACACAGAGATAGGAAGTCGTGGGTAAATCCCATTTTCCTGTTTCCAATGATTTAGACTACAAATTTCATTGAAAGGGTTTCAGTATTCATTTATTTAATTACATGCTTGTGATTTGTTATTTTTCAAAAGCAACCGGCCAAAAAAATACAGTAACCTTTAATTAATCCTCATTAGGGAAATCACGATGGATGAAAGGACATCAGACAAAAGCAAAGACGCCTGCACTCTCTTCCTGGTTCTGCCACCAGATGAGCAAGTCGTTTCACCTCTCCGAGGTTCAGTGTCCTTAGCAGCAAAAAGAGGGGTTAGGTTTGGAAATTCTAGAACACTTTCAATGCCAATATTATTCTGGTTTCTAAACAGTGCAAAAAGTTAGTTTTAAAATTAATCCATTAATAAAACTATTAATAATTTTAAATAAGTTCGTTGATAAGTTGACAAAACCAATTAAAAAGCAAATGAAAGATCGTGCACAAAACAGCTATTTAATGATGATTTACCATTGCCATTTATTTAAAACAGCTTACCAGGCGTTGTTCTAAGTTCCTTGCAGGTCCTTGTCTAGTTCGTCTTACAACATTCCTCCCGGTGAGCTAGATGTGCTTAATAGCTTGTTTTACAGATATTAAGATACTAATCTATTACGGAGATGAAGTGGCTTGACCAGGACAACAGTGATAGTAAGTAGCGGAGCTGGGATTTGAACACGGCACCATGACTCCTAGAGGCCATCTCATCATACCCCCACCCAAAGCAGGCATTCCCGGTACAACCCTCTGGTGGGTGTATACCCAGCCTTGCCCACGCATTCCCAGAGAAGCCTGCTCTGCTTACCAGACAGCCTTTTCTATTGCTGGACACCCTAAGATATTAGGAAGCTCTGTTCCTTTTAATGAGACAAAATATGTCTTCCGGTGATTTCCATCCTGGGCCCTGGTTGGTCCTCAGGGGACCCAAAAGTGACATGTGACCCCCTTTCCTCTGACAGGCTTCGGAAATGAGGAGGCTCACTGAGTCTTTCACCACCAAGCTGAAGAGCCTGGCTCCTGCAGATGTATCCCCGTCCTGTGGGCCTTGTCGGACCCTCCACGGCCACAGCTTACCCGCTTTGGTGTCCTTTGTAGGACCCAGCCCAGGGCCTGTCACATAGCAGCAGGCACAGTGTGATTGGTTATTTGAATTAAACTGAGCAAGGAAACTTGGAAAATATGTGGAACGTATTGGAAATATTTCCCATATTTTGAAATAACTTCCATATATTGGAATAAATTCCAGTATTTCCCATATCTCCAATATGGGAAATATGGGAAAACGTGGAAAATAAGAGGAAAATATGGCCAAAAATGAGAGTCTGCTCCCTTGACAGCATTGCATAGGTGGCACCCATCAACAGCTCCCAGATCTGTCTCTAGATCTGGGTCCATTTTCCAGATCCCTCCTGGAAGGAGCCATCTTCCCCACATGCTGTAGTTGGGGTAGCGGGGAACTGATTCCTGCCCAAGACGTGAAAGGGATGTTTTGGGGATCCGGAATATACCCATTTCACAGGCAAGGGGAAACCACAGGTCCAAGAGGGTAGGAAACATGCCCAAAGCGACTCAACCACCAGGTGGAAAAGTCACAGTTCAAACCCAGACTCCCCCAGCTCTGAGGCCCGTGCCTAACTGCATCATACTGCCTCCTGAAGGAGAAACAGAAGACAACAAGGACGCAGACAGAAAGACCAAGAGACAGGGAAAAGAAAGAGCTCGTGAAACAGCTTTGTGAACTGTTAAGCTCTCTGTAAAAAGAAGCACCGGGGGGTGCCTGGGTGGCTCAGTCCGTTAAGCATCCAACTTCGGCTCAGGTCACGATCTCACTGTCCGTGGGTTCGAGCCCCGCATCGGGCTCTGTGCTGACTGCTCAGAGCCTGGAGCCTGCTTCCGATTCTGTGTCTCCCTCTCTCTCTGACCCTCCCCGTTCATGCTCTGTCTCTCTCTGTCTCAAAAATACAGTCACCTCCAGGCTTTCTAACCTCGAAATCAAGGGGTGGAAAATTCCAGCTTCTAATGTCCCCGCGTGGCATGTTTTGGAGTTGTGTTTTCAGAGCTCCAGAGCTCCCTGCGGTCATAGGCACGAGAAGCCATGGATCTCTTCTTTCAACTGCACTTGGCCAAAATAACCGTTTGCTCCCATCCCCCAGTCGAGAGATGGGTGAGGCCCGTCCAGGTGCCAAAGCCCACCAGGCTGCACCCCGGCTCCCTGGTATTCCCCGCTCTACCCCAGACATTCTTCTAGGCCTTGCCAGCTTCTACTCCACCGCTCGAATACAAACATTGCCTCGCCTTTGCCCCAAGTCAGGTCACAAGGGTTTTACAGGGCAAGTGTCCTGTGCCCAGCTTTGTGCTGAACACCTTCCCTAAAAGAAACCATATCTGAAATCCCCTGTCCCAACAGGCATCCACTGATGAGTGATGCTGAGCCAGGGAAGCCACTTGGCCCAGGGGTGATGAGCCAGTCTCTGTATCGAGACCCGTGTTCTCCAGCCCATCCCCTTCAATCAGGCCGCAGGGATCTTACACAAAAAGCAAACAGAAGCTCCTCACTTTCTTACTCTTCTGCTTGAAACTTTCATGGCTCTCCCCTGTGTTTAGGATATGGACTAAAACACCAGGAAGCCCATCAGATCTCCCATCCGCCCTCCCCAGCCTCCCGCCTCGTGTCCCCCGCTGCTGCACGGGCCAATTTTCCGAACCTCAAGGTGCATGCTGGTCCCCCTGCCCAGACAAACTCTCTCCTGTTCCTTCTGAACCCGATGGCCTCAAGGCAGGCGTCACTCAATGCCAGGTTATGCCCTGACTTGAGAACACTTACTTGTAGCATCAGTCTAAAGCATAATAATTTTAGAGCAGCGTGAAGGAAGATCCTGGGAACGTAACTCCCTCCTGTGGTACGGGCTGTGTTTACAAAACAAACCCCAGAAAGCATCATAAATCATTCCAAGCAGAGCTGCCTGGGTTGAAGCAATGGGACAAAAATACCTCTGGGCACGGCTCCTCCGGGCCCCCACCCGGCCGAAGAGCAGCGGGGCCAGACAGGCTGTGCCCTCTGAAGAGGCAGTTGCTGGGTTTTTCTTTCCACCCCGGGCCCCTCAGTGGGGACTTCTTTTCCACCCTTCAGACTTTTAATCCCTTCCAGGCCTTGCGGTGTTCTAATGCCTTACAAAGGGGGAAATGACCCAAGTAGACCAGGGCCTCAGTGCTAGGCCGGCCACTTCTGAGATGTGTGTAACCCTCCATAAATTTTTCTTTCGTTCTGATCTGATCTGTCGGATAGGGGATGTAACATCTGCTCTCATGACCTTCGAAAAACACAGAGAAATACTTTGAAATTCTTGAAGGGACGCCCAAACGCAGGCTTACTTTTGGCCGTTGCTTCCGACTGGCTCACTGACTAAAACGTGGCCACCAAGAGTCTTAGCATTTTCTCTCTAACTGGGGAATGGAAGGCCTTGTCCCCAGATCAAAGAATCTCAGGCATCCGTGTAGCAGGTGGGTGAAGCACCCTGGACAGGCACAGCTTGCCCTAAAGGTAAACCTAATTCAAGCCTTCCACAGTGTCCCCAAGTCGGGGTCAGGGGCCTTAGCTCTGAGCCAGATCCAGTCCCAGGAGCTGCCGCTGGATGCAAGAAGGCCTGGGTCCCTGTGTTCCTGGGTTTGAAGCGGTGATGTACTTGAGGGGTTCAAGTGTGAACCTTGCCAGACAGGCCTAGGTTGAGTTTCTGCTGCTTATGGCTTCCTAAGCTTCAGGTTTCCACTCAAGGAAACAGAGAGAGTTGACTGACCTCCTTATGAAAAGTTATGATGCGTGTAAAACGTTTAGTTTTGTGAACCAGGCATTTTAAAAATAATATTTATCGTTACCGTTGTTGTTGTCGTCATTTATATTCCAGGGCACATGCGCGCACACACACACGCACGCCCCGGTCCTCTCTGAACTCCCTGAGTGTTTTTTCCACTTCCTGTCCTGTCTAGCCTTGCCTTGTCCTTCCTGTTTTCCTCTAACAACGCTGCTAGACAAAGATTTCTAAATTTACCTTATAATTTACCTAATTTCACTCAGTCTTGCTCAGTAAATACCTCTGGAAACAAAAGTTCTAGACAAACAAGTCTCTTGGTCAACAAATGTCCCAAGTTCAAGGGCCATTATGGACATACCTGGCAACCGGGCGACATGGCCCAGGAAATAAGAGTCCTGGGCCACTTGGAGCTGAGATTTTTAGACCTGGCCCAGTCACCGATGATAATTGCCAAAGGATTCAACATCCCTGAAATCGTAGCCTTCCTTTCTGTAAAACTGAAGCATCTAGTTTCTGTTTGCTTGTTTATAAGCCTCTTCTTCTAGGTACATAAAACCCTGGTTCCCTAAGAAATCTTTGGCAGAAGCCCACTGTATAAAATATTTAACGGAATAACAACTCTGGACATAGGAGGGGGCCAGAGAGCCTTTCTGGCCTTCACACAATCGCGCCCCTTCCACTCATCCCCCAAACAGCCAAGAAGCTCCCCCTGTGCACACGTAAGGCTTCGTAGAGTCCTGCTTACATAGCTCTTTGTGCCTCATTTTCCTCTGTGGTTGAGTGGGGAGAGTAATCAGCCCCCTCCAACAGCATTGGTTGTAAGAATTAAATGAGTTAACACAGATAAAGATAAAGCCCTCAGTGGGACTTTATCTTTGGACTAAAGAACTCAATAACTGTTAAACATCACTATTATTACTACGGCCACTTGATTCCTAAGGTGCCTCTTACACGTCGTAAAAATGCGCCCTCATGTAAAAGTTATAAATTACCCCCAGGCCCCTTGATATCCCCTCCACTGTCTTTACGGACACAGGAGGAGATAAGATATTCTCTCACACGATAGACAAATTCTGCTTCTGCTGAAAGCACGTTTTATAAAGCAATGCTTACTATTTTTTTCACTCCTGGATTCATGGGACAAACAGAGCCCCCATTCGGGAATAGAAACAGAAGGGACAAGCAAAGAAAAAGAGACCTCGAATGAACAATGCAGCCAGTCTGTGTTTACTGCCTAGTGGCCCATGTGATCATCTGTCCCACAAATATTTATCGTGCAATTACTATGAGCCAGGCAGCATGCTGAGGACTCGGTGGCAACGAAGAAAAACCAGGCCCCAGCCCTGTGGAACTTGCTTCCGAAGGGGCATCGATAGGAATTACATGGAAGGAAGTACCCACCAGAACTGAGGGTGTGGGAGGTGGGGTGAGGGGAGGAAAGGCAACCAGTGTGCACAGAATAAGATAAAAGTCACTTCAGCGTGGATTTGAGAGCAGAACAAGGCTGTAATCCCAGGTGAGGTGGGGCTGAAGGGAACAGCATGTACAAAATTATTTATCCAAGGGATTTCCAAGAACACTACTGTTTGCTCCTATTAATTCGCTCCTAGGAGGACACATACTGCTTTTTTGGGAACCAACTTCTTTGTGTTTTAAATAAGCTCTGTTATAAACAGTTGCTGAAGGGACACGGTCAAGCAGCATGATTTTAAGTGATCCTGGCATTAATCTTCTCTTCATGAGTTTCACAGAACTTTTCATTCTGGGAAGTTAGTTTGAAAAAAACCTTCATTTCCTCTAAGGGACACTGAGCATGACTTTCAATACAGTGCCCAGGAAAGAGCTAAAGATACGAGGAAGACATGAGTTTGGACCCTGGATTCTTCCTACTAGAACTTGTCTCTCAACCTATTTCCTCTTCGGTGAAACAGGGACGCTGACGCTCACCACTGAGCCCCACGATCAGGTAAGACAACAGATGTGAAATTGACGTGTAGACATTGGGGCATATAGAAGCCATTTGTATTTATTTTAATAACTTCATTTCTTTCTTTGTCTTCCTTGTTCCTAAACATAACGAAATTGAATTATTTTTGCGGCTCCTGTTTGTTTTGTGTTAAGAAAGAAGGATCGGTATCTAACAATGGCACTGCCATTCTCTCGGGCTCACGCGTCCACCAAGGAATCTCCGATACAATCCGTTCAAGCAAAGAGCCTCTTCGAGCTGCCGGTAAGAACCTGAGAGCCGAGGTGAGTAGGCCACCCTCCAATCCCTGCCTGTTAAAAACGGCCACTCGGAGCCAGAGTCTGGCTTCCAGGACTCCCCGTCTGCCTCACACATCCTGGAAATTTCATGCCTACAGACTCCATCTCTGTCCTTCTTCCCATGGTCCCACCCTCCTCCATCCCAACCACTATACCAGCTCTTTCCCTCCCCTGAGTTTCACATCTGAATCCACCACTTACTACTACCGATGTGTCCTTAGATTGCTTAAGATCTCTGTAGCTCATTTTCCATAAAAAGGACATGAAAAAAGAATCTACCCCCTAGGATTGTTTTCAGGATTCCAGGGGATTATGCCTTTTAAAGACTTCACACAGTTCAAGGCGATTTTCAATACTCAGAAAGTATCTCTTATTGTTGCTATTACCCATATTTCCTTCCTTCCCCCTTTCCCCCTTCCCCCTTCTTTTCTTCCTTCCTTCCTTCCTCTCTCCTTCCCTCTCTTTTCCTTCTTCCCTATTCCGTCACCACCTCTGGTGCCCTCCTTCCTTCCATGGCCCATTCCTTCTGCCTTTGCCTCGTTCCCTGCCCTTGCCCTCATGTGCCCCTGCCTCCCCTCACCCCGACAGCTTCCCCAGCCATGAGTCATGGGAGTTTGCTCCCACACTGGCTCCCGAAAGGCTCTGGCTAGCAGCTGGCAGGCTGTGGAGGCAGACACAGCTGCCAGGGCCAGGATTTGCCAGATGGAACCAGCCTGGTACTTGACTTCAGGCTACTTCTAGGACCTGAACGTGCATTTATGGAGCCACGGGCCATTATTTTTGGGAACCATAAGAGACTCAAAGTCCCCGAGGACGAGGAGAGGATAAATGTTGTATTGCCCATCTTTGCTAAAAGGGGAGGAAGATTGATTCTGGTCATTTTAAGACGTTCTTTTAATATCTGGGAAACTCTCCACTGAGTCCTCACCCAGTTTGAATTTGGCATCCCACCCTGACACCCACTGACTTTTTCTCTCTCCTCTGCTGGACTCCCAGTTCCCGAAGGACAATGCACTGCCCCATTTCACTGAATCGCCTTATCTCTTTGCCATGGGGGTTAGGAGGACCATGTGATTTGGATTCAGACAGATCTAGGATTCAATACTATCTTTGCCGCCTTGTTCCCATGACCTTGCACAGATAAGTCAATTTCTCTATATTCATTTGCCCATGTACTCATCCAATAAGTACTCACTGAGCACCTACTATGTCGAGGGGCTGTTGCCAGGTGATGGACATAGGGCAGGGAAGGAGGCAGGCAGCCTTTGCCGTCATGCAGCTTAGAGTGGGGGAGACAGAGAACAAGTGAAATCACAAAGGAACAATAAGAAAATAATACATTCAATACCTTGTGGTGAGCACGATCCAGGAGATAATGAGGAACTGAGCTAATGAGGAACTGAGCTAAACAACAACGAAGGAGGTGGGGAGCAGAGACCTATTGAATACAATGGACACATGACCTAGAGCAGTGTTTCTCAACATCAGTGTCTTTGATCTTTGGGGCCCAATACCTGGGGGTAGATGGGGGGCTGTTTTGTGCACCGCATGATGTTTAATGGCATCCATTGCACCCGTGGCCTCTCCCCAATGGATGCCGGTAGCCAACCCCCTCCCACGTTATGGCAAGCAGAAATGCCTCCAAGACATTGCCAGTGTCCTCTGGAGAACAGTCGGAGGGGCCCAAACCACCCCCAGTTGAGGGTGGGCCACACAGATTTGTGTTTGAGTCTCCCCTCATCCATTTACTTGCCATAGTGACTCTGAATAGCTAATTACACTCTCAGAGTCATTTCCTCATGTGTGAAATGGGGTGTTACTGGAAAGAATAACATCCAGCAGTGTTGTTATAAGGAATAAATGAGATAACCACCAGTCCACAGGGACCAGAGGTCTCTTGGGGACGGAACTGGCCCGGGATCTCATCTATGTCCCCAGTCCACAGCACAGAAGCCAGGACTCCTTACCAACCTTGTGCATTTCCGCAGCGTAAACTGTAGCAGTCCCCACACACAGACGGGACTGAGGAGAAGCTGCGGTTTTGATTTCAGCCCAGGTAGTCGTCCCTGTTCTCACTGATTTGATTATCTGCTCAGAACGAGGCTGTTTTTAGTGACCAAGGAGGTGGCTCCTCCCTGCCCCGCTAAGAGAAGTCTGAGCTCTTTGGAAAGCTCATTCCCCCACAGGGAGTGGCTGATGAAAGATAATATTGCCTTTGGTCTTCCTCTTCTCCCTTAAACAATTGAAGGGGCCTTTCCTTTTCCCGTTTGGCTGGTTTGAAGCCCCTAATTTGCTTTCCCGCGTCAGATCTCGCCTCCGTGCAGGCCTGATGGCTCAGCCAGCAGACCAAGGCACGTTTGTTTTCAGATCTCCATGCCAGGCTCGGGGGAGCCGGTTGGCATCTTGCTGATTCTTCTGCTCCTCCGGAGCACTTCAGGGGGACAGGTTTCCATCCCCCACAGAACTGGATTGGGGGGAAAGACAGTGTCCCACTTTCTGCAGCTTTCTATTCTTCTTTCTCAGGGGATGTGAGATCTGGGACACTGGGTGCAACCTCCAGGTCCGTCCCCACCTTGTCGTCCTGAAACCCTTCACAGATCTAATAGTCCAGGATTCATTCATTCATTCTTCCGTGGAATAGATGAAAGCAAATCTAGCATTATTTCAAATACCTTCCAAGACCTTGCTCACCCCCTGCGTCTGGCAATACCTGTGCAAGCCCTTCACAGCTTCCAGATCCCGCATTGAAGCCATTTTGGCAAAAGAAAGTAGGGTCTAATTTTAAAAATGGTATTTCCCTAGAAACTCTAATGTTCAAAATTCTACACTGGCACCATGGTGGCTGAAATAGCGAAGAATCTCACTCACTCCTGTGTGAGTGCCGTGGAATAATGCTCAGTGGGGGCGCATGGGCGGCCCGGTCAGTTGAGTGTCCGACTTCAGCTCAGGTCATGATCTCACGGTTCGTGAGTTCGAGCCCCGAGTTGGGCTGTAGGCTGATAGCACGGAGCCTGGAGCCTTGCTTCAGATCCTGTCTCCCTCTCTCTCTGCCCCTCCCCTGTTTATGCTCTCTCTCTCTCTCTCTCTCTGTCTCTCTCAAATATAAATAAACATTAAAAAAAATCAAAAGTGCACAGTGAATATTTGTTGAATAGGGACAAGGCCTCGACGAGGTTGAACACCTGTCGTGTCGCAGCGCCTCCCTGGGCGCCCTGGGAACAAGACACAGTCCTGGCAGACACGGGGCTCCCCACAGAAAGCGTGGTTTCACTCAGTAAGTGCCATCTGTGCACACGGGGGATGGCACTCAGCCCGGGCTGGGGGGCGGGGAGGCCTTCTTAAAAGAGATAACGTGCAAACCAAGGATGAGAAACGAGACAGAGTTAGCAGAAAGGATATTCTAGACAAGGGCGGGAGGCGTGAAAGGCATGGGATCTCTAGCAACTGGGCATGACTAGAATGTGAAGGAAAAGGCTGGAAGAGTGGCAAAGGGCAAGACAGCGGGCAGGGGTGTGGCGGACATGAGGAGTGGCCCAGATCCTGCTGCCCACCGCCGGCTCCTTCAGGGTCTGCCTCAACTGCACGGCCTGAGCCCCCCCCCCCCCACCAAAGCCATGGAGGGAAGCCGCTCCCGAAGTCCTGGCCATTTGGGCTCACAGTGGGGTGACGCTGAAGGGCGATACTCGCTCCCGAACTCCACACCACGCTGTCTGCAATTTTGACTTCTTTCCTTTTTTTTTTTTTTTTTAAGTTTATTTATTTATTTGGAGAGAGAGAGCATGAGCAGGGGAGGGGCAGAGAGAGAGGGAGACAGAATCTGAAGCAGGCCCCAGGCTCCGAGCTATCGGCACACAGCCCGACGCGGGGCTCAAACTCACAAGCCATGATATCATGGCCCTAGCCGAAGTCGGACACTCCCAAGCAGGCTCCGTGCTGTCAGCACAGAACCTGCTGCAGGGCTCAAACAGTGAGATCACAGCCTGAGCCAAAATCAAGAGCCCGACCGACTGAGCCACCCAGGAGCCCCAAGGGGTTTTGACTTCTGTGTCTGCCCAGTCCTGCGTCTACCCCTTTCCTTACCCAGGTGGTGATGCTGTACGAACGTCTAATACCCCAGACTCCATCCCCATGTCTGCTTCCGGTGGTCCCAGCTCGCTCCACCCCGGGATGTCAAACTGAGAGCTGGACTCTGTTCTGTGGCCAGCAGCATTTCGACCGTTTTTCCTTTGCAACGCAGACATTCCAGATGTGTGCCTACCCAGATTCTAACATTCTTCAACATATAAAGTCTCCCTAGTCCAGGAGCTGTGAACAATTCCCAGAGAACTGGCCGGACCCAGTTACGTATCTGCTTACCCCTTTCTCACTATTCGTGGGGGGGCATCTTCTCCAATACCCACATATCCACGCGGAAGAACCTCATCTCGAAGACGCTCCCATCATCGTCCAGCCGTCCTTGTGGGAGGAAGAGGGGATTTATCTGACCGGTCAGTGCAGCAGACTCCAACTTCTGGGCCCGCCCTCTCTTTCCTCAGGATGGTCTCCAGCTGACAGGGGACCACTGTCTAGTCTGTGCTTGAGGCCATGCAGGAAGCTTCGTGGGGCCAATTCTGGGCCTGCTGGAAAGCCTTGGTGCACCTGTCTTTCAGGCGCCAGCAAAAAGCAGCTGCGAGACCATTCTGTTCCACGCGCAAACTGAAGGCCCCACCCAGCTGTAATCAGTAAGAATGCCGGCATTTTTTAAAATGGTATTTATTTTGAGAGAGAGAGAGATAGAAAAGTGAGCAGGGAAGAGGCAGAGAGAGAGGGAGATAGAGAAACTCAAGCAGGCTCTGCACCGTCAGTGCGGAGCCTGAAGTGGGGCTCGAACTCACAAACCGTGAGCCAAAATCAGGAGTCAGACACTTGAGGCACCTGGGTGGCTCTCAGTCAGTTAAGCATCCGACTTCAGCTCAGGTCATGATCTCATAGCTCGGGGGTTCAAGCCTCACACTGGGCTTTGTGCTGACATCTCAAAGCTGGAACCTGCTTTGGATTCTGTCTCCCTCTCTCGCTGCCCCTCCCTTACTCGCTCACACTCTGTCTCTGTCTCAAAAATAATTTTTTTTTTTTAAAAAGGAGATGCTTAACAGACTGAGTCACCCAGGCACCCCGAGAATGCTAGCGTTTCAATCTTTGCCTATCTGACCCTCAATTAGTTCTGAACTTGGGCAGTGAAGAAGGATGCTATTTTTCAAGGCCTCTAAAATACCCCAACACTCACAATCCAACCCTCTGAAATGTCTTGAGGTATCCATTTCTCAGCACTCAAAGAATATCAGGGACTGCTGTGGAAAAAAAAAAAAATAAATGGTCAAACAAATTGTTGCTCTATCAAAAAGATATAATCCCACCATAGGAATTAGTGGCTGTATAATTCAGTGCATGTGTGTGTTGGGGGGCGGGGGGTTCTACCCATGCTCACTGCGGATGATGGACAGAAGTCTCAATTTAATTACTGCTTCAAATTGCATAATATTGCCTTAGTGGTGAGCCACGGCATGTTTATACAAAGAAGAAGCCAGTGAACTTAACCTTGGGGGTATTTTGCATTAGGAATTCAGCCGGATATTTTGAGCCTGAAAACTACAGGACATTCCAAAAAAAAAAAAAAAGATTAAAGGATCTTTTCTTCTAATGTAAGTAAAAAAAAAAATTGGATGAGCATCTTTCTTGGATCTCCTGCTAGAGGTATCCACTCAATGGAAATGATAAGGCGTTCACTTAAGGAGCATAGGATTAGAAGTCTGTAGACCTTGTTTCTGTCCTGCTACCACCACGGACTTACTGAATGACCTCACTCCAGACATTTTAATTCTCTCAGCTCATTTCCGTAACTCGAAAATGGCTGTGAAAATACCTGAGATGCTTTCCTCACAAAGGGCTGTGGTCAACTGTGGTGTTTGATTATAAATCATACTAAGAGATATCACTTATTGGGTGCTGTATGTATCTTCTCCAAGACCCACCTATCCACGCGAAAGAACTTCATCTCGAAGACGCTCCCATCATCGTCCTAAACATGCTAAACACTGTTCATGGATTTTCACACTATGAGGTTGTTACTATTGTCCCCATATAACAGACGAGGAAACTGAGGTCCGGAGAGCTTAAGTCATTTTCCCAGGTTCTCACAGCAAATAAAAGCACAGCTAGACTTTGAACCCAGATCTATCTGATCCCAAAGCCCGTGCTTTTAACCACCCAGCTGTATGCCTTCTATGCTCAAAAACAGTGTGAGGGAGTAGAAAAATAGTAAGTGTCAGACGTATCCCTAGTCCGGTCTCAGGTGAGTCATTAACCCTCTCAGGGAAGATAGAATAACGGCCCCCAAAGATGTGCACGCCCTAATTCCTGGAACTTGTGAATATGTCATGATACATGACAAAGAGAAATTCAGGTGGCAGATGGAATTAAGGCTGCTGATCAGCTGAGGTTAACATGGGGACAGTATCCTGGATTTTCCAGCTGGGCCAAAGGTAATCACAAGGGTCCCCCAGAGTGGAAGGGAGAGGCCCAGGAGGTCAGGCGCTGTGATGTGAGAAGGCTCATCCCATGCTGCTGCCTTTGAAGCTGGAAAGGGGCCACGAGCCAAGGAAGGCAGGCAGCCTCTGGAAAGGAATGCAGCCCCGTTGGCCTCTTAGGTTGAGTCCAGCGAGGCCCGTGTTGGACTTCTAACCTACAGAGCTGTAAGATAATAAATTTGTGTTGTTTCAAGCCAGTAAGGCTGTAGCAATGTGTCACGGCAGCATCAGAGACCAACCCACCAGGCACCTGTTTGTAAACGGAAGGGTGGGATTTGAAGCTGATCACCCAGGCTTTTCGGCCTCTGACATCCTCTGAATGTGTGCTCTGCACGGTTCTTTCCAAAGCATGGGAAGGAGCACAGGAATAGGTGACAAGAAGTGACCTGCCCCCGGAACATCAGTGGCAACCAGCCCAGGGCCAAGGTCTCAGCTCATGTCTGCTCGCCCCATTGTCCTCTCACCCCACCCCCTGCCTCCAACAGAGGCCCCCCTCCAGATTCCTCAGGCTGCCTGGCGGCTCGGTGGGTCTGGAGCCCACAGTAGAATGGAAAAACAGTAGAATGGAAGAGCTTTGATCCTCATACCTTCAGTTCCTGCAATGTTGCCTTGTTTGGGCTGCTTGACGGACCTGGGTCCAAGGTGGCTGTTGACTTTAAACTATAAGGAATGAGAAGAAACATGAAGGACGGGGAGTGAGCGGTAAGGATTCTACCGCTCCTCCTTTTCTCCCCCTTGCAGCTGCTCTGTGTTCTGGCCGCGTTCCAAAGCTTTTTGAAACAGAAGCCTTCCAAACAACACGTGAGCCTCTTGGTGGTCCCATATCACATTTTCAGGAGCTGGACGAGATTTAGGTGGGAAGGAGCCAGTCAGGTGCTAAGGCTGCTGGTGATCAGGAAGAGGTCATTACCTAGGGCCAAGGTCTCCAGGCATTTGGGGGAAGGGGGAGTCTTACGATGGAAAACTGGAGGAGGACGGAGAGGGGTGGGTAACTGAGGTCAGTGAGCAGAGAAGAGAGGAGACTTGGGAGCTGTGTCCCTCCAGGCAGGACCTCCTATGGAGAGCTAGGCTGGGGGCATCTGCAGGGGCCTGGACGTCTTCTCAGGAAGAGACCTACAGCCTCTGTCACAAACCCTGACAATTCATAGAGGCACAGGGTGACAGACTTGCAGGCTGGAAAGGCCATTCTTCTGCCACCTTCTCTATTTCTACCGTAAGCCTAAGCCCTCCATGCCATTCTTTACAGTAATTTTTTCTTTAAAGGGCCCCACATTTCCTTCAAGAAATTTATTTTTTAAAGGCTATGTTTTAAATCACTGTCTATGGTAGAAACTGCCAGTGCTCACCCTTTTTAGCCTTCCTCTCTTGCCGGGCACATGGCAAGATTATAATCCTGGCACCTCCTTCCCCCTCCACGCAGGGTTGAGAGGAGCCTCATGATGGTTTTAGCCAGTGGATCCTGGAGGCAGTGGTGTGTGTTTATTTAAAAAACATAAAACGGTCCTGTATATTTTGTAGTTTTGCACACCCTTGATGTACCCATGAGTCTACCGATTTTAGAAGCATCTGGAAGTATCTGGAAATATCTGCAGTGTTACCTCTGGGGAGGCACCTGAGAGAGAGATAGGGAAGAAGGGACAGTGGTAAAAAAAAAGAGCTTTAAAGTTCCCTGTATTAAGTCTCCACAAGGAAAATATATTTAGGTATTCCTGACATAAGCAAAAGTTCATGTTAAGGTGCACATAATGTTAAAAAGAAATACAAGTGGAAAGTTACGCTGAACTCTGTCTTGAAGCGTCCAAAACTCCAGGCTAAAGGCCCGTGTTTGATGCTGCGGGCAGCTAGAAGCTGAGGAAAGTGTGTGCGTGGTCACGACCCGGCCGATCGAGGGGCTGGGGTGGTGCCTTCTCCCGGGTGGCTGTGGAGACTGGACCAGCAGTCACACGCACAGAGTGCCACACTTCTGACTCCGGCCACTACGACCTGTCCCACTCTCGTGAACGTGCCGGGACTTTCTGCCTCAGGGTTTTCACGTGTGCTGTCCCTTTCCTTCCTCTCCTTCTCATCCTTCAGAGCTCAGCTGAAATATTAGCAGCCTAGCGATGCCCTCCACGGCCCGCTCTCCAAGCAGTTCCCTGGCCGCTGTGCATGTCTTCTGCGGAGCACTCATCGTGGTGTGCAATCACATCTTACCTGTTCATGATGTTTCTCCCGTGCTCAGAACACGCGAACTTCATGCGGGGGCAGAATGTACTACATTCGCTGCCCTTTCCTCCGGCGCCCAATAGAGTTCCTGGCACAAAGTAGAGGTGGAATAGCAGTGGTAGTAATAATACCATAAGGGCTACTGTTAATTGAGCGCTTACTATGTGCCAGGCCCGTCTTTACATGGATGGACTCACTCGAAGGTCTCAATAATCCATTTGAGTGGGCGTTAGTATTGTCCCTGTTTCACTGATGAGGAAACTGGGGCACAAAAGAGATTAAGAAACTTAACGAAGGTCACACAGCCCAGGGGCAGGGCTGAAATGCCATCCTTTAGTACACCACAATATCTTCTTAAAAATGGATTAATTAACATCGGGCTGGTTTGTGGCATTCCTAACGTCCTTACGTGCCACACGTAGAAAGGGCGATTTGTTGTAGAATAAATGAGAATGATTAGCCTAACCAACAGAGTGTCCGTAGGAAGGCCGCAGCCCCTAGGAGGAAGAGGAGGCCACTGTTGTCCCCTGAGAGGCCACGAATCGAGCTTTGTGCGACAGGGAGGACGTCAGAGCCGCGCTCACGAGGCAGGGTGTGCTGGCAACAACGAGGCAGGCTCACCGGCTCCAGACCACATTAGCTGGTTCTTGGGAGAAGTCTCCCTGCCAAGCCCAGTTGGGGCCAGAGCCCTGGGAAGGGAATTCTGGGAGCAGGGAAGACCTGGCCGGCCCAAGATGCCAAGACAGTAAGAGGAGCCAGCCTCTGAGTTAGGGGAGGAAGATTTCTCTTCTGTCCCGGCCTTGAGAGGCGAGTCCTTCCTGAAAGCCATAGCTTGCCAAGTCCTGTTAGAGGGATCTCGACAGCAGCCAGCCGCGACTCCGCGGATGCAGGTTTCCAGAGGAAAACCAGACACGGTATAAGGCACGGCTAAATTCTCCATGCTCCCAGCATGTGCCAGATGCTGTGTGAGGGGCTTCCGACGAACTTGTTTCCTTTCTGTCGAATACCCTGGAGCTTCCTTCCATAGTCATTTAGTCGATAAATATTTATCAGGCCCTTACTACGTGGATGAGTTAAGCACTATCTTTAATCCTGTTTTACAGATGAGGAAAAAGAGACTGGGAAAGATTAAGTGATTTTTCCCAAGTTTAGATACTGGCAGCATGAGAACTTGAACTCAGGTCTGCCTGATGCCAAAATTTTTCTTTACCTCTACTCTGAGCTGCCTTCTAGATTGGAAACCACCATTTATTTCTATGTGTCAGGTACAATGGCATAATCTTTACTGGTATTATTCGATGACGTAATGTTGCCTGGCCCATTATAAATGGTCAGCAAATATTAGTTTTTATTATTGTCCATATTATATGTTTATATATTGGGATGGTTAATTTTATGTGTCAACCTGGCAAAGCAAAATATTTGGTCAGATCTGGATACTGCTATGAAGGTATTTTAAATTAGATTAACATTGAAATCGGTAGACCGAGTAAAGCAGATTACTCTCTGTAATGGGTGGGTGGGCCTCAGCCAATCAGTTGAAGGTCTTAATAGAAAATGACTGACCTTCCCCCAAGGAAGAGAGAATTCTGCCTCCGAACTGCCTTCAAACTCAAGTTGCACATTAACTCTTCCCTCAGTGTTCATCCTGCTGGCCTGCCCTGCAGATTTTGGACTTGATAACACACCCACAATCACATGGGCCTATTTCTTAAAATAAATCCTCTCTCTCTCTCTCTCTCTCTCTCTCTCTCTTCCTCTCTCAAATGAGGACCACATGACACTTCCATGCAGGAATGAATGGGCAGGTCCACTGACAGTCAGGGTCCTTTCTTTGCCATCCATGTGGCTCAGCGCAGGGTGGGTGACGGAGACAGAGGCACTGAGGAAAAAGCCCCATCTGGCAGCCAGAAATCCCACGGGGTGTCCCACCGTCACCACTCACCAGCCAGGTGACCCGGGGCAGACTTCTTTCAAAGATCCCAGCTTTAGTTTTTTCCTTACCAAAACGGCAGTAATGATTACTCTGAGGGGGGTTGCAAACATCCGCATGAAATGCCATTATGTGATATGATTTTACAAGTGGCAGTGTTTCACCCTCCGAAAGAGCAGTCCAGTTGTTAAGTAAATGCAAGCAGTTTTGGGGCTCAGCTTCAGAATACGGTCAGCCTTGGGGAGCACTCTGAAGTCGGCCCAGATGGTTGAAGGTCACCAGGCATGTGCCTCACTGCAGCCGACAGGGAGAGCACTAATCTGATCTAACAGCCCAGGAGGCAGGCAGCCAGGGAGGAAGGGGCTAAACTCATGGCCGCACTCCAGGGATGAGGTCAGAGAGGCTCCAGCCTCACCCAGACTTGAAAATCAATGTCTGCCCCTCCCCCCCTCCAGGTAAGGTCAGCTAACGGTCAGAATGTCACCTAATGATTCAGGGACCCGGAGAGCCAAGTGACTGTCACAGATCCTCCTTCTAAAGCTGAGGTCCTCTTGCCACAGCGGAGGATGCGGGAGGACAGATAAAGACTGGAATGTGAAATTAATTTGAAAAGCACGGAGAGAGCATCAACAGGATTCCAATCAGAGAACCGGGCCGCCAGCAGACCTGTCATGTGTCGTGTCTCCCAGAACTCAGCCTTGATCCATCATCTTTCCCGTGATCCTAGGATTGGGGGGAAACGCATTTTCATATAACCGAACTCAGGCACCACCTCACTCTGTGACAACGAGCAAGGCATTTAGCACCTCAGTCTCCGTTTTCCCTTCCACAGAGAAACAAAGTGGTACAAAATCTGTTTGCCAAACTACAGGCGTCAGACTTCCGGGCTCCTGATTTTTGCCGTGCTCAAGCACCACAGTGACTGGGGTTTGCCCACAGTGCTCTTTACGTACACTTATATATTTTCAAAAGGAAATTCTCTGGGCGCCTGGGTGGCTCAGTCGGTTAAGCGTCCGACTTCGGCCCAGATCATGATTTCAAGGTTTGTGAGTTCGAGCCCCGCGTCGGGCTCTGGGCTGACAGCTCGGAGCCTGGAGCTGGCTTCGGATGCTGTGTCTCCTTTTCTCTCTGGCCCTTCCCCTCCTGAGTGCTCTCTCTCTCTCTCTCTCTCTCTCTCTCTCAAAAATAAATAAACATTATAAATAAATAAAGGAAATTCTCTATCACCTCGTCAACATCAAAATAAAGCCTCTTGTGTTAAAATTTATAATACATAATTATTACGATTTTTAAAATTCTCACCCACCAGGCCCCGAAAGCGGGCCGGTCATACTATCTCCAGGGATCACTGGCCTCCAGCTCTGGAATTCCTCTGGTGAAAGGCTTCGATCCCCTGCAGCATTGCTAACGCCCAGGGAAACCCGTCCTGGTCCCCTACGTTAGGCTAGCTCTGCACATGCCCAGCGAGGCGTTTATTGGGCCTTTCCCTGCTAACGGGCAGTGACTGAGCATATGGCTGTCATGTCCAACAGCCTGGGACCCAGCAGCGACTCTGGCAATGCTACCTGTATCAGCCTGGTCACCTTACTTCGCGTTACTTCACAGCTCCGAGATTGATTTCTTTATCTACAAAAGGAGGTTAATTTTTTCTTCAGTGCATGGAATCTGAAAAAGCAAAATGCGAAAAATAATTTGGGTGAAAAACGCAGAAGATACTACCGTCTGAAGACGGTAGCCCCGAAGGGTTGAAATCGAGGGAAGGAATTGTCAATGGGAAGAGATAGGAGCGTGTTTATATTACGCAATGTCATTCACATTATTCGATATAGTTCATGTTATTTAATATAATTATGGTGGCCATAGCTGATATTTATTGAGTGCTTCCTATCGTGTGAAGTGCTTTTGAAGCATGATTTCAATTCATCTTTGTAACCACTATTATTCCTGCTTTACAGATAAAGAAGTTATGCTTCCGCGAGGTTATGTATCTGGTCCAAGGACTCAACTAGAATGTGGTGGGCGAGGACTGATCTGGAGTTTGTCTGACTCCAGGGCCCTTGCTTTCATCCTCAATGTCAGGGGGTTCCCGAGCGAGGCACTGTGGTCACTACCTCTCCACGCACGGAGCGGACTGTCACTCCCCTTCACAGGCTCTGTTGCTCGTCCTGTGACCAACTGACGGTGATCCCTGATAGGACCCTGCAGCGTGTGCCTTATCTCTTGCAACTGTTAACTTCCTTTCGAGTTGACCCCCTTCCTATCTTTTCCTTTCCAATCTTTCCTGCGTGCATCACCGGGCTAAAGTGCCTGAGCACGGCCTTCATCGCGGAAGCCATTGCCCTACACCCTGCCAGAGAGCGCCAGTGGTTCTGGGTCACCTATGGCACGAAGCACCAGTGAATTTGGTGGCTTCTAAAGGGAGTTCCACAGTGCGGCCTCAAGGAGAGAGCAGCCAAGAGGGTAAAGTTTCATCTTTACTCTACAATTGCTCCCTGCCTAAAATGTCAAACTTGGGAAACTTGCTCGAACAGAAGGGCATTGGGCACCGATTTCGGAGACCCAGGCTTGCTCCTGGCCACCCCACTGAGTAGCATCTCTGGGCCTCAGTCTCCCCATTGGGAC
Source organism: Panthera tigris (assembly GCF_018350195.1). Taxonomy (NCBI): domain Eukaryota; kingdom Metazoa; phylum Chordata; class Mammalia; order Carnivora; family Felidae; genus Panthera; species Panthera tigris. The sequence goes on along the minus strand of NC_056660.1, from coordinate 196,576,925 downwards.
CATGGAAGTGACCAGCCTGTCTTATGGCACCGGTAGGGAATCCAAGCAGAGACAGCGGACAAGACTGGTGTCCATAAATCAAGTATACGTGGAGTGGACGTGTCTACACACTCACGAAGAATTATGATCGAAAGCACTGCCTCTCTCTGGCATTCGAAACAACCTCTTTTCCCTTCCTTCCTTCCATGAATCCTGGCTTCCATCAACACAGATCTCCTGTTCATGCCTGTTTCATCTTCCTAGCCCCTCCAGATCCCATGCCCTCCCTCCCTGTCAATGCAAATTAGAGGAGGGCTTTGGGCCCTACACTGCTTGTCTTCTCTGATCCAACAGCCTGGCTGCTGATTTGTCACCACCTGGAGTAGCCGTCAGCACAAACAGACCTGCCACCTTTGTGCTGGTTTATGTGGTCTTTGCCCCCATCACCTCCCTGTCTCTTCCCCAGAGATCTCTGGCCGTCCTGTGACAGGCAAAAAGCTGAATGGGTCAACGTCTCCATTGTTAGACCTCTCTGCTCACAAGCTATCAGATGAGGCAGCCACATGAGGTTGACCCCAGCTCTGAGGACTGTTGCCCTGCTCTGGGCCAGCCTAGACCCCTGCCTCAATGGCCTCATGAATGGGAAAGAATGGATAAGCCAGGGACTGGAGTGACAGGTCAAGGAGATAAGGATTCTGATTGCAACATTCATTGTCAAGAGCGAAGACATTTGCATGATGCAAGCCCCACCCCCTGCTTTTTTTTTTTTTTTTTTTAGCCCAGAATGAGGGGTACCAGAGCATTCCCTAACCCCACAAACAATTACCCTGGGCAGGAACCATGGCAGGGTAGGATCCATAGCAAAGCAACTTCAAGGGCATCAGGTTTGCAGTTTCATGCAGGGAACACTGGACCAGGGCTCACCTGTCCCAGATGGTCAGTGATTATAAATCTGACAATAAATAAATGCCTTAACCTGGAGGAGCTTAACTCTAGGCTTTGAAATTTAATTCCCTGTGCCTCCCGCCACAAATGACCCCTGTCTCCCCACTGCTGGAAATTAAGACTGCCAACCTTCCACAAAGCTGAATTCTAGGTATTTTAAACTAATTAATTAGTTTGGGAAGCATAAATAGATGTGATGCTCATTTAGGAAAATGAATACATGGGAAAGAACTCCACTGGGGCGAAAATTGACATCGCAAAGCATTGACTCTTTAAAGTAAGATCCCTATTCCCGCTGGGAATGTAATTTGAATTACAGAAATTCAGTTTAGCCACAACTTTTCTGGAATACACATAATAGAACGTAAACCAAGGCCAGTTGGAAGGCCTGAGTGCCATAAATCCTTTCTGCAGAAAGATGGCAGGGTAATGATTCCCAGACCTTAATGTGCCTCCAACTCACCCAGAGAGCTCATTAACATGCAGATTTGGGGGCCTTCCTCCAGATCTACCTGATCATTAGTTCTGAGGATGAGGCCCAAGAATCTGCGGACTTAACCAGCTTAATCCACGGCAATTGGAAGCGGGCAATCTGAGTCACACAGTCGGAGGCTCTGGGCCAGGTCTAAAGGTGTCCGTCCTCCAACACCTGAACAAATTTTCCCAGGGTTTGTAACCTTGGAGGTTCAGCCCCTGGCACAGGCTCAGTCAGAGACGATCAATTCAGATGTCTTTTCTCACCCAAGAGTTGGACCCCAAGTTCCTGTGACTGAGACCCCCATTTATGAGCATCCAGTGTATCTAAGGTACAAGTTCCTGTGGGCAGACGCTTGGGATTGAAATGCTCCGCAGTTATACGGATGGGAGAGCAGAAGACAAGGAGGGGAAAGGACTTGCCCAGCAGCACCGGGCAGCCCAGCTGGGCAGAGGCCCCGTCTTCTGATCCCCCTGCCAGTGACTGCTCAGGGTCTCCACCAAATGGCCCTTCCTCTGAAAGTGAGCTCAGGCAAGAATCAGGTGCCCTTGTTATATCCTGTCCGGAGGCGTAGCCTTTTTTTCTCTGCACTAATCACAGTTGGTAACTTTGTATTATTTCCCAACCAGACAGCCGACTGACTCCATGAGGCAGGGACCTGTTTTATACCCTGGAATTTCTAGCACCACCTGACACGGTGCTCAGCACAGAGTAGAAAGTCAATAAATACTTCTAGACAGACAGAAGTTACAATGGTCTCTCCTACATGCTAAAAAATAGGAATACGGGAAAGGAGAGGCGTTCGCCCACAGCTAGGAACAAGTCTGTGCCACGGGGCCAGTGGAGGCAGAGGAAGCACTCTCCCTCAGGCCTCGGTGTCCAGGGTTGGACCAAACAGGCTCTGCCGTAACAGTCTCTCGATTTTCAAATTGTCTTTGCTGAGTCTAGGGTGGGGACAGAGCAGGAAATGAGTGGACATTACGCTTCCATTTTTGCAAAAGGGGCCAGGGTCCCCGAGGCCACCCAGCTTCCTGGTTTCACTTCGCCCTCTAGTGGCCAGGATACGTCACCGTAGTTTGTGCTGTTCTTTGAAAACCAGAGCATAAATAAACGTATTGGCCTGGCTTGAGTATAATTAATAATTTACATATATGTGAAATGTATTAAATCCACTGAGAGAGTCACTGATCCATTCAACAACTCATCACCGTGCCTGATACATGCCGGAGACAGCGCTGGGTAAAAGGATGTAGCAGTGAGCCTGTCGTATCCTCTGTCCCCTTCTGTCTTGGGACGGGGAACGACACTCAGGCGTTCAGTAAGCGCACAACACTGGGCAAACGACCCCTGGGACAAGTGTTAGGAAGAAAATACACAGAGTGTGAATACAGAATGTAATCGATGGACCCTCTTCGGGAAGGCTTCGCTGAAGAAATCAGGCTCAAGCTTAGATTGAAAAACTGAAGAAGGGTCAGCACGGCGAAAGTGAGGCGTGGGTGGGAGGGAAGGAAGAGGCAAAGAAGTCGAGGCTAGAAAGAACTCTGTGAGCTTGAGGTAGAGAAGGCCAGGTGGCCCGGGGTGGAGAAGGGCACAGGGTGAAGCTGAGGAAGAAGCAGGCTGGTATTAGCACGCCCAGGACTTTCCCATTAAGGTGGAAACCGAGGCCCAGAGATGCAATGTGAGTTGCTCCTGGTGACAACGGCTTCTGAGTTGTGATGGAGAGAATGAGGGGGGCCAGGGCAGAAACCGAGGGTAGAAAGAGCTGCAGGGTCAGCGGGGAGGGGTGGGGGGTGGAGGGGGAGGCACCGAATGGCCCGCGAGACAGGAGGAAACGCACAGCTCATCCTGCCCAACAAGCGCTTGCTGGACAGTACCTGCAAGGTCACCGAAGCCTCCAGCCCAGAGAACGGGGGGCTGGTATAGCAGGGGATGGCGGGGCACCAGCCCCCATGCGGCGTATACTCCGGCCTGGAGAATTCCCTGTCACCGAGATGCTCCAACCTTCGGTCCCACCTCGGATGAAGCTTCAGCTCCTTGGAAGGACTCCACCTTCCCTCAGAATGCTGCCCTCCCAGCCTCCAAGCCTCCGGTCCTAGGGCCCATCTGCCATCCCGCCAGGGGCCGGGGGACTTCAGAGTCCACACGGACCCTGCCCACCAGGCCGCCCCAGCCTGGACCAACCAGCTGCTGCCACCCTAGCTGCCTGCCCTTGACCCTTGGCATGCAGACTCTTCTCCCTCAGTTCACTCTTTCCCCTTTTCCTGGCCTGGCCAACTGCTGCTCGTTCTTCGGGTCTCAGCTTGGACACCATCTTCTCCAGAAGCCTCTTCTCTTCTGTGTCCCCAGCAGCCAGCTCCGTGCCTGGTGCTTAGAAAGTGCCCAGAACCATTCCTCAAATACATAAGTGACGGAAAAGAAGTTGCCCTGCCCTGAATCACCTGCCGCTCACCGCCCTGCGCCGCCTTTCTCATTTCCGACGGCCCAGCGCCCTCTGCCTTCTCTGTGCCTAAAGGGGCCTGCTTGCTGCTGTAATCTGGCCTGAGAGAAAGCAAACTGTTCTATCCCAGCCCGGCGGCCGCTCGTCAACCTTATTCATCACGGAGGCTGCTGGTGTCCCCTAACCCCCCGGGGGAAAGCAGAGGGAGAAGCAGTAAGGAGCATCTGCATTTCAGACTCACCAGGCGTTTCTATCCACGACCACCCCTGGATTTCCTGGTGGCTAGGAACGCATTTGAAAGTTGGGTTTTCCTCTCTTACCACTTCCAAAGCATAACAGACCTCTAGGCCCAAAAAAACCTGTACAAACCCCCAGTGACTCGGCTTATCCCCTGGCTCGCACGCAAAAGGGATCCCGGTGGCTCTGATCAGTCAACGGCACCTATCTGTCGAAGGCCTCCTATGCGCCAGGCTGTGGCAGGTGATTTCAGTCAGTGGGAAACGGTCAGGCTCTGTCCCTGCCCTCTCCAGGGCTCACATTCTAGCAGCAAATGCAGAATTAAGCAATTATTACACAATTATTCGATGACGATGGAGATGCAAACTGGGGAGGAAAGGTGCAAGGTGCCAAGAGAACACAACCTGAGTGGCCCGGTCTCACCTGGGAGGTCAGGCAGCTGTCCGGCGAGCTGAAGGACGAGTAGGTGTTAATTAGGCAAAAGGGGGGAATGTGTGATGTGTGTGTGCACCCACGTGTGCGTGGATGCAAAGATGTGTGAGCATGTATAGCCACGGGTGCAGCGTGCACGCATGCGTCACATGTGTGAGCCCACACACCGCATGTATTGCGTGCACTTGTGCACGCATGCATGGGCCACAAACGTATCTGTGCCCAGGTACGCAGGTGCAGGTGTGTGTGTGTCCCAAGTGCATGCGTGTCTCTTAAAAAGTCAGACAGTCTTTAGCCTCTGGGCCTCCTTCCCACCATAATCGCTTGTCATTGTGAAGCAGATTTCAGAGCTTCTCTGAATGGAACGGTGGTTCTCAAACCATTTTTGGCTCATGGACCATTTCGACAACAGTAACAACAGCTGCTCCATGTAAATTGTGAGGCAGCTGTTGTGCCGGACCCTTGATGTGTCTTCTCTCGTCGACTCCAGCCACGCCAGGAGGCAGGCATGGGTATTGTCCCATTTTGCAGAAGAGGAAACAGAGACTCAGGAAAAGGAGGGGTCTTTCCCAGGGTCACCCAGCAAGTTAGTTCTGGAGCTGTGATTTGAGCACGGATCTGTCTGACTTCAAAGCGTGTGCTCTAATCCGCTGAGCTCTCTCCCCTGTCACCAAGGCAAGGGCAACAGCGGAGGGGCCGTAAGGTGGGTCCCCTCCCACTGTTACCACACAACACCCTCCCAACACTGAATAGAAAGCCTTCAGTGAAGCCCTGTCCCAGTTCAACCACCGAGTCGCTGTGTGACCTTGACGAAGTCCCTCCTCTTTTGTGGCTCTTAAGAGTTTCCTGAGCTCTGCTATTCCATGGGGCAAGCTTAGTTCTACCACCCACGAATGACAGGCAGGTTATACTCTCTTAAGAGCTGTTTCCTCATTCTCCAAAGCGGAGCTAACAGTGGTGCTTTCCAGACAGCTCTATAGCAGGGATTACCAGCCCCGTCATACGAACTTCTCAACCCACCGACTGCCTCGTGATGCACGCTTGGTAAATTGCAGCTGTCACCGATGCTGAGAATCCAATGGACCGGGGTTCAAAGGTCCACTCTGCCTTCTGATGGCCATGTGACCTTGACAAAAGTTACTTCACTGTCCAGCTTTCCTCACTCGTACAACAGGAATAAAAATAGTACCTACTTCAAAGGCTTGTTTGAGGAATAAATGAGATAATGCACTTAGCACAAATTGATTGCCAATGTTAGCTGATATTACTATTTGTACATATTGTGCAAGATTATAAAAAAGATTATCCGGGGTCTAATTTTCTTCCAGTTCAAGATTTTAGCAGAAAATGCAAGGAAGCATCTGGTTTGACCAGGTTTGCTAGAAATTGGATTGTTTATAAAAATTTTTTTATAAAACCAGACCCGGCTCATGGGTCCATGGAAAGTTAGTTTCCCTTTGGCTTCGAGGCCAAGTGGTTCAGTGCAGTTTATTCTGGTGCTAGCTCACAGTTTTGTTAGGTTCAAGGCCATGACCATGAGTAAGTAATTCGCTCTTGTCAAAAACTGTAATCATGGTCATATTCTAAATATTTATACTGCAAGATCCCAAACCTGCCCAACCTTCAGGGGCTACAGGTGACACTCACTCAATGGAGTTCATTCACTCATCCAACTCACGATTGTTGACCATGCACCTCACGCCAGCCACTGGGCGCTCAACGTGCTGGGACAGAAACCCGTGGGCAGGCTTGGCTGACTTGGGAGAAGACTGAATCAGGGCCCTCAGGGAAGGTAGTTGCTCCTGGGTGGTGCAGAGCCCTACAGAGAAAGCAGGAGTCTGACAGTGTGGCCTGTCCGAGCTGCAAAAGGTCCTTGGAGGTCATCTCAGCCAACACACACATTTGACAGGTGGGGAAGCAGAAGGAAGGGAGAAAGAGAGCCATTGAGATCACAAAGCTGCGATAGAACCCCTCTTTCCTGACTCCTAGGTCACCTCCTCTCACCGTGAGCCCTCTCCCTTACTCCCAGATAACCTCAAGATTTCATGTCCACTCTACACGTAACAGTGAGTTCTTGAGACACTTTAGCCCACAAATCACCTCAAACATTCACAGTAAGAATTAAAAAGCAACCTTCACTAATCACACTATCTCCCATTTCCTGGGTGACCATTCAGTGCCAGATACTTTGGGAAGCATTTCACATGCCTCTCATTTACTACTCAAAACAAGCTCATGGGATGGTCTTTATTATGCCATTTTATGAAAGAGGAACTTGTGAAGAAAGAAAATATGTCCTAGAAGCTTCCCAGAGGACTTCCCTTATCTGCAGTTAGCCAGAACTGGATCGTGTGGTTGCCCTAGTTGCTGCAGAAGGCTAGAAAAGCAAGAGTCTGCTATGTTCAGTCACTACCTACAACTGGGCTCCACAGCAGAGAAGCAGGAGGAAGAAGAACTTTTCCATGAGCAGTCAACCTTGCAGAAGAGTCCTGAGAAGGAAACCCAGGGAAAGGTGCAGGAGTGCTGTGAGAGGTACCCATACGTACGTAAGATTTTGTTCTTATAAGTAATAACAGCAGTGCTAATCCCTGTGGCTTGGAGGCAGAGTCTACAGAAAAGCGGGTTGCCAATAATTCTAGGTAGTCCTGTGCTTTCCCTATGGACGTGGCAGGCAAGGGAAAAACGAAAGGAAGCCAACTGCCTCATGACCCTGACCACTAACACTGACATTAGATGACCTCGCAATAACCCAGCCCGGGGAACAATTGGTCCCCAGCTTCCCCTCTCGGTTTATAGGTTATAAATAAAATCTGAAGGGGGAAAAAAAATAAAGTTAGTTTAAGGACAGTGGTGGAATCCCTCCGAGAGGAGAAAGCTTTTGTTTAGAAAGCGCGTTGATGGGCCATTTTGTAGTCAAAAGTCAGCCCTCTGGCCAAGGTCTAGATCAGGGATCGGCTAACTTTTCCTCCAGAGAGCCAGACAGAAAATATTTTAGACTTTGTAGACAATATAACATGTTTGCAGTTGCTGCAGTCTGAGTAGTGTGAAGGCAGCCACGGATCAGGTCAACAAATAAGTATGGTCAACAAATAACAGGTCAACAAATAAGTATGGCCGTGCTCCAATAAAACTTTATTTATATGAACGGGTGGAGGGCCAGATTTAACCCACAGGCCATTGTTGGCCAACCCCTGCTCTGCATGGCAAGTTACATAAGCCAGCAACTTTGATATCAAAGTCCAACACAGAGGAGTCTACACAGGTATAGAAGGGAAACAGGCTGGGTGGGGTCTGTGGTAATGTGGAGAACCCGTGACTTAGGGGAAGGGGCAAAAAGCAATGTGGCCAGATCCTTTTTTTTTTTTCAAGAAAAGCAGGAATGCAGAGATTTATATCCTCTCGTTTTTAAGGGTCGGCTGTCATTTCAACCTCTAAATCTGATGCACACCAGAGCCAACCCCATCTGGGGACCCGCACAACTTGGGGGCAACCGGCTTGTGACCTCTGGCCTAGAAGACCAACCTCCTTGAGCAAAGTGCTTTGACAACCAAGTACACATGACACGTTTGAGTGACACAATCCAGGAAACTTAGCACAAAGCCAGTCTGACCTATTGCTAATGGAATGCGTAACGGCTACCGTCCTGCCTGGCGGCCGGGCGTAGGTCGGAGGCCTCGCACAGAAAAGGCAGCAATTAGCCAGTCCGTACCCTATTTCTCTTCCTACCTCACTACTGTTTTCCTTTCCATACGCGGTGGTGGCGTCTTCAGCACTCTGTGACATCGGCTGCTGTGGAACATTCCTCACACAGACCTCCCTTATGTTCCTCAGAGGAGAAATGAGGTCACATGCAGAAACGTACTTTGCAAACCGTAAAGCTACCTCTACGTCAACTTGACCGGTTTCTGGCTTCCATAGCCCCAAACGCTAACTCAAAGATTCTGGTAATGAGTGTATTTTGTAGAGAGAGGTCAAAGTAGCCCATCAGCAGGACAGACGCAAAGCAAAAGGGCTCAAGGAGATTACTTGCTGGTAGGAAGCCCCTTAATCTGCGTCCAGCAGGGCTCCGAGGAAGCCCAGACACTAAACGCCCCGGGCTACAGGCAACTCAGCACGTGACACCATGACACCCGGTCCTTGGCCGTCTTTTTAGCTACTGTCCTCACCTAGTCACTGACTTGTTTGTTCTTCCCACCAGTTCCTGTAAACCCCAGGCGTCCCGAGTTCCTCTCCTGCCCGGCTCACCTCTCCATCATCCGGTCTCCTGCCCTGCTATTTGCCCGGAGCCTCAGCTTCAAGGATACACTGACCTGCCTTCACTCTTCTCTCTGTAAACCACCCTATCGATTCCTTCAGCCATAGCTGGGGGCAGAGAGGGGAGGGCAAGACAGAGACAGAGGGGGACAAAAAGGCAGACTTCATGGCTCAGAGGTTGTTCGGGCCCAGGACCACGGAATCTAACTCAGTTCAAATTGTGTGCCACACCAGCGGGTCTCCCATGCTTTCTCAACACCTGTGGTCCTTCGGAAATGCCTCAGGGACCCATGTAGGTGAATTAATCACAAGAGATGCCACGGACGGAGGGGAGTGGGGGGAACTCAACAAAGCAGTTCCACCTTGGCTGTTTTGTATAATACCACAGTCCCTCAAAAAACCGTGCTCCAAAGAATGATGCCACTGCTTTAAAAAAATAATAATGTGTGAAAACTCCCATGCCTGTCACGGTGCCTAAAACAGGTAAGCAATTGAGGTGAGCAATGTCTTCTGGCAAAGGGCAACTCAGGAAGCCTTGGGCCTTGTTTTTATTTTGTTCAAAATAAAAACAGCTTCGGTGGGTCTCAGATGGGAAAAAGGTATCTGTTCACACAATTCAAATTACCTACCTGGTTGGTAATGACATTGGGGAAATGAGTATGACTTTGTAGCCACTTAGATACGAATACCTGTTGATATCCGCCTAGAGGCGGTGCAGGGGACTGTTTCTAATCTCCCGTCTGCAAGATCGTGAAGTGTTTCTGGAAGCTGCCGTGAGAGCCGGCTCATCCCTGCTGAGTGGACAGATCAAAGTGGGGCCACCCCGGGGATTGACCGGGGCCGACACTCTTGCAGCGTCTCAGTTCCTGAGGTCTTCACCTCGTTGATCACAAGTCCAGACTTCGGTGTGGTCTGCAAATTTCTCCCAGGGGACCGGAAATCCTGGGTCTCATGGGGAAGTCAGGGGCCTCGGCCGGCAGGGCTGTATGATGTGGAGCCCCCGGGAGAGGCTGGCATGAGTAAAAGGATGTGTTCTGTCAGCTGAGCCCAAGTCCACAAGCCCTCCGCACCCTGATGCTGACTCAGCCGCCAGCTCAAGTCGACAGCTAATTTGGGAGGGGGATTTGCAGGTGCGAACACTGACCAGCTCCGAAAGAATAGAAAAGGAATTAATCATGTCATTTTAGAATCCTATGTTCTCAGATCTTCAGGAGCTTAGGATCTCATGCCCAGGAGGAGACAGAGAGGCTCTGATATTGCGACATTTTTCAGTTCGTGGGCTCTGGGGGCAGAGAGACCTAAACTCAGGGCCACCCAGAGGCTTTGGCTAAAAAGACATTTCCTGGAGGGGCATGGGGCAGCTCACAAGAGGGAAAACAAGAGAAAGCTCAGGACAAACTCAGAGCAGACTGCAGAAGCCATCTGGCAATCTGCTCTGAGCTCCAATCAACAAGTCCTGAGGATTTCTTCTGTTCTCAAAGGATGCGCTCAGGGTTCCAAGTCCTGGAAGAGAGACATTCCCATTGGACTTTTCCCTTGCCTCACCAGTGTGATTTGAAGAAAGCCTCAGGTACCATAGTGACAAAGGGAAGACATCTGATTTACCCCCCAGCAAGACCGTAAACAATGTGACAGAACTTCCAAAGGGAACCCAGGGGCTCTTGGTAGGTGGGAAAGCTGCCTGGGACCATAAGCAATGACATCTACAACCACGCACCTGCCACGGGCTTCCCAGAGAATTGACAGAGACACCCACGTATTGCCTGGCACAGAGGAAGCCTTTTGTTAACCCGTAGTGCCCTCCGTCGTAACTTGTGCTCCTGCATAGAGCTGGACCCCTCTGTGGCATGCCTCACCACTAACTGATCCCCTTTCCCCTTGAGAATCATGGTTCTAGGGACCTTGAATGTACAGCCCATTTGGCTGGGGAACTTTGGGGAGATTTTATTGACCACAAGCATAGCTCCTGTCATTGAGAGCCAACAATATCTGGGATGGACAGACCATAACTCAGAAAGAGACTTTCATGTGGACTTTATTCTCTTCATTATCCCAGTAATGTTCTATGTGTTGCCCCCACTAATCTAATCAGTCTGAGTAAAGTTTGTGGTGCTAAAAACCTAGTTGCATCATACCCTTAGGTCAGAAAAGGAGATACAGAAACCCTTTCTGAAGACACAGACCCAGTGACCTTATCTCCTCTTACTATTCCACAAAGTCAGGAGCGGGCTCCTTGGACCCTCCAGCCAAACCTCAAAAACCCCCAAAGCAAGTACAGACAGAGGGCACCCACCTGCCCCATGGCGCCCAACTACGACTTGTGAAAGAGCTGCCTTAAGACCCCGGAGTCGGAAGGCGTGGTGCCTTCCCTTGGGGCATATTCTGACTTCAAAATCAATTACGCAGAAAAGGGAGAGTAGATGGAAAGTCATTCCGCAATCGTCTGGCCAGTCAAAGCCACCCCACACTGAAGGACAGCAGGTGATGTGTAGCTGGTCTAACGCTGGCCTTTGAGCCTCGCTTTGGTCTACCCCGCTCTTTGATGGGAGTACTGAGACCATCACTCAGTCACACGCATGTCCAGCTCGGACACCTCTGGCTTCCTCCCTCCAAGGCAGCCAGCTCATCATTTTCTCGTTCGACAATTGTATATTGAGACCCACTAGGAACCATTTACTGTGTGAGGAGAGAAACAATAGTCCTAGCTATTACTTATGGAGTGCCTCTGGTGGGCAGAACGTTTTACCCACATTGTCTCAATTCATCACCACGACAGCCCTGAGGAGCACATCGCTTTGTTCTTTTTTGTAATAGCTACCTGTGCTGCTTGAGCAAGCAGAAAGCTTTGTAGTGGATTGCAAGAATTCTGCTTCCACTCACGTTGCCCTGGATGTCCCTCTGCCCTCAGAAAAGACTTAAATGAAACCAAAGGGCTGGAGCTGGACAGAGGGGGCAGGATGGGCCTATCTGAGAAAGTCCAGTCTCTGGCTCTCAGCTCCACCAACTCTGGTTCCAGAGGCAGTAGTCCCCAATGACTCCTAGAAGTCAGAGCCAACGTCAGCTCCGGGAGAAGAAGGAAAGAGAAAACAGAGATAGACAGGGGTCCACGATGGCCCTCCTGAATCCAAAGCTGTCCCTTGGACATGAAGAGACCACCTGACCCCTCTGGTCCCCCGGCAGGGGCAGGGATGCCCAGGCCAGGACATTGTTTCTGTGGAATCTTCCCACCGATGACTCTCCCGGCAGGCCCAGCTGTTTGGCCATGTTTAAACTGTCACCCAGCCAAAGCAACTTGGTGACGCGCCCAAACTCCAACTCAGCACACACACCAGGTCTGTAGCCCGCGCCAAAACTTTAAAACATAATTTGAACCAAACAGCCAGTCAATTTAAAAGTACCACCAGCAGAGAGCCAATGAAACTTAAAAACAAAGAAAACTGAAAATAAAAGCTAAATGCATCTATTTATCTACAAACAGATAAATTTCATTCATTACTTAACTTTGCCTTTTTCCAGAGAGGATCAAAGGTGTTAAGAGCCGAAGCAATTTTTTTTTTTTTTAAACAGCATTAAGTATGTCGTGCAAATTTCAATGATATCACAAAAGTCCAACTTAGGTTAACATCCAGAACATAAAGTGTTTTTGCGTGTGTGTGTATGTGTGAATGTGTACGTGTATACACACACACCCACCTGTGTCTGCTTACTACTCCACAGGGTCCGAAACATATGAGTTTCCTTCTTTTCTGTCCCAAAACATACAAAGATGTCATAACCCTGTACTTTCCACCTGAATCACGTGTTCATTCTTTCAGAATCGCTTATTGAAATCTAACCATGTGGCACCTGCTGGATCCGATGTGTCACACACAGTGGCCAAAAATCCACATACAGTCGTCACACCCACAAAGCTTACACTGAAGACGGATGGAACCCAGCAACGTGTGCCCTGTGCGGAGACTAGGGTGCTCACATCCATGGGCCCTCAGAGCTGGAAGGCACCGAGAGGTCATCTCAACCAGAGTTTTCCAAAGGGCAATCATTCATCTACCAACCTCATGGGTCTTGCCATATGCCACGACCACCTTGATATATTTCTCTGTATGCCCTCATCTATTTAAACACTTTTTTAAACAAATTTTTTAATGTTTTTTTATTTATTTTTGAAGGAAAGAGAGAGAGACGGAGCATGAGCGGGGGAGGAGCAGAGAGAGAGACACACACACAGAATTCAAAGCAGGCTCCAGGCTCTGAGCCATCAGCCCAGAGCCCGACTCGGGGCTCGAACTCACGAACCGCGAGATCGTGACCTGAGCCGAAGTCGGACGCTCAACCCACTGAGCCACCCAGGCGCCCCTTAAACACTTTTATTTTAAGGGAAAACTCTACATCACTGCCATGAATGGAAAACCAAGATCACTTGTCATTTAAAGAAAAAGCGACCATAAAAATAAATGAAATGAAAACAAAATAATGTGATTAAATTCTCCTCCAGGTAGAGACATCCAGTCCAAGGAAGACTCTGAACTGGGAGTCTGCTCTCGCTTTCGGAAAAAAAAAGATCAGGAAGTGTTTCAAGGTGTTAAAGATATATGAACACCACTGAGACAGTCTCCTTTCCTTAATCGGGAGGATTAAAGGAGGATTAAATTCTGCACAGCTTTCCATTATGTGATTTAATCATTTATAATGTTGTGATAATTAGTCACAGTATGTAGGGAATCGTGATCTAATTCAGGCTTCTCATTTTCCAGAGGAAGGTGGGGCCCAGAGACAGGTGGCAACTTGACCAAGGACAAACAGCAACGTCGAACCCCGAGTCCCTGTGTTTTTGCCCAGATCACTACGTTCTGCCACAAGTGGGCTGCAGATCACCTAACTTACATCTAAACAAATTCTTATATTTGCAATTCACCATGACTGAAGACCGGTCTTAATGCACCTTACTTTTAGACGGGAAGAAACGAATCCAAAATTCATCGCCAACTGGCAGCCGTGGCAATCCCTCTCATTAGCAAAGATGGAAAGTTTTCTTTTTTTTTCTTTTTTCCTACGTTCTGCATCCGCTCACTTCCTATGTGTTATGGAGGTTCTTGTGATAGAAATATCCATCAAGATCCCAAATAAAACCTGGAAAGCGTGTAGAGACTTCTGAATACCCCACTGTTCAAACAGGATCCCTAGATAACCTGTTTTGAAAAAGAATTCAGTAGGGAAAGAAGACCCAGCCCTACCCCGCTAAGGACTCTTTGTCCTATAAAACCCCCAGTGTGCACATCCTGTGCTCAGGCCCTCACCGTATATTGATTATTACATTTTAAATCAGGCATAGGAGATAGAGGGAGGAAAACTCCTCTCTGCCACATGAACAAGGTCATCTGCAGTTTGCCTGCCCTTGGTCGACCTCAAAGAGCAGCTTTCAGCACAGTCCCAGGGAAATAATTGGATGTCAGAGTACACAGAAGCCATCAGCCTGTCAAGGAGGGCGAGTTCCAGCATCCTCGCTCATGCTGCTTCTCTGGGAAGATGAAACCAGGGTTTCAAAGTTCCCCTCGCAGGACAGGAGGGAGAGAAAAAGAGACCTGACAGTTCATGACATTGGGCCACTTTTGCCTCTTCCCTTTGACGCTGGCACGGGCACATTTTAAGGCTCCTTGGATGGGCCAAAGTCCATGTTTTATGGTGACAATTCTTAAGTTCAGCTTTTCCCTGCCCGAGGGAAGGATTCTGGCTTAGCCCCCCACCCTCCCCCCCCGACAGACTATACCCATCTATCTTGTTTGAGCAGCATAACCCTGTGGCCCCAGGGCTGGTGCCGTGTGAGGTCCCGAAAGCAAAGAGAAATGACTCTTGTTCCTAATGTGGAAAGAGCAGGACTTCCTATGATACAGCTGGCGTTTCCTGAAATAGAATAGGATTTGAGCAAACGGTTTTCACTAGGCGGGCAGGAAAAGCTGAGTGTGGTTCCATGTTTCATTAGCGGTGAGTCAGACTCTCACTCCTGGGCACTCACTCATCCTGCCTGGGTCTGACTTGTTTCCAGTTTTCATGCTCAGCCCGTTGGATTCCCTCTTTGCCAATGCTCAATGTCCTGCCAGTATATCTGATCTCCTGGGGAGGCCACGCCTCTGTCCTTAACTCTTATGTCATTTACACCCAGTTACAGTTTCTATTTTGATATTGATTAGGTCTTGATCAACCACTCGTGTCCATTTCCAAAACCCCTCCTGTCCAGGGCTTCCTCCTTCCGGGAGAGATGGTGATTGATGTTTATCTCAACCAGAGGCAGGGCTTCTTCTGGAACTGTTTTCAAATTCGGGGCATATGCCCAGTTACTACCGGAATTCACTGGAGAAAAGTGTATTGAGGGTGCTGACTCCACAAAGACTGCCGTGGACGTGCTGCCCCACCCGGAGTCCAGCCCAGACTCTCCATCCTTGTCTCCAACTGGACCTCATGCAGTCAACATTTAGCGAGTCTTGACTGAGGGCCAGACACTGCGCTGGGGCTACAGACGTGGAAGGGCCTGGTCCCTGGTGCCACGATTGCACTCCAACCTGGAAAGGACTTCACAGAGCTCTTACCAAGCGCCATGGGAATCACAGAGAGAAACAGCGCGATCTGGCACTCCCTGCCTCTCCAGCTCGGATCACAGTGCCCTCGTCCTCCTCATTCTGCACTGGCCTCCTTGTCCTTCGTCCTGTTCCTTGCTTGCCCTTCTACTCTCTTGCCTGGAATGACCTTTCCCCACCTCTTCACTTGGCCAGCTTCTCACCATCAATCAGCCTTGGTTACACATCCTCCTCAGAGACCTATCACATTACCTCTTACCCCCGGATGCATTTGTCACTCTCTGACATTACCTTGCTTATTGACTTGTATACAACATATTGTCTGTTTCCTCTGAATAAAATGTCACCTCCACAAGGGCAGGAACTTTGAATCTTGTATTCATCACTATATCCTCAGGGTCTCGAACAGATTTGGCACAGATGAGATGTGCCAACAGTAAATACTTCACGCTTGAATGAATGAGTAGCCTACGTGGAGAAATCAGGAAAGGCTTCGGGAGGAGGTGACTTTGGGAGGCTTCCAAGTGAACGGTTAGGCAGGTGAGAAATCCCCAAACAGAGACGTGAAGCGTGAGAGGAATGATGGACAACAGTGAACTACTCGGGAGGGATCCACATGGAGGCTGAAAAAGTAGGCGGGGACCCCATGGTGATCATCTCTGGATGCCAACCTCAAGAGGTTTTCATGTTTGTTTTTTTTTTCCTCTAGGGCTGCGATGAGGTCATGCATCAGTTACATCAGAAGGAGGCAGCTCGTCATATTTTTGGTGAGAGGCCTTCCGCCTACCCAGTCAGAGAATCAGGATTCACTCTATGAAATCAATCGCTCAGGCCCTTTCTCCACCTGAAGAAATAAAGATGAAAGGAGAAACTATTTGCCCAGAATCTGCTGCTGGGTGGCAGGGCTGGGATTTGAACCCAGCAGTCGGACAAGTCCATGCCTGATGGCCTTCCTGTTCCTGGGACTGGAGAGGGCTTCTTGACTTTCCATGAAAAGATGGGCAAGATGGGGTGTTCCGGATTCGTTGCCCTTCCCACTTTCAAGCGTGGGCTCAGGTGCCAGAATATCATCCACCACCCTGCCTGTCTAGAATGTTGGCGTTGGCTGCCTACATTCTGAGGCCTTCGCTGAGGACTCCATGCATGGCCTTGACTGACTCACCCCGCTCAAATGTAATCTCACTGGGTCTCATGCTACTAAAGACCTGATCTCTATCTTCAAGAATGTCCCAGGGAAGCAGGAGAACAAGCCAAGGTTGAAAAGGTGAGATAGGATTGATGTTGAGGAGTTTCTATGAAAAACACACACCTGACGTATTCACTCCTCAACCCCTTCAGTGGCCAGACCGTACTGTCAGGATAACGTCAAAGGTCCTCGTCAGGACTCTGTCTGGTCAGCTTCAAAGGTCAGCTCAGTGGCCACGTCTTCAGGCCCCATCAGCCTTCTATTTTACGTCAGATCCCCCTCTGTGTGCTCATAGCACCTTGTGTCTCTCCTTCATAGTTCTTGCCACAGTGACAGTGTTGCGTTTGTGGGCATGATTATTTGACATCGGTCTTCCTCGCTGGAATGTGAGCTCCAGGAGGGCAAGGCCGTGTCTAGTTTTCTCCACATGCATTCTCATAGCCCAGCACAGGACCTGCTCACGCTGACTGCTCAATAAATATTGGCCGAATGAATGGTCTCAGAATCGAGAGTTACCAGACAAGTGGCAGTGGGTGAATCGTTTAACCTCTTTCATTTTCTTACTTGCAAAATGGATTATATCAGTTCTGTGTCCTTTTCAAAGTGGTGAACTAAAACTGAGTGCATTATAAGTCGCTGAGTGCTGTATAGATTATTTTTACTAAGGAACTGCTGATAGAGTGTATCCCCGGGATTTGGAGCACTTCCAGAAATGTCGATATCTCAGACTGAAACTGAGCCCTCAACGGATAGGGCCGTGACCTGCTCTCCTTGTTGAGACGGAAGTGGCCACAGGGACAGGCTTGAGGCCAGCCGGGGACCAGGGCCTCTCCTCAAGAAACCATGCTTGGAACAGGACAGATTTTCTGCGACTCAACCGTGACAGGGCAAAGGTCACGGTGGATTGTTAGGACAGGCTGTGGGCATGTGGTCTAGAAGGGAAAACGAAAATACAGATGCGCCCGTGTGTCTCCTGCACAGGCTGAGGTGGGGGAAGGTCCCGAGGCGTAACCTCCCAGCTCCGAGGACGCTGATATCCCGTATGAAGAAGTGAAATTTCCACACTTCCCTGGGAGACGCATCCACCAACTCATCCGTAGTCAATTATTGCTAAATATCTTCATCCCTAACCCCATCTTCTAGCGGAGCCAAACCCTGGTTTCTACTCACCTGGTGGCGAGAACCCCAGTTTTGGAGTCGGAAAACCCGGACTCCAGTCTCGGGAAACAGAAAAGCTGCCAAAGATCGAGCTCTTGCCGTGTGACGGGCACCGTGCAGAACGGGTGACCTGCTTTGTTTCGTTTCCTCTTCCAAGAGACCCTCTAAGCAGCCAGGAGGGACAGCGGCCTGGTTTTCCAGACGAGGAAAACAAGCCTAGCCACCCACCCGAGGTCACACAGCTGCATCTTCAGCTCCATAAGTCCGTCTCCTGATCCATATAACGCGAATCAACCTCTCACCGAGGGGTAGTCTGGCAAATCGAGTGGGCTGACATAGGGAGTCGTGGAAGGCCGCCAGCTCCGTGGGCCAGGAGCGGAAACATCACCTTAAAGCTCATTGGAAATGCTAGAGGTTGGGCTCCCATTCTAAACCTACCGGGTCGGAATCTGCCTTGTAGCAAGATTCCCAGGCGATGGGTACACACTTCAAGGTTCGGGGAAGCACTGACGTAAGAGGTCACCAGCCCCCACTCTCACTTGTCGAGCTGGTATTTAGACTCATGACCATCCTCTCGGTTCGGTTAGCGAGAGTCTGGTGCTCCACGCTTTGATTACTCCCGGGCCAGCCCTCCTCAAACTTTCACGTTGAATACAACTCTCGAGCGGGCGTACAGAATCTGGTTGCATCGGTGTGGGATGGGGCCCCAGGGCCCGCATTTCTAGCACCCTCTCGGGTAATGCAGCAGACTGTCAATAACAAGGAACCCGACAGAGCAAATACCTGAATCGGCAAAGCGGGAAACCAGACTCTGCGGGGATGGCACTCTTCGGGGGTGGGGGGGCATCCGCTCCACACGCACACCTAGAGAGCCAGCAGCACCTCTGCCTTGCCCGTGTGGCCACCACCTCGCTCTGTACTTGTTACGAGGGAGGCATGTGTCATCACCGAAGGAAGGAGTGGACGGACACCAGTCAGCTCTCCCCCGCCCCCTGCTTCTCACCTGACCCCCGTCCTGTGGCTCCCTGTATTTACGAAACCCCATGCAACTCACGCATGCGACTCACGAAACCCCATGCGACCCATGAGGCCCGACCAGCCCTGGGTCCTGCCCGCCTCCCCGAACCCTTCGTCCTTCTCCTCTTCCCACTCATTTCTACGACACCAACCTTTTCCTGTTTCTCAAACGCACCAAGCTTTTTCTTGCCTCAGGGCCTTGGCACCTGCTTTTCCCTCTACCTGGGATGCCCATCTTCCAGCCCTCATCATTCATACCTCACCTCAAATTTCACCTCCTCAGCAAGGCCATCCCTGACTGACCTGTCTCACCTGGTACACACCCACCCCACCCCAAAACTCTCCATCATACATTCTTTTCTTATCCCTTATCAAGCTGAAAATATTTTCTTTTCTTACTTGGTTTTTTTTTTCCCCCCGATTCTCCTATCGGAAAGCAAACTTCATGAAAGCCGAGACATTGTCGACAACCCGCGGCCCTCAATAAATAGCTGTGGAATGAATAGAGAAATGACCCAACACACCCCGCCAAGAACCCAGAATTTGCACCTGTGGCTGCAACAGGAAAAGGAGAGATTGAGCTCTATGTGAGGCCAGAAGAGGAACAATCACTTCCCCCTGGATGAGGAAGTAGGTGTAGTCATCAAGGCAGACTTCCTGAAGGAGGTGAGGTTTACACTTCACCTGGAAGCATGGGAAGAATTTTTTCGGGGGATGAGGAGTGGAGCGGCCACCCCAGGCGGAAAGAACAGCTGGGGCAGAGGCAGACCCGGTGGGAGGGCTTAGGGAACACAACGTACAGCTGATGGGTGGAGACTCAGTACCTGCCCTGTCCCTGCCCAGCCCAGGGCTTCAGGCAGGGGCAGCCCTCGCTGTAGGTGTGACAGAGTCTGGCAGGGCTCCTGCAGCCGAGCAGCTGAGGTCACTCTTCCCTCAGGCAGGCCTAGTCACACCCTTTAGCCAGGATGACAGAGCCCAGCTCTGTGAAGCAAGACGAGGCATTAGTAGGGGCCAGGTGGGCCTGGGGGTCAGGCGCCACCTCGCCTCCCCTCCTTTCCTCACCCAGTGGGCAGCTCTGAGGCCTGCCTGGGTCCTGTCCTCTTGTCCGTAAAGAGCAGACGGTTGTAATTATTGCATTCACCTCTGTAATAATGTGTATCGGGTCTAAGCCCCAGTTTATCCCTAAGCTCTGTAGGAGAAGGAACCATGTTAATCAGCCCCCTTCACGGTTCTGTTCCCAGAGCCAAGGGCAGGGAGCCTGACCCGTGAAAGTTCTTCCACCGAGACTCGTTCTTCATTCACCACTTCCAATCAAGCACCTGCAAGGTGCCAAGTGTCGCACTCTGCACGCAAGAGACAGGAGGGACACGTGGCAGTGAAGGTCTCTACCCTCCCAAGGGGAGGATTCTATTTGAGAGCAACGTGCTCTAGAGACGGGATTCGGCCAGTCTCACCGCGTGACCTGAGCGAGCCCCTTGGTCTTCTGGGCTGCCCACAAAATAGAAAGGAACAGACTAGATCACCTAGTTCAGACTTAGGAACTGAATTTTGAGGGTGCTTCCTGGCTCGGCAAACAGTGATGTCTTTCTCTTAAGGAAGATTTCATTAGCCTAAGTAAGTTTTTTTTTTTTTCCCTTCCTTTTTTTTTTTTTTTACTGTTTTCTATTTGGAGTTCCGCTTAAAACTTTATGTGCAAAAGGAGAAAAATGGTTGGAAGACACCGCCTTTGACCAACCTCATGCCAGCCGTGGTAGGGGGCAGAGCGGAAGAAGGGAGAAACTAGACATGCCTCTGAGTTGGGGACAGAAAGGGCAGGCCAGCTGTAGATGGTGGACAGCCACTCTGGGAAACAGAAGCGGTGTCTGAGGAAATGCAGGGATGGGGCGCCAGCCAGAGGGAGAGGGCAGCCCAATCGAGATCCAGCAAGATGAGGTGAAAGCAGGCACTGCCCGTGTCCTAGGGACACAGAACTGTATGCCTGGTAGCTGGCAGTGGCCAGAGAATCTTCCAACAGTTCTGAAAGACAAGACGTATGCCAGGACTGAAGTCCAAGGTGGAGACCTGGTTGGTTTCTGAAAAGAGAACCACGACCCACACTAAGGTCAGAGTCACAACTCCAGCAAGCTGACTTTGTGCTTTGAATCACGCTACCTGTCCAGAAGTCCTTGCGTCTCCCGCTGAGGCTTGTCCACAGGCACGCGGGCAGCAAGGGTCGGAATCAGAAGCACAGCTCCCTTTATCAGATCCTCTGAGCAGTGCTCTTTCCACGACCCAATCCATGTGAGGCAAATTGGGCCAGATTCCAAATCCAGACAGGATTTTCTAAACCTGTTATAGACAATGAGTTGTTTATTGAGAGCTTGGTGAAAGGGAGGAGATGACTTTTTCTTCACTGAGTTTTGGCTTGTGACCTCAGGAATTAGACTGATAGTTTGTGTTTTTAGCACCAGCCCATTGGGGGAACCGGAATGGCTTTTTTCTGTCCCTAGCTCAGGGCCCTTGGAGCAGTCTAAATGGCAATCGGAAAGTTCTGGCTACATAACCCCGAAGCAGCAGGTCAGCTCAGGCCAAAACTAATAAATAAAAAAAACTACTACTATAAATAGTAGGTTTGTGAGCGTACTTTCCTCACTTTACACACTGACCTATTTGCTCTTAAGGATATTGGGGGAGGGGAAGGACAGGTGGCTCTGCCCCCACCTCTCTCCCTCTAGCACATTACCCTGTGTTATTCTTCAGGGCAATTTACTTTCTCCTCAATGATAGTTTAGTTGTTCATCCATTCGGTAATGTCTTAGCCACTCGGCTATAAGCTCCACGAGACAGCGAATGAATGTGTGTCCTACTTGGGGCTTTACATCCAGAGCCTAAAACCTGATACACGCTCAGGAAATAGCTATCGAGTGAAATAAGGAGGCAGATCTGCATGTTCTGGATAGGGACAGTGATATATTTTGAAAGAAAAGGAAAGTCGCAAATATACCTGAGATCCCTACCCTCGGAGTAATAATAGAAATTATCCTGGAAATGGGATTCGGAAGAAACGAGGAAGGGACATTCGGGTATTGTTTTTATTTCTATAGTTTTAATTGAAAGGCAGTGAGATAACATGTCACTATTATCAGATGTTCGAAGATATAAAATTTGGTAACAAGCTGTGCTGGGGGGGACCCGAAGAAAGCGGCCATCTCAGGTGTCAGAGGAACCCACATTGACAGGACTGTCGTGGAAGGCGAGTTCAACAACATCCGTCAAAACAACAAATGTGCATGCCCTTAGGAGTTCTGCTGTTTCATTTTGGAAGAATTTATCTTACATGTATAATCACAGACACGTGAAATGACATATTTATAAAGTTATTTGTAGCTGCAACGTGGTGCACAGCATAATGTTGAAAAACATCCAAATGGCCAAGATTAGAGGACCGGCTATGTAAACTATGATCCCCGTCATGCAATGGAAAACTTTGCAGCCGTAAAGCTGAATGAGGATGCTCTTGATATACTCATACGGAAAGTTTTCCAAGACAAACGTGTTTGCACCTGAGTGAAAAAAGCAAAATACAAAACAGAGCGTATAGTATGCAACGATTTTGTTTTTTTAATGGGGAGTAGGTATGTCATGAATTGTTTGTACATGCACAAAATATCCCTGGAAGAATACACAAGGAACAAATAAAAATGTTGCCTATTGGGGCGCCTGGGTGGTTCAGTCAGTTAGGCGTCTGACTTCGGCTCAGGTCATGATCTGACGTCACGAATTCGAGCCCCGCGTCGGGCTCTGCGCTGACAGCTCAGAGCCTGGTGCCTGCTTCGGATTCTGTGTCTCCCTCTCTCTCTCTCTCTGCCCCTCCCCCCCTCACACTCTGTCACTGTCTCTCAAAAGTGAATAAACATTAAAAAAAATTGTTTTTAAACTGTTGCCTATGGATACGAGAAATAAGGACAGGGAGACAGGAGCTTTGTATGCCTATCGGGATCCATAAGAAAGTGTTACCTGTTCATTTCTATCGCTAAAGGAATATTTTCTAAATAAAAATGAGCTCTTTCAACATGTGTGGACCTGATGAAAGATCATTTCCAGAGGCCGGAGCAGTAGGAGCATCGTGTCTGACAACAGAACTGCACCAGGAAAAGATATTGGTCCTAGGTCAACTCGAACATTGATGTTGGTGCTGACATTGATGCCGATGTTAGCTTTGGGGAAGTCATTGCCTTCCCGGGGCCTCAGTGCCCCCATTTGTAGGATAATGAGGGTGAATTAAGGGACTTTTTAAAGGTCGATTACTGCTCTGACATCCTGGGATCTAATCTATGATTATTACGCTTTACTTAAATTGAACTAAACCACACGTTCTGTAAAATACGTCCTGTCTAAGGCATCGTGTGCTCTGTGTTTTGTTTTACTCTGCCTCAATTTGTTCCTTTTGAAAAAATCACCACTTACCTTTTTAGTAAGAGTTTCCTTCGAGAAACATTCACCTTGTCTCTGCAGAAGGTCGTCTGGGCCATGAATGTGACTATGACTCCAGCTGGGGTGGAGAAGACAGGCCAGGTCCCGAGTGCAAGATGAGCCAAAAAGAGACAGAGAGCAAAGAGCACCAAGAAACAAATTCGCTAGGATGGGAGCGGCCTCTCAGATGCACGATAAAGCCCTGGACTCAGTTTACCTAGTTAGATGTTCCAAGAAACCAAATGCAGCTCCCTTCTTCCTGCTTGTGTGTACGTGAGAGTTGAACTACTCTGAGTAATCAGATTAGTTTCATCTCTCCCGAGTGAACAATCCCCCTTCCAGTAACAACATTCTAGTTTTCTACTGGAGAGGTTTCCTGCCCATCCCCACCGTCCCCAGGCCACGCGCTCCATCCTTGGATCCAGGCGTCCCAGGCTGGCCCAACGCTGGAATCCTCCCTCCCTGCCACGGTGATCTTCAGGCCTGGGGCTTTGTGCAAAGTGCTGGGAACAAGATGCTCTTTGCTGTTGTAACCATACCTGGGGGAGGGGAAGTAAGTTCTGGAGCTGCCGGTCACCACATTTAAACTGCATGAAGCTGGGGAATGGAAGAGGAACAGAGTAGAGATAAGAAATGATGACACCTTAGAGGTACCATTAACCTGTCCCTGGAACTGGCTTGAATTTTAAGTCACATGAACCAATTCCCTCCCCCCTTCCTTCCTTCCCTCCTCCCTTCCTTCCTTCCTTCCCTCCTCCCTTCCTTCCTTCCTTCCCTCCTCCCTTCCTTCCTTCCTTCCCTCCTCCCTTCCTTCCTTCCTTCCCTCCTCCCTTCCTTCCTTCCCTCCTCCCTTCCTTCCTTCCTTCCCTCCTCCCTTCCTTCCTTCCTTCCCTCCTCCCTCCCTTCCTTCCCTCCCTCCCTTTCTTCCCTCCTTCCTTACTTCCTTCCCTCCTCCCTTTCTTCCCTCCTTCCTTCCCTCCTTCCTTCCTTCCCTCCTTCCCTCCTTCCTTCCTTCCTTCCTTCCTTCCCTCCCTTTCTCCTCCCTCCCTCTTTCCCTCCTCCTTCCTTTCTTCCTTTTTGGCAATTACTTAAGGGAGGAGGCAATTACCTAGGTTTCACCTTCTGTTTCTTGCAGCCAGAACAACCTGCATATAAAATACCATTTCCAGCAGTCTGATAGTGACTTTGGGAAGAACACTATTGAGAAGAACCTGGGGGCTGCATCAAGGTGCATGACTCATGAGGAAGATATGCCAGGAGACAGAAAAGGAGAAGATGTATAAAACAGTGCATCCCTTCACCTAAGATGAAAACCCTGACTCAGTCCTCTGCCTCACTCTGGCCTGGCAAGTGGTTCATATTTTTCCAAGGTGTGGTCTTTCAGGTGGGGATACGGGAAGGAATTTGTCAGTGTGTGTCCCGGAGTGATATACGTCCACATAATCTTCGAGGTTTAGGGGGTGCTCTTGCCCTCCAAGAACTGTACTCGGTGCCATAAGTAAATTAGTTGCCAGTAGCTGACCTCAAAGAATTTACACCAGGAAGGGAAATTCTTCCTGCAAAATTTTGCATGCTTTCTGCTCTACTCACTTCCCTGACCTCAAAAAATTTGCCATCTGTATATGGTTAGAATGAGTGAGGAAGCTAAAAACATAATGGATTATAGAAGTATCATGTTACAAGTTTACAAAGCAGAGGGTAGGATGTGAGTCCTAGGGACCTAGCAAGGAAAGATTCCTGACCGATTATTTCCAAATTCGTTTTCATGGTTCCCCCAACTTGGGCAAGCTGATCTGGTTAACTCTTAATTCTTCCTGACAGAACTTTTCTTAATTCGGACCCCGTGTGACCTCTTCAGAAAACAGACACCGCAGAAAAATGGGGTGCTTTTCTGACACTAACTCTTAACTCAAAACATTTTAAAATCAACACACACACACACACACACACAAGTATATACAGTATTACCACTTCTTGGAGGCAGTCAAGTTCAGACCATTTACGTGCGGTAAAACTCACCTTTTGTGGTTACCTAGTTTCATGGGTTCGAACAAATGCCTTCAGTTGCGTTCCCCTGGCCCCATTAAGATAGGGAATAGTCTCACGGCTTCAAACGATGCCCTGATCCCCTGACAATCAACTCCTCCCCCCAACTTGCAACACCTGGCAGGCACAGATCTATTTTCCAAACTGTCACATCAGTGGAACCATACAGCACGGAGCCCTTTGCATCCAACTTCCTTCAGTTAGCATAATGCACTTGAGATTCTTCTGAGCTATTGCATGCATTGGCAATCCATCCCTTTTGATTCCTGAACTGTATCCCATAGCATGGGGATACCACACTTTGTTTACCCGTTCACCAGTCTGACGACATTGGGTGCTCCTGTCTGGGGACAACTACGAATAAAGTCACTATAAACATTTGTGTACAGGTTTCTGTGTGCATAGGTTTTTGTCGGGTTTTTTTTTTTTTTCTCTCATATAAACCCTTAGGAGTGGGATTGCCAGGTCCTTTGGTCCTTTGGTCAGTGTATGTTTATTTATAAGAAACTGTCAAAGCATTTTCCAAAGCAGCTTGCTCCATTTCATATTCCCAGTAGCAACACCCTCCCTCATTTTCCAATGGGTGAATGTCGTCGTACGTGTTTCCCTACATTTTCACATCTCCATCAAGGCTTAAGGAACTTTCTGTCGGTGGTAGGGGCAAAGTAGCCTACAGATAACATTCAATCATCTCTGTGGCATCCTGGCTTCAGGGAAGTTTTTTGCTTTTTTTTTTTTAAGACACAAATGCAGAGCTTGGGTGTCAAAAGGATATCAAAGTCACTGGTCCCACATCGTTGGGGAGGGGAATGGTTCAGGTTGGGTTTTTTTTTTTCCTGCTTTATTGAGGTATAATTGACAAATGAAAATTGTATATATTTAAGGTGTACCAGGTTATGATATATATATATGCGTTGTGGAATGTTTACCACAATCAAGCTAATTAACATATCATCCCTTCACATAACTATCTTTTTTTCCCCCGGTAAGGACAATTAAAATCCACTCTCTTAGCCAATGTCAAGTATACAACACAGTATTGTTAACTATAGTCACAGCTTGGTGAACTTACTCATCCTGCACATCTAGAACTTTGTGCCCTTTGACAAACATTTCCCCACTCCCCACGCCCTCAGCCCTGCTAACCACCATTCTCTCTGCTTCAAAGAGTCCAAGTTCTTTTAGGTTCCACGTATAAGTGGCATCGGGCAGTATTTGCATTTTTGTGTTTGGCTTTTTTCACTCGGCATAATATCTCCAGGTTCTTCCACGTCGTCACAGATGGCAGGGTTTTCTTTTTTGCCTTTTTATTCTTTTTAATGTTTTTTTTTTTTTTTTTTTTTTTGAGAGAGAGACAGAGTGCGAGCAGGGGAGGGGCAGAGACAGAGAGAGAGGGAGAGACACAGAATCCGAAGCAGGCTCCAGGCTCCGAGCTGTCAGCACAGAGCCCAACCCGGGGCTGGAACTCACAAGCTGTGAGATCATGACCCGAGCTGAAGTCTGACACTTAACCTACCGAGCCACCCAGGCGCCCTGGTAGGGTTTTCTTCCTGTTCAATGCAGCATTCCTCACATTGGCTAAGATATGGAAACTGCCTGTTTTGTATATACAATTGGGTACACATGTATATTCAGCCTTTAAAAAGAAGGAAATATTGTCATCTGACTGGGGCTGTTTTGATCCACTTGTAATCAAGTGCCACTCAGAAAGGCCTTGCTCAACAGACCCTATGTTTACTGTGCACGCCTAACTAAGTATATTACTTAGCTGCCTCAAACCTCAGATTCTTCCTCTCTACAGGGTTTTTTGTGAGGATCAAACGAAAACTGTGTGCGAAGGAGGTCTGGAATCAGAAAACAATTAAACATAAAGTACTAAGAAAACAGGCCTGGCTAGTGAGTCTAGCTTTCTATGGGCAACCTGACCAAGCCCAAATGTGCTTAACGCCTAAAGCACAGACGGTGTGATGTTTCAATGTTAGAACTAAAAGAGCCTTTGAGATCTTCCACCAAGTCATAGCCCGTAATGACACCCTCCCTCTGAGTGAGGGAGCAGAGGCCCTGAAAGGCCAAGGTCACACGAAGTGACTATTTGCAAGGCTAGCTAGAAAAAAACGTAAAACTTCTGACCCCGCGCCCACCGTTCTCGTTATCCTGCACAGCCTTCTAAAAAGGCTGACCGGCAATCAGACACAACCAGTTTGTAGGCCAGACCCCACCACGATGGAATTACCACCCAACTTAAAGTAACCCCCAACCACTCCCTGTCACAGTCCTTGTCTTACTTCTTCATAGTGCTGATTCCCACCTTCATTCATTTGGATGAAGTGACCCCACTGGATTGGAAGTTACCTTCATGCATTTGTTTTACTGTCTCTTTGCCCCCGTTGGATTGGAAGTTAAGCTCTGCCAGATGAGACACCTCTGTCAGCTATATTTCCTGGTACATAATAGGTCCTCAATAAATGTGTCTCGAAGGATGATTAGGAATATGGGCTGTCATCAAATCATTCATGCTCACAAGTCTTGCTTGTCACATATCTTCTCTGGCAAATGTTTAAGCCATTCTTTTGGGTCCCTTGTGGGTGTCAGAGGCCAAATGAAAGCACAAAACCACTCACGCAACCAGGCGCAAGGGGCCCCAATCCGATTCCCATGCCGTGATCACCCAGTCCTGCCCCAGCTTGCCCCTTTGAGGGACACGCTGTCTAAACAGCATCGAGTGTTAACTTGTTAAATCAGTTACACCCAAAAGGGTTGAAATTATTAACAATGCCGTAAGATGAGGTCATATCAAGAATTCTGAGGAGAGGCAGCGTTTTTCAAAGACTTCGTTCCATGCCAGGGAGCTATTGTTTAGGAAATGATTTTTGGAAAATAAAGAATTGACTCCGTAAACTAATCTCTTTCCTGGGAATTCATTGTTCTTCATTCTCTAATTTGAAATTCTTTATTTTAGATCCATTTCATAACCATCTTATTAGTCTCACTGTTTAGGAAAACAAAATGTGTGAAGCAAATGTTTCTAAATTTAACTGAAATTAAATTTTAGCCATCGTAACCCATCTGTGCGGAGAAGAAACACAAAATTGCCAACCACCTTTGCTCTGAACAAAGGTTCGTGCCATTTGCCATCCCTGAATCTGTGCTCCAGGAGGTCAGAGACTTTAGATAGACTTCGTTCGCTGGTCTATTTCCAGAGCCTGGGGCAGCGCAAGGCTTGTAGGAAGAATCTAGAACTAATTGCTGAATGCATAAATAAATTGGGGGTTATTTACACAAGTTGAAACCCTCCCATGGCTTCTTCAGGGAGAGATCAGATTGGGCCTCCAGCTCCCAGCCCTGTCCCAGAGGAGACCTGTGTGATCTTTACATCAATGATCTCAGGCATATTCTGTGTGAGCCCCATGCGTTTGGCTGGGTTTCCACTCAAGCTAACGTATGGTCCTTTTCTGAGAGGCTCACTACGTACAAGCGCTGAAATAACTAAGTGCCAGGAACCACTGCAGAACAAAGGAAACCTTACAAGGAGGGAAGTGGGGTGACTCGGTGAGGATCATCAGATTAAGACTTAGGAGAACACCGTTCTGGTCACGCCCACATCACTTAACTAGCGTGTGAAGCTTGCCAAGTCACGTCCTCACTTTAGACGTCATTCAAAAACTGAGGGGCTTCTTTAGATCTTGGGTTTTCTCATCCAAAATCTCCTTTCTGTGGCCTAGAGTAAGTTTATATACTCAGTGCACCCAAAAGTGAGCCCATCTACACTTCTGCTACTCTTCCAAATGCCCACAAGAAAGGTCTGAGAATGCTGCTGTCCTTGCCTCTGGCCAGGGACAGAGTCATGCCTGTCCACTTGGGGACAGAGAAAGTGACGGACCTAATATACTTCCTGCAGCTCTTAGGGATAAGGCTGATTTCTTTGGGCATCACTGGGTAATAAAAACTTGTGCATGCATGTTAGGAGCTGCATGATGGAAGGTTCAAGGTAACCAGCTAAGTTTTATGAAAAACAGGCAGCGAAGCATCCTTACTCCTTTTCCCTGGAAACGAGAATAATTTTCAAAAGTATTACCTAGATAACAGTGCTCTCCGATCTCATAAAGCCCTTTGATATCTAGGCTTCAAAGATGACCTCAAGGAACCATACATCCCAGTTTTCATGCCACTGAGGGGTCCCCTTCCGCATCAAATTGAGGCCAGACCTGTATAGCTACCAGAATACATCAGGAGTGACACTGTGTGACTTCCAAACTTGGATCCTAAGAAGTCTTGGAGCTCACAATTTAATCTCCTGGAATGTCATTTCTTGGAATGCTCTCTCTTGGATCCCAATAACATGCTGCAATAATCCCACCCCACATGGAAAGGCCATGTCTCAGCACTCCACTTGACCATGGACCCGCTGAGCTCCCAGCTAACAGCCAGCACTTTCCGCCGGCCCTGCAAGGGTGCCATCTTAGAGGCCTGGTCCTTTTGGGTCCTTGGATTACTCAGCCTCAGCCGCTGTCTGACTACCGCTACATGCGAGACCCCGGGCGAAAATGGCCCAGATGAGCCCAGCCAACCCACCAGATCAAGAGAGATAATAAGGTATTGTTTCAGGTCGCCGAGTTTTGGAGTGGCTTGTTATGCAACACCAAATAACTGGAACACTGCCTCAGATTCCTTCACAAGTTCTGTGACCCTGAGCTGCTCTCACAAGTCACTCACACTCACCGTGCAAGACTTTGCCTTTTCTTAGCAGAGGCTCACCAACGGTTGGTTTCGTCAGAGATGCCCCAAAACTAAATTTCGAAGTTAGGGTGGTTTTTTTTTTTTTTTCCTGTGACATGAGGAAAGGTTTGCACTAGATGTGAAACCATCAAGTTAAATTTTTAAAAATATACCATAAACCTATTTTATAGACTTGGCTCCAAATGCACGTCTGTGACTATGGGTCTGTGGCTCTCATAATCATGTTTTTCAAAGTCATCCTGATTTCAAGTAGTCTTTCCCACAGATCGCATGAATTTTTTGGAAGTTGGAATTCCGCATCCAATCCGCATCTTGCAAGTGGCCTCTCGCACCAAAGAACTGCACAGAAATCCTAGGTCAAGTCACATGTCTCCTTTCATAGCGCAAAGAACATAATCCCTGTAACTAATTTTCCAAGGTTGTCACTTTGCTTTCTTCTTTGAATTTGGAATTCTGATCTTTCTGGTCTAGTTGGCCCCACACATTCAAGTAAAGACATTCTCCCCACACAAAACAAGGTCTTGGGTCATGGGAGACCTTGGGTCAGGTTGTTTTGTAACTTATTTTCTTTATGGTTCCCTGGGTTCCATTTGGAGTTGTTGAATTCCCTTTATGAGTCTTTTTTTTTTTACTCGCAGATAAACGTATAGGCTTCAACATAGCCATAAGGTAGTATGTCCTATATTCCAGGCACCATGCTAAGTGCTTTAGACACATTAACTTGTTAAGTTTACAGCCGTGTGATACAGGTATTTATTATCCCACTTTAGAGTTGGAAGAACCATGGCCGGGGACAGTGACATGACTCGTTAATACTTCACAGACACTAGGTACCCTGAGCTGGGATCTGAACTTAGGTCCACCTCTCAAGCAGAACGAAACATATCTGCCATCTCACGCATCCAGAAAGCACACTTGAGTTATTGAATCACTGGGCAGGAGCTATGGTTTGGCCAAGAGAACTATGTACCCTTGGATATCACTCTGAGGGAAGCACTTACATCTGAGTTCGGAAGATGGCAAAGTGTTGACATTTTCAGACCACTTATTTCTATTAATACAGTTGTTGGCACAATTCTGTATTGTCCAGATAATACTGGTGGACTTTGTGCCTGATAAGAGTTTATGCCATCTCTAAAATGCACAGATGCTGGAGATTACCCATTCGGGGGCTTTGGACACAGGTGCAACTGACAGTCACGGAGACCCACAAGATTCAATGTCTGGAACTCAGAAGCAGCTGGAATGGGCTAAAAGAGAAGAGCTAAGTAGCAACCAGAATATTTAGGAACTGTCACTAGGAAACTGATCAATGAGCACTGGGGAAAGAATAGGATACAAAACAGAAAAGAATGGGTTCTTGGCATAGGTGTGTGGGTACACCTATGCGCACGTGTGTGTGTGTGTGTGTGTGTGTGTGTGTGTGCGTTGGATGGAGTGGGGGCTACTTTCTTACATGAGTCGTTCAAGCTGTCTCCCTTGTAAGCCAGTTGGCTATGCATTTTCTCATAGACCAACAGTCCCGCGGAAACTGAGACAGCCTGTCAACCTTGAAATGAGAGTTTATGGTGAAACTCAGGGGTGGGGTGGGTTGTTCTGTTTGTTCCTTTTTCCTTATCCCTATCTCTTGTCACACCTGCAGTCCTCCATTCCCTCTAGGACATTGGCCATTTGGAATATGCTCACATTAAGATGACCAACAGTTCTTTGGGAATACAAGCATCGGACTCCCGGAGGCTCAGTTTCCTTATCTGTAAATGTTCGTACATCCCTCACAAGTGTGGTGGCCTTTGCCGACACAAACACACACACAAGTCATTCTACCAGTTCTATTACCCACGGTTCCTTCAAAAGCAAAGCTAATCCCATCTTTAGGGGATCATCCTGTACTTCCCAGTGCCTGGTAGAATTCAGAAATTACTCAGGCAGGCTTCCACCTTGGTTTTTGTCTTGAGTCAGATAATAACGGTGTCAGAAGGGTTTCTCTCAGAGGCCCCAGTCCTTGCAAGAGTGGTAACATTAAGCAGCCCCCAGACATTACACCTGGGTGGTTGAAATGCCTACCTTGGGAGGGGCGGCCAGTCATGGAAGCCAGTGTCATCGAAGGCTTGTAATTAGAATTAGTGTGACTAATTTCCAATGGAATTGGAGGCTCTTGCAAATTGCTTTTGTAGAAATCATACCCACTGGTGTTCAGCCTGCCCTGATTCATTCAGTGCTCACACACAGAAACAGCTGATATTGGAGAACTCTACAAATACAGCAAATAATCACATGGGACCTGGTCTGAGGTCTGAGGGCATGGACCTCCTCTTGCATTGAAAAGAGGTATGCCGATGACATCATGTTAGTTGCCAAATTTTTCCAGTGTCTAAGAGGAGTGTCACAGAGCAACCCTGAACTCACACAGGTGAGTAGGGTTATCTCAGATGAGGCTCTTCCCTTTATGATTCTTCCTAAAATGAAAGAGTTGAACCCAATGGTCTCCAAAGCCCACCAGCTATAATGGTTACCTCTTGTATGACATAAAATTCTGTGAGCATTTGTACACATAAGAGGTGATAAGAGGTGACTTAATTGAATATCTACCTGCTTCATAAAATAACCCTGTGAAGTTGATACCATAATATTCCTATTTTACAGATGCCAGAATTAAGCTCCAGACTGGTTAAGTGCCTTGTCCAAGAAGATGCCCAGAATTGGGATTTTAGCCTAAATAGCATAACCCCGAGGTCTAAGCCTTTAACCATTTATAATATTAATGGAAGTACTAATGGACCAGCCATGCATATGAAGGACTCCAGATCCTTCTTTTCTGCATTTCTCCATTTTTATCTATAAACTGTGTGTGTGTCAGCTCTCAGGCATCACCTGGCAGATGTACGTATATCACCTACCTCGGTCCTGGCATGTCAACCCTAGACAGGTTCTGGCAGATCACCTAGGCTGAGCGTTCTTAACCCATCATCCTCAGGCATGCATTAAAGGGTCCAGGAACTCTCTGAAGACATGTACAAAATGTGAGTGTGCGTACATAATCCTGAAGGCAGTTCTCATAGATCTCCTCAGATTTTCAAAAGGGTCTACGAACTTTTAGGATCAACTCACCCATCGACAACTGGTAAAACTGAGACCCAGAGAGGGAAATGGATTTGCCTATACCACGGCAAGTAGTAATAGAGCTGGGTTCAGACCCCAGAGCCCCCAATCTGGAACCTAAGTTTCTTCGGCTACATCACACCGATCTTACTTGGTACCTGGTTCCCTCTGATGTGCACCAAGAGTCAGCCAGAGTCAAGCTGCCTTTATGGGGGTCCCATGCACAGCTCACGGGCTTTGGGTATGGTTTAGGAAATCGTTGTGCTTCATGTATATCTTTGAGTTTAACCTTGGGCCTCTGCATCTCGTTGTTTCTCTTAAGTTCTTATCATTGATCATTACCACTGATCTACCTGTCTGCTTGTCTGCTCTAGACGAAGACTTAGGTCACGGCACCTCACTCAGACCTGTTTGCCCGTACCTGGCCCCATTTCTGGCCTCCATAGATGGTGGTCGGGCATTTGGGTCTTGGTGTTTTGAATTGATCTCTATAGAATGATTTTGATAAAATAAAAAGGGAAATGACAAAAAGTATGAATGGTTTCACTGTAGTATATTGAACATTGATCTTGAAATTAAAATGGTTTAATGAGAGTTAATGAAGAATATTTCTTGACAAAATTTTGGCCATGTCTGCCCTTTAAATGTTTGTAGATAGAAGCATGGAATCAAAGCATCCTCAGTGCCAAGTCACAGAGGTCAAAATGTCTGCCAGGTTAAACAGAAGGGTCAAATGAAAGCTCCGATGTAAGGAGGACAAAATGTCCCGTAGGTGTGTTTGGTAAATAAGGAGGGGATCATTTGCAGGCAATGCCCTGATGAGGCAGGCAAGCTGAACTGATCACTGCCTTTGAAAAGCTCACTTGAAGATCCTAGCAACTAGCAGGGACTACATTCTTCTATGCACGCTTTAACCCTACAAGGTCAATGATGAAGCAGAACACCAAAGAATAGATATTATGAGTGGGTGAGTGAAGACTTTTCCGAGGCTGCTGGAGGGTTCCTGGAGAACTTCCTTTACTTCCTGAACAAGAGGGGTCTCTTCCTTCTGTGCCTTCCATTTCTGGCAGCCCCAGCAGTTTACTTGCCCCATATCATCTCCAGTACTAGGCAATGGCTCACCCACCAGACCTCTGGCCCACTCACTCTCATGACCTCATCTTCTTTGATGGAGCTGGGGTCAGGGGTGTCCTAGAGCTAGCTCAAACCTACTCCTGAGAGTTAGTTGTTAAGTGTCAGGAACTTCCTGAGTGGGTTGTTAAACACAGCCACTGTTAACAGTTAAATTATACAAAGAATATAAACTTATTATTTAATATATCACATTAAAAAGTGGTCATAAATATTCAAAATTCATCACTTCCTAATCAGCTTAGTAGTTTTTACTGCTATCTGTGCTCTGTAGTTTGTTCACACCCATCATCTCTGTTGGTACAAATACTAAATACGGCCGTGTGCATATCTTTCCCCGCCTCATACTCAGTGACATCACATCAGTAGCTTGAAATCAGCCAAAGTGGAAGTATTTATACCACAGAAATTTGCAAATGCTATAAATCAGGACTTAATTGATGGCTTCACTGATTGTCTGGAAAGTGGTGCTGATAAAGCATATTATACTTAAAATGGTCAAGTCTGTAGCCATTCCACCGCGATGAGCACACAAAAAAATGAGGCAATGTTCTTTTGATTTCAGCAGAAAAGCCGCTCACACCATTGACAAACAAATGATTTCAAACCTCCTTCATCTTATTTGCAAAGGAAATATCAGCCAACATTCATACCAAAACTATGTTACCCAGTTGCAACCATAGTTGACCTTAGATACAAGAGTTCCACATAAATCAATGACTGCGTTGTCGGAGAATCAACGGACCGTATGAAAATTCACAGTAAAAGTATTCACATTTATTGTTATTTGTAAGTTGTTGCTGTACATCCCTTACCAAAGTAAAATTTATGCTAAACTTGACTATGCCTATCCACACACATTTTCTTTCTCAGAGAGCCAGCTGTTAGACACTTACCTCTGATGTCCCTCAGGAGCCCCTCCAGCTCTTCCCACAAGACCACCAGAATCTGCTGCAGCCATCAGGCCTTTAGGCCAAGTGAGGTCATGGTGGGCTCAGGGAAGTACCTGGAAGCTTCAGGCCAAAGAAAAGGAAAGCCAGTGTTTACACTAAGGCCTGGCTTCAGAATGGCCTTTGTCTGCTCAGGGACTTTATTTATTTTCCAACGAGCCTAACGCCTTTGACCCTAGCTTGAAGTCAAAGGACAGGAAGAAAGGTCCCTTTCTTTCATGGGGATTGGCCACATGGCTTGGCTGGGGAAGAACTTCGGGATGCTGTGAAGGCCTGGCCCCGGACCTCCCAGAGCCCTGGAATGACAGCTCATGTTAGGACTGGAAAGAGAATGACCTCACTTCTTCCTGGTGGCCTCACATCCTGTAGGACGTCCATACTCACTCACTCACATACCTCTCGATTCCAGGTCTGTGATGTCCTACAGAGGGCATATTTATTTATTTCGTCATGTTATCCAGGTATAATTTATAGCCTAAATAATGTGTATAATCCATTCATGTATTCATTCATTCATTTGTCCAATAAATCAGTATTGAACAACTTCCGTGGGTCAGGCACTGTTCTCATGCTGTGGGTGCATCAGTGACCCACATAATCTCTGACCGCAGGCACATAAGGTCAAGTGGACGATACGACATTAAGCTGGTTCCACATCCAGTTGGATGCAAACTATAAGTTCCACGTTGTTCTGGGTTGAATTGCTGATATTCAGGCAAACAAATACTCTTCTGAAAGTGGGGTACCAAGAGCTAAAATCTTGTGTGAGGTCACACATATGACAAGCAGTGGAGTTGTTCATTGACACCACCATTCATCCTGGTGAACAAGACCAATCTAGCTGAAGCCCCACAAAATTTAGCAAAAGCTGGGGGACCTGGGTGGCTCAGCCGGCTAAGCGTCTGACTTCAGCTCAGGTCATGATCTCACCGCTCGTGAGTTTGAGTCCCGCGTTGGGCTCTGTGCTGATGGCTCAGAGCCTGGAGCCTGCTTCAGTCTCTGTGTCTCCCTCTCTCTCTATCTGTCCCCTGTTCACGCTCTATCTCTGTCTCTGTCTCTCTCTCTCTCTCAAAAGTGAATAAACATTAAAAAATATTTAGCAGAAGTCTGGCTTCAGTTTTATTCAGTAGCAATATGGACAAGGCTTAGATTTGTATGGTGACTTTACCACTTTCTACCTACAGGGCTTTGAGTAACAGCCCATCTCTTACTTAACCACTCTGAACTTGCTTCCTTATATGCACTATATGAACAACTGTCCTATGCAATTACTTCCTGGATGGGGAGAGACTGTTGAGAGGAGTCAGTGATATAATGGGAACATACATTTAGCACAGTGTCTGGAGTATGAGTGTTCAAATCTCAGCTGTGAAGGCCAAAATGTTGGAGAAATTTCTCAGAGGATCCTGGTCACCCAGGAGCCCATTGGCTCCATGCGGTCATGGTCTGTGATTACCTTGCTCACTGGAGTATAACCCTAGCACATGAGAGGTATTAAACATTGGTTGTTTGGTTGTTTGGTTGGCTAGTTGGTTAGTTGGTCCGTTGGTTGGAGGGAGGGACAGAGGGAGTAAAGGTGGCTTGTTGCCTCCTTTACTATCCCATGACTCTCCCTCCTAGAACCTCTCACATGTGTACCCAGTCTCCTCCAAGCAGACCAATAGATACTCAAAAGCAGGGACTGGGTTTTTTGCCCTCCTTCTCACCACACCCCCAGTTTCTGATTTCCCAAGGAAGGAGTCTGGGGGCTCTAAAACAATACTCTACCCGCTTAGGCCAAAACATACCTTAAAGCTGTCACCTGTCACCTGGTGCTCTTTATTCCGTAGAACTTCAGCACTGAAGAGATCTCCTGTGATGCTGGGTGAAGAAGCCATGCTTCTAGAAACCAACCGTCCTGCCCCTATATTTCATGGTCACTTCTCCTTAAGACAAAGGGGAACTATCACATGCTCATAAAAGAAATACTTCTCTTGAAGATCCTAAGTTCTAAACAAGCAAATGTGAAACCAAAATTATATGGTTATGAAAAGCACCGATTTTTATGTCAGATAAAACTGGTTTTTAATCTCTGGAAGCATCTTAATGACTTGGAGCCTGGATTCCTTCATCTGGTAAGTGGGGAGAATAACATTTTCTCTCTAGAGCCCTTTGGAGGATCAGAAAATATACTGTAGGTGAATTACTTAGCATAATGCCTGCTACAGGACACGTGCTCAGTAACAGACCATGATTATCCCTGGCCATAACTGCTACCTCTTTGAAAATTAGGAAGACACCAGCACATCCAGGGCAACCCATCCTAAACAAATGAAAAAATTATGCTTATTGGTCTCAATAAACTCCAACTAGGCATCTGCTATGAGTGTTAGCAGCCCTATCACCAAAGTCCCCAGTCACTAATGAACAATAAGCAGGTAGGTTATGGTCTCAAAAATTTCTCCCTTTCATAAGGAATAAGAAGGGGTCACAATCTGAGTCCAAAATTTTATTCGTTCATTTTTTTTTAATGAACCCATTCACCAAATCTTTATTGAGATTCTACCATCTGTTGACACGGGGCACAACTCTGAAAATACAGGGCTGAATGATCCAGACAAGGTCTTTGCCCTCATGGAGTTTCCAATCTACATGGGATGATCTTTCTTAAAGCCACACGGATGGTGTCATGATAAACTGTGATACGTTCCCTGAAGGAAAAGTACAGGGATCCTTGAGCGCATGCAAAAGAGAGAACTTAGTCTAAGGATATTAGAAGAAGGAAAGAGACACAGACTTTATATAACTGGAAAGAAAAGAAAGGAATGCCACAGGACTTGAAAGAGTGCCAGACTATCAGTCTCCATAATCCCTTAGGACTTTAAAACAACCAAAAGTGCAAATCCCTCCAGGTCATCTGTCTGTTTGGCTATCCTTCCCTCCGCCCACCAGAATCCCAAAGCTACATGTTCTAGGACAGACAAAAGTCCATTTTGTTTGTTTCATGAATAAGGAGCTGTTCGGTCACCAGGATTATCACGCAGCTGTTATTTAGCCTGTCCTGCGGCAGCTCCCCCGGGAGGAAAGCAGACGTAGCGGGTGTCATTCCTGTCTGGCACGATGTGCAGAGAAGTCAGGGGCGTTCCTACGAGCATCTCTATGAAACAAATATCTGATACATCTCCAGATGAACAAACAGCAAAAGTCCTCAATTTACGAGAAGGTGCAAGAACAAAGATTCACCTTCACGCATAATAGTTGATCCATGCAAGGAAGGTAAAGTAGTTGAGAATCAAATACATCATGTTTAACATCATAGTCTAGATCTGAAAGGTCAGAATCAAAGACAGAAGACATCATCTATTTTAAAAATCATTTCCACAGATAGGGGCCCCTGGATGGCTCAGTCAGTTAAGAGTCTGACTCTCAGTTTTGGCTCAAGTCATGATTTCACGGCTTCATGGGTTCAAGCCCTGCATTGGGCTCTGTGCTGACAATGCGGAGCCTGCTTGGGATTCCGTCTCTCTCTCCCTCTATCTCTGCCCCTCCTCCACTCATGCTTTCTCTGTCTCTCTCAAAGTAAATAAGCCAAAAAAACAATTATTTCCACAGATAAATCATCTGTAATAGAATTGTGTAAGCCCAAATAAAAATAAAACAGAAGGTTAAGAAAATAGACAAGCATTTCTAAATACAGGTCCATGAAAAACTGTTTCTAACACTCTTTACCCACAAGAATGAAAGCATCTCAACACGAGCACGGGCTTCTCCACCTTATTTGTTTCACAAGACGTACCCGGAGGATGACGGTATTCCCACCAGCTCTCTCATGATATCAAAAGTAGTAATTCTCCCATGTCTGTGACTGCATTTCTGCCACCGCCTTTCAAGCCACCGGTACCATGATGAGACCCACGAGGCTCCACGTGGCTGCCTTCCTTGCTCAAGCATCCATAGGCTTCCATTATTGGCTCTGAGATATCTTGCAAATTCCTTTCCCTCACCCCACTCCTCACCCGGGGTCTTCAAAATCTAATTTATAATTTGTTTCGACCTATCACCACTATGCCTTTGTTACGTTTTCTGTTCCTCCTTTCATTTTCCCTTTGGGAAAGGTGGTTAATCATCTCTCTCCTAGACTGTTACTTGACTGGTCAATGAGAACCTCCGTATTTTTCTCAAGACCTCTTAGGATATCGGTTCTCTCCCATCCTGGTCTGGAGTAACTCATTTTTTGACTCACCAGAATCACCCCGTTGATTTCAGCCCAATATTCCAGCCTGACGAAACAAGTCTTGAACCTGCTCCTGTTGGTAATCACATCAGTGGTGATGTCTGTCCCAGAGATGTGTCACCTGATGTGGAGCCATTATATAACGTAATCATTTCATTATCAGAGAGACATGAATTCATATCTCACCCCTACCACTTACTAACTATAGGCTGGAGCCACTTCCATTCTTTTTTTTTTTTTTTAATTTTTTTTTTAACCTTTATTTATTTTTGAGAGAGAGAGAGACAGAGCGTGAGCAGGGGAGGAACCGAGAGAGAAGGAGACACAGAATCCGAAGCAGGCTCCAGGCTCTGAGCTGTCAGAGCCCGACGCGGGGCTAGAACCCATGAACTGGGAGATCGTGACCTGAGCCAAAGTCAGGAGCTTAACCAACTGAGCCACCCAGGCGCCCCTCCACTTCCATTCTTTAAACCTCAACGACGATAAAAACAAAAATTGCATCTTCCTCAAATCGTTGTTAGATTACATGACAGAAGTTTTGCATAGGACCTCGTGCATAATACTCACTCAAAAATGTCAACCATTATTTTTATTTTGATGTGTGTGAATTCCCTGGTCCCCGTGAAGCTGTCCAGCAAATGACACATAAGAAAAACAAAGGCCAGAGATCTCTTGTGCTCTTTGAAGCTCCCACCCAGGTCAGTGCTTTTCAAACTGTACGTTAGTGAGCCTGTTAGAAACCAATTTAGCAGGTCATAAGTTGGATGTTTTAAATTTAGAATAGAATAGTTTTTAAATGGATAGAATATATCCGTGCACTTCACGTTGTAAGGACTAAATGGTATTTTGTCAACCATGTATTTTATATGTTCATACCTATGTATGCTGGGATACAAAGTAAGATGCATGTAGGGACGCCCGGGTGGCTCAGTCGGTTACGTGTCCGACTTCGGCTCAGGTCATGATCTCGCAGTTCATGAGTTCGAGCCTGGAGCCTGCTTCGGATTCTGTGTCTCCCTCTCTCTCTGCCCCTTCCCTGCTTTCGCTCTGTCTCTCACTCTCTCTTAAAAATAAATAGACATTAAAAAATTTTAAAAAACCACAAAGATACATTTCTTACTGTGTGTCACAGTAAAAAAAAAAGTTTGAAAGCCAGTGCCAGTGCTACAAGCCGATCCAGAGCTATTATAGACACTATTCGATACTGCTTTTAGTATTTAAGAAGACATTACTGCCCCCTACTGGAACTCTTGATTTCTCACCGAGAGGGACTACCCTAGATTAGCAAAAGCCTAGTTTCTGGGTCCATATGACCTCAGTCATCCTCCCTTTACCCTGTCTGGAAGCGCACCCAGAGGGCACGCTTCCGTGGAGCTATCCTGATGCCCTGGGCAATAAGTCAAAGGCAGCCCAGAAGTGCCAGCTGGAGTTCTCACCTCTAAAATAATTTGTAAGGGGTGCCTGGGTGGCTCAGTAGGTTGAGCACTGAGGCCATGATCTCAGGGGTTGAGAGTTCAAACCCCGCGTTGGGCTCCACGCTGATGGTGCGGAGCCTGCTTGGGCTTTTCACTCTCTCCCGTCTCTCTGTCCCTCCCCCACTCGCGCTTTGTCTCTTTCAAACAAACAAACAAAATCACACATAATGGCGGCACAGAGCCTCCGCCCCCAAAGATAGATGTGTTTCAGCCATTTCCTTGTGTATGAAAAAAAGAAGGAAAACAAATCTCTCAGATAGCATAGCATTTATACCATGTGCCAGGCACTGTGTGCTCAGTGCTTTTACGTATGCCATCTGATCTAATTCCAACAGCCCCGGACTCAGAGAACTTAATTAATTTGGTGAAGGTTGCACAGCTAGTCGAAGATTCTAACTCAGCATGCCTGATGCCCTTGCCCTCACCCCGTACTGCTGCCTGGGTGAGGGCAAGTCTTAGTGCCTTGAATTTCCCCTTCCTCTCCTCCCCTTTTCCACCCATCTCAATGGGAGCGATTATCAAAAGGAAAGGAGGTAGGGGCTCCTGGGGGGCCCAGTCAGTTAAGCGTAAGGCTCTTGATTTCAGCTCAGGTTTTGATCTCACAGTTTGTGAAATCGAGCCCCTTGTAGGACTCTGAGCTGACAATACGGAGCCTGCTTGGGGTTTTCTCTCTCTCTCCCTCTCTTTCTGCCTCTCCCTTGCTTGTGCACGCACACATTCACAGGTGTGCGTGCTCTCTCTCTCTCTCTCTCAAAATAAATAAATTTTTTAAACAAGGGAAGGAGGTCAAAATGGACAAGGTCATGAAAAACAAAGGAAAGCCTGAGAAACTATCACAGACCCGAGGTGACCAGGGAAACATGACAACTAAATGCAATGTGGTACCCTGGGATTCTGGATCACAAAAAGGACTTTAGTGGGGGAACTGATGAAGTCCAGATAAAGGCTGGAGTGTGTCATTGCAATAGCCAGGTCCTAATGGGTTTCCCACCTTCCTTCCTGCTGCCCCACCTTCCATTCTCATATTGCTTCCAGAATCATCTTTCTAACGCACAAACCTGACCCTGTCTCTCTACTGCTTATAACCTTTACATTGGCTCCCCGCTCACGCTCAGGGTGAAGACCAAACCCCTCAAGGTCTGTCTCCAGCTTCCTCTCTGGCATCTTCTCCCACTTCTACTTCCCAACCCCCCTGACTCCGCTCCAGCTTTACTGCATTGAACTGCTGTTGGCAGAAAATGCCAGGTCCCCTCCACCCTCTGAATTTAGCTTGACACATGCCCTGTCAACTCCATACCCCCTAACCTACAATTGGAATTAAGTGGATCGATCTCTCTGACTCGGTTTGGATGTCACTTCCTCCAGGAAGTCCTCCCTGATGCCCTGGGTCTTATGCTGGGTTAAGTGCCCTCCCCTGAGTTCCCATAACACCCTGTAATTAGCTCCCACAGAGCTTCCCATCCTGGATCATATTCATATTTTCTCCTTCCCTCTTAGGAAACTGAGCCCCCACCTCCCTGAGGTGGGAAGTACGTGCCAAGCACGGCATTAACTAGCACTGACTTATTTTGAGGATTTCAGTCCTTTGTGCTGCTTTTTCCATTTCTTTGCTCAAAGAGAACGGTGTTAGCCTGTCTGCAACACTCCCTGCCACTTGTTAATCTTTTTATTGTCAAATAATGCCAGATCAAGCTTCGGCTGGGCACTTGCTGTGGGCAACAGGACCCAGCTTGAACGTAGTGCATCGTTTTGTTTTCACTGCATTTGTTTCTATTTATGAAATTCTACTCATGGAAAGCAAAACCTGTGTCTGTCTTCTACACAGACCAGTCATCCTTGGTAAAAATTAATTTATATGAATAAAGAAAGCAAATCAACTTATAAAAATTTTAATAGGGGCGCCTGGGTGGCTCAGTCAATTGAGCGTCCAACTTCGGCTCAGGTCAGGATCTCGCGGTCTGTGAGTTCCGGCCCCTTGCCGGGCTCTGTGCCTGGGACGTGCTTCAGTTTCTATCTCTCTCTCTCTCTCTCTCTCTCTGCCCCTCCCCCATTCATGCTCTGTCTCCGTCTCTGTCTCTCTCTTTCTCTCTCTCTCTCAAAAATAAGTAAACATTAAAAAAAACGTTAAGGTTTGACAAATGGTTGTTCAGGCGGTACATAAAGTGAAAATGCAGAAGTTCACACACACATGCATCCCTGCAGGAAGGTCGCCCTGAGTGAGAGAGGCCCTGTCATTAGTGCTGCTAAGTCCTTGGGTGATGAGATCGCAGGTATTGTTGTCTTTGTCACTAACATCCTGTGTAACTGGGAGAAAATTACTTTTCTATTTCTCAGTTTACTCACCTGTAAAAAGAAGAGAATGAAATGGGATCATAAAAATATATGATTTCATCTCCCAGATACAAATTTCTTTTCCTGGTCACACAGTATGCAAATAACATTGCTGAGAAGGAACCCAGAGGGGATCATCCTTTTTATATTACAGATCAGAGAATTGCCAGGTATAGAGTTTCAATGACTTGCCCAAGGTCACAATGAAATTTAATGCCAAATCCAAGACCAAAACACAGGTCACCCCACTTCCTGGTGATGTGTTTCTCCCCCTAATTCTGATACTTTCCACTCCTATATACTCCCTTCCCCAGGGAAACTTCTGTCAAAAGAGTTATGTGTTATCTGCAAAGCACAAGCAAACACACACACACACACATACACACACACACACGTACATGCACACAGAGACACAATATGAAAACATCTTAAAATAACAGAGAAGCAAATAAGAAAAGAATAAAAGCAATATTGGATCTCAGAGTGTTAACATTGTTGGGTAGGAAAGAAATGTACCTGAAAGCTGAGAAAACATGTTACAGGGCTTTCCACAATGTTGTAATTCTCTTCTCGTTCTTTATTCAGGTTAGATACAAGCAGCCGGGAGCCGGGGTGGGGGGTGAAGGGGGATCTCACAAGTTTTAGGGGAGGATTAGGATATAAGGGGGTAACTCATTCATTCATTCGTCTCTGGCTACTGCATATGTACAATAGAATCTGCTTAAATGCAGACCAGATCCGCTCACCTCTCCACGCTCTGTGGATTGTGGTGGGAGAAAAAGCTTCAACATGATTCCAAGAAGGAGAATCGTTAACCATATTGTTTAAAAGGGATTCTTAAACCCTTGTAAAGGCCATTTTATTTAGCAGAGCAATTTCATATAGGATATAGTAACTGCAATGATACAGTGCAATGCTTTTCTCATTTAAAAAATAATCCT
The DNA here is from genome assembly GCF_018350195.1 of Panthera tigris. NCBI lineage: Eukaryota > Metazoa > Chordata > Mammalia > Carnivora > Felidae > Panthera > Panthera tigris. The sequence goes on along the minus strand of NC_056660.1, from coordinate 196,532,858 downwards.
ACCCCTCTTCTTGGGAAATATGTTGAACATTTTTATAACTGATCTGGTTAGAGGCAGATTTCCCAGGTACACAGATGAACCAAAGTCCACAGAATCAGATAATTTTGACCAAAATTCCCAATGAAATACAAAGTGGGTAGGTATAATGCCCTTCACTTAAAAATAAATAAATTTGATAGATATAGATATGAATAGAGATAGAAACAGAGGTAGAGAGACGGAGATGATAGAGATAGAGACAGATTTGCAGCAATTAAAAAAGATCTGGAGAAACAGTAGCTCATGTGGGAAAAGGTGTCAATGAATCAAAAGCTCAATGTGAGCCAGTGGTAAGATGCGGGTGCTGGAGAGAAGAAAAATCTTAATGCAACATTAAAATACAACACTAAATTACATTATGCACAGTGATGACCCTCTCTGCTCTCCCCACAAGCCAGTACCAAAGCCTGGTGCATTGTGGGAAGCACACTTTCAGAGGAGCTGAAATTGGCGTCTGGCCAGAGGGCAGTAATAGGTCAGTGGGAAAAGGGAAAGGGGCTGTAACCTGAGACAAATGAGGAATGGTTCATGGCATGGGTTCCAGGGCCAAGCAAGCTTTCTCCAAAATAAGATGCGGAACTGTCCTGGAATGCATGTGCCCCTGTCCATCTCCCAGGAATGTTGTTGAAAGGGTGCTGCCTGGGAGGTTGGACCCATCCACAACATCCCTCCCCGTTCGGGGATTTTACGGTTTGTGGTGGGAACCAAATCACATCCATTCTACACGGTCATGGATTAGGTCCTTTCATTTCCTTCCCGGAGAAGAATATTCTAGAACGGAGTGCATTTTGGCAACCAACCAAGCTCCTAAAAGAAAATAAGATGTACCGATGCGTAGATGACCTTGGTGACTAGAAGACGAGATGTTGACTCAACTCATTCCCAACCCACTATTAACCATCTGGTCGGCCCAAAAAGCTAGAAATTAAGGGCCCAGGGTCTGACAGTAAAATCTAAGCTGCTGGGCGTCAGATGGCAAGCCTATGGCTAGATCTTCTTGAATGTTCCCACATCTCAGAACAAGAGTGAACCTCCTGTATCAGGACAGCCTGAATGGCCCATCCAAGAAATGTAGGTACCAGGGGCGTCTCCCAGACGTCCTGAGTTAGAATTACTGGAACAGGAACCAGAAGGTTCATTGGCAGCAAGTTCTTGTGAACTTGAAAGGTGATTCTTTGGCACATTTTCTGAGAACCATGGTTTCAGACTAGTGTTTCTCATGCTTTAGTGTGCATTAGAATCACCTGGAGAGCAAGGCAAAAACTAGGGCTCCGGGACTCCGGAGATTCTGATTCAGAGGTCTCAGGTGGGCCCCAGAATTTGCGTTTCAGACAATTTCACAGGTAAGGCTGACGCGGCGGGTCCAGTGGGTGGACCATACTTGGGCTTCACTGCCTTAGGGAATTCCTGATTTCGTTATCAAATAGCTCAGATACTGTGGTAGGCAGCTTCTGGAAGGCCCCCAGCGATTCCTTGCCTCCTGGTAGTCACGCCCTTGGTATATCCCTCCCTTTTTGTGTGGGCTATAGACCTAGCGACTCCCTTATAATGAATAGACCAGGCAAAGCTAGTTGGATGTCACTTCTGAGGTGAGCTTACGAGAAGACTCCCTTCTCTCACTCGGTGCTCACTGTCTTGCTCTCTGATGAAGCAGGCTGCCCTGCTGTGAGCTGTCCTGTGGAGAGGTCACAAGGAAGGGAACCGGGGGCAGCCTCCCAGCCAACAGCAAGCAAGGAACCGACCCCTGCCAACAGCGGTGTGAGTGAATTTGGAAGCGGAGCCCTCCGCCAGCGAAGCTGGAGAAGACAGCAGCTGATGCCTTCATTGTAGCCTTGTGAGCCACTTCATTGTAGCCTTAGCAGCAGCTAAGCCACACTCCGGGTCCTGACACTCTATAGAAACTGTAGGATGATGGATGTTTCAAGCCACCATATGTGTTTTATGCAGTGATAGACAACTCATAGAGATGCTTTGTCAAGGAGCTACCCCGAAATCCATATGACACCTTGGTATTTAACCCATCCTTCAAGCCTCCCATCTCATCTCTCTCTGTTAGAAAGGAGACTGATGTGTATACATGTAGATGAGCAATATTTAATAATATACACTCTTCCGAAGGAATTTACGTCATCGTCTTCTTAGTGTTCAATGTTTAAGCCTTGGCCCTTGGGGAGGCTCCCGGAGTTTCCAGGCAGTTACGGAGGAGCAGAGCATCGGGCAGGAGGGAGAGGTGGATCCGCATCAGACCCCAGGCCCTGTGTGTTGAGCTGGCCGTCCTGGGGCTGTCGTTTGAGCTAAGAGCATGGTGAATTCCCACCTGCCAGTCCCCGCGAGCAAGAGGAATGACACCCCCTTTGGCTGGCAAAAGAAAGAAATTTGCAGTTTCTCTGCTGGCGAGAGGAGAGGGTCTTTCCCTGAGAACAGTCAGTGAAGGGAACAAAGTCCAATCTGCTTGCCTTCTCTCCAGAGCAGCGCCTGATTTCCTCACAGCAGCAGAGGCGGGGGGGGGGGGGAGGTTGCCCCTCAGGACAAGGGTTCTCATGTTCTCTAGAACGGAGTGTTGAGAAAGTGCGTTTCAGAGGCTGTGTGTGGGGAAGGGCCACAGTCCAATGAAAAGGCTCTAGACACAACCCCTGACACAAAGCCAAGACCTCCAGTCCCTGCTCTGTCATCCACTCCTGGTGTGGCCGACCCAAATGAGCCCCTCCCTCTGGGCGGTGCTAGTCTCATTGTAAGATGAGGGGGCTGGGCCAGGTGATGATGCAGACCTTCCAGATGGGTGTCCTGGAGCCCAGGGCAGGGAGGCAGCTTCTGGCCATGGCCACTGGTCGGATGTAGGACAGCCCTCCTCAGAGGGCCAGGCCTCCCCCGCTCAGCCACCGTGCCCTCTCTGAGGAGCGCCCCGAGGGGCTGCTGTGCCACAGGGGGCTCCGGCAGACGTTGTCCAACCTGCTCCTAATGGTGTCCTGCAGCTCCTGGTCACCCAGCAGGACCGCCGCTGCCAGGGCCAGCCAGAAGTATTCGGTGGCATCGTGGGCGTCCTAACCCCATGACGTGGGGGCAGAGAAGAGACAGCAGTGAGCAGACATCTCCAGGGGAGGCCAAGAGGCAGTGACGGGAACTCAGAACTCCAGATTCTGTCTACCCCACGTACGTTCCCACCCCCTTCTCCTGGTTCCTGGGGGACCAGCGACATTGCTACCTCCAGTAGCCCTCCACGCCAGGTGGCACCTCACCCAGGCTCAGCCGATCGTGAAGCAGCAGCATCTTGGGCACATTGCCTCGGGGATTCCTAAATGACTCAAGCTGACCTACCCCAGCCACTCCCTGGGACCTCTCAGTGTGACCTAACAGAGAAAATGTCCCTCACCCTTGGAGATGTGGGCGTAAACCTGCCAATAGCTGGACGGGAAGGACACCAAGAAACAGAGAGAAGCAGAAACATACAGAGCAAAGAGATACAAGAAAAGGTGAGGAAATCCATGATGACATTGGAGCGCCAGCCTCCAGAACTACCTGGAACTCTTAAATTTATCCTTGAACTTCCCAGTTACTGGAGCCAGTAAATTGCCTCTTTTGCATAAGCTAATTTGAGTTGAGTTCTTCCCCCCTTGCAATCCCTGGAACCGCTGGTCAAGTCAATCAGACTGTCTGCACCGTGTCCCTGAACCACTTCCGGGGAGCTATGGGACAGAGGCAAGATGGCCTCTGCCATCTCCACCGCCCTGCCGTCGTCCCTTCCTGCATGGTACGAATGAGGAACAGATGCTTCTTTGGGTGAGATTCAAAAAGGCAGTCTGGTTCCCATTAACCCTCATAAGTCAGTAATTAATTCAGGCCAGAAACAACTTCTGGCAAATAAGAAACGGACAGCAGAGCCGCGCTGAGGATCCCCTGGGGGCCAAACACAGGCGTGACTCAGAACAATATTAAGAGATTAAGGGCTGTGCTGGTGCAGACAGGGACCTCTGGTAAAGGGAAGCCAATGCTGGGGGCAAAGTTCAAGGGCCAGAATTGTAGCAGAGACTTTCAGACCACCAATACAGTTCTAGAAGTGACTGGAAAAACAAGCTCTGAATTCAGCTCCAGCAGAGCAAACAGGAGTCAGGGCTAAGGCCTCGAGAGGACGGAGGCGTGCCTACATTCGGAGATCCCACCTCTCTCTCTCAGTCATGTCAACACGTACCCAGATTTGTCCTAGAGTTGTATAGAACTTTATAAGCAGCGCGTTGCAACTGGCTAGTTAATCCATAATATTTTGAAGACGTACAGTTGAACGTCAATGTTGATTTTTTTTAAAAAATTTTCTTAATGTTTATTCATTTTTGAGAGAGACAGAGACAGAATGCGAGTGGGTTAGGGGCAGAGAGAGAGGGAGACACAGAATCCAGAGCAGGCTCCAGGCTCCGAGCTGTCAGCAGGGCTCGAACTCACGAGCTGTGAGACCATGACCTGAGGCCCAAGTCGGACACTTAACCGACTGAGCCGCTCAGGCGCCCCAAATACTGATTTTGATTTTAATGTGGGAGTCTCCAGCTCTTTTGTATCTTGTGTATGTCCATAGGCCCCTGAGGAACTCACATGCACTAGGCCATGTGCCCATTGTACCTAACAGATAAAGCGGCTACGGAAATCAGAGCAGGGCAAGGAGAAAGAGTAGCTCGAGCTATGATCCGTCTCCTCAGCGGACAGGAGCACGTTTGAGGTCTCCCATGGGCTAAGCAGCAAAGAACCATCGTGTTCCCAGATGAGTCACCACCACCCCCCCACCCTGTGAGATATGACTCCCCATCTTGGCCCACTCAACTGTACCCTGAAGGCTAAGGGTCAGGGAAGAGTGGGGTTGACGCCAGCAAGGCTCTTACCTTCAGCTGGTAGAAGGTGAGTCGGCCCAGGCGATAATATACCTTCGCATAGTACAGGGCCTCCTTGGGACTCTGCAGCCAGGGTGGGCAGAGGGACAGAGTCTTCAGGTAGCAGTCTTCAGCCATCTCATACATGCTCAGGGAATAGTACACCGTAGCCAGGCGGTGAAAGGCCACCAGCTCCTGCTTCTGATCTCCTAGGAATTGGAAGACTGAGGGAGAGATCGTGCAGCCAACACCTGACGGCATCCGTCCACGCACCCAGTATGTGCTGTTTTTTGAAGGTCTTCTAGGGATCAGGGGCGGTGCTTGGGATATACGGAACAGGGCAGAAGAGGTCCCTGCCCCCGTGAGGTTTCTCGCCTCACAGGACACAGATGCCCCTTAAATAATCTCACAAACAAAAGTAACACTACATCTGCGGTAAGTGACGCGAAAGGCAACACGGGGCTCTGGGAGGAAGTGATGAGAGCACGTGTGCCTGTCATGACTTCCTGGGACGATTTCCTGAAGAAAACTTTTCCTTTATTACAGAGGTGACTGTAACTCAAGATTCTGGGAGACAGTGATTTCCAATTCCCTGTAATGAGACATGGTGGCAAGTCTAGCTTGATGCAGTGGCTAAGGATTCTTTGCAACGAATGACTCTGTAGTGCAAACGTCTTCTCCCTAGAAAGTCTCCCCCTTCAGAGAAGCCCCGGGGGGCTGCCACTGGCATCAGTCACCCTCTGGCTCCTTTACCACCAGCTCCAGGTCTCAGATTACTACAAAGACCTGCTCACTTTTAAACCCATGCTTTAGAACCTCAGTTTCTAATGGGTCTATGATTTGTTGTTTGGGGTTTGGGCGGGTCTGTCGTTTTAATAACCAACTCCTTTAATACCAAGTGGCCTTTTAAAGAGAACAAAGGCTTCCCATTGTGTTTTTGGAATATTTGCAAGGTGGCTCTTTGATGCAATCTAAAAAACACCACTTTTTAGGCTTCAAAGAACCAAAGGCCAACAAGAAAAGAAAAAATCCAAGGGAGAGAAAATTCTCTGATATGGAAAAATCCAGTCACGGGGAAGTGCATAAAAGTGGATATAGCCTGCTTTCAGCTTCTGCCCAGGGAAGGAGAAAGAACTCTCAGAGAGGGAGCTGCCTGGGGCTCCCAAGGCCTCTGCCGAGCTAGCGGTCACTCAGATAAGATTTTCTGCAGTAAAGAAAAAGGTAGGAAAAGGAGACAGAGCTCTGAAGTGCAATTAAGACACAATAAAGTCCAGTGCCATCCACGTCTCAGGCCCTTGAGAATGCCCAGAAGTCCCTCCAAGCATCCTCGATGAAGACTCCATTTGCCCCTACATCTAATCAAGCCTTCTCTCATCAAACCTGCTTTTCCTCAACACCAACATTCAAGATGAGGGTGGGTTTTTTTTTTCATCTTCTTTTTTTTTATTCCGCCTTTTTTCTGCTTTGATAGCTCACATTGTTTCCCACTAGCTTCTGTGATAATTGCAAACTATTTCAGCCCCTTAGTGAGTGAAGTTAATGGGAATCTGACCTTCATCTACATTTCAATTCTGCAGGGAAAAAAATGTGCTTTTGACTAACAATCAACCAATTAAAAATTTAGGGCAGAGGCCCTTGGTAACAGGGGCACTGCCAGTGCAGGGATAGGATACCATTTACCCCATACCGGGCAGTAATACCAATGGTGGTATGATAATCAGGGTGACACAGGTAATGCTTAACTAGGACTTACGTACCAAGCGCTGAAGTGCTGTGCTGAGGGTTCTACATGGATAATCATGGGTCTTCATAACAACTGCATGAGGTGGGTGCTATTTTTAAGCCTTATTTCCCTATGACACACTTGAGGCTTATAGACATTAAGCAGCTTGCTTACAACTAAGATCTCCCGACAGTTGGATCCGGGATTTGAACCCACACAGTCTGACTCCAGAGCCTTTGCTGTTACTGCTTTGTTATCCATCCCCCCCCCCCGCCCCCCCACCACCATAGGATAAGCTTTTAGCCCGCCCATTCAACACGCCAGACCATCCGGATCACTTACCTATGACTGTGCTGAGTCTGGCCGCCAGAGTGGCAAACTCCAAAGCCTTCTCGTAGCCTTCCAGACTGATCTGCAGCTCCGTCAGCTTGTTGAAAACCCGGAGCTCCGTTCTCACCGCCTTCATCCTCCTCGCTAAAGGGACAGCCCCAGCCTGGGAACAGAGGCACATGGAGCCCTAGTCTAGCTAAAAATCATCGGTACAGACCGCACTCTAGGCGCTTACACTGTGCTGGTGGGGTTGGGGGGCCACCACGCATGGCTTTTCCCAGCTCGCTCTCCTGGTCCTTGCTCTTGGTCGCTCTGCCCAGATTCTAGAGGTAGGAGAACTGTAAAGGTCACCAGGCCTCCTGAGACTAGAAAAGCCGAGATGGGGAAAAGGAAGATGACCTATCTCAGGGCCACATGGGAACTTAGTCACGTCCCAGTTCACAGGCTCCCTTGGCACCCGCGGCAGTCTGTGGAATTCGCGCGTGCTGTCTGAGAGCGCCCAGTAATGGCCATTTCCGTTATTTTTATGAAGATCGAATTTTAGGCAGGTCACTTCATCTCTCTCGACTTAATTCTCTCATCTATGAAGTGCATATGACGACGCGCACCTCAACGGTCAGGGACATACTGCGCGCTCTCCTCACCCCTAGCTCAGAGCCCAGCACATAGTGGGTGTTCGATAAATGTTTGATGACTGAAGAAAAAGCTGAACAAGCAAACGAATGAATAAGAGAAATTTTAGGGTCAAACAAGATAATAAGCTTTCCAGACTTCACCGAACAACCATTATGATTTTGACACATCTGCTTCGCATCTGCAGGATTACTTAATTACAATTATTTTTTGAGCCAACGCTCTGCCTCATCCTTTGCGATAATGAATTCATGGGTTTGATGAGCTGGTGTTACACATGTTTAATATTTTAAGTGTATTTTAATGCCCACTTAATAAAAACATAGTAAAACACATGCGTTCATCCCTGGACCAATCATCTCCCCACCGTGCCCCCAGTGGTACCCGGGAACATTCTGGTAAACACACAAGTGAGCCAGAAACCGTAAAGCACCACTCACCCAAGAGATGCAATTATTTTGGCGTGTTTTGCCAGAAAAGATAATTTATCAAGCCTAGGAATGACAGAATTTATCAACTCCTTCTTTAGGGGCTTGTGGATTGAAGAAAGGAAGACCACATAGGCACTGAATGAGGAACGAAAGGAAAAGGAATAACAGGAAGAGAGGGGAAGGGGGCCCCAGGCCTTGTGGCCCTGGCACGTTTGTGCCAGCGCCTGGCTGGGCTGGCTGGACTTACCCGGTAATACTCCACCGCACGGTGCCTGTGGCGGGTCCCATTGAAGAACACGTCGCCCGCTTCTTCATAGAGTTTGAGAGCCAGGGAGGGCTCTTCGGACTTCAGGGCTTTCTGGATGGCTGCCTAGATGGGACAGAGACAGCTGTCAAAGGCAGAGAAGACTTCCAAACGGCCACAGGACCGGCAGGAGCGAGGTCCTGGCCACCTGGTTCAACTCTCGGCTCACATCCTCTGAACGTTGAATTGTGGTCCACAGTCACGGGGCTGGTAAGAAGGCTTTGCGATTCCCTAGTCTGCCATTTCCCCGTCGTGGCATGAGAGATTACTTGGGGAGCCCTTGAGATGATTTTTTAGCAGTACAGAGACAAGCATTTTGTGTTTCAATAGTTAAGTATTTATTTTAATATGTTTTAGGAGAGATGAATAATGCATCCAAATCTGTGATTTCAGATAGTGTGATTTAGTGTAAAAAGCTCTAATTGATCAAATCGAGTTGATCTGAAGTTGAGTCAAAGAAAATAATAACGGTACAGGCAATACATAAACGTGACAAAACCATTAAATTCATACACAAATGACTGGAGTTTGGAAAACAGCGATCTCATCCAACACCTACACTTTGCAGACGGAAAAACCGAGGCTCAGAAAGAATAAGGAAAACTCTCTACATTTACATAATAGTTACTGCCAAAGAAATGCTAGTGTCTTCCAGCCTGATACCCTTCCCCTAGCGCCCACGACCTCTCTATCTCTAACCAGTGATTCCACATTGCATGTAAACAAAACATAGTGAGGAAGCTGAAGAATGTACCACAGCGTCTGCAGCCCAGCTATGGGACCTCAGAGGGCCTGAGGTTGAGAACAACTCTGCAGAAAATCAGGTCTGGGGTTGCGTGGGCCTGAGACCAGGGCTGGCCAATGGGTCCCTGGGGAAGACCCGGCAGTAATTGTTATTGCCTTGCTGCACAGAGAAACAGGTGGGGAGACGGAATCCGGGAATCAGGGGGCTCTGCCGGCCGAGCAAATGCACACCCCAGACAGCCGCCCCTGGGCCTCATGTCCTGGAGAGTGAAAGCAAGGCCGAATTGTCTGCTCTCTGAAAAAGCTTCCAGCTCTAAAGTCCCATGGCAGGAGAGCATGGAGGCTGAGAGTGAAGGCTTTGTGTCACACGGCCCGTGGGCAGTTTTCACAGCTTACCAGCCGTATCCCCTTGGGCAAGTTACTCAGCCTCATTGAGCCACATCCGTGAAATGGGAACTGGAGTAGACACTCCTGCTGTATTCGGAATGAGGGTTAAACTACAGCAGGCATGTGATGTGTTTGCACAGTGAGCATGCACTCACTGTTAACATAACCATCATTAAGTCTCGGCGGAAGTGACTGTGTGAGTTTAAGTAATAAGGGGAATAAAAAGGGAGAAAAATAAGAAAAGGGAAGGAAGAAAAGCTAAATGACATGTTTCCAATGAAACAAATGATGTATACCATCATAATGTCGGCACTGTGCAGATAATAGCAATGATGATGATGATGATAATAATAAAATGCCATTTATTAAGAATTCACTAAGTCCCAAGCATTTAGTAAATGCTTGCTTTGTATATGCATTTCCTACGCAAGTGACACACATACTCCTTACCCTTAGAGATGGGGTTTACCCATGAAGAAACGGAGGCCCTGTGATGTGGCCGGTGCAGCCAGGCCAAAGTCACGCGGTCCATACTTGATGGCTCTGTGACTGGATTCCAGGCTGTCTGTCTGCAAAGCCCCGGCCTTTCATCACTACACTATCCCATATCTCAGGCATTAAAGGGATGCAAACAAAAAGACTGGAAGAGGACAATAACGTTAACACCCTGCACTCATCAACCTCGCCTCATATTGTCGCAAAACCCCGGAAGTCAAGGTTTGTGTTGAGATTAGCAGAGATCGATCGTGACACGACAGATGAGCGGCTCTCCTGCCACATTCTTTGAGAGCCCACACGTCCATATGGGACTCAGGGACCGGCCACCTGTCACCAGACCACTCTGGGCTCCATCTTGTGTCCAGGGAACATCCCAGCGTCACCCCTCCCTCCCAGGGCTCAGCATGGACATCACCTCTCTCCAGCTGGTCGCTTTGGAGGGTACGCTGTCTCCCCAGATGACCCAAGGGGGCAGGTGAGCTCTGCAGGAGACCTACCTGCAGGTACAGCTCCACCAGATCATCTTCCTGCATGAGGTAGTGGAGTCGTCCAGCTCCGAGCCAGGCCTCGGCAGCCTTGTCTTTCGCCCCCAGGTCGATGAAGATACGCAGGCTCTCCTTGATGCAGGTGAGAGATCTCCTGAGAGACCTGGGTTGGGGGAGCGGGCAGACATGGAACCATTAAGTGTGAGTCAAGGGCCCCCTCAAAGGGGCCTCGGAGTCACTCAGCACAGGAAGAAACTGAGGCTCTGGGAGGGAGCGACCCTCCAGATTGTCCAGGACCAGATTGTCCCTGGTCACACGGAGAGATCAGAGGCCTGGCTCAGCTTCAAACATCTGTGTGAACTTGAGAAAGTATAGAAGCTTTCTGTGCCTTAGTTTTCCCATCTGTAAAATGGGGGTGTCATTGTACCTGCCTCCGAGGGTTATTGGAAGGATTCAGTGAGATGGTGAAGCTGGAATGCTCGGATGGAGAAACAGTGTCACAGTGATGAATATTCACAGGTTAATTATCAGAGTCATTATCATGGCCCATGGCCCACATCCATCTTTCGGATGTTACACTGTAACATTTTTTGCCGTAAGCACCTAACACACAGTGGATACCAAACGCATATTTATTAAATAAAAGCACGAATGAATGAGCACAGTGGTAACTTTACATCATCAAAAAGATTTAGATGTTTTAAAAAAAAATTTAGATGTTTTGTTTGAGAAGAAAAATCGAACAAGGGCAAAAAGTCTTAAAAGGTTGGTGTTTATCGGAGGACTCGAATTATCTGGAAAATTGTCTTACATCCGAAACTCTTCCCCCATGACAGGGACTAAAGAAGAAATGACGCACAGGCTATGTAGTGTGGCACAGATTCGGAATTCTAGAACAAGAACGAACACGGGGCATCATCTAGATAGTATTTCTCCATTCCAGCAGCAATTATCGCCCAGAAGCTTTTTAAACACACATACACAGGCAAAGTGACCCCAAGGTGTTGACATGCCATGCTAGCCTGGGACACTGTGGGAGGATTTAGTCAAGGCTCGATAGTGACTTCACTGTGTAACCTGGGTTGAAACTTGGAGATCCAGCCCAGTCCCTTATGTTATAGAGGAAACAGGCCAAGAGTGGGAAGTAATTTGCACAAGATTGCACAACACATTGGGGGGAAACTCCAAGGCCAAAACTCCCTTCTCCTGAGTCCTGGCCCAGAACTCATTCCACAGCACCCACATTCCTCTGAGACTCATGGCCCTCCTGCAGCAGCATTATCTGGGAGTTTATTAAGAATACAGACTCCTAGGGGCGCCTGGGTGGCTCAGTCGGTTAAGCGTCCGACTTCAGCTCAGGTCGTGATCTCGCGCTCCGTGAGTTCGAGCCCCGCGTCAGGCTCTGTGCTGACAGCTCAGAGCCTGGACCCTGTTTCAGATTCTGTGTCTCCCTCTCTCTGACCCTCGCCCATTCATGCTCTGTCTCTCTCTGTCTCAAAAATAAATAAACATTAAAAAAAATTTTTTTAAAGAATACAGACTCCTAGAGCTACCTCAGACTCACTAAGTCCAAATCATGGCAGGTGCAAGCTCCGAATCTGGATTCCTAATGCACGCAGGTGCACCCTAACACACCCTAATAACCCAGGGGTTATGTCCACGCACATCAAAATCTGAGAACAACTACTCCAAACCATAAAGATCCTTCTAGAAACACGGATCATCATCAACCAAGTGTATGCACAGTTAGGAGGTCCTCATCAAACATGGTTACCATCTCATCATTGTGCAGAGTGATGAAAACAAGCATTGCCTTTGACTAACAAGGCCCTGATTCGTGTTGGCAACGAGGCAGCTACTGGCCTTCTGGAGAAAGTGCCAGGCATTTGGCCCTTGCCACTCCTGAGAAGAAAGAACGAAAGAACTCAGGTTTTCCCCCACTTCCCAGCTCTTGATAGGGCATTCAGGATGGGCACAGGCCACCCTCTCTCAAGTATTAGAATGTCAGACTGTGACATTCTCATGGCTGTGAGCTGAGAAGCTGCACATAGTACTGAGCGGGTCACCAGCCTGCCTGGCTGAGCTAGATAAACGGGGGCCCCATCTTCTCTCACCCGCCCCGCACCCCCCACCCCAGACCTCAAGCAGAGTTTCCAAGCGCCGCTCTCCCCACTCCCACTGGAACAGTTGACGAAGACAGGACTCCTACATCTCATCCTCCTATTCCCTCCTCTGTTTTTGTTTATTACTGTTTGCTCTCCTGGGAGACCCTTAAGCTATGGTTGTTTTCTCCAGACCCCCAGGGAACAAGACGTGGGTTATTACAAAGAAGCCGATTGCAGAAGAGGAATGGAACTTTGCTTCTCAGACCTTTTCTCTCCGAGCTCACTATGACTGTGGATGAGCCGTCAGGATTTCTCTCCAAGAAACACCCCACAGGGGAAGGCAGGACTTACAGAAACCTAACTGCTCACACAGCATCATGAAGACTCCTCATGCATACACGGTTTCCCAGAGACCACTGCCTCCCTCCAAGACGTACACCTGATCCGTGACGCCCAGTGAAAACAAGTGCCCGAAGGTCTGAAAGTGGAAGGTGGTTTCCAGCCTCCTTGGTCCTATCCTGTCACCCATCACTGCCCAGTTGTTTGCCTATGCCAGTGGCTGTGCTCCATCACTCACTTGATGAGCCACTGGCTTGGCCTGGAATGGCCCAGCATTCCAGTTCCATCCGCTACTGCCTGCAGCCCCTAGGTGTGGCTTAGCTCCCAAATCAAAAGAAGTAAGGAGCCTGGGTGGTGGGACAGCATCCAATCAGCCTTGATCCCAAGCGTCATGCTCTTCTGGGCCACCTATTGCCAAGGCTTTGCCTGGGTATCTCTCCTCCTCTCCAATCTTGAGTCCTCTGTTTCCGATTTTTCCTGCCCCTGAAGTTCATTCTCTACAGCTGAGTCCTTGTTCCTTCCTTCCCACCTGGACATCAACCATGAACTTGTGGCCAAGTGACTCTCATGCACCTGCATTCCCAGACTTCCTCTTTCCATCCCCTGCTGGGGCTTTCCAGATCCCTGCCCTGCCTGAATGAGTGTCTGGCCTCTGGCTCAGCCTCCACTCATTGGTCCTGCCCTGTTTCCACAATAAGACCGGCCACTCACCGAGGGTTGACCCATGCCAGGTGTCGGGATATGAATTTTAATGTCCATTCTGTCATTTAAACCTCAGAAACATTAAGCCATGAGGGATCTTAGCCCATTGTGCAAATAAAGAAACTCAGAGGGTTTTTTTTTTTAATTTGTCCAAGTTGGCACTGTTCATTTCTAAAGCTTTAGGTTGAGCCCTCTGCTGTTTGGTCTTGTAATACGTGACAGTAATCATTCCCTGACATTTATTGATCACCTGACATGCCTTATCTCATTTAATCATCAAAACAGCCCTACGCAGCTAGTCCCGGTATTATATCCACTTTACGAATAGGGAAAAATAAGGCTCAGAAAGGGTAAGTGACAGGGACCAGGTAATAGACGTTGTTTAAACCAGAGTCTAACCCTGACAATCTGACTCCAGAACCCCACACACACCCTCAAGCAGCGCTCAGTCTCGGGCTCAGAAATCAGCACATGGGAGGGCTTCTGCTTTTTTTTAACTCCTTTAACGACCTAGAAGTTTGGGAAGAGCGTAAGCTACTTCCAGCCTCGAACAAGGTTTCCTCACCTGCCAAAGTAGGGGTGGTGATGTACGTCCCAGCCTCGTGATCACATGACACGTCAGTGAGAGCAGTGCCTCCCTCGTTCAGGGTTACAGAAATGTTAGTGGTTGGTTGTATTAGTTACACCGAAAACCAAATGGCGAAGTGTTTCTCTGTTCATTCCACAGGAGTAAGAAACATAAGAATAAGAATAAGGAATACTGACTTCCGGCAACTATTCTATCCACACGCAAAGAATTACTTCGGGAAGACTTGTTGCATACAGGCATGTCTTCTTTCTAAAAATAACATGCACATCCTTGGTGGCCCTTACCACAATTTATAGGATACCTTCGGCAAATATGTATGTGAATATTGTCAATATCTTGAACTATAAGCATTGTGAGCTCAGGGACTATAGCTCTCCGTCAGGTTTTTAGGCTATAATAAATGCCCAGTGAATATTTGTCGGCTGGGTTCAATAGAGCCTCAAAATTCCCATGGATCCCACCTGGTTCAGTACAAGGCACAGTCTATACTGTGTCACCTGAAGACAGAAAACAAGATGCCCAAGGGCCCTGCCCACTGAGAGACTGGAAACACTAGGTCTTGTAGCTGTCACCCTGGAGGCAGAGATAGCAAGACCCTGACAGTCCTGGACAAAGGGACAGCAAAGTATTCCAAGGCAAACACCCAAAGACTGGGCCGCAGCTTTCTCCGTCTGTATGCCCTCACCTACCATCCTCCACCTCTAAACCCTAGAGAAAACCTTTCGAATAGGAGGAATTGACATGAGTAGAAAGGGAGCATGAGGCAGTGAAACCACCGTAAATGGAGGAATCCGGGATCTGAGCTACTACCGGTGAAACCAAGTGGGTCAGCAGCCTGGACTCTCTGGAGCAGGCAGGGGTCAGACCAGATGAACAGTGAGGCCCTGCTCATCCATACAACTCCTGGAGCCTTCACGCTATAGCCATCCACACTAACAGTTTATCTGGGGGGGGAAATTGCTGACCGAACAGGCAGAATACATACGGAGTGGTTACGAATATGGACTCTAGACCGGGGGTTGGCACACTATGGCTCATGAGCCAATGCAGCCTTCTCCTGCTTTTGTAAACCAAATCTCAGTGAACCCAGCCGCACTCCCTCCCACACGTAGTCTACGGCCGTTTTCACAAGGCAATGCAACCTCAGCGTCATCGTGACCGGGACCACATGGCCACCACGCCTAAAACGTTTCCTGTCTGACCTTTAACAAAAAGTTTGCCAACCCCTGTGCTAGACTCAACCTGGGTATCAACCCCGACTGCGCAGCTTCAAATTACTTGGCTTCCTTCGTTCTCAGTTCCCACAGGTCTTTGTGGACATTTGTGCAGTTATCCTGAGATTACACGTATCTTGGTAAACGCTGCATGCTCGCCGTGAAGGCCTTTAGCTACTATTCCGGCCACCATTTTCATTATGGCTGCCCGCTGTGCCAGTCCGGAGGCCCTCCCCACCCCAGCGCACCTCCGCATCCCCTCCTAGGGGACAGGCTGAAGGCCTCTCTCTCCCTTACTACCCATATCCACTTGAACACCAAACTTCATCAAACCTACACAGTGTCTTCCATATGGGTCCCCCCTTCCCACTGCTCCTGCAATCCCCACGGCCCCAAATCCTATTCTCTTCCCCTCCTTCGCTTTCCGAAATCTTACCAATCCCTTAAGACCTTCTTCACACGCTACCACCTTCATGAAGTCTTCCCCAACCCTCCTCTTCTTTCCCTCCAAACCCTCCCCTGCAGATGCCTGCCGTCTTCACCCAGGAACGCTTCCTGCCTTTGAGCGTCATGAGTACGGAAATCCCACAGGGAGAGTTTCGGGGAAGAACTCTGTCCATACATCAAGACCCACTTAATAAGGGCCTCCTAGAAACAAGTGCCAGAAAAGCATTTGCTCCAACAGACACATTTGTTTATTTTTTTTAATCAGACAATGAGAACCTCCTGTGGCTTTCCCCTTTTTACTTCAGTTACCAGGAAGCTTAGAGCTAAATTACAGTAACCACCTCAAGGTGTATGCAAATACCTGTTTCTCTGTGTCTGTTAAGCGCCTTGCAGGGGTAGGTAATTTATACCTGCTAAATAAATATAGCATTGTAGCACGTTCTCCTTGACGAACTGAGCTTTCTGCAAAGGGATGATGACCTTATGTTTGCAGGGGTTTCCTCTAACACCTAAGGCACTTCGTAAACTTCTTCGTATCACTCACATTAGTGGTAAAGCAGAAGAAAGGGAGTTGTACAGATCAGAATCTCAGAGATTAGAATTCTAGAATATGAGGATTAAAAGATCCCCATCTGGATCAACTTCCAGAATGATAGAATGAGGACCGCCAAAAATCCACTCCTCACTAAAAGGACCTTCATGGGGCGTCCTGGAATGGAAGCGGTGTCACTCTGGGCCACACCTCCTGTCCCCTCACACGCTGCAAGGATCCAAACCTCCCGTCCTAGAACTGAAGGCAAAGATGGTGGGAGGTTTAGAGGACACCCGATTCTTGCAAGAGAGGAAAAGGATGAGAGAGAGGGAGACAGAGGGAGGGGAACAGAGAGAGATTATTATCTGACTATTAGTGATCTGGTTGCCCTGATGCCCCAGGTTGCCATGTTGCCTAGAGAAGCAACGTTTGTCATTCAATTAGCTTCTCCCCAACCACCTCTCTCTCTGCTCAACACTGGCAATTATCCCTGCTGTATTTTAGATGTCATTCATAATTATGAGTACAACGCCACACTGCTAATCTGTTGCAAAATGAAGTCAGATCTCTTGCAAACCATGCAGAATGTAATGGAATCAATTAAAGGCCTGCTGGAAAGCAGAACGGCCAGCCACACCGCTGGTGAATGAGGAGTAGGCCGATTGGACCCAGTGTGGACGTGAGAGAAGAGAAAACCAGCAGAAGATAGCAGGATGTGTCACATGAGAAGGATGCAAAGGTCAAGGGGTTAAAAGAAGCTTTGGGGTAAAACAGTTAAGGTTTGGTGTATTTTTGCAAAGAGGAGGCTTTTTAAGAGAGGGCTGAAAAGTCAATCGCAAAACAAAGGATATTCCATCGAGCTGTTATGCAATCTTGTGCACACAATTGAGCTAAAAGTCAACAGTTCTTTTGCTGTTTATTCTATGACTTATTGCATGGTTGCAATTCTAACCTAAGTCTCTTAACTGAAAGGTGAAAATAAACTTAGGTCCATCACTTCCAGATGCATTTTAAAGGTAAGGTTGCAAATCAAATGTTTTTACTGTCAAATTTTACCCACCCGCCCCCCACCAGTGGACTGACTTACTTTGTGTCCTTTCTCTATTACCCATTGTCCACAGGTAACCAAGACCTCCTGAGGGGTCCAGTCCTGTATCACTGCCACCTGTCTAAATTAGGCCCCCTTGGGGCACCCGGGTGGCTCCGTCGGTCAAGCCTCGGACTTCGGCTCAGGTCATAATCTCGCGGTTTGTGAGTTTGAGCCTCGCCTCGGGCTCTATGCTGACAGCTCGGAGCCTGGAGCCTGCTTCGGATTCTGTCTCCCTCTCTCTCTGCCCTTCCCCTGTTCTCTGTGTCTTAAAATAAATAAGTAAACTTTTTTTTTTAATACTATAAGGTCTATGCCACCGTTCTCATCTTTGACGAGGAGGCTGAGGTACAGAGAGATTAGAGAACTTGTTCGAATGTGCATGTGAACTTCACGTCCTGAGGAAAAGAGTGCTGCTTCTCCTCAAGGAAGGTAAGCTGTTTCCAGGACTGTCCCCGAGCCCAGACTCACCTGGCCGTGTTCAGGTTCCGATAGAGCTGCCCGAGGGACTCCAACAGCCTCCCCTCCATCTCTCGGTCCCTGAGTTGCTGAGCTAGGGCCAGCCAGTGCTCATGGTAGGTGATGCATGCCTCGGGGTTTGGGGATACAGAGCTGTAGAAATGGCAGAGGGATTTGGTGACCTGAAGCTGACCTGAACATAAAGCAGGGACATGAATGAGATCACTTGAGATAGGACGAGGGCAAAACGTGATCGAACACTTTTCTCTGAAGCGTGCAACAGTGTGGGACATACTCACTCTTTAGGTGCCGATGCCTTAAGCCCAACAGCAATGCCATTTCGTAACAAAGGCGGCCGCTGGCCAGCTGACGTCCAGACACCAGGACTTGGGCCAACCAGAGAAGCACCTGTACTAATTCCATGTCTGTCTCCACGCTGGTCTGGAGTTCAGAATAGAGTCGGACGGCCCGCAGGAGATAGTCCTTGGCTGGTTGCCGAGCCCAGGACTTAAGAGTCAGGTGGCCAAGATTGGCCAAAGTCACCGCCTGGTTACGCACGTTCCCCATTTCCTGAGCTCTGTTCAAAGCCCGGAGATAGTTCTTGGCTGCCCTGTTCACCCGGCCTTCACCTTGAAGTGCAAGGCCCAGGAGGTTATGGACCACCCCCTTTTGGGTGATGCTCTCCATCTCCTTCTGAGAGTATAGCAGCGGCTCAAGAATGTCCAACGCCTTCTTTGCCTGGCTGGCTACGAGATAAGCCCACGCCAGGCACAGGGAAGACTCGAAGGCCTCCTGCTCACCCAGCAGCTGCCCTAGCACCAAGGCCTGGCTCAGGTAGTGGATGGCGCCATCAGGAGACCTGTGTTGGAGGTACACTTTGGACAGGATGAGACACAGGGCCCTCTGGGTGCTGCGACTGGCCTGCTCTTCACAGGCAACCAGCGCCTGCCTGAGCGCTGGGCAGGCCAGGGCAGAAACTTCACCCCAGCTTAAAGAGGGAACTCCAAGGAGCTTGGCGGTGTTCTGGAGAACCAGGTAGACCTGCCAAATTGGAAGGGACATCCCTTGGGCACTCTGGGTACCACGTTGCTGGACAGAGGCCACCGCAAGGTGTGGAAGATATTTCTTATCGTACAGAAAACTCAAGACGGTGGCCACGGCATCCAGGTCAGGAGGGTGTCCAGAGAGGAGTTGCAGACGCTCGGCAAAGGGCAGGACCTCCTCATGCCGGCCTAGGTCCAGGAGCAATCGGATGGCCAGGAAGCAGGCCCTGGCCTCCAGAACACAGCTGCCAGCCACAATCCCCTGGCGTAGCACATAGGCCACAACGTCAAGCTCATTCTTGGTGCTGGACTCACGGTCAGGCAGGCAGGCCAACAGGGCACCTGCCTTTTCCAGCAGGGCTGAGCCTTTATGCCTCAGCCTCTGCCTCAGGTAGATGGCAGCCAGATTGATGTACAGAGCAGCCACCAAGGATAGGTCCTCAAATGCCCCATCGAGGATGTACATAGCCTCCTCAAAGTACACCCTGGCCTGAGAGAGTTTGACCCTCCTGACGCTCAGCCGGCCCAGGAGGAAGCAGAGCCGGGCATGGGCCCAGGTCATGTGGTTCCTCTTGGCCCACTTCCTTGAGGCCTCCAGGTAGGCCACAAGTTCGTCCTCCTCAGAGAAGCTGTAAAAGGAAGACGTGAGGAAAGAGAAGGAGGAGTCGTAGAGGCTCCTAAAGTGGTCAGCGTAGCCCTCGTGATCCAGAAACGCCAGCATGGGGGCGAAATTCTCAGCCTCCTCCTCTTCCTGACCAGTGTTTAGGTCCACGAGCAGTTCTGGGTCATCGAGGTCATCGGGCTCTGGCAAGTGATAGCTGTCTGAGGCTGCTGAGAGGAGCTCCTCCTCCAGGCTGGAGTCCTCGGAACTGCTGGACTGTCTGGAGCCCACGGCCTGATGCTCCTCCCAGGCTCTACCAGTCCTGGCCTCCTGGAAGCCTTCAGGCTGGGACGCTGTAAGGGACAGGCAGAGTTGGGCAACCCTAAGCACCTGCCACTGTGGGGGCCAGCTCCTGGCAAGAGGGCAGGAGGCTGTTCTGAAGGACCGGAGGTCAGGTTCGGCATGATCTCTACTCACCACTTAGATCGTTTGGAAGATTCTGGATGGATTCAAACCCACCTGGATAGAGAGGAAAGACAGACCTGGTGTTAGGTCAGAATAGGCCACCACGCCTAGGCCTGCAGGTATATACCCCCGACCCGTGGTCCCCTCAGGGCCCTTTGTGTTTAAATTTCTCTAAGAAACTGGGCAGAATCTTCTCCTTTATCATCAGCTTAAGAGCTGTAGGGACCTGGAGAGCATCTTGTTTAAGCCACTCACTTCACGGTTGGGCACTGAGGTAGAAATAAGACCCAGAGCCAGAAAAGAAAAGTGGAGAAGCTAGAAACACGAGCTCTCTTCTAGGAGGTGTGGGAATGGGGAGGATGACAAAAGCTAAAGGCCCAGATCTCCCAGGCAGATGACAACAGAGCCATGATCAAAACTCCCAAGCATGGCGCACTTTGTGGCATGTGGCATCATGCCACGTGGACACCCTTCCTTCTTCCTTCTTCCATTCGTTCATCGTTCATCTTCTCAACAGTCATTGATCCAGTATGTACGATGGGACGTGGGACTAGGTGACCAAGGGTGACTAATGAAGCAACTAGAGTGAAGAGGCCACTGAGCGTCCTGGTTTTGGTCCTCACGTAACCTCATGGGATGAGGTAGAAGGAACAGTCTTGAGCACAGCATTTAGATATTTTGAGTCTGAGGTACTCGCAGGGGCTCTAGGCTGAGAATGAAGTAGATCTGTAGCCAAAGAAAAAAGTTGAGACTTGCAAATACAGATTGAGGACCCACAGCCCCTCCCAAGGAATGGGCCCAGGCCCTAGGAGAAGTGTTTGGACAAGAAAGCAAAGCAGCTGGGGGAGGGGAGTTTGTGAATGAGCCAGAGAAACACCAGCATCTCCCGGCAGGTGGGAGGCAGTGAAGGAGATTGGAAAGGCACAATCCGAGAGAAAAGAGACACAGAGACCAAGGTGCCTGTGGGACCATCGCCTGACATCACAAAAGTGGAAGAAGGCTGGTCGAGAACCAAGAAGGCACCTTGAGTTTGGCAGCAAAGAATTTAACTCTCTTAGCAAAAGCAGTCATGGTACAACTGTGGAAACGAAGACCAGGTTCGTCTCCATGGGACAGGGGCTTCTGGAAATAAGATTCTAACTCTTCCTGGCAGAGAAACAACAGCTGCCTGTGCCCTCACTCTGCGCTCTCCAATGAACTTTGAGGACAGCAGGCCCTTCACCAAGTCAAGCCTCTGCCTACCACTCTCTGTGAGAGTCGTTGTCCATACTTGAGATCTGTAAGCTCTGAAGGGTAGAAGGCCCCATGGCCAAATGTGGGAGAGATAGGGAACCGGGCTCTGGAGAGCTACCGTTGTGCCCTGGCCCTCCCTGACGTTGAGAGCACATGAGAGTCTCACTGCAGCCATATCTCTCCAGGCCAGGGCCACCAAGAACACAAATGGTGCGTGAGTTGCAAAAAGATGCTCCCTCTGGGAGGAAGAAGTACCCACAGGCACTCCTTCCTGGAGCACAGGACTTGAGGAAGCTGGAATTTACCAACAGGATGCCCCTCTGCTGGTTGCCTTGGTGACAGTGGAAACCTTTATAACCACTAGGCTCTGCCCTGCATCCAACAGAGAGGCACTCTCACTCTTTAGATAGGAGGCAATCGGCTACCTGGGACCTGCTCCTAGATCTCTCCCAATCATTGGATCAACGGTTGGTAGATCCCTTAGATCCAAGTCTGTGGCCTGCCCCTGCTGAAGGCAGACCCGAAGTAGTCCTGGATTGTCGGACCTCAGCAACCTCTGTCAGACAACGTCCACAGCTTCAGCTTCCTGGTCCAGCCTGGTAAGGGATGTGATCTGTTTGTGGCAAGAAAGTTCTGCCAGGGCTGATGCAGATGCCTGGGCTAGGTGCTCCTCACAAGTGCTCCTTGTGCATGGTGAAAGATTCTAATGCCCACCTCTGCTCCAGGGAGCGGGTCTGTGTGTTCCCTCGGCAGATTCTCTGTCCTGGGCCCATGAACTGTGCCCCATCTGACCTGGCCACACAGGGGTGGACACAATATCACCAGCACTGAAGAGATAGGAGAACCACTCAAACCACTCAAACCACTGTCGTCCTTCCTGACACAGAGCAGCGGGCCTTTCCAAAATAAGGAAAAGGAGTGGCAGTCGTTCGCTCAATCAGTCATGCAGAAACTGATGAAAACTGCCAGCACTGAGGTCCCTCCCCCACCCAAAGCCAACACACCCCAACAGACGAATGTCATTCTGTGTTGGGGCCAGTGTGGTAGAGGAGGGAGGGTCCTGACTAGAAAGTGGGGAAAGGCGGTTCTTGGCCTGGCTCAGGCACAAATTCACCAGGAACTCAATTTCCAATCTATAAAATGAGAGGAGAAATCACCTCTTAGAACCTGTAACCTTCTACAGTCCTGCCTTTATCATTGGGGACCTAGACCCTCTTCAGCCCTAGGGGGAGAGACCTCAGTCTCAACTCAGGCAGTTTTCTTCTCCAAGATTAGAAGGGAAGGCTCAATCTGGTTGACCTCGCATGCTATCGCTGAGCTGAGCTTTCAAAGGGGTCTGAGGAGCAAATACTCACTAAGCCGGTAGACAGACGCTATGTCAGTATGAGCAAGGGTGTGGAGGAAGCTGGCACACTCAGCTTTCCTGTCACTTCCCAGGACCCACAGAGAGCATCTTTCCTCATCGCTGAAAAAGGCGGAGCTCTTGTTCCTGCATTGAGAGAAAAGACATGGATGTTGATCGGTGCCAGGCCCCAGACGCAACCGTTCTCTCTCCAGCCCAGGATATAGCGAAGGCCACAGAGAAACCGCCAACTCGCTTGCCATAGCTGAAATCAGACTCCTCAGCTCATTGTTGCATAAGGTATTTGCCTCTCCTGCCAAGGAAGAAAAGCTATCAGCACCGCACTCCTGAAGAGATGAGCTATGCTGCTGCTGAACAGGTCGAAGTGGAGACGAAAACACCCCTCCTGTTGAAACTCCATCTCTCGAGAAAAACAAAGGCCCTTCTCTCGACCCCTCCCCTTTCTTGGAGACCACCCGGTGCCCATTTTTAATGAAAAGAGGAATTTGTTGCCCCCAAAGGGAAGCGTTGAAAAGGGACCGTTAAGAGATATTTCTTTGTCAGGGACGGGTGGCACAATCTAGAGGAGCGATGAAGAAAGTTGGACTATGGTCAGGAGGGACTTTTCACAACTGCCGCCATCTCATTTCACGACACAGAACAAAAGCACTATGTGGCATTCAGAGAGTGGATGGGAAGTGGGGAGAAGGAAGGTCAAGGGCAGCAAGAAGTGACTGCAGATAATAGAGATCTTTATACTTGCTGTGCTGTATAAACTCGTTGTTAAAACCAATTTGCTTACTAGAAATTCGCCATCGAATCAAAGAATGTGGAAGCTAGAAGTGCTTTGGAAAGAATTCAATCCAGAATCTACCTGAACAATTTTTAAGATCTCTTTCAGGTCTAAATCAGGCTGGGTTTTTTTAAACCTCAGAATCCATTTTTTTAAACAAAAATAACTTGGAAGGCCCGAGAGTTAATAACGGCTACTAGTTGGGGGGCGGGGAGCTTATCGTGAATCAGACCGTCTGAGCTCATATAGTCTACACAATTGCCCTCTGAGGCAGGAGCTATTCTTATCACTTTTTGCAAAGGATGAAACTGACACACAGAAAAATAAAGTCGGTGGTTAGGAAGTGGTACAGCAGGATGTAAAAAGAGCTTCTCTAGTTCAAGCTGAATTGAGGGAGGGGCAGGGATGAGAGTGCTGTGGTCTGCCACCTACATTTGTCCCCACAACTCAGGTCAACCCGGTGATGAGAAGGCCAGGAGCTAACGTGAACGGCTCAAGGTGGCACCACCAGTTCGTGGCAGAACGGGCACGAAAGCTCTGTCCCGACACCGGGCCCAGGACTCTTTCCATGACACTTACTGACTCTGCACCTCTCTGGCCTGACTTCCAGATTCTCCCAGACCATGAGAGCAGCCATC
This sequence comes from Panthera tigris, assembly GCF_018350195.1. Taxonomy (NCBI): domain Eukaryota; kingdom Metazoa; phylum Chordata; class Mammalia; order Carnivora; family Felidae; genus Panthera; species Panthera tigris. Next base: position 196,508,842 of record NC_056660.1, on the reverse strand, counting down.
CTCAAAAGAGCACCTAGCTGAAATCTACAACTAAACTTAGCTGAGGTTAAAAAAAAAAAAAAAAAATTACAGGATTTCAAATCTCTGTAGAACCCTTACATTTTACACAGGATTTCCTGAACTCGCTATTTCATTTAGCAACATGCTCAGAATGACACAGCTAGAAAGCGGTCAAGCTGAGACAGAAACTGTGATCTTCTGCCTGTGTGCCTGTTGCCTCATAGCTGATCTGCTAATGGCCTGAGTCCCAGCTATTTAGAAAGAGTCCAAGACGCCTCACAAATTACATTAGGGTTTCCCTGGCATGGAAATTGGGTTAGAATGGTAGGACTTCTAGAAATAGGGCAGGCTGAGCTGCTCCACAGGGGGCAACTCTCACCCACATACACAGACAAATCCTAGATAAAACGTGACATGGATGAATATTCTCATACATTCTTTAACCTGAAAGGAAGCAAAGGAAATGCCTGGGAGCCAGAAACAAAAGGAGAAACCAAAGTCAAGTTGAGAAGCCAGAGCAGATGGCCCCGAGACCCCAGGGGTTCTCAGCTGGGATACTTGCCCTCAGAGTTGGGGCTCACCTTATAATGCCACACAGGGACAGGAGATGTGACTTTGGGTCTATGTGAAGCCGGGAAGCTGAATTGAGCTCCCTACATAGCTTTGAGCTCCCTTTGAGCCTGAAGTCTGGAAGAACTACAACTTCTGTAAAGAGGAGGTGGGAAAACTTGCCTGCCAACAACACACTTTCCATCTGTGTGAGTCTTTGGGAAAAATCAAACACCTGGACTCACACCATTAGAAGGTGTGAGCTCTGAATTACACTGTACAATGGAGGTATCAGAGTCAGAGAGCTTAACATTGAAAAACCAGCTCTGGACCTTGAGTTTCCTTGAGTTCCTAAGTTTTCAAGGAAAACAAATGCCAAAACTGCTCTACTGGGATGTTTTCTTCAGTCCGGCTTCATGCAGAGACCATGTTTTAAAATGTTGGGAATTCGTTCATGTAACCAAAAATACAAACGCGAGGAAAGGAGCCACGGACAAAGAGTGCCAGCAGGTGCACAAATAGGTAAATGAACACTACAAAAGCTAGAAATAGCAACACCCTAAAGAGTAATTTATAATAGGCATGGTTAACATGATGAAATAAAAGACTGAATAGAAGCTACAGAGAAAATATGAACCTGGTCAGTAGCAACAAGTATATGTGAAAAATAGCAAAATACAAATTCTAGACATGAAAATAAAGGCATGGACACTTAGGATGACATGAGTTGAGTTAAACAGCAGGTTTAGTCTCAGCAGAGGAGAGATTTAGTGAAACTGAAGACGGTTCTGAGGAAATCACCCAGAATGCACCTAGAAGAACAAAAAGATGAAAAATGGAAAAGAACCGATTAAGCGAGATTGAGGATAGAATGGCAAGTCCAACATACCTCTGATAGGAATATTCCGGAAGAGAGACTAAAAAGAATGAGAGAGAGGCAATATTCAAAGGGAGAATGACTGAGAATTTTCCAGAATTGAAGAAAGACATGAGTCTTCAAATTGAAGAAGTACACCACGTCCTAAGCAAAATAAATAAAAATAATAAAAATTTTAACATGACTTCCATTTCTTTAGGGTTATTGGTCTTTTCATGTTTCCCGTTTCTCCTAATCCTTCTTTCTGGGTTCAACGATCTATTACTTGACTGTTCGATTTACAGGATGAAAGTTAAACAGAAAAGATAAGGGCATAAATTAATGAAATAAAAACAAATAAAGTAGAAGAAAATAATAAAGGTAAATGTGAAATTAGTGAAATAGAAAACAAACAATAGATGGTCAACATCAGAAAAATTGTTTCTGAGGATTAATAAAATGGACAAAACCCTGGCAAAACAGATTTGAAATTTTATATTAATAGCTATTTTCCCCTCCACTTTGAAGGCTATTCCATACTCAGCTAAATTATCATTCACAAGTATATTTTAAGTATATTTAAGACAAACAAGGACTGAAGACTGAGAGTAGTTACAACTCACAGATCTCCAATGAAATAACTACTAAAAGATACATGATGTGAACAAGGGAGTGGACACCTTGCGATAAATATGTAACAGAAAAATCACATCTAAGTATATCATAGTACAAAACATTAGTAAGAATAACCTTAAAAAAATGAGAAAAAAAGGTGCCTACCTGCCAAGAAATGGCTGTGAGATTAACAGCAAACTTATCATCAGCAAAAATAGATGCCACAAGAAATGGAATTATAGGGACACCTGGGTGGCTCAGTCAGTTAAGTGTCTGACTTCGGCTCAGGTCATGATCTCACGGTTCGTGTTTGAGCCCCAAGTTGGGCTCTATGCTGACAGCTCAGAGCCTGGAAACTGCTTCAGATTCTGTGTCTCCCTCTCTCTCTGCCTCTCCCCCACTCATACTCTGTCTCTCTCACAAAAATAAAATATTTTTTTAAAATTCTTTAATAAAAAAAAGGCAGAGATAAACAATATGAAGTATAAAAAAGGGGATGTAAGAAACAGAATTTTTCAAACTTCTAATACTATGAAATACTGGCTTTACTCTTATGTTCTTTTATCTGATACTGAGTGCATTAATTTTTCAGTTTTGCTTATTTTTTAATTTACACATTTCAACGTATACATTTCCTTTAGGTAACACTTTGGTGAAATGAACTATATCTACTATAATGTGAATATCCTAAATTTACCCTATCAACTGAAAAAAAGCCCAGTTACAGGAGAAAAAAACCATTTATATACATTTTTAAATACACAAAACTCTAGTATGTTGTTGTTGTTGTTGTTGTTGTTTTTGCAAGGGAACATCTATTCCTAAAATGTACCAGAATAAGGACTGGAAGGATACATATCAAATTCAAATAGAGTCTGCCCCTGGGGTAAGAATCAGGACCAGAAGGCAAAAGTCAGAAGGAGTAAAAAGGGTCCTCGGTTATATCTAAAGACATTTTTCCCTCAACACACACACACACACACACACACACACACACGCCAAATACTCTTTAAAAACACAAAATCAAAAGAAAAGAATGGTCTGGCATTCTGTCACCATCAGAAGCTTTTAAATCTCTAAAGGCACTCTGGCCAAAACAAATACCATGTCTATTTAGACAGAATGCCTGCCCCCACGTTTTAAGAACTGGTTTTCCAGCTGCTGTTGCTGTGAAACTAGGTAGCTGATAGTGAAATATGTGCTGTTAAAAAAAGGAAACCCTCAACTTTGCCTCCTTGGAAAAACAGGATCCCTTTCCCATGTGTCAGAGGCACAGACCAAACCTGTCTCACAAAACAGCTTCTGTGAAATTTCACTCTTAATTGTCCCAATCTGGTTAAATAAATACAGATGGATGGATGCATGGATGGATGATGGATGGATGGGAGGGAGGGAGGATGGATGGATGGACGGATGGTTGGATGGATGAGTGGATGAATGAATGAATGAATGGATGGATGAATTAATGAATGAATGAATGTACTCTTTAGGGAGTAATATACTAGCACAGGGAGGGAGACCATGGGAAGAGGAAGGACACCAGCAAATGCTAGACCTTCTTCAGAAACCTGATACCACATGAGTACAGACTAAGAGTGACACCCAGTGGCCAGACCACCTGCATAACACACAGGATGATTCCCAGGACCTCCACACCCTGACTGTTGCTTGTGACCAGGTGGTTTATGGACTTTGACTCTCATTGCTGTGATTTGGGGAGGTCTGTAATCTAGGGAGTGCTTTGGGGGGAGAGGGGGTGTGATAAGCCACTCCCCCACCCCGCTCCTTCTTCCCTCTCTCCCTGTCTCCTGGCTCACTTTCCCCTTCCCTACCCAATATGTAGTCTCTAGTGATGGGGTCCCACAGGTGACGAGGTAGAGAGGCCATCAGAAGACACTAGAAACAAGGAGAGTTTCTCATGCCACCACTTCAATACAGGGGGTTATGTTCTTCATGGTGAGAGTGGACCCAACGAAGTCAGCTAAAATGTGGTAATCAAATTAATTTAGAGGTACAAGTACCATTTGGGGCAAGGTACGAGGTACAGAAGTCCCATAATGTATGAAATCTGACACATTGCCCCCGACATCTTATTCAAACTGCTTCTCAAAGATTACCCATGGCAGTAACAGCACTAGTAAGAGTCAATGCGTATTGGTCATACACACACACACACTGTGCCACGCACCATTCCAAGTGCTTTACATGTACAGTATTAGCTCATGTTACCTCCTGACAACCCTATAGGCAAGTACTAACATTGTATGCATTTTACAGTTGAGATACCTGAGGCATAGAGACACCGATGGACATATCCAAGGTCCTGAAGCTGGGAAGCTAGCGGAGGCACACAATGTGCTCACATATCCATAAACGCCTCTCAGGCAGTCTGGCTCTGGAATTCTGATCACCGAGCTATGCTGCCTCCCGATGACCAGTGACCTCCCCATGGTCACAGACCTCTCAGTGACCAGTGACCTCTCAACGGTCAATCCCAAGGGCCTTTCAGCAGGCAGCCCTGCTTTACCGCTTTGCAGCCTGCAACAGTGTTCATGATCTCCCCACCTCCCTTCCTCCCTCCGCCTCATCTTGCCCCTTTGTTCCTTCGTCTCCTTTGCTACATTTCTTCTTCCTCTGCGCTGTAAATTGTTCTTCCCCACCAAATCTCAGTGCTCTTTATTCTTTCTCCCTCTTACCAGGACCTCAGCTGCAGAACTGTGTTGCTGAAAAAAGAATGCTAGCTTTAACATCAGGATTCTGGGGTCCCAGATGCAGAGCCTTGGGTTCAGCCCTTTCACTCCTAGGGTCCTCACTAGCCCCTGCGGTAAATGAGGGGGTGGCTTGAGCAGTGTTCTCATTGTGGCTGCATATTAGCCCCACCTGGGGAACTTCCATAACCATGGCTGCCCGGGGCCCACCTGCACCAATGAGATAGAATCTCTGGGGGCAGAACACAAGCATCCATATTTATAAAGCTCTTGGAATCTCTAAATTCCTGTTGACTGGTCCACAGCAGTGACCTCTGCTCTCCGTTCCTTCCACCCCTTCCTAAGTGCCAGCCTCAGCATTCTCACTGGTCTCCTGCCTCGAGCTTCTCCCCTGCCCATGCACACCTCGCTCAAAGCCATGGTTAGAGAAGTTCCAGGCACATCATTTGTCACCCTTTCTCAGAGACACTCGCTGGCTCCCCGTTCTCTGCCAGTTAAAGGACACAGGCCCCTGCACAGGCATTCTCCGTCTGCCACCTCATGGCCACGTCACGCCCCGCCAAGTCTTTGCCACACCAGTGCTCTCCTGATGACCTGCTTCTCAATGAGCAGGAGCCATTCCTCAAGCATCCCCCTCACTTTTCCTACCTGTGTTCACGTTTCTCCATTTCCATCAGTTGAAATATCTTGCATCATACAAAGCTGGCTCAAATACTGCCTATTTCATGAGAGTTCTCCGAACACCCTTTTCCTCCTTATAAACTCCCATTCACTCCATAATCCTTTAGGGGCTCAGTGAGTCTCTTCCTTGATTAGACTCACTTGGATTCCCACATTTCTGTGTAGGGAAAACGACCTTCTGTCTCTTCTCCCTATAAAGGTCAGGGCTTAGAAGGAGATTTTGCCCTTCTTCCACTCTCTTCGGTGGCTCTTTCACACAAGGGAAGGGATTCCAGTCTGAGTGTTCAGGGCCTTCAATAATCCTTGAGCCACGTTTTCCCTGTGTCTCAATGTGGCAGCCAACTCTGTTCCTTCTGGTACTTTCTGGGCCCAGGCTTCCTACTGTTTCTTATCCTCATGCAGGAAGGCCAACCCAGGGAGACTGGTCAATATTCCTGCTGCTCATTGGTCACACGATCTGCTTCTCAGAACCAGCCCTCTAGACTCCAGACAGAAACGAGTATAAGATGCACTCTACCATCATGGCCAACACTGTTGCCACACAATTAGCTTTCAGCAGGTAAACCTCCATGGGAGGATCTCTCTTTTCCCTGAGCTGTAATCTATAGGTCCCTGTGCGAGCCCTTCCCTAATGGGGCCCCTTGATGGGATGGGTAAGTGGCAGAATACAAGAGCCAACACCACACATGCAGGGATGACAGCAGGCCCTTCACCTTGGGGCCGTGCTTCTCTCCTTACAGGAAGGCCTTCATGACTATCTGCTGAATGGAACTGACCTGACTCATTCCTTGATCACTCATCCTCCCCTTCCCATCAGCCCTGGGGACAGCCTTGGTGGTCAGAATGCGCTCTTCCGGCTCTGTCTTGCCAGGCAACCCTGGAGCTCATCTCAATCCCGTTCAGGATGGGGTGGGGCCACTGGAAAGGCGCCCGCTCCAGGATCCCAGAGGGCCTCTCTGCCATACTCACACTGGGGAGTAAGACTCAGGATCTATGTTCCTGGTGGGGACAAAGCCCACTTCTCCTGAGCGTGTCGACTTTCCAATGAACCACTGAAGCCCAGGTATGACAAAGCCGATGATCTCGATGCTTTCTCCCTGGTGAAAATTCAGCTCATCCTTTTCTTCCCTCTCATATTCTTTCCAGGCCTTACATTTTCCTCTGCCTGTGGGGAGATAACATCCATGTCAACTACATAAGGCAGAAACTGCTTCCAGCATACTATGAAATGAAGGGTCCCCAGAATTTAGAATTTCAAGGACCAGTAAAATCGTCTCCCCACCACACCCCCCTCCCCACCAAAAAAAAAAAAAAAAGAAAGAAAGAAATTGGCAGGAATGACACAGGGTAACTGGCTTTTAACTTTGCCAAACTAAGACATTCAAAGAAAGGAACTACCATCCACTGTCACCTTCACTTTACAAAAGAAATGATGTATTAACAAATGCAGGAGAGATCATCTCAGAATACTGGATATACGCTAAAACTGAATAAAGTTCACTCATGGCAAGCTGAAAAGCTTCCTATATCGTCCTACTATGTCTGATTTGCCATTATCACATAAATACTTTGTCATGCTTAGCACAAATTGACAGACCAGTGTGAAAAACATTGTGGGATCTCTCCATTTCCTTCCAACTCCTTTGGCCACTATGAGCCTCGGTTTCCCCAACTGTACAATGAGAATAATAAGAATGCTTGTCTCATAAATATTAGGAAAAGCCAAAGCGATTACATGCCCAATGCCTGGTACCTAATCAACCCTCCATAAATGTTAGCCTCGTGTCACCGGTGAACAGAAAACCGCTCAGGACCCAGAGGGATTTGGAAGACTTCCCTTCTGACGATGGTCATTACTCAGCTTGATGAGTTTCCCAGCTAAGATCTAGTAATGACATATTTATAAGCTCCGTACCGTCCAGTTTACAAAGTACTAATTAAGCCCATTTTCTCAGATCCTCCCCAGAGTCCCAAGGGGATCAGAATCCCCTTTTTATAGGTTAAAAGGTGGAAGCACAGAGAAGGTATGTGATTTGTCCAAGGAACTCAGTCTCTCAACTTCTGGTTAACACTTCTTTCCGCTAATCCTGCTTTGCTTGGAACGATGGTTTTTATGTGTCTTAGTTTCGGTATTTGTGTTAGCTGTTCTGCTGAAACTACTGGCTTTTTTTTTTTTTTTTTTTTTTTTTTTTTGTCCCCTGACATTTTTGATCAAGTTATTATCGGCTGTGTGTTCAAGGTCAGAAATTCCCACCACTTCGTGGGTTGATGGGATCTGTAGTGCGTTAAACACCTGCAGCGCGAAAAAGCCATACTAAGAGATTTTCAGATGTCCTTTGGTGGATTTCTCATGATATTCGAAGTCAGTTTTATGGTAACATTATACTCATTAGGAACATGTGGCACAGTAATCTTGTGAACCAACGGAGATCACGCTGGTCTTAAGGTGTGGAGTGAGAATCTGAACCCAGAGCAGACGTCACAGCCCTGTATTCATAACTCCAGGGAATGCTTTTACTGCCTCAGATAGCTGAAAATCTTATTTATGGTCAACTGATTGATTAGATCTAATGTCTGGGTTCCATAATTCCCTGCATTTCTTTTTATAAAGTGCTATTTGGGAAAAAAAATAATAAAGTGTCATTGGAGCTCAGAGCTTATAAAATTGCACTTGGGCTAAGTTGGTTGGGAGTGGGGAGGGGCTCTAAGGGTGAAGATGAACGGAATTATATTTCAGACACTTAGAAAACATTACAGTTCATTTCCAGTAGATACACATATACTTATAGCTACATGTGTGTATGTGTATTTATGTGTACTCACATCCTTACACATGCGTACAGAGATTACCTAGAATATACGCATATATACATAATACATAATATTGCATATATATGTAAATATATATAGACTTCATTTCTCTATTCAACAAATATTCACTGAGTATATCCATTGTGTGCCAGGCATTCTGACTCTTCCTACATTCAAGACCCATTTCACCTAACTTTAAGGGAAATTGGAAAAAGGTTTTGACCAGAGATTGAGAACAGGCAGCCTGCGGCCCACATGTGGCCCACACCAGGCTGCTTATTCACCCATATGTCTTTAAATCCCTATGGTCCCTACCACTCCCCTACCTCTCCCATTCAGGCCCTCTCTGCCCCTGGGAGCATTTGTATCAATAGCCCTGGGTTGAGACTTCTCATTTCACAGGCAAGGAAACCCAGGTTATAGAGAGCAACCACTTTCTCCAAGTCCAGGGAGCAGCAGAGGCTAAACAGGAATTCCCATCAATGGACTCCAAACTTGCAGATAAAGTTAGGAGGCAGGGCGATATGATCTCCCCGACAATACGACAATACCGTCTTCAACTCAGCCATACCGATCTGATAGGAGCCTGTCCAATCCCTCTTCCTGGAAAAGCCACAGCTTCCTGGGTAGTTCTTTAGGAACCATCTGCCAATGGAAACGCGGGGTTTGCAAACACAGATTTCAAAAAACTGACAACAGCGAGCAGAATAGTCCGTTAAAATAACAATGAGGGTGATAATGGGTAAGTATCATGGTTATTATTCCTATTATAATGATGACCGACATTTATTGGGCATTTAGGCACTGTGAAAAGGAGAGGAATTCAGCAGGCCTGGGATGATTTTTTTGGCTCTGCGATTAGTTGGCCAGTGAAATAACTAACAAGGGATCCCTTTCCATTATCACTGTCAAATTCTCTGCCAGAGCCAACCACACGGTCCACAGCCTGGGATCGTGCATATTGTCACTCGGTATGTGACAATCTCCCGGTAGGGATTTTCAAACTTTAGTATGGAACACATCCTCTTACGTTCAAAGGGAGCTTATATAAAATGCAAATTCCTGAATCTAATCCTAATAGAGTCTGAAGATGGCCAGGGGGGCACTGAATTTATAGTAAATCCCCAGATGATTCTGATACAAATGGTCCCCAGTCCCCACATTGAGAAACATTGCATTTGGAGATCAGGCAGTAGGTTTCCTCTTAGGTACAATGTCCATCTGAAATTTTGAGTTGTCTCCAGTTTCATCAAGTTGTGCAAATTTTGACCGTTAAAAAAAATGACAAAAGACAAAAAACCATCCAGGTTTTCTTCCCTCCCTGGCACCATGGATGCCCATATGTGCAAGCATGTCTCCTCTGTTCCGTGCAGACCTCAGTTCTACTCTGGGACCCACTCCCAAGATGCAGGTGGCTACTCACTGGTGGAAAGGGAGTGGCAGAGGTTCCAGGGCTGACACGGGCACCAGGCCCCTCTGACCAGTCACCAGGGACACGCCCTCCCACTCGGATCCGCCTTCAACTATTTTCACGGAGATTAACTCCTTCTTCCAAAGTGTCAGATACTCCCCTTCCTTCTCAGGCGGCTGAGCCACAGAGCACACGGCTCTGCAGAAGAAGTGGCCTGTAGATAATGAGAAAAGCCCCTCCAAGGAGTAGAAGGAAGTGAAAAGGGATTATCACACAACGTAACATTTCTAACAGAAGCCGAAATACTTTTCTTCCTGGGAGTCAAGGACACAGCCAAGGGAGAGGCATCCCAGAGAGACTTTGGGATCCCAGAAGAACTGTACCAGGGGGGGAAAAAAGCCACTGAGAGGGAAGGCACTTAAATTAGACACCACAAGCTCTGAGTAATTTGTGAGAATAAGGTTTAATTGGGACTTTGCCTTGAAAAAAAAAAAAATGAAACAAAAATTAATGAAAATACATTTAACGGAATTTCAGTTACAATTGCAAGCTTCTGCTTAACCTGAGGACCAGAAAAGAATAAGTTGATTTGGGCGAATATAATTTCTGCAACTAGATTTTACAGTAGCACAGTATGACATTCTTTCCTTCCATTGTGATTTGTGCAATGCAATCATAAACAGCATCATTTTGCAAAAGATTCTATGCAAATCTGGCTTCTTCACTGTGTCTGTGACATCATCAGTTGTTAACTGATTGGTTGTAGCCCTGCTCAGATTCCTCCTTGTAAACAGATTAGCCGGTGCTCCAAGAAGTTCCCTGACACCATTTTCCTTAATTTCATAAAGTCTTGCGGGGTTTGTAAGATCTGCAATTTTATTTCACAATCCAATCATATATATTTTAAAAAGGGATTCTTACTCTCGGATGCACATTAGTATTGTCTGGGCAACTTTCAAAAAATACCAAAGCCTGGCTCCTACCTCTGGAGATTTAATTGGCCCTGGTGGAGCCCTGGCATGGGCGTCTTCTAAAAATTCCCCAAGTGGTTCTAACACCAGAAAATCAGTGAGACTGACAAATATAGCTGTTCATGGGATGTCAGTGTCAAACCAAGAGATATGTTTGGAGTAATATAACAGGTGGGTTCTTTATGAATATTCTCACCTTTGAATGATTTTTGCCTCTCCGTGTATCCTAATTACTTCAGGGACGCTGATAATAAATATCCACATAAAAGCCCATTCCACCCCACTCCAAGCTCACCTTCCTGTATCAGAAGTCCCAGGTATATTGTTTCCAGGTGTTTCTCATCCACGGAAACTTGGATCTCTGTATCTTCCACCAATCTGCAGTTGAGCCAGTACTTATGGTCAAAGAGGAGATGTTCCAGACATGCAGATACATAGCCTAAGAAATCAAGCCAACAAGATTCCTGGACAACGTGATTTCTGCCATTAGCTGAGCCCAGGAAAGGTTGAGAAAGCTCCTTTTGGAAGTTCCTTCTTGGACTTCCATCCTCAACCTGACCCCATTTAACTGGCATTAGAAGAGCATAGAGAGGTAGCTAGAAAATTTCTAGAGTGAACTGATTCTTCTCAGCATCTGTTGGGAAATACAAGTCATTTTTAAAGGACATTTACCATTTCCAACACGTTTTGAATGCGCAATGAGCTGACCAAACCTAATTACCTTTTTCTAATACATCCATGGAGCAATCTCCAAGATCATAATTTGGACCCTGGGAGGTCCTGGTCACCCCCCACCCCTTCAAGTTTTCCTGACTTGAGTTTCAAATTTCTATGTCCCAGATGATGCAGTGGCTGATGGGCTGCCCATGACCCACAAATGAGTCAGGATTTTCTTTAACATCCCCTCTCTGACCCTCTCCATCAGTCATGCTCAGTATGGTCTCCCTTGTTAAAACCAGACTGGAAACTCTGCAAATTGCAACTATGGGTAATAATTCACACACGCCTATAAATGTGAATGACTTATGTTAAAATTTTGCTTCTGTTTGAGACTGCCTCTTTCTTAAGATGCAAAAACCTGTTTTTTTCCATTCTGACTCTCCATTATACCTGCTTAGGTCTCGTGTGTTTTCTATAATTGTGCATCTTGTACTTTAATTGCACATAAAGCACCTGGGGATCATATTAAAATACAGATGCTGGGCCAGTTGGTCTGGGATGGGTGCTGGGATTCCACTTTTCTAACAAGCTCTACATGAGGCCAATGTTGCTGGTCCATGGAGTACACCTTAAACTGGAGGTGGGTCTCTAAATGGTCACAGGAGATGCACAGTATGGAGAACAGAAAGTCGCCATGACTACAAGAGAAGCTATACCTTCTAGCCAAGAGCCATCTTGACCCCTCCCTCCCTCCACAAGGTCATTTCCTAGAAAACCCTGCAATCTGAGTCCCCTTTAGCAGATAACTTCCCATCCCTTTCTTTGACCCTTTTCCAAAAACATGGGCTACAGTATCCAGAGCTTTACTATTCTGAGCAGCTACTCTGATCTTACTGAAGACTGGTTTCCTTTTTTTTCGAAACCATCAATCTGTATCTCTCCCAGTCCTTTGAATTTAGTAGATCACTAAGAACTTCCTGCCAGTTGATTGATTATCTGAGAAAGTAGTCTCTTCCTGAAATCGAAGAAATGTGGCACATAGCATTTGAGGGTAGTAGTCAATATTTGCTTTAGATTTAGTTCCAGGTAGTTTGTGACATTTCAAAAGTTAACCACCCACGTTAGGGCTCTACCTCTTTCAGTTATCAGAGCTGGGCCAATTCCCCAATGTCAAGCCCTACATATTGGCTGAACTTTGATGTAGTTACGTCCTCCAGCTGCTTGCTCCACATCATACCTAAGTTCAAGTAGGTGGAAAACTTCCAGATTTCCTCCATGGTCTTGAAGGTGATGAGGAACTGAGCCTTCTGGGACTGGATACCCACCAACCTGGCTGAGAGGTCCTGGGTAAAGAGAACAGTGAGAAGACCTGGGGTGACAGCGTCTTGTTAATGATCTCATAGACACGCAAAATGCTTCGTATGAATTTCTTGAGTGTGGCATTGATTTGTTTTTATATCACCAAAAAAAAAAAAAAAAAGGAAACAACCTAAATGTCCATCAATAGGAGACTGGTGAATTATGATTCATCCACGCAATGGAATATTATGATATTACTCAGCCATAAAAAAGAATGAGGAAATTCTTGGTGCTCTGACACAGCTCCAAATATACGCTGCTAGATGGAACAACAGCCACAACAGAAAGAAAGCAAAGTGCAAAGAATACCTTTTGTGTTAAAAAAAAAAAAAGGTGTATAAGGGAAGGGGAAGGATAGATAATAGAAGGCACCTTGAAAGAAACTTTGATTGTGAATCTATGTCTAATGAGTATTTTCATAAAGCTGACAGAAAAACCAAATTACACAGAAACAAAAATCATCCACAATCCCCCCTCCTAGAGATCATCGATGTTAACACCCTTGCGTATTAACTCTGAATCCTTTTTCCTCTCCATGAGTTTGGAAGTAACTTTTTTTTTTTTTTAATTTTTTTTTTTAACGTTTATTTATTTTTGAGACAGAGAGAGACAGAGCACGAACGGGGGAGGGTCAGAGAGAGAGGGAGACACAGAATCTGAAACAGGCCCCAGGCTCTGAGCAGTCAGCACAGAGCCCGACGCGGGGCTCGAACTCACATACTGCGAGATCGTGACCTGAGCCGAAGTCGGACGCTTAACCGACTGAGCCACCCAGGCGCCCCTGGAAGTAACTATTTTTATATAAGTAGAACTACATTATGTAAGTTGTTTTGTAATCTTTTGTAACTAAATAATATTTTGTGAACCAGCTCCCTTGTCATTAAATAATCTGCATTCTTCTTAATGGTTACATATGTCATTGCTACATTAATATAATTAATTCTTAACATTGCCTTATGGTTAGACATTTGAGTTGTTTTCATTTTCTTACCATCCTAAACAGTACCGTGATAAACATCCTAGAGTTAAATCTTTGTACACATCTTTGATAGTCTTGACGCAAGTTATTCTGAGATGTGCATTTGGGAATGCAGACATTCATGTTTTCAATCTTAAAATGCGGGAGCCAAACTGCCCTCCAGAAAGGCTGTGCTAGGCCAGTTTGCATGCTCCCCTACCCCAGTTTTTTTCAATAACTGAGAAAACAGGCCTGAACCACTATGCAGACTTGGTTTTCCCTTAAAATCTTTTTTCTGTTTCTTGTCCAAGCTTCTACAGTTGACTATAAGGACTGATGGCCAGAACATCCTTTCTCCCCCAAGCCAGGTCCTGCCATCAAAGATCAACCCCCGGAATACTGTTCTGGGAGAACCCTGTGGAAAGAAGAGGATAGAAAGAGAGGATATCTACCCTGTGGATAGAAGAGAAGAGGACAGGAGAGAGAAAGAGCCCTCAGGTCAACAAAGTCAAAACGCTGGGGTTCTCCCATACCAGGCCCCAGGAGTCCCCAGATCCTTGGATGTCGATCCTGTTGCTCAGAGAACGGGCTCTAGATAAAAATTGATTTCTGGGAGATTCATCAATTGTCAGGCACCTCACAAAGATCTTTATGAACATTGCCTCATTTACTCCCAATAACCCTGTGAAAAGAGTACGATTACACTACTGAATACATTCTAAGATGCACTTTTCCCACATTTGACAATTTCTGAAACAAGAGAGAAGGAAGCACGGCATCATACTTAATTGGCAGTATTTCTTTTCTTTCCTTTGAGGTATATAAGATGTTGGTGCATTTTATAATCAAATGGCACCTCAGATTTAATAGAAAATGGTCCTCTCCACGTCAAGAAGGGCCAGGCACTTCTTGATTGCCAGGTTAAGCAATCTGCCCATGGTCACCTGTGTGTGTGCCATGGCACCTTGGCTGGAGCTGAGATCCAGCTGACTCCAGGTCTCAGTTCTGGCACACAAGTTTGCCTGGCTCAATCCTCAACCCAGCAGACCACCTGGCTCAATCAAACCCAGCTCTTGCCCACGCCGAGAGTGACTCAAATTTTAAAAAAAACTATGGTGCCAGTTAGCAGCTCGTGCCTCCAAGTTCCTGAATTCTGGAAATTAAAAAAAAAAAAAAACACTACTATTTATAATTTGTCTACTATTTATGGAGTATATACCACCACCCAAGCAAAGCCAAGCTCTCTACAGATACTGACTCACTGACTCCTCCCAACAAACCAAACACTTTTTTTCTTTTTTTTTTTTTATACGTGACAGATTAATAGAACACATTTCCCTTTATAATTTGTATCAAATTAATTCAGGGACTGTAAAAATAACAAGAACATATTAGTTTATTACATAAGGTAATATTCTCTCTATCCCACCTCTAGTTGCAACAATTTTTAACCATTTCTGACTTTGGCTCTCCTAGTAAGTCCCTCCTAAGCTGTAAATAATTTGGCCATACCCTTCTTCCTTGGTGTAACAACTGAAGATACTAGCTACCCACTATGAAAGAGGACGAATTGGTTTTTTACTTCAATGCCTTTTTCCCTCCCATTCTAAAATGTATAGTTACTAATTTTTGATTGGCAATTTTGGTAATTTAAAAAAATACATACTTATTGGTTACCAGTGTTGAGGAAAGGGGACAGAGGAGAGTTATTGTTTAGTAGGTACAGAGCTTCCATTTGGGATGATGGAAAAGTTCTGGAATGAACAGTGATGATGGTTGCATAACAATGTGAGTGCACTTAATGTCACCAAATTACACACTGAAAATAATTAAAGTTGAGAGTTTATGTTATGCATATTTTATCACAATAAAAAACAATAAAATTCCAATCAAAAAAATTAATTTCATTTTTTTTTAAAGTATACTTGATAGATATCATAACGATTCCCATCCTACACAGGTAAGTAACTTGTGGAAGGTCAAACAAATAACAGTGGCAGATTTGAAACCGTTTTCTCTGACTCTGCAACTCCTCGCCAGCTTCGGAGTGCTGCCTATTCTTGTTGGGCAGAAAATATGTACATTTTCATTCATTGTTTCCTTCAGTCAGCCCTGTTCTTGAGGGCCTACTTTGTTCCCGGCACTGTCCCAGGTGCTGGTGAACCTTGCAGCGGCCGGACGAACACAAGGCAGGCTCAGAATCGCACCCCTCCATCCAAGCTCACCTTAAACAGTGCACGCACCTCCTGGTCCTCATTCTCCAGCGCCCAGAGCCGCCTCCTGGCTGCTTCCTGCAGGGGGCCGTTTACACACCTCCTGGAGCGGCTCTTCACACTGAAGGAGAGGGTCAGATCTTAAAGAGAAGAGAGAGAGAAATGCAATCAGGTCAGGCTGGAAATGCAATAAAAGGGAAGAAAGAATTAGATGAGGCCCAATGCTTCCCACACCTAAACCTTAAATTGGTATCCTCATTAATTAGAGATTACAAGTACTCCTAACTACCTAACAATCTTCTGAGCACCTTTTGAAAAATGTCCCCCAAGGCAGAAAAGAAAAAGAAAAGGCTGAAGCCCCAGCATGTTCTGGAATCCGAGGAGTTGCTGTTGGTTATTCCTGCTTTGAACAAGGTATATTTCTACGCTGCCTGGCACTGAATGCCGATACAAACAGGTAGACATATATTGCCTCCTGTGAATGATTTGTGAAAGTTTTGAACAAATACCAACTTATCCATTCATAGGGAAATGTATTAATATGTCAAATGTATGATATGTCATAGATATTATGTACTTTATATGCTATGCATACACCATACGTTTTTCTCTAAACCATTTCTTTCTAATAATGTTTCTATTAATGTTTGTCAGGGTAACTGGTAATGTATTAAAGTCTACCTTTAATTTCTTCAAAATGCACATTTATTCAACCACTATTGTGAGCAGAGGCTGCTTCAGGCACTGGGGTATCACAGGAACAAAATAGACACGGTCCCTGTTCTCACAGAGCTTGTATTCTAGGCAAGTAACCCATTCGGTGAACACAATAATTTCGGAGGGAGAAAAGTGCTACAAACTAAATGCAATCAGGCGAACAGACAGAGGGACCAAGCACTTGGAGGCTGAGGTATGCCTTTGAATAGTGTTGTGAGGAAAGGTCATGCTGAGGAGGTGCATCTTATAACCGAACTTTGCCACATGCCTTCTTTAGACAATAAGTAGCCATCTTGTTAATAATTAGCAAACGCAAGGAGCCAAAAAGGCATTGGACGGCATAACCATGGAGGTCTCTCTTCTAATCCTAACTTGCAGGGACTTTGCAAATCCCTGAGCACTTTAAAGACGGCCCCTTTCATGCTGACCTGGGTAACACAAGGCAGCCTGGAATCCTACCTGTAAGAGGCCCATTTTTAAACTAGAAGTCCTGAAAATGTTGTGGCTGCCGATTGGCTCCAACAGGACACGCCCAACTGACCTGACATTGGTATGAACTGCGGGTGGATGTGTGTTCCACTCCGTTCCTCCCTGGCCTGCGATCTAATCTCATCCAAGCCGTCCATCTTCAGCAGCCGAGCGGATCCAGTCTTCTGGGAGCCTCACTGATCAGCGCGCTGACCTCTCGGAGGAAGCAGGAGGCGAAGCCCAGGGAGGCGGAGTCACACAGACCTGGGCTCAAGGCTGGGCTCCGCGCTGGCTAACTGCCATGCCCAACAGTTAATTACCTCTCTACACTTGACTTTTCTCACTAGCAAAATGACTTGTCAAATAACCTATCTCACACAGCTTTTAAGAGGCTTACAAATGAGATTATGCATATAAAGCTTTTTGTTCAGGGCCTCCAACATAGCAAATACTCACTTAACACCTTAAACGCTGGCTCTTGACCCTCACAAACTTCCCACCCCCACCCCAGTGCTACAGCAATTCCTGATCTCTCTGCTCTCATCTTGTCACACCTGTAATCAACCTTGACTCTGACTGATTCTGGGATGCCTTTTTGCCAAGCCCATCGCTCCTGTCCTTCCAAAGCCTGACCCAAACTCCCTTCCAGAATCTCTTGCAATAGCCCCGAACGAATGACAGTCCTTTCAGTGGGGATCTCCTTGCCCTGCATATGGATCCGTGGATGTGTCACTCAAAAGACCGGATTTAAATAAGCAAACTGCTTTTGAGATCCCAACAGGTGAGAGCCATCCGTGAGAGCCTCCTGTCTGGGATCCTACAGTGCCCTCAGCATGACCAGACTGGGGAATAGATCAAGTTCACTCCAGCGTTAGTGTGAAGTGCATTTTGTCGTTTTTTAAAAATCTTTCTGAAAACTGGTCGTTTAATCATGCTAATGTATCTGATTGATTTTGTCTCCGCCTCTTCTGCATAAAGGAGAGATTGGCAGCTGGAGTAAAGTGTCCCCTTCTCACTCCGTGACTTTCCTGGAAACAGCGTCATGGAGGAAAACACTGAAAGATGGAAGAGACCAGCCCCGGTTGGATAAATTTCACCTACACGTACCCTCTGTTCATTGGCCTTCATGCATCGAGAAGGCAAAATGCTGACTCCACTGCCTTCAGGAAACAACAGATGGCAAGTTACCTTTTTTTCCAGGATGGCCCAAGCTGACAGACAAATAAGCAGACTGACACAAGAACAAGAAAGGGCAAGGTTTTTCTCATCGTCAGCCCAGCAGCTGGACAGAATTGAAAAAATAATAATAATAAAAATAAAGAACCCGTAATGACAAGTAAGCAATATCCATTTACCTAGTTCATGTCGCTTGTAACATTCATAATGCAAATCTTTTTCGCAAATCTAACACTTGTATGCCAGACAGGAGCACATGCTTGGAGTGGCAATGAAGCACGGTGGTTATGAACAAGGACCCAGGTTTGATTGCTTTTCTCGTCACCTACTAGCTTTGCAGTGGTGGGGAAGTTGCCTTTCTCTCTGGGACTCTGCCACCTTTGCAATGGGGAGTTTGGCGGCACCTCCTAGAGGTGAGCACGTGAGAATGAGACGCGATCACTTAGCACATGCTTGACACACGATTTGCCCTCAAAAAAGGTCCCTGATGATGATATACTTTCTTTAGTATAGCAAACATATATGGAGCTCCTAATACGTGCTGGATCATGAAGAGCTTTGAGTGTCAGTCTGAGAAGCTTTAACTTAATCCTGCAGGCAATGGAGAGAGCACCGGAAGATTTGTGAGCAAGTGAATGTCATAGTCAAGCCCATGCCCACAACGATGCATTTTGTGGTGGTGCCTAGAAAGGATAAGAGGAAGGGAGCTTGCAGATGGGAGACATAAGGAGGTCACTGTGGTATTCGACATGGATAATATTTGTTTCAACAAATAGGGCTTCTCTTTAGGGTTTAAATACCTGGAGTCATATTCTGTGACAGGAAACATTTTTCCTTGTCTTCAGATGAGGTTATAACCTCACTCGATATGGTTGGATCCTTGGAAGGAGTTTCTTTACCTGGAGGAGAGCAAGTGAAAGATCATTTGTGTGGGTGTAAGCAAGATAGAAGCATGGACTCTAAGTCCTTGTCAAGTGACAATTTTTTTCTCCAGGGCTGGTGGCATGGAAGAATTCTCACTGCTTGCACCATTACCTTGTAATTATTTAGTACTCAACTGTTATCAAAGACCTGTCACACATGCTCCCTCAATCCTGCAGTCGCCTGGGTGCCCCTGTTTTATTTAAAATAAACAAGGGCGCCTGGGTGGCTCAGTCGGTTGAGCTTCCAACTTCGGCTCAGGTCATGACCTCATGGTCTGTGAGTTCGAGCCCCGTGTCGGGCTCTGTGCTGACAGCTCGGAGCCTGGAGCCTGCTTCAGATTCTGTGTCTCCCTCTCTCTCTCTGACCCTCCCCTGCTCATGCTCTGTCTCTCTCTGCCTCAAAAATAAATAAACATTTAAAAAAACTTTTTTTAAATAAACAAACAGAACAGATTCGTGCTCACACGTCAGACTGGGTCCCCTGGCTGAGTACCCTGAAGATGCTCATTCTGTGTTGAGCCTTCAAGGTCATTATAGATCTGAGGTCCATGGGTGGATCACAGAAGTGTTAGAGCAGAGCAAGACAGAGTGGTGTCATTAGGGAGATGACTGAAGCATGCATGGTTGTCATGGACCTGAAATGTACGATGGTCCCCAGACTGTCTGCCCACTAGAGTCTTGTATGAGATCTCCAAAATGTTCCTATCTTCGCAGCTGTAGAATTGGAGTGAAAGGAGAAGAAAGAGGGTCATGGCATAGGCTAGGGTTAGGAAGGAGGCTATTTTGATGGCAGAGAGTTGAAAAGAGAAGCGAATACAGCCATAAAGCATGGGGCAATGGTTATAAAAGAATAGAAGGACATTTCACAAGTATCACTGGGAAATGTGGGCCTCCTTCGTGGTATCCCGAAAATACAAGAGAACTCATTGACACATTACTTGTGTGGTTACTCTGTTCCTTTGACCACGAAACTGCTCAAGGACTATCCCATGGGATCAGCATATTATGAGCACTACCTTCTCCTGGAAAGAGGGGTTAGGAATCTTGGCTCAACCACTCTGTGGGAGGCACAAGGTTAATTCTCCCAGTTTCTTCAACTGTAAAACTGTGCTAGGTCAGACTCAAGGAGACCTACCAGCTTCCCATTCTGGACCTGTTCTTCTACTGATGCAGCCCAAGAGTGATAAGGGACCAGCAATCACACTCCATCCACTCACTGCTGATTGGTGCTGAGCCCAGATTCTCACACTGCTGCCAGGGGTCTTGGCCTCCTCTCCATGCCTATGCAGCAAGATTTTGAGGCCCAGGTGGAGGACCTTCCATTTCTTCATAGCAGGAGCAGTTAGCACATTTGGGGGTGATGTATAGGGAGAATGAAATGGATTTGGGTTTGAATAGGCAGAAGGAGGGGCCCGTCAGCTCACAGTCTTTCATCCAGTCCATCTCGTTAGGCATTCAGTGCTGAAAGCAACTTAGCTGGAAGGCTGGCAGTCATGAGCTATCGAGCTATCGTTGAACAGGATTATTTTGTGGTTCTGCTCCCAGGAACCAAAGGTAACGGTAGCAAAAAGCCACAGGCTTGGGAATCGTGAGATAAGAGGTTGAGCACAAATCAGATTCTCCCACACCCTAGCTAATGACCTTGGGCAAGACATTTCACCCATCCATTTTCTGAGGCTTCACTTTGCCACTCATAAATGTCAGACTGATCTAAGTTAGTGTTTCTCAACTCTGACTGCCCACTTGAATCACTCAGATGGGTTTTTAAAAATAGCAGTGCCTAGGCCACATCTCCAGAAATGCTGACTTACTTGCTTCCTAGTGCAGCCCAGTCATAGACATTCTTTTAAATTCTCCAAGTGATTCTAATTGGGCCCAGTGTTGGGAACCATACACCTAGACTGGTGCTTCTCAAACTTGAATGTGTGTATGAATTGCCTGGGGATATTGATAAAATTTAGATTCTGTCTCAACTAGGTTGAAAGCCTACGGTTCTGCCTGTCTAATGTGCTCCCTAGTGGAGCTCCTGCTGGTCCCAGGAAAACACTTGGAGTGGCGGTCTGCTTCCCTACTCTGAGACGCTGAAAACTGATTGACTAGAGGCCAGAGGCTATAACAAACCCACAAGCATCTTTTTTTCTTTTTTTGTTCTTTTTTTGGTCGTCTCTTTTCTTTTCCTCCTCCCAACCCCCAGAACAGTGAATTTTTTAAAGTTTAAATTTGAATTCCTTGACATCATTTAGAAACTGGGATACTCTCAGAGAGGGAAGGAGGCAAACCATAAGAGACTCTTAAATACTGAGAACAAACTGAGGGTGGATGGGGGGGTGGGGTGGGGAGAGGGGAAAGTGGGTGATGGGCATTGAGGAGGGCACCTGTTGGGATGAGCACTGGGTGTTGTATGGAAACCAATTGGACAACAAATTGTGTAAAAAAATAAATAAAAATAAAATAAAGTAAAACATATATTGATCGTTGAAAAAAAAAAAAAAAGAAACTGGGATATTCTACATAGCCTAGATGCTTGGCTTCGCTTTGAAAACTGGAAGATCTGTAGCTCAGGGCCCTCATGTGACAGCAGTCAGCTGGAGCCCAGTGGTTGTTGCCCCTCTATGGGAATTTGTTCTTCACTGACCACCAGCATCCCCACATTGTCAAATTTACTCATTTACACCTGGTTCCAGCAAGCTTTGTCCTGATTGTAAGACTGCATGAAAAGAAACAACAGCCTAAGGATGATGAATGCCTGTGAGGTAAGTCCATCTCGAAGGAGTAAGTTCATGGCCACCATTTTGCATTCCTATCAGCAGTGTGAGAGAGTTCCAGTTCCTCCATACCCTCACCAACACTTGATATTATCTTCTTTTTAAATTTAGCCTTTCCATAGGTGTGCAGTTTTATCTCATTGTTTCAATTTACATTTCCTCAATAACCAATGGTGTTGAACATTTTTATGTTCTTATTTGCCATCCATATATTTTCTTTTTCTTTTTTCCCCCATTCATGATTTTATTTTTTTTATTTATTTTTTTTTTGCTTTAAACAATTTTTTTAATCTTATTTTTTAAAATTTACATCCAAGTTAGTTAGCATATAGTGCAACAATAATTTCAGGAGTAGATTCCTTAGTGCCCCTTACCCATTTAGCCCATCCCCCTTCCCACAACCCTTCCAGTAACCCTCAGTTTGTTCTCCATATTTATGAGTCTCTTCTGTTTTGTACCCCTCCTTGTTTTTATATTATTTTTGTTTCCCTTTCCTTATGTTCATCTGTTTTGTCTCTTAAAGTCCTCATATGAGTGAAGTCATATGATTTT
Source organism: Panthera tigris (assembly GCF_018350195.1). Lineage (NCBI taxonomy): Eukaryota > Metazoa > Chordata > Mammalia > Carnivora > Felidae > Panthera > Panthera tigris. The sequence continues at coordinate 196,486,449 of NC_056660.1, read as the reverse complement.
TGTCTTTCTCCGACTAATTTCACTTAGCGTAATGCCCTCCAGTTCTATCCATGTAGTTGCAGATGGCAAGATTTCATTCTCTTTTTTTTTTCAATATATGAAGTTTATTGTCAAATTGGTTTCCATACAGCACCCAGTGCTCATCCCAAAAGGTGCCCTCCTCAGTACCCATCACCCACCGTCCCCTCCTTCCCACCCAAGATTTCATTCTTTTTGATTGCCGAGTAATACTCCATTGTATGTATATATACACCATATCTTCTTTATCCATTCATCCATCGATGGACATTTGGGCTCTTTCCATATTTTGGCTATTGTTGAGAGGGCTGCTATAAACATGGGGGTGCATGTGTCCCTTTGAAACAGCACACCTGTATCCCTTGGATAAATGCCTAGTAGTGCAATTGTTGGGTCGTAGGGTAGTTCTCTTTTTAGTTTTTTGAGGAACCTCCCTACTGTTTTCCAGAGTAGCTGCACCAGTTTGCGTTCCCAACCATCCATATATTTTCTGAATGAAAGTATCTTTATAAACTTTTTGCTCCATTTAATTAGGTTATTTACCTTCTTATCACTGAGTTATAAAAGGGTTTTTTTTATGTTCTGGATACAAGTATCAGATACATGGTTTTCACGTATTATTTCCAAATCTGCAGTTTCTTTTTCATTCTCTTGTTAGGTTTATTGGGGTGGGGGGGAGCAAGGCTATCAGCAAAGAGATCAGTAGGATAAGGGGGAATGAGCTTTGCATACACATGAGAGAGCAAAAACCAGTCTTTACATACCAGAGAAGTCAGTGATCATGGGGCTAAAATTGATAGATATGGTAAAGGTAGGAGAGGGAGAGAAATGTAGAATAGAAACAGCGAGCAATAAGGAGCCATGAAGGGAATCTTGAGCCTGGGGATGGCAAAACAATATTGGAAACTCTACCTTGGGGGGTAGCACAAGAAGGACAGGGAGAAGAAAAGGCAAAAGGCGGGGAGGCCAGCTTGAATGGCAATAGGGAACATAAAGCGTGAGACTGTGGACTGTGATCTTGGCAAATGAGAAGTGAAGGAATACAGTGAATCACGTGGTATTTTCAAGTAAGGAAAGAGAAAGCATCTTGACGAATTGAATACGAAGGATAAAACTAAGGGAGAGACAATCATTATAGAAAAATGAATAGATAGAGGGATCTGAGAGATGATGTAGTTCTACTCCTCATTTTACCGTGGAGAACCTAAGGCCCAAAGAGGAGCAGTGATTTTACCAAGGTCACATAGCGAGTTAGCCGCAGAGTCAGAGGCCATCCAGATCACTGGGGTCGGACCTCGCTGCCACCATTACCTTAACCCTAACTGGGAATTCAGGGCTCTGAAGTCTCTAATCTGGAAGCATCTCCCTTCCAGAAACTTGCTGGACAAAAGCATCTGCACTTACTTCTCTGCTCCTTGCTCTTACCCACCACCCCGACTTTAAGAAGCAAATGTTGCCCTGCGTGCTTTCTTCCCCCCACCTACGTACTTTTTCCTTCTTTGACCTGACAGTCACAGCACCAGAAGTCTTTATGATGGAAGCCTACTCTGTCCTGGTTGGGGCAAGTGTCAAATTAGAACTACAGCTACATCTATCTCCACGGACATATCTCCAATCCTAATGTTGACGAAGAGGGGAAAAAAGAAGTTGCACGATGCTATCATCTTGTTTAAGTATCAAAATCTGCAGAAGAAATTCTTTGCAACGATTACGGGTACATGGACATGTACTAAAAGCACGAAACCGCTGAATTAATGAAAGTAATTAACTTTAGGGAGAGAGAGGGGGAGGGAAATGCGACTAGGAGAGAACTACCAGGGGACCCTACTTGTGTCTGCAACGTTTTCTTTTTTAAGTAAGAGAATAAAATAAAGATATTCTGAAGCTAATACGGTATAATGTTCAAAACATGCTAAAGCTAGACGGTTGGTCTATTGTTCCGATATTCTCTATTATGAGTAAGTTCGAAATGCCCCACAAGCTTTTTAAAGTTCAAATACGAAGCATCATTTACTATTGGCAGCATTCTCCCTCAATTTCCTATTATTATACTCATGATTCACGTCTACCAAAAATGTTGAAAGTTAAAACCACCAATGATCAACGTAGGCAAATGTTCTCTCTCACATCCTCCGTTTCAGAGTGTAAGGCTGCCAAATTTCTTCAAGAATGTGTTGAAGATAAGGGGGCAGTGCTAGAAGCTTTTAGATTGATGAACTTTGACATGACTTGCTCCGGGCTCCTAAGGGAGCAACTATAATTTATTAAACTGTGGCAAGAATACCCAAGGGTCCAGGAAGTCAGACAAGACGGCAATTGACCAGAACCAGCATGTGCAATCGGGAGATCTTTGTGAGGAAATGAGAAACGTCACAGGGAACAGACGCTTCAGGCGGAGCCCATGTGTGAGAATACATATCACCTGGGGTCGCCAGAGCCAACACTCCTCACTGTGTGACACCCCAGCAAGCCAGCGAGGCATCGGTCCAGAGCTCAGTGCTACCAAGAGCCTTCTCCTTTCCTGCCTCCCTCACCCTGAGGACTGTTGGCCCTTGCTCTTTGCTCCCCCTTAAACAGCTGTAATGGCAGAAGCAGCCAGAAACAGGACCACTGTGGAGCCAGGAGTTAGGGAAAAGGGTTGTGGGAATAGTCTTTTCTAGTGAGCAAGAAAACAGCCCACAATCACTGAGGGGTTATCAGAGCCCAGCCCCTGTACTTAACCCATGAGATGAGTTACCTGATTTAATCCTCACCAAAAATTCCATATGATAGATAGTACCATTAGATCCAGGTTACAGATAGGAAACTAAGGTTTGAAGCGTGTAAGAGACTCGCCCAAAGTCACAGAACTACAGAGTCGCTCCAGGATGTGTCGCATACCTTGTTCCATGTCTCCAGGATACAAGGGGGGCCGAAAAGGCGATGTTTATATCAACAGTCCTCAGACCTACAACAGCCATATCATCCTCCCTAGGGAAAGTCCCCGACAAGCACCGAAAACAGTTTGGAAAATGGCACGAAAAGCCTCAATAAAGTAAATAGCAGGTTGACTCTTGGTGAACTAGTGGATTCAGGATCCCAACCACTTACTGATGCCACAATTCAGGTGAAACAATAAAATAACTGGCCAATAAGGTCGTAAGAATTCTGAGGATGCTTTCTTCAGTGTCGGTCGGTTGGTTGGTTGGTTGGTTGGTTTGGGGCCACGGAACTCTTGTACCTGAAATCTTGGGCTGAGGACAGGGTGTCAGACAGAGGCAGGGCTGCTCCAGCTGAACCTGAGGGTCGGAGAGCAGGAGCAGAGCTCCCTAGGGCTCCTTTGCAGGCCGAGCCTACAACGCCTCATCTTATAGATGAGCAAACAAAGACCTAGAGAGAGAGCTTGGTACGTTAGGGTCATAGAAATGTAATTAATATGTGCTTAATTTCTTGTGCTTAATTAACCGTGTGCCAGGTCGGTTTAAGTGTTTCACATGTAGGCTTAATCCCTACCATAGCTCTATGGGGAATGCATAATTATATCATAAACCTATAGACAAGGAAACTGAAACAGAGAGGTTGAGTAAATTGCTAAGGCAAGTCAAAGAACCAAGATCGAACCCGGACGCTTTGGCCTCAAAGACCAGGCGATTAACCATGATGATGCCTGCCCAGTTAAAGGTAGGCTGAGTCAGATCTAGATCACTGGCTTGCGGACCAGTGATCCTTCCTGTGCCCCCACACTCTGTTCACTGTCTGTTCCCATGGGGTACAATGGCAGCAGGACTTAGGGGAAGGATCCGAACAGTTTATAAACCTTAGAAGTCTGGAGAAACAAAATGTTTTCACAGCTAAAGATCATGTCTTTTGTGCTACGGGCATCATTTGGGAATTTGTTTGCCTTGGCTCGGGGTCCTCCTGGGCTCCCCTTCCAAGGAATCACGTGGTACTTCTGGAAGACATGGAATCCTAACAAGGGTTAGGAATGATTCCTTGGCATGGTGCTCTCTTATCTCCCAAGTAAGTCCTCCCTGACTCTGCCAGCTTCCCACAAAGCTGCCACACATCCTGATAAATGCCATACCCCAGATGGCAGGGCCCCACCTTGGCCTTGCTCTGAAAAGAAGCAAGAAGCTTGCGTTAGGGTGACTTAACCACACTGGTTGCCTGGGACTGTCCTGCTTTTAGCACTGACTGCATCCTGAGAAAGTCCTCGGGCCCAGGCAAACTCGGATGGTTGGTCACCTAATGTCAAGTCTCAGATGACTTGACAATTTCACAGAGCAACAACTCTCCATCGTCTCAAGATGTACCAAGAAAGGGGGGGGGGGGGGGAAGAAAGAGGGAAAGAAAGAAAGAAAGAAAGAAAGAGAAAGAAAGAATGAGAAAGAAAGAAAGAAAGAGAGAGAAAGAAAGAATGAGAAAGAAAGAAAGAAAGAAAGAAAGAAAGAAAGAAAGAAAGAAAGAAAGAAAGAAAAAGAGAGAAAGAAAGAATGAGAAAGAAAGAAAGAAAGAAAGAAAGAAAGAAAGAAAGAAAGAAAAGAAAGAGACAGAGAGAGAGAAAGAAAAAGAAAGAAAAAAATCAGGGGCACCTGGGTGGCTCAGTCGGTTAAGTGTTTGACTCTTGATTTCTCTTCAGATCATGAGCTCGAGTTTGTGAATTTGAGCCCCACATCGGGCTCTGCCATGACAGTGCAGAGCCTGCTTGGAATTCTCAATCTCTCTCTCTCTCTCTCTCTCTCTCTCTCTCTATCTATCTCTGCCCCTCCCCCCAGTTCTCTCTCTCTCTCAAAGTAAATAAACAAACTTTAAAAAAATATATCACTCTGTAATAGGTAGGAGGCAGGAAATTGCCTGTTTTTCTCAGGTAACAGCGACCCTGATGAAAATAGGGTTGTGGGACGGAGGCCAAATTTGTGACCACGCATGGGCCCCAGAGACTCACTGCCTGAGGTTTCTTCCTGACCTAGGGAATCCTGGGAAGAAAGGATGGAAGGGGTTAGTCACACCCTGCAAGCCAAGAGCAGCACTGGCTCCCCACAGAGTGAGCTCAAAGCCTCGCCCTTCAGGAAAAGTAGAAGCTTCCCAGGCTCAACTCCTTTCTCACAAAACCCGAACAGCAAATACTGAATGAGGGATGGAGGAGAGGGAGCCAGAAAGCACGGCCATCTCCCCGTCTTGGGAAAAGCAGCTTCCCCAACCCAGCAGATCCCTGAGCCTTCACTGGACCAACCACCTCAGCCAAGCCACGGGCCCGGGCCCCCCAGGAGACTCACCTGGGCCCCAGGACAGACTCGGCTCCCCAGGAATACAGAAGCAGCCACCCATGTGTGCATCATCGTCCCCAGGCCAAAGTCCCTGGGAACACCAGCCAGAAGAGCTGGGAGGGGACAGCCTCCCAACGGTGTCCCTCCTCCCGCCTCCTCCCTGGCACAAGAAGGACCAAAACCCAGTTCAGTGCACAAAGCAGCCTTTGATATCCAGCTGCAGCAGGAGGCCCAGGGGGGGTGGGAGGGGCAGCCCAGCCCTCAGGACCCATAGTCCTTGCTCTGTCAGGCCTCTGACCAGGGAGCAGAGCTCCTCCCTGCCTCTCTGCAGATTGCTCCATGCCTAGCAGGCTCTGGCACATTCCTCACATTCTAGGATTGAGATACACAGTTTGGTTCCTGTGGGGGTGGCCAGGGTGGGGGAGGAGGGCAGGGAGCATCCCAGGAATCAAGGCTGCTGTGCTTGTTTTCCCCCTGACTGCCTTGGCCCTCACGGACTTGCCTGCCAATGAGCAAGTGATCCCCACCCGGCCTCTCTCTGCAAACACCTCCCTGAGCGATCTGGGCGACACCGGAGCTGTGGGCGCAGCGTCTCACTTCGGCCCCAGCAGCATCAGGGAGCCAACCCCTCATCGGGGGGCAGGGGGGTGCGTGCAGAACCTCAGCCCCTGCTCCTAAAGTCAGGAGGAATCTGGGAAATCGCCTGATGGAGCCCAGCACCTTACACATGAGAGGACAGAGGACCAGGTATGGTAAGGTTACAGGTATGCACAAAAACCTGCTCCCACCAGACCAGCCTCTTTTCCTTTGGGGACAAAGCAGAGTTTGCAGCCGATACAGAATCAGATACAATACAGAAAACCTTCCATGACATCTTCCCAAGGAGGCCGAAAAAATATGGTTCAATGTCAACAAGATGGGCAGAGGCACGACTGACCTAACATCCAAGCCCAAGGCTTGCTAATTACTTATTATTTTCTTAATGCCTCGCACAATGTTCAGTGGTGAGTGACCATAAGAGGGAGGAGGTGCGGCCGAGAGGAGGCAGCATCCTAACCACTGGCGTGCGGGCTCTGTGCAGGCCGAGCGGGAGGTCAGCCTCACGAGCATTTTAAGGAGGGAGGTGGCCTGGCCGTGTTTATATTCTGGGAGGGGCACGGGGGTGACAGTGTGCAGGCTAGCCCGGGGCTCAGTCTCACTGGTGTGGTCACGAGTATCTACTGCACACATCAGCTCAGCCCCAGGTGGCAGGGTCGGGCTTCGGTTTCAATGCTGACTCATCTTGACTCATAGTCAACTGACTTTGCCACGGACCAGCCACTCACCATATATTACCTCATTTAAATCCCATAGCAGCCCCATAACGTAGGCACTACCAGCTCTCTTCTGTAAGTGAGGAAACTCATAAAGAGGGGTGGATAACTTGTCCAAAGCCCCACCATCTATGAATGTGAGATTCAGGACTGGAGCCAGATCTAATCGATTCCACAGCTAAGGAGCTTCATTTCTCCAATACACGAGCTCCTTCCACAACTACAATGAAAAATGATTAGATGATCTGATAGGGAACCCTCAGAGCTTTCTGGCCACGATAGAAGGCCCAAGAGAAGAGGGCTGAGGCGGGGGCAGGGAGGCCAGAGGGACAGGGTCTCTCGGATCACAGTGCTACCGTGGGGCATGTTGTCTCTGTGCACATTTGTGTAAAGTATCCACTTCCTATAATGTCCCATGCCTTCTCCTTCATCAAAGCAGTGTTTTAGCGTTTTAGCAGTGTTCTCTTGGGCCTAAGATAAAAGAATAAGAGTTTCTTTAGAAAGTTGTCACTCAAGGGGCGCCTGAGTGGCTCAGTCGGTTAAGCATCTGACTTCAGTTCAGGTCGTGATCTCACGGTTTCTGAGTTTGAGCCCCGCATCGGGTTTTGTGCTGACAGCTCGGAGCCTGACACCTGCTTTGGATTCTGTGTCTCCCTCTCTCTGTTCCTCCCCTACTCGCACTCTGTCTCTCTCTCTCTTTCAAAAATAAAGATTAAAAAAAAAATTAAGAAAAAAAGAAAGTTGTCACTCAAACTTTGGGAGGTACATGAGAATCAGACAGTGAAAAGAAACCATGGTTTAACTTGCACATGACGACAAATGCTCAGACTTATCATTTCTCCTCGACTTGCCTACATGCCATTCTTACACAAGTGCAACAACAGTGATCAGAAATTGTAAATGACCAAGACTAACCAAAGGAAGCCCGTCTGTCCCAGATGACACCCTGTGGCAGGTAGCTGAGACACACATTTTGGCAAGTCCATTCTGGAAAAAGTCATTGCTTCTCTTGAGATGCAAGAAACTAGCGGTCTTCTGTGTCTGGGTAACTCAAATGAATGAACCTGAACAAAGGGCTTTCCAGACAGAGAGAGCAGCAGGTGCAAAGGCCCTGAGGCTGGACATGGGTGGCAAGTGAAAGGAAAAGTCTGTGTGGTCGGAGTCCATGAGGCAGGGCAGGGTATAGAGATGAGGTTAGAGAAAGCAGCTGGAGGCCAGATTGCATAGGACATTGAAGGCCATCAAAGGACTTAAGCTTCCTGCGAGTGACATGGGAGACAATGGAGGATACTAAATAGAGGAGTCTCATGATGGACTTATGCTTTTAAAGGGTCACCCTGGCTTCTCCTTGAAAAACAGGCTAGAGCTGGGATTCCAGGTATGCAGCAATTATAACATCCAGGAGAGAGATAATGATGGCTGGAACCAGAGTGACAGGGTAAGAGAAGCTTAGGAATTAGACGTGTATTTCAGAGTGAAGAGTATATTAACCAAGGTTCTCCGGAGAAGCAGAATCAATAAGGTATAAATATATCTGTGGTGTGAGAAAAGGCACTGCCCCATCTAAGAAGCCCCTGCTAGGCTCCAGGCAATGAGGAGTGAGGTGCCATGTTCCTCTGGCGTATGGCCAGACATTCTGATTTGTCATGGAAACCAGACATCGAGATTGTCAGGTGAAGTTCCCAAACTTTTTAATGGTCACAAACCAGGCTTGCTTCAGCAGCCCATGTACTAAAATTGGAAGGATACAGAGATTGGCATGGCCCCTATGCAAGGATGACACACAAATTCGCGTGTTTTGAGGATTGCGTGGGATCGTTGAATCATTATGTTGTTCACTGGAAACTGATATAACACTGTAAGTATTAAAAAAATTAGTGTTCCCAAACCAAGTCAGAAAATCTTCCAAAGCACCGTGCATAGGCCAGCACTTTGGAGCAGACAAACATGGCTGCCAGCCAAATCCAACCCACGAGCAGCCAGTTGGACCCTTCTGAGGTAAAACTGAATTTGTTTCCCTCGGGAAACTTACAATCTAGTCGGGATAATAAGATATACACTTGGGAACTATATAATTCAAGAGAAAAACCAAAAGGCTGTGTCAAGGGTGGCATTCCGTCCCCTCCAAAAAATGATATACTGCAGACTTAACCCCCCAGTGCCTCAGAATGTGACTTTATTTCAAATTAGGATTGTTGTAGATATAATGATTTAAGTTGAGTTCATTCTGGAGTAGGGTCGGCCCCTAAGCCAATATGACTGGTGTCCTTATAAAAAGAACACCCCGTGAACACATCACAAGCAGAAGCGTCTGCAACAACGAGGGGAGTAGAGTTACGCATCCACAAGCCCAGTACCACCCGGGATTTGCCAACAAACCACCAGAGGCCAGAAAGAGGCAAGGGACGATTCTCCCTGCAGGCTTCAGAGGGGGCATAGCCACACAGACCCCTTGATTTGGGACTTCCAGCCCTCAGAACTATGAGACGATAACATTTCTGTTGTGTTAAGCCACCCAGTTTGGGCAGCTTGTTAGGACAGCCTCCACTCCGGTGTGTTCGTACCTCTCAGAGGTCAGTTTGGGCATTCGCTTTGTGGTCAGAAGACCAAAGTTCGAATCCTGGCTCTGCCATTTTCAAGTTGTATATTGTTTGGCATAGTCCCTCCTTTCTCAATAACAACGATAGTAATAGTTACATAGAGATCACAAAAAAGTTCTCCCTCGTAAAACGGTTGTGAGGACTTAAAACGGGATTTATAGGTGGGTTGTTTACTTGTGCAAATCTTGCACGTGCACGTGTGTGTGCATGATCACTGTTACGCTAGTGTTTGGCATGTTTTCCGTGCGTCTAGACTCTGAGGAGGAAGGGGCATCGTTGGTGAGTAGAATGTGCCTATCAGCCGTGATAGAGACAAAATCTCAGAGTTCCAATTAGAAAGTCTACAAGGAAATGCATCCAAGTGAAACTAGGTCTTGCTGTCTTCAGATCATCGGGAAGATTCCTTTCATTACCTCAGACAAAGGCATCCAGCCTAGCCACCCTTGCTGTATTTCTCTCCTTACTCCTTGGCTTGCCGACATTTTCGATAGACACGAATTTTGCAAGCAGTTTACTTAAGAAAGAAGAATGAAATCCCACGGTCAACCGTTTTTGTCATTATGATAGTTGGCCTTTGTGATCTAGCGAATCTGTTGCAAGCAAAAGGAGGGGCACCTGGGTGACTCGGTCGGTTAAGCACCCGACTCTTGATTTTGACTCAGAGCATGATTTCACAGTCGTGAGATCAAGCCCCAGTCAGGCTCCAAGCTGAGTGTGGAGCCTGCTTGAGATTCTCTCTCCTTCTCTCTCTGCCCCTCCCCCACTTATGCTTGAGCACATGCACATGTGTGCATGTGCTCTCTCTGTGTCAAGAAAAAAATTAAAATAAAAAAAAGGAAATGTGTGTCTCTTTCCTTTTCTAGGTGTTTTGTTTTGGGTTTGGGGTTTTGTTTTAGAGAGGGTGTGTGCATGCATGAGCAGAGGAGAGGCACAGAGAGAGAGAGAGAGAGAGAGCCAAGCAGGCTCCATGCTGTCAGTGTAGAGCCCGATGTGGGGCTTGATCCCACAAACGGTGAGATCATGACCTGAGCTGAAATCAAGAGCCAGACCCTTAATGGACTGAGCCACCCAGGTACCCATCTAGGTGTTTTCATTGATAAATTTCATTGGGTGACCTTGGAAAAGTCAGCCATTTTTCCTTTGGTGCTTTCCTTGCATTCCTTATGTAATGTTGCTTTGGGTCCCCACCCATTCGGGTCTTGTTCCCGTGATGACTTTGTTCAAGTTCCTTTGGAAGTGGAGTCCCCAGATCTCCAGCCAGCTGTCTAGGACAGCTGCGTATTCTGTACACAGCTCTGAGGCCCTGTCCCCTCCTTTGTTTCATGTATTGTACTTCTGTTAATAGAACCCAAGCTTACATCAGCCAAAAGGAGTCATAAGGGTAGCTCATATTCTATGCATTTAGAGAGATTTATCAAAATTCAGATGCCTAGATCTTACCCAGCCCTAGTGAATCAGAATCTCTGACTAGACCCATTCCAGGTAATTCTGATGTGCATTCGGATGTCAGCAAATAATTCTCCAGGGGTTTCTTTTGCAGGGATAAGGGACAGGCCCAAGTGTAAATTTCAGGGATCTAAATGTCCCCTCAGGTCTCCTCTTCATCTCTGATATACACCAAAGTTAATTAAAAGCCTTAACCACAAGGGGGCAGCACATGCAGGAAGTCTAGCTCTTCCAATGAAAAGACTGCAAGAGGGTCCCTTTCATCTGCAAGCTTCAGCATCCATAAATAACCAAAAAAAAAAAAAAAAAAAGACTTACAGTTGTTCAGGGGTTCTCTATTGATTAAATCCTCAATCTTAATAACACAGCAGTTGGACGCGCCATTTTATAAGCAATGAAAGGGTTGTGTGAGCGAAGTCAGGTGACTTCTCCAAGGTCTTGCAGCTAGCAATTCATAGAGATGGCTTTTCTCAAACATTCCAGCCAGCAGCAGCACATACTGGAGGCTTCACCACTTAAGACAGCCGGGAGGATATAAACCAGACACGTATCCACAGCATCCCAACCCCCAACCCCTCCCTCAAGCAACATCTGTGCAGTAATAAAGATCAGAATAATCTTAACCTCCACAGAACCACATATGCCCAGAGGTTGAGCAAACAAGCAAAACAAATTTATCATACGTGCACTTCACTTAAAAGGTTTCAACAATACGTGAACATCCAGGGAAAGCAGGAAAGGAAACCATTTACATACAATGGACCAGGGCTTCTTATACTGGAATATGGACATTAATGATCTGGCATCTGGGAAGAATAACGCCCCCCAAAGATGTCTTAGTCCCCAGAACCTGTGACTATGTTACCTTATGTGGCTAGAGGGACTTGGTGGATAGGTTTAAGTTAAGGAATTTGAGGAAGGGACGTTGTTTGGGTTGACCAGATGTAATCACAAGGGAAGTACGAAGGTCAGACTCAGAAGAAGATGTGACAAGAAACCCAGAAGCCAGAGGTCAGAATCAGAGAAAGCAATTTAAAGATACTGCTGCCATGCTGGTTGTAGATGGAAGATGGGGCCACGAGACGGGGAATGTGGGAAGCCAAAAGACACGGGACGGATTCTCCCCTAGAACTTCCAAGAGGAACACGGCCCTGATTTTAGCCCGGGGAGACCCGCTTCGGACTTCCGACCTCCAGAACTCTGAGACTAGAAAGCTGTGTTATTTGAAGCCCCTAAGTTCGTCATTTGTTACAGCAGCCAGAGGAAACGAAAACACCTGGGAACTGGCAAGATGCAGGTCCTGATCCTGGGTCCACGAAGGGGTGAGAAGTTCCAGTGGGGCTTGCCTGCGGTGCCTGTGTGCTGCTCTTTGGACCACACTTGGAGAGTCGAGGCCGTCAGAACTCCCCCGCAGCTGGTCCTTCAAAGTCTGGAGACTTCACTTAGCACGGGATGGGAGCACGACCCCATGGACCCCTCAGTTCCTCACCTCTGACTCCCCAGGCGTCTGCCCACCTATTCCTTTTATTCCTATTTCTGCCCCCTGTTTATTTACTTTGGAGATTGTAGTCCTAAATCGGAGTGTTCACGTTCCTGCTGCCCCCTTCCCACCGTGCAACACGGTGCCTGGCATGGGATAGGCACTCTTAAGTGAATGAGTGAATGAATGAATGAATGAACGGATGAACTAAAAAATCATGGAAACTCTTAGTTGTTTTCCAAACAGCTGCCTGACCGAATCTCTCGCAACTTGTATTGGCACAACTGAGTTTGTTTTAAGCTACGTAATCCAAACGTAGCTTGGACTGAACCCAGGAGCTTAATTTTCTCAGGCTGGGCTCTATGTTCCAAGCAGATGAAACCAATCTGCACATCGATTCTTCCTCCCCCAATTTGAAAAGCCTGCTGCAGCAGGTCAGTGCCCAAGAGGCAGACTCTGAGAAGAAGATTCGCAGGCAGGAAGCGTATGGCGTTCTGCTCACAGGATCCCTGGGGGGGGGGGGGGGGGGGGGGTGGAAAAACAGGACCAGGCAGAGGATGGAGTGGCCTGTGAAGCACACGCAACAGAGTCCTCGGCGGGTTCCTGCAGGGAGCTCGGGAGTAGGCAGGCCCTGCAGAGTCTTCCTGGGACAAGGGTACCTGATAATGACTAGTCACTGGACCAGCTACATCCTCGTAATGGCCAGTCATTGAGGGCAGGCTGACCCGGGGCGTGGGGAGGGAGGGTATGAACTGGAGAAGGCACTCTTCCGTTCTAGGCAAGCTCCAGAGAGGGACTCAGCTGAGAGCTGTCAACCACGAAAGCCGCCAGCCACTGGAGGACGGAGCGGGCCAGTCGTGATAGGTGGGGATCCAGGCAGACTCCACAACATGCACCACACATGCCTTCTGTTTCCTCAGGCACTGGGGGGAAAGCAGCTATTTAATCAAACTAAGCCCAGAATAGAGCTCTGCGTCACACCAATAGGACTAGAGAGGAGTAGACTAAAGATGTGGAAGGAAGAAGAACACTGATGTAGAAGAGTCCAGAAGGGGGGCGGGGGGCGCCTGGGTGGCTCGGTCAGTGAAGCAACCGACTTCGGCTCAGGTCCTGATCTCACAGTTCATGGGTTCGAGCCAGGCTTTGTGCTGACAGCTCGGAGCCTGGAGCCTGCTTCCAATTCTGTGTCTCCCTCTTCTCTGCCCCTCTCCCACCTGCACTCTGTCTCTCTCTCAAAAAATAAATAAAACATTTAAAACTTTAAAGAAAAAAAAAAAGAGTCCAGAAGGAGGAGAACTGGGATGGCCTTGAGAGTGTGCACGGCGTTCCTCTGAGGTGGCATGAGAGTACGGAGGAATGAGCTGTGCATTTGGAGTAGCCCGTGGGTGAAGGCCCCAGTATAACCAGGGAGGAGGAGAATAAAGGGGCCCACGGGGGTAGCATAGTGAGACGCTGATTGCCAAGGAATGAGAGGGCTGCTGGGCCCAGTGAGGGGCAGGCGGGGCGGCTGTTAAAAGTCTGCAGGGGCCCAGTCATGACAGTGTATGTCTCTCTTCCAGAAGCCTCAGGACAGAGCAGGGACAGCACACAACAGTTCAGAGCCGGCAAAGCAGGGGTGTCAGGGGGCTGGTGAGAGGGTCACTGAAATGGGCCACCTTGGAGTCAGGCTGGATGAGGAGGCCAAGGGGGATGAAAGGGGATAAGAAATCCCCGTGTCCTGAGGTCATACGGAAAAAATCCAGCAGCTGGGGGCGATTTCAGGGAGCGGGAAAGCGAAAAGGCGGAGCCTGCAGCGGAGAATTTCAGAGATGGCGTTTATAGTGGTGGAGGGTGAAACGGAGCCCATGTAGAGGGTGGTGAGGAAAGTACTGATCCGCAGGAAGGCCACCTATTCAGTTTGAAACGGTGTCATCACAGTGACAGTCCTATACATCTGGAAAAGTCGACACCACCTTCAAACCACTTTGCTCCTAACCAAAGCCCAGCGCCCTCCCTTGAAGGCAACCACAGGCCCTTTGCAGTATCCCATGAACTTTGGCTCTACATCCTAGACATGTGTATATGCGATCCCATTTCTGTAAGGAAGATTATATACACACATATGATCCTATATAGGATCATATTATATACGTTATCATATATACTCATTTGCTCACTGCTTCTCTCTCTGCCCGGGACTTAGCCCACGTTGTGAGAATGACATCTCTTGACCTGGCCTGTTGCACTTGACTTGTGACTGTAGCTTTGGGTTGAAAAGATTGGAACTCTCGGGGCACCTGGGTGGCTCAGTCGGTTAAGCATCCAACTTTGGCTCAGGTCATGATCTCACAGTCCATGAGATCGAGCCCCACATTGGGCTCTGTGCTGACAGCCCAGGGCCTGGAGCTGTGTCTCCCTCTCTCTCTGTGTCTCTTCTGTGTCTCCCTCTCTCTCTGCCCCTCCCGCACTCACACTCTGTCTCTCTATCTCTCAAAAATGAATGTTTAAAAAGATTAAAAAATGGGGCGCCTGGGTAGCTCAGTCGATTAAGCGTCCGACTTCGGCTCAGGTCACGATCTCGCAGTTTGTGAGTTCGAGCCCCGCATTGGGCTCTGTGCTGACAGTCCAGAGCCTGGAGCCTGCTTCGGATTCTGTGTCTCCCCCTCTCTCTGCCCCTCCCCCGCTCATGTTCTGTGTGTGTGTCTCTCTCTCTCTCCTTCAAAAATATATAAACGTTAAAAAGAAATTGTAACTCTTGTGGAAGAGACTTTGTGAGGACAGCCCTGGCAGCAGCCTGTGAAAGGTGAGGCCACAGCCATGGGTAAAGCCAGCCCCGAAAGGGTTCCTCTTTCCTCTTGCTAGAGGCAGAGCAAGCGAGTCCCAATGGCTGAGCCACGTGGATTTCTAACATTTTCCTGTTTCTAGGTGAGAGTTTTTAGTCTCACTTCCTGGAATCGAAACAAAGTTCAAAACAAATTTCTAAACAAAGGGATCCTCTGCTTCCCCAGATCTCGATTCCATTCCCTGAGAGGAACGAGCCAAGGTACTTCTCCTCTGACGACTTTCCCAGCAGAGCCCCGTGGCTTCCTCCCGCACCTTCCTGGTGGCCACCAATTGTTGTGAACATCCTCATGGGTGTAGATTTTTATTTCTATTAACCTTTTCTTCATGTCCTCATAATTATGCAGGGAGAAAGAAGACTGTTTTCCCAATAGAAGTTATTCGAGACTTTTCGACGGTCTAGGGTTCAACGGTCTCTCCTAAAAGCCAGCACCCAGCTGGGCAAGGTGAAAAGGATTCTAGACACATTCAAGCCTGATGCTGCCTCTGCTCAGCCTCTCAGCAGATGGTTCGAGGGCGGGGTGCATCCGCTATCAAGTGGGAAGGTCACTCCTACCTCCAGGGCTTGACAAAGTGGTTGCGAGGAGAAAATTAGAAAGATCCTTGGAAGCGTTTTGTTAATTGTGAGGTGCTGGGAAGCACGGAATGTGTTTCTTTAAACTGAGTCCACACAACTGGAGGGAGATTAATCGCAGCCTGGAATAAAGGGAAAGGAAACAGAAGCACGTCGCCTTCAAATGTGAAGTCACGCTGCTTTGAAAGCACTTGCAGTCAGACCCTCACGAGATTGTGAAATGAAGAGGCAGGCTTAAATTCTTACTGCCTTTGCAAGAGAAGGCATGGAGACAGGGCAGGAAAGCCTGAAGCCTGTTCTCCTGGTCTTTATCTGCGTACTTCCCCGCAAGGAGATGGAAACAGGGACACAGGCCAGCCTCATTTAGCATCGTTGTAATTGGCCCAGAGGAAGGACCACACCCTGAAATCCTCGTGGCAACAGAGCTCACCCCACATTCCCAGGCAGGGAAACGCTGTCAGGAACAAACTGTGGGAAGGTCCAGCAGGGCTGCGTGAGAAGAGAGAGGATGGGCTTGTCGTATGGGTAGATGTAGGTGAATGATGATAACGGCAGTGAAAGAACATGGACCGCTTCATATGGACGCACTACACCTAGTATTTTAACGGATTTACTCATTAAACACACACAACCACCCAGACAGGTAGGTGCCGTCATTATCGCCATCTAAAGATGAAGAATTTGAAGGTCTGGGAAGCTGAGTAAATTTCCAAAGGTCACAGAGCTGGCAAGTGGTAGAGTTGGGACTCCGATCCCAGCAGACGGAATCCAGAGCCAGGCTGTTGACCGGGCACCACTGAGTTTGCCTAGTTTTTGCGTTTGGCAAAGAATAAGGCAATCTGCATTTACAGAACCCCAGAGTGGAAGCGATCCTGAGCATCAGTTGAGTGTTTCATTCAAAAGATACCGATTAAGCACGGATTACAAGCAGGCTCACATCCAGGTTGCGGGGGGGGCGAGTAGCACAGGGGTACAGTGAACAGACAGGGTATATTCTTTCATGGAGCTAGCGAACTTTCCATTGGAGGAGAGAGAGAACAAGCAACAAATCAACTGGCAATGGAGGTGGAAGGGGGTAAGTAAAGCGGCAGAAAATGCAGGCACATAAGCTAATGGGCTCGAGAAATCCCTCATATCCCCAACTTGTCCAACGACCACCTTCTACACTGGAGGAAGGCGTTGCTCAAGACTCTACCATACCACGCCGCTCCCAGCGATGGGTTTATTTTCCTATCATTGTCTAGCCCCTAGGCCTCAGCACCAAGGAAAAGCAAACAAGTGCTCAAACACCCCCTTGTTGGTCCCAGGACACAAAGGACACTTCCATCCCTGCATTACACCCCAAGACCCAGGAAGAAACCCAGGCACGGCTCAGCCTGGACATGCACAGGCGTGTCCAGCAGGTGGCAGCAGCTAGCAGCCGTGCCCCCAGACCCGGACTCCCACCCAGTGCAGCCGCCCCGTGGGCCTGCACCGGGGAGGTCGAACTCCCCTATTTCATTTTGCTCATCTTGGAATACAAGACTCTAGAAGAGGACCGGGATTCATGAACCAGTCGCAGGGGCTCAGGCAGGGGCCTTTGGCTCCTGACACTGGCAAAAAGATGGATCCTGAGGCCTGTCACTGTTTCGAGCCTGGGCAGGATACGCTGCCCTGCAGAGCCTCAGCCCTGGGTGCTGCCCCTGCCCTGCCTCTCTGTGCTCCACGCCCTGTTTGGGCTCTCCAGCCGTGGGCGTAGTCCGGGGTGTACATGAGCTGGGGCTCCAGCCCTGCTCCTACCAGGCATTTGGGTCTGAGGGAGCTGCAGGATGGGGTGCTCGTGCCCTCCCATCCTCCCCACTACCCTCTGCTCCTTCCTGCTCTGACCAGGGCCTACTAGTCCACTTGCTTTCAAAGCCACATTCTACAGCCCAGACTCAGAGGGGATGGCAGAAGGAGAGACGGCACCTGACGATACAGAACTGGACTGCCTTTTCACCCCCCAGGTGATAAGTGAGGTTGGAAGATTGGAGTACTTAAAGGCAAATGGGGTGAAAAAAAAATGAAATGAAAAGTGTTTAAGTTGGAAACTATCCCCACTCTAAAGTGACATGATCTTACAGGTCAAAAATCATAAGGAATCCAATTTTTAAAAACCACTAGAATAGAGGAGTTTAGCAAGGTTGCAGGATATAAGAACAATATACAAACATCAATTTTTTTCTCTGCATTAACGATGAACAATCCAAAAATGAAATTAAGAAAACAATTCAATTTACAATAGCATCAAAAATAATAAAATACTTAGAAATATGTTCAACAAAAGAAGGGCAAAACCTATACTCTGGGAGCTACAAAACATCATTGAAATAAATTATAGATCTCAGTGAAGGAAAACATTTCATGTTCATGGATTTGGAAGATTTAATACTATTAAGATGGCAAGACTCCCCAGACTAATCTAGATATTCAATGTAATCTCTATCAAAATCTCAGCAGCTTCTTTTCTAGAAACTGACAAGCTGACACTAACATCCATACAGAAACTTAGGAACCCAGCATAGCCAAACGGTCTTGAAAACAAAGGGTAGGGGAGCCTGGGTGGCTCAGTCGGTTAAGCGGCCGACTTCGGCTCAGGTCATGATCTCGCGGTCCGTGAGTTCGAGCCCCACGTCGGGCTCTGTGCTGACAGCTCAGAGCCTGGAGCCTGTTTCAGATTCTGTGTCTGCCTCTCTCTGACCCTCCCCCATTCATGCTCTGTCTCTCTCTGTCTCTAAAATAAATAAACATTAAAAAAAATTTAAAAAAAAAAAGAAAACAAAGGGTAAAGTTGTCAATTTTACACTTCTTGATTTCAAAACTTACTATAAAGGAATGGTAATCAAACAGTGCAGTACTGATATAAGGATAGATCATTGCAATAGAATTGAGAGTCCGGAAATAAACCCATGTCAATTGATTTTCCACAAGGGGACCAAATCAATGGAGGAAAAATTAGTCTTTCAACAAATGGTGCTGGGAGAACTGCATGGCCACATGCAGAAGAATGAAGTTGGATCCTTACCTCGCACTATTACACAAATCAACTCACGGTAATGGAAATGTAGTATTGCCTTTAACTAATGAGGCTCTGATTCATTTTGGTAATGAGGCAGCTAGAGACCTTCTAGCTGCCTCTAGAAGAAAGTGTCAAATTTTGGCCCTTAAAGCAACTGGGGGAGAAAGAGCCCACACTTTCCTTGCTGCCCTGTCTTGGGCATAATATATATAATATCCCTCAACTGGCTCTGGGCATCCTCTCTCAAATATCAGAATGCCAAAGTTGCTGCTGAGACTGTGCTTGAGCTCCAGGGTAAGCTAAGGTGGTCACCAGCCTCCCTGGCTGAGCAAAAATCATCACAGCCTTCTTTTACTGAGGGACCCCTCAACCACATTATATTCTCAAACCTCGGTAGAGTGAAGAGGCTGGGCAGGCCTGGCTTATTATTCTCCCTGCTTCCACAAAATATAAGATGACATGCTCTACATAGCCCTGGATTTTTTGTACCAACTGTATCAATCTACTATTTTCTAAGTCATCAACTCAGTTATAACCACAGCTCCAAATCCATGGGTAGGACTGGAACAACACTATTCGTACTTTAAAAAGACCCTATTGATCTTGGGGAGCTTGGGCCTTCAGAAGATACTAGGAACGTCCAGTCAGCTGGCAGGCAGATGATATAGCAATGTGAGTAGCCTAGAGAGAAACAGGCCCACTCCAATTTTCTGTCACTTTCCTAAACCTACAGAGACCATCTCACCCCGTCACTGAAAATGAATTCAGGCCCAAGGAGGGTGGGGGGGAGAGGGACGTCCGTGCAAGGCCTCAGCCCTGCCACTTTTGCACTTCCCCCTGGGATGTGGTAGGAGACCATCAACCCTCATTCTTCATGGCTGAATCCTGGCTCATAATCTCATTTGATTCATAATACGATCATGCTCCCAAGTAAGTAGAGCCATCAGCAGCTCATCGGTGCAGAGCTGGCCTGAACAATTGCCGAGTAGGTTGAGTCGAGACGAAAAATGCCCCTCCTCATACCTGTTGCTCTTAAGAGACAAAGCAAAGCCCTTTCCTTAACCCCATCCTTGTGGGACTACAGCGTCCCCACTTCCATAGGAAGTGTCGAAGAGGTTACCGTAAACGTAAAGGTTAAAGAGGATCCATGAGATACAATTTCTTTACAGTTAGGCCATTTCAGCAAAAAGTCTAGGGGCAGGAGACACAACGTTGACGAACCATGAAGCAAGGCTGACTCTAGTCCGAAGGAAGCTTGTACAACTGTTACAACAAGCTCATTGTGAGTCATTAAGAAAAGCTAAGAATTGCTATGGGATGGGAAGTGGGGCTGGAGGAATGTCAGGGGGCTGGAGGAAAATAATCATAAACAATAGAGAACTTTATGCCCACCCTGGCAGGCATAAGCCAAGCTTGGCTAAAACTAACTTTGCTAGCCAAACTTGGCTCAAATTAACTTTCCTGCTGGTAGAATTAGCATAGAGGTAAAGAATTTTTCAAACCAGAAGTTCTTTTAGAAAATACCCAGTCTAGAGTGTATCTATATAGTTTTTAAAGCCTCATCTAGATTTTAAAAGGACATTATTTTTTTTTTAGTTCAGAATCATTGTTTTATTTTTTTCTTTTTTTTTAAATTTTTCTTTTAACGTTTATTTATTTTTGAGACAGAGAGAGACAGAGCATGAACGGGGGAGGGTCAGAGAGAGGGAGACACAGAATCTGAAACAGGCTCCAGGCTCTGAGCTGTCAGCACAGAGCCTGACGCAGGGCTTGAACCACGGACCGCAAAATCATGACCTGAGCTGAAGTCGGCCGCTTAACCGACTGAGCCACCCAGGCGCCCCCAGAATCATTGTTTTAAAAAGAAATGTAACTTGGAGCTCCATAATCAACAACAAAGAAAATCTTTATGAATCTTATTTACCCTCACAACAATCCGGTGAGGCAGCACTGCTATTGTTCCCTTTTTACAGATGAAGAAACTGAGGTACACAAGACTGAAGTACTTGCCAGGGTCACACAGAGAGGCTGCTGTTGTACAGCAGGGCACAAGAAGAGCTTCCTTGTTTAAAGCAGGGTAGAGGGCAGGGTTCAGAGCGAGGAAGGTGTCAGTATCCCGGCAAATGACCCTTCCCCACAGCTCACATGACCCTGTTTGAAAAAGTCTGATAAGAAAATCAGGAGACAGAGGTTGAAAATGGTGGCGGCTGGGTCCTGGGTTTCTGGGCTGCCAGGTCAGGCCGGGGCACAGCTGAGGACTTCCATGCCGAGTGGGGCCCACGACGCAGAGGGCTCAGCTCTCACATGGAAAGCCCTCACCTACTTTGTAGGGCTCCTTGGCCTGGGAGCAAGCACGCCGAACGTCCTCCTGAAGTCACATCACAGACGGCACGACCCACGTACGTCACCAAGCCCTTTCCCTGGGGAGATGGTAATCATACTCTATTCCGTAACTCTGGCGTGAATTCACCTCCCAGCAGCTGTGAAGATTAACAAAGAGAACCCAGACCGCTACCCAGTTGGGGACCACAGCACTGGTCTGGACCATGACTCTGCACGTGGACCAGAAAAATACATGAGACCCTACGCTTACCTTCCTCACTTGTATCAAATGATGTCCAGGATACTGACCTTCCATGCCTTCGCTTATGGCAGGAGGTGGCTTAGATAAATAACCCACATTGGTCCATGGGGATGAAAGAAAGAAAGAAAACCAGAAGATAAACAGAATCACTAAAGGTTCAGGTAGAATAAAAATATGACAAAGATAATAAGGACAAATCCTTAGGGTCCAGAAACAAGCACGGAAATCAAAGCCCTGTGAATAAATGAGAGCAGGTGCCATGGCGACTCTGAGGTGTTAGTGAGAACATGAGTCCTTGGAGCTGGGGCTGGCCTTCTAATTCCCCTTCCTCCTTACTAAAGATGACTTTGGACCTAGGTCAAGCGGGGGAGCTGGAAAGGCGCTCCGTGCATAAAGCTTGAAGTCTGAAAGTGTTGCTATTTCATCAAAAAGGAATTAGAAAACTTCCTTCCACCTTCCAAGGACCCCCTAAAGAAGCTGTGTGTCTATCTGAGGCCTTGTGTGGAAAAATCAAATACCCAGGCCTGCTCTGTAGGAAGATACAGGATCTGAATTTACCCTGAGGTCTGTAGGAATCCCAATCAGGGGAGTCAGTGACAAAAACTAGCCCCTGGATGTTAATTCTCTAAGGAGATAACAGAAACAATCACAAAACTACTCTTTCACAGTGTAGGGTTAATGAGAAGCCTTTTTTTTTTTTTTTTTTTTTAATGTTAAAGAGTAGTTCAGAGTACTCTGCCCTTGAACAACATGGGTTTGAACTGCGCGGGTCCACTTACACACAGATTTTTTTGATAAATACAGGACAGTACTGTCCATGTATTTTCTCTTCCTTATGAGTTTCTTTTTTTTACTCAGTACGTTTAATGGGATGATTTCCACAAACTATACACAAAGTTTCTAACCGTCACAATTCAGTAAAATACAAAAGATGACCTTAAAGATTATGGGAAGAGAAGGCAACACCAGTGGTGACACCTTCCAATCCCGGTGGGTCTAGGGGTGGGGAGGGGGTGATGGTTTCTTTTTCACCCGAGCCCCTTATTTCAATGTACAAAGGAATTACTCTGATTGATATTAAATTGGATTGAAAACAAAGTGGACTAAAAAGCAAATCTACTCTATGTTGGTATGGAAATGGGAAAAAAGAATGAGTCTTTCAAAGTAGGATGGGAGACAGCTGGGGAAAGTTTCTGTGGTTCACACCGCTCCATTTTTACTGAAAGTAAAATCAGGGCAGCCCGGTATTTCTTTTCTTTAATCCCCTTTGCATATGCTTGCAAGGTTCGCCAGCTGTCCACACGGTCATCTTCACTTTCCTCAAAGTTTCCTGCCACTCCCTTTCTCACTTGGCTTTTTCTCCAGCTTCTATCTTTTCTCCCCCTGTTACCTCCTTTCACGCACCTCTCCCGACCGCTCGCGCTTCTCTCTCTTGCCTTTCAATTTCCAGCTCAGCAAAGCGTGTGGCTGTCTGTTTATACACTGTTTGTTTGAACAGCTCAGGATCCCCCTCCTCCACATTTGTAGGTTTCGTTTCTCCTTTAATTGCTTGTTTCACTCTCTCACAGTGTGTTCTATGTATTCTGTTCCTGCTTGATTTATATCCAGGGTCCTCTTCCTTTGCTCCTGATCCAGGAGCAACTTGTAAGCTTCGTCCACAGCTTCAAAAGCCTTTTGTGCTATCAGCATCATCTAAATTTTTGTCAGGATGCACCAATATGGATAACTGTCAAAATGTCTTTTTTATTCCTTCATCTGTCACTTCAGGATCGATCTGAAGAACCTCAAATGGGTTCAAATTGGAAGTAGGAAGAAACAGGACAGGTCGATCTTTCAATCTGACTTTTGGATGTTAGAACTGAATCTGTCTTTTCTATTTGTTTCACCTCACTGTAGAAGGTCATAAATGTTTCCTCAATGCTCCCTCTGCCAGCTGCCTCTGCCATTCCTAGAGCCACCATTTCTCCTTCTTGATGATTGTCTTAATTACATTTTCTTTTCTCCAGCTTGCTTTATTAGAAGAATACAGTATATAATACATATAACATAGAAAATATGCATTAATGCCTATTTATGTTATTAGTAACAGTTCTGATTAACAGTTGGCATTAGTAATTAATTCTGGGGGGAGTCAAAAGTTACACACAGATTTCCAACTGTGCACGGGGTCAGCATTTCTAACCCCTGCATTGTTCAAGGGTCAACTGTAGATCACAGAGAGATACTCATCACACGAGGAAGTTAACTAATGAGAGAGAAACCCGGCAGCTGCAACCAGACAGTAAATCAGCACTGAAAGAATGGGAAATAATAGAGCTAGAAATGAAAGAATAGGCAATTCAAAGTAATTTAAGAGATTTTTAAAATTAGGAACCATAATGAAGCAATAGAGTATTATGGGAAAAGGTACAGACAGATTTGATAAATAACAAAATCAAAGCCCTGGAAACGAAACACAAAGGCACTGCGTAGAAGGACTCACTGGGTAAATTAAATAAAAGATTCAGCACAGCAGAGGAAAAAAAATTAGTGAGCCCAAACACAGATCTGCAGAAATCACTCAGAATGTGGCAGGGAGAAACCAGAAAATGAAAGAATTAACCAAGCAAGATGGAAGATGGAAGGAGATGCCCGATGGAATCTGATAGAACTTGCACAGGAGAGGCTCAAAGAGATGGTATTCACAGGGAGAGTGATGAGGAATATTCCAGAATGGAAGACATGAATCTTCAGATTGAAAATGCACACCAAGTTCTAAAGAAGGTAGATAAAAATAACAGGTTTTTTAAAAATATGATTTCTATTTCTTTGCAGGTTTTGTGTGTCCAGGTCTTTCCTCCCAATCCTTTTGTCTGGGTTTAATTTCCATTTCATCTAAATGTTCATTTCGGTAAGATGAAAAAAGTAAGTAAAAATATAAGAATACAGATTGACAAAATAAACACAAATAATATGTATAGAAGGAAATAACAGTAATCGATAAAATTAATGAAATCATTTCTATGTTTTAAGAGCTCATTTTCTGGGTACTGTTGTTATAGAATTATTTATTGCTTCTGTGACAAACAGGCCGTTTCTCCATGGGCAGATCAGAAATCCACTTCTGGGGTGATTTCACTCTCAGTGTACTGTCTATGCAGTCAGTAAAGCCTTCCAGGGGAAACACACCAGCAGGGGGAGGGAGCCTGTGGGAAGAGGAGGGGGACCACCAAATGCCAGAAACTTGACACCAAAGAAACACAGACTAAGAGTGACACCCAGTGGCCAGACTACCTGCATAGCGCAGGATGCTTCCCAGGACCCCCACATCCTGGCTGCTGCTTGTGGCCAGATCGTTTGTGGGGGTTTCCTCTCATTGATGTGTTTCAGGGAGGTCTGTGATCTAGAGAGTGCTTTGGTGGGGGTGTGAGGAGCCGGTTCCCCTCTCTCCTCCTCTGCCATCTATCCCTGTCTCCTGGCTCACTTTCCCCTTCCCTACCCAATGTGCAGTCTCTGGTGATGGGGTCCCATAGGTGACCAGGTAGAGAGGTCAACAGAAGACACGATGGAAACAAGGAGAATTTCTCCCACCACCACTTCGATACAGGGGTGATGTGCTCCATGGTGAGAGTGTATCCCCTACAGCTAAGCCAGTTAAAATGTGATAAATTAATTTAGCGGTACTGACCTCTTGAAATTCAGGGAGAGGGTATAAGATATTGGAGTGCCAGTGCAGACAATCCACGTCATCACAAAAAAGGTCCCGATGAAATTAGACCTCGTTAGATCCACCCCATTTCTGCAAATAGTGCTGCGGGTATGTTTCTAAACTCTCCAGCAACAGCCAACTTGGAGATTGCACTAAGGAAACGCTGGCTCAGATGCAAAAGCCCATAAGAAAATTATAAAATCTGACACCTATCCCACCACCCAATTAAATCGTCTCTCAGAAGTCACCACCAATAATCACCACCACAATAAAACTAGCACAAATTGATCACACACACACACACACACACACACACACACACACACACACACACACACACTGCCAAGCACCATCATAAGTGCCTTACATGCACTGGCTCATTTAAATTCTATTAGGCAATCCTATTAGGCAACTACTAATATTATACTCATTTTACAGATGAGAAATTTGAGGCATACGAAGAGAAATTAATGTGTCCAAAGTCACAGAGCTGGTGAACTAACGAAAACACATGATGTTCTCACATCGTCCCCAAACGCCCTTCAGGCAGGCTGAACCTTGGAGGATGTAGACAATCCTAGGCAAAAACGTGAAGGAGGGTACAAAAAGTAGTGGGAAAGAAATAGATGAAGACTTGGCAGTCAAACGTTCAATGTATGTTTGGCAGATAATACAGAGTCCATATGAACTATGGCCAAAAAAAATTATATGGAATGCAGTATTATGAGTCATGATGATGGGGGGCGGAGAACGGCAGCCAGATTGTGCTGCATGTTGTACATCAGACTGAAGAGATTGAAATTAACCTTGTAGGCAGTGGTGAGTGATGAAGGATTTATAAACGAGTAAATGTCACAGTCAAGATTAATGTCCTTACAAAGATGTATTTGGTTGTGGTGTCTAGATGGTATACAGATGAAGTATGAGTTTGAGCATGGGTCATCCTTTAAAAAATTTTTTTTTACATTTATGTATTTTTGATAGACAGAGAGAAACAGAGCACAAGTGGGGGAGGGGCAGAGAGAGAGGGAGACACAGAATGGAAGCAGGCTCCAGGCTCCGAGCTGTCAGCACAGAGCCTGATGCGGGGCTCAAACCCACAAACCGTGAGATCATGACCTGAGCCAAAGCCGGATGCTTAACCAACTGAGCCACCCAGGTGCCCCAAGCATAGGTCATTCTTCCACAAATTCAGTCTGTCTTAGTCAATGTACCATGTGCGTGAGAAAAAAAAATATCTGTTCTATAGTGATAGGATATGGTGTTCTCTAAATATCAGTTATGTCAAGATGATTCGTTTTGGGATGACCTTTATTTTTACTGACTTTGTGTATTCTTCCAGTTATGTGTGAATTTTTGTTCTTTTAATTGCTGAGGGTGTTAAGATCTCCAACTGTGATTGTAGAATTTTCATTTCTTCCTTAAATTCTCTCAATTGCTTCTTTGTGTATTTTAAGGATCTATTATTCAGCACCCACATTAATGATTGTATATCTTTTTGGGTACGACAGCCACTCCAGCCTTCATGTGCTTGCAGTTTACGTGATATATTTTCCAATCCCCTTGCTTTTAAACTATCTTTATGTTTAAAATGTACATCTTGTGAAGAGGATTCGTTAGGTCTCACTTTTTTTCGTCAGCTCTGACAATCACTCCCCAGTAATTAGAGTGTTATTTTACAGACTTCTAGACCCCATAGTTTGTGATGAGAAATCAAATGTCTTTAGACTTGATATTTTGTAAAGAAAAAGCATTCATGACTCTTGTTAAAGATGTTAAGAAAGACTCTATTTGTGAAGGGACTACTGTAGTGGGGGTTTTACAGTAGGGGAGACAGATCAGGCTCAACTCCAAATACAAGAAGTAGTGAAGATTTATAGCCAAGGAGCAGCACAGGGGAAGTAAATGGAAAATTGCTAAAACAAAACATCAGGAATATGAGGATTCTTGATAGTCTTGCTCAACAGAATTCTTGCTGAAGGCAAGCCAGGATGATAAGATATTGAGGGTAGGAGGTGAGGAATTTGATCAGATATCAAGGGTGATCAGATACTAAGAGGGAACTGTGGCTAAACGGACTCAGCAGGATTCTTGTTACACCTGGGCTAAGTGGACCAAGGGCAGAGCCTAAGGCTGGGACCTAGTCAGACTCAGGAACTTGATTCAAGTTTGGTCGAGGTAGAGAATCTGTCATATTCCACCGTATGTCGTGTGTCATTTTCCCTAGCTCTTTCAACATTTTCTCTTTACCTTTGGTTTTCAACACTTGGACTATGATGTGACTAGGTGTAGTTTTCTTCTAATTTATCTTACGGAGCTTCTTGAATTTGTACCTGTGAGAAGATGTCTGCCCTATTCTACCCCCTCCTCCTTTCATTTGAGGAGTCCAATTATGTGGGGAGTCTATAATGTTAGACCTTTTGATATTGTCTCCCATGTCCCTGAGGCTCTGTTGACCTTTTTTTAACTTTCTTTGAACAGTTTGAGGATTATAACAAAATTGAGATGAAGATACAGAGATTTCCTACATACCCACTAGCCCCCTCCCCCCCAACACACACATGCATAGCCACCCCTGTTAACATGACTGGTACAATATTTACCAAGGATGAATCCACATTGACACAGCATAATCACCCAAAGTCCATAGTTTGTCATAGGATTCATTCTTGCTGTTGGATATGCTATGGCTTTGGACAATGTACAATGACATACAGTCATCATTATAATATCATACAGAATATTTTCACTGCTTTAAAAATCCTCTATGCCCTGCTTATTCATCACAACCCCCTCCCCCACAATCACTGGTCTTTTTACTATCTCCATAGTTTTTCTTTTTCCAGAGTGTCATATAGTTGGAATCATACAGTATACAGCCTTTTCAGAGTGGCTTCTTCCACTTAGCAAGATGCATTTAAGGTTCCTCCATGTCTTTCTGTGGCTTGATAACTTGTTTCTTTTTAGTATTGAATAATATTCCATTATCAGGATGAACCACAGTTTATCTATCCTTTTACCCATTGCAGGACATCTTGGCTGCTTCCAAATTTTGGCAATTAGGAATAAATATCCATGTCCAATTTTTTACATGAACATAAATTTTCAACTCCTTAGAGTTAACACCAAGGAGTGCAATCACTGGATCTTATGATAAGACTATATTGCTTTTGTAAGAAACCACCAAACTGTCTTCTAAGGTGTCTGTACCATTTGCATTTCCACTAACAATAAATGAGAGTTCCTGTTGCTTCACATCTTCACCAGCATTTGGTGATGTCAGTATTCCAGAATTTGGGCATTCTAATACGTATGTCATGGTATAAATGTGCATTTCCCTAATGACAAATGATGAGGAACATCTGTTCATATACTTATTTTCCTTCTGCATATCTTCTTTAGTGAGGTGTCTGTTAAAGTCTTTGGTCTGTTTTTTAATTGGGGTGTTAGTTTTGTTATTGTTGAGTTTTAAGAGTTCTTTGCTTATTTTGGACACCAGTCCTTTATCAGATACATTTTTTAAATAAATGTTTTCTCCCCAACTGTGGCTTGTCTTCTCATTCTCTTGACATTGTCTTTCACAGAAGCACAAGGTGTTTGTTTGTATTAATTTTAATGAAATCCAGTTTGCCAATTATTTCTTCCAAGGATCATGTCTTCCCAAGGTCATCTAGGTTTTCTCCTATGTTATCTTGTAGGAGTTTTATCGTTTCACATTTTACATTTAGGTCTGTGCTCCATTTTGAGTTAATTATGGTGAAGGATGTAAGTTCTGTGTCTAGACCAGACACAGGCCCAGATGTCCAGTTATTCCAGCACCATTTGTTGAAAAGACTGTCTTGGCTGCATTCTTGTGCTTTTGTTCCTTTGTCAAAGATCAGCTGACTGTATTTATGGGAGACTATTTCCTGGGCTCTCTGTTCTGCTCCATTAATCTATTTGCCTATCTTTTCTAATACCACACTGTCTTGATCACTGCAGCTTTATAGCAAGTCTTGAATTCAGCTAGCATTAGTCCTCCAATTTTGTTCTTCTCTTTCAATATTGTGTTGGCTCTTCTGAGTCCTTTGCCTCACTCCCTATAAATTTTAAAATCATTTTGCCAATATCCATAAAATAACTTACTGGGAGTTTGATTGGGATTGCATTGAATCTACAGATCAAGCTGGGGAGAACAGACAGCTTGACAATATTGAGTCTTCTCACTCATGAACATGAATATATCTCCATATGTAGTTCTTTGATTTCATTTATCAGAGTTTAATAGATTTCCTAATACAGATCTTGTACATACTTTGTTAGTAAGTATTTCCTTTTGGTGAATGCTAATGTAAATGGTATTGTGTTTTTAATTTCAAATTCCACTTGTTCATTGTTAGTATTTAGAAAAGCAATTGACGTCTATATGCCAACTTGTATTTTGAAAACTTGCTATGACTACTTATTGTACATTGTCCAAAGCCATAGCATATGATCATGTCACTTGTGAACAATGATAGTTTTAAGTCTTTCTTCCCAACCTGTATACCTTTGGTTTCCTTTTCTTGCCATACTGCATTGGCAAGGACTTCTAGTACAATGCTGAAACTGAGTTCTGAGTAGGGATATCCTTGCCTTGTACCTAACCTTAGAGGGAAAGTTTTGAGTTTCTCACAATTAAGTATGGTGTTACCTGTAGGTTTTTTGCAGACAGTCTTTATCAAGTTGAGACAGTTCCCCTCTATTCTTAGTTTACTGAGAGTTTTTATCTTGAATGGGTGTTAGATTTTATTAAATGTTTTTTCTGCATCTATTGATATGATCATGTGATTTTTTTCTATGGGATGGATTATATTAATTGATTTTCAATGTTAAACCTGCTTGCATATCTGGATAAATCCCACTTGGTCATAGTATATAATTTTTTTATACTTTTTTGGATTCAATTTGCTAATATTTTGTTGAGGACTTTTGCATCTATGGTCACAAGAGGTATTGCAGTTTTCTATTCTTGTGATGTTTATGTTTGGTTTGGTATTAGAGTAATACTGGCCCCATAGAATGAATTAGGAAGTATTCCCTCTGCTTCTATCCTCTAGAAGAGATTTTAGAGCATTGATATAATTTCTAACTTAAACATCTGGTAGAATTCACCCAGGAGCCCATCTGGGTCTGGTTCTTTCTTTTTTGGAAGTTTATTAATTGTCAATTCAATTTCCTTAATAGATAAGGGCTTATTCAGAGCATCTATTTCTTCTTGTGTGACTTTGGACAGGTTGTTCATTTCAAGGAATTAGTCCATTTTGTCTACATTGTCAGATTTGTGGGCATAGAATTGTTCATACTATTTCTTTATTATCCTTTAATTTCTGTGGGTTATAATAATAATGTCCCCTCCTTTGTTTCTGATATCAGCGATTTGTGTCCTCCCTCTTTCTTCATCTATTTTATTTTTTATATATTTTATTCATCTTTTCAAAGAGCAGTTTTGAGTTTCATTGATTTTTCTCTATTGATTTCCCGTTTTCAATTTCATTGGCTTTTGCTCTAATCATTACTATTTCTTTTCTTCTAGGTACTGTGGATTTAATTTGCTCTTCTTTTTCTAGTTTCCTAAGGTGGAAACATAGATTATCAATTTTAGATATTTCTTTTTTTTTAACAAACGCATTCAATGCTAGAAATTTCCCTCTAAGTACTACTTTCATTGCATCCCACAAACTTTGATAAGTTATGATTTCCATTTCATTGAGTTCCAAATTTTCTTTTAAATTTCTCTTGAGATTTCTTCTAGAATCCATGTGTTATTTAAAAGTGTGCTATTTATAGGGCACCTGGGTGGCTCGATCGGTTGAGTGTCTGACTTCAGCTCAGGTCATGATCTCACAGTTCATGAGTTCAAGCCCCACATTGGGCTCACTGCTGTCGGTGCAGAGCCTGCTTTGGATCCTCTGTCCCCACCCCCACCCCCACCCCCTGTCCCTCCTCTGTTCACACACGCCCTGTCTCTCAAAAATAAATAAACATTAAAAAAAATTAAAAGTGTGCTGTTTAATCTCCACATCTTTTGGGATTTTCCAGTTATCTTTCTGTTATTGATTTCTAGCTTAATCCTGCAGCAGTGTGATAGCAGAAATCGTATGATTCTATTCTACATGAGGAGTGTTTTAAAATTTTTAAAATGCATACCTAATATTCAATACAATCATTAAAAAACAGTCAAGCTAAAAGAAGACAGGAAAAGAAGAAAATGGAACAAAGGACAAATGGAACAACAACAATAGCAACAAGAAAAAGGTTAACAAGATGGTAAATTTAGGCCCAACCAATAATAATTACATTAAGTGAAAATGGCCTAAACTCTCCACTTAAAGATTGCCAGATTGGATAAAGGGAACTAAATATATAAGTATAAATATAAAGATATAACTAGGTTAAAAATAAAAGTATAAAAATAGAAATGCCATTCAAACACCAATCAAAAGAAATGCCTCATATTGATTAAAGCAAATTTCAGAACGAGGAACATGATCAGGGATAAATAGAAACATTTTGTAATAATAAAAAGGATAACATATTTAAAAGATATTAACAATCTTAAAAGAGTATGCACCAGGGCTCCTAGTTGGCTCAGTCAGTGGGGCATGCAAATCTTGATCTTTGGCTTGTGAGTTCAAGCCACTATTGGGTGTAGAGATTACTTAAAAATAAAATCTCTTTTTAAAAAGTGTATGTACCCGCCCTCTGCCCCTCCCCCACTCATGCTCTGTCTCACTCTGTCTCTCAAAAATAAATGTTAAAAAAAATTTTAAAAAAAAAGGGGGGGGTACCTGGGTGGCTCAGTCACTTGAGTGTCCAACTTCGGCTCAGGTCATGATCTCGCGGTTTGTGGATTCGAGCCCCGCGTTGGGCTCTGTGCTGACAGCTCAGAGCCTGGAGCCTCCTTCAGATTCTGTGTCCTCCCCTCTCTCTGCTCCTCCCCCCACTCGTGCTCTGTCTCACTCTGTCTCTCAAAAATAAATGTTAAAAAAAAACTTTTTCAAAGTGTATGTACTTACCAACACAGCTTAAAATGCATGAAGCAATAAGTAATAAATCTGAAAGAAATAATAATGTCCACTGTTTGAGTGGGATATTTTATTAATTTTTATTTTTTTATTTTTTCAAGTTTATTTTTGAGAGAGTGAGACAGCTCAAGCAGGGGAGAGGCAAAGAGAGAGGGAGACACAAAATCTGAAGCAGGCTCCAGTTTCTGAGCTGTCAGCACAGAGCCCGACACAGGGCTTGAACCCACCAACTGCAAGATCATGACCTGAGCCGAAGTTGGATGCCCAACTGACTGAGCCACCCAGGCGCCCTTTAGCAGGATATTTTAACAGTTCTCTCTCAGTAATTAATAGAACAGGTAGACCAAAAAAACCAAAACAAAACAAGACAACAACAAAACAAAAGACAAAACAAAACAAAACAAAAAACCACCACCACCACCAAAAACCAGTAAGGATACAAATCTTGAATAACATTTTAATCAACTTGACCCAACTGACATTTATACAAGAGTGCACCAAAACACATCAGAATAGGCCATCTTTTCAAGTGCATATGGAACACTCACCAAGAAGAACATATTCTGAGATGAAAAAACAAATGTTGAGAAATTCAAAAAATTAAAATCATCCAAGAATGTTCTCTGAACACAAAGGAATTAAATTAGAAATCAATAAAAGAGAAATACCTGGAAAATCCCCAGATATGTGCAAATTAAACAAAACACTCCTAAATAACTCAAGGGATGAGGGACAAATCAGAAGGGAAATTAAAAAATAGTTTGAATGCAATGAAATCAACCTATCAAAATCTGGGGGTTGCAGGAAAAGCAGTGCTTAAAGGGATCTTTATCACATTAAATGCTTATATGAGAAGAGAAGACAGTCTCAACTCGGTCGTCTAAGCAGGCAAACTAAACAAGTAAGGAGAAGGAGGAAAGAAAATAGTAGAGATAAGAAAGAGCAGGAATCAAATAGAAACTGAACAAACACATAGACATTACATTTAATTTAAATTCGTTCTGATAATCACTTCACAAGTCAAATCATTATGTTGTACATGTTAAACTTCTACAGTGCTGTATGTCAAGTATATATATTTTTTAATGTTTTATTTTTGAGAGAGAGAGGGAGAGACAGTGGGAGAGGGGCAAAGAGAGAGGGAGACACAGACTCTGAAGTAGGCTCTAGGCTCTGAGCTGTGAGCACAGAGTCCGACGTGGGGTCCGAACCCACAAGCCGTGAGATCACGACCTGAGCCAAAGTCAGATGCTCAACCTACTGAGCCACCCAGGTGACGCTGTCAATTATATTTCAATTAACCTGGGAAAAAATAGAGAATATCTATGAACCGAAACAGTTATTTCTTTGAAAAACCGGTAAAACTCCTCTGGGCCAATAGACAGACTGCTTCCTGGGACGCAGAAACAAAGGCCTCTGTCTGCACCATCCCTCCAGGGCTGAGAGATCAAGGGACGTCAGCCTGAACGGGGTTAGGTAGGGGCACCCTTCCTAACAGCGCCCCTTCTCCAACCTCCTAGCAGATACTGGACAGACGGAAAGCCGGCTCAGTGCACAAAGCAGCCTTTGATATCCAGCTGCAGCAGGAGGCCCAGGGAGGGTGGGAGGGGCAGCCCAGCCCTCAGGACCCATAGTCCTTGCTCTGTCAGGCCTCTGACCAGGGAGCAGAGCTCCTCCCTGCCTCTCTGCAGATTGCTCCATGCCTAGCAGGCTCTGGCACATTCCTCACATTCTAGGATTGAGATACACAGTTTGGTTCCTGTGGGGGTGGCCAGGGTGGGGGAGGAGGGCAGGGAGCATCCCAGGAATCAAGGCTGCTGTGCTTGTTTTCCCCCTGACTGCCTTGGCCCTCACGGACTTGCCTGCCAATGAGCAAGTGATCCCCACCCGGCCTCTCTCTGCAAACACCTCCCTGAGCGATCTGGGCGACACCGGAGCTGTGGGCGCAGCGTCTCACTTCGGCCCCAGCAGCATCAGGGAGCCAACCCCTCATCGGGGGGCAGGGGGGTGCGTGCAGAACCCCAGCCCCTGCTCCTAAAGTCAGGAGGAATCTGGGAAATCGCCTGATGGAGCCCAGCACCTTACAGACGAGTGGACGGAGGACCAAATGTGTGAAGGCTAGGAGTACGCACAGAATCTAGTTACACAAAACAAACCTCATTTGCGTTTTGGATAGTCAGCAGAGCAGAGGAATGCAGTTGACATAGTGAGCTGAACTTCAAAAGCCTCCCGTGAGATCTCACAAATGAGATGGAAAAACTATGGACTGAATCCAAATAAGGTTAGACAGATTGATGACTAATTTAAAGGCCACTAATAAATTACGTAATACTTCCTCGGGTGCTATTTTCTTTCTTTTTTATGGGCATATAGTTGACATATAATGTCATATTCGTTTCAGGTATACAGCGTAGTGATTCCACAGTTTTATACATTATGCAGTGCTCACCAGGATAAGCGTAGTCACCATCTGTCACCGTACAAAGTTATTACAATGTTATAGACTATATTTCCTGTGCTGTACTTTTCATCCCTCTAAGTTACTCGTTTTAGAGCTGGAAGTTTGTGCCTCTTAATTCCCTTCACCTGTTTTGCCCCTCCCCCCCCCCCGGAACCACCAGTTTGTTCTCTGTATTTATAAGTCTGTTTCTAATGTGTGTGTATGTATGTGTGTACATATTGGCTTTATTTTTTAGACTCCACACATAAATGAAATCATATGGTATTTGTCTTGCTCTGCCTGACTTATTTCCCTTAGCATAATACATTCGAGGTCCTTTCGTGTTGTCACAAATGGCCAGAGTTCGTTCTTTTTTAATGGCTGAGTAATATTCCGCTGCATTTACATACCCCATCTTCGTCCATTCATCTATCAGTGGACACGGGCTGCTTCCGTATCTTGGCTATTGTAACTAATGCTGCAATAAACATGGGGATGCGTCTCTCTTTCCGAATTAGTGTTTTCATTTTCTTTGGGTAAATACCCAGCAGTGGAAGTACTGGACCATACACAGTATTTCTGTGTTGTTGTTTTTTTTTAATTTTTTTTTTTAACGTTTATTTATTTTTGAGACAGAGAGAGACAGAGCATGAACGGGGGAGGGGCAGAGAGAGAGGGAGACACAGAATCGGAAGCAGGCTCCAGGCTCTGAGCCATCAGCCCAGAGCCCTACGCGGGGCTCGAACTCACGGACCGCGAGATTGTGACCCGAGCTAAAGTCGGACGCTTAACCGACTGAGCCACTCAGGCGCCCCCACAGTATTTCTGTTTTTAATATGCTGAGGAATCTCCGCAGTTTTCCATGCTGGCTGCACCAATTTACATTCTCACCAATGGTGCCCAAGGATTCCCTGTTATCCCCATCTTGGATGCTGTTTTTTGAGCACGTTCTTCGTCCAGTTCTCATGCCAGTCCATTCCAGCCCAAAATTTAATCAAGTCTTGGATGGAGGCACAAACTCACTCTTTTATATAACACTGAATGAGCCCCTACTCTGCACTGGAAACTAGTGACACTGTTGAGTGAAAACAGAGCCCGTGCCTTCACAGAACCCATGATCCATCAGTCACTTAGAGGTCAACCAAAGTGTCCCACAAATGATTATGCAACAAGGGCTGTGACGGGGAGGAAGGGAAGTACAATAAGTACATATAAAAGAGGAGGGTGGTGCCTGGGTGGCTCAGTCCGGTAAGCATCTGACTCTTGGTTTCGGCTCAGGTCGGGATCTCACGGGTCATGAGATCGAGCCCCATGTCAGACTCTGTGCTGACAGCACGGAGACTGCTCGGAATTCTCTGTCTCTTCCTCTCTCTCTGCCCCTACACACTCTCTCTCCTCTCCTCTCTCTCTCTCTCTCTCTCTCTCTCTCTCTCTCAATAAATAAATAAACATTTTTTTACATGAGGAGGCATGTAGGCAGGGAAATCAAGGAAGGCTTCCCTATAGAAGGGACTCTTCAGCTACCATCTGAAAAATAAGTAAAAGTTACATAGGCAAAGATGAGAGAGAAAAGAATTCAAGAGGGACCGGCATGTCTCCCAGAGGCCCTGTGCCAGGAGGGGAATAGGACTAGTGTGAAGGAGTGAAAGGCCCCTGAGCAAAGTGCAGGGAGCTCTGGGGAGCTGATATTACCTGTTAGAATGAGAGCTCTATGAGGACAGAATTTTTATTATTTTGCTCACAGCTGTGTCCCCAGAGCCTATAACTGTGTGCCTATTACTGTGCCTTCCACACAGTAGATACTGACAGATAGTGAATGAACGAGTGAATGCTGGCTTGGGAAGCTGGCAGAGTGCTCGAGTGACAGGGGATCTGAACAATAGAAAGGGTGTAAGACTTCAGGCAATGGGACATTATGAACAGATTTCTCTATTTTGTAGCTCCTAGTTTCTTGAGAGATTTTATTATGAATGGATGTTGAATTTTGCTAAAATGCTTCATCTGCATCATTAAAATAATTATGTTCTTCGCTTGTCTGCTGATATGGTAAATTACATTGATCGATTTTCAAGTGTCGAACCAACCTAGCATCCCCCACTTGTGTTATCTTTTTTAATATACTGCTGGATTTGATTTGCTAACATTTTGCTGAGGACTTTTGTATCTATGTCCATCAGGTATATTTGGGCTTTAGATTACTTTTCATGAAATCTTGGTCTTTGTCTGGTTTTGGTATCATGTTAGTATCGGCCTCATAAAGTAAGTTGGAAAATGTTCTACCCTTTACCATTTTTTGGAAACATTTCTCTAGAACTGGTATTATTTCTTCCTTACGTGTTTGGAAAAATTCACCACCATGTAGCCCTGATCAGACTATTTCTTCTTGAGTGAGCGTTGGGAGTTTGGGTCTTTCAGGCAATTTTTCCATTCCGTGTAAGTTCTCAAATGTGTTAGTGTAAAGTTGTTTATAATCTTTTAATTCCTGTAAGATGTATAGTAAAGTCTTTTCTTTCATTTCTGATATTGGTAATCGGTATCTTCTCTCCTCTTTTTCCTTGATCAGACTGACTATAAATTTGTAAGTTATGGCTCAACAGCTTTTTCTCTATTATTTTCCTGTTTTCTATTTCATTGATTTCTGCTCTATATTTCCTTCCTTAGGCTTCCTTTGTGTTTAACTTGCTTTCCTTTTATAATTTCTTAAGGTGGTAGCTGAGATCATTGTTGGAGACTTTCCTTCTTTATAAGTAATTAATTCTATACATTTTCCTCTGAGCATTTCTTTAGGCGCATCACACATTTTTTGAGTATGTTGTGTTTCCATTTGTTTAATTCAAAATACATTAGAATTTCCTTCATGATTCCTTCTTTGATCCACAGATTATTTAGAAGTGTGTTTTTAAATTTCTAATTATAGTTTTTGCTGTATCTTTCTCTTATTCAATCCTAGTTTAACACTATTGTCATCAAAGAACATGCTTTGTATTATTTAAGTCCTTACAAATTTGCAGGTATTAGTTTCATGAGCCAGCATATGAATTACTTTGGTGAATGTTCCATGTGTATTTGAAAAGAATGCTTATTTTGTTATTAGGTTCTACACATGTCAATTAAGTCAGGTTGGCTGATAGTGTCTTTCAGGTCATCGACCACAAGTTGGTAGACCACGTCCTCAGTGTCCTTCAGTTCCTCTGGTATATTCCAGGTCTTCTTCACGAGTCACATAGCCATAAATATGTACGCACTTAATAACAGAATTGGAGAATACATAAAGCAACATGATGTAACTAAAAAAAAAAAAGGAAAGACAAGTCCACAATTATATTTGAAGACATCAACACTGATAGAACAAGTAAATGAAGAGAAGTTACAAGAGAAAAGAATAGAAAAAGTGTAAATTCTATCTGTATTTCTACATCATTGTTAGCATATCATCATCATCAAACATTTATGCCTCCCTGGTATATACTTGACCATTAGGAGTTGCAAACTTCTGTGTTCACAAGAGCCAAGCAGGTGAGTAGATAAGTGGAGGTGGCTGGCTGACACTCAGCTTTTGAGGGTGTCAGGGAAACAACAGGAAAAGGTACAGCCCTGAAGCACAGGAGTCTAAGGGGAAAAGCCCTACTCAGCTGTTCCAGAGTAAGTAACATGATGTAAAATATGACCAGGACTTCTGTTTTGGCTTAGTAACCAGAAACCCACATCTTTAAGTGAAATATCCTCCATTTTTTAATGTTGGAAAGGTAAATCAAAATAGTACTTGAAACATTGTGTGGACCAATACCTTAGTATAAAAAAACTTGGCTGTAGGCCAAGTCCAACCTAAGGGCCTTTGCCTTGCAACCTCAGGTATAAATGTCAATTATTCCTCTTGGAGATTTACTTTTCAGTTGGAGTAATGACATAGGCACTCGGGTTACACACTTAGGATCTGTTGAGAACAAAGTGGGAAACATTGACTCATTCAACAAACAGGCCCTTACCACCTACTATATACCAAGCATTACTCTAGCAGTAGAGATTTATCAGTGAAAAAACAGATGAAATCTTTGCCCTCAAGGATTTTATAATCTAGTGAGAAGATAAAGATAGTGAAAATCACAAATAAATAAATAAATACCATAATGAGTTATATGATACGTACTATAAAAAAAAAAAAAAGTGTAATTGCCAGGGTAGAAGGGCTGCAGTTTTATCAGAACACAGACACATGATCACTGAGAAGGTGACAACTGAGCAAAGACTTAAAGACATGAAGGAGGAATCCATAGACATCTAGAAGAAGGGCCTGCCAAGAAAAGGAAAGAGCCAGTGCAGAGCCCCCAGGGTGCGGGGAAGGCACAGAGCTTCCACGACTTCTCTAGGTGCACCCTTCTCCCCAAATCTCCGGGTGTTCAGCAACCCAGAAGCTCTCCAAACCTTGTTCGCTTGCATTTTTACGGAGGCTTCGTTACACAGTCATGATTGATTAAACCATTGGCCACTGGCAATTGATTCAACCTCCAGGTTCTCTGCCCTCCCCAGAGGTCAGTAACAGGACTGAAAGTTTCAACCCTCTAATCACATAGTTGGTTCTCCTGGCAACCCATCCTTAGGTTAGTTGCAAAAGTCACCTCATTAACATAAAGGAGACACCTTTATCACTCTCAACACTTAGGGAATTCCAAGGGTTTGAAGAGTTTGAACCCTGGATGAAGACCAACTATATATGAGAAATATATTTTGATCATCTAAATGACAAATGTATCTTTTTCTTACAAATGACAATATCATAAAAGTGTTGCTTGAACAAAGTGAGCCCCGGGGAAAGGATCAATCAAGATTAGGCAGGAAGCAGAGAGCATCTTCAAAGGAGTCACTGAAGAGTGTTGAGTATAAAGACTACAAAGCTGTGGACAGAGGTAAGGTAAACAGCAAGGTCAGGCCCCGGAGAGTTAGCAATAGCACTCCTTGGCCAGAAGGGGTCAGCAGAGAGCAGCATTCCCAGAGCCCGGAGAAGGCTGGCTATAGGAGCGTTACTGACAGACATGGTCTTTGGTAAAAGAACAGAGTTATGGCCACGACCAGGCTTGGCAGGGAAGGAAAGAGAGGACTAACTACCCCGGTCTCTCTCAGCTCCCATCTCCCCCATCCCAAACCAGCGCCTGCCATCAACTGATCCAACTACATGCCAAAAGACTGTGAAGAAGGTTTGAAGATTCCCGTGACCAGTCTCCCGGAGAAGAGAGAGGGATGGAAAAGGCTGAAGAGTGAATCTGGGGGACAAGATGAGAGTGTCCAGGACCGAGAGAGCAGTGGGAGATGAGGTCAGAGAGGTGTGAGGTTTTGTAAAGCCTGATAGAGTGTTTCAAGAATGTTGGCTTTTGCTCTAAGTGAAATGTGGAGCCACCACGGGACTTTTAGCAGGAGACTGAGGATTTGACCTGTATTTTACCAAGATTTTACCACTCTGGCTGCTCTGTAGAAATGGATTGTGTGTGAGGGAAGGGAAGGGGTGGAGTCCATTGGCCCTGACTTGGACCATGGTGGTAACAGTGGAGGTGGTGAGAAGTGTTCTAACTCTGGATAGTTCCAAGAAGATCTAAAAAGATTTCCAGATGGACTAAGAGGAGGATGTAAGAGAAAGGCGAGCATTGGGATGACTAATGTTTTGGCCTGAGCACCTAGAAAGATCGAGTTGCCTTTAACTGAGAGGGGAGAGCCAGCAAGTAGAGCTAACTTAGCAGTGTGGGTGGGTGGGTGGTGGATGTATTAAATTTGAGTCTATTAGACATCCAAATGAAGGTACTGAGTAGACGTTTGAATATACCAGTTTGGAGCTCATAAGAAAGATCTGGACTGAAAATATAAATTTGGGAACCACCAACAATGAAATATATTGGAAATATGAGAAGGGAGAAGCACTACCAGATGGGGAAACAAAGAAAGCTTCACAGAGCAGGGGGCATGTCGTTTGCATCTTGAAGGATAGAATTGTGACAGCAGAAATAAGTGAGAAGAGCATTCCAGACAGAGGAAAAGCCACTTGGAAAAATGCTAAGATAGGAAATTAGAGGCAGGTTTGGAGAAGGCCAGTAGAGTCAGCAGGTAGACTTGTTGTTAAAGGAAGTCAGAGGCAGAAATGGAGCTAGAACATGGTTCCTCGTTTCCAGTTCATTCATGCAGTTGTCATATATTCATCAAACATCTCTGGGCTACCTACTCGGTCTAGGTGCTATGCTCTGTTCTGAACATTAATAATAAAAACACGTATTGAGCATTAATTATGCACTCAGAGGGAAAAAAGTCACCATCAACGAAATGAAAAGGCAACTATGGAATGGAAGAAAATATTTGCAAATCACAGATCTGACAAGGGGTTATTATCCAAAACAATATTTAAAAAAAAAAATATCACACAAGTCAGTAGCAAAACACAAACCCTTTGACTAAAAAATCGGCTAAGGAACTGAATAGACATTTTTCCAAAGACAGACAGATGGCCAACAGGTACATCAAAAGGTGTTCAACATTGCTAATCATCAGATGAATGCCAATCAAAACCACAGTGAGACAGTATCTTACACCTGTTAGAATGGCTGTTAGAGAAAAGACCGGAGATAACAAGTCTCAGCAAGGGTGTATAGGCAAGGAAGCTCTTGTGCACTGTTGATGGGAATGCACACTGCTACAGCCACGATGGAAAAGAGTATGAAAGTCAACAAATTCAATTAAAAATAGAAGTAAACAAATTAAAAACAGAACTACTAGCAACAATGATCCAGCAATTCCACTTCTGGGTCTTTACCTGAAGTAAATGAAATCACTCTTTAAAGAGATATCTGTACCGCATGTTCATTGCAGCATTATTTACAATAACTTCAGTGTCTACTGACAGATGAATAAGGAAAAGACCCATATTACATATATGAATAAGGAAAAGACCCATATACATATTACAGATGAATAAGGAAAAGACCCATATTACAGATTACATATACCCATATATATATGTACATATATATACATATATATATGTATATGTATATATATGTGTGTGTGTGTGTGTGTATATATATATGTACATATATATATACACACACACACACACACATATATATAGCACATAAATATTATATATATGTTTATATATATATATCTCCAGTAAGTTTTTGCTATTAGTTTTTGTTAATCTATGTATTAGCAAATATATATTTAAATATATATATGTACACAAATATATATATATATTTTTTTTTTAAGTTTACCTATTTATTTTGAGAGAGTGGGAGCAGGGGAGGGGCAGAGAGAGAGAGGGAGCGCGAGAGAGAATCTCAAGGAGGCTCCGCACTGTCAGCACAGAGCCCGATGTGAGGCTCGAACCCACGATTCATAACATCATGACCTGAGCCAAAAGCAAGAGTCAGACACTTAACTGACTGAGCTGCCCAGGCACTCCTCAAAGATACATTTCCAATGGAATAATAGTCAGCCATTAAAAAAGGAGGAAATTCTGCCATTTGCAACAACAGGAATGGACCTTGTGGGATAATTATGCTAAGTGAAATTAGTCACTTAGAGAAAGACAAATGATGTCACCTATATGTGGCACCCAAAAAAAAAAACCCAAATTCATAGAAACAGAGAACAGATTGGTGGTGGCCAGGGGTAGAAGGTGGGGTGTAAGCAAAATGGGGGAAAGTGGTCAAAAGGTACAAACCTCCAGTTACAGGATAAATAAGTCCTAGCCATGCGACATATAGCATAGTGATATAATTAACAATACTGTATTGTATATTCGAAAATTGCTAAGAAAGGAGATCTTAAAACTTCTCATCATGGAAAAAAAAATTTGTAACTACATGAGGTTATGGACGTTAATGAAACGTATTATGGTCATCATTTTGCAATATACACGTGTAACAAATCATTATGTTGTGCACCTAAAACTAATACAATGTTATATGTCAATTACATCTCAATAAAGCTGGAAACAAAAGTAATGAACAAAAGAAAAATACAAGAAGAGTGAAAGTTTTACAAATATATATATATATATATATACACAAATATACAAATATATATATATATATATATATACACAAATATACAAATATATATATATATATATATATATATATAAAGTAGGTGTCATATATCTATCTATCTATCTATCTATCTATCTATAGATAGATAGATATATGACACCCACTTTGTGCTAGACATTCTCCAAGGCAGTAGGAATAGAGCAATGAATGAACTAGACCCAGATCCAAGCTCCTAGGGAACTTTCAGAGTAAAGTTTGTCCTGCTTTCACAAAGACCCACCTGGCAATGTGCCCCCTCCTGGAGACTCACCTACAGCCCTAGTCCAAGAGCACTCACCTTTTACCCACTTCCTACTCCGCCCTCTACATCAAGATGCCCGGCTCTTTGGTTTTTATAACTAATGCTTTATTTCAAATTTTATACTTTCATGACGAGAACTCTTTTTATATTATATGGATCTCTGGAATAAATTTCTTGTCAACAAAGTAAAAAACAAAAGGGAGGGGAGAAAAGAAAAAGAATTTCCCTGAGTCCTCCTAGCACTCCACCAAAGCTATATTAACATTACCCCCTTTAAAGACCAGGAAACAAGAGTCTGAATGACGTGCCCCAGCTCACTCAGACGACAGGGCACAGCAGAGCCGGGGTTCGAGCCAGGGCAGTGGGACTCCGGGGCTCCGTCCTTACCACTCGGTTAGTGCCCGTCACTCTGGCAGGAAAGGCGAAGCAGCGTCTGTGGCTGGAGAGCCCTTGTCACATGGTAGCAGATTACCAAGCCACGGGCGGGCGAGGTGTTCTCCCGGCTTCCCTCTGCACGGATGAGCATCGTGCCCTTGCCAAGGGTCAGGGGAGGACCTGGCGGCCGCAGCTGGGGAGGGGCGGGGCTGCTGACCTGCTGACCCGGCAGAGGTCACCAGTGGCCAGCTGTGACCTCACCCGGGACAGCTGATGCTCTTTCAACGTGTCAGTTTCCTATTTCTTGGCTCCCACAGCCAGCCTGGGGTCAAGGGGCGGGCGACGGGAGCCCCACCCTGGGAGGCTGGCAGCGCAGGAGTCCATTCCTGCTTGCTCTCCTCCAACCCACCTCAAAGAGAAAGAAACTGAGGCCCATAACGACTAAATCATTTCTTCAACCCTTTTAGGCAATCCCGTGGCAAAGCCCGCATTAGAACTCAAACCCCGGGACCTTCAATTCAGTGTGCTTCCGCGAACGTGCTAACACCAATAAGCTCAGGCTTGAAAATCAGGTTCCCTAGTGAACAAGCTGGGATAGGATGGTGTGTCAGGACACGAGCCCAGGACGGACACTCCCCACCGCTCCCAGGGAAAGGAATTTCTCCTCAGTCCAGCTATCTTTCAGGGACACTCAGGTTTTGCAATCATCGGACTCAGCAAAGGGCAAGGGAAGCAGGAATCCTTCCGCCCAACGAGCCCAGGTCAGATGTCCTTCCTGGGGAGACTTGCATCTGGGCTAAAAGAGGCCTGTGCAAGCAGCAGGCCTGGAACTAGTGACAAATAGGAGTTTCAACACCACCCCCACCCCCCACCCCCACCCCCGTTCGGGAGCCGTAAATAAGCGGAAGAAGGCACAGCGAGAAGAGGACGAGGAGGAGAAAAGTCATGGCCAAGCGCGTTGTGTCCCGAAGGGCCTTAACCAGCAGGGGGCAGTACAGACACAGCATCTGAGCTACAGAGAAAATCCTCCGCGGTGACCTTTTTTTATTCTTTGCAGGTGCAGCGATCACCACCACCAACCCATGATTGTACAACAGGTCCCTGTTTGTAAA
The DNA here is from genome assembly GCF_018350195.1 of Panthera tigris. Classification (NCBI taxonomy): domain Eukaryota; kingdom Metazoa; phylum Chordata; class Mammalia; order Carnivora; family Felidae; genus Panthera; species Panthera tigris. Next base: position 196,442,339 of record NC_056660.1, on the reverse strand, counting down.
GCTCGTCCTAAGTCAGCGACTCCTTACATCCTTGCACCACGAAGCAGCAGGCCTTTGTGTGAGGAACATGTCAGCTGACTTCTCTAAGGTCTTATTTCTAATAGTCTTAGAAATAAGCAGAGATGAGTTTTCTCACATATGGGGGTGCGGGCGTGTGTGACAGGGAATACACAAACAGGAGCTTCATCACTTAAAACGTATAAAAGAATATAAACCAGAAACACACACACACACACACACACACACACACACACACCACAGCACCAACCTCACATCCATCTTCAACAATTCTGCCTAATGATAAAGTCTAGATGCTTCCAACCTACACAGAACCACATTCCTATAGCGCTGAGGCAAACAAGCAGACAAACGTCACCCACACACTTACAAGCACAGTCAGCAAAAGTGAGACAGAACGTTTTAAACACATAGGTGAGCTCTTCTCAACTCTTAAAGTGTGTTTTAATACCATACACTGCTACTTTCCCAAACCTTAAAATGCAAACGAGCCCTTTGGGAATCTTACTAAAATGTAGATTCTGATACTGTAGGGCGGAGGGAGGGCCCAAGTTTTTGCGTGTCCTGGCAAGCTCCCAAGCGACCAGTGGCTGCTGGTCTATGGACCACACTTTAAGTAGTAAGGCCACAGCCCATGTCACCCAGGGCCAATGCTTTCCCTGGACGGAGGCCTCCAGTTAGCTTGAGATGGGGGAAATGGAGCTGCAAACCCCTTGGTTCCTTATCTTTCACTCTGAGCATCTCCCCACTGAGAGTAACTCTGGTGTTTAAAGACACATTTTGTTTATATACGGCCCTTAAAGCCTATCAGTTAACCTGAACCTAACCTGTAGAAACTATGATCCTATAATAGCTCCAGGCTTCCAAGTCATTCCAAGGACTATTTTAACTATTACGAGATTTGGGGGTCTGATCCTCTGATATGTGTGAGTCCCACATACGCAACACCACCATTGACTTACAGCAGAGAAAGAATTTTTGTGAGTGTTTTATTTTGTTTTGTTGTCACTCAGTTCCAGTGGTTCTCGACCAGGGGCAATTTTGCCTCCTGGGAACATTTGACGATAACCAGGGACCTTTCTGGTTGTCACAGCTGGCTACTGCATTCTGGTGGGCCAAGGTCAGAGATGCCGCTAGACATCCTACAGTGCACAGGACTGGCCCCGCAACCAAGAATGATCCCGCCCAAAATGTCAGTGGCACCAGGGTCAAGAAACCCGGCCCTATTCAATCCACTCACACTGATCCATATCTTCGTCAAACTATTGAATGATTATTTGAATATTGCCACAGATCAGGGGAAAGAAAAAGATGGTGGACAGCCTTTCATATTGGACCTTAGAGGTCTTGCTGTCTTGGTGCCTGAGGCATCCAGTGGTGGGCCTGCCTTCCAACTCTGGACAAGCTGGACAAGCTGGACAGAATGGATAAGTCATGGACAAGCTGGATGGAATGGACCAGTTACACAAAATCTCTCAGCTTTCACCCCCTCAGATGTCAAGTGACTGTTAGCCCCTGTAAGAGGACAGGGATGTTTCTATAGGGGGGTCTCTCTTTGGGACAGCAAAGTATACACATCCTCCTTGTACAGAGGAGTGCTTGTGGGTTTACTGAAGGAATGAATGATACCTGACATGCTTATAACAATCTTTCTTTAGCACTCTGATGGTCACTCCTACTTTTTCAATCTCGATGAGAAACTTGAATGTTAGGGATTCCTATCACTAGCTGCACCTTGTCCTGGCAAAGCCAGACTTGCACTCCAGGATTTGCACAGCATCCTTCACTATGCGTGTACTGTCTTGGAAGTAGGAAAGGCTAGCGTCAGACAGCCTGGGTGCAAATCTTAGCTCCCCTACACGAGCTTGGACATTTGACTTACTCTCTCTAAGCCTCAGTTTCTCCATTTGAAATAATAAAGGGAATAACACTTCCTATCTCATGGGGCACTGGGAAGAATCAAAGTTAAGTGAGATGGTAACATGCCAAGCCCTTAGCGCAACGTCTGGCCCACAGCAAGCTGTCAGTAAAAGGGGGCTTTGTCATGCTTTTGGTCTCCAGCCTCCAAATCAAGGGCACCCGCTCAGTTCCCTGTCCAAACAGCAGCAGAGCCTGAGTACCAAAATCAGAACCTGGCCCCAGAGACCAGGCTGACCCAGCTCCTTTCTGCTGTGTGGAAAGTCGGGAGCTGACCCTCCCCACTCCCCGCTCCATGTGCCTGAACAGAGGGGTTCTGAAACCAATATTCCCTACTCTTCTGCATGCCGGCTTAGTCCTATTCAGAATACAGCCCGATGACTAGATACACCGCATTTTCATTCTGCTCAAAGGCCAAAGGACACCAATAAAGACATCAAAGCTCAAAATTGTTTGGAGAGCAAAGAAACAAATGAGGAGAGAAAAATGTAGTCTTTGATTCAATAATGAATTTTGCATCAAGGGCTCCGGATCACAGTTCACCAGAGACCATGCTGCCGCATGTTCTGCATTCCATTTTTTATGAGAAAGAGGAAAATGGCGGCGGGGGGGGGGGGGGGGTGGGGGGTGGAGGGGACACACAAACCGATATTAAGGGCATATTAAAGAAAGGGTATTCAAGCATATATCTTGATTTGAGCATGTGGACCCAAACCATTTATATTTTATAGCATAGTAAAAGCTTGGAGCAGAAAAGGAGCATCCAGTCCAACCTCTTTGTCTTCTAGATGAGCAAACCGAAGCCTCTGGGCATTAAATAAGGGCCCCACATTTTCAGCCTCATAGCAACCGACTTAGGCAGGGGAGCCATGGGGCTTGTTCCTCCATCCACTCCTGCCTCACTCAAGGATTTGACTCTTGCCTGGAAGGGACTGGAAGGAAGCTTGGCATCCTTCTTCTCCCAGGGCACCATTCTCGCTGGGCTTGCGAAGCTCATGCATTCATTCGAGTACTCTTTACTGAGCACTTACGATATGCCAGACACCATTCTTGGTACTCGAACTACAGAGAAGGACCGGACAGGTGCTTGTCCCTAATGCACCTGCCTTCCAGGGGGCTACCCGGTCTGCAAAAGGGCACGACCCAGCTCTACAACAGAATTCTGGTGATGTTCCATGCTCCCGGGGGAAGTAACATAGCTTGTGTTAAGGGAGAGGGACTGGCGTTCGCTAGAGATGAGATCTGACCCCTGAGAAGTAGCCAGTCATGTGGAAGTCAGAGGGAACAGCGTTCTAGTTAAAAGGAACAGCAACCCCAAACACCCGAGGCAAGCAAGGGAGGCAGAGTGACCAGAAAGGAAGCCGGTGGGGCCAGAATAGAATGAACAAGGAGAAGGTGGTAGGAGTGGAGCTGGGCTGGGAGCACTTGCCCCAGGACTCCAGGAGGTGGAAGCAAGACTGAGATTCGGACTGGAGTGTCCAGGCTCACAGTTGTTATAGTTCTGCATCAACTATGCTATGCAGACCCTTCTCTCATGTTGAGTCACCCACCGGGTCAGCTACAAGAGGACCCTGCCACACTGGGAGGACCCCGGCCATGCCGAGCTCACACTCAGGATATGGCATGGGGCAAGCCTCTAAAGGCCAAGGGAGCCCCCAAGACCAGATGGACCAGACAGCATGGAGAGGGGAAGTGGACCCATCCCTCCCTAGTAGGCGCCATGACTCATACAAAGTTAGTCGGTCATGAGTCAGTCCTGCCAGCCCAGAGGAAGGGCTCAATAGAGTCAAAGGCTAATTTTAAAAACCACTATTATTAATTTTTGATCCCACAAGAACTCATGAATACATTTTCCTTATTTAAAAAAATGAAATGAAACGAAACATGGTCCCTAAGGCTAGTGTCCCCTTAAGACTCCTCTCCTCCAGGGGCACCCAGGTGGTTCAGTCAGTTAGGCAACAGACTTCGGCTCAGGTCATGATCTCATGGTTCGTGAGCTCGAGCCCCACTTTGCGCGAACCCCGCTCCTCTCCCTCTCTCTCCCTCTCTGCCCTCATGGGATTCTCTCTCTCCCTCTCTCTCTGCCCCTCGCTCACTTGCACCCTCTCTCTCTCAAAAATTTTTTTTTAAAAAATTAAAAAAGAAAGACTCCTCTCTGCCAATCCTGGCCATCGGGTCAGTTCCCCAGCTCTCTCTCACCTGAACCTAAATACAGTTATTATTCCAGCCCATCTCATACGCCCTAAAATGCACTCCTAGGAAAGATAGTGTGGTTTCTATGTGTTCATTGGAATAACTGGTGGCACACTGTATATACTGGTCTGCAGCCTGTCTTTGTCCCCACCAGACAGTAGGTCTTGAGCAGCTCTCCAGGTTCTGACGCCAGCCCTCACCTCGCTTTGCTCATTCGCCGTGTCATATTCCTTAGTATGATACGTCGCTGTTCGCCTCCCTCTGAACTGGCATTTAAGCTGTTTCCAGTTCCCTTTGTATCACAAAGACAATCACACTGCAGTGAAATTTCCTCTCTGTCCACCCTGCGGGGATTCCTCTGTGATGGGGGGAGGACCCTACTCTTAGAGGCAATCCCCGAACGGAAGCAGAATCAGCTCTGGGAATGTCTAAGCACCTAGGGAGCATCTAGACTCCTTGCCTTACCATCACTGCCCTATTCCCTGGACGCCACTGGGACTCTGTAGAAGGAGGGACTTAGTTTCGATGGGCTCTAAATACTCTCCCAGCGGGGGCAACCTAAAACTCCCCCAATGCCAGGGAGTGAACAGTGGGACTTTCTCACAAGTAGAGGTGTGCTGCCCTTTCAGAGGTTATGAGGCACTGGCAGGAGGCCTGTGGATTTCAACGCCACTCCCAACAGTGCACTGTGCTTTAATGGCGTTCCTGGGGAAGTGACTAGTGCACACATACCGTGGACTTCTGTTTGCCCTTTACCAGGGCCTTCCTGGATATCAGGGGATATGATGTTACTTCCCACAAATTCTGTGTAAATAACTGAGCCGGAGTGGCTGATTTGTAATGAGATGAGGGGAAAATAATCACCACCTACTTTGCATAGACCGGAGTTCACAAAGCACACAGTTTCTCATTTCATCTCGGGAACTACCCTGAGATATACACAGGGAAGGGATAATTACAGTACGTATTATGATAATGTTTCATGGCAACTGTTATTCATTACAGCTGAGCAGATTCAGACAACAAGAATGAATTGGTTGCCCAAGGTCACATAGCGAGGAAGCGAGGGCAAACCCAAAACTCGGGTCTTCTGACTGCTAGTCCATTTCTCTGTACTTCCCAGCTGTGCCGCCGTGAAGACCCGCTTATAATTCTGAATGCCTAAGGGACAGGTGCCCCCTTGGCAGACTCTGCAGGATATAGTGGAAGACCATATTCAGAGATAGACTTCGGTCTTAAGGAGCCAAGTGAATCAAGAGGGAAGCAAGCCAAGTTCGGGGTAGGAGGGCAGGGCAGTTAATTCAACTGGACTCTGAGATGAGTAAGTCCGTGTTGTCCGAGAGAATTTTACTCCACCCATTAATTAAAGATACTCTCTGGGATACTTTGGCTAGCTGGTCATGCAGGGCCTCTCTAGGGAGGTAGCAATTAAGCAAAGACCTAGAGGAAGAGGAGCTTCCAGCTTTGCAAAGAAGCAGGGAAGAGCAAAGCAGGTGTAGGGAACAGCGTGTGCAAAGTTCCCAGATGGACAACCTCACAGCGAGGCTGGGGACCCCCTCTGCGGGGAGCCAAAGGGAGTGGGGGCAGGAGGTGAAGGGGGTCCCTTGATGACTGGCCTGGGCAGTCAGTGCTAGAGGAGCTCAAAGGATGGCTTCCAGGAGAAGACAGGACTTGAGGGCATCTTGAGGAAATGACTGGCGTCATTCAAGGGAGACACAGCAGGAGAGGGCACTACAAGCAGAACTGTAGGCAGAGGAGAAATGGTCAGTGAATAATGGGTAAAACGGTCTCTTAACTGTCAAACGGACGGAGGGGTTAGAAGGCTCACTGACATCCCATTGAGACGCCAATAAGGAAACTGAGCCCAGTGAAGCCTGGCCAAGGGAATGGCAGGGCTGAGTCCAGCTCCCAGATCTACCAGATTCCCACCCTCCCATCCGGAGCTGGCTCCACCCCAGCCTCTTCTGCTGGCAGGGCCACTGTCAGGAAGGAGGCCCGGGCTGTGGTCGGATGTGAGTAGAAGGCCTCAGCAGAACCCTGCGGTGGAACCGTCTGGCCAGAGCTCCCCCGCAGCCAGCACTGCAGCCCCCAATACTCTGATCTCAAAGCCAATTCCTTTGTTCCCGCCCCCCCCCCCCCGAGAAGCTTCCCAAAGACCTGGGGGACACCTTTGATATTTTTTAAACATTTTTGCACAAAACAATGTAAGGAACCAGGGGAAAAGCACGGCTCCATCACCAAACTGTTTTGGCCAGAAAAATAGGCCCATGTCCTGCCAATTCCGTTGCAGTTTGGGAGCTCCCCCCGGGGAGGAAAGGGGCGCGCACAGGGAGTCAGGTCCGGGAGAACCACGCAAATCACCATTTCCTGGTGGGAAGTCTACTCTTTGCTCAGGGCCTAAGGCTCAGCACAAACTAGTGGTGGCCGTGGGGGATCAAAGGTCTCTGCACCAGCCTGGAACATGCTCAGATCTTCTGCCAAACTCCAACCATAGGTCACCCAGATACTTAGAGCCAAGAACACTAGAGCAAAAGGTACCTCAGGACTCATCTGGTCCAATCCTCCACTTATAAAACTCAGGCCCAGAGAGCCACCTCCAAATCATCCAGGTTCTTCCGAGGTAAACAACAGCAAAGTGTACGAGCATCTAATGATGCCTGACACAGTGCTAAGTCGTTATGCCTGTCATCGCTGCAGACGCTAACAGTGAAGTAGATAGCGTTATGACCCCTGCTTCACCCACAAAGAACCTAGTTAGCCTAAAGAGGTTAAGTCACTTGCCCAAGGTCACACAGCAAGGAAGAGTAGTCAGGACTCCAGTCCAGACCACTTTATCCCACGGCCCCAGGCCTCCTCAGAGCCCGCTGCATCAGGACTGTAAGCAAGATCTCTGACCTCCCAGCCTCGTAGGGCATTTCCATCCCAGGTTCACTAATGCCGAACGTGGTCTTGACCATCTGCCTGGGGCTCAGTTCTTCCACAAAGAAGCCTCTAGCCTCCCCACCTGCATCCGGTCCTGCCTCCGCCTGGACCTGTGACGTTCTTTTTTTAGTGCTGCACCCGCTCCTTCCCCACAACCCTCCGCCAAACCAGGATGGCTATTCCTGCTTCTTCAGCTCAGCTCGAATGTCACCTGTTGAGAGAGACACCCGTCTTTAATGTCTACTCCCAGCCCCTCTTCACGTACTTTACAGACTGCAATTATAAGTCTGCCTATTTGTGTGTGTATTGTCTCCTCCCCTGTGTTTCTGGCAGGCACAGTTCCTGGCGCGGATAGACAATTAGATGTTGTAAAGTGAAGGAACAACCGAATGAATGAACCAGAAAACGAAAGAATACCTTAGTTCTTCTTCGAATAAGTGCCTGCACAGAAGCTTACCCTTGTCCAAGTGATTTTGTTAAAACTACATAATCCAAAAAGTTACTTTGATCCAAGAGCCTGATATTATGAGTGTGTATTCCCATGTCTTTTTCTCCGTCATATAGAGATATGTATATGTGGTACCTATATGGGATCCCATTTATGGAAAAATGATTTAACTATGTTATAGGATATGTATATTCTACATGTTCTATAGATTACATAACACATAGGTCCACCAATATACATCATCCTAAAAAAAAGTACAGAGTATATTTTTCTGCAATTTGCTTATTTCACCACTTCCCCTGAACGTTCTCCCCCCCCCCCCACCGTATATAGATCTGCCTCTTCTTGCTAACAACTACATATTGTTTTCGAAAAATAAAAATTAAAGTACTCACTCTTGGTGGGATACTCAAATAGTCTAAGAATGGCAAGTAGAAATCACTGGATCATAAGCACCTCTTCCCACCATTGCCACATCTCACAGGCCAGAAGGATGTGGTGTCCAGATAAGGGTGAGTGAGGGGGTATTCATGAATGGACAGGAGCACACAGCAGTGCGGTGAGAGGCACAGGCTCCCGTGCAGGAGGGAGATGTGGGGTGCAGCTGGATGAGAGCGAAAGAAGGGCAACTAGGAAGAAAAGTTGAGGAGCCTAGGGCTGGGTTTGTCAGGGAGAGCCTTGAGAGGGTCAGAATATGGGGAAGAAAGCTAGAAACCACCCCAGTCGGGGACCGGAAGTCGAAAGACAGAGGGGCTCTTGGAGCAGAAGAGAAGCATAATGGGGGAAGTTCTTCCATCCCACGAAGAAGGTGGACAATCTGTCTCCCAGTGGTTTTCCCACCTGGCTTTCCAACACCCAGGAGCCTTTGCCTGTTTCCGAGTGAGACGTGTTTATCTCCATTCTGGAGTCTCAAAGTTCAAAACAAACTTCCAAACAAAGGGACCCTCCGCTCTGCAGTTTTCGGCTTCATTCTCTTGCAAGGACAGAGCCAAGATTCTGCTTTCCTGATGACTTTCACAGCCAATTCCACCGGGAATCCCACCCCCAGCTTCCTTCTGCGTCTTTCCTGGCTGCCTCCGATTGTTGTGGACATCCTCACGGGTATAGTTTTTTTTTTTTTTTTTTAGCTTCTTTTAACTCTTTTCTTCCTATCTTTATAATGATGCAGGAAAAATAAGATTGTTTTCCCAACAGCAATTTGGGGCTGGTAGAGTGGACCAAAGTTCTCTCCAAAGAGCTGGATTCATCAGCATATATTATTAAAAAGAACCTTAGACAAGAAGAACCAATCAGTCAAGCTCCCTGTAGTTGGAAAATTCTGAGACATATTTTCATGGCCATCACTCTATAGAAAAGCCCAACAGGTTTGCATAAGTAGAAAATGACAAGAATGTCTCTGAGGGCAGGTATAAGTGAGAGATATACTAAAACTCAGCACACGTCGTGTTCATTTGCTAAGCATTACACTGAGTATTTTAATACACACAATAATCCATGAGGTGGATACCATATTAATGTCCATTCTACAGATGAAGAATTTGAGGCTCATAGAGTATCTCACGCAAAGTCACATAGATACTAAATGACGGAGGTAGGACTGACAATCAGCCAGTCTGGAAATGGCTCCCAGACTCTTAACCAAGCCACCATTGGGTTTGCCTAATTCATGCTTTGCTAACTTAATTATTGTCTACCACCCCTCTTCCAAGTAGGAGTTATGCTCCAGGAGAGCAGGTCCTTGTCTGTCCTGTTGTATCCCCAGCAGCCAGCAGGGGGCCTAGCACAAAGTAGACACTCAATAAATGCGTACTGAGTGAATGAATTAATGAATGAATGTTATGGTTTTATTTGACGATATCCTGTTATCTGAAAATTTCTGAACATTGAAGCTTTGGGTGATATCTAAATATGTTTATTGAACAGTCCTATTAATTTTACCTATTTAACTTACCTGACCCTGTTCCCAGGGAGGGGAGGGACAAAACTTTTCCAAGCATTAGAACCTAGCAAGTTACATGAAATTTAGGAATTGAATAAGGAATTCTAATCTGAAAATTTAAAGAGAAAGTACATGCAAATTTAAAGAGATCTTTTGGAATCGTGTATTTAGTAATCACTTTCTATGTTTTCAAAGCTGTTCCAGGCCCCTGGCTTTTTCAGTAGCAAAGGTGGTCTATGAACCACCTGGGATACTCATTTCAAACGCAGAGCAAGGAAACCAGGAAACTGGGAATCTGCATTTTGCGACCATCTCAGTTGGTCTGACGTAAACAGAACTTTGACGCCTGCTGCGAGGAAGTTAAGGTTATTCTCTGCCCTTGGAAAAAAACCCTAACAAGCTACCAAAATGTGTTTCAAAAACCGCTGACCCTTTGATTTATCTGATGATTCCTTAAGGACTGTGGCGTCTTGGGATCGTGAGCCATATCAATTTTTTTAGTCCTGTGTAAGGCAGGAATGTTGTATTTATCTGCAAGATACTCTTTCCCCAGTTTTGAACGGGTGGTCACCTACCATTGCCCTGACATCCCGGACTCCTGTGTACTGATTCACTCTCACACGGAACCAAGCCAGGAGCGAGGAGAACTGGTCCAATTCCGCCGTGAGATGCTGCGTGTCCGAGGGCAGGTGGCTCAGCCTTGGTGACCGACTGTTTGCACGTCCATAAGCCTGGGGTGTGAGTGTTCCCCACGTTTTGATTCTACACATCCTCAAACCAGAGTCATTCTATAGACAGGGATCAGGGAGTCTCCCAATCTTGTTTTTCTGTACTCAAAAGTCATGCTTCTGTGACCATGAATTAAGTTCAGAAGGTGACAGAAGTAGTCAGGAGACTGTGAGGAACCCCACCCCACGGCATTACTCACGACCAAAAAATCAGAATATAGGTTTCTGTAATCCACACCCGCAAGAACTAACTACAAAGATAATAATAATAATACTTTGGGCAAGAGTCAGTTGGCCATACAAAAACTGGGGGAACCAGTGAGGTTGAGCCGGGAGGCCACATACCTGCCTTTGCCACAGATGGGGAAGGACCTCAGGGTGGCGATTCCCAGACCTTCTGCTCTGAGGGCTGTACAATAGTAGATCCAGAAACGACCTGGGGCATTCTGTCAACAAATGTTTACTGAGACCTCCTATGTGCCAGGCAACGTTCTGGGGATGGGGGGGGGGGGCCTGTGGTGAACCCACCTGACGAGAGCCATACTCTCAACGAGTTAAGATTCTAGTGGGGAAGGGAGATGATAAACAATTGTCCCAAATGAATCTCATAAAGGGGGAGGGAGGGACACATGTGAGGAGGCTGGTGGAACCCCTAATGTCCACCCACTCGGTCCAACTGCCACCTTACACGCGTGAGGAAAATGAGGCAGAAACAGCAGTGACCTGCTCAAGACCAGAGTCCACGGAGCTGGTTAGGAGTGGAGTTAGGAGACGCCTGGGTGGTTCAGTCGGTTAAGCGACCCACTTCAGCTCAGGTCAAGAGCTCACCGTTCGTGGGTTCGAGCCCCACGGCTGGCTCTGTGCTGACCAGCTCAGAGGCTGGAGCCTGCTTCGAATTCTATGTCTCCCTCTCTCTCTGCCCCTCCCCTGATCGCGTTCTGTCTCTTAAAACTAAATAAACATTTTTTTAAAAAAATTAAGAAGCAGAGTTGGAAGTGAAAACTGTCTTCCTGCAAAACCCATCCTTTCTTCACGGCCCCTCCCAGTGACTGCTTTATTTCCCTAACACTGTCTCCGCATAGACCCCGGCACTGAGGGAGGGGAAAGAAGCGCTCAAGCACCCCTCGGCTGGCCCCAGGGTACAAGGGTCCCCTGCATCCCCCCCCCCCCCCCCATCACACCCCAAGACCCAGCGAGAAGCCCGGCGGGGCGGGGCCTGGCCACGCGCCGGCGCGTCCAGCAGGTGGCGGTAGCGAGCGGCCGCGCCCCCCGCGCTGCCACCCCGCGAGCCCGCATCATGGATGTCGAGCTCTCCTATTTCGCTTTGCTCGCCTTGGAATTCGAGACTCCAGACGAGGACCAGGATTCATGAGCCGGTCGCAGGGGCCCAGGCAGGGGCCTCTGGCTCCCGACGCTGGCCGAGAGGTGGGTCCCGGGGCGGTGGCTGCTCCCGAGGCCGGGCGGGGACGCGCTGCCCCCGCCCTGCCTCCCCGTGGTCCACACCCCCTTTGGGCTCCGGAGCCGCGGGGACGGAGTAGTCGGGGGTGCGCGCGGGCCGGCGCTGGCAGCCCCGCTCAGCCCGGCACTGGGGTCCGAGGGGCCGCAGGACGCGGCGCGCGTGCCCTCCCGCCGCCTCCTCCTCCCTGCTCTCACCTGCGCCCGTTAGCCCACTCGCCTTCAAGGCCAGTGGCTGCAGCCCAGTCCGCGAGGGTCGGACCGCAGAGGGAGAGAGAGCACCTGAGGATACAGAGCGGGCACTGGACTGCCTTTTCACCCCCCAGGTGATGAGTGAGGTCGGAAGATCGCAAGATTTAAAAAGCAACCGGGTCCTCCGTATTGAATGAAAGACCCAGTGCAAAGGCATCACCATGAACACGAGCAGTAAGTGGGTCCTCCTCTCCTTTGCCATGGGAACAGGGTGGGGGCGGGAGGTGCAGGAGCCTGCGCTCGGGCTGCCTGGAAGGAGGAAGGAAGCCTGCCATCGTGGTGGACACATGGCCCCCAGACTCCTTCGTGGTCCTTCCTTTGCTCCCCCCGGGAAGAGGGATCTGGATCTGGCTTTTCATGGTCATTTTGCTAATGTTTTACTGGCAGCAACACTTGCCTCTGCGGGGAAGGCTGCCTGTCTCCTTCTAGCAATGCCTGGGAAGGCCTAGGAAGCACTAACGAACGTGGCCATTGTCTGACTGTGGGGCTTCTGAGGAGACCTCCCTGCACACAGCTGGAAAGCCACGGAGGACCTGGCTTGTCCTGAAGCTGGGAGGAGCAGGGAGGCTGGCGCTGGGGCTGGTGCTGGGTGGATGTGGGCAGGCAGTGGGCTGGGAGCGAGCAGTTTGATAAACAAATCATCAGGAAGCCACCTCTGGGTCTAGAGATTGTGAAATATCCTGCTTCTGAGCCTGCAGCCCCACGGGCTGGGGGCTGATGGCTCCACACACCTACAAGCTGTGTGGCCATCCTGAGAAGAGACGAAAGGGATGAGCCCTTCGGCCGAGGTCTCTAACATGCTAGAGGCAAGGACTGCTTTGCAGAGACAGGACCAGACATTTTGCTGCTGGGCTGGGCCTCGGCTGCTGAGACACGCAGGCAGAAATGCAAGGAGGCCCAGTCGGTTTCTCTGAGTATAGTCCCTTTGACCGTGGGCACCCAGATGACCACCACCCTGGAGAGGAGGTCGGGGTTCAAATCCTCTCCCTCCTGCCTCCTCATCAGCTTAGCTTGTCCTTCTAGTGGTAGGTGGGATTGTTGAATCAGAAGACCCCTAGCAGCATTCAGTTCCCTGGTCTGTGACTTTCCCGTCTGTCTCCTCTCTGGATCCCAGATTGCTCAGTAAAACGAGAAGGATTGAATCCAAATCTGTAAGTTTCCTCTGAAGACGCTAGAGCTGAACAGCAAGGCTAGAAAAATCAGTGCCTTCGGAGGCTGTGTCCAGACCAAATGCACGATTTCCCCACCCTCCCTCCATTTCAGGGCTGGTGGCGTGGAGGGGAGGAAAACAAAGCAACAGCCAGTGAGATGGAAATGAAATATATTTATTTACTATCTATTTGTATGACTCATCTCTCTGCTGTCTTTCTTTGTGTATTACATAGCTCTGCTAAGCAAGCAAGTGTGGCTGAACTCCCTCTGCCTCTTCCAGCCAAAGAATTTTGCCTCTTGATTTTCACAGTCTGGACTGGTGCTTTGGCTTTACCTCAGGAAAAGAGCAAAATTCTGTAGACCTGCTCACCTGAGTGGGCCACACGTTTGCATCGGCGTCCTTTCAGCCAAGATGTGAACGGCCTGTCACTTGTCACTAATCTCTAGGGGGGGAAACGGATTTATGGGAGTCCTTTCTCACTAAATGATAGAAGAGAAAGATGGCTCATCTATTTTTCAAGAAACTGAGAGATAAGTTCACAAGCAGCTGGCCCTGCCCTTTTCTCTTGTCCCAGGAGCAACACCGAATGTTCCTAAAAGAAGGAAACAGGTTTTATTTAAAAAAAAAAAAAACAAAAACGAAATAACAACCAATACAGTTGAATACTGCAGAAGACGAAAACTAACAAAAATGCTATTCCAGCCTCTGTAAGTAGGGAGAGTGCGTTCATCTTCCAGGCGTAGTGGAAAATAAACAGAGTACAGTGACGTGGGGAGCCGTGGGGATCCCTAAGGTCCCTCCCCATAAGAAGAAGTGTTTCTCTAAGGGCTACCTGGGGAAACACTGTGGCCACTCATCTCAGGGCTCGGGGGCTGGGGTCCATCATCATCGAGGCTCCTCGCAAGCCTGAGAGGCCGCAAATGGAGAGAACAGAAGTCAGACCTCACGGAAGTGAAGGAGTGACAGGGTCACCAGGTTATAGGGACGGGGCGTTGGCAGAAGGTCGTTGAGGTGGCCCGATCTAAGCAAAAATGCTCTCCCCTTTGGGATGTGAAATTCTTACGTAATCCTCGTGCCTGAAATTGAACCTAAGAGAAAGTCTTACTCAGTTTTTCTTTCACTTCACGTACTGGGTCCTCACTCTCCACCGGTCGGTGTGCTAAGCCTCTCACCTGCATGGTCTCCCCAGCTCTCACCCCCAGCCCGTGAGATGGGTGTGTTTACTCCGGTTTTACCGGTGACGCCTCGTAGCTGATGTTCACTAACTCTTCAAGGCGTGCAGTTAGTGGTTGGATTATGAAAGGTATTTGGATGCATTGCATTTTGACAGGGTGCATCATGCCCGCTCAGTGGTTCAGATGTCACCGTTGAAGTGGGGCAAAGCATGAGATTATTACGAAGTTGTTATCTCGGCAGGAGGAGTGTGGGGCTGAGGTCTTGGGAGAGCATGTAAGAGCTGACAGAGCTCGGGCTCTGGGATCCGCTGGTCCCGGGGTTCTGGTCCTCCTCTTCCACTTCTCAGCCGCGCGGTCTTCAGCATGGTTGTCGCCGCGAACTGGGGATGATGGGACCCACCTTGCGTGGAGTGGAGATAAACATTAACACGGCGTGTAAAATGCAGAGGGTGGTGCCGGGGCCGTAGCTGGCCTCAGGTCAGTGACGGCGCTGTCCTTGTCACCATGGTGGTCATTGTGGCCGTTGTCACTGTGGGCTCTGTGTCATTAGCAGGCGGGTCACTCACCCTCTCAGATGTCACACCGTTGTCATAAATCGAGGATACCAGAAGTGTGGTTTTGAGGATTGAGCGCGATCACGAGACAATGCTTTGTAAACACACGTGAAATTGTTTGTATTCGTGAGACACCCGTGGCTCAGATGGCAACACCAGGGGAGCGCTCCATCAGCGACTTCTCAGGGCGCTTCTAGTCTGATCACAACGCTTTCCTCCAAAAGCTAGCTGAGCGTTAGTACCCCACAGAGCAGGAATTTGAGACAAAGGGGTAATTTTGGAGGTGATGGAGTGAGGTGGTGGTACAGGCGTGGGCGGAATGCCAACGGAACGTCCCGCTGATGCATGCTCTCTGTGCGCCTTCGCTCTGTTCCGTGAGAGCCTTGTCCGTCATCCCACACTCGTCCACGTGACCACTGGCCACTTTTCTGAACCCACAGAGCAAGGAAGGCGCTGACCCCAGCCCCATCACTTTCACACGGAGCCATGGAGGCACCCCCATCTAATCTGCATGTTGTTAGGCAACAGGAAATCTTTGGTTATTCCCTGTCAGTGTTGCCCATTCCCATGTCGGCCCCAGGAGCTCCCAAGCCCCTTGGTCCAAAACCAGGGGAAACTGAGTTTACCGCAGGTGCCAGAGGCCCTGAGCTCCAGAGTCGATTCTGGGTGCCACAAAATGCCGTTCTCCTCACATGGGTCAGAACCCCCAGAGCTCCTGAAAACTATGGCTTGTCGTCGGCATAAAACTCAGCACCGGCCCATCCTCCAGGTTGGGGAGCGTCATGCACACCGTGTACGGTCGGGCCGAGAACCACCCTCCTTTGCCTCATCGGCTTTTCCTGTCCTCTGACCCTTGCCTTGGTCTCCATCATGGATTGGAGTCGCTGTTTTGGAGTAGACTGTTTTGCTAAAGAGACCATTGAGGGGTTATATCACCCCCACAAAGGTACCAGGAGGTAAGCAAACACCATCCTGGGGCTGTAAGAACCTGAGCTTTGGGGTAAGGGTCCCTGAGTTCAGTTGTAAGATCTGTGGTGCACTGTGTCTGTGATCTTGAACTGGAGAGCTCACGTCTCTGAGCCTAAATTTTATCACGTATGGAACGTGAGCGATCACGCCAAAGTGCAGGGTTGTGGTGAGGATTAAGTGAAATCACGTGAGAAACTCGCTGGCATCGGGTCCCAGGGGATGGAGTTGAAGCTGAAGTTGAATTGGCCATTGAGCGGAGCCAGGTTCTAGAATGACAGTATCTGAAGAACCCAACCCTCTGGTTGGAAATGAGCATGCTGTGCCGCTGTTGTAGCTAGCATTAGGTTCTGTTCATAGGAAAGCCATAGCTTCCTGAAGGAAGGCTTCGGAAAGATTATTAACCCAGTGTTGTATATGGCATGGGTTGAAAATTCAAGACAGGAAGTTGGGATCCTAGCTGAGAGACAACTACCCAGGTTCAGAAAAGGTCTGAGGGCCAGGAGTTTGGGGGTTGCAAGGGAAAAGGTCTTTTAGAAAATAAAATCTACATGGCCTAGCACCTGTTGGATTATAGGGTAAAAACGAAGGGGAGGAAACTATCAGTTAGGGTCCTGGCAGGGAACAGATGGGCAGGTTGAAGGGAGCGAAATAGGAGCCTTTGCAAGTGTGTGAGAAGCATGCAGAGAAGCGAACAAGAAGCCAGGACAGCCAAGTTCTAGAAGGCTGGTAACTGCCTGACCTCTCTCTCCTCCCTGCCTCCATCTCCTACTACGCTCCCCGTTGGCCCAATCCAACCAGGGGCCAGAGGGCAAGGAAGGCGGTTGACGGGCCCATAATATTCAGCCTCGCAGGGCACAGTGCTGAGGAGAGAAGGCAGCAGAGTGGGTGTGGAGAGGCCTGGGAGCTCAAAATTGAAGACATCCAGCGAAAGACGCAAGCTCTGCCAGGTCAAGAGCTCCAGGAATTCTTTAGGAACAGTCTCCATTACAAACGCAAACTTGGCGGGACACCCTCTAGAGAGATCTTAAATTCGCCAAATTTAGATAAAGTAGAAATGACTCTATACTTTATAAAGATGGAGATTTTTTTTTTTTCTTTAAACCATGCTTCCCAAGTGAATGAAGCAGTTGTCAACAAATGATTACTTGAGGCCGGGCAGGGGTGTTGGGGGAATAACGTAAGGAACCGTTTAAAAACCATCCAAAATGAGTATAACACACCTCTGAAAATCGCAATGTGATTTCAAGAGTATTTGTGTTGCCTAAAGGAAGTGATATCAGTTCTGAGCTCCAGTTTTCCTATCTGGCAAAGGCTTTATCTTGCTGAGATATCATCTGCTGTGGTGAACGGTCCACAGCTGGCTGAGCTCCAACGGTAGCCAGATTCCATTGTAAAAGAACAGAAAACAACCAGAAGTGTGGAAGCACCTCTGACTTTTTGAATATTTCACCAGTTAAGTTGTTCTCCTTTAGTTCTTAAGGGCACAGACTGGAAATTGCCCCCTACTTGCTGTGTGTTCTTGAGCAAGTCACTTACCTTCTCTGTACCTCACTCACTTCCTCATCTGACCACACGAGACCTAAAAATAGTGCCTCTTTCATAGAGTTATTATGAAGAACATGTAAGTTAATAGTTGTGAATTGCTTGAAACACTGCAAGTGTTTATAAAATGAATAAAACCAGTGGATATTCGTTTGCTAGACTTGCCACAACAAAGTACCACAGAGCGAGTGGCTTAAACAACAGGAGTTTATTGTCTTACAGTTCTAGAGGCTAGAAATCCAAAATCAGGGCGTCGGCAAGATTGAGTCCCTCTGAGGGCCGTGGAAACAATCTGTTCCAGCCTCTGTCCTTGGTGGTGAATGGCCGTCTTCTACCTGTGTCCCTTCACATCATCTTTCCTCTGTGTGTCTCCAAATTTCCCCTTTTGATAAGGACACAAGTCATATTGGATGGGGGCCCATTCTAATGACCTCATTTTAACTTGGGTCCCTTTGTAAAGATCATATCTCCAGATAAGGTCACATTCTGGGAAGAGAGGGTTAGGACTCTACAACATAGGAATTCAATCCGTAACACAGTATTTGTTACAAAAATGACCCCCTCCAGGAGAAGACTTTTCTGTGGGTTGGTTTCCCCTGAATATCAGCTACCCCCTACCCTCTCCCCACCCCCCCGCCCCGCGCTAGTGGAAGATGCTGACCTCTGACCAGCAGGGATAGAGCCTCTCCCTGAGCACTTGAAGGGTAGGAGGTCCCCAGAAGGGAGGACCGTGGAGGCCTAGAATTCCACACTCAGTCTGTCTGAAGAAAACACACTCCCCACTCCATCCTCTCTCTGGGTCATTATGCAAAAGTGTAGCATCTCAGTGGTGTAACAGAATTTATAGTCACGATACTGGTTTTCAATCTGCCTAGTTCCTGGGAATGTCCAACATGGGGAATAAGAATTGGATTGCTCGTTTGTTCACTCAACAGATATTTACTGACCACCAACCCTGCACCAGGCATGATGTGGGGGGACAAAGTAGTAAATATAACAGCCATGGCTCCTGCCTTCGTGGGTCATGCAGGCCCTGAAAAATGGGCCATCCGGTGGCCAGCGTGATGGGACATGTTTTATTTGCCCTTCCTCAGGTTTTCAATGAACTTGAATTCTTTGCCAACGTTGGGAAACTGGGAAATCGAGATATCAAATCTGGGATTCCTAGCTCCTCTTGAAAAAGGCAGAGAGGGGAAGGTCTCCATCCCTGCCCCTATTTTCCTACATGACACTCGTCAGTAGGATCGCCTGGTTTTAGTGGGGCAGGTACGGGTCTCTAGGGTAGAGCCCAGTTGCCACTGCTTTGTCTCAAACTGCACAAGGACAGCCTTGTACTCTTATGCTCTCTCGCCCCTGTGCACATTTTAGTTTTTAAACCCCAGTCTAGTAGATGATCAATACAACATTAAACACAGAGAAGTGTCTCTTCACACAGAGATGCCAAGACGGCAACATATCCACTAATTTTTCCCGGAGAAAGCTTGATCTAGAGTTAGCAACTGATTAACACCGCCATGCTGTTAAAGTCCCCTTGGAATGAGCAAACTCCTGTCGCACAAATAAGGATTTCCTCAGCTGACCCATTCCCAGAAGGGTGATATCATATCCTGTCCGATACAGTTGGGCAAACACGTCCTGCCCCCATCTCCTAGAGGTCACTTTTGTTTCCAGGGGAACTTAATAGTAGGGGGTAGGGCACAGACCGAAGGAAGGCAATTCTGGATAACCCATCCCAGCTCTGGGTCCTTTTTCCAGACCAAAGGAAGGTACCGTGAAAGGCTGAACTATTCCAGAGATTGTTCTGACATATGGGACCAGCCTGGTCCTTTTGAGGAGATCTGGTCAACAGCATGAGTTCTGTGTCAGTAAGGTCAGTTTATATACCCACCCAGCTAAGGAGTAATTGCCAGAAGGTGATCGCTGAACTTGACCTCATGTAGCATTCATCCCATATGGCTATTCAAGACTTCTCCTCTGTCATTACAAGGTTCTCCTGCTTGAGAAACAAAGGTGAGTAAGTGGATAATGCCAACATAATTTCTTCAGTGGAGAGCAAATTTTTCTTCATTCTTCTAGAAGGAATAAGGTAGCAAATAATTCATAGAAAGCAAAGCACAATGTATAACATATCATAGGTGCTCCAAAGATATTTGATGAATTCATTTATTAATGAAAAGCCTGCTCTTTTTTCTTGATGATAAAGAGCTCTCTACTAAGTTCTGGGTTCATCTTTTGGACCGTCTGCTAAGTTACCCACTTGGACGTTCCCAGGCACTTCAAACTCAGCCTAAAATTTAATAAATTTATTCTCTTTAAAAGAAAAAATAGAGAAAAACTACTTCAACTCTAGAAAATAGTTGATCGCTAGAAGAGTCACCTAAGTGAGTCATTAAAAAGTAGTCCTCGTTGGGGCACCTGGGTGACTCAGTGGGTTGAATGTCCTACTTTGGCTCAAATGATGATCCCACAGCACACGAGTTCGAGCCCTGCATCCGTTTCTGCTCTGACAGCCCGGAGCCTCCCTCGGGTTCTGCATTTCCCTCTCCTCACACTCCCGTGTTCAGTCTGTGTCCACGTCTGGTCACTCCTACCTCCCAAGCCTGGCTGGACCTCTTCCATTCCTCAGCTACCATCACTTCCCTCTGTTTACGACACGAAGTATGGCAGCCACTGGAGTAAAAGGTTGGAGGAGGGGAGGAGGGGATCTCAAGTTCAGTAGGAGGCAGTGGGGCAATGTGGGCTGCCGGATGACACGATTCCAGGCTGCATGGACAGGAGGAGATCGTAGCATCGCTCTGCAGAACCCCGATGAGGCTGTGTCTGAAGCATGGTATTCAGGCAGACAGTGATCAACCAGAGCGTGCCCAGGAAAGGGTGGCCAGAAGGGTAGAGAGAGAGCATTGAAGGGGCAGTGGGGAGGTGTCAGAGTCAGCCCCACGCATCTGCTTTGTGTCTCTCAGAGAGGATGAATGACCCCTTGATGATTTCACACAGTGCTACGGGGATGTGCCCTGCAACCCAGAAGTCCCTAGCCTCTTTACTAAGTTTATCACCAGCCTGACGAGGGGTCCAGACAGGCTATGCTTTGCTGTCCCATCGCTCCCAGTGCCGTGGTTACGGCCCTGTGCTCCTGCAACAGCCCCCACACCCTCTCTTGGCAGAATTCCACTCTCCGCTGCCTGTATCCTTTCCAAACCTTCTTCCTCGCATCTGCTTAATTTTGTGCAGAGCGCAGGTCTTTCTCCTTGAGCTGTTATCTCTTGCCCTCACCAGCACCAGCAGGGGCAATGGAGTGACTGCTTTGCAATAGTCTGTCTAATGACACAGTTGATCTATTTTAAGCACCTGAAGCACACCCCACTGCTGCCAATCTTCCCTCAGCAAGCTGCTCTCAGCATGCTGGAGCAGAGGCAGCCTGAGGTCTGTTCCTGCTTTTTGAGATCTGGGGAAACAGCCCAGGGATCCGGACCCTGCCCGTCCAAAGACGATCTAAGGCAACCGTAAAATTAGAAATTTTTACGGTCAGCATGAGTTATTCTGGAAGCAGAAATGCCTGTGATGCTAGGATTATATGGGGCAGGAACCTCAAGTGAACAAAAATCCATCTTTCGAGGGACAGACACAGAGCCTGTGCCCTTCGCATGTAGAGAGGAGAGACCTGGGAGGCAGCATTTCAGGAACAAAGAGAAGCCCAACCCCCATCAGAGATCTCTTAGGCCCCCACCACGTTCTTCTCCTCCTCCTAATCAAGAGACATTCTTTTCCAACTAGAGGCTGAGTGCAAATGTTTTACGTATACGAGTTATTTAATCCTTGCAACAATCCTACGTGGGTCTTCTCTGTATGGTAAACCTAAGACACTCCCTGTGTTATGCTGGCTCTCACCATCCTTCACAGAACTCACCGCAGTCCGTAACAGTTTCATCCATTCGCATGTGTACTTTGTTTCTGTCTCTTACTGTCTTTGGACTGTAAACCACATGATGACTAGGTGACAGGCCTGTCTGTTTTGTTCACTTGCCGGGTCCTCCAGACTCATCACAGTGCTTGACCCAGAGTGACGATAGCTAACGTGAGCATTTACTGTGGACCAGGCACTGTGCTAACTAAACTCTTCACGGACAGAAACTCACTTTACAACTTTGATTGAAAGTTGTAGGAGGGGCGCCTGAGTGGCTCAGTCGGTTAAGCGTCCGACTTCGGCTCAGCTCATGATCTCGCGGTTCGTGGGTTCGAGCCCCGCATCGGGCTCTGTGCTGACAGCTCGGAGCCTGGAACCTGCTTCAGATTCTGTGTCTCCCTCTCTCTCTGCCCCTCCCCCACTTGCACTCTGTCTCTCCCTGTCTCAAAAATGAATAAACATTTAAAAAAATTAAAAAAAAAAAGAAAAAAAAAAGAAGAAAGTTTAGGGAAATAGGTAGTAATAGTACCCTCATTTTCCAGAGGAGGGAATTAGAGCCCAAGGACCGAGTCATTGGCCCCAAATCTCACATTTAATAAGCAATGATGAAAAAATGCTCAACATCACTAATCATTAGGGAAATGCAAACCAAAACCACAATGAGAGGACGCCTGGGTGGCTCAGTCGGTTAGGCATCCGACTTCGACTCAGGTCATGATCTCAGGGTCTGTGGGTTCGAGCCACAGACAGCTGTGCTGACAGCTCAGAGCCTGGAGCCTGTTTCAGATTCTGTGTCTCCCTCTCTCTCTGCCCCTCCCCAATGCGCACACACACTCTCTCTCTCTCAAAAATAAACATTTAAAATTTTTTTTAAAAACACACAATGAGAGAACACCTCACACCCATCAGAATGGCTTGTATCAAAAAGACAAGGAATAACAAGTGTTGGTGAGGATGTGGAGGAACAAGAACCCTTGTGCACCGGTGGTGGGAAAGTGGATTGGTGCAGCCACTGTGGAAAACAGGGTGGAGGTTTCTCAGAAATTAAAAATAGAACTACCATTTGATCCAGTAATTCCACTTCTGGGTATTTACCCAACGAAAATGAAAACACTAATTTGAAAAGATACATGCACCCCTGTGTTTATGGCAGCGTTATTTACAATGGCCAAGATATGGAAGCAGCCTAAGTGTCCACTGTTAGATGAGTGGATAAAAAAGGTGTGAGATATATATATCCACAATGGAATATTACTCAACCTCAAAAAAGAACGTGATCTTGTCATTTGCAACAGCATAGATGGACCTAGAAGGTATCATGCTAAGTGAAATAAGTAAAACAGAGAAAGACAAATACTATATGATTTCACTCCTAGGTGGAATCTAAAAAAAAAAAAACAGAAACAAGCATTAAAAAAGCAGAAACAGTCCCATAAATACAAAGAATATACAGGTGGTTGACAGAGGGAACGGGAAGCGGGTAGGGGCAAAATGAGTGAAGGGGCGTGGGAGACACAGGCTTCCAGTTACGGAATGAGTAAGTCACAGGAATGAAAGGCACAGCAGGGGGAATATAGTCAGTGATATTGTGATAGCATTAGCTACACTTGGGGTGAGCATAGCATAATCTATAGAGAAGTTGAATCACTATGTTGTACAGCTGAAACCGATATGACATTGTGTGTCGACTCTAATAAGAAAATAATCATAAGTAATGAAACCTTGAGCGAATATGCAAATGGATGAATTGAACAAGGAATATTTAATTCTCCCCTTTTTCATGAAAGGGAAATGAGGTTCAACGTGAAGACACCTGGCTACCCTCACGTGAGCTAGGAGGTATAGGGCAGGTGTCTAGAACCATGTCCATCTGACCCTGATCTCCTTTCCCTCCTTCCTGCTTCCTCCTTTTCACCATCTTTCCCCATTTTACACTAACGAGCATCACAGGGGGAAGGTGTGGGTTGGGGTCGCTGATCCTACAGTCAGTCTCCTGTTAGATGCCCAGCCCTGCTGTCCCATTCACTGGGGCAATGACACAAATCCCTGCTCTGGGTAGAGCAGCATGCCAGGCCTTGTGGTGTGGGAGAACAGGACAGAGAGCATGACCTCGGATCGCCTCCTTCCAGTGTCACCATAGGGTGGACACAAGTATGTGACTGAAATACTAGAGAAGCCATCATGGGTGTTGAGGGAGAAGGAAAGAGTGAAGGAGAAGACAGGCCAGATTCCTTTGGAAGACTTGGGACATCCTTTGTCGAGAAGACCTTGGGAAGTGAATACACTTCTGTTGGGTAGAGTATAAGGGAAAGTTGGGGCATTCCAGATGGGCTTCCGCAATCCTTGTCCAGCATGAATTCCACAGTCCGTGTTGCACAATGTCTGTGTCCTGGGCCCTTGGCTGGGGTGGGGACGAAATAAATAGATGCAGAGTGTTCCAGGAAATGTCAGTAAAGTCCAGTTGGTCTGTACTCTGTAGAGTATGACTAGGTGGCCAGAGAGGAAATAAGCCTGGGCAGTTGGTGAGGATCAGATTTTTGCGAGTTTTAAATGCCAGTCTAGAGGGTGTTTGTTACAGTCTATGGCCAATGACGAGCTGTGGGAGGTTCTGAGCCAAGCAGTGACCTGACCAGAGCTGTGCATTATTTAGAACTATCCCCTCGGCAACACATACCTGATGGACGGGAGAGCCCACGGGCAGTGAGAGGCAGGCTAAGCTCAGTGGTGCCGGGTGAGTGGATGGCAGGGGAGGCGCGAGGTACAGAGAGCCCGCTGTACATTACTGCTCTGATGCCCACAGGTAGACCTGTTATCTGATTCTGATTTCTGGGACTGGGAACTGATACTTTGAAAACTAGGTTACTAACCAAATCCAGCCACCTAGATAGTGTATTTGATAAACACCTGAGCTGTAGAGTCAGACTACCTGGGTTCACATTCCAGCTCGGCCACTCGCTAGCCATGCAGGCTTCAGTGCCTTGCTTTGTCCCCAAAGTTGCAGTTTTGTCTCCAGATGGAATATTGGGGTAATGCTTAGCGAGGGAATGGAGGTATGATGCTTAACACAGCGCCCGGCACACGAAAACGCCCGGTAATGATTAATAGTGGTAAAGGGATGAACTCCATTTGAATGTGTGGGGGAAACCTCTTTTAAATACACAAAGTAATTGGGGCACTTGGGTGGCTCAGTTGGCCAAGCGTCTGACTTTGGCTCAGGTCAAGATCTCATGGTTCATGAGTTTGAGCCCCACATCGGACTCTCTGCTGTCAGCACAGAGCCTTGTTCAGGTCCTCTGCCCCCCCCCCTTCTGCCCCTCCCACTCATTCTCTCTCATAAATAAACAAACAAATCAATAAACACAAATTAATCGACACATAGTGTCGTTACGATACAGTTCGCCTCTTCGTCATCCCATCGCGAAAGGGGAGCAAAGGTATGGATTGATAACCCAGGGCTCTGTTTGGCTGACATTTAAGCAATGCTTTATTATACGTCCGACTACATTCTAAACTTTCCTCAAATGGTCTCTTTTGATCCTAGGCTTGAGTCAGAAATAAAATTAGTGCTGTAGAGGATAATACTAATTGAGTAGGGAGCATGTCATACTAGACCAGGGGTTGACGCCTTTTTCTGTAATGGGCTAGGTAGTAAATATTTTGGATTCTGTAGGCCATACAGTCTCTGTGGCATGAAAGCAGCCCCCAGACAATGCATAATCAAATGGGTGAGGCTTCCGTCCAATCAGAATGTATTTACAAAACTAGAGGCGCCCGGGTGGCTCAGTCGGTTAAGCAGCCGACTTTGGCTCAGGTCATGATCTCACAGTTCGTGAGTTCGAGCCCCGCGTCGCGCTCTGTGCTGACAGCTCAGAGCCCGGAGCCTCCTCCAGATTCTGTGTCTCCCTGTCTCTCTGCCCCTCCCCTGCTCGCACCCTGTGTCTCTTTCTCTCTCTGAAAAATAAATAAACATTAAAAAAAATTTTTTAAAGTATTTACCAGAATGAAAGTGGAGAGCGACTTAACCCCCGAGCCAGAGTTGGCTGACCCCGATGCTACATAATCTCCACCGTCTCTTCCAGCGTTGACATTACACTACAACAGTGACACCGAAATGCCTAGTCCTTAGCTCGTTGTTGTAACTACAAGGGGAATTTACTTCGAATATGATACACAAGATGCACTGGAAAGATTGACACAGAAAGGCCTCTACAAAGTTGTCTCCAGTCTTTGTGCCGTCGTCATCTTCAGCACACCCCATAATTCACACTCTCCCCAAGGGACCACTTAATGCCAGGCTGCCCAGGCTGCCCTGGGATCTGTTCAGTAGCCGGCTCTTGGGCTATAGAGAACGATACTGGGAAAAGACACACAGGGTGGTACTCCACACCCCTGCTTCCTGTCCAGAACGGAGTCTCCTCCTGCTTTGCTCCCCGTTCACGTTTCCTACTCAATGCCCCCATTACCTTGTAAGGAAATACCATAGCCAGGTGTCTGTTCAGTTACCATCCCTCCCTCTGATTCTTTCCCACCAATTCCATGCTGGGGCATGTAATGGCTGTCAGCTGTAGTGTTCTGCGACTCCCCCAGGTGACGACATGTGACCTAGACTGGCCAATCAGAGTTTCCCATCTACCTTGGCCGCAAAGATTGCTCATCAGTGGACATTAGACCCAAGAAAAGCCAACCAGAGTATTCCTTGAAGTTGAGCAGGGAGCCATTGGGAAGGAGAAATATTCATTTCGTTGAGGTTGCTGAGCTGAGGAGATTCTGGGAGGGCCCAGGGATTCCAGTGGCCATTCTTATCCAGTATGTGGGAGGAAGAAGCTGTCTGAAAAATAAAGAAAGTCATAGCTCTGACCATACAGTAAGGCCCCCGGATCTAGCCAGACCTGAAGTCAGAGGCTACCTACCACTCCCCAGCCCCCAGACCTCCCAGTTGCAAGGACCAACAAATTCACTTTTTGCTTAAACTACACTTTAGCGGGGTTTCTGTAAATTACAACAGAAAGAATCCTAACTAGGGCACTTCTTTTTTAACCATTCTTCCCTTTGGCAACTATCTCCTATAATTATTCCCATTTATCAAAATCCTAGGCATCTGTAAGCTAAAAGACTCTTCCAGTCCAGCCTCCTCTCATCCACCCCTGAAGTGATTTCATTCCTTCTTCTCAAGTCCCTGGCCCTTGATTTAAAACATTCTTATGGTCACAGGTCATTTGCTGGAGGTCAACGTGTTTCTTCATGCGCATTTCCTAGCACTCTTCTTAGCGTATAAGCTCCTTGAGGAGAGGAGCCATAAGTCAGATGTCCATAGGGTAGATTTCCTCCCCAACTTCATGCTACAGACCAGGAGGGAGCCAGAGAGTTACTGCTGGAGCTTATAAATCCATGCATGCGCTAAGCCTCAAATGCATAATATTCTGTCAAATCCATGTGCTGGAGAAAATTCAGTATGGCCAAAAGCTACCATGACTATTACTTAAACGTAATACTAATATAGAGAGGCTAGCAAATACTTGGGGCATTCAAAACAAGTCCTCAAGTGATCTGAATGTTATTACATGGATGTACACATATGTGGAAACCTTTTGAGTTTTACACTTAAGATGTGTGCACTTTAGGCAAGTTATGCCACCATTCAAAGTCAAAACTAAAATAAAAATACAGGAGTCCTCATAGTTGACAAATCTGTCCATCACTAGTCAATACACAAAAAATTAATTTGAAATGCATCAGAGACCTAAATAAACTGAAAGCTAAAACTATACAGGTCCTAGAAGAAAATATAAGAGAATAGCTTATGCCCCTGAGGTAGGCAATGACTCCTTAGAACCCTAAAAGCAGCAAAAAAAAAAAAAAAAAAAAAAAAAAAAAAAATAGGCAAGAAATTCTAACAGACACTTCACAAAATAACACATACGAATGGTCAATCAGCACACAAAACATGTACAACATCATTACTCATCAGGGAGATGCAACTTAAAACGACCAATTTAAACCCACCAAAATGGCTAAAATTCCTCACACATTGTTGGTGGGAATGTAAAATGGTACAACTTTGGGAGCCCGTGAGTTTCCTAAAAACTGAACGCACGCCTACCTATGATCCAGCACCCCCACCCCTAGGTATTTACCCATGAGAGATGAAAACATGTATCTGCAAAAAAAGATTTGTGCAGGAATGTTCCTGGCAGCTTGACTCATAACATCCCAAAGCTGAAAATAACCCAAATGTTCATCTACAGACAAAAAAATAAACAAATTGTGTTACATTTTACACAGTGGATTGCTACTCACCAGAATGAATAAATAAATAAATAGCCAACTATTGATACATGCCATAGCATAAATGAAATCTCAAAAGCATGCCAAGTAAAGGGAGCCAGATGTAAAAGATCACATACTGTATGATTCCATTATACGAAGTTCGAGAACAGGCAAAACTAATCTATGGGGGTGGAAATTCTAATAGTTTGCCTCCGGTTGGGGAAGGAGTGATTGATTGCAACAGCTTGCAGCAAATTATCTGGAGTGGTGGAAACTGCCCAATCTTGACTGTAGATGTTGTTTACATGGGTTTATGCATTTGTCAAAGCATTGTTTTTAAGATCTACGTATTTCATGATTTTTTAAAACCTTTTCAGTGCTTATTTATTTTTGAGAAAGAGAGAGAGTGCAAGCAGGGGAGGGGCAGAGAGAGAGGGAGACACAGCATCTGAAGCAGGCTCCAGGCTCCAAGCTGTCAGCAGGGAGCCCAACACGGGGCTCAAAATCACGAACTGTGAGATCATGACCTGAGCCAAAGTCAGATGCTGAACCAACTGGGCCACCCAGGTGCCCCTATATATTTCATTTATAATTTATACCCAACTTATGTGTGTGTATATATATATATTATAAGTATTATGTATATATATAATATGTATATAAATATATGTACACACATTTACATATATATGTGTATATATATGTATATATACATATACATATGTGTATATATAAATATATATGTATATATAGTTATGTATAAACTTTTATACTCTAAATTTTACATATAAATAATATATAGGTATGTAAATATATACTAGGTATAGATATATAAATATATATCATATATAAATATATAACAATTATATAAATATACATTATACATATAAATATATATATAAAGAGAGAGAGAGACAGAGAGAGACCT
The DNA here is from genome assembly GCF_018350195.1 of Panthera tigris. NCBI lineage: Eukaryota > Metazoa > Chordata > Mammalia > Carnivora > Felidae > Panthera > Panthera tigris. Next base: position 196,413,978 of record NC_056660.1, on the reverse strand, counting down.
TTTAAAACATTCTTAAGCTTAGAAACAGAAGAACTGACTCCAAATCTCAACTCTCCTATGAACTCTGTGATATCTGCTAGGATCCTCATCAACCTAATAGATCTATCAGCCTCGCCTACCTCAAAGGGCTGTTTCAACTGTAATAACACCTGGGAAAGTGCTTGGGAAACTTTCAACTGTATATTTTAAGAGTCTCCTCTGCAAGTTACTTTGTGTAGCTCTCTCCCTGACCCAGATGTTCTAGCTGTACTGGCCCCCTTGAACTCGCCATGTGCTTCCCAGCCTCAGGGCCCTTGCTCATGCTGTTCCTCCACCCACATTCTTCTTCTCCCTGGTCTGCCATGGCTGGCTTCAAATTCTTGCAGTGTCAGCTGACATGCTTTATCTTCAGATTACCTGTCCCCACCCCTTACTCATTTCCTTCTTTCGACTAGTCCTACTTTGTAGTTATTTGTTTGTTTATTGACTTACTGTGTATCTTCCCCCATGGAATTGTGAACGCCCAAAGAATAGGAAGCATGCTGGTTTTATTCACCAGTGCATCCCTAGTCCTTAACACATAGCAATTACCCAGTCTGCAAGAAATTACCCAAGTTTATTGCCAAATAAATGATTACACCAACACGCATGAGCTTCAGGGCATGGCCTTTAAAATCTGCTTGTGCTGACTGGTCTTCCCTGGACTTGGTGGGTACCAGAAAAGGGACACCAGGGTAATGCTAGTGTCATTGTAGCGTGCTCACTTGGGAAAAGCTTTGGGGGTCAAAGGACTCAAGAAAACCTTAGGACACCTTGTCCTTAGGAAGTCTGAGACGCTCTGTATTCATAGCTATTCTTTATGGTCCCTCTGTTGGCTCACCACCTGGCGTGCTGACTGTACCTCCAGGATGAGAAGAATCTGAAGCACAAATAGGCTAACTATCTAACAGGCAAGAATTGTCCTCCAGCTCCAGAGCCCTCTGCGTCCCGTACCCGGCACAGAGACCGGAAGCAAATGGTATGAATGCCTGTGTCCATCCTCTTGCTTGGCACTTTTCAGACTTCTGGCTCCTCATGGAGCCTTTTAGCCCTAATCTCCTCTGTCCCCCTCCCTCTAATAATCGAACCACTGTCTTCTCTTGGGTTTTCTGGATCTGAATGCCATTGCCCTTACTGAGGTCATTTCTCTTTTTGGTATTAGCCCCAGGTTGAGTGGCTGCCCCCACGTCCAGGACACCTGAGCGTCACACATAGCTAATCTGCCTGTGGGAGCTCTCTGAAACCTTCTGTTTTATAACTGGAATGTGTTTGCTGGCCTGGATTATTTTGGCTTCTGTGACATCAGTGCTATGGGGAAATGCTCCTTAGCCAGTGGCAAAGTCCATTTGACTGTATGAACTTAGAGAATGCTCTGGTGAAAATGTAGGGGCTTTGAACTAGGGGAGAAGTTTCCCCCTGCCCCCCACCTACTTCCTCTGTAGCCAAAATTCTGTTTCTCTCTGCCTGTATCCCTTGAAATCTGTATTCTTTTCAATAGATAATGTCAATAAGCCCTTTATGTGAGTGGGATTTGGGGCTTCTCTGTTTCTCATCTGAGAATCTGTCCTATGCCAATGAGTTTGGGCCTGTGGCCCACATGTTAATTATTGTACCGGGTTTCTGGAGTCGACTGGGGACAGAATGCCTTTTTGGCTAGAAAAGAGGTATTCTGGTAGGATTTTTTTTTTTTCTTGAAGCATTAATCTAGCTTAGAGAGGCTGAGAGAGCAAAAATGCTTGTATGTTTCATTGACATTTGCTCCTTCTTTTCTGAGCAACACGTTTAACTGGGGTTTGGGAATCAAATGTTAATGATTCTCTTGGGATTTCTTGAACCTATATTGGCAATAATCATTTTTTCTGACATCAGTGCCAGGAAATAAAAAACAAAAAACAATATTTTAGAATGCAGAATAGTGGAAAGGGAGCCTAGTGGTCTCTGTGAGTGTGTGATGTGTGTGTCTGTGTGTGTGTGTGTGTGTGTGTGTGTGCAAAAGTGTAGAAAAGAAAGTTCACTGAACTAGGGTCAGAAGGCATATGTAGGAGTCTGGCCACATCTCTCCAGCTCCCTGAGCCTCAGTTTTTTCATCCATAAAACGGGCAACATGACCGTCACCTCTCCTGACTCCCATGTCTGGTGACAGTCAAATGAGGCAGTGAATGAGAAAGCCTTTGGGGTAGCCTCTGTTTTGCTAGTTATTAAGTAGATGCCTTTTTCCCTTGGCTATTCTTTGAAAGAGAAGCCAGCATATATTTGGCTTTTTTTTTTAATTACTTTTGGTTGCTGGCTATGTGTCTTTTAATCATTAAAATTTAATACAATTCTGCACAGCAGTTGAGCAAAGGCAAATCCAGCTTTATTTGGGTTATAGGTAAATAGGGCAAGGTAAAAAGAGTCAGTTCATTGCGGGTTTAGTGTCCTTATGTTCAGTTGTCCTCATTTTAAATATTTCATCCCATTGTTAGGCCATGCGTCCAACCATGCATTTCGGTCTCTCATTCAGAAAGCGTGGTCTCTACAATTAAGTGATAATAAAAAGAGACATAGGACAGCAAGCGCAGGTTAGAGGCTTTGCGCTTCTCTTTGTGTCTGGAAGGGCAGTGGACAAGCCAGACCATAAAGAAAGAACCCTTTCATCACTCTCGTCAGAGCAGGTGATTTGTTTTGGCCAACAGGCCCAGAATTTCACCCCTCAGCTCCTTTTACAATTCCCAGGTGAGTGGTACCTGGTGACACCTGTGTCCAGCTCGGGAAGGACATCCTGTGTACATCTCGGTAGGCCTCACCTTTTACTGTGCCCCTTCCTCAAAGCTCTGACACTTTTCAGCTGCTCTTTGGATGATTTCTGCTGGTGACTAGCCTGACAAAGGCAGTGGGGCAAGAGCAGTCAGGACTTCTTCCTGCCGGAAGCCATCTGCCTCAAGATGCGTTTTCCAGGAAATGTCACCCGTCCGAATGCAGAAGCCCCTCTGGCGTGTCTGTTTCAGACTGGGAGTCTCTGGTGTTGAGAAAGATCAGGATGCATTTGAGGAAAAAGAAAGAAAGCCAGTGTGGCTATCATGCACTGCCAGAGGGGAAAAGGGTCTGGGAAGAGATGGGGGGAGCTGGCAGGGACCGGGCCACGCAGGGCCTTGCAGACCATGGCAGGCAGTCTGGCTCTATCCCAAAGGTCAAGTGAAGCCACTGAATGGTGTTAAATGCCATTGGCGGTGGTGGGAGTCAAGGTGAAGCGTCATCAGATTTGCATTTTGAAAGCATCTCTGTGCCTACTGTGTGGAGAGTGGGTGAGGAGAAGGTCCGGTGTGGACTTGCTGGGATCCTCCAGGCAAGAGATGTTAGGGCTGAGGTGGTGCAGGGCATATTGTACTCTGGGGGCATTGCATAATCTTGATTCCCTGGCAGCTTTTATACCCTTTATATTATTTAAAATACTGCTGTGGAACCTATATAAGTTTGCTTGGGCTACCCTAACAAAATACCCCACGTGGGTGGCTTAAACAACAGAAATCTATCTTACGATAGCTCTGGAGGCTCGAAGTCGGAGATCGAGGGGTCATCAGGGTTGGTTTCTCCGGAGGCCTCTCTCCTTGGCTTGTGGATGGCTGTCTTCTTCCTGTGCCTTCACATCGCCGCGTGCATGCTTCTGCCCTGATCTCCTCTTCTTATAAGGACATCAGTCTATTAGGTTAGAGCCTACCCTAATGGCTTCATTTTAACCTAATCACCTCCTTAAAGACCCTGACTCCAAATAAAGCCACATTCTGATCCCCAACGTGCTTTTATTTTTTGATTCCTTACAAAGGGTATTGAGCTGAGCTTTAGTGTTTCTGGTATTTGTCATTGTGCGTCCCCCCCCACACACCCACCCACCCCTACCCAGTAACCACATTGTGTATAGGAAAAGTTACATAACCATTTGATGGATTTCATTTGGGTTTTGGTCTTCCACCAGAATGTTGAACTTGACCATGTTGTGATTTCTATTACAGCGTGGTTTAGCCACAGAAATTTCCTGTACTGGCTCCTAGTTACTTCTTGGGAACATGTCTGTTGCATTTGCCTTCTTTGTGGGCTCAAGAAATACCTGTTGTAGGAAACAGCTGTCAAGTTCATCCTGACCAGAAACTTAACTCCTCACCTCATCCCACGGGCGTGTCTAGATGTTTGGCGAGGACCCGCAAGAATCCTCTAGGCTGTAGCATTTCTCCTCAAGCAATTTAAAATCTGCTAAGGGGAAGAAAGCAAGCACAAATAACGCCATTATAGTTTAGAAAATGTTCTAGGTCAGTGGTGGTCCCCTGACCAGCAGCAGGAGCATCACCAGGGAACTCATTAGAAATGCAAATTCTCAGCCTCACGCCAGACCTATTCGATGGAAAACCGGGGCATTGGGGCCCAGCAATCTGTCTTTTGACAAGACATTTAGGGATTGTGATGCCTGCTCAAGTTTGAGAACCACTGCTTAGTCATAAGGAGTATATGCCATGAGTTTTTAAAGAAGAGAGCTCATATTTAGAGGAGAGTGAGGGGAGAATCTGGAAGAATTTCTAGAAGTGTGTTGCATACGAGATAGGCCTCGAGGAGTGGGTTGGAGTTTGATATTTATATGTAGATGATCATATTTACTACAGTTGCCATCTGCATGTTTATGTATTTCTTTTACAGAAGTAATTAACAGCCTGGACTCTTAACTCGAAAGATCTGCTAGCTGTCCCTTCCTTGCATTTTAACTGGCTCACTATGAATTGAAGCTTCCACCAACATATGCTCAGTTATAGAACTGGCAATTACAATTGGAGGCATTTTGTTGGCGGATAGTTTCCATTCCAAACATAGCTTGAATTGGAGGTGGAGATTCTACCTCTCTATCCTTGAGGTAAAATCAGGCCAAAGCATCCTTGAATCTCATAGTGGCTAGGGAGCTTTAAAATCATCTAGTCTAATACCCAGCCAGACAACCTCTGAGCTGGCTTTGAAACATGGGTGGCATCAGGACGCTGAGCATAGCCACACACACTTCGGCTAGCCCACTGAATGAGTCTGTAGCAGGGGTGGGCAAGCTGTGGCTCGAAGGTTAATTCCGGCCCACTGCCTATCTTCGTAAATAAAGTTTTATTGGAACGCAGCCATGTTCATTCATTTTCCTATTGTCTATGGCTGCTTTTGAGCTACAATGGTGCAGAATTTTAATCCCCTCCTTAAGATTGTATTTGCAGGAGCTCTTAGTTCAAATTAACTCACGTTAAACCGGATTCTGTGGGCTCCTGGACTTTTGAGCAGCTGCTCTTGAGATCTAAACGCACTGTGCTCTCTGTGTATGCCGTTCTAGCCAAGTGTATTGTACCTCCAGCTACCAAGCCCCCTCCCTGCTCGTGCAGTCTGCTTGACTCTTCTGCCTGCACTGCCCATTTCCATTTCATCCCATCCCGTCCACTCTCCTAAATTCAGGTCTTTTTTCTGGTACCGTGCATCCTGCGGCCATGGCATGAACACTAGACTTGGCATCAGAAGTCCTGGATTCTAGTCCTGACTCTGCCGTGGAATCCAAAAACACGAGCTAAAATTCAGTCAAGACACTGAAATGACCCCCCCGCCCCGTGTGTAGGGTCAGGGGGATCAGGGAATTGCCCGTCGTTGAGAGCCACTGATCTAGGAAAGATGTGTGGTAGGAAAGCGATGGAAGCCAGGGGAGAGATGGAGGGAAAAGGCTGAACTGGGGAGCCCGGTAAAGGATCCATCTATGTGTCTTGGTAATGGGTAGACTATGAGAGTTTCCACGAACCCACGAGTTTCAGGGTTCATCGTGTCCAAGAACCGACTCTGGTTTGGACAAGTGCCAACGTGACAAGCTGGTTCTGAGACCTCAAAGCGCATTCCTCAGAATACACTAGAGAGAGAGGAAACACCTTTGCTCATCTCTCTGCCCACGCAGCCACCACTGTTCATCTCTGCCTGATGGGGGGGGGGGGGGGCGGGGGGGTGATAGCTCTAATAACAGACCAGAAACAGCTCTTCCTAAGAGAAATGACAGCTTTAGAAAAGAAAAGGGTTTAATGAATTAAGAGGAGGCTAATCTATTTGTATTAGGACATCATTTCATTGCCAGCTGACTTTTAAACATCTGTGAAGATTGGCAAACACATCGGAGAAAATACACTTTGTAATACTCAGAAGGATATTGGCATAAATCTATCTGTGACAACACTTTTGATGTGCACTAGTATCAGATATCAAGATTTCTAACATTCTCATCGCGGTGCCAAAGAGTGGGCGAGTCTTCTAGTCACTAACCCAAGGGCTCTCGGTCTTTTAAGAAAAGACTCTCCAGAGGAGCTTGTTTAAAACGTAAAGTCTGATTCAGTAGGTATGGGGTAAAGCCCAGGAATCTGTATTTTGATAATCCATACCCCTCCCCAGGTGATTCTGAAGCAGGCGGTTGGCTGATCACTTTGAGAAACATCCAGCAAAAAGCACCGCCATGAAGACATCCGTTCCAGTTTCACTTCCACCACTGACTTCCACACCCACCTTGTCTCACCTCACCTCTGCTTGGCTAACTTTTTCATCCCCAGAGTGGCTCCAGAACCTTCCTCGACTGCTCAGAGGCTCCTTAGCATAGCACCCTTGGTTCCGTAGAGTGCCTGCAGCCATACGGGACAGCCCCCAACTAAAAGTAGCTTCAAGAATCTAGCCGTGTCTGTTTCATAGAAGAGAAAGGCCAGAGGAGGGGAGGGGTGATAGCAGATCCACGCAGGTCGATTTAAAGGCTCAGCAGCCTCCTCAAGCACCCAGATTCTTTACAGTGTAGGTGGCCCCCCTCAGGATCCGTTGCGGGAGGCAGGGCTGCAGTTCCAGCGTCCAAGGTGGACAAAAACATCCAGAGGCTGAGAAGGGCAAGGAAAACCTTGGGCTTCCACCTGACCTCCCCTCCTGTCTCTTCGACCAGGAGTCCATCACGTGCCTCTGCCTGGGTCAATCAGCTGGCAAAGGAATGAGGTTATGAGAGCCAGTTTCACCAATAAGGACTCCCTCCCCAGGTCTAGGAAAGACAGAAAGACATGGCTGCTCAGGGGAGGATAAACAAAAATGGGTTTCCTGCAGGAGAGGGAGGTTCTGTTAGCAGATGAAGAGACGAATGGCCGTTGAGACCGCAGCAGTGGTGCCTGCTACGGACTCCTCTTCCTCTCTTGGAGCACTTTGCTCACTATTTTCCCTGCTGGAGTGTGAGTCACACGAGGACAGGGGACCGTGTCCACCTCATCCGTCCTTGTGCCCTCAGCGAGATGCCGGGATCACGTCACATACACAAGGTCTGGCATGAAATGGTCCTGGAATGTGTTTAACTTAAATCGATGGCAGATTATGATTTAGAGGGAAAACTGTGATTAATTAAGACATAAAGTAGTCGGCTGCATGTGACGAAACCACAACTCAAGCTCACTCATAATTGTTTTAGAAAAAGACTGTGCTATATTGGTGCGTATAATTGGGAAGCTCAGATGTGCCGCTGGCTTCGGGCCCATCTGGATCCACAGACTCAGGTGATAGATTCAGGGGATCTGTTCAACCTCTCCTTCCATCCCTATCTACTAGGCTGTCCCAACGTGGGGGGCGAGATGGCATCGGGAGCCCCGGACCGCCTTCCCCTAGCTTAGCAACCCAGATGGCTTCTGGGAGAGCTCCTGTAGAAATCCCCGGAGATGACGTGGTCACGTGCCTGCCAGTCACGTGGGAGAGAATTGGGGTTCTCTGGACTGGCCGGCCCGGGCTCCTTCCCGACCCCGCGTTGGAAGAGGGTCAGCCCACCCAAACCCCACAGAGCGGGTTCCCCACGGGAAAACGGGGTTGTGTTGCCAGAAGAAGCCGAACAGATGCTGAGCAAGCAAAACAACAGATGTCCGCTACATTGCGGCCGGGAAAAGCTGTTTGCAGGGCAGTCTGCACGGGCCAAACCGTAATTGAGAACTACTTGCTGATACGCACAGAAAGTAAACATTGCCCCCGCATCCCCCTGGATAAACAGATTCAACTTTAAACTCTGAACAATGCTTTGTTTCCTGAAGGTAAAAAAAAAGAAAAGCAACTTTTGCCCATTGATTTGGGGAAGGGGAGGGGGGTGGGGAGAGGATCTTTGTTTTTATAAAACCTTTTCTCTCCGAAGGAAATGTATTCATCTTTCCCCCTAATTATCTTTTAGTCGTTTTATTCTCTTTCTTGGTTACTTACCGTGTCTTGACTTCTTCATCCCAGATAACCATGTGTCAACAACCTACTTTAAAGTACAAAATGCCCTGTCCTCAGTTGTTGTCTTTCTTTCCCCTCCCCTTTTCAATCAGAAATAATTGGTAAGATTGTCAGCACCCCATTTTTAGACCTCTCTGATTCTTTTAAGCAATTCTAGGCTGTAGCATTTAGGGACATATTTTCATTATTTGTTATTTGGCAAGTATGAATTGAGTGCCTACTAGTCCCCAGGGACTGGGTTTGGCATTAAAGACGCAGTAATAAAAGGGGTGCCTGGGTGGCTCAGTCAGTTAAGCCACCCACTCTTGGTCTCAGCTGGGTCATGATCCCATGAGTTCGAGCCTGGTGTCAGGCTCCATGCTGCCACTCAGAGCCTGCTTAGGATTCCCTCTCTCTCTCTCTCTCTCTCTCTCTGCCCCTCCCCCACTCACTCTCTCTCAAAATAAATAAACTTAATTTTAATAAATTTAGGGGCATCTGGGTGGCTCAGATGGTTGAGCCTCTGACTTCAGCTCAGGTCATGATCTCACAGTTTATGAGTTCCAGCCCCACACCGGGTTTGCTGCTGTCAGCACAGAGTCCGCTTCGGATCTTCTGTTCCCCTCTCTCTCTCTCTCTGTCCCTCGCCTGCTCCTGCTTGTGCTCTCTCTCTCTCAAAAATAAATAAAACGTTAAAAACATATCTTTAAAAAGATGCAATAAAAAAAAGACTTCCCTACTCCATCGTGGAATTTCCTATAGAGTAGGAGATGTATTTACTTTATCTGTACATCTCCACAATATTTAGCTTTGCTATTATTATTGCTGTTATCGTTATCATTACAGCAAGCTTTGGCTTAGCACTTGCAATATACCAGATGATATGGCACAAAGCACTTCCAGGAAGAAAGGAGCCATTTACGCCACCTCTGCTCCATTCAAAAATTCTGAAAGGCAAATATACCATTCCCAGTTTACAGATCAGGAAACTGAGGCTCAGTGGCATAGCACTTTGCTCGATCTCATACAGCTTGCGAGAGGAAAAGGCTGGATTTGAACCCAGATCTGACAGGTTCCATAGCCCATTTTTGCTCCAGCTCACAGAAACTACTCCATAAATACCACCTAGAGCCATGAAAATTTGCTTCAGTTCTTCTGTGAAGGTTAAGAGTCTAATCCAACCACCTCACCTGTGGACTGCAGATGTGGCCTTTGAGTTGCGGGTCCCATAGTGAAGATACACCTGCAAGGGCCCACTCTTCACCCTGATTCCTCGTGTGACCCTGGCAGACATCTTTGAGGCTACCTCCATTTGTCCCCAACCCATATGTCTGCAATTTCAGATCTCTCTCTCTGAAGGGCCATGGGCCTTGGTCTCTTTTCTTGGCAAAACCGCGAGGCTTGTTGTAAAGACACCTAATAGAACTTTCTGCACTAATGACGATGTTCTATTTCTGCTGTCCAATACAATTGCCACTTGCCATATGTGGCCACACGAGTACTTAAAATACGGCTAGTGTGACTGGGAAACTGGATTTTTAATTTTACTTAACTGATTTTAATTTGGCCACATTTAAAGAATGATTAGCCTGTGGGACAGTGCAAACCTAGAATGATCTTCATCATTCTTTTCATCTCTGAACTTATACATATTACTGGGTGGCAAGCAACATTTTTTAATGAAATAGCATGAAGTATTCAAATGGAATGGAATAGAGAAAGAAAAGATCAGTACGTATCATGTGTACTAAAAATAAGTCTTGTTTGCAAAAATTTTGTTTCACGTATTTGTGTATTGGGTCATTTTGCAAAAGTAATTTCTTCTAGTGGTTCATGGTCAGAAAAATTGAAAACCCATGCCCGTCCCTGAGGAAGTAATGTAGCCAGGACCTTGAGATCGACATGCTTATATGGTGCTCCCTTATCCAGCCTGGGGCTCTGCAAGACCTCATTTTAGGAATATTCTACTCTTCCAGATCCTACAGGCATATGGTGCGCATGTGACTTCTCAGACGGTAATTGGAAGTGACTTTGTGGTCATCTATCTGCCTGGATGCAGGGATCCCAAACTGGTGGCCCACAGGCAGAATATATCCCACCACAGATACGCCTTTTTGGGACCTTAACAGGTTTTTGCAGGACAATAATCCCCTGGGGCCTAGCAGCTTCTTCTCCATTAGGTGAGCCAATCTTGTCAGTTTGATCCCCTTGGATTGATTTTGTACTGACATTACCTGCCTGGCCCCTGAAGGCATTTTGTGTTGCACTTGTGTTTAATATGCATAGCATATTGGCTCCGAAAGGAAACTGAGAGATCCAAGAATGCAAACCTTTTCCTTTATAGATGGGAAAACAGTAACCCAGGAATGGGGCGTGTCCTGCCTGAGGCCTCACAAAAAATAACTGGTTCCATCTCCCAGGGAAGAACCAGATATTAACAGAAATCTTGGTAAGACAGAGGAGGAAGGAAGAAAGGGGGAAGGTGGGGAGGGGGAAGAAAGGCAGAAGGAGAGAGGGACTGAGAGATAAAGAAAGAAAGAGGGAGGGAGGGAGCAGATGAGACACAGTAGAACCATGGTGAGCCATCCTCCCAGCCTGGGGAAAGAAAGGCCTGACAGCCCAGATTGGGGGGGTTTGGGGGGGGTGGGGGGGTGCTATTGTGTAGTAAACGCGCCTGCAGGTGAATGGATGATGGCCAAGGTCATCCAGGAGAGCCCTGTCGAACTTGGAGCAGTGAGGCAAGCACCCTGGACATCAAAGAGGGGGCTTTGGGGGACCTCTGCCCCTGAGCACCGAAGCTGCTTGGGATGGCTTTGGTGTCACTTGTACCTCACTTTGGCCTGTTCTTGGGCAAACGGTCCCTGATCAGAAGGGAGAACATCTCCCTGCTGGAGAACATCTGATGTGGCCAGGGTGGCAGAGACCCTGAGCGAGCTCCTCCCCTCACGGAGCCTCAGGGCTGCATGCTGCATCTGTAAAATGTGGAGGAGAAGGAGCCTAAGGAAGGTGTCCGTCCTGAGGGCTAGCTTGGAGAGAGAGGGGGTCACAAGTAGGTGGCGCGTCAGACCCTACATCACTTCAGTCACAGCAGCTGTGTGGGCCCTGGGCGGTGATCACAACACCAGTGCCTTCAAGTGCCTGGCAGTGTGGGAGAGAAGCTGGCCAGGGGTGAGGCAAAAGGAAGAGGTGGGAGCCATGGTGATGTGGAAGGATTTAAAAACAAACACCGCGCCGTGCAAATAAAGCGTGTCTGGGAGCCCCATCCAACGCAAGCATCCCCTGGTCTAGGGGATTTCCCTGAATAACTCCCAGGTCACCGCGTGTTTGCATTCCAAGCATGGTTTGCAATGAATCCGTACAACCTAGAGGCCATTTCATCATTTCAAGGAAGGGTTTGAAGCTTTAAAAAAAAAAAAAAAAAAAAAAAAGGAAAGCTCTAGATGAGATATTTTCTATATGCCTTCCCTTCTGATGCTGAAAACCCATAAGTCAAGGGGAGCCCGGGTGACAGCTGATGTTCCTTGCATTTCCCAACAGTCTGTCAGAGCCTGATGGCCTGCCAGTCTCAGGAAGCAAACATTGTATAAGTATTAAAACCTCTGGCTCGGAGGCCAAGGGACTGAGTCACTCATAGCACAAAGACAATTGGTAGCTTCCTGGAGTTCCTCTATTTCCGACATGGTTTCCAGGGCCTCGGAAGCAACCCAAATAGTGTTCTCAGATAAGCTTGTAGAGATGCTGGAAAGGGTGCCTCAAGGCCCCAGGGCAAGACAACCATTATGCTTGTTGGGATTGCCTGGCTGGCCAGGTCCCCTTCTTTCCCTTGGGATACACTAGGAGGCAAAATCAAGCCTCTTGTAGACCTCCAATGCCTGCCTGAATCCTAGCTCCAATGTCTGCATGTGGTGTGAATTCAGGCCAATTAATTAACCTCTCTGTGCCTCAGATTGCCCTTGGATAGAAGAGGGATCCTAGGGTACCTGTCTCGTGGGGCTTGAGAATTCAGTGAGATAGCAGGTCTGAAGAACTTAGCACAGGGCCTGGCACCTAGTAATTGCCCAGTTCATGTTAGCGTTTAGCTCTTTTCACAGCCCTTCGGTGTCCCTGATTGGGGGCGTGGTAAAGATATGAGGGACAGAGTCCGCAATGACAAGAGACGTGGTGTTGATTGACAGGAGCCACCTCCAAGCGGGACAAATGCCAAACACCCTAGGGATTTCCCCCTCCTGCAGCAAGTCTCAACTATTTCTCAGCCATTCATACCCAGCTCTATAGATCGTATTTTTAGAACCCCGTGCCCAAGTGCAGCAAGATGATAGTCTTGAAATATTAACTGGTGCTTCCTTCACCCAGCCCTCCTGCTCCTTCCCTCCATTCAGTGAAGGAGGCCTCAGGGCCAGGATGGGCAGCAGGAGGCAGAGACAAAAGAGGTCACTTCCTGGCTTTTGAATTTCAAAAGTTTGTGCCCTTAGAACAGGAAGGATCCACTACAAAGCTAAACATTCTAGAGAAAGTGTAAATTAGAGAGAGCAAAAAGCACTCCTTTACCCCCAGCTAACAAAATGATTCCCTGGCCCAGAGGTGGGGAGGAGAATCTGCGGGAAAGAAATGAGAACACAGATCTATTTGACTCCTTAGAAAGAGGCCCCGTGCTGCCCCTCTGGGCTGAGCCCCCCAACGCAACCCCAGTGAAGAGCAGGATGGGGGTACATGCTGGCCATCTGCTTATGTTGAGTTTCTGCTTATGCTGAAATAGGAACCAAGCTGACTTAAAAGAAAGAATTGAGGGCTTTTATTGTTGTTGTTTTTTAATCTTGAAGTGTTTTATTGAATTTAGTCAGAAGTATATGGGTTTTCTTTCTTTCTTTCTTTTTCTTTCTTTCTTTCTTTCCTCCTTTCTTTCTTTCTTTCCTCCCTCCTTTCTTTTCTTTCTTTTCTTTCTTTCTTTCTTTCTTTCTTTCTTTCTTTCTTTCTTTCCTCCTTTTCTTTCTTTCTTTCTTTCTTTCTTCCCTCCTTTCTTTCTTTCTTTCCTCCCTCCTTTCTTTCTTTCTTTCTTTCTTTCTTTCTTTCTTTCTTTCTTTCCTCCCTCCTTTCTTTCTTTCTTTCCTCCCTCCTTTCTTTCTTTTTTTCTTTCTTTCTTTCTTCCTTTCTTTCTTTCTTTCTTTCTTATCATAAGATTAACATAGAAATGAGCAGAAAGTTAATTCTATGATATTGTTTCGGGACCAGCTTTCCGAATTTAGCAACTCAATAAAAATCCACAATTCTCATTTTATCAAGTGACTTGACCAACAAGTGAAGAATCCATCACTCCAGTCATGGACTTGAGGTCCAGGCTCCTCGCCTGGGACCTCGCTGAGGTAAAGAGCCATTTGAGTCTAGACAGACTCTTGCTGCTGGAGCTGGAGTGTGGCAGCTGGCTGTCAGGCAAGAGCAGCCTGTCTGGCCAAGAGCGTGCCGTTCTGACACATGTCCTGACAACATACTTCTGAAGAAGGTGGCGCGGCCATGTTGCCAGCTCCCCGCCATGACCACGGAACACGCTGACGAGCCTGGCAGAGAGAGGCTGAGGAAGAGTTTCTGTTGCAGCAAGGCTTTTATAATGTCGTCTTGGGGTGACAGACCGTGTTACCGACCTGCTGACATGGGAAAGTGGGGCCAGGCCGGGCCATCTGTGCAGGGACTGGGGGTTTCCCAGAGCGCCCCTGCCTCTGCTCTGTGACAGCTGCCAGCACCTGCAGAGCCTGCCTCTCTGAGGGACCCAACACCCACACCTGTCGGGCTGCCCCTCTCGTGCCGGGGAAGTGGCTCAAGGCTGCCATCCGCTCGTTTTGGGGGGGGGAGGGGGGAGGGGGCAACCATCATGACGTCTTCATCCTTGGCCACAGATGCTGCGTTACCGTGCCCAGTTTCCTGGGCTGTACCCTCCAAACGTTATTCTTAAATCTGTGTGAAATTTATGTGCACATTGGAAATCGGCTAGACAAGGGATGGATGATTACTGTCTGGGGAGTAATTAGATGCCCTTTGTAGCCTCCCCCAAGCTCACTCCCTCCCCAGAGGGAGCCGTGTTGGCACTGGTGCATGGCAGGCAGTAAAGCATCGTGGTGAGAACTGCCTAGGTTCAGGTCCTGCTGCCATACTAACGGTGTGGCCTTGGGCGAGTGACCTCAGCTCTTCGGGCCTCAGTTTCCGCATCTGTAAAAGAGGGATATTAATAAGGTCCCCCTCCTGAACTCGAAAACTCAGTGAGATGGAGTATGCATATGGCTGAGCACAGTTTCTGACAGAGTAACCGCTCTCTCACTGCTATCTCTTATCCTTCCAGGCCTTTCCTTGGGCATTCAGCCATGCTGTTTTGTCCAGCTTCTTTCCAAACTGTCCCCTTATGCTTCTGCATCTTAGACCACTGACCCCACCCCCCCCCAACCCCCGTCGGCCCACCTGGGCTAATGCTAAGCCTCAGCACGACTCCAGATTTATGGAAATTTATTCTTCTGTGTCTGTGAACTCCCTCCCCCACCTTTCGGTGACCCTGGGGCCACTCTCCGGGTTGCCTCTCTTATCCTGTTATTCTAGAACACACACCCTCAGACACTGACGCAAGCAAGCCTAAGTTCTCTCCCCTCCCTCCGGGCCTCAGCCTTCTCATTTGTTAAATGAAACCAAGGGACTCATTTTATTCGCTCTTTAATTTATCCACCAAATACTTTTGAGCACTCACGTACGTGGCACACAATAGTACACTGGCCAACAAGACACCCGTGGTCCCTGCCCTCATGCAGCTCACAGTCTAGTGTATGAGGTCACCTCCCAGTCCTCTTCCGCTCTGACCGGCCCCAGGGAGTCACGCGATGAACACAGGTGTAATGACGCCATGAGGGGGCACACGTGTGGCCCTTCTGCGCTACGGGAAAGCAGCCCTCGCGGTCTCCCTACAGAGTTTCCAGAAAACAAATCACTCACCGATTCTCAGTATGCACACACAACCGATGTGCCAACGCGTCCCCCAGGGAACAGCAGATGTGCCCAAAATACACCGCCCCAGGAAAGCGCAGATCATAGCCTCTGTTCCCACCACAGGAAACACCCAATTCACACATTCCTCTTCAGGGTACATCAAAAGCGTGTCAACCACCCACCTCTACAGCCCACGGAAACCCGTACACAGACAGCTCGGAGATGGGGGGAGAAAGGAGGAGCCTCTAAGGTGGGGAACAGGCGGCAGCCAGGGCGCCACCCTTCCCTTCCCAGGAGGGAGGGAAAAAACCAGAAGACCTTTGGCCAAGTTGGACTAGTCCAAAAATGGATTTGACAATGTCTGAACCCAACTCGGTAGCAAGTGACAGGAGCCATTCAGAAAAAGTTCCTATACTGAGTTGGAGATGGGAGCGTGTGGCTTCAGAGATCTTTTAAATTTTTTTAAGTTTATTTATTTTTGACAGAGAGAGAAAGAGAGCGTAAGCTGGGAAGGGGCAGAGAGAGAAGGAGACACAGAATCTGAAGCAGGCTCCAGACTCCGAGCTGTCAGCACAGAGCCTGACCCGGGGCTTGAACTCGCGAACCCTGAGATCATCACCTGGGCCGAAGTCAGACGCTCAACCCACTGAGCCACCCAGGTGCCCCCAGAGATCTTTTAATATTAATTATTGCTTGTATTTACCACGCCCGAGTTACATGCAAGCTGCGTACTCAGCACTTCTATATAATTTAAGTGATATAATACTCACCGATGACCTGAATTATTCCCACTCTAGAGATGAGCAAACTGAGACAGGTGTCACGCCCTTAACTTGTTCAAGGTCACACAGCCGGCAGGCAGCAGGGCTAGAATAGAAACTCAGCCTTCCTGACTCCAGCGTCCACACCCTTAACCTCTGTGCCTCAATGCAAGGATCCTACGTCTCTGTGGCCTTACCCCAGGAAACGGGATCAGGGCTGCAGGCCCTGATTCAACCCCCACATCAAATTCAAGGATCCTGTTGTAAAATGCCAGATACTTTTCTATACAGACCCCACCCTAAGCTTTCAGGCAACTGCTTTCTACCCATGAAATGCCTGGATCCACAGTCGGAGCTCCTCCTCGGTATTTAGGAAATACCTGTGAACACACCCCGGGTACTCTGGGCCCTAATGAGGCCGTGGGGAGCAGACGTGTGACAGCTCCTGCCATCGGTTATTTTCCTGGGCCCGGGGCGGTTGCAAGCTCATTTCTGAACAGGTTGATTCCCTGCTCGATGTTGCACCATTCACCCAGAAGCTCCACTGTTTTTATTACACTTCCAGCCAGTGATTCACAGTTGTACTGTCTCCAAGCCAGTTCCCTCGCTCTTTTCATTATGCCCCAGGATAGCATAGGTGCTCCTGCCTTTTAAAGACAATTTTAAAGACGACTCAATTAGAATGTAGGCAAGTTGTTATCTACAAGGTCAGGCAACCCTCAGGGGAGGAATGCAAATTGTGCAGGTACCGCATCAGTAAGGAGAACAAAACTTAGGTCGGGGTGTTTGGGAGAGGGCAATCACGCCATCATCTGCTTTTGAAAGAGACTCATCTAATGACAGACAACGCGGTCTAGTTTAAAAGTCGAGACCAGTTCAGGGAGAGAAGGGGGGTGGAGGGGGGGAGGGAGAAGGAAGCACGGAAAAGGACACACAGAGCCAGAGCCAGATTTTAATTGGAGGGAATCTTGCAGATCATTTTGTCCAAGCCCCTCATTGATTACAGAGGGAGGATTTGTCCAAGATGGTAGAACCAGGTAAGAACAGGGAGGGAATTGGAACCCAGGCCACCCACACACTATCTATGAGAGAGAAGCACCTAAGATTTAAAAAAAAAAAAAAAAAGGATGGCCAGAGGGAGGGAGGGAAAGCCTGATTGGATGCTCAGCTTGTTTCCTGCTCAGTTCAACTCACTGTCTCCTTTAAACTTGCCAGGAGGCCGGCCACCCCTCCCCTCCCGAGGTGCTGTTGTGCTCCAACACTTTTAAATTATCTTTGTCACATTTGGGGAGAGCTTCACGTGCACACTTCATCGCAAAATTAAGTTGTATTTCCCCATCGCGCTTAAAGATTTGCTATGCATGTGAAAGACGACTTCATTTTTCAGAACCTTCAATTTTCGTCTCGAAAGCATTGACCAGCTGGTTTTCTGTCTTAAAAAATTACTCTGACAGCCTTTTGCCAGTTGACTTTTTTTGCCCTTGTTCTTGGAAAAATTAAGATTGTTCAGTCTCGCGGTGCCTAAAACATTGTGACTTAAAAAAAAAAATAGTATTTATTTCATTGCTCAGAAGATTTTGTTTCCAGATCAAATTCAGGATGGGTGAATGTGTGTGTGTCATTGGCTCCTATTGCAAACTGCTTTTAAGTACAACTTTAAAACTCTTCAAGGGTGAAAAGGAATAATCTAAGTCTGAGGCGGTATTCCTGAACTAATTGGTACGTGTTATTTTTATATAAATGTTATTCTTATATAAATAAGATTCAGCTAGATTTAATTTCTTTCCAACCCCCCTCCCCCACCCCATCCTCATTGCCTGGTGTCCGTTTGTGGGTCTATAAAGCTGTAATGTCCAATAATGGTGCCGCTAGCCACATGTGGCTATTTAAATGTAAATTTGTATTAATTAAAAAGAAATAAAATTAAAAATTCAATACCTCTGTCATGGTAGCCACATTTCAAGTGCCCAACAGCCACATATGGCTAGTAGTTATTACATTGGACGATGTAAATGCAGAACAGTTCCATACTCAGAAATCTACTGGACAACACTGCTTACGGACTAGGAAGGGAGAATGCCTCTCCTAGGTGCCTATATTGGCCAAATAACATTAAACAGAAGCCAGAGATTCCCTGCACGCATTTGAGAAACAAATCACATGATCCATATGTCTAAACTGGTAACTTCATGGATTATTCCACCAGTGAGCAGAGTTAATGTCCTTTGAGGCTCATGGTCGCTGTAAAATGTTGCTCCCAGGGATAGGCAGTTCAAAAATTCAGGTAAAAGTCAATTTGGAATTCAAGGGACATTTGCCCATAAGACAAATGTTATAAGTCACATGACTGATTTTGTAGTACTTTCTGAGATGAAAATTAGTGGAAATGATACCCAGCAGAAAATCAACAATAAAATTTTAATGTGTTTTTTTTTTTTTTGGAGGTGTGTAGATTGGTGGGAAGAAATGACCCCTCCATACACACCTACGTGCACAGAATCAGGTTAGATTACGTTGTGGATGTAATCACCCGAGGATGCTTTCCGGGCGGGAGCAGATATGGCATATGTCAGCATAGCCTCCTTGACCCCTAGAGTTCCTGTTGGCACTATGTAGATAAGGAAAGATCTTCACACATCTCGAAGATCAAATCTTGCTACACCGCTGCCCTTTTATAATCACAGTTTATTTACATCAGCAATCTGGAAGAACTCACACCCGCGATGCCTGCATTTCTATTTATGGGATTATTTACAAACATCAGACATTTGTAGGTTTCCAGCCTGTCAGCATCACCAAAGCGGCACCCTCATCCTGAGGGAAGCAGCAGGGTTAGGGCGGGGGGAGCCCATCAGTAACTCTGCCCCCCCCCCCCCCCGCCAGAAGACCCATTTTCTCAATCCGTCCCTCACTCTGATTTTACGCCTTTTTATCTGAGTGGTTCAAAGACTGAGTTTTGACTGAGGACCATGATCACAAATAAATTTCCCTAGAAAATCAAATCGGGGAAAATCTAATTGATCTTGGAAGTTGGTTCTTGAGCAGGAAGGCAGGTTAAATTAGAAGGGGTAGGTGAAAATCAGTGCAGAGCATCTGGAGGGAATTTGGGATACTTTTGAGACCTCTCATCCCTATTGGTAATGATTATCCTGTTGGTACTTACTTGATTTTCAGACTCATAGATTTGTTTCCCTCGACAATGGTGGATCACTTCAGTGCTCAAGTAAATAGAATCTACGTGGTTTTTTTCCCCCACAGATTGGTGGGAGAGGGGAGAGTGGGATATTTTCCAGGGATGGTGAACAAGAATCAGAGAAAGAAGAAAAGGAAACAGGATGAATGCATATGGACATTCTGGGGGTGGGAAAGGATTGCTCTGAGCTGTGGGGAGGATGTGATGATCATGGTACCGGTGAACATTTGCGGAGCATTTCATGTGCTTTTTGAAATGCTTTACATGTATTGACCGGTTTAATGAGTTAATTAATGATTTAGTTAACTAATTAACTCACTTAACTTTTGTCTTAAGTTTAAGACGGGAAACAAGTTGGATAAGGAGCATGAACTCGAGAAAAAGATTGGGAAAAGGATATTCTCCTGCCTCAGATGGCAAACTTGTCCGAGGCAACACTTTCAGGGCTCAGCAACCAGCTTTTTGCCCTAAGGTGCACCGGGAGTTCAGGGTACCTGTAAGTGAACGATAATTGAAAGTCCCACTTTCCTGTTTCTTATCTTCAAAAGGAGGAAGCAGATGAGATCAGTTACAAAGATCATCTTTGAGAATCTGGAGAAAGCTGTGGGATAATGTACCTAACACCAAATTTTATATTTAATTAGAAATACTAGACCCCAGGTGCCTCCGTCAGGATATGCTGCAGTAACAAGGCAATGACAACAAAATTCCTCCTTGCTCACAATAGATGTTCATCCTGGGTTAGCCTTGGAGCTCTGCTCCATGACTCCCCAGTCAGGAACCCAAGCTGATGCATCCTGCACACCATCTGGGGTTTCACTGGTTGCTGGGCTATGGAAAAGGCACCAACTGGCTCATAGGGCTTCCAATTGAAAGTGACACACACACTTCCCATTCATATTTCATTGCCAAGCAAGACAGCACGGGCCACCCTTCATATGCCTAGAATAAAAGATTCAAATTTCAGCCAACAGCCATTAACAACTACGGCCCTAGGTCAGGAAGCCCTGAATCAAGTGATCTCTAAGTCCCTTTTCAGTGCAAGGTTTGCGTGACTTATAATACGCTTGTTCAAATTGTAGGCAATAAATCGATATGTCTCAATGATAGACATCAATTCCCCTCCAATCAGGTGGTCATCTTCATAGCCAGGACAAGAGTGAGCCTCCTCCTAATAAGATATGAGCAAAAGATTTTAGACTGTTGCTTCAAGTTTGAGAATTGAGGAATTCTCTCCCAGTCCCCCTAGGGGCTTTCTGCAAGAGAGATTTGACTCTTCATTGGCAAAGCTATGTCAACAGCGTATACATAATGAGTGGACCAGAGAGCTGTCAATATCCCTTCCAACCCTGAATGAAGCAGGTGCTTAGAATAAACAAACAAACAAAATTATTCTAATCAGATGACCAGATTTTAGAATGGTTAAGCAAAGTATATCTCAGGGACGGGAGATCTAGAAAAGTGGCCATGAGAACGTCTGAGCAAGAGAACAATAGACCCAGAGGCTAGCAGAGCTCTGCAGTATTGTTAAATGCCCAGCCTCCAGTGACTTCAGCCCCTTTGTCCTCTCTGCCAGATCCTTTTTCTTCATTAGATACTTCTGATGTTTTCTCAATGTTACGGAAACTGCCACTCAAAGGCAGCCTTAAGAGGCGTCCCCTCATCAACCTCCTTCCAAACTACAGTGCCTCCCCTTTATGCCTCTTTGTTACACAAAGTCTGTGCTACCACTGACTACCCTCATTTTACAGATGTCAAAACAAGAGGCCCAGTGAGAGGGTGTCACTTGCTTAGCTCAAAGGCCGATTGGAGGCAGGGTCGGTCACCCATTTCTTTGAGACCCGTGTCAATCGCAGGACCCAAATTCTCTTTGAGAAGTTCGGGGCCTGGTTTTGGTCCAGAAATCACCAAAGAAATGGTATTTCTTGAAGTACTCGACTTCCTCTTTTACTTTTTTTTTTTTTCCCACGAATTTGGCCACTATTATTGCGAGGAAAGGTTATGCTCACTCTTAAGTCTCTGCCTGCTTAAGGAGATCTATGGACTCACGTCTCAATGCCACTCACCTTCTCATGATGCCCGAGCTTGGCAGGTGCAGCCCTGATGATGTATTGAAGGTACTCAGCTAATTACTTCCCTTTCTGCTTTTTCTCCCAGTTAGGATTAGGACAGTGTCTTCTAGCAGAGTTTCTAAAGAGCAAGGGCCTTCTGGATGGTGATCTCTTTGTTTCTTTCTACAGTTCCTTATCAGCAGAATCCTTACAATCCCCGAGGCAGCTCCAATGTCATCCAGTGCTACCGATGTGGAGACACCTGCAAAGGGGAAGTGGTTCGTGTCCACAATAACCACTTCCACATCAGATGCTTCACCTGTCAAGGTAGGAGACCCAGACTCCCAACCCCCTTGTCAGATTGCAGGCCCTGGTGTCACCCCCCCCCGCCCCCCCGCCCCAGGACATGCCACAGGGGTGGGCAGAGCAAACACAGGCTGCTGAGATACCTATACGGGCCCAAAGAAACTTTCCTTGCGCCTGTTATGAGAACTCTCCCATAGGCAGCGTGGAGTGAAAAGGGGACAGAAGAGTCGGGACGTTGGGGAGAGAGGGAAGCTGGTGACCTCAGAGTGGTAGCGCTGACCCGGAAGGAAAAAGGCAATCCCGCAAGCTTAACTTACAGTTCTGGAAAGAAATCCTGTCTTGTGCCTATAAATCAATCTGAGAGTGAATGAAAGAGTAAGCAGTCCTGGCTGAAAGTCAGCATGGCGCTGAGTCGAGCACCTGTTCTGTAACAATGTGGCAATCCTCAAAGGTTAAGTTTAACAGAGGAGAAGGTCCATTATGACTTCACTAAGGTCTGTAGTTTGGGGGCAGACGGATGTTGGGTTACCTCTGAACCCTTAGGAGCCATCAGTTCCTAAAGAAGCAGGATAACCAGCAGCAGGAAGGAAGAGAAACTCTGCTGACAGAGCCCAGAGACGCATCTGGCCCAAGCAGGGCAACACTCCCTTCCCCATCGTCCCTGACAGATTCCTCCCCAGCCTCTACTTCTTGAACGCCTCATCCAGGCTTCCTGTTCCACAGCGCAGCCGATCTGAGGTTGGACGGCCCTGTGGGTTATAAAATGTTCGGCCCCAAAGAGTTAACGTGGCACCTGTTGGTTCTAGATCCGCCCTTATGAAGTCCGCTGAGCGTTTCGTGTTTGCCTTTCAACCGTGACTGCTATTCATACGCTTGTGGCAGCTAGGGCTCCCCGTGCCTGATTATAGATCCTTAAATTGATCCTATGGACCCTTAAATTCCAACTTGTATCATCATCGTGGAGTCTTCCTCCTTGATCCATTCCGGTTTGTCAGTATCATTCTGAAAACACAGCGCCCAGAACAGACCACGGCTCTCAAGGTCCGCCAGCTACAGCAAGGGCAACATTTCTGTGAATATGACTGATGTTGAACTGACCTCCTGAGGAGCCACTTCACACCATTGACATAGACTGAATTTGAGGCCAAACGAAACCTCGGATCTTTTCGTTTTAGTAACTGCTTCCAACCTCAGTCTCATGTGTCTGAGACTGACTTCCCCTGCCGTCGAGAAAAACTCTGGATCTCTTCCTCAGGATCTAACTACACGCCGCACTGAGCAAATAAACTCAGCGAATAAACATACTCACATGCCCTAATTTTTTGTACGGAAGCATACATGGAGTATATTTTAATTGACATGGTTTAAATTCTATAGTGTGAATTGGCAAGTCCCTTTAGTGCAAGCTGACCTGCAAAAGTGTCTTGGTGAGCGACCATTGTTACATCCCCTAGAAACCGAGGCAGGACAGAGGGTGCAGACAATAAAATTGTTCTCGGGAGGTTTGAGCTAGCACGGTGCAGTTGTATTCTTAAGCAAGTATATTAGTTACCTTTTGCTTACACCAAAATTTACCAGTGTAAAATAATTTTTTATTTAGCTCGTGATTCGCTGGGTTGGCGGGGCCGTTCTTCCAGTCTGCGCTGGCCCTCCGTATCTCCACTCGCCTCATGATATCGGTGGGTCAGCTGGCAGTGGTTGCCAGGCTGTTGAGCTGGGTGCCTGCATATGGCTTCTTGTCCTCCAGCAGCCTGGCCTGGACTCCTCTGCATGGTGGTCTCAGAGTTCCAAGGACAGGAGAGCAAGCTTCAATAAGCGAGACCCGTCTGAGCCTCGGCATGCTTCCTGCTTGCTAATGTCCCATTGGCCAAAACGAGTCAAATGGCCAACCCAGCTTCAAGATTGTAGGGAGATAAGCTTTGCCTTTTGTGGGAGGATTTGCAGATGTCAAGAGCATGAAGGCAGAGAAAGGAAGAATTTGGCCATTTTGACAATCCACCACAGGGCAGTTATGGAATCTCCTTTCATGGAGATTTTAAAGAAAAAAATAAATTTACTTTTCTGACTGTTTTCAATGTCAGCTGGCTTAGAAGTGAAACAAATGAGAGGATTTTTGCTTCCAGCAGTAACCAGTTATAGAGACTAGTTACCCTAAATAGCCGCATTTGAAAAAGTTAAAATCTCTATGAATTTTTCTTACAACTCTTTTACCGTGCCCTACTGTGCTGACATGAAAGGAAAGAACCTGCAGAGGTGAAAAACAAAAATAAAAGCAGAAGTCCTGATGTGACTTCCAAAGCCATATTTAATCCCCTAAACCTTGGAGACCTTGAGCTCTTGCCTTGATGGCTATATGGATCATGGACAGGTAGAGGTTAGAGCCTGGTCTGAGTAGAAATCTAATAGGAGACCTCTGAGTAAAGCTGAGATTTTCCCCTATGAAAATCTTACTCTCATTGTATGGATGGATGAGAAATAAAGTGGAGAAGGAGACAGCAACAAAACTTGTCTGTACCAACTTTGGCACTGGGTAGAGAATAAAGCTTTTATCAAAATGTCTGTCCATAATCCACCTTTAACATGGATTCATGTTCTATATTCATGCTATATATTTGGCATAAATTTTTAAAAAGTGTAACATCATTTAAATTCTTTTTTAATTTTTTTAATGTTTGTTTTTGAGAGAGAGAGAGAGAGAGAGAGAGAGAAGCATGGGAAGGGCAGAGAGAAAGAGAGAGAGAGAGAGAGAGAGAGAGAGAGAGAGAGAGAGAGGAAGACACAGAATCTGAAACTGGCTCCAGGCTCCGAGCTGTCAGCACAGAGCCTGATGCGGGGCTTGAACTCGGGAACAGCAAGATCATGACCTGAGCTGAAGTCAAAGGCTTAACCGACTGAGCCACCCAGGCGCCCCCAGAATTTAAAAGAAAGTGATCCTACATTTGGTAAATGGCAGAAGCAAATGATAGTCCTCTTTGGAGGAACTCAGCTTTACTCCAGACCTCAAAAAACTCCCTCAGATAACATTATTAGCAAAATGAGTAACTCATTCCAATCATAATGGCATAACTACCAGCAAAAGCAATGTAAAGAAGAATCAGGACCTTAAAGACTTCATAAATTAGTATTTTCTGACATTATGTAATGACTAGATTCAATACATTTAAGTAGGGGAGAAGGGCCATAAAAAATGAGCAGGACACAACACATTGTAACCAGTGCCTCAACAGATTTAAAAAAAGACATAAAACTTCAAAATAAAAATATGTAATATTGAAATTAGAAAGTCAGTGTATGGATTATATGGCAGATTAGGTGTTGCTGGAGAGAATTTAATAAGCTGTAAGATTTAGCCAAGAAAAAGGTATATCCATATAGCCCAGAAATATAAGAAGGTAGTAAAAATAAAAGAGAAGTTCATACACGGAGAAAATAGTGAAGAGGTTTGACATACATCCAATCAGAGCTCTAGAGATATGTAACAGAACACATGAGTGGGAAGACAGTATTTGGAGACATGACAGCTCTGAAGTTTCCAGAACTGTTCAAAGATACAAATCCTTGGATCCAGAAACTTAAGAAATCCCGCTAGAAAAATAGAAAATACTTACATCATCAGAATGAACTGCAGATTACCAAAGGCAGAAGATGATCTTAAAAACATCCAAGAGAAGAAATAGATCATCTGCACATGAATGGTAAGTAGACTGACAGCCCGCATGTTAGTAGCAACAAGAAAACCAGAGAACAGTGAAATGATACCTGTCTGTACTGAAAGAAATAACTATAAATGTAGAATTAGGTATTCAGCCAAAGTATCTTTCAAGAACAAAGGCAAACCCATAACCAACGTCATACTTAATGGTGAAAGACCGCTTGCCTGCCTGTAAAATCAAAAGTAGGAAGAGGATGTTTGCTCTCACTACTCCCATTCAGCATTGTACTGTAGGTTCATGTTGGGTCAGTTATACAAGAAAGTGAAATAAAAGACATCCAGGTTGAAAAAGAAAAGGTAAGATTATTTCTCTATGCACGTGGCATGATCTTAACATAGGCACTAAAAAACTATTAGAAATAAATAAGTTCAGCAAGGTTGCAGGGTAAAAGATCAGTATACCAAAATCAATTCTTTGTCTATACACTTGCAATGGACAATCTGAAAATGAAATTGAGAAAGCAATGCCAGTGACAATCGTATCAAAAATAAAATATGCAGGAATAACTTTAACAAAAGTACAAAATTTATACTCTGACAGTTACAAAATATTTAAAAAGATCTAAATAAATGAAATCTCGTGTTCATGGATCTGAGGTCTTAATATTGTTAAGATGGCAGTGTTCTTCAGATTGATCTATAGATTTGATGCTATCTTAGCTTACTTAGTATTTATTCCCAACAAAATACCATAGATTGAGTGGCTTAACCAACACAAGTTTGTTGTCTCACTGTTCCAGAGGCTGGAAGTCCAATATCAAGGTGCCAACATGTTGGGTTGTGGTCAGAGCTCCCTTCTTGGACTGCAGACAGCCATCTTCTTACCATGTCCTCACATGTCGGAAAAAGAGAAGGAAAGCTTGCTGGTGTCTCTTCTAATAACAACGCTAATCTCATAATGAGGGTCCCACCCTCATGATCTCACCTAAACCTAATTATCTCCTCAATACCCCCTACCCACTGGGAGTTAGGGCTTCAAAAGATAAATTTGGGGGAGGACACTATTCAATTCATAACAAATGCAGTCCCCATAGAAATCCCAGCTGGCTTCTTTAAAGAAATTGACAAGCTGATTGTAAAATTAATATGGAACCGTAGGGGATGTAGAATAGCCAAAGCAAGCCTAAAAAAGAAGAACCAAGCTGGACGACTCAAACTTCCCACTTGTAAAACTTACTACAAAGCAACAAAAAACAAGACAATGTGGTATTAGCACATGGATAGACATAGATCAATAGAACTGAGAGAGCAGAAATAAGCCATTAGATTTAAGGTCAACTGATTTTCAACAAGGCTATCAGGACAATTCTATAGGGAAAGAACAGTCTGCAACAAATGATGGTAGGAAAACTAGATACACATATGCAAAAAAAAAAAAAATGAAGATAGACCCCCCCCCTCCTCACACCATACACAAAAATTAGCCCAAAATAAGTCAAAAACCTACAGGTAAGAGCTAAGACTATAAAACCCTTAGGAGAAAATATAAGAGTAAGTCTTTGCAACCCTGAGTTAGGCAAAGACTTCTTGGCTGTGATGATGAGTTCGATGTCATCAAAACGGATGAGTTAGAGGTCATCAAAATTAAACACTTTTGTGCTTCAAAATATACCATCAACCATGTAAAAAGTCAGCCCACTAAATGGGAGAGGAAATTTGTGAATCTTACATCTAGGTAAAGGACTTGTATCTAAACTATATAAGGGATTCTTACAACTTACTAAGAAAAAGACAAATAATCTAAGTTCAAGATGGGCGAAGGATCTGAATACAGGTTTCTCCAAAGAAGTTCTATAAACGTCCAATAAACTCATGGGAAAATGCTCAATGTCATTAGTCATCTGAGAAATGCACATCAAAGCACAAGGAGACAGACATCACACCCACTAGGATGGCCATATTCAAAAAGACAGATAATACAAGCGTTGGCAAGAATGCGGAGAAATCAGAACCCTCATCCATTGCTGGTGGGAATGCAAAATGTGTAGCTGCTGTGGAAAAGTCTTGCGGTTTCTCTAGGGGTTTAATGTAGAGTTACCATATGCCTTAACAAGGTCAAATTCAGAAGATATATGCTAAAGAGAAATATATGCCCACACAAAGACTTGTGCATGAAAGTTCATAGCAGTGTTATTCACAAAGTCAAAAATTGGAAACAATTCAAATATCCAGCAACCAATGAATGGGTAAATAAAATGTAGTGCACTATCATTCAGCAATACGAAGGAATGAAATACTGATACATACTCCTACGTGGATGAACCTTGAAAACACAGATGGCCCAGAAACATGTAATAAGATTCTTGGGGCACCTGGGTGACTCAGTCAGTCAAGCGTCTGACCCTTGATTTCAGCTCAGGTCATAACCTCACGGTTCATGAGTTCGAGCCCTGCATCGGACTCTGCGCTGACAGAGAGGAGCCTGCTCCGGATTTTCTCTCTCCCCTCCCTCTCCGCCCCTCCCCCTGTCACTCATTCTCTCTCTCTCAAAATAAATACATAAAATTTTTTAAAAAAAGCATAAGATTCCCAGTTTGGTTAATAATCAGGGAGAGGAAATTTAAAGTCACAATAAGATGTCATTTTGTAGCTACCATGTTGACTACCCATTATCAGCTTTCAGTGACGATATCCATCAGTGGAAACTGCTGGTGGGAATGTAAATGGGAAAAACTCTTTGGAAAACGGTAAGGCATCACCTTGCAAACACAGGAATTTTCAACGCAACATTTCAAAACAAAACAAAACTGCAAGGAGCTCAAATGTCCTTCAAAGTAGATCAGTTATGATGTGGACAGTGGCATACAGCGCAGCAGTGAGAATGAAAACTGCAGTTATATGCATGGATGTGGATGAATCTCAAAAACATAATCCTCCGAGTATGACGCAAGCACAGAAGAATAAATGCCGTATGGTTCCATCGATATAAAGTTCCAAAAAGGCAGAACTAAACAACGCGTTATTTGTGGGTACATCAGAGGTGGTAAAGTGGAAAGAAAAGCAAGGGGAGGACAAACGCACAAATTAGGGACCACATGGGAAGGGGATGCTTCTAGGAGGTGCAAACGGTCTTCCAACGCACTGGTAGTGTTCTATTTCATAACGTGGTAGCGGCTACCTGGGAGTGTATTTTATTCTTCTTTACACCGTACGTTGGGGCGCCTGGGCGGCTCAGTCGGTTGAGCGTCCGACTTCGGCTCAGGTCATGATCTCGCGGTCTGTGAGTTCGAGCCCCGCGTCGGGCTCTGTGCTGACAGCTCGGAGCCTGGAGCCTGCTTCGGATTCTGTGTCTCCTTCTGTCTCTGCCCCTCCCCCACTCCTGCTCTGTCTGTCTCTCTCTCTGTCAAAAATAAATAAACACTAGCAAAATAATAATAATTAAAAAAATAAACTGTACGTGGATATTGACTGTCTTCTGTATATATAATATATTTCACAATTTAAATATTTAAATGTTAAATAGATCGCCCTCGGTGGCCCTGCTAATAACACTTTGGTTTTGAAATTCCATAAAACTCAGTCTCATTTGAAAAGTTGAAAATCAGTGGAATCATATGACAGAATCCTGGGCTCTCGGATCTGGGGTGTGTTCTCAGTTACCACATAGCCCCTTCATTTCACAAATGAAGCAACGGAGCCCAGAGAGGTGGGGTAACTTTTTCAAAGCCACACAGCCCCTGAGTGGTAGAACAGAAATACGGACGAAGGTCCAGTGACCCACAGAGCAGTACAAACGTGCTGTGACTGTATGCCAGGCCTCTTTCTAGGCATTATATTTATAGTGGATGTTCGTTCCGGATTTTCTCAAAGCAGTGCCAAGTTTTCATATCCTGTCCCACTGTCAAACCAAATGATCTGCTTTTTTTTTTTTTTAAATAGTAGACTTTTTGATTTTTTTGATTCACAGAATAACGACTGCCCCAGGTGTGTTCGTTCCACATCGGTTCCATACTGCAGACCCTCTGCAAGGCCTTTCCTGTTATTTGAATGTTGGGCTCTGTTCAACCTCAGATGCATCTGTCGGTGCTGTCCAACTTGTCTTCCGTCCCCGCGTTCCCCACTGGATTTCCAGGAACCCCCCTGAGATCCTTATCAACCTTTACGTCCTTTCTACCAAAAACTTCCTCCTTCAGCTCCTTGGGGGAAATAGAGGAACTGATTGTTCCAAGTTTTCTGATGGCCTCCTGGTTTTGTCCACTGGGAGAGGTGGCTGTGAGGGTGGAGCTGGCTGGGGAAACAAAGGAGAGAAAAGAAGGAAAAAACAGGAACTGATTCCCATGAGGTCCTAGGCCATGAACTAACTAATTCCACAGCCATGAAGTCAATTGATCCGCCACCTGCACACCCCAGAACGGCCTGTACTCTGGCCTCGCCTGCTCTCGAGGCATTGTTTTGATGTGATGAATTTTCACCAAGCCCCGGTGGCAGGTGAACCCTCCCCCCACCAACCCCCACCACTCCCTCCAGCCTCTCTGCAGGCGTGGTCTCCAGAGGCCCTACCTCGCACTGAATTTAAAATGTTTTGGCACCTGGTAAGCCCTTAAGGAAGTTCTCCTTCTAGACTCACAGCCTGTCAGTGTCAGAAGAAAAGCTCGGGTTCCTTTTTAATCCGGCTTCTTCATTTTGCATCCATGTGAACAGAGACCAAGTTCATGGTCACCCACAGAGTTAGTGGCGGTGACAAAACCAGAGCCCAGATGGTCCAGCTCCCAGACCACTACATCTCCCACCGTGCTGCACTGTCGCCCTAATGCTGGGACATCTGGGGCTGTCCTCCTCCTCACTCGTCCTGGCCCTGGAAGCCTGCGAGGTGAACGAACACTTGCGAAATAGTTCTGCCACGCGCCCGGAAGTCCCTCCTATCTTTAACCTGGCTGCTCTTGCAATGCAACTTTCCCTGTTAACGAGGAGGTCGTGTTTGCTGGGGTAGTATCACCCAGTCCAGGCCAGGTCCTCACGATTACAGGCTCAGAATCCCGTCTCCTTGGTTTCCACACCGCTGACCGTGCTTGAGAAAGCTCATTCGTGGTAACCAAGTCCACAGGAAACCAACGTATAAAATCAGAGTGCCTGTTTATTAATGGAAACAAGAGCTGCGATTCCCCGTCGTACTAGTTCTCATTCCCCTGACCAGCTGCGTCTCTCCCAAAGGCCAACTGCATAGAAAGCCAAACTCTCAGACGATCACTCTGAACACTCAGAGCAAGGGGGGTGGTCGTAGGGTGCGAATGGACTCCCGAATGGCCTTCCTTTGATTGCTGGCCAGCCCCTTCCTGGCTGGCCACCCTTGCTTTATAGCTGGATCAATACACTTGGCAGTTCTGGTAGCCCCGAGAGCCATTCGATCTCCTGGAAGAGGCTTTGCCTCTTTCTGCTCTTCTCATTAGGTGTTGATTTCATAACTCAACCCTCAGAGGGAAATCTCGTTTCCCACGTTTCTAAGTCCCTCGGGGGAAGGGAGTCCCACATGGGTTGAGTCGTTCGAGCACCTATAATTATATCCACCTGCTCTATCTATTATCGGTCCTACACATCTTCATATTGTCTGCAAGGAAATCCCACAAGACCTAATGAAATCATATTGCCTGTCTATTCAAAAGCTATCAGTGCAATTGGCCACTTTTGCAAATAGGTGATGGGACATCATTATAACCTTCTCTCGTCTTTTGTATATGGTGGAGAGTTTCAAAATAATTTTTTTAAT
Organism: Panthera tigris; assembly: GCF_018350195.1. NCBI lineage: Eukaryota > Metazoa > Chordata > Mammalia > Carnivora > Felidae > Panthera > Panthera tigris. The sequence continues at coordinate 196,383,050 of NC_056660.1, read as the reverse complement.
GTTTTTAAAAAACTATCCGTGGCTTCTTAATATCCCACAAATCCTAAACTTCTTAAGCTAGACTCAGGCCCTCCTCCAACCGTCAATATTTTCCTTTATTACTATTCTCCGTTCCCTAAAAACACTACCCCAACCCCCGCCCCACCACCACACGAATATCACTTGCAAATTCTACTTATGTGCTGTGGCTCATCCTGCCTTCAGAGTTCAGCCCAGCTGCCACCTCCTCCAAGAAGCCTACCGTGATCCCTCCCCAATGACATTGCTCCCTTTTCCTCCCCACTAACAGCACTTGCTGCCTGCACCAGCCCATGGCCTATCGCCCGTGACGTGTGTTCCATAAGGTCGTCTTTTGGCATACATTAGTAGCTCATTAGTACAGTTCGGGGATCGTGTTTTATCCTTCCTGCCCGGGGAACAGACCAACTCGTTATGTGTGTGGTGAGAGCAGGTTATAAACTTCAAATCATCCGTCCCATTGCCATTCTAAGGTGTCTTCACCTAGCACAGACTCCAGCCCGTAGAAAGTGCCCAGAGGAACTTTAACTGAATGATTCTTCTCAAATTCATAATACCACCGGTATGGCATTGCGTGAGCCACGGCAGCCCTAAACTTTCATCCATGTATTGAGAGGGCTGTCCATCAGTGGTCTCAGTCAGGGCGCATCAGAAGCAGCCGGGGAGTATGCTAAAACTCAAACTCCTGGACCTTAGCCCCAGCGAGCCCGATTCAGGCCCAGGCGTCTGCACCTAAAGGAGCCGGCCGGGCTCCCGATTCTGACGCAAGTGCTCTTCGGGATATACTTTCAGAAACGCTAGCCCCGTGAGGTCCAATCTGCCACCATTTTCTGGCCACATGACCACGTCAGACACCAGTCTTGTCCCCAGTGAGAACCTCACGCTTGCAGACCTTCCTGGACTCAGCCTGCCCTTGTCTCTCTGTTTGTTGCCCCCAGTGTGTGGCTGCGGCCTGGCCCAGTCGGGCTTCTTCTTCAAGAACCAAGAGTACATCTGCACTCAGGACTACCAGCAACTCTACGGCACCCGCTGCGACAGCTGCCGGGACTTCATCACCGGGGAGGTCATCTCTGCCCTGGGCCGCACCTACCACCCCAAGTGCTTCGTGTGCAGCTTGTGCAGGTGAGCAGGTGGCCGGCAGAGGGCGGGACCCTCTGCCCGAGCGCCCTGGCAGTTCTGGGGCTCCCAGGGCTGTATGCCGGACACTCAGATTTTTAAGATCTCACGGGTGAAACGATCTGACAGGCCAGTGGTTTGCAAACCCTTTTTTTTTTTTAGTTTTTTTTAATGCTTATTTATTTTTGAGACAGAGAGAGACAGAGCATGAACAGGGGAGGGGCAGAGAGAGAGGGAGACACAGAATCTGAAGCAGGCTCCAGGCTCCGAGCTGTCAGCCCAGAGCCTGATGCGGGGCTCGAACTCACGGACCGTGAGATCATGACCTGAGCCGAGGTCGGACGCTCAACCGACTGAGCCACCCAGGTGCCCCTAGTTTGCAAACCTTTTAGCAGCTGAATCCAATCTGTCGAATATGATCTAATACAAAACACTAGTTTGTCCGGCGGTCAAGACAAGAGTAAGGATCCAGGCCTCCACACTCAGCCTCCCACTTCCCATCAGAAGTCCTCAAAGGAGCCGCTGAGCACCCTGGCCTCTCACAACCCATTTTGGAAACCAGGCACCTGGGCCAGCTCCCACACCTTCAGCCACATGTGGTTCAGAGATACCCGTCTGTAGCCTTCCTCTGTGACCCTGGAAAGTGACCTGACCTCTGTGAACCTCACCTTCTTCATCAGTAAAATGGGCATCAAAACCACCCCAACCTCAGTGGGTTTTCCTGAAGATATAAATGAGTTGGTGCTTGCAGAGACCACAGCTCAGGACATAATTGGGTCTCCTTTTGCTATCCTTGTCATCATCGTATAATAAGCACCTAGCCTCTCAGGCTACCTGGTAGATGATGGAAACCTCCCCCCCCCACCCCATGCCCTGAATCCCCAGTCACTTGTTAACTTAGCAGATGTACATTAAGGGTCCATTGTATGCCAAGCACCACATTAAGGAGATGAGAAACCTAAAGGAAACCTCAGCCCTGCCCACAAATACATTAAAATTTAATGGACTGCCCTGATTAAGTCACAAGTAGAAACAGGGTTTGGAAGAAATATATGCATTTTTTAATCAGGAAGGGAATTTATAGATTAATTATTCTCCCCATGAAATAACTACCTGTTGGTTACCGGCTAGAGTTCCCAGCTGAGACTAATGACACAGCGTATAAGCAAATAAAATCACCCAGCGGAATTCATTCATTCAGTCGTCCGTCTCTTAAAACCTGGGCCCTGGGGCCCAGACTCCCAGCCCCATTGGAGGTTAGCACAGTAGGGTCCATACGGTATAAAGTGAAGTTTCTGTCGGGCCCCATACGGATATAGTGCCTCGTCCTTTGCCACAAGTCAGCGCCTGGGCCAAGATGAGAACACAGCTCCCCCACGTCACCCCGGCGCTCCTTCCCTTGTCCCACGTTGCTCACGCAAGGGCGGTGGAGCGACTGGAAGCCTGTGTCCGGGGCTGTGCCCAGAGCCTGTGTCCCAGACTCTGTGCACAAGCGCAGCTGAACAATGGGCTTAATGCTGCCAGGGACTCTGTACATAGTTGATATTTGGTTAGGGAGGCAGGACGTGTACAAGTTGGAGACCTTTGAACCCTGGAACCCAAACGGCACAAACGCGGAGGAGAGGAAGAGTGCATCTGGGCGCTTCTCAACCTCCCGGGTCGTGAAAGGAAGAGATCTGGGTGAATCGAGGAGTTGGATGGCTTCTTCTTGACATAGGGGGGGATAGGTGAGGTTGGGGTGGAAAAAGTCCTTCCAGGAAGAAGGGACAGTGGAGGAGGAATTGTTAGCCAGTTCGTTTACAGATGAGAAGTGTAAGCTCAACTTCAGATGAGAAGCACAACTCAACAGTGTAAGTGTCACGATTTGCCCAGTGTTAAAGTCATGTAAATGGCCCCAGTGGGCCTCCAGTTCCGGTCCTGGCCCCAACTGAGCGGTTCAGTCAGCCTGGTGCTGCGAACAGCCCTTGAATTTACCTGGTATAACGTAAGGCAGGCTGTGTGCGGTACCGAGCTGTGAGCCCGTGCGCTGTCAGCTCACCAATAGACGTGGAATCCCTCCAGAGGAGAGGTGTTGAATTTCTCTTTCATGTCCCTTGCAGGAAGCCTTTCCCCATTGGAGACAAGGTGACCTTCAGCGGGAAGGAATGCGTGTGTCAGACATGCTCCCAGTCCATGACCAGCAGTCGGCCCATCAAGATCCGCGGACCGAGCCGTGAGTCCTCCCCCGGGGCACCTCCCTGTCCGCCGGCCATGAATCCTAGGGCTCCCTGTCCCGGCTCCGTCACCGGCTCTTGCGGTCCCGGAGGGAAGTGGGGGAGGTTTCCACCCTGGAGGACTCCTGAAGCATGACCCAGTTGGCACCCTGCCCGGACTCACAAGCTTCCTTAAGCAGAAATGCAGGGAAAACAGGCTGCTGATGCTAAATCATGACAGCCTGTATCATGTTTGGCCACTTGGGTGGGGCTCTTCTGGGATGAGCCGGGCTCCTGATCTCCTCCCTCCTCTGGACCCACATTCCCCCGGGGTACCTTAACAGGGCTGATGAAGCTACCAGTGGTTCTCAATTTTCACAAACTCTACTAAAAAGTATACACAGACACGTCTTTAAGGGGAGAAATACGGGAGCGAACCACCAGGGCTGTGCTAGTGTCTCTTAGGGAGTGTCCAGGGGACCACTGCGTCAGCTTCACTGCTGTGACTAGTAAACATGCAGATTTTTAGGCCCGCTTCGGGCTTCTAAGAAGGGAACCCAGAAATCCGCAGGCTTAATAAGCTTCCTGGGCGAGGCGCTTGCTGCTGCTCCTAAGACTGAGAACCACCATTCGAGATGAGGAGCATCGGCCACACCAGAGCAAATGTTGTGTCTCGTCCCCAAACCATAGATCTGGGGGGAAACTGAGGTTCAAGAGTGTACCTTGGAACACTCATTCAAATGTGTGGAGCATCCATCCCACCCAAGTATGTCTAGCGGTAAGATGTCTGAATCACGGTTCCCACACGCCCTTGTCAGGCTGCTGATGGCAGGTGCCCACACACACACGGGCCTGGCCCCAGGGTCTACGGTAAGCCATGCTAGGCTCCGGTGTTCTTACGTTACATGACGCTCCCCCTGGCCTCCCCAGCAGAATCAATGAAAACCCATTAGCCTCCTGTGCGGCATCTCCGTGTGGGTGCGGGCACCGACAGAGTCAGCATGGCAGGGCTGCGTCCCCCTGCGGGGGTGAGCACGAAACCACCGAGTCGGCAGGCCTCAGCCCCTAGGGGTTCCATGAGAGATTGCCCGGTGCCGTGTGCTGGGGAGAAAGACGATGGGAAGGCTCCCTCCCTCGCCCTTCCTTCCCCTAGACCTAATCGGATCTGCTCACAGAACATGCAGACAGCACTTCCTTCAGCGTCCCCGGTGACGTTCATGAACAGTTCGCTGGTCTGAGCAGGTTTCCATCTCAAGGTGGCTGAGCACACATGCTGCTGTCTTTTATAATTCCTTGAAAGCATCGTGAAGAGTGACAGCAAGGCTGGGAGTGCTGGGGTGCAGGACCACGGCCCTGTGACGGATGCTGCAGAGGCGCCCAGAGACCAGCAGACCACGTGTCAGGCCGTAGAGAGAGGCAGGCTGGAGCCAGCAGCCTGCCAACCCTCTGTGTGAAGCACAACAGATACGCAGCCTTGCTCGGGCTCTGTTTCCCCAGCTTTATGGAAAGCAGATATATTAGTATCCAGGAGGCAGACTAACATACATCATAGTGTGTAAAATGCTCTCTAAATATAAAGTGAGGGATGCTGCCGACTTGGAGATTTAATCTGGAAAGCACGCCGAAGAGAGAATATGATCCCTGGGTGTGTTGTTTCTCATGGCTTGTGCTGCATTATGCATTTCTACGTGCATCAGGGACCTCGAAGAGGTGGGAGACTTCCTTGGCTGCGTGTGGGAATCCTGTATGTGAGCGTGTCCTTGAGGAGAGGCTGCTAAATGTCTCCACCATAATTCTCCAAGGCCAAAGGCAGAGAGGGGCGAAGAAGAGTGAATAATGGGAAGCAGGTGAGCACACGAGCATCTCCAGGGGGAGCACGCAGGATCCTGGCTGGTCTGGTTGCTCACGAAGTAAAGACATCAGTGTGTGGATCTACAGGGCATATGTTCCACAGAAGTGTTTTCTCCCCAAAGGTGGTCACTCTCCATGCCGCACGTAACCAGAGGGGATGTTGGAAGATCTGCTGAGTTCCCGAAGGATAGAGGAAACCAAAACCAGATTCAAGAGAGGGCTAAGATGAAGAGCCTATCATAGAAAAGGAAAAAGAATGAGGAAATACGTGGTGTATTTTCGATCTGCAGGAGTGTGCCATTTATCCCTGGAAGGTGAATAAAGACATTCTGCAAAAGCAAGAATAATGTCTACTCAAAAGAGATCAAGAATACTCAGGAACTATCAAGATAAAAGAAGTATATTACTTTTTACAAGAGGAAGTTTTTCCTCGTCATCTTCACTGAGAGGAATTGGCAGTAGTTGCAACTTCACTATCACCATCACAACTGTCACCACCATCGCTGTCAACACCAACACCACCATCACCACCACTGCCATCACCATCATCACTACCAACACCACAAATACCACCACCACCACCATCACCACCACCAACACTCACCACCACCACCAACAACAACAACAACAACACCAGTACCACCACCAATACCACCATCACCAGCACCACGACCACCAACACCAGATCACCACCATCACCACCAACACCATCACTACCAACACCACCAATACCACCAACACCGCTACCACCACCACCACCATCGCCGCCACCACCATCACCACCACTGCCATCACTACCAACACCATCATCACCAACGCCACCATCACCACCACCACCACCACCATCACCACCAACAACAACACCATTGCCACCAACAACAACACCAATACCAACACCACCATCACCAATACCACCATCACCACCAACACCAACACCATCACCACCAACACCAACACCACCACCTTCACCACCAACACCATCGCCACCACCACCACCATCACCACCATCTTCACCACCAACACCAACACCACCATCACCACCACTGCCATCACCATCATCACTACCAACACCACAAATGCCACCACCACCACCATCACCACCACAACTGTCCCACCACGGCCATCACCACCAACACCAACACCATCGCCACCATCACCACCCCCACCACCACCACCACCACCACCATCACCAACACCAACACCACCATCACCACCACTGCTATCACCATCATCACTACCAACACCACAAATACCACCACCACCACCACTATCACCACCATCACCACTACTGCCATCACCACCACAACCGTCACCACCACAGCCATCACCACCACCACCACCATCACCAACACCAACACCATCGCCACCACAACCACCAACAACAACAACACCAGTACCACCACCAACACCACCATCACCAGCACCACCACCACCAACACCAGATCACCACCACCAACACCACCATCACCACCACTGCCATCACTACCAACACCACCATCACCAACAACACCAACAACAACAACAACACCATCACCATCACCACCAACACCAACACCACCAACACCACCATCACCACCAACACCAACACTAACACCACCATCACCACCACCACCATCACCACCACCAACACCATTGCCACCACCACCACCAACACCAACACCACCATCACCACCAACACCAACACCATCACCAACAACACCACCATCGCCACCACCACCAACACCACCACCAACACCACCATCGCCACCAACACCAATACTACCAATACCACCACCACTATCACCACCGCCGCCATCACCACCACCACTATCACTACCAATACCACCACCACCACCAGCAATACCACCATCACCATCGTCACCACTGCTAAACCACAGATAACATTGATTGACTGTTATTATTGTCAGGTAATGCACTAAGTTTTCTATACATAATATCTCATTTAATCATTATAGCTCTACAAGGGAGAGAAGAATAATTTTTTACAGATGAGAACACTGAGACCCACAGAGCATAAAGAACATAAATGACTTGCCCAAAGTCACACAAATAGTAAGTAATGAAACTGGAATGTGCCCAGGCGGTCTGGCCCTGGGGCCTATTCCCTTCACACCCTATACCAGAGACATGACTTGCTAGTTGGGAAGGGTCCTGTCTTCATGGATTAGTTGTCTACGACAAGGAAGGGACTCACAAAACCCACTCATTTTTGCTGATCTAAATGGAATGTATGACACAGTCAAGAAAAACTAAAAATGGCTGTCTGGAGTCTTTAAACACCTCCACAAACTAAAGGATTTGGGGGAACAGGTGGTGGCATCATCCTTTCTGCCAGCTGAAGGCTGTAATTTTGGAAAAGAGGGGAACAGATGAGGAGTGGACAGCTGGCTGTGCAGCAACCAACTCAGGGCAGGGTGTAGTTTTCCTGACCCTGCTTATTATACGAGACTCATGGGCTCCTGGGTGGATGCCTGAGGCTCCACCAGCAGTCAAGGGTGAAAGGAGGAAGAAGAGAGAGAAAAAGCTCCCGATCAACCTGAGGCCAGTACAATAAAGGACCAGCAGGATCACATGGAAAGAAAATCCGCATGGAGAAGGCATCTCAGAATCCCCAGGCGGAGTCAACAGGCCTTCCCTGCAAGAGGAATGTTCTTCTGGCCTCAGATCAGAGACTGGATAGTGCCCGGAACATGGGCTAGAAACACGAGAACGTGAAACAAGAATGACAGTGACCATTTTTAAATTTTTTTTTTCAACGTTTTTTATTTATTTTTGGGACAGAGAGAGACAGAGCATGAACGGGGGAGGGGCAGAGAGAGAGGGAGACACAGAATTGGAAACAGGCTCGGCTCCGAGCCATCAGCCCAGAGCCTGACGCGGGGCTCGAACTCACGGACCGCGAGATCGTGACCTGGCTGAAGTCGGACGCTTAACCGACTGCGCCACCCAGGCGCCCCGACAGTGACCATTTATTGAGCACACGTGTTGCGTCCTCCCAGGCCTGATTATGGTGCATCCCCACACTAGTGTTGTAAGGAAGATATTCAGGTAAAGAAGCAGGGGCTTAGCGGTCGCACAACTGGTAAGTGAGGGAGCTGGGATCCTGCCCTCGGCCAGCGTCTCACCATTCACTCTGTCCTCCCGGCCCAGCCTCTAACCACTACACTGTACTGAGTCCTGAATTTGAACTCAGGGTGCTAATTCTATCCCAGGTGTGCCATTGCAACTTAAGGAGATAGGACTCATTGCTAGAATGTGGCCACGAGAGGATGCAGCTATTCAGACAAGACGTATCAGAGAGGTCGGGAATTGTGTGGTTGGCCATAACAGACCTCGCTCCGTGGAGTCCACAGGGGAATCTGATCAGTGGATGACCACATCCAGCAAGGAAAAGTGAAGCGAGAGGAGTGAAGGAGAGGAGGGAAACTGTAATTGTCTTGAAATATTTAAAGGTGGGGCACCTGGGTGGCTCAGTTGGTTAAGCGTCCAACTCTTGGTTTTGGCTCAGGTCATGATCTCACAGTTCATGAGTTTGAACCCGGCATCGGGCTCTGCAATGACAGTGTGGAGCCTGCTAGGGATTTTCTTTCTCCTCCTCTCTCTGCCCCTTCCCTGCTTGCTCTCCTTCCCTCTCTCTCTCAAAATAAATAAACTTTAAATAAATATATTTATATATTTAAATAAATAAATAAATATTTATTTATGTTATATAAAAAATAAATATAAATAAATAAATATATATATGTATATATATAAATAAATGTATATATATAAATATATATATATATATATTTAAAGGAAATGTCAGGTGGCAAAAGAGGTAGGTTATTCTTACTGCATAAAATAAGGGGCTTCACAAGGAGTCCAGTCTCAGTCTCCATAAAAACAAGGCAGTTGTGACGAGAAATGACAAGTGTCGACGAGAGTGTGGAGAAAAAGGGACCCCTGTGCACTGTAGGTGAGAATGTGGACTGATGCAATCCCTGTGGAAAACAGAACAGAGGTTCCTCAAAAAATTAAAAATTGGGGCACCTGGGTGGCTCAGTTGGTCAAGCGTCTGACTCTTAGTCTCAGCTCAAGTCAGGATCTAACGGTTCATGAGTTCGAGCACCACATTGACCTCTGTGCTGACAGTGTGGAGTCTGCTTGGGATTTGCTGACTCCCTCCCTCTGCCCCTCCCCTGCTTGCTCTCTTTCTCTGTCTCTCTCTCAAAATAAATAAACTTTAAAAAAAATTTTTTTAAATTAAATATGGAACTTCCCTAGGATCCAGTAATTCCCCTGCTGGATATTTTCCCAAAGAAAACAAATTTACTAATTTAAAAAGATACATGCACCCCGATGTGTATTGCAGCATTATTCACAATGGCCAAGATATGGAAGCAATCCAAGTGCCCATCGACCAATGAATGGATAAAGAAGATGTGGCATGTATGTATATATATATATATATATATATATATATATATATATATATACACACACCATGGAATATTACTCAGCCACAAAAAAGGAATGGAATGTTGCCGTTTGCAACAACATGGATGGGCCTAGAGGGCATTATGCTACGTGAAATAAGTCAGAGAAAGACAAATACTGGATGATTTCACTTATACCTAGGGTCTAAAAACCAAAACAAATGAATAAACAAGCAAAAAAGCAGAAACAGACCCATAAATACAGAGAACAAGCTGATGGTTGACGGAGGGGTGGGGAAGGGGGGATGGACAAACATGGGTGACCGGGAGTAGGGGTTACTGGCTTCCACTTGTGGAATGAGTGAGTCCTGGGGATAAAAGGCACGGCATAGGGAATGTAGTGAATGGCGTTGTAACAGCGTTGTACGGTGACAGATAACGGCTACGCTTGTGGTCTCATAGCACCAGGTAGAGAGTTGGTGAATCTCTGTGTTGTATACCTGAGGCTAATGTAACATCGTGTGCAAATGATACTTCAATAAAAAAAAAAAATCAGATACGAAATAAAAAAGGAAAGTAACAAAAGAAAACACGAATAAACCTTTATGTGATACGTATTTTTAAAAATCAAAATCGGAAAAATAAAGAAAGCAGGCCTGACAGTTTTGCCTGTCCAAAGGCAAAGTGGGCTTCCGCAGAGGGGGTGAGCTTCCCATCGCTGGAGGCAAGTAAGCAGAGGACGGTACCCACCTGTCAAGAATGCTGTAGATTCCTGCGTTAGGTGGGACTGTGACCAACTGCTCTGTGAATTCTGAGCCCCTGTGGAATTATGTAACCCTATCACGGAGGCCCACAGAGATGCGAGTTCGGTATTTGACCCCTGAGCCCCCAGGTTCTTCTGTGCTGAGCACAGGCAAGTCACTTGTATGAAGTCATCTCTAGATGATTACATTCCAACATCTATAATTATTGGGATAGAAGTGGGTTGGGGCGCCTGGGTGGCTCAGTCGGTTAAGCGGCCGACTTCGGCTCAGGTCATGATCTCGCGGTCCGTGAGTTCGAGCCCCGCGTCAGGCTTTGTGCTGACAGCTCAGAGCCTGGAGCCTGTTTCAGATTCTGTGTCTCCCTCTCTCTGACCCTCCCCCGTTCATGCTGTGTCTCTCTCTGTCTCAAAAATAAATAAATGTAAAAAAAAAATTTATAAAAATAAATAAATAAATAAATAAAATTAAAAAAAGAAGTGGGTAGACTTATTCCAGGAGGAAAGGCAGGAAAAGAGATCTCAAAACCATTCTCCCAGTCCCCAGAAGCAGTTTGCAATCAGAGACCCTCCTGCCCCTAGTCATGCTAAGGATGTCAGAAAGGCTCTAGGTAGCCAAGAGCTCAGAACTGTGGGGGTGCCTCCTACAGACATGTCATCAGGGCCCAGTCCCTCCCCACAGTTAGCCGGGCGCACCCCCTTCCTCGACAGGCAGGAATCATCTTCTCTCCCAGGACCCGCTCCCAGCTGGACTTGAGGGTTTCCAGCCAGCCTCTCCCAACTTGATGTGCAGCTTCTCTCCTCCCCAGGCTCCAAAGTATGCATCTGTCTTGTGGTGCCAGTAGGGAGGCTTGTCCTCTGGTAAACTTTGTCCCGTGACCCTTTCCTCCTCCAGAATGGGACATCCGGTCGGGTAGGCTGATTTCCCAGCATCTCCCAAGTACCTCGGACGCTGGCTCCATTTCCTGCCCCTCCCCAGACACCGATGGAGCAACAGGCAGATGCCTGGCCCCCACATTCTGTGGTCCTGATGCCCATTCCAGGGGAATCAGGATAGAGAGTGAGGGCACCGCTCCGGTTTGGGACAGTCCTATCACGTTCTTTAATCCTTGGAGCGGAAAACGCTTGGCATATAAGTATGTTGGAGCGGGGCCAGTCATGGTAAATTCCGTCCTTTTCTTGGGTACCGTGTGAGGTCCGCTCCTTCGTGCGTGTTCAGCAAATATGATTTGAGTGCCTACTATGTGCCCAGCACAGCACTAGGCAAGAGAGTAGATTTAACCACCAAACAGAGACGGGGTCCTTGCCCTTGAGCACACAGCCTCAGGGTGGGGAAAATTAGCCACTAAGCTTATCCCTGGAGCGCTGCGTCTCAGACGTTACTGTGCTTGGAGATCTAGGTCAAATTCAGTAGGTCTGGGTGGGTCTGAGAGGATGCACACCTGTAAGCTCCCAGGTGATGCTGATGCCGCGGGTCCCCCAGGTCACGGAGAGCAGCCTGCGTAGTTACCTGCTTGAGGGCAGGCGGGAAGCAGGGCAGGCTCCGTCTGGTTTTGGATGCACAGTGGGCAGGATGACAGAGAACTTTCTGAAGGAATCCTAGGATGTCTTTCTCCCTCGCGCCGAGACCTCTTGTCCAGAGGCCAGGGCCCCGGCGGCCTTTGCTTTTACCTGGGAGACCCCTGGACAGGTGCCAGGACCAGGGTGTCCACTGCGGAGAGAAAACCGGCTTTGTGGGGGGTGGGGGGTGGTTCTCCTTCACCTGGCTGGAGAGGAGGGCCGGGATGTTTTGCTCAGTGGCGTTCTCTTGTCTTTGCAGACTGTGCCGGGTGCAAGGAGGAGATCAAGCACGGCCAGTCGCTCCTGGCGCTGGACAAGCAGTGGCACGTCAGCTGCTTCAAATGCCAGACCTGCAGCGTCATCCTCACGGGGGAGTACATCAGCAAGTGGGTGTCTCCTCCCTCCCCGCCCCAGCTTCCGCGCCCCCCCCCATCCTTCCAGCCTGCCCCCTGCGGCCTTTGCCCGGGTCTCCAGTAGCGCCTCCCTCCACTTGCATCCAGCCACCACACGGCCACAGCCGCAAACAGCATATCCCCGACCCTTGGGCCCTTCCGTGGTGTTTCCTCCGCCGGCGATGCTCTCCTCCCTCCCTGACGTGCTTGCACCTCCCCTCCCGCTGGTCTTGCGTCCCACACTGTCTCTTCAGAGGTGGTCTCATGCCTTCCGTGCCCTGTTTGTGTCCTTCACACAGGCTAACCCGGTCTGCAGTTATCCATTTATCCATGCCAACTCTTTAATAAGGATACTAATATCAGCTACCACGTATGGAGCTTTTATCGTGTCCCAAGAATACACTAATGGCTGTGTACGGGTTATCCCATTAAATCCCACAACTACCCCCATGAGGCGTCCAGCCCCATTTTCAAAGCTGTGAAAACTGAGGCTTGGGGAAGTAAGTAACTTGCTCCATGATTAAATTGAATGTCTGTCCTCACCAAGGCAGGGACTTTGTTTCAGCCACGGCTGCCTTTTTAGCACAGTGCCCGACCCCCGGCCAATGATACAGTTGTTGAATGAATTGAATCCATGAGATGAGATACAACGGACACACAAAGCTATCAGGAAAGAGGGCCCAACCCCCAGTGCCTGCGCGGTGTGGCACCGGTCCCCTGGCCACTAGACCCTAGTGACAGCATCTACATACTCAAGTACCTACAAGAAATCGTGGCCACAGGCCCTGACAGCTTTGATGCTCTGTGACCCAGACCCTTCTGAGGTGCCATTGTGACCCACTGCTAGGACATAGTGAGCACGTAAAATTGTAGCACATATGGTTTTTGCTGTCAACAGAGTGATAATCCAATAAGGGAGATAAACTATATACATAAAGAATTATGACATCAGCAGTTGTGTGATAGGGAGCTCAAGAGTTTTGTTGTTGAAGACCCTTCAGATCATAAGTGACAGAAAACCCAATTCGAACTCATTTAAGCAAAAATGAGAGTTTATTGACTCAGAAATGGGAAAGCCAGAGGCATACTGACTTCGGCGTGGCTGAATCCAGGGACTTAAAGATGTCATTAGCTCTTTAGAAGTGCCCCTCTCCCCCACCTCTCTCTCCCCCACCCCTCTCCCAGCTCCAGCTTCTTCCGTGTTGGATTTATTCTCAAACAGGCGCTCCCCAAAGGGTAGCAAAGGTAATCACCAGCCACTCCAGGCTTTCATTCTCCCAGCTTAGCCAGGCCGGCAGAGAGAAAAAGGCCTCCTTCCCAAGGATTCCAGTGGAAGTCCCATGGTTGCCCCTGATTTGGCCACCCTTAGGTCACATACCCATTCCTGAGCAATCGCTGGCCAGGAGGATGTGAACCCTAGAGCCAGAGACCAGCCCTCCGTGACCCACAGTGACTGTGAGGGGCAAGGGGTGGCCCCCAAAGGAAACCCCAGGCGAGGTTCTGGGCAAAAGGGGGCACGGATGCTACCAGAGAGCCCTGTCTGCCGGAGGCCCAAGAACAGGGCTGTGAATATTCAGAGAAAGAAGGGATCACTTCGAAGTAGCAGGGAGTGAAATCTGGAGTCTGTGAGAGCTTCATGGAGGATAGTGCTATTTGAGCCAGACCTTGGAAACAGGGGTAAGAATGGAAAATGCAAAGAAGGAAAGCTGGGAGGCAGAATGCCCGGCCTGGGCAAGGGCAAGGTGGTGCCTGACACGTCCATCTTGTTGGCCAGAGCTCAGACGCGTGCACACGTGAAGCAAGGTCCGAGGCTGCAGAGGTGAGCTGAGGTCACGTCACCGAGAGCTTTGAATGCCATGTTAATAGGAGTTTGGCATCTCGCTCTGTGCTTGCCGAGTAAGAAGTGCCCTTAAGTGAGTCACCAGCCAGGAGGCCTTGAGTCTGTGTGCCCGAGTGAGAATTCTTTAGAGGCACAGGGTTTGCCCAGAGCTCCTCTCAAGGAGGCCCAGCCCTGACTGCCCGTTGCACCTTGGGCCTCTGAAGCCTGCCCTGGGCTCTTCATTTGTCTGCTGGCAGAGTGGCAGGTGCTTAGAGGCACTGACTGTGGCATCGATGCCCTGGTTAGAAGCCCAGCCTGCATGACCTTGGCAAGAGACTTCACTTCTCCAAGTCCCAGTTTCCTCACTTATCAAAACAGATAAGAAGACCTACCTCATTGGGTCACGCAAAGGCTCAGGTATCAGTGCTTCGTACGTAATAAGTGTCTAGTAAATATTAATTTTACCCTCTGCCTCTCTTTAGAATCATGCATATTTCAAATTCCCTAAGGCCTCCCAACCCGTGGGTCCAAATGAGGTGGGGTTGGCATTTATACCCAAATTTTGCTGGCTCATCGTACCCCTCTGCTGACACATGACTTTATCCCCCCTGCAGGGTCACCTCCCACACCCACGGCGTGCGGAAAGGTTGGCAGGGGTGGGAGGAGGCTTGTCTCCTGGGCCCACGAACAGCAGTCTGACCTCTGGGCTTTTCTGGGCCTGAGTCCTCATTGCTGCCTCTCCTTCAGGGGAACACAGACTCCCTGCTGCCCAGGGTGGGGTCACAGCAGTCCCAGCATGGCAACAACTTGGAGACAAAACAGTGACGTGCCTGTCCTTCAGGCCTCTCTGTGTGAGCCGGTTCTCTTATGCCCAGAGGTGGGGGAAATGGCCCTCTCTCGTCCTGGATTCATTAGCACTACACAGCTGTGTCATCAGATCTGGTCCTTAGATGCAGTGTCCTGTTGAAGTCCCCTCTCCACACACGAAGTCCTCACTACAGGCCGGCACAGCTGAGCCCTACACGCTGGAGCCGTCTTTCAGTCCTCATGACGACCTGGGCGAGAAACCAGACCGCCCGGCTTTGGATCCAGCTTTAGAGCATCGGCGTTGAGTTACTGAGTTGCCTCATCAACACAATAGGGAGACTGATAGTTCTGACTTCATAGGGCGGCCGGAAGGATTAAATGAAATAATCTATGTGAAACACCTTTGGAGGGCCCGGCACACACCAAGAAATAAATGTCAGTGGCTATTAGTAGTAGGAGGTAGTACAAGAATCATTAACAAAAATCCTATTACTGCCTGATAAGTTTTAAGTGAAACTTAAAACTTCTATGTGAAAACGAAACACATAGGAAGTGCTTAAGGTAGTTTCCTGTTATCTACTGACCTGGGAGGACAGTCAGATGACTCTTTCACTGCAGGTAAAATTTCTTATTAGAAGAGGAGCCCTTTAAGGCTATCCACAAAAATTGACCACATCGATTCCCTCCGGGAAAGGGCTGGGAGGAGGGTGAAGGCATTCCCCTTTATGCCTTTATAATGTGCCAAATGCAACTATCACCTATTCTAAATACAATAAAACTTAATGCATTTTGACAATACTTTTTTCTCACAGCCCTTAGGGATAAAGAGAAGAAAGTGGGTCTGGAGAGCTTGCGGGGAGGAGGGGCGGAAGGAGGACAGAAGAGGGGCACCCATGGCCAGCAGCCCAGACCAGTGGTTCCCAGGTGCGCTCGGGAAGTCTGCCGAGATGCAGATTCCCAGGCCCCCTTCCAGGGGTTCTCTGATTCCAGAGATCTGGGGGGGGTGGCTGGGGAGTCTGCATTTTTGACAAGCTCCCCAAGTGTTTCTAATCTTGGCCCAGTCACCATTGGCTGCAGGTCCTGGAACCTCCATGTGGCTCCCCCTCGGATCCCCACACCCCCAACTTCCTCTCCCTGTGTGGATTTCCTCTTGCAGGGATGGTGTTCCGTACTGCGAATCTGACTACCACTCCCAGTTTGGCATTAAATGCGAGACCTGTGACCGATACATCAGCGGCAGGGTCTTGGAGGTGAGTGGGGTTCAAGGAACTGTGAAGGTGTTTGCGTAGGATGGCCCGTGACTCCAAAAAGTCATCACTGAGGCCCCCTTCTTCCCCAGCCTCCCCCCCGCCCCCCACTGCCTCTACCCCGGCTGAGCTTGCTGCACGACTTGAGCAAATAACTTTGCCTCTCTGGGCCCTCCCAAAGTGAGAAGCCAGACAAAATTATTCCCAGTTCAAAAAACGCCGTGCTGGGAATATCAGTGGCTTCTCTGGACTCAGACCCAGATAGATTACTGGGGAGAGACAATTACGGGTTTCTTCCCAACCTGCTAAAGGATGGAAGCCAGTTTTAATTTTTTAAGCATTTGGTAATGTGCCGATTTAAGAACCAGCTTGTCTACTGGCTTGCTCCCTGAGCCCTGCTTTGGCTGGTCCATCACCATGGCAACAGCTCTCCCCTGCCTCTGATGCACAGCCTCAGCTCTGCCAGGAACAGGCAACCTGCGCCCCTGCCCGAGCTCCTATCTGCTGGCCTTCCTGGCCTTCCTTCCCACATCCTGTGAGCCCAGAAGACTGTCTTCCTATGGTTTGGGACCACCCACCTCGAAGAATTCAAAACAGGAAAGAGTTTGGTGCAAAGGAAAAACAATGGCGGAAGACTAGAAACAAGTGGGTTCTGATATTGACTCAACTGCTCCCTCATGCTCAGATTTGGGGTGAGTCTCTTTGCCTCTCTAGGCCTCAGTTTTCCCTTCTGACAGTGGCTGGGGGATGGCAGACTGCTCTTCCAGGCAGAATCGCAAATTCTGAGAACGCCGGTCACTTGGTCAGTGTTACCTGAAGCCAGCACTTGTGTTGAGAAGGATTCTGCAGCCGCGTCCAGTCTGTGCAGGAAAGAGTGTAGCAACCAGGAAAGCAGGATCCACAGAGATGCATTGAAGCTGAGCCCCAAGGATAAGAAGGAGGCTGTCTCGTGACCAGCTAGGGGAGAATAGAGCTTGCCTCATTCAAAGAACAGAGGAAAAGGCCAGTGCGGCTGAATTATATAAATTGGGGCTAGGAAGGATGGAGTCTATCACATAGGACATATCGTATAGGGCTTTGTAGCCATTTAGGAGCTCGGATTTTAGAGCAAGTGCAATGGCAAGGTAGTGGAGAGTTTTTCATTTTTTTTTTTTAATGTTTTTATTTATTTTTAAGAGAGAGACAGAGTGTGAGCGGGGGAGAAGCAAAGAGAGAGGGAGACCCAGAATCCGAAGCAGGCTCCAGGCTCTGAGCTGTCAGCACAGAGCCCGACATGGGGCTCGAACTCACAAACTGCGAGATCATGACCTGAGCTGAAGTCGGACGTTTATGCGTCTTAGCCACCCAGGCGCCCTAGGTTTTAAACCAAGAAGCAACATGATAAGATTATGTTTCTAAAAGATTGTAGGGAGTCAGAGAGAATAAGCTAAAGGCACATTGCTGACCAACTATTAAACCTTTCCAGGGAGCAGTAGGAGTGCCATGTGGAAGACAAAAGCAAGACACAGGAGCACAGCTGGGGTGTTGGCCTGGATTTCTGAGGGCCCAATACCAGGGTGAGGCATTTGTGTGGGATTCACTGGGCAATAGGGCTTATGCAGAGACTGAGCATGAGTGACCCACTTAGAGCTGCTCCTTAGAGAGGGCATAACGGACACAGGCTCCATTAGGAGGAAAGAAATAGAAGTGGGAGACCAGCGGGGAGGCCATGACGTCATAGGAAGGATTCAAGACCTACAGCGGCAAACAGAAGGAGCACCACCTACCTCCAGCATGATGGAAGTGAAATTCCCATCTCTTTGCTGCGGGGCAACTTGTAGACAGGAGGGTTGGGGGAAAAGAGGCCAAAAGTTGTACCAAAGTGTCAAGCCTGGATGAGAGGACGTCTGCTGCTGTCATCTGCGGAATGAGGGGTGGCAGGGAAAGCAGCTGATCAAGGCAGAAACACAGCGAGTTCCATTTGGGACAGGTTGTGATTGAAATTCCGAGAAGGTTTCAAGAAAGCGGTCAGAAATGTGGAGCAGAACTCAGGAACAAAGCTCCATCAGGCTTCGCAGCGTGGAGGGAATAATCTCAGAAAGGCTAGGATTTGAATAATAGCGCCAGGGGAGTCATTGGGATGGAGAGAAGGAGGGAGGGAGAGCAAGAGAGAGGAAGAGAGGGAGGGGGAGAGAGGGAGGGAAGGAAGAAAGGGGGAAGAGGGAGGAAGGGGCTGAAGGCAGCCTGGGGGAGTGGCCGCTTACAGGTGCACAAGGGGAGTGAGGTGTCAGAGAAAGAGGAAGAGAAGTCAGGGACGTGGGGGGAGAAAGGGACCTGGGCCACAAGAATACAGAGCTTCAGAAAGGATGGCGAGGTCGGCCAGTGTTGGTCAGATTCTGCGGAGCAGTTGAGGACTATGCGGGCTGAGAAGAAGCTGTGGAGTGTGGGGAAAGGTGACCTTCAGAACAGTCTGAGGTCGGCTGGATTATAGGAGAGAAGCGTCTGCATTGTAGTGGGGTAAAGGGTCAGTGGGATGGGCGGTCATAAAAGCAGACTTTTTTGTTCGAGAAGGAAGACACTTGGATCACACACAGGGCTGCAGACGGGAACTCATCCCAGCATTTCCAAGCCGCTCTGACACTGTGTCTGCGGCGGCTGTCTTCTCCCTTGTGCTGCTGCGTTGAGCAGTTGAGCATCCCGGGAGCCTCCTCTCGGGCTGCTGGTGTAACCGGGTTTCGATTGATTCCATTTGTATGAGGCTCCATTAGCATCGTGGACGTATTGATTTTTTTTCTTAAAGCTGGAAGAGACTTTTAGCTATCAACTAGTTAGCCCTCCTCATTTTACAGATGAGAAAAGGGAGCCCCAAGACGTGTGGTGCAATCCAAGGTCATACGCAGTGTTTCTGGTAGAGCCGGAGCTAAAATCTAGGACTCCAGACTCCTATATCCCACACACGTGGCCACAGCTCTCTGCCACTCAGTGGTCTTTGAGGTCATGTGATGTCATGAAATACACGGTTGGAGTGAAACAGACTTGGATTCCAACGTTACCGCTTCTGGCCATGAAACCTGACACCAAGTCACTTAATCTGAGACTTAGAGTCTTTATCTATCACAGCGAATACTACTGTTATTTAACTCCTGATGGATATGTTAGCGTGAAATAATAGAAAATATATGAACTTCTCTCTGTCCCTGGTTCCCAGCACAGGGCTCCTAAAACTTGCAACCTCCGTAAGTGTTAAGAACACGAGGAGCATCTTTTGTATTGATTTTATATAAATTAATAGTATAAGTATTAGTATTTGCCCTTGACCCTGGTTCCTGACACAGAGTTCCTAAATCTCTTCCTAAATCTGGGTGATAGGAGTGGCTTTTGTTCTAATGAGGTGACTGCCGGTGGACTCCTGGAGAGCTTCAGGGTGGGGGCTGGACACCAGAAAGATCTAGCCATGAATAGAAGCTTGGAACTTTCAGGGCCACCTCGCATCCCCCAGAAGGGGGAGAGAGAGGGTCTGGAAACTGAGGTGATGATGGATCGTGCCTCTGTGATGGAGCCTCCATAAAAACCCCCAAAGGGTGGGGTTTGGAGAGCCTCCGGGTTGCCGAACACGTGGAGGCTCTGGGAGACTGGTGCGCTGGGAGGGGCCATGGAAGCTCCACGCCTCCTCCCGCACCCCTTGGCCTACGAACCCCTTCCACCTGGATGTTCATCTCTACCCTTTGTCATCCCCTTGTATAAGAAACCAGTAAACATAAGTGTTCCCTGAGTTCTGTGAACCATTGTAGCAAATTATCAAACCCCCAAGGGGGTCGTGGGCACCCTGACTTATAGCTGGTCGGTCAGAAGCACGAGTGACAACCTGGGACTCGAGATTGGCATCTGAAGTGGGGGAGGGGCAGCCATGTAGGACTGAGCCCTTAACCTGTGGGGTCTGATACTCTTTCTAGGTAAATAGTGTCAGAACCGGTTAAGCTATAGGACATCCAGCTGGCGTCTCAGAGAATTGCTTGCAATGGACCCCCCCCCCCCCACCACACACACACACATCTAATGTCAGAACTCTTACGAGTGTGGTAGTCGTGTGAGAGTAAAGGACACATACAGAAGTGTCTTTACAGTTAGTGAGGACTTTTTTGGTTGCAAGTGCAGAAACTATAGTCAAATAGCTCAGACCAAAAAGGAAATTTATCAGCTCCCATAATAAAAAGCCCAGGAGGGGGCGCCTGGGTGGCTCAGTCGGTTGAGCATCCGACTTCGGCTCAGGTCACGATCTCGCGGTTCGTGAGTTCGAGCCCCGCGTCGGGCTCTGGGCTGATGGCTCAGAGCCTGGAGCCTGCTTCCGATTCTGTGTCTCCCTTTCTCTCTGCCCCTCCCCCGTTCATGCTCTGTCTCTCTCTGTCCCAAAAATAAATAAACGTTAAAAAAAAAATTAAAAAAAAAAAAAAAAAAGCCCAGGAGTAGGTCTTGCTTCAGGCACAGCTGGATCCAGGGCTCAAACAAATGCATTTGGAGTATCCTACCATTTTGGCTCCACTGTACCCTGTGTGGGCCTTATTCTCAGGAAGGCTCTCCTTCATGATGGGGAAGTTGGACACCACTGGCCCCAGGCTTATATCCTATCAGACAGCATGCCCAGGGGGAGGAGAGATTCTCTTTTTCATAGCTCAGCCTGGGACTGGCTCTCACTGGACAATCTCAGGCCCATCTGCAAACCAATCACTAGGACCACAGAGTTGGAATACACTTGTTGGTGGGGTCTGCCCTACTTAACCACATGGACTGATGTGGGGAATGAGTAGTCCCACTCAGGAAAGGCCTATTCGCATGACCCCCAAGCTGTTTCTGGAAGAAGGGGGAAGGACATTGGCCAGCCAAAAATAACAGTTGCCCACCACAGGGCCCAGTGCATTTGCTGGTACACGATAGGCACTGAGTTAAATCCCATCCCCCCCTTTCCCATTCCCTCCCTAGGCCACTCCGCAGCCCCTTTCCTTCCTAGTCTCTGTCCTCTCCAAGGAGAACGACAAACGTGGTATCCTGGTACTACCTTTCCTAACCTTGTGGTTCTCGGTCCTGTCCAATTTGCCCCGTTTTTGTCCACTATTTTCTCGATTCCGGTGTGTTAACAGACAGAATGTCCCGTATTCCCTCGCTGACTTGGTTTCCCTTATGCTGGCGCTGGCTGCTCTGGCAGCCTCCCTCCCCAACTCGCTTCCAAGCTGTTGCTGAGATGTTGTGCACCCTCTCCCAGCCGGGGCAGGGTGACGGGGCGTGAC
The DNA here is from genome assembly GCF_018350195.1 of Panthera tigris. Lineage (NCBI taxonomy): Eukaryota > Metazoa > Chordata > Mammalia > Carnivora > Felidae > Panthera > Panthera tigris. The sequence goes on along the minus strand of NC_056660.1, from coordinate 196,361,609 downwards.
ATTTAGGAAGACGCCAGGCTTCAGTTGCACCAAGGCGCTGTTGCCTCCCTGGAAAACAGGTCTATAATTGAAATGATAAAGAGACACAAAGTAGGAAGAAGCTACTAATTAAACCGATTATCCTTGTCATGGTAGGAGAAAATCAGTCCCACATCTCAGCTTGGGAAAATAGCAGGCTCCTTCCAAAGTCTGAACACAGTTTGCTTCGATGATGAGAAGGGCGTTTTATCACCGGTGGGAAGCCCCACAAACGAGACTGAAACAGGAACATTGGAGACTTTCTTTGAAAGTCTTCATTTTGAAAAATCTGCCCCGTTCTTCATTCTTGCTAAGTTTTTAGAATAAATCAAGTATCTCCAGAATAGGCAAGCCCATGCCCCACCCCACCACCCCCCAAAAAGATTCAGACATAAGCCTTGAGAATTATTCAATTATGTATTTTTTAGAATTATCCAATTATAATTTTTGAATTGTAAGGAACCCATTAGCATCCAACCAAATGATGGCTTGGGGGGGGGCCTTTAATAATCCCCCAGTACCCATCAGTTTCACTCAGGCCTATCCCCCCAAACTAATCTTGCCCTCACATGCATATTTTGCAGTTGACTCTTGACTCTTGAACAACATGAGGGTTAGGGGCACTGACCCCCACAGAGTTGAAAATCCGTGTATCGTTTTGGCTCCCCTAGAGCTTACCTACTAACAACCTACTGTTGACTGGAAACCTTACCAATAACATAAACATAGATTAACGCGTGTTTTGTGAGATATGTGTATTATATATGGTATTCTTTTTTTAAGTTTATTTATTTATGTTTGAGAGAGAGAGAGAAACATGAATGGGGGAGAGGCAAGGAGAGAGAGGGCCAGAGGATCTGTAGCGGGTTCTGTGCTGACAGCACAGAGCCTGATGCGTGGCTCGAACCCACGGACCGTGAGATCATGACCTGAGCCGAAGTCGGACGCTTAACCGACTGAGCCACCCAGGCGCCCTATCTATATACAGTATTCTTACAATCAAGTAAGCTAAGGAGAAGAAAATGTTATTAAGAAAATCATAAGGAAAAGAAAATACATTTACGGTGCCGTATCGCATTTGTCAGAAAAACGACCCACTTGTATGTGATGAGTTCAAACCACAGTTCAAAGCAGTGTTGTTCAAGGTCAAGTGTACCTTCAAAACAAGCCCCCCCCCCCCCCCCGCTTCCAACCCCAGTGCTGAGCCAACCTCCTCCATATAGAGAGTCTGGAGATGCCCCTGAAGGACCCTTATGTATCACACCCTCTTGGCTGGGATTGTAGTGTCACAGCCGTCAGCGGGGAGTGAGTGCCGCACGAGTGACAAGCCCTCACGGTTCCAGCTTCTACTGCTTCTGGCGAAACCTAGAAGCGTCGCCTTCTCTGAGGCTGTGTCTTGCCCCACAGAAGAATTTGCAGTTGCAAATCATTTACATTTTTACTTGAAATAGTTGTAAGGAAGGAAAGTGGGAATCGTCAAGGCGGCTTACCGAAACCAGACTGGGCTGAGCTGGGGTTGGGACAGAGGCACTCAGGTGCAGCAATCACAGGCCCGGAGCATCAGGGTCGGAAGGTCCCCAACAGGTCCTGCCTTTGTGGGGCCCATTGTTTGTCCACGGAGCCCCAAAAGCCAAGTTTTGCCACGTCTATGGACCTTGTATATGCCTGTGTGGCAGACAGCATCACAGCCTCTACCCCACCTCCCCGCCCCCCCCAACTCCTAGTGCCACAGCAGGCTGGGTCCTCCCAGGGGCACTGGGGATCCACCAAAAGCTGGCTCACTTACAAATAATTAAAAAAAAAAAAAGACAAAAAACATGTAACAGAAAAAACCAGGATCACTTGCTATACTGCCAGTAACCAAAAAAAAAAAAAAAAAAAAAAAAAAACCACACACACAACAACAACAACATAACCCACAGCTCTTGCTAAATTCTACTGTTTGTTGGAGGCTCCAAGCCTCAAATCTGTTCTCGTTCTTAAAAAGGTAGGTTAGTGGGGCACCCGGGGGGCTCAGTCAGCTGAGTGTCCGACTTCGGCTCAGGTCATGATCTCACGGTCTGTGGGTTCGAGCCCCGCGTCGGGCTGTGTGCTGATGGCTCGGAGCCTGGAGCCTGTTTTGGATTCTGTGTCTCCCTCTCTCTCTGACCCTCCCCCGTTCATGCTCTGTCTCTCTCTGTCTCAAAAAAAAAAAAAAAAAAAAAAAAGGTTAGTAAGTTTCAGATAGATGTTAAAGACACAGTAGCACCAAACTGGTCTCTGTCCTTGAAGAAACCGGAAGAATTCGGGGTGCCTGGCTGGCTTAGTTAGAACGATATACGATTCTTGATCTCAGGGCTGTGAGTTCGAGATCCACATTGAGTGTAGAGATTAACTGAATGAATAAAACTTAAAAAAGAAAACGAAAAATTGACAGAGGATTGGAAAGGAGGCCTTCCCCCCCCCCCTTGATCCAATGTTATTAAATCGCAGGTCCAGGTACATTCAAAGTCACTTGGGTGCCACTAGTGACAAGGGCCCCATTCCTGGGGAACTGTTGGGATATCTTCAAAGCAAGATTATTTCCTCATCTGGAAATGATGGACCAGTGGCTGTCAAGGCTGTTAAGGGGCACTTCCACTGCCAGAATAGAAGGGCAGGTGTCCAGAGAAGCCCCCTGACCTGCCTTCAGGGACCCGTGGTGTGGAATCACCAAGCTTCCTGGGTGGGCTTTTCAATGGTTCATGAAAGTACCAACACCCTTGATGCGCCCAGGAGATGTTCAGGCCCAACCTGCCCCCTGGACGGCAGCCCCAGCTCTGACCTCCTTATTTCTTCTTTTCCTTCCACAGGCGGGAGGGAAGCACTACCACCCAACCTGTGCCAGATGCGTACGTTGCCACCAGATGTTCACCGAAGGAGAGGAGATGTACCTCACAGGTAGGCAAATGCGGCCTCATGGAAGGCAGTCCTATCCACCCATGTCTATAAAGGAGACACGGTCTCCTTCATTTCAGTGTTATCTTTGCTTTGGCTTCTTCTCAAAATTGCAATTAACTCGCCCCTCTCCGGGTGGTTTGGCAAAGTTGCCGGTGTGGCTAATATGAAGTGACATGTAATCTGCCTTCCGTCCCTGTGCGCCTCCGCCCGCTGCTTAGCTGGCCTGCTTCCCTGGCAGCGCTCTGAGCAGACTCCCCTGGCTCTGCCTGGGGGCGGGAGGTTGAGCTGAAGCAGGCCAAGGGGACAGAGGACCTCAGAGAGATGCCTGTGTGGCAGGCAGCACCACAGCCTCTGCCCCCGCCTCCCCCCCTCCCCCCACATCTCTGAGTGCCACGGCAGGCTGGGTCCTCCCAGGGACGCTCAGGATCCACCGAAAGGAATGGAAGCAAAGAGGGACTGGTTTCCCTCCGCCACTTCAGAGGGCCCAGCCGTCAGGCCCCAGGATCCTTGCAAGCCTTCTTATTAGTCCTCAGGCTCTGCTCTGTCCTCCATCCTCTGCCCAGTCCAGCCTCCCGGGGCATCGTCGTGTCCTTGGCAGAGCCCTGAGCCCTGTCCAGAGGTCTTCAGGGCCCCTCCCCACCCACCATCTCAGGTACCAACACTTCAGCCTTGCGTTAGGACCCTCTCACTGGGGTCTCAAGCTGCCTTTCTCTTTCTGGCCCTGGACAAGCCCCACATCTCAGCTGCCAAAGCCAGTTTCCAGTTGCTTCTCCGTCCATTCCACAACTATTTTTTGAGACCCTACCATGGGTGGGCTCTGCCCTGGGGTCGTCAGTGAGCTCCAGCTCCAGCCTGAGCCCCACTGCCCTACGGCCCGATGGGGGGTGGGGGGGTGCAGTCAGTAATCCCACAAATAACTGTCAATAGTGATAAGCTTTATGAAGGGGGGAGGCTTGGGACTCTGAAAGCACTTAATGGGTGGGGTGCGCATCAGGGAAGGCCCCCTGAGGAAGGGCCAGGAGCGGGGATCCAAAGGATGGGTGGGCGTTAACTGGACAAACAGGGGAGGGCTGGGATATGCCCCCTGAGGGGATAGAGGCGGGTAAAGAAATGACAGGCGTGGGAGACCGGGAGGAGACGGAGGGGAGAAACGAGGCTGCGAGGTGGGCAGGGGTGGACAGTGAACACATGCCCTGCTGCCTGCCTCCTGGAACATTCTAGTCTTCCATGCCCCCGTTTGGAAATCCTGCCATTCCTGGCCCAGGTTAGTCACTGCCGACTCTGTAACCCCCTCAGGTGCCCCCACCCCGCCCACAGCCTTCTTCCCAGGCTTCTCCAGCTTGCAGCAGAGTCCTTGGCCTTCTCCCTGAGACCTTTTGATCCTGACATTGATCCCACAAGTACTCACTGTACAGGTGGTCACTGTTGGCTGATTAGTTGGATAGCTGGCCCATTAGTCATCCCCAGATGTTTGAATAGCCCCAGGAGGGCTCTTCCTCCAGATTTCCCCACAAGGCAGAACTAAGGCTGGGGACACAGTTACAGACAGCATGTCTTCCTATCAGGCTTGTTCTCCCACGAATGCCCACGGCCACAAGTTCCCTCCACTTGCAGTGAGTGCCTTTGCCCAGAGTAGGACTTCGCAACCTTAGCACTACTGACATTTGGGGCCAGAGAAGTCTTTGGCGTGGGGACTGTCCTATGCATCGCACGGCGTTTAGTAGCATTCCTGGCCTCTACCCACTAGGTGCCAGTAACGTACTCCTTCCCATTGGGACAACCAAAAAGATGCCAGACATTGCCAGATGTTCCCTGGGGGGCAGAATAGTTCTCCGTTGAGAACCACTGGCCTAGAGATAGTCAACAGAATCTCGTACCATCTACTGGGACTGCCGGAGCAGGAATTCCTATGCTGGATTGAACTAGGTGACCATTCCTAAGATGCTGTGATTTTACAACTACTTGCTTGCATGTACAGTCATACAAGTACTGGAGATGGAAGGATCCCACAGGCCACCCTAGACTGTAACGTAACAACCTCATGGTACAGATGGGAAATGTGAGGCCCAGAGACAGGTAGAGAACGTAGGGCCAGACTGGTCTTATGACTCCCACCCCAGGGCTCTTTCAACCTCACCTCCCGGGACCCAGGCTCTGCCTGTTACTTAGGTCCCTGCAAGGACTGGACCTCCTCCTTCCATCAGTACTGATCCCTAGGTGCCTGGGTCCCCGAGTGCGTGCTGCAGCAGGACCTTGGGTTATGTGCTAGGACATTCCCCCTGAGTCTCAGCAAACTGCATGATGTCTTCATGAGCCCTGCGTCCATGGCAATCCGGACTTTGCACTTAGTCTGGAAACTTTTTGCATGGTATTGCTCTCCCCCTTTCCTGGTGAACACATATCCTAGTGTTGAAACCGTTCTCTCGTACACATTACTAGAACAATCAACATCTTTATCTCCCTGCCTGAATTCTCAATCCTAACCTTGCCCTATTGGGGGCCTTGAACCCTGGCTCCACTGCTTCCTGAGTTCTTGACCCTGGGCCAGCCTCTTAACCCTGAACCTCAGTTACCTAGCCTGTAAAATAGGCTAGTAACGGTCCCCACACGGCATAGCAAATTCCTGACACATGGAAAGCTTTTAGTTCATTCATTCATCCAACAAATACCTATTGAGCCTTCACCTGTGTGCCCAGTGCTGCCTTAACTACTGGAGATAGAGCAGCGAGGTCCAACAAGTTGACCGCCCTCACAGAGCTCACATCCTTATGTACCAGAATCTTCTAAGCCCTGCTTCTGGCCAGAACTTCACAGAATGCTGAAAGAGTTAAGTGATGAGGTGAACAGCTTTGTAATCATTCGAGAGAATGCACAATCAAACCTACGACAGAGATGCCTGCGGGAGGTGGGAGATACTTTTGGTGATGAAGGAAGGGCCTGTCACCCTCCTCCTTAATTATCTCCATTCCTACCCTCCTGGCTCCTGGGAGAGTGGGAGTAATTGCAGGGCGCTCAAGGACCTGCCTCAAGGGATGCTGAGTGATTCTACAATGAGGGGGACCAGGCCATCCCGTGCTGGAGTCATGCTGACTCCGGCTGTGGGTGTCGTGGGGGAGGCAGCCACCAGGGGGTTCTGCTCCCACTGAGATTGCCTTGGACACCCTCCCTGGGTGGGGGTAGAAAACTCTCCTCGTAGGCAGCACAGAAGTGGGAGAGCCCGCTGAGAGCCTGGACTCCTGGGTTCAGGCACCAGTACTTCTGCTGATGGGCTGTGACCTTGAGAAGTACCTTTCTTCTCTGGGTCTCTTCCTTCACCTATAAGACGGGGAAAATTACTCTGTCTCTCATTCATGCATTCAAACTGGGGCCCTTCTATGTGCCAGGCTCTCTGTGATGTGCTGGGTGCTTGGACGTGAATGAGGCACGAGAGTTTGCTTCATGGGTGAAGTGTACTGTCAGGACGGGAGACCGACTTAAATAGAAGTGTAAACACGATGACAAGCTGTGATTAAGTGCAGAGAAGGGAAGGTTTGGGAATGTTTTGGCCTCCTGATCTTTTCTGGGAGGTCAGGGGAGGCTCTGCTGAAGAAGGGAGATTTCAAGCCAAGAGTTTGGAAATGAGTAGGAGGTGGGAGGGTGAAGAGGGGAGGAAAGATGGTGGAGGCGTTGGGAACAGCAGGTGCAAAGGCCTGCGGTGGGCGGAAGCATTACACGGTGGAGAAACTGAGGCAGGCCCACACACCTCACCCACAGAGAGCAGGTGTGCTCCACAAGGTCCTCACGAATATGGGAGAGAATGAATGTGAAGGTGCTAGGTGCCCCGTGAAGCAACATACATGAGAGAGAGCATTAGGAAGGCTGCAAAGTTTAAAAACCCGGCCTTTTTTTTTTTTAATGTTTATTTATTTATTTTGAGAGAGAGAGAGAGCATGAGCACAGGAGGGGCAGAGAGAGGAGACAGAGAATCCCAAGTAAGCTCCACACTGTCAGCACAGAGTCCGATGCGGGGCTCGAACTCATGGACCGTGAGATCACGACCTGAGCCGAAATCAAGAGTCGGACGCTTACCCGACTGAGCCACCCAGGCGCCCCCTAAAATCCCAGTCTGGTCAGTTCTGTAGCGGGACACGGCAAGGCACTGGCAGCCAGCCTCGGGAGCTTCTTTTGGTCAGTTTGTTTGCGTTTTAATCACTGCGTGATGGCTTTCTGATGAGCTCTAATTGGGAGAAGGCTGACGTCTGTCTGGATGAGAACTTCCTGGACCCCGGGAGACAAGCAAGTTTTCTTTTGTTTGTTCTAAGTTCTGTTGTTCATTCAGCCTTTTAACTGTTTTTGTAAAGATGCCAGATTTCTAATCTGTTTGTTGTCCAAACCCGTCATTTGAGCTTCACCAGGAAATTAGGTCATTGAATCTGTGCAGCAAAATTAAGCGCCAAAATGCCGCAGGTTCGGGCAAAACATACTGAAATCACGAGGTTACAGCTGCTGGATCGGTGGGAGTTTTCTAAGCCCCAAATGTGATTCATGAGATAGATTTTGGTCTTATTCTAAAAATGCCTGTGCCCAGGAAAAAGGAAAGACAGACTTTGCTCCTCTCCTTCTTTCTTATACTAAATACACCCCGATTCCAAGGACCTGGGGGGGAGGATCACTGGGAGCCCCGGAGCTCAGCTGCACAGTTCTACGCAGGTCTCTGTCATCATTCATGTATTTAACTAAAACCAACAGGCAGGAAATCTGTTATGAAAGCCTGACAAACCTTACTCTGCTAAGGAAAGTATTGTAACAAATTGTAGGTCCTACTCCATCAGCTGATAATTCATGAAGCACTTACTATGCGCCAGGCACGGTTCTGAGAGCTTTAAATGCAGAATCCCATTTTTTCCCCACAACAGCCCTATGAGCTAAAAGCGCCATTAACCTCCCCGTTTTAGAGAACAACGAAGTTTAGAAAGTTTATGTCCCTGGGCCGAGGTTAGGCTGGCCTATCTTCCTAGGCTTTGTTTAAGGCAGTTTTCTTCCATTTAGCTTCAGAATTCTTAACCTGTGGTTTGTAGTTGGCCTTCTGAATCCAATGAATCCCCCGAAGTTGCTTACCAAAGCTCACACCGTAGGTATATTTCTCTAAGGAGAGGGTCTGTGGCTTTTATCAAATTTTCAGAGGTGTCCACGGCCCAAAATAAAGTAAGGAGCCTTAGTTCTGTGTTAATGCAAATCCAGACCGGAGCCCTGAAAGCTTGCTTTGATAATTACACCAAAACCTTCTCTTCTATTTCAGATCACGTTTTTTTGTTTTGTTTTGTTTTTGGGGTTTTGTTTTTGTTTTCTTTAGTTCGGGCGATATAAGGCCCTGGCACCAGGAGGTATGTATTTCTGGCACGGCCGGGGATGCCATTGATATATAGCGGAGGTTTCTCTTTCCTCTGACGAGCACCTGAAAAGAGGTGCATGGAGGAAGCAGATGTTCAAGACAGGTGCCTTCCGCCCTTCGGATTGCAGAACACCAGCCCTCAGTCATAATCGACGCGTCTCATCAAACCACACTTTAAAAGGCACTAACGTCCTATTATTGGTTGCTATAATCTAGTAGTTTAGCATTGTTATTTTAAATTGGATCTCTCCACTGACAGCTTAGTTTGTAGGAGTAATGCTTAAAAACTTTAAGTCTCATGTTTCCCCAATCCTGCTACATAATTTTAGACTCTTCCAACATATCCCGTTACCGTACTAAATTGATATCTCCTAAAGTCTGAAACTACTAAGCATATTTCACTTTAAATAGAATACATTTTCATTTTGGATGAACTGCAATATTTTTTTTAGACTTTTAGGGTTACCAAACATCTTGAATCCTATAGAAAATATTACAGCATAGTAGTTTAAAGTTGGTGATTTAAAGTCTGTTTCCAACTTGCTTCTTCTCTCGGGTCACCTCAAACTCAAGACGATGTGACCATTTTCTCGCCAGTTACATGTCACATCTACTTCACCAGCCAATTTGTCCACGTTGGTCAGAATTAGGTCCAGAGTAGCAATTTCCCTGGCTGCTTCCTCTGTTTTCTGGGAAACAAAATTGCCCGCTGGGCAAGTCAAGAACTTGTCAGATACTCGGGTTTTAGCTCAATGAGATGTTTTATTAGTCTGGACTTTTTAGGCGGCAGAAACAACTTTAGGTAAAAGGGCATTGATCATCTCACAGAACTGAGAAGCACCTAGAAACAGCAGGGCTGGGTTGAAGGGCGCACAGGGCTCAGCAGGTGGCTGTGCTCTATGCTTCTTTCTCTGTGTGGCCTCCCGCTCTCCCGCCCTGCCCTGGCTGCCTCTGTGTTGGGGAAGGAGGGCTCCAAGGGCACAGAGAGGCAGCATTCCCCGCCAGTTTAAGCACAGAAAGCCCAGAGAGACTCGGAGGAGCCCAACTTGGTCATATACGCACACCCAGGCCAGGGCGAGGAGACAGTGTTGGACGGGCGGGCAAGACATCTAAGCTCCCTAAACCCCAATTTCCCCATCTGAAAACTGGGGGTAGCCTTAGGCCCACTTCGCCAGGCTATTGCGTTAAATGAGCGAATGCATGATGAAGGCTTGTAGCACCGAGCCTGGGACCCCCGGCTCTGCCAGTCCGAGCTGATATAAACATCCAGTAAGGTGGAGTGGCCATTCCCCATGATGCCATGCACTAAAAAATGCTGGCTGTTGTCAATGTTACCATCACTATTAATAGCCCTTAGCATAGGGCTTAGCCTACGTGGGCAATAAATGCTAGTCATCACGGTTAGTTTCTACTTAAGTACTACAATTATAAAGCATATGGCATAAGGCCTGGCTTAGGCACTCTCTAAATATTAGTTATAATGATGACAATAAGAATAACAAGAATGCACGACACACAGAAAGCACTCACGCATTTTAATTACCGTCCTGGCTGTTGCTATCAGCCGTTACTATTGCCTGTGAACTCCCGCGCACCTGGGCTCCGCCGCCGTCCTGGCAAACAGATTTTTGTTGAGGTAGGGCAGGGAAGATAATAATAATCCCAACCACTAACACTGTCACGGTACCCACTCTAGGTGGACCTTGTTCTGCGGGCTCTGTGAATGGTAACTCACTGATGCTCACTCACAACAAGCTCCGAGGCAGGTACTGTTCCCATCCCCCATTTTATCAGCGGGGAGACTGAGGCACAGAGAGCTAACTGACTTGCTCTGGACGATGCAGCTAGGAAGCGAGGTATAAGTGGCATTCAGACCCCTTAGGAATAGTATACTCAGTAATGCATGGATTGCCTGATATGCGGCGAAAATTTACCAGTGCGCAGGATTGTCTGAAGACGATATTTGCTTCCATGAATATGCTGGAGTGTGCCATTAGACACTTCCCACTGCCTTCCCCTAGACCCTAGCAACTACTACTCTGCCATTTGCCTGTATAGATTTACCTATTGGGGAAATTTCATAGAGACAGAATCCTGCAAAATGTGGGCTTTCGTGTCTGGTTTCTTTCACTTAGCATTAGCATAATGTTTTCTAGATTCATCCATGTTATAACATGTATCAGTGCTCCATTCCTTTTTATGGCTGAATGATATACCAGTGTGTGGACACGGCACATTTGTTTGCCCAGGCAGGGATTTTCAGGGAGCCAAAGGGCCAATCCAAGATCCTAGCAAGCCTAGGTCACAAAGGCTAGTGCTGCCACAAAGCAGAGAAGCCTCACCCTGCTGTGGTCAAGAGAAATCCGGAGAAGAAGCCTGCTGTAAGAGAACACCCTGGCCGGGAGCCAGGTTTAAAAACCTAAATGCCTGCTTAAATGAACAAGAAGAGCTGAGAGGCAGACAGCAGGGAGGGGTCACTGGCCACCTGCAGGGTCTAAAAGCATTCATGTAAAAACACCGTGCTGGCCAGATAGAACCTTTGGGTGGGCCGGTTTCGGTCACTGCTGTGTTTGTAACGCTGGCCGGGCGGTCTGCAAGACTGTGGCACCAGGACTGATCTGGCATTAAAATTTCCAATGATCCAAAAAAAAAAAAAAAAAGAAGAAGAAGAGGCTTACCACCCAGCTGAGGGACAGCTTTGGAGATTCAGATCTCAGCCTCTGAATCAGCTTACACAGAATAGCTAACCCTTCACTTCCATAACGTTTACAGGAGGTTTTAACTGCAGGACCTGGAACTGTCAGTGATGGTCTCAGAGGACGAGGGTATGACTCATGAAACCAGGAGTCTAACAAGCAAAAAGTGTTGACTTCTCTCAAGAAGTCAAAGAGTTCTTACGTCTTATAAAATTGGTTTTCTTTATCCCATCACATTCCAAAGGAACAAATTTGGAGTATTAACTGGTGTCCAGCCCTGTGGTTTTTCAATTTGGAGTCATAAGTTATCCGGGGAGCTTGTTAACATCACATATTCTCAGGCCCCGCCTCCAGGAGTTGACTTCAGGGACTCTGTGGGGGCATCTTACCGGGATTCTGGACAGCTGGTCCCCAAACCCCACTTAAACAAACCCCAGTCTAGTGACTATCTGATAGACACTCACTCTGGAATTGTAGCTGTTGAATCAGAGTCTAGATTGTACCACTTGTCCAAATCTCTGAGCCCAGCTTAAGGGATTCATCTGGCCTACAACAGAATATCATGTGTCTTTTGTTTTATTCATTCAGTCAATGAGTATTTATTGAGAATCTACAGTCCCTGAAGCTGTATCTGCAGATAAGACAGATATGAGTCCCACTCCTTATAAAACTTACATAAGGAGCGGGATCATTGGGTAGGGGCAAATAATTCATTCTTTCTATACAGAGAAATCTGTGAAGATAAAGCACAGAATCTCCAAGGGTAGGGCGTTACGTGCATCAGTGTAACTACTTCATTGTATGTCTCCTCTAGAATATCCCTGCTGAGCATGTTTCTACCCAGTGTGTACTTACATGCTTCCAGGGACAGGGAGCTCACTCTCAAAGGGGCCCGTTCAGTCCTCAGACATTGAATTTTCATTCCCTGAAACTTCTGCCCCGGTCCTTATTACAAGACACGCAGAACAAGTTCATTGCTCTTCCCACAGAGTCATTAAGATATCAAAAACCTTTTTCACCATTCTGCTAAGTATTCTCTTCTCCACAGTGAAAACCCTACTTTATGGCTTAATTTTGGGTCCCCTCTCCGCCCTGGTTACCATCATCCTCTGGGTACCTTTCATCCTGTGTCTCATTTTAAAATGCAGAGGTGGGGGGGTGCCTAGGTGCGTGCCTCAGTTGGTTAAGCTTCCAACTTCAGCTCAGGTCATGATCTCACGGTTCATGAGTTCGAGCCCCTCATCGGGCTCTGTGCTGACACCTCAGAGCCTGGAGCTGCTTCAGATTCTGTGTCTCCCTCTCTCTGTGCCCCTCCCCCACTCGTGCTCGCTCTCTCTGTCTCTCTTTCTCTCTCTCTCTCAAAAAATGAATAAACATTTTTAAAATAACTAATTAATTATAAAAAAAAAAAATAAATAAAAATACAGAGGTGGGAATCCAACCAGCCATTCATTTATGTCTTTATTAAACACACATGAGCCAGAAACTGTTTTAAACTCTGAGGAGAAGCCCGTGGAAGAGAATAATGGCCTTCCGGATGCTGTCTTTCTGTCAGCGTCACCCGGTTGAGCTAGTGGCTGGTGGCAGAAGCTCAGCCGGCCATCATCTCGTAAGGGTCTTCGTGAACAGATCACCTCTTCTTACTTTAACTCACCTCCGTCTATCACTCACAGCCAGCAAGTTCCTTCCCTGTTTAATGTAGAGGCTATCCTGCCAGCTCCCAAACTTCTGATTTCTTTTCCTTTCTAATTATATTTTCTTTCTCGCCTTTGATTCTCCCCCTGCCAGCCCCCCACCCCCGCCACTTCTATAAACCTGCTTTCCCGTCTGCTGAGGGCCGAAGCCATTGGCAGCCCAGCTTTATTTCAGAACAGACTGTGTCGGTGGCGGGACGAGACCATCTAGTCTGACCTCCACTCTTTACACATCATTTCCCCCCATGAGAACTTCTGCCTGCCTCTTTCCCCTCAGATGCCTCTTTCGCTTCATCTCACGACCCTCTTAGACATCTGTATCCCCCTCATCCATTTCCTACCGTGACCTGTAACATGTGCTTCCTGCCAGAGCCACAGGGGTAAACAACTCCTGGTGGACTCAGCAGCTTCTCAGACCCGGAAATGCTCTCTCGAATAACTCCCCAAAGCAAGGATCCCCACCCATCACTTGGTCGCAGACACACCCTGTGACTGGCAGGCTCCAGCCCGCAGACCCAGAGTCCCTCTACTGGGCTCTGAGAGCCATTGCACTTTACGTTAGCAGGAATTAAACTCGTGTTGAATTATTAGGAACTCACAAGAAACTCAGCAAACAAAACTGAAAGGACCCTATCTCATAAATGACAAACCGGGCCTAGAGTTAAACTTTTGGAGGTGAAAATAATCTCTGAGACCATCCAAACTCCACCTCGTTGTTATTTAGACGCAGAAACCGGAACCCAGGGAGAGGGTGTGTCTGGGGCCAAGAGGAGGCAAGAATCCAGGTTCCAGAAACCAGACTCCAGGCTCCTTACCTTCAGACCTATCCTCTCTGTATCACGTTTTTGGGGCTAATTTTTCAACTTTACGCCACCCCGTCGATTGGCCCGCATCCCAGGCCTGGGGGTTCCAGGCAACAAACCATAATGGAAAGTATATCCTAAAAACAAAGTCAGACAAACAAATGCCATCTGGGTGCTCAGGAATCCAGCCATTTGCTGGCTCCTTTCCTTTTAGGGCTGGTAATAAGAGGAATGGCACCAGAGGGATAATATGTTCCTATTTTTCCTTCTAATCCAGGACACCTGTCTCTTCTTTGGGGAATGTGTAATATTTGGGGCTTCTTCCCAACATGTGACCAGCCACCTGTTGTTCATGCCTTCCCAAGATGGCCTCTAGACTTCGGTGCCCACAATAAAATGCGGGCATTTGCGATATACTATATTTGAAGAGTCTGGAGCCTCTTAGGAATTAGCAGGTCAAGACAGTACACTCAAGCAGAATATACACCATGACCCCACCTCCCCTTCGGTTGATAGATCTAGTAGACTGTCATAAGTCTCTGAAGAGAAAGGAGGTTGGCGTTCACCATGGCCTGTCACTTCATTTCACCTGCACTGTCATTCATTCATTCAACAAATATTTATTGACCACCTGCTACTTGTCACTCACTGCCAATCATCCGCTCATCTGTTCACCCTGCAAAACACGTACGGGGCCTCTGCTGAGAGCAAAATCCCATTCTGGATGCCGCGGGAGATCCAGCAATGAATAAAGCTCAACCCCTGCCCCGAGGAGCTTCTAATTTGGTTAGGGCAATGAATCCACAAGCTACTGTGATGTGAGGTCGTGTTAAGAAAGATACAAAGAAAGATGGATCACAGAGAAGAGAGAAGTCTCTCCCAGCTGCCAGGTAAGAAAGTTTGCAGGAAGATGCCGTGTGGAACCTGGACCTTGAGGAATGGGTAGGATGTGGCCAGGTAGAAAGGTGGGGGGGGGGGAGGGTTGCATTGATGTTGCAGCAAAGAGCCTGGGACACCTGGGGGTGCTCCTGGCCACTGTGTAGGGCACTTGTGCTGCTGAGGGACTACGCTGAGGTGAGGAGGGCAAGAAAACTAGTAGGTATGAAAGGTCTGAGCCTTTGTTATTTTGCTGTGCCCTTAGGTTCTGAGGTTTGGCACCCCATCTGCAAACAGGCAGCCCGGGCAGAGAAGAAGTTAAAGGTAAGCAAGCCGGTAGCGGTGCCGGACCAGACTTTTTGCCACCGGGTGGGGGCCCTGTGTTTTAGTAGGGAGTTGTTCCTTAGTACACGCGCTCCCAACTGTGTACCTGTATCCTTAGGTTTCCTTAATGGTAACACCTGCCTCATGGGACTTTTGCGGGGATAAAGACATTGCATGCGAGAGCACTTTGAGAACCGTGAAACACTGTATTGATGTGAGTTTTTAGCATTCCTGGGGCAAGGCTTTCACCTTAGCGAAAGATGCGGCCTCTCTGAAGCACACACACGGCGGGGGGGCGGGGGGTTTTCCCGAGCCTAGGGTCATTTATTAGTGATTATTGACACACGAATTGGCAGTTTGCAAAGCATCAGCCACTCTCTGATTTTATTTCTTTAACCCCATGGATCAGATGGGACAGGGAATTTTATCCTCTCTTGGCTTGTGAGAAATTCAAAGTCGAAAGAGGATGGTGATTTGCCCACAGTAATGCTGCCAGCAGAAGCACAGCCCGTGTCCCCAGGCACACGCTAGGCCAGCTGCGGTCCTGCGTCCCTTTCAATTACCACTCTGACTAGTACCAAGAAGTCCTGTGAATCTGGGTTCCTGTTCCAAGGACTGCAGGGAGGAGCCCAACTCCTGAGTCCTCGATACTGTGGAGGAGAAACCTGGGTGTGTGTTGGGGACGGGCACTGGATAATATCCAAAATGCCTCTGTGAAAGAACTGGTCTGTTGACATATAATTTTGTTTGAGCCGTGAGGTTCTTTTTCCCCCTGTTTCTTCCAGGTCCTCTCCCATTTAAGATGTAAAAAGACCTAATTGCCCTTTCTTCCCCAATTTCCACCTTTTTGGTGGCATTTCTCAAATCCAGTTATCCTTCTACAACCCTGATGCTTTTGCCATGGCTGTGAATCACCTGTATCAATATTTTGTCTTTAAGTCAACCCACTGTTCTTTGCTTAACAGAACTTATTTTAAATAAGAAAACCAGCATTACTTGCTTTAACAGTAGAAGGCAACCATAAAACACATTCAATGCAAATGAAATGTTTCTTATAAATAAATCTGAGAAATTCCAGCTAGATGGCGTTGTTTAAAAAAAAAAAAAAAGGAACTGTCAAGAAAGTTGCTAAAATATATTAGCACTAAATTAAGACTTCCTCCTTGATCTAACCAAGAGGAATGAAATACAATTTTACATTTTACACGCCCATTCTGCAACTCGGTATCATCAAATGCTCCCCCTAAATTCATCTTCCCATGAACTAGGATCACTAGTTCATGACCCACAGTTTGGGCAACACTGCTCCAGAGCCCCAAGTAGAATGCTTTAATTCTAAGCTGTGGCGTGAGAAATCTGGCAGGAAATTTAGCAATCCCAAAGACCAGCCCCTTCATTTTACAGATGGGGAATCCGGGATCTCTAAAATCACATAGTTCACCAGTGATCCTTGGTCCCCGTTCTGTTTGCTTTTCAACTACATGCTCCCACTCTCAGGGCTGCACTGAGGTTGACATAGTGCCATTCGGCTGAGGGAGCCATTAACACATCATTGCCACCGTTCAGAGAAAGATTTTTTAAGTTTATCACTTATGCTAATGTTAATTCGCAATGGATACCCTGTAAAGAATCAATACATTATGCAATTGCATGAAGTGTAACCTGCTGGTATGTTTTATATCAACAAACTGCTAAGGAATAAGTACTAACCAATTTTATTCGTTTAAAGTAAATACATTATTGGGAGGATAACCCCCAATGAAAAATTTTATGAATAAATGCTTACCTCAAATATGTAAAACAAACAAATGAACAAAAATCCAAATTCTGCCCAACAGCCCAAAGTCCTATGCATTTCCAATTCCATTCACACTGAGACATGGATTTAAAAGGCAGAAAATAAAGAGAAAGTACAGAAGGCCAGCAAGTGCATTTCACAGTGTTGTCGCTGTCCCCTGCACAGCCACCTTCTTCTTCCCCGCCCCTCCTCCCCTCCAGAGCGAGGTACACCTTCTCACTCCTTCTGTCTCCTCTCTCCCACAGCATAGGCGGACGTCCGAAACTTCCATCTCACCCCCTGGCTCCAGCATCGGGTCACCCAACCGAGTCATCTGCGTATGTATCACTTTTCAGCCACCAGAGGCCTTCCTTAGCCCCAGGTCTGGGATCTAAAGAGTTCCTGAGGACCCCCAAAGATAGCTGTGAGGGGTTTTCATCCAGCTAATGTCTTGTGCGTGCCTGTCATGTGCTAGACTCTGTGCCAGGTCCTGAGGACACAGTGGGGCACAGGGAGGACATAGACGCTGCCCTCACAGAGCACACAGCCTCATCAAACAGTGTTATGGGGATAATCAAGTGCAGCAGGAGCCCAGGAAAGTGCAAAGACAGAACCCTTGATGAGCTCTGAGACCCCTGCAGTGTGCGTCCTTCCCCATTGTTTAACTGAGACAAGAGTGAGACCAAAATCTGGGGTCAGAGTGGCATTCAGAGTAGGGACTGCGGGGGAGGTCCGTGTGGAGATAGGGTTGGGTGACAAGGAGGCAGAGAGGAAGAAGAAGCCGTGTGAATGTGGATTTGCAAATGTAAAGAAAAGCTTACTGGTGACCTAAGAAGTTCAAAGGTGGAGAGGACCGCAGGTGTGTGCCTGAGCTCCCATCCCCGAAGCATTCAAACAGAGAAACTCATCACTTGCAGGGACATGGCAGAAGGGACAAGAGTTGAGCCAGATGAGCTCAGAAGTCCCTTGGATATGTAACTTATCCATTCATTCATTCATTCATTCATTCAACAAACGTGTGCTAAGTGTCTCCTCTGGGCTGGGTCTGTGCTGGAAAATGGTGGCGAAGTGCCCTGGCTTGATGCCTGTCCTCATGACATTGACTACATGCGTAATCACTCACAGTTCTGATAAGTGCTACTAGGAAGAAAAAGTTCAGGGTGCTCTGATGATGGTGCAGATGGACAGAGGGACGGACAGCCTAGGACCAACTGGAGGAAGAATCCTGAGAAAGAAACACTTAAGCTCAGACCTGAGAGAGAAACAGAAGTGAGTTAAAGCAGGTGGGGGAGGCAGAGCCAGAGAGGACAGAGATGAGCAAAGAAGAGGAACCATCTGACTGCAGACTGTTCCAGCCTTCCCCAAGTATGAGGGGCCACGAAGGCCAGAAGAGGAGGTGGGGCGGGGGAGCGGTCTACAGCAGGAAAACCGCTCCTGGTAAGAAGTTCTAGATACAGTCCCCAAACTAGCCAGCCCTGAGTGGGCCCTGACCACCATTGCTTCATCACGATTTTACCTCAGATCCACATCCAGCTTCCTCCTTGATCCCTGGATAATGCCCCTTAGTGGAACTGTTTCCTTTCCTTTCTTCCTCCGTTCAATGAAAATCAGACCTAAAAGTTACCACGGACAGCAACTTCAGTATGGTCAATACTGCCTTGCGGCTCCCGCAGACCAGCGCTTCGATCACAGGCCGTACTCACTGAAGAGTCCTGTCCAGAACAAGAGAGACTGTCGTCCCCCCGGTGCTATGAACGGGGCCAGACGCACGCAGAATTCGTGAGCTTAGTTTCAGGGCCTACACCATGAGAAGGCTATTGACAGAAGTGAGCACGTCTCCCGCAGAGCATTGCCAGGACATACGAACTTGGGGAATACATACATATAGCAGCGCTCTAGTGCCTTTCATCCCTGGCTGGTCTCCCCTGCTTCTGAGGAGCCTGGCTAACCTTTGTGAAACAAACTAGGCCTGGTGATGCGCACCCTGGAGTCCTGGAGAAAGAGCGCCGTGTCGCCCCTCTGAGAAACAGCTCCATACAAGTGAACAAGAGCAGCTGGGGACACCTGCCGTTGAGCTGTCCACCAGGGTGGGGGGATGGAGGGGAGCTTGCCCGTGGAGATCAGTTCCCCGCGCGTGCCAGTGTAGACATGTGTCTCCCTTTCTGTACTCTCCTTTCTCACTTTTTAGAACGCTCACCTTCAGCTGCTCTGGGGAGTGACTGCACGTGATGGGGGCCATGTTTTCGATCAGACCATTCCAAACATGGCTTCCAAATTCAGGGAAGGAACCATCCCACCACTTTGGGAACATGCGATAGCAGACAGAAAGAGAAGAGTGTTGGCTTAATTTTCATAAATACTGAGGTTTGGTATTCAAATAGAGTTATCACTGGACCTGGAGGGGGCAGGCTCTTTCCAGCTTTGCTCATCCCCCGCTTGACTGCTAGAATCGTCTTCAGGAGGTTTGTCTTCGACCAGCCCCACACGTTCTCTGCCTTCCTTCCTGGCTAATTATGTTGGGATGCCTCTGTTCAATCACTGAGCCTCCAAACCTAAGGCTCATTTATAACCCTATAAACAAGGAGCCTACAGGAAGAAATATAAATTTAGTATTTCTGAGGTTTGGACTAAAGCACTAAGAAGAATATTGATGGGTCGAGACAAGTCTGCAAGGTGCCAGGAGCTCTCAAGGTCAAGACCTAACATCCCACAACAAAAGGCGGCAGTTACTTCGGCAGGTGGACCCTTCTCACAAGGTTCCCTTGACCCACCCACCCCCAGATCGGTACAGATATGGTGCCTGAGCTGGGCAGGCTGTGGCAGAGATGACATGGTGCATCTCTAAGGGTTTAGCTGAGAAGGTTCTGTGAAGGGACCATTCACAGAGGTGTCGGCAGGGTTAGAGGACCCACAAGACATAGTGTGGCATGCAGGGTCTACAGCAGCAGGAGCTGTCACTACCCTAAGCCTGAAGAGATGGCCTGGCGAAAGCTGGCGCCGTGAAAGGCAGCCCTGGATAGGATCGATGCCCACCACAGCAAGGGCGGTGCCAAGGGGACAGGTACACAGGTACACAGCCTCTCTCGCCATCACCCCCCTGTCTGCAGGTGACCCCCCCCCCCGCATTGACCCAACCCAACTGAAATCCAGGGAGTCTTGATGTAGCCCATGGGGTCTCAGAGCCCAAATCAGGGCAAGGAGGAGTGGACAGTGGATCTAGAGGCAATGGAGAATGAACACAAAGTGCTCAAACAGTGGTGGGCTGGGACCAGGACAGAATGATGGAAGGACCCTGGAAAGTGTTTCAAACAGCAGTTCTCATAAGGTCTTTATGAAAGTTGCCCTCTCTGCCGTAGTTTTGGCTGGAGACTCACCTGGGCCCCAAGGCACTAGAAGAATGTCATGAGGATAATTCAGTTTCTTTGGCGTCTCTGTCTAGTGGCCTCGCAGTTTATCTCATGTCAGGACCTTGCAAGCCACAGTAGTTATGGGGCGACAGATCCTTGATGACCACAGCAGAAGCGGGTCACAGGGGGAACAGGTAGAAGATGCAGACATGGAGAGGACATGGCTTCAGAAGCCACGAGAGGTGGTCTCCCCCATGCAAGGGGAAGCTGTCTCTTCTTGATCAATGCAGTTCTAGAAAGCTGAACTCAGCCAACGGCAGAGTTCTCCACCTCTCCACCTGCCAAGCTAGCAGAGGCTACTGGAGAAGGCCAGTTCCCAGGCTAGACTGGCTGGGTTTGAATTCTGATTTTGCTACTTATTGGTTGTATGACCTTGGGCAAGTTCATTGATTTCTCTGTGCCTGTTTCCTCATTCAAAAAATCGAGATGATAGGCATGCCTACTAGTAGCGTTGTGAGTTGTAGGAGTTAAGGGAGTTCATTCCTACAGGGGACTTAAGACAGAGTCTGGCCCGTGATGAGTGCTCACCCAGTGTTAGCTAGTGTTTCACTCTCCGTGGTTAATTGTCTTTATCATCTCCATCATCTTCAAGGAGCCATGAACGAGGATATCCTTCCTGTGGTGGGGGGTGGGGGTGGGGGGTCAAAAGGCAGTCCCCACCCAGGCTGTGTGGTTCAGACTGGATTCAAACCTACTGGCTAAACGGTGCAAAGTGCAGAACGTTTTGAGCCCCAGTTTCCTTCTCTGAAAAATAGTAGTAACATTGACACTGACTTCACAGAGGCATCCGGACACTTAGAAGAGACAATTCCTGCAAAGCACAGGGCCTCCCACCTAAAATGCGCTCGATCAGTGTTAGCCCTGTTGGAACGGATGGCCTCTATGACCTGCCTGATTCTAACACTCTCCTCATCTTCCTAAGACCTTGTCTCTAGCGGAATCTGGAGAAGCTCGTTGCCCCTGTGCCTGGTTTTTGTGTCCTCTCCCTTTTCCCTCTTATCTCTCTGCCTCTTTCCTATACCTTTCCTCTTCCTCAGGCTAAAGTGGATAATGAGATCCTTAATTACAAAGACCTGGCAGCTCTCCCCAAGGTCAAGTCCATCTACGAGGTACAACGCCCCGACCTCATTTCCTACGAGCCTCATTCCAGATACACGTCCGACGAGATGCTGGAGAGATGTGGCTATGGAGAGGTATGGCGTCTCGCCCCTCTCTCGGGGGCTGTCGAAGGAGAGGAGGCCCACAGGGTCCCCAGCCACTCCATCACAGACAGACACTTCGGCTTCCACAGTGTTGGCCCCTGGACTGTTATAAACTGGAATTTATAGTCAACATTTAAAAATCAAAATTTCACCCAGAAATCTGGCTTTTCTTGAAAAATCAGAGCAGGTGACAGTACACCAGGATTTGTACCATCTGGAGAGGGGGGGAGCAGCGCCTTCTATAGGCAGGACATGGGCTCCCCAGTTCTCCCCAGTCTCTGCCACCCCCTGAGAACCCCAACATGGAAGCCGAGAACCTGTGACCACGTATCACTTGAGCTATTGTTTTTCTTCTAATGGAGTAATCTTATACACAGCCCATGGCTGTCACCCCCTGACAGGCTCAGTGGCCTTAGGTTTATAATCCCTGGTAGGTTGGTTCTCTGGTTTTTGCACGTGGTCTTAAGTCCCTATGCTCAGAGCAAGAGCCGCTTTTTAAAACTCAGCATCAGATGGCTTTCGAAATAATTCAGTGGTGGCTGGACAAGAGAAAGTGTTCTCTGGAGAAGGCAGCGTGGCTGTTACCCCGAAGGTCCTGGCAATCTCTATCTCAGGCAGCTTCTAGCCCCATCCATGGCCCCTGAACTGAGATTGTTTAAAGGGATTGTGTAAATCCCTGGCCTGGGGAGCAGGGACCCAGGTTCTTGTCCCCACCCCAGCACTGCCCCCTTCCTCTCTAGAGGGATTAGGGTTCTTTGGTTGGACAGCCCAATGCCGAGACTCTCCGGGCCTCTAATACGAACCGGGAACAGGGGACCAAGTGTCAGGTAGAAGGTGATGCTCCTGAAGCCAGAAATGGCTCCCTGGGCCCCACGAGCCAAAGCCAACTCCAGATCCGTTTTGTTTCACTCACAAAGTCTCTTTTGAAAATGCAAATCAGTTGCCAATATTTACACACAGAGAGATTTCACATAACAACCTGCATTTCTGACTTGTCCTGGAAACTTAAGGAGCTGTGTTCACATTGAGCAGGTGTCCCGGGGCTGAGCGGCCAGCGCCCTCTGCAGGATGGGATGTCTCATCTCCAGTCTGCTACACCACCCTCCAACCCAGATCCCACGTTGATGGCAGCGGCCTGGCCTTCAGTTGGCCTTACATTTGGGTCCCCCGCCCTGCACACTGTTGTCATGAACCACAGAGGGTCATGAACTGGTAGAAGGACAAGGAGGGGTCAGGAAATGGCTCTGAGCTTGTGGTGAAGAAGCCCGGGTCCAAGCAAAGACCCTGCCACGTCGTACCCGAGAGGCCCGGAACCACCCCATGCCCTCTCTGGGCCTTGGTTTCCCGTTGGTAAAAGGAGCACACCATCTCTGGGTTTCCTGCTCTCTGTGAGCACTGCTGGTATCCCCACACGCTAAGCGCACCTGCTGTCTGGGGAGGGGGCCCAGGAGCAGCTGCAGGCCGGCCTCTGCTGTGCTACGTAACCCTCTTTCTCTCTCCCTCCTCTCTTTTCCTTTGCTCCTTCCACCATGGCCTTCAAACTCTTCGCTTCTAAGTCGCTGGGAACACTATCTCCCTACTCCCAGGTAATCGAGCTGGTTCAGGAAGACCTTTTATATGATTGTGTCCCTTTATGCTGACCAAGCCGACCACTGGTTTCACCCCTCCCCAGCCCCCTGGGGGGCTCCCCAACCACACCACAGACAGGAGACTTAGAAGCATGATCTGGCGGAAGTGGCTGCGGCATAAACAGTAGAGGGTGCACCCCTTCTACCCAGAGAGGGCCTCCCTGATGCTCCTCTGATCCTTGGCCAGGATTCCAGGCACGTGACCTACAGGTTCTGTTCAAGGGACAGAGTGATGGGTGAAGGCCCCAAAAACTTGTCTCAGGCCATGTGTGTAACCCAGGGAGGGGGCCTCTGTATTCAGAAGGGCAGCACCATGAATTTTGGATCCCCTAGAATCCTAGATTCCATGTCCCTCCCCCATCTGCCTGCTAGACCCTTGAGCCACAGGCCTGCCGCATCGCCGGCCTTGCTCACACGGCCCACTTCCTCCCCCAGGACATCTACGAGAGCCTGGACCTCCGACAGAGAAGGGCCTCCAGCCCAGGATACATCGACTCCCCCACCTACAGCCGGCAGGGCATGTCTCCCACCTTTTCCCGCTCGCCTCACCACTACTACCGCTCTGGTAAGGAAGGGGGAAGCCCCCAAAGGGACAAGAAGAGCCGGGGGACAACGCAGTGGCCGGCTCTGTTGCCAGCTGCAGAGACGGCACAGGGCCCCTGCCCCAGATCTCCGTCACCGCACGGCCCTCTGGGGGTCTGTGACCACACCCAGGTGACCAGCTGGGCCATATTGAGATGCCCCTAGTAAGGGGAGAGAAGGGGCTGAGAAGCAACAAGAAGGCGGGTGGTAAGCTTCCAGGAGAGAAGTTGCAGGCATCCCAGCAGCCTTGGCTGGAAGAAGACTCCTTTGCCGTTGGCCTTGGCCTGCCCCATCCAGAGGGTAGAGCCAGAGGACCAGAAACAGGCCCAGCCTTACGCCCTCCGGTCAGGCCATCCACGGCCACCTTGAGGTTAGGGGTGAAGCAGGTGCTTGGACGGAGGAAAGAAGTAATCAAGAGGGGTGGTGGGGAGCTAAGAGGTGCAAAGTCACCTTCCTGATGCTCAGTGGAGTTGATTCTTACAACCTACAAAATCTGACTTCGGGGTGAGGCAATAAAACAGGGTCCAGCCTGTTTGTGCAGACACGGTGCATGAGAGCACAGCCCCTCCCCGCCATCCCTGCTGTCATCACGTCACTGCTGCCTTAACTGCCACCGCGTTAATGCCTGTTCTCTCTGTGCCTCTGTTCTTTCTGGGGACCACTGCCTGCGTGCTCCAGGGCCCGAGAGTGGCCGGAGCTCTCCATACCATAGCCAGTTAGATGTGAGGTCCTCCACTCCAACCTCTTACCAGGCTCCCAAGCACTTTCACATCCCAGGTAGGCTGCCAGCCCGGAATTCCCAGCACGGGTGCATGCTCCATGGGGACGCCGGGCACCCTGCACCGGCAGCGAAGAGAAGCCGGTTCCTGGGGACCCTCCCTAACCAGCTACCCACACTAACCCACCCTGCAGTCCCGACTCGCCCATGGGCTTTGGGCCACCCACTTGACAGAGCCAGCCTTGATCAAGACCACCACGAAGCAGCTGGAGAAGTGCCTCGAGTGTCTGAGGGCCGTGCCGGGACCCGGCAGTAACCATGCTGGAAGTCCTGGGCTTTGGCATCAAAACTCTTGGGATTGAATCCTGATTCCACCACTTGGAAGCCTGTGAGCTGGGGCCAGTTACTTAGCTTTCCTGAGCCTCTGTTGTTCTCTCTATACAGCCAGGCACTGTTCTGGGCCCTGAGGTTGCAAATGTGCTCAAACCAGCCCAGGTCCTGCCTTCATGGTATTTATATGTGGAAAGAAATTTAGTAAAAGAGTAAACGAGTAAAAGGGTAATTTCAGGTAGATGATATGTGCAGTAAACATAATAAACAGGGCACCGCGGTAGAGTGACTGGGGTGGGGAAAGATGAGAAGGAGCCAGCCATTGAAGATCTCAGGGAAAAAGTCCTGCGCAGAGGGCACGGCAAGTGCAAAGGCCCTGAAACACTGAACTGGCAGCAGGCCAGCATGCCTGGAAGTGGTGAGCGGCGAGGGGAGTGATAGGAGATAAAGCGGAAGGCAGGGGTTCGGTGACCTTGTAGGTCTGACTTAGGGTCTTGCCCAGAGTTCAGCAGAGCCGGGCCTCAACCCTGTCTCCCAACTCTGAGCTCAGGTGTTTACTCCCCACTCGCTTTTCCCCAGGAGCTCATCCTGCTGTTTCATCTGTACCTTTCTCCACTGCCCGGGAAAGGTCCCATCCTGTCTGTTTTTGAGCGAGTGGGAGGGCGATCGTGCTGAAGCATTCTGGGCACTTGTGCGTGGAATGAGGCGTGGCCGCAGGGTGGAGGCAGGGGGCACCTTCCTGCATGGGGTCCTGCTGAGCACGCGCCGCCTCCTGCCTGCATGCCCACCACTGGAGCCCGAGTCCCTTCTTCCGCACCATTAGAATCCATCCATTCCTCTCCCCTCCCTCACCTTTCTTAGAACCTCCCGGGTTGAGGTTGGAAACTGAGTTTTGAAAGAGGACGTCCACCGGGGAAAGGTGGTGCACCCTTGGGAAAGACGCTGACTGTCTTTCGTTCTCAGATCAGCTGACCAACTGCTGTCTCCTTTCCTCCGCTCTCCGTCTTTCTCTCTTTCTCTGTCTCTCCTCTTCCCATTGGTCCCTTCTGGGTCGGCCTGGCAGCTGGAGAAAGTAACATCTACCGGAAACCCCCGATCTACAAACGGCATGGTACGGTCCGTCGGGGAGAGGGCGTGGCCAGGCAAGGGGCGGGGCCACTCACCATCTGTGCGGAGGGTCTGCTGGGGCCACGTGGAGGGACGCACGCAGGGCTGCAGTTCTGTCCTTCTTGTTGGCTATCCCCCAATCACTTGAGGGGGGGGGGGAGTTTGGTGTCATTTCAAAAAAGCAAGGAAGCTCTCATGTCCCCTAAATGTTTTCCCACCTACTTTCCAACCCCACCACCCTGCTGTCTGGTGTCCTAAATTCCATGGCCAGAACAACCCTTCTCAAATGCGCTGGGAGCATGCACTCCAAGGCATGGATACTCGAGCAGATGCCCTGGTCCCTCCCTTGCTCTGGACTTTCTTATTAGAAATACTGAGAGTGTGACCTAGGAATCCACAACATAACGAGCTCCATTCGTGATTCCTACCTGCACTCCCGTAGAAGTCAGGCATCGCTGAGACCTGTTCCTTCTTGCAAACGCGCTTACTGAGCCTCAGCCGATGAAGCACACCCTTTGCATTGAGGATGCACAGGGGCAACTGGTACCCTGTATCACCCTCACATGCCCACAGGCTACCTGGGTAACAGAGGGGGCGGGGTACAGAATTGGAGGAAGATGGAAACAGATGGAGGTAGCCCAGGACTGGGATCTGAGCTCACTGAGCTGGTGGAGGGGCAATACAAATGTAAATCATGGCTCTAGGCTGAGACCTGACAATTTCCTCAGTTTCAGAGGGGGCTGGGCTGGGGTCCAGGTGACTCTATGTGTGGCTGTGGACGACAAGCTGTGCATCCCGAGTGGCCACAGAAACGTACCAACCCTGACAAAGCCAGTTTGTCCAGAACAGGCCCCCGGGGTCTCAAACGCCTCGGGACTGTGGGATGTTCCAGCTGGGCTCAGCACCAGAGCAGACGCAGGAGGCGTTTGGGGTGGAGGTAGATTGCAGGGATAAGAGGGCACGTGAAAAGGCTGAATGACATCAGTTGAGATGGGAGGGACTGCCCAGGACCCAAGTTCAAGAGAATCTGCAAGCTTTGGAAGCAAGTGGAGCTTCCAAAGCTCTACTTGCACCCTCCCTCCTGCTGGGGGAGGGTGCACAGGCTGGAGCTGGCAAAGGGCTGATCCCAGGACGCTCTGCTGCTCTGACTGCACAGGGCGTGGGATAGTCCTATCGCTTCTTCCTGAGATGATCATGGGGGCTCACTCGTGTCTCCAGTTCTCTCTCCGCCCTAGTCGGTCTCTTGCCAGGCTTTGGGCTGTGCTAAAATCACTGCCCTGGATGGTTTTGTGGCAGCAGTAGGTTTGATGGTCCATGTTGTGGAAGCTTCAAGCCGGATGGCACCTGACCCAGCAAGACCAATTCTGATACTTACAGATGAGGAAACTGAGGCAGAGAGGGGCAAGAGGTGCCCAGTATTACAGCTTAGTTAAGTGGCAGAGCTGGGGCCAGAACCCAGCATTGTTGAACCCTGTCCAATGCTCTTTCTCTGGGCCATAGAGTCTCCCCAAGCAAGATGTGGCATTTTAGTGGGAGGGGAAATTTGATATGCAGCACGTGGCCCTGGTTGGTGACTCCCACCCTACGTATGGCTCAAATACGAAACAAGGCAGGTTTCTAGAGGCTGAGGAAGGTAGGGACATGGGATCACCTGGGACCTGCTTAATCTTACTTGGAGGAGCCACAGCCTTAGTGTTCTCTTGGGAGCAGCCCTGGGAGTCTGTGAAATGTGGTAGCAGGAGCCCTGGGTAGGCGTCTGGTCCCGTTGTGGTCTACTTGCTGTGTGGTCTTCAGTAAGCCCCTTGCCCTCTTTGGTGTTCAGATTCCCAACCGTAACATGAGGGGGCTTGGCCTGAGGGCTCTTCCAGCTCTGATGCTCCATGTCCTAGACCCTGGCCTCAGAGTGACCTCCCTCCCCCAGGCTGGAGCCTGGCCGAGGCAGGAAGAGAGTATATAGTACACTGTTCTAGGACACTCTGCCTCCCTGAAGCTCTCTCCTTGGGTCCTTTGCAGGCGATTTGTCAACAGCAACCAAAAGCAAAACAAGTGAAGACATCAGCCAGGCCTCCAAATATAGTCCAGCCTACTCACCAGACCCCTACTATGCTGCAGAGTCTGAGTACTGGACCTACCATGGGTCCCCCAAAGGTAACGCGCCCCACAGAGGAGCCTGGACCAGAGCCCTATCACCTGTGCCAGGGACACAGCGGGGCTAGGATGGTTGCCCACTCCTTCACACAATTGTTCATTTATTCATTCGGCAAACGTATGAATGTACGTATGTATTGAAGGCCAGCCCTGGGGCCTAATGAGTCACCGGGGAGCAAAATAGACCAGGTTCTTGCCTTTATGGAGGAGACATAGGTCCCCGCTGGAGAGGGAAGTGATGTACGGGAGGTGATACACGGAGGTAGAGGAGCTAATGGGAGGGGCCATGCAGTCCAGTCTAGAACGTGATGGACCTTCTCAAAGCAGATACTCAGCTGCCACAGGAAGAGTGGGGAGGAGGTAAGCCAGCAGGATATAGAAGGACATCTGCAAAGACCCCAGGTGGGAGGGCGGGTTCCACTGGAGGAAAGGAAAGGCTGTCAGCTTAACCTGGAGCCAGAGAGGGAGGGAAGCAGGTGCGGGCTGAGGGACCACATCCCATGGGGCCTTGTGCATTGAGGTAAGGATGTGGGTCTTTATCCTAAACAGTAAGAAACCATTGAGAGTGACAGGATCAGATGTGTGTGTTTAAGAGACCACTTTGGCTGTGGGTTGGAAAATGGTTCGGAAGATAGAAAAGGGAGTTTACCCTGGCAGGGGGTCCTGAAGGCGCCATCCCACCCCGTCAGGCATCTCCAGCTGGGGAGATGGGTCCCCACCCACGAAGCATGGGGGCACATTGTCTTCAAGCTCCATTTTGATTCAGTGCATACCTTTACTGACTGAATGTCCATTCTGAGCAAAGCTTCATGGGAGCTCGGAGATGGGCCCTGCCTTTCCCTCAAAATATTCTCCATTTGGGAAAGGAGATAAGACACAAGCAACTACATCCTAAAGCAGACAGCGATCTTCGAGAGCTACATGTTTTGGGGAGGCATTGGGGGGGGGGCGGGCAGAGGGATCTGAGACCATTGCAACCACAAAAGAATAAACCCAAAAAGAGAAAAAAAAAACTCCAAATGGCTTAAGCCAAAGCAAAGATTTTCTGGGTCATGAGAGTGAAAGTTTTTGAGGCACAGCTGGATCCAGAGGTGAATGGCCGTCATTGGGGCTGGTCCTGTCCCCGGGGTGGCTCCGTTCTCAGGCCGGGTCTGCCCTTATCATATGGCAGGATGAACTCCAGCAGGTCTAGGCTCTCCCAGGCCTATCCTTGGCAGAAAGAAGGCTTCTCCCTCCCGCCAGCAGCAAGAAAAGTCCCAATGTTGAGGCTCATTGGCTGTGTTTGGGCAGTTGGCTTCACCTGCCCTCCATGGCCAAGAATGGGAAGGGCTGCTGGGCCTTCCCATACAGGAGACCCACACTCCATCGGGGTCTCTCGGCTGGAAAGTGGCGGACTGAAAGGAAACCCCTCACCTGTCGAGGCTCTGTGTCCCTCTGGGCCCTCTGCCGGGGGCAGGCTGAGTGGGGAACACACGCGGGAGCTGATCCTAGCTGTCTTTTGTCAGTGCCCCGAGCCAGAAGGTTCTCATCTGGAGGAGAGGAAGACGACTTTGACCGCAGCATGCACAAGGTGAGCAGGCTACCCCCTGGGTGAGATGCCTAGGCGGTATGTTACCGAGGATTTTTTCATTTGACAGGGACAGAAACCGAATTCAAACCCACTTATGGTAAAGAAAAGAGACATACAGCCTTGCATAACCAAAAAAGTCAAATGGTAGGGGGAGTTTCCGGTATGACTAGATCCAGCCGCTCAACTAATTGCCATAGGAAAGTTGTCTCTCCCTTCTCTTGTGCTGGCTCACGTCTGCGCTGCCCCGGTGCTCAGGCAGGTTATTCTCACGCGCCGCCAGTGGGAATGGAAAGGGGTGCAGCCACCAGGGAAAGGCTGGCAATTCCGTTCCTGGGTAATTTACCCAGAAGAAGGGAAACCTGGGACTCGAACAAGCGCACGTGTATGTATCCTCCTAGCCGCACTTGGCACGATAGCCGAAAGGTGGACGCCACCCACATGTCCATCATTGCCCAAATGGATAAGCAAGACGCGGTGTACCCGTCCAATGGGATGTTACTCAGACCCAAAAAGGAATGACGTAATGATACAGGCCACCATGTGGATGAACCTCGAAAACCGTATGTTTAGTGAAAGAAGCCAGTCACAAAAGCCCACACGTTGGATGATCCCGTTTCTAGGAGATGTCCAGAACAGGTCGATGCACAGAGACAGAACGCAGACTCGTGAATACCAGGGCCCAGGAGGAGAGGGAAGCAGGGACAGGGTCTTTTTGGGGGGTGATAAACAATGTTCGGAACTAGATAAAGGTGGTTAATTGTGTGTTATGTGAATGTCACCTCTATAACAATTTTTTTAAAAAGAGACGGGTGCCAGTGACAAGAGTCCCAAGGAAGGCCCTCGCTGGCCCAGCTAGAGCCATCTGCCCACGTGCCGTTGGCCAGGCCCGCTTCCAGTGCCCTCCGCCGGAGACCCCTCCCCATCCCCAGACCACGGCACTGCTTGTGGAAGAGGGACAAAGTCCCAAATGAAGCTGCGGGGTTGCGAGGAGGGGTTGCAGGGTTTGGGGAAGGCAAAAATGACAGAGGTTCACCAGAATCCATTCACCCACCCTTCTCCCCAAGCCTGCTCTGGCTCAGTGTTCTTTGCCTCCTTCTGACTCCATCTCGCCCCTCCCCCACACCCAGCTCCAGAGTGGAATTGGCCGGCTGATTCTGAAGGAGGAGATGAAGGCCCGGTCCAGCTCCTACGCGGATCCCTGGACCCCACCCCGGAGCTCCACCAGCAGCCGGGAGGCCCTGCACACAGCTGGCTATGACATGTCCCTCAATGGCTGTAAGCACCACCCTGGAAGTCTGTGGGGGGTGGGGGCACTTCCTTCCAACTCCCTGAATGAATCTTAAACTCCTTATGGCCTTGCCTGGGTCTAGAATACACACTTGGTGAGGTGCTGTCTGGGGCACCAAGTAAGACCATGCTCTGCCCTGAGCGGGCACTTGTTTCTCTGGGGTGTCTGAAGCTGTGACTTTCGGTCAGACTCAGCGCAAAGAGAAATGTCTCCTAATAGCCTCAATGGCTCAACGATATAAGTGACTGCCTCTTGAGGTAGTAAGCCTCCCATCACAGGAAGAAAACAAGAAGAACCTTGGAGCAGGCACTTTGCCCAGAGATCCTCTCATTGTAAATTCCTCCCTGTTCCTGGACACACACATGCTTCCCTCCCTCCCTTACCCCTGTGGGAGTCAGTCTTGCTGGGAAATCCTATCTCCACTCAATACTTAATGGATAATCCCCTATGCCCGCCACTCGTAAATACATTATCACTCTTGGTCCTCACAAAGACTGGCGATGTCGAGGGATTATTATCACCCACTTTATAGATGAGAGACCTGAGCTTACTGCTTGCCCAAGGCCACTCACAAGCCTGTAAGTGACAGAGCCAAGTGGGGTCGGACCCAAGTCAGAGTGACTCCAAGGCCATAAGCTGTTCCCTCTTTTCCCTGCTGCACCTCGACTTTAGGCGAGACTGAGATGGTGGTGGTGGTGAAGATGAAGTCAGCTTTGCTTGGTGCTTTGTATGGTGACAGGCACCGGGCTAATACCTTATGGAATCATCGTGTATCATTTATTGTTCACAGTAACCCCATACGGGAGACGCTATCCCTCCCCGTTTTACGATGAGAAAAACAAAGCATGATTAAGTAACTTGTAGCAATTAGGTATCGGCCAGTGGCAGAGCCAGGATAAATCGATGTGCCTGTTTCCCTGTTTGACTACCAAGGGGCAGTGTTTTCAGCCTCTGGCTCTGGGTTCTGTGCAGTGCGCCAGAGTTGCTCAAAACGCAGTTCCGTCCAGTGGCCTCTGTGCAGCAAATGTCACAGAGCACCCGCTTTGCACCGGGTGCTGGGCGGGGGAGGGGGCGTGCGGGGCAGGTGTAGCGACTGAAAACTGACCAGTGGGAAAAGAGGTGGCGAAGGAGGCCCCTCCTCCCCACCAGCCAGGGTAGCCCAGGAATGGGAGCCATGTCTGTTTGTCCCCATGAACCTTCCACCGTGTCCGTCTGCCCCCACGAACACGGCTTTCTGGCTTTTCTTTCTTGCAGCCCCTCGGTCCCACTACCTGGCTGACAGCGGTATGTTCTGCCTGCCCTCCCTTCAGCCTGTCGTGTCTTGTGAGAGCCAGAGCTGGAGGCGGGTCCCCCGGAGCTGTGATGTCCCAACACGATCCCGAACTCAAATAGTCCACCCCACCGTGTTTGTCAGACGTAGGCCTCAGTTTTTGGTTCTGGAACCAAAGTTGCCGTGCCCAGTAGCCCCCAGAGAGAAAGGAAGAGCACGCGTCTCTTCTACCCACACGAGAGCCTGCCTGTCTGGGCTCTGAGCCCAACTCCAAATCCAGGGCCTGCGTCCAGAGCCACCGGTGGCCAGGACGCAGGGGTTCGTCACGGGAGGTTCGTACACGTGGGAGGTGTGTGCAGGGTGAGGCCAGAAGACTGTGCACGTGTGCTTCAGGTGACCCTGGAATTCTGCCGGGGGAGGCATCCCTGAGTCAGCTGCCAGTCTGCAGAGCAGGGGGAGGAGCCGGTGGCCCCTTTCCTTCCCGCTTCCCACGGGGTTGGGGGACAGTATTGGCCATTAGCAGAGGCCAGATAGCCTCAAGGAGAGGGACCCCTGACTTGGGGCTCCTGGTAATTGTTTGGCTGTTTCTTTTCAGACCCCCTCATCTCCAAATCTGCCTCCCTGCCTGCCTACCGAAGAAATGGGCTACACAGGGTAAGAGAGGCCGTGCTGAGACATTGCCCCCAAGATGTTAACAATTCCGGAGCCTAGACATTGGGTCACGGAACAGATATTTATGGAAAG
The DNA here is from genome assembly GCF_018350195.1 of Panthera tigris. Lineage (NCBI taxonomy): Eukaryota > Metazoa > Chordata > Mammalia > Carnivora > Felidae > Panthera > Panthera tigris. The sequence continues at coordinate 196,329,137 of NC_056660.1, read as the reverse complement.
CTTTTTACATACGTCGGGTACTCCTCTGGGTGCTTGGAATACATCAGTGACCCCTGCTCGTTGGAGCTTACATTCGTGTGGAGAGAAACAGAAAGCAAGTAGTAAATAGTATGCAAGTCAAACTATATAGACTGTAGAAGGTAGTGAGTGCTATGGGGGGGGAGGGGGGAGGGAAACAGTGAGCAGGATGAGTGGGATTGGGAGCTTGGGGAGGGAGGGCGGCAATTTGCAGTTTTAAATAGAATTGCCAGGACAGATTTCATAGGAAAAGCGGTATATGAGCAGTGAAAGAAGGCAGAGAATGTAGTTCACCAAGAAATGAATATTTATAGGGTGCCTAACTACGTGCTGCGCCTAGGCACCAGGGATGTGCCAGTGAGGTGGGTCCCCGTGACTTAAGACTGGGGCTTCTCTGAGGCCCTGTCCCATCAGCCCCAGGCCATTTTCTGGAGGTGGGTAACGGCCCCAGGGAGGCAGCAGTGAGCTCGCTCAGGCCAGCCCTCGCTCTGTCTCCCCTGCAGACACCCAGCGCAGACCTCTTCCACTATGACAGCATGAACGCCGTCAACTGGGGCATGCGAGGTGAGTGCCACCCCATCCTGGGACCCACAGCAGCTTTGGACGCACTGCTCGTAACTGTGTCTTCACCTTCTGCAAAGGATCACTACAGATTCTAGCCCTACGCTGGGCTCTGTCCAAACCCCGAGTTCCCACACTCCCTTTCCCTTCCCACTCCCTCCCTCTTCGCCTCCTCTTCCCTCCTCCTCTCAGGTCCCTGGCCTTGGGTGATCTCCAGGCCATCTGTCCCATCTGGGTTTCCAGAGCCATTGCAGAATGCCGTCGACCCAGTACTGCTCGGCTAGACTTGCCTGCCAGCCCCGGGGGGGAGGGAAACTCTCGGAGCCAAATGCACATTGTTCCCAACGAACATTCCATGAGCTTCATGCTCTCTGCCAGCGATGCTCTCCCGCCAGCCTCCAGCAATTCCTACAAGCAGGCTCAGGCAGGTGGACGAGGCTGCACCAAAACCCGGGAGGCTTCCTCTGGAAGATAGGTGATCTTGCCCATGTGTTTCACAATCTCCTCTTATTTCTGTTCTAATTATCTCAAAAGTCACTTCTTGTCGAAAACCCTGTCTCTGGATCAGCCCAACCCCCATCTCTAGCCATCCTTTACGCTTATACCAGCCTTGATTTGGGCTGAATTCAACAAGGACAGGGTCTCTCAGACAGAGGCCAGTGTAGTGGTGCAAAGCAAAAACCAATGTATTTCCATTTTGTGTGTGTCTCTTTTCTCTCTACAGAGTACAAGGTAAAGGAGATGCGTTGACCCTGGGGGTCTCTGGGACCCTGGGAGCCGCTCCATTGGGGGCCAGCAGGAGGATCACCGCATTATCTATTCAGGGAAGGAAACATCGAATAAATAACCTCAAGGGTCCTCTTGAGACCGGCATATCCGGTCCCTCCCTGGCCAGCTTTCCCCAAATCCTGCCCTATGTCTTTTGCCCGCTGAAATCAGACAGTTCCTTGTGGGCCTTGGAGACTTTCTGGAGGCTTGCCAATCACGAGACCTGAGACGTTTACAATTAGGAGGCCTTGTGCCACATTTATGTCAAACACCACCAAGCTTATTCTTAGCAGTATTAGGGGATTCAGGTTTTGCCTTTGGGGAGAAGGTGCCTTGAGGCCGTCAGGCAACTCTCCAAGAACAGACCCAGCCCTTCCTCCAGACTTTAACCACGGACCCTTTCTGGGGAGAGGAGGGAGCCCAGACACAACATGCGGCTGAAGGGATAAGCCTACCACCTTCACCTGACCTGGAACCCCACCCCCCACCCTGTCCTTTCTCCTTAGATCTACCCTTATGAACTTCTGCTGGTGACCACAAGAGGAAGAAATCGACTGCCCAAGGATGTGGACCGGACGCGTTTAGAGGTAAGTATAGAAAACTGAGCAGGCGCCTTTGGGTTTGAAGGGATTCCAGAAGTTGCCTGATCTAACCCAGCTCGAGAGGGCAGGCAGAAAATGAAAAGCTTTAAGGTCGCACAGCTTGTTGAAAACGCAGGGATGCCAGCCTGGTTCCTTGAACCCAGGTCGAAACGCTCTGTGCTGCCTTCCCAATCCGATGAGCATCTGTGGTGCAGAACTTCAGCACGTCTCCCGCTGATGCTTCTGTCGACTTAAGAGCTAGATTTGGTCCCTGCTCTCAGGGGCCTGCTGACTGGTTGCTAAGAAGAAACACAGCACTGGTTTTCTGCAGGATGGTACAGAAAACCGGTGCTCTGGGTGGGGAGCATGGGGGAGTCAGTGCTGTGTAGAAGGCAAAAGCATAAGGTGGTCTCACATCAGACTCCGGGTGCAACCCTTACCCTGCCATCATCCCTCAGCAAGACAGCTTGGTCAAGTGACAGCCTCTCCAAACCTTAGTTTTCTCCTCTGTGGAGTGGGGCAATCATGGTGCTCCCCGCAAGGTGCCAGCGGAAGTAAGTGAGACACTGTACACAGAGCCCTTGGCACAGAGTCTGGCAGTGACCTGGGCGGACAGACTTTGAAGGCGCAGGTTGGATGGGTGGAGAGGGGGGAGGGAGCATCATGAACAGCGGAACAGCATAAACAAAGCACAGAGGCCAGCCTGAATGTGGCATCGGACTTCCCAGCAGTCTCCTCCACTTGGCTTGGCGTTCCAGTTCCTGGGCCCCGATCCAGGAGCACACTGCCCTTTTCCACTGTGCCTCTCCCTGCCTCTCGCTCTCCTAGAATGCCCTTCCCATCTTGCCAGCCTCCTGACTCCTCAGGGCCCCCCATAGTGATGATGCCCATGTCCCAGAGCCCCCCAGACCTTCCCAGGATGTGTCCCACACCCCTCCCCCAGCCCCCCCACCCCAGCCCTGTGTCCAGAGTGCAGATCAAGCAGCTCTTCCCCTCTCTTGTATCAGAGCAACGAACTATCTGTTTCCTCTGCCTGACAGAGGCAGTCAGTCCTCTACCATGGGGCTCGGACCAGGGGAAGTACTGGAAAATGTTTGTGGAATTGAATGCTTCTAAGAAAGGAGGTTCAACAGCCCTTGGGATGAGCATATCAACCGCCCTTCAACTGACTGCCGCGGTTTCACCCAGAATAAAGGGTTGGGACAGAGGGAGGGGAATGTGAGTAGGCCAGGAAGTTTTGTGAGTCCTTCCAACTCCAGCGTGCTGGGCTAGCAGCCTAGCAATGTGATTATCCCCACTTTTACGAGGGCCTCCTTTACTGTAGCAGTGAGTGGCTGCTGGTGCTGAAGGGGACAGCTCCCACAGCAGCTCAGTGGAGCCAGCATTCAGGGATAGAAATGAGGTTCGGGAACCTGGTTCATCCTGGAGGACCAATTGCCCTCGTACATCCTCCAGGATACCCAGAAGCTCTGATCAAGGAAGCTCACCCTGCCCTAAGAATCAGCCAGGGAGCTTCTTAAAAACAACGATACCACGCCCCAGCCTAGACCAATTCGATCGCAATCTGGGGAAGGAGCTCAGGCATCAGAGAGGCTTCCAGGGATGTCTAACATGGAGCCCGAGCTGAGACCACAGGGCTACAAGCACTGCCCAAGTCCCCTCCGGACTGAAGAGCTCCTCAAGGAGCTCAGAGTGCAGATTGTCATTCCCCCAAAAAATACTTACTGAAAGTCTATTATATAGACCAGGTCCTGTTCTCAGGGCTTGCAGTATACCAGTGAACAAAACAGGGACCCCTGCCCCCTTGGAGCTGGTGTTCTCGCATGAGGAGACAGACACTAAATGACACAAATAATAAATAAATGATCTGGAACATGGGAAACTAACAGGGCTGAGGGAAGAAGTGAAAGGACAGCGGAGAATTGGGGTTTAGAGGGAGAGGTAAGTTGCAGTGTTAAATAGGGTGGTCAGAGTGATCTCGCTGCAAATGTGACATCTGAACAAAGACCTGAAATAGATGAACCATTTAGTTAGCCTTATATGAGGAGGAAGAGCATCCTTGGCAGAGGGAACAGCCACTGCCAAGGCCCTATCACAGGTGAGGAAAGCAGGTGGTGAGTGTGGCTGGGTCACATGAGCACAGGGAAGAGGATGAGGCGAAAATGAAATCAAATGAAATGAGGACCAGACCCCCCCACTATGTGACAGACACATGAAGAGATTGTTGCAGGAGTGAGGGTGACCAGCATTTGGGTCCTTCCCGTGTGCGGACCTCTGTCCATGACCTGTGCTTTCTCATTCCCCTTACTGTATCCAGGAGGTGGGCACTAGGATGCTCCCACTTTCCAGAAGAGGAAATCAAGGCTCAGTGGGGTGACGTAACTTGTCCAAGGTCACGCAGTCATGTCTGCCCGGCTTTAAAGCCTGTGCCCTTAACCTTCATGCTTTAAAGTCTGTGGAGAATGTCACAGGGACAGGGCTGGCATTAGGTGCTCTGAGAACTGGCAAAAAAAAAAAAAAAAAAAGAAAGGGGGCAGCAGCTGGTCCTTCACAGAGGGGGAGCGGGAGAGCCTCAGTCTCCTCTGGCATGTTCTCAAGTTGAGTCTGCCATTCCTTTACATGGAAACTCATAAAAAAGATTTGGGGGCACAGCAGAGAAGATGAACTAGGGAACCAACCATAGCCATCACCCTCCACAAGAACAACAACAACAACAAAACAGATGGAGGTTAAATTACAGTTCCCTTAAGTGTTGACTGTCGAAGGAACTGAGAAGAGAAATCCCTCACATCCACATCATTTCTCAGCACTGACTTGAGTGTGGGTGGGACAACTATGGACAAGTCAACAGCATGGACAAAAGAAAGCACTGTCTGGCCCCACAGAGACTGAAGGGACCTAAGAACCACATGTGATTTGTGGATGCCGTTGGCCCCTTTGTTCAAAGAGACAAACTACAACAAGAAGACATTGTTGAGACAATTAGGGGCATCTTCTTATGGACAGGTATTACGTGATTGTGAGGAAGTACTGTGAACTGTTTTTAGGAAAGAAGATGTCCGGTAGGCTTTGAGATGTTTTGAGATCTCTAGGGGAGATACGTGTTGCAGCACATAGGAATGAACTGACACAGTGTCTAAGATGTGCTTTAAATACTTCAGAAAAAAAAAAAAGATGAAGCAAACCTAACAAACCCTTGATAACTGTTGGATCTGGCTGATGGGCATAGATGTACGCATTGTGTGATTTCCTCCCTTTTGAGTATTTTTGAAATTTTTCCATAATAGAAAGGATTACTTATGAATTTGTGATGGGGTTGCCCAAGGGGGCAACATCGTGCACTGTGTTTGGAATCGGAAAGCCTAGCCTTCGGTCTCCGCCCTGCTGCTTACCCCGGCCTCCCTCCCACCTGCCCTCCCTCCCTTTCGGCTGAGTTAGTCATTTTAACTGTTTGACTTTTGGTTTTCTCATCTTTCAACTGGATAGAAATAATTTCTGTTCTTCAGAGTTGTTGGAAGGATTCAGTGAGAAAAATGGGGGCGATCATGCAGTGATGCGTATTGGGCATAACAGAAATGCAATGCAAGGGGTTGCTGGGGTTGTTAAATATTGTTACATACTGAAACATCAGCTCAGAGTCACCAGCAAACAATATTATCTATCAAAAATATCAAAATTACCTTTGCCTCAAGATCTGGAAATGTGGCCAAAATATTAGTTCACATAGGCGGGGAATTGGCTAATTACTGCGTGGCTGTATACAGAATTCTTGGTGAATCTCCTTCAGTCTTCAGTTAGCTAACATCATGGCGACGGACAGGGCATCTCAGTGATTCCATTAAGTTTTCAGGCAGGATATGTGCCAGATATTTCTCTCTTCAAACATAATGCTAAATTTTATTTTGAAAAAGTTCAGGCCTCCAGAAAAGTTGCAAGAAGAGTAAAATGAACATCCTTCTACCTTTCACCTAAATGCAGGAATTGTTAACATGTTGCCACATTTCAGGTGCCATATATCTCTAACTCTGAAAGCTTTTGACAACGTATCGACTTTCCAGGCTGCTTGGAAGGGCAAGAGGTCAGGGAGGCAGAAAGGAGGGGGGAAACCGGCTAAGGAATGCAGAACCGTGTTTCATTATGTGACCTATTTCTTTTCATATAAGACAGATACGAAAGGACAATTCGGTGGGTGGAGAAATAGGAACAGCAGTTTTTTTTCATTGGCCTGAGGGACAGCCTTCCGGATCATCTGTAAAAATATTAATAAGAGGAAGTGCACCCTAAAATCTTGGATATGCCCCCTTTTACTCCCAAAGGAAGGAGGAATAGCGTTCATCCATACACCCCCTGGGGCACAGAATGCAGGCAGCAGGATGCGGGCGGGTGGGGTCCGCCACGAAGCATGGAGAGGAGGCACTTAGGTGAAGTATAGAATCCCCACTGAGTCTTGGGCAGGGGAGGCCTCCCCAGACCAGCTACAGAAGCCCCTCTGAGGAAGCATTCATGCACACGGTCTGCCATTTGACATCTACGCAGCCCACACCCCTGTGGGTCACACACTGCGCCAAGCACAGCACGCCCAGAGGATACACACAGGGTCCACTTCTGCCTGCACCTGCCCCCAGCCTCCACCTCACATCCTCAAGCGTTCCCTCTCTGTCCCCTCCCACCTTATTTCAGCGCCACCTGTCCCAGGAGGAGTTCTACCAGGTCTTCGGCATGACCATCTCTGAGTTTGACCGGCTGGCCCTCTGGAAGAGGAATGAACTGAAGAAGCAAGCCCGGCTGTTCTAGGCAGAGGCTCTATAAATATATATGCATTTATATAAAGATATATGTAAAATCTCTATACTGAAGCTCGGTATAATCCTCTCTTGTGTAATGGGACACACTGCCTGCCATGAGACTTGCTTTTCTGTACTGTCAGGCAAGCCCACGTCATCGAGATATTTTTATGCTCCTTACTCTCTCTTTTCTAAGTGCTCTGGGGTTTGGGAAGGGATTTGAGGGGACTCCCATCCTTTTGCTGGGGATCCTTTTTATACTGAAACATCTGTCCCTAACCTGAGTCCCCCAAGGTCCAACTCTCTTTCCTAAGGAGGTGCCTGAAGAAGTCTCTCTTCTCTCTGCTTCTCGGCTCTTGCCCCAGTCTCCAGGGTGGATGCTGACCATGGAGTTTTCACACCTTATTGGCCCCAGAGGGGCCCTCCCATGGGAGGAGCCACAGCGATCTCCCTAAGTCCCTGAGCGCCTTTGAGAGCCCATGCAGAATTTTCTCCACCTCTCCAATTAAGAGTTCGGTGCTCTCTGGGGGTGATGCGCTTAGCAGTGTGGGCCTCGGATCTACTCGATACAGCAGCAAACAGAAGTGGATAGGGCCTTGGCCTCTCTGCAGCTCCTCAGTCCTCCTCCTTCTGTCCTTGATCCTAACCTCTCCCTTGTCCAAGTCTCACGGTAGGGGAAGAAAAGGCACTTCCCTTCCCTCTGCCACTTGCAACTGGCCCCTTTGCCTGGCCCTGACGCGGAGACAAGGGAAGACGCGGGAGCTGGAAGCAGGAGCCACAGCAGGGCACCTGTTAGAATTGGAGCTGCAGGACCTCTTGGGACCCTCCTCTCACCCCCACTGTTCCCAGCACCTCCTGACCCTTCCCCCCCTTTGGAAGAGAGGCCCAGTACTGCAGCCTGTATTCTTTGGCCTTACTACAATCAATGTGCCTGACAACTCAACACACCACAGGGCTAACGTTCCCATCATAGCTCCAACAGTACAACTAGACAGACAACCTCTAATACCCCTCTAAACATCAGACAGGCCATGTCCCAGAGAGAGCTTCCTGGTCTACCCCTGCTGGTCCCTAGGCTAAAAGGGCAACCAAACCAGCCCCCCACCAGTCATCGGCTCCCACTGCAAGGTTGGCCATGTTTCACTGGGGAAACCTTTGGAAGAATGGCTGCTTATAGAATTCCAGAATGAAGCATTGGCCAACACTGTTCACGATCACCCTGGATTATTTCCCCAGTGGCTGCCTTCCCTGCCCCCTTGCCTTCCTGAACAGGAGTAAAAGCTTAACTTTAGCTTCTCTCCTCTCCTCCCTTCCCCAAACCTTTGACCCCAAGTTGGTGATGTTTGGTGGGTCTGTTCCTTCTTGGAGATGCCTTGATTTAGATCACTCTGAGGTCATGGAGGAAAGACGAAGAAGTGAGAATAACCATTATCACTGTCAAGAGGCTGGTGACGTGACGTGGCAAATATAGAACTGACTTCAGTCCAGCAAACCCTCACTGAGCACTTGCTGATGCTGAGCACCTGCTGTATACAGAGCACGGAATAAGGGAAGGAGATGGGAACACCAAGATGAGCAACACGGGATCTGGGCCGGGGTGGGGGGCATGCCTACTAACAATGGGTGTCGTCAGGCATGAACTCAAACGTGACGGTTGTAAGGCGGGAAGTGATGGGAGATGGCACGAGAGCATGTTTGTAGCATTCCTGAAAAGGTAGACGCAGTTGATGGAGACCAAGGAACGCTTTCTGGAAGAGATCGCATTTGAGCAAAGTTCAGGAAGGATCTTTGTAAACTGAGAAGAGACTATGACTTGAAAGGGTGATGGGATGAGGGGCCAAAAAGAGGTCTAACGTACTCTCATTTAAAACATCAACCCTCACTGCAATTCTCTTTTTGGCCAGTGTATTTCAACTGTCCTGACCCTTTAGAAATGTCCCCAGCCAGACACAATCATTGAAACTGCCTCATTATCACTGGTTGAGAACTTGGCGAGATTGAAGGGCTTTTGTTATTGTTGTTGGGTTTTTCTGTTTCCCATAAAAGCACATAATTTCAACCCAGACCTGTGTCCTTCTGTTGTTTCCAGTGTGAGTGGAAATGTGTGAAATGGGAAGAGACCGATCGTGCACATGTTCCAAAATAAAAGAGTCTAGAGAGCAGCTCTCCCTTGGCCTCAGTTTCTCCTTCTGTACATTAAAGTTTGACAACGTAAGCATCACCCAGATTGTTTCCTGCAGAACGTGGGGTCCTGCAAGATGGTACAAGATGTTCCAACAAATACAGGTCCGTGATCCAAAAAGTAACGATAATGACAATAGTTCGTTAGTAAGTACCGACAGTGTGCCAGTCTCGATGCCTCATATATGCCTCATGTCATGTCAGTCAGCCTCTGTAACAACTCAGGAGGGAGGAGATAATAATTATTTCCATCTCACAGATGAGGAAGCAGCTTTCAAGAGGACACATGATTACCGTGATGGAGCCAGGAGCCAAGTCCAGCCTTTTGGGGCTTAGACCAGCTTAGCCATGCTTAGCAGTCAGGATGTTTTCTGCCACAAGTAAGGAGCGCCTTCTGAAGAGTGACTTAGTGAGAGTGCATATTGCCCTGCACGGCAGGAAATCAGTTTAGCAGTCTGACGATGCCGTCAGGGGCCCAGGTTCTTTTCACCTGTCCATTCCACCCTCCTCGGTACAGTGGCTTTTGTCCCCAGATGTGACCCCTCATGTTTACAAAAGGCTGCTGTGGCTCCAGGCATCGTGTCTTCATACGACCACATCAAAAAACAGGAAAGAAATTTCTCTTTATGTGTCTCTTTTGATCAGAAAGCTATCCCAGGAGTCCTCAGGAGACTTCTCAGGTCCCATTGGCAGGACTAAGGAACAGGTCCATGGCCTTGCTGCACAGAAGGCTGGGAAGTCATGTATTGGGCCTTTTGAGACTCGATAGTGGGTGGCAGGCGCTGTGCCGAGAAAGAAGAGAGATGGGAGAGACAAGGAAGGGCCTCTAGGCAAGTGAATCACGGTGTCCCTGCCACAGCCACTGTCCCTCGCCTTAGGGACTCAGAAGGCACCTTGCCAAAAGTCCCTCAGAGCCCTGCAGTACCTTTGTTTAATCCAGCATGTCATGAGCTAATTTGACATAACTCTGTTTAAGAAATGTTAGACTCACTGTTATTTCCACTGTATTTCCTATTCCTGTCCTAAGGGAAACACTTCTTTCATGTTTGACATCTCTCAAGATGAGATGTGGCTTCAAAGTATCTCCTTTCCTGACCTCTCATCCTATGATTCTTCTAAGTATCGTGCCCACCACAGCCCCTTCAGACAGGTGGCTCAAATGTGCAAAAGGATGCTGAAGAATGACCCTTTGCTCCCCGCCTACACACACGCCCAGCAAATGCTTACTGAGCATCTGCTGGGAGGCAAGAGCACTTAAGACTCAACAGTGTGTAAGGCAGTATGGACTGTCATATAGCTCTGGTCTAGAGGAGGGGACAGACTGTACATAAGTAACAGAGAAATATGGCACACAGAGATGGCTACTGCACAACAACAAGTAGAGTACTGGAGAGAGAGGCAGAGAGGAACTCACTTCACGGACTCGCTGAAGGATGAAAACGAAGGAGCCAAGGGAAAAAGAGAGGTGGGAGTGTTCCCGAGCACCGAGGATAGCATGAGCAAAGGCACTGTGGTCGGTGAGAGTTTGGTGTATTTGAGGAAGTTAATGTTCCAGTGAAGACAGAGAGGTATGAATGAAGGGGAGAATGAATTTAGAAGAGGTGGGAAGGCAGGCAGGGGCGAGAACACACAGGGAGACAGAAAGGATGCCTCTCATTCATTCAGGCTTTGTGGAGACTGTCTGTGGCTTGCACTGTAGTTATTAACTGACGAGATGCAGGGAAAATCACTCTAAGTCTTGTTACTTGGAGTGTGGTCCCCAACCCCAGCACCGGAGTCACCTTGGGAGCATAGTGAGAGGTGCAGAATGGCAGGCTGCACCCTCGACCTACTCAATACACATCTGTATTTTAATAAGACTGCCAGGTGATTCACACACATGGTGAGGGTTTTATGGACAAATGCAACACATTTGTGCCAGACTTTCTGAAGTTCTAGAAGGAAACCTTTTCCCCATGCACATGACCTTTTTGAACACTGGGGGGCAACCTTACATTAGTAAAGCAGAACTTAAGGAAGGGGTGGGGGGGGCACAGAAATCGCAAAATGTGAGAGTTAAAGTCAATACAATGGCCGCATTTTGCAGCCACAGGAACGGGCCCACCGAGCATCTAAGCAGATCAGGACAAGCAGCCAGCTCACCTTCACAGGCACCTGGAACAGAAACATGGGCCTGGCTGCGGAAGGTGTCAGCGGCTGCAGCCGGCCACTGAACAGAGCCAAACGTGGAGGAGAAGGGCTTGAAATTCAAGGAGGGAAAAGCTCTGCTAAAATTCTTAGTAATTCACATCCCGTAACTGTGCCAGCTCCGGTAATACCCCGCGTGGAATTAGGTTTTAAATGCTTCATTTTGCATCAAACTTCAAGTTGCTAAAAGTCTTGACCACACAATGATAAACACCTGCTGATATACACAGCCATGAGCTGCTATCAAGCCACTCAAAAGCCCTGGAGTGAGACTAAATAAATAAAATTCAGAAGCTGTGAAGACGAGGGCCAGCCTCTCATTACCACCCAGGAGCCCCCTTGCCTCCTTACCTGGGCTGGTCCAAGGTGATTGGCACAGGAGCACAGGCAAGAGAAACCAAAGGCCTGCAGCCACACACACACACACGCACACACACACACACACACACACACTCAGAGTTAGTCCTCAGGGCAAATTAGGGCCATGTGTGCAGATGAATCAGGTCACAAAGTAAGGTAACATCTATGCCCATGACCAAAAGTGTTTCCCAAATTTCAGTCACTCAAACACAACCTTCTTGAGTTCCATCAGATTCTTTATTTACTTACTGCTATTTACGTGGTATGTTTCTTTCAAGGACTCATTCCTGACATTTCTATTTTAAGCACTCTCGGTGAAAGTATGGATGCCTAAGGACCAGTTATTGGCTTTTCATACAGATTCAAATACTTTCATAACTCTTCAAATATGTTGGTGTGTGTAATATCTAAACCCGGGCCACATTACCCTCTTGCACTGCTGGTGGGAATGCAACTGGTGTGGCCGCTCTGGAAAACAGTGTGGAGGTTCCTCAAAAAATTAAAAATAGATCTACCCTATGACCCAGCAATAGCACTGCTGGGAATTCACCCAAGGGATTCAGGAGTGCTGATGCATAGGGGCACCTGCACCCCAAAGTTTACAGCAGCACTTTCAACAATAGCCAAATTATGGAAAGAGCCTAAATGTCCATCAACTGATGAATGGATAAAGAAGATGTGGCTTATGTATACAATGGAATACTACTTGGCAATGAGAATGAATGAAATCCTGCCATTTGCAGTAACGTGGATGGAACTGGAGGGTATGATCCTAAGTGATAGAAGTCAGTCAGAGAAAGACAGATGTATCTTTTCACCCATATGTGGAATTTGAGAAACTTAACAGAAGACCATGGGGGAAGGGACGGGGAAAAAATAGAAAGGGAGGCAAAATATAAAAGAGTCTTTTTTAAAATTTTTTAAAAATCTTTATTTATTTTTGAGAGAAAGACAGAGTGTGAGCAGAAGAGGAGCAGAGAGAGGGAGACACAGAATCCAAAGCAGGCTCCGGGCCCTGAGCTGTCAACACAGAGCCCCATGCGGGGCTCGAACTCACGAACCGTGAGATCATGACCTGAGCCAAAGTCGGATGCTCAACTGACTAAGCCACCCAGGCGCCCCAAAACATAAAAGACTCTTAAATACAGAGAACAAACTGAGGTCTGATGACGGGGGCGGGGAGGGAAAATGGGTGATGGGCATTGAAGAGGGTGCTTGTCGAGATGAACACTGGGTGTTGTATGTAAGTGATGAACCATGGGACCCTATCCCAAAGCCAAGAGCACACTGTATTAGCCAACTTGACAATAAATTATATTCGATTTTTTTAATTAAAAAATTTTTTAAATAATTATAAATAAATGAATCCGTCCCACATTGCCACGAGGAGTCTGAATTCCACACTTTAGGAAGCACTGCTCTGTTTGACAGAAGAGGGAGGGGAGAAGGAGACGTGTGTTCCCTCAGTTTCTTCATGAAGAGTGGTCTCTGAGGAGCCAAGGGGAAAGCGACCAGAAGACTCTGCAGAGAGAAGCAAACACAGACTTCTTTGACAATCGAGCAGGGCCTGACCAGCCCCTGCCCACCTCAGAGAGCCAAGACCCTCATGTACCGCTGGCTGGTTCCCAGGTGTGTGCCAACGGGAAGTTCCCAGACCTTGGACGGTTTTCGTTGGATACAGTCCCTCCCGCTGCGGCCCCAGATTGTGTAGCCTTTGGGCTCACAGGTGCCGTCATGAGCTGCAGCAGGGACATTACAGCACGAGGACTAGACTCAGCCTCCCTCGGTGCAAATCCCAGTCTCGCCATTTACCAAGCATGGGTTCTGGGCCGAATCATGTCCCCCCAAATTCAGATGTTGAAGCCCTTTTCCCCAGTACCTCAGAATGTGTCTGTTTTGGGAAGGAGGGCCTTTAAATGAAGCCATTAAGGTGGGTCCTACTCCAAGTAGACTGGTGTCCTTATACGAAGAGGAAATTGAGACAGAGACCCCAGGGATGCAGGGGCCAGAGGAAAGGTCATGTGGAGAGGCAACAGGAGGGTGGCCTCTGAGGAAACCAACTCTGATGGCACCTTGAGCTTGGACTTCAGTGTCCAGAATCGTGAGAAAGTAAATTTCCATCGTTTGAGTCCCCCAGTCTGTGGTATTTTGTGAAGACAGCTTTAGCACACTAATATACCATGTGGAACTGGCTTGTAAAATAGGAATGATGACACTTCTTTCACAGGGTGGTAAGGTCGGAATGCCGTACTTCAGGTACAGTAGCTGGCTGCAGGGGAGGTGTGCATTTGACCGCTGGGCATCTCCCGCATTCCTAGATCAGGTGGTTCACCCAGACTACCAGTGCCCCCTCTGGTCCAGTGCTGGAAATGCAGGCAAAGGGCCCTGACGTTCTCAGCCGGAATCTCCATCTATAAAGGCCTGCAGTGCCATGACCTTCTCTGCCACAGACTGGGAGAGACCACCTGTAGATGAAGGTTAAGCAGAGGAAGGCCGAGTGTGGAGATGGAGACAAAGTGATGAATGCACTGTTTGCGTTCCTGGATCTGAGCTGGCCTAAAAGCCAGCCTCACCCCTTCGGCCCCCCAGCCCCGCTCTGAGCGAATAAATTCCTTTTCTGGTTTAGGCTGGTTTGAGTTGCAATTCTGTCACTTGGCCACCAAAGCAGACGTGACCAATACGCCGGCTCCTCGAGAAAATGAATATTAACGGCAGCATCTCAAGCCAAGTCTCCAACACCTTCTTGTGCGTAAAGAATTTATTGTCATACAGAAGAAGTGGGATCGCCTATCTCACAGGGTCTTGCCCACCTGGATCAGGAGAAATTGTCCTCAGCGATTTGCCCTTCTGACAAAATAGCAGCGCTATTTAATTTTTTTAACCACACATACAAAACGCCACTCCTTAGCAGACCCTTGGGTAACAGGAGCTGAAGTTCTGGAAGGCTCCTACCTTAAGAGTATGAGGCGTTCTTGCAGCAAAGAACCTGCCAGAACTGATCAACATTTGCAGTGGTTTGATTTAGAAAAAACTCCCTGCAGGGGGCAGTCCGGCCGTGTGGCTGCAATTTCGGTATCCCTTAATACTTCCACAAGCATCTGACAGCCTCTTGGGAGGAAACCCGTATTGATTACAATAATAACTCGCACTCCTGACAACGGGTCAGGCACTGAGTTAAGCACCTGACATAGCTCATTTAATCCTCTGGGTGCTTTTCTTTTAGCCTCATTTTACAGATGAGGAAATTGAGCCCTCAAAAAGTCATCCATTGATGATTTCGCAGCTGTACGTAGCACAGCCTGAACCTGAACTCAGGGATGTGTCACCCTGAAGCCCATGAATTTGGCCATGAATTTGACCGCTGTGCAACAAATACCTCGCTAAACAGCGTGCTGGCTGAATTTGGGGAAACTTCCTCTGTGCCAGGCAAGGCACCAAGCACTCTCCATACACGGTGCCGTGTAAGCCTCACAAACCCCGCGTGAGGGAGCTGTCGTTAGATTTTTAGATGAGCCATGGGGGTTCAGAGAGGCTGAAGATCATGCCTTTGATCTCGCTCTTCCCCAGCGAGAAGAGCCCTGCCTCTTAGGTCTTGTGTGATTTCAAATAAGGTCGTTTCCCCTTTTGGCTGCAGTTTCCTTACGGGACAACGAAAAAGACCATACTGGCTAATCTCTCAGGTTCCTCTCTGCTCTAAAGTTTTTCTGAATCCAGGCTTCAGAAATTCCCTTCGGACTGGAACAGCCTGGGGTCAGCCTGCAGCCTGGAGATGAAGACAGGGCACAGGCAGCCTTTCAGAAGAGAGTCAGCCTATGGGGCAGTGTTAGGGGCTGGGCATCGCCTCGGACCCTCAGGGTGGAGGCACCCAGATGGACAGACTCTCCAGAAGGCTTCATGAGGCCATCGTTTCCCTCAAGGTTCCACAAAGGTATCTGTCGGTCAAATTAAGACCATCTTGCAGGGTTTTAAAACACCTGGAATTCATCACCAACATTTTTAAACCAAGAGACTTTAATATTTTTTAAGATTCATTTATTTTTGAGAGAGGAGAGAGACGGAGTTCGAGGGGGGGAGGGGCAGAGAGAGAAGGAGACATAGAATCTGAAACACTCTGCAGGCTCCAAGCTGTCCACACAGAGCCCGACGCGGGGCTCCAACCCACGAACCGTGGGATCAGGACCTGAGCCGAAGTCAGACGCTCAACCGACCGAGTCGCCCAGGCACCCCAAATCAAAAGACTTTATACTAAAATCTGGATTTCTGGGTTTTCCTGAAAAGTCTGGAGCAGTGGCCAATCCAGGCCCATGTTCCCGCTGGCCACGCTGGCCACGCTGGCCCAGGTTGCTGGCTATTGGCCTTTCTGACGGGACAACAGTGCTCTCCTCTGCCACGGACCCCAGCACTCCGGGGGCCGCTCACACACACCGCTCCCCTGCCTGGCCCTTCAGGAGCTTCAGTCTGTGAGCCTCATTTAAGGAGCCAAGAGTGCTCTTTTCTTGAGAAAGGACCCACAGAGAGGGGACAGGCTTCATGCGGCATCTGGGCATGAAAACAAAAGCTCCTTTTCCCCCAGACACAACCGAGGCACTGGGCTCTGTTGAGTGCTGAAGCTAAGCCCTGTGGCCTGGCCACAGGTAGGAGCCCCGGGCCCTGGAACAGAAACCTGACGGTGTCATCCGTGAAACTCTTTCTCTTTCTCCCAGCAGCTGCCATCCGGCTCTCCATCTGCTTTCCGGGGCCCAGGGTGGACCAGCAGACATGTGTCATTTCCCTGGGTAGGGGCCATAATGGCGACATTGTGCTGAGTAGAACAAGAGAAGTTTTCATCCAGCCACCAGCCCTGGGCAGACACTCGAGCAAGGGGCTCTGGGGCTCACTCTGCACAAAGAGGCTCGGGAGAGGGGCCCTGAGCCCAGGAGAAGCTCAGTGGACTGGGCCGCACGCCCACGGCCGCACGCAGTGAGGCTGGGAAGCAGAGACGGACGGTTTGCAGAATACCCCACTGCAGTCTCATTTCCCCCTGCAAACACAGGAGCGAACAAGCAGTCCCAGAGGATAAATGGGGCCCCCCCGCCTCCCCAGGACACATGCACTGAAAGAAGTCTCGTGCACCCTTGAGCAATTCTTCACTGACTCACTCCACAGTACTCACCACCACTTACCGGATGTGGGGCACCGCACTAGGCAGTAGGGATCCAGCAGTAAGACACAGCACCCACCCTCACAGTGCTTGCAATTTGGGGGGGGGGGCGGGAAGAGGCCAGGAGAGAAGTAACTAGGAAACTATGCATTGATGAACGGACCGAAGAACTGAGATTCCCGCGGCCACAGAGTCCGTTCGAGATCTCAGGTCTGAGCGCCCGATGTGTGGATCTTCTTGCTCTTGCCGGGATCTCCTGAGCTGCTTATCTGTGCTGAGCAAAGGGGCTCAGTGCAGAAGGCACCCCAAATACCATCACAAGGAACTCGGACTCTACACTTGAGGGCAGAGGGGAGCCATCGCATATTTTTAAGGGGGATAGGAGGGCGATCAAGGAATGTTCACTCTGGTGGCTGTGGTGCAAGCAGGCCTAGAAGCAAGGTGACAGGGGAGAAGGCTAGAGTAGGTTTCTTCCACTGGGACAAAGAATCTTCAGCCTCCAAATTTTTCTTTCCCAGGGCTTCCCAGCTCCACCTGATAAGCTAAGAATGAGACTGGGGAGTATCATTTGTTTTCACAAGACCGGGAGAGCACGAGGGAGTTGAAAGCTTTCTTCCTGGTATTGTTCACAGGGATCAAATTTGATATCTTTTTACAGAGCCAGAGCTCGCCACACATAACGCTCGAGACAGCAGGGACAAACCCAGGATGGAGCAAGAAAAATCCCGTCAGAGGGCCGCACTCACGCAGAGATATGGGAAGGGAAGGGGGAAACGGGGCATTCACAACCTCCATCCCATCCTTCACTGGGCGCTTACCTCCCGACACCCCACCATCGCGCCAAACCAAATGGTTGTGCAGGCGTATCCTGCGGTTTCCCATCTCTGTGGTTCTTCTCTTACTGTTTTCTCTGCCTGTAACGTAATCTCTCCGTTGCAGGTTCATCCAGCACTCTCTCTGCGATCAGCGAGAGACTCTTGCTTTCTCTTGATGAACTGCAAGAACGCTGTATATCTCTCCTCTGGCACTTTTCACATAATAATTTGCAACTCGTTTATTTTGTACATATTCATCTCCTCTACTAGGTTGTGGATTCCTTGAGAACGGAGCCCAGTCCTACTTAGTGTTAGTTTCCCTACAGGAACTTGCACAGAATGCAACAAATATTCCTCAGTGAACTGATGAAAAGTGGTGACGAAAGACCCCATTAAATGAAAAGGACAGAAAAAATACATAGAGTTACTCCTTGCCCCAAACCCACAAGCAGGGTTTCTCATTCGCTTACCCAGACAGCAACCAAGCTGCAGTCAACTGAGTCAACAGTGCCACCCAGTGGGCATTATGAGTAATTATATAAACCAGAACGCCTGCACCTTCACAGAGACTTCGTAATCCTTAGCCCAAATGTGCCCAGACCGCGTTCTCCCATTTATACATTTTTCCTGGTCCACAGCTCAGTTAATTCTGCTCCATAAACTATTCCACAGATACATGTAAATTCTCCTTAGTCTTTTTAACTTCTCTGTTCAATTCTCTGATGAACCTCCAAAGTTCTTGAAAGTTTCTGAAATTTCTTTTAAAATTCTACCAAAACCTCCATCGGCCTTTGCAATTGTTATATTTTGCATTTTTTATTCTTTCAAATGAAATATTACACTTTTAAAAGTATTAACGGGCTAGCCTGGGAACTGAACTGCAATTTACAGCCTTGTTTCCAAGTGTTTCGGAATTCAAACAGTGAACTTTGGGAATTTAATCCACTTGTAAATTGTTGGTTGTCTGCTTTAGGATTTAAAATGTTTTAAATATATTTTATTTATTTTTGACAGACAGAGACAGAGCACAAGTGGGGGAGGGGCAGAGAGAGAAGGAGACACAGAATCCGAAGCAGGCTCCAAGCTGTCAGCACAGAGCTGGGCGTGGGGCTCGAACTCACAAACTGTGAGATCATGACCTGAGCCGAAGTCGGACACTCAACCGACTGAGCCACCCAGGCACCCCTGCTTCAGGATTTAAACTGACCTTTTCAAATTGGAAAAGTAGGCAGGAACAAAGAGGAACTTGGAAAATAATACTGCCTCACATTTTTATAGCTATTTATGGTTTAAAAAGTGGGTTTGTACCATCATTTCGTTTGCTCTCTCAACAGCTCTATGAGGTCAATAAAAGGTCTCCCAAAACACAGATGAGCAAACAAGTCTTGTTCACTTGGTAGAGCAAGACCTCACACACAAGTTTTCAGACTCAAATCCTATCGTTTTGTTTTTTTTTTTTCCAGCACACCACATTTCCTCCAAGTGCTCAGGTATACAGGCTACAAACAAAAGCCATACAGTTTTTTGAAGACAGCGTTAATTTCAACTTGCCATAAAAGCAATGGAGGAAATAATTCCCAGTCCAGGAAAGTGCAGGATACTCTTTCCCAGCCTGTTCTTGTCTCTCTGCCTTTGTACAAGGTGTTCCCAATGCCAGGATGTTCTAAGTTAAAGGAGTTGTCTAGTCAAAACTGAAAACAGAGACTTGGCCCCTCTTCGGAAGGAGGGGTGTCTAGGAGGAAAACTGGGCTTGGACTTCACTTTATAAAAGGTCTTCAATGTAGACATTTGATATCATCTGTAAATGAGTTATACCTCTTTCCACAGAGATACACTAAATAGGATGAAAGAAGTTGACATTCTTCATACAACTTTAAACTTAAATCCCATTCCCAGACCACACTGCCCATAGCAGTATTTTCCCTACGTGCTGTAATTATTTTGGAAAGGGCGAACTGACCTTGCACTAAATTTTGTATGCTAAAAGCATTCGTTTCCACAACGTGTATCCCTCCGTGTTGGCATTTCTTCATCTGTTAAGACACAAAGAATCTCAAAAATTGGAAGTATCCCAAGCCTGCCCACCTTTGAATCCTCTCTTGTTTCCCCTTTGCTTCGACGCTCTTCTCTTTGGAGATCTTTAATATTATTATTTCACTCTTCTCTCACACCGTTATTGACAGGGCACCAGCGCAGCGCCCTGTCCACTATCTAGAAGGTGCTCAGGAAAGACCTGTCGACTGGAGGAGATAAACCCCCAAGCCAGGAAATGAGTGGCAGCTGCTGGGAGAGGTTTCGATTGCACCGGGGAGGCGGGGGATGGCGGAGGGGGAGGGGGGTGGGAGTGGGGGGACACGTTGTGACAGTCTAAAGATGGCATGGGCTGGGAGGTGCGAGAGCAAGCCCCCATTTCCCCAGCGGAGTGCGAGCAGAGCGGAACACCGCGTGGTCGCGGCTGGGGTGGGACGCGCGGGCACCGGGGCGTGTGAGCCCGGCAGCGGGTGCCCCCCGGGCGCAGCGGGAGGGGCGCGGGGGCGTCGCAAGGCAGGGCGTGGCGCGGGCGTGTGCGGGACCCGGGACACCGGCCGGCCGCCCAGGGGGCGAGGCGTGCTCCGGGTCTATTCCGGGAGCGGCGTGGAGGGGCGGGCGCGCGCGGGCGGGGGCGCCGGGCGGGCATCCTGTCTGGGGGAGGGGACGCGCGGAGGGCGCTCCCGCGGGGCCGGGCTGGAGAGCGCAGCGCTGGCCGCCGCCAGCCCGGCCGGAGCCGCTGCGCCCTGCTCCGCGCGCCCGGGGACGGCCGGCGCCATGGACCGAGCCCGGGGTAAGAGGAGCCGCGGCGCCCGCACTTGCGGCCGCGCGGGGCGGGGAGGGAGAACGGCGATCCGGGAGCCCGCGAGGAAGGCGGGGTGGAGGCTGACGAGGGGTCGCAGCGGGCGCGCGGCCGGGGGTGGGAGGCCCGAGGCAGGGCGTACAGGTGCCTCCTGCCGCCGGGGCATCCCGGGTGTAGATTAGTCCCTCGCGTCGCGGGGCTGAGTCGCCTCCCGTGTGTTTCATACACTCAGAGTCTTAACTTCATGAAAGAATACCACCACCACCCACCCCCAGCCCGGGATTCCTGAGGACAGCGAGCTCCTCCCCCCCCCCCCCCACCAGGCCCCTCCGGAAGAGTGAAATAGGGTTGGCAGGTTACACTCCCAAACACCGGGCCGCGTGAAGTCCCCACCGTGTGCCCCGCGAGACGCCCGGGCGACCTAAGTTTGCAGCTGCCTAGGGCGTGGAGAGAAGGAGGGGCCGGCGTGCGTGTGAGTGTGCGCGTGGGTTTCTCTGACAAGCTGTGTGACCTTAGCCCAATCCCTCTACCTCTCTGGACTAGTGACAAAGTTGGATTGATGATGTCTGCAAGGCCCCTTCTTGCTCCCACGCTTTTGCAGGAGTAGAGTGTGTTTGGTAGAAGTTTCAGAGGTTGGTGAGGGCTTGTGGAAGTTGACATAAATAAGAAAAGAGCAGCACTTGAGGGGGACCCTACTTAAGAAGAGGCCAAAAGGCGCGTGTCTGGAAAGAAGTGGCCTGCTTGGGCATGTGGGCAGGGCCCAGGGCTGGGAATCAGAACACCAGGGTCCTAAACGCTGCCTCTGCCAGCGGGCGAGGTCACAGGTGTGAATGCGCTCGGTAAACTGGCCGGGGCTGTGCCAGTTTGAGAAGCGTTGTTATTCTCGTTGCTGTTATTATTAATGGAAAATTCCTCTGGCTCCCTGATAATCTCACACCTTTCCTCCATCTGCCGGTTTGCTGTGCTGAAGTCCCCAAGGGGGTGGGGGAGAACAGTGATGAGGGGTGTGGAAGCAGTTAGGGTGCCCGAATCAGGGATGAGCGCATGGGCAGGTTTTGTGATAAGCTGCCTGCTCTCCCAGAGAGGGAAAGCCAGGCTCAAGGAATTTCCAGCGCTCTAGGGGACGTGGCTTCCAGTTCAAGATGCTCCGGACAAGCTCTCCACCCACCTAGTCCCAGCACAAAACACTGCATACACCTTCTCTTTTCGGGCTTGGAAGGGCAGGCAGGAAATGGATGGGGCTTCTGTTTGGCTCTTTGGAGACTGAGGTTGTGATTTGTAAAGCAGTTCTCACCTGTTAACTGACTCCTGGACAAGTGTGCAAAGAGCACCCGCACTCACCAGGAAGGAAAAACAGAGAGAAGCACCTCTAATGTCCCTCAGTCCTCAATTCCCACCCCTGCATCATAGATCTAAAGCAAAGAGCACCCCTGCCCAGGAAAAGTTGTCAAATATCACCCCGCCTGGTCCCCAGTACAAAAATCCAGATCTAGGGGCGCCTGGGTGGCTCAGTCGGTTAAGCGGCCGACTTCGGCTCGGGTCATGATCTCGCAGTCCGTGAGTTCGAGCCCCGCGTCGGGCTCTTTGCTGACCGCTCAGAGCCTGGAGCCTGTTTCAGATTCTGTGTCTCCATCTCTCTGACCCTCCCCAGTTCATGCTCTGTCTCTCCCTGTCTCAAAAATAAAAATAAAGACGTTATGAAAAAAATTTTTAATAAAAAAAAAAATCCAGATCTAGCCTACCCCGGGTTGTAGGAAATGTCCTGTGTCCTCATCAGACAGACCGAGGGGATGGTAATTCGCTTAGCTTAAAATGCTTAATAACTGACACCTCCTTTAAGAAGGCTGTCTCCAGAGCCCTCTTCCTAGGGAGCCAGACTTCCTTGGACTCTGGTGGTGCTCAGAATGTTCTAGAGCTCTCTCCCATGCTGCTGGCGTTCCCAGCCCACTTTTCTTCTCCGTCACAGCTCTTGTCTCAATGTGCTGTTAACTCTAAGAGTTAGTGTTTGGACTATATGCTTAGTGTCTACCTTCGCTGCCCAAAGGTAAGCTTCTGGAAGGCTGGGAGTGGATCTGTGTGGTCACTCTGCTGACACAGTGCCTGGCACACAGGAGGAGCTCGCTGAGAGTGGTTCAGTACGTTAACTAGAGATACAAAACACACCTGGTAGCGTACCCCACGCTGATTAACTGTAAGGTCGATTTTTTTTTTAATTTTTTTTTAACGTTTTATTTATTTTTGAGACAGAGAGAGACAGAGCATGAATGGGGGAGGGGCAGAGAGAGAGAGAGACACAGAATCGGAAGCAGGCTCCAGGCTCCGAGCTTTCAGCCCAGAGCCGGACGCGGGGCTCGAACTCACGGACCGCGAGATCGTGACCTGAGCTGAAGTCGGACGCTTAACCGACTGAGCCACCCAGGCGCCCCTAAGGTCGATTTTTTAAAAAGAATACACAACAGAACAGTTCCTTGTGACTTGCAAAGGCCTTCTCCAACTGTGAGTAAGGTGGTCACGTGGCCAGGGCACGAAAGACCACTAGATCCCAAGTTGTCTACCCTGCTGAGTTATTACGAACATTGTATGAATTAAAGCAAACTGTGTATGAACTAGAATGTGAAACCTGTGTGCATTTCCAAATGAAAACATGAGACTTCAAAAATCATTCCTGCAGAACTTTCTTGTTGTGCCCCTGTCCCCAGGTGTGTGTGTGCCCTCACTTCTGTTATCAGGGAAGGTTTAAGAAGCATAGGTCTCATTTCAACCCCACACCTGCCATGTGGGGAGTTGGATGTCATGCCCAAGATACTGGGGAGGAAACTACCTTTCAGTATTGATAACAACAGTAACTGAACTCATCGTCGGAAAGCAGGTGTATTAGTTTGCTAGGGTCGCCATGACAAAATATCATAGACCAGATGACTTAAACACCAAATGTATTTTCTCACTGTTTGGGAGGTTGGAAGTCCAACATCAAGGTGCCGCTCAGGCCGGTTCCTGTGCGGCCTTTCTCACAGGTTTGTAGATGTCCACCTTCTTGCTGTGTCCTCACGTGGCCTCTTCTCTGTGCACATGTGGAGAGAGAGAGCTCTCTGGTGTCTCTTCCTGTTCTTATAAGGACATCAGCCCTGTGAGATTAGGGCCCAACGCTTATGACCTCATTTAACCTTAAATACCTCCCTAAAGGCCCTGTCTCCAAATACAGTCACACTGGAGGGTTAGGGCTTCAGCCCATGAAGTTCAAGGGGCGTACAGTCCAGTCCAGAGGAGCAAGATTGGGTCACTGACGTTAACTTGCGGTCACTTGCTGCGTGGGGGACAGAGCTGGGTTTGAACCAAAGTCCTGATCTTTTTATTTTTAATTTTTTAAATATTTTATTTATTTTTGAGAGAGAGAGAGAGAGAGAGAGAGAGTGAGCGCATGAGCGGGGAAGGGGCAGAGAGAGGAAGACACAGAATCCCAAGCAGGCTCCAGGCTCTGAGCCGTCAGCACACAGCCCAATGCAGGGCTCGAACTTGTGAACTACGAGATCATGACCTGAGCCAAAGTCAGACGCTTAACTCACTGAGCCACCCAGGTGCCCCAGTGAACCAACGTCTTGATCTTAGGCTTACTCCTGACTACCTCTGCTGTGACAGGTGACCTGCCCAAGCCCTAGAGCAAGGCTTGGACGCCATGTCTTCCTGCCCCTTCACACCTCAGCTGTGCTGTTCATATCTTCAACAGCAATTACTGCACCAAAGCTCAGCACCAAAGTCAACCAACTCAGGAATGAAAACAAACCTGGGAATTAGGATTTCTCTTCAGACAGGCTGTGTCTTCCCATGAGTAAAGCAAGATTTATACGATGCCAGAACAGACCGAGAAACCACTCAGACTATAATGAAATCCCTTTCGGTAGGATTTCCCAATTCATGAATATCGTACGAAGAGAATAACAGACTAATGGCCGTAAATACCACCTTCTACAAGACAAATTAACTTATCTTCATATGAGGATTAAAAAATACGGAGACTGATAATACCTATTTCTTGGAGTTGTTGTAAATATTAATTGCATGGAAGGTTCTTCAAACAATGCCTCGCATGTGGGACCCACTCAACCAATACTATTGTGATTACTGTCTTTTCTCACCAGACTCCACATAATAAAATCGCTTTATAAAGCTTCACTTGGCCCTCCCCCTAGCTGGTCTGACTCTGATGACAGCTTTTGAGCCCCTGCTCTGTTTTAAGGACTGAGCTAGACAGCTTCGTGTACAACTCCCAGACAGGGTCCGTGTCATAATCTTCTCTGTATTCTGGAGCTCCTTTGTGGAGCGTGTCTCTTGCAAATCCATCTCTGACCTTCGCTAACCGGACCACTGTCCAACTGACCTCTCTGAGTGGCTGAAAAAATACTGATACGTATGCCAACCTGTCCATTTTCTCTTATTTATCCTATTTACTCATGCCTACTGACTGGTTGTGTCTTCACAGTTTTGCTTCTGAGAACCCTCCTGTCTTCTCAAGCCATCCTCCCCTTAAAGCCTTGGGTCTACATTGTTCCTGATTTTGTAATATGCCTTCTTAACGTCCAAGGTTCTGTCTGATCTGCCCACCTCGTGTGAAGCAACCGATTTCCCCAAGATTACTTTCCTTTCTACTTCACCACTCGGGCTTTTTCAACTAGTTGAATTCAACCCAAGATGGGAGTTTCGTTTGCAGCCTGTATGCCTTGGGAGACCATCTTATCTGCCGGCCAACTCAATAAATAATCTGAAACTCTGCTTTTCGTTAAATGAGATTGTTGTTGTTCAGGAGACGATAGAGGCACCCATTCTAACTATTGCACCTCTGTTGGACCAGCTTTGAGAGCCATGTGAGGGAAGCCCCATCTTCCCTATCCACAGCTTCCAGGGGCCAAGCAACCTGTAGCTCCTCCTATTGGCTCGTCACACAACCTCCATCACCAAGGCCATGAATTCCCATGCGGACATACCTCTTCCCCAACATCCAAGTTCATTCTTGACTCCTTCTATCCATTACTGCCCTTCTGAAAGAAATACTCAAGCATATTCATATTTTCCATCCAAATATGTTTGTGGACATCGCCCCGGTCAGCCTAGAGACTCAGTAAACCGGAATGGTTCAGAGAATGGATAAATGTGGGTTTGAGTTTTGACTGGAACTTTCTGGCTATATGGTCTTGTATGAATTGGATCAATTAATTTCTCTGAACTTCAGTTTTATTTCATTCGCAGCGTCATGGGGAAAGGTAATATGGGAAAGCTAGCTCTTAGGAAATCGTCAGTAGTGCTAGCTGTTATATTTATCACATACAACTACTTGGATTTCAGCCACTCTCTGCAACGGCCGCATGTGGCCATATGGGGCCATGAGATTTGAACTTACCCTCTTCCCCATTGAGGCTTCTTCTGCTGTCCCTCGTCACTGCTTCCACTTTCTTATCCCGCTCAGCCTCCATGGCTTTTGGCGTCTCCGTTTTTTGCCGAGGTTTTTTTCTGCCTCTCCCTCAAATATCAGTTTCAAACCCCACTTCTCACATGGGTGAGAACCCTGCCAAGTAAGTTCCTCCCTTCCCAATGCCTGCCAGAAGCCTATCATTACTCCATTCTGATCTTTGGTTGGGAAAAAACAATCCTGTGTTTGGATACTGTCAGCTTCTCTTACCTTTCTTACCCTTCTAAAAGAAATACGCAACTGGATAAAAAAGTAAAGCCCCCGCGCACGTTCTCTCTCCCTCTCTCTCTCTCTCTCTCTCTCTCTCTTTCTCTCTCTCCCTAAGCATTTTCCTCCTTCCCTTTCTGGCCAAACTTCTCAAGTACACAGTCCGTATGTCAGCCTCCTGCTCCTTCCCCCACACTCCTTCCTGCATTCTCCCTTCCTGTCACACCTTCTGCAGAAAGCCTGTTCTTCGGGGTCACAAATGGTTCCATTTTGTCTCATCCGTCACCTCTCCCAAGCCCCATCTCCTGGATCTCTCTGTACCGCTATGGGCCCTCCACTCCTCTAACTGTGTTCTGCTACTTGGCAGAGATGGGGAAAGCGTGGATTTGGGGATCAAATAAGTCTAGGTTAAATAACCACTGCTCCATCCCTCCCAGAAGTCTTTCCCTCCTCCCCTCCTGCCCCCCAGTCCCACTGTTATCAGAGCTTCTCCCGCCCCAAGGCAAGTTGCCCGGCTAAGTCTGGTCCCCGCAGTCTGTAAAGCAGGAGGAAGGGCATCCAGAGTTGGGAAACTGGACTGTGGTAATATCTGCCCAGCGCCCAGTGCCTGGCCCGTGGTAGGTGCCTACTGATTGTCATTTTCCACCTTCCCCTCTGGATCGCTTGCTTTTTTCTTGTTTTGTGTCTCTTGCCCCTCTCTCCCCACCACCTCAGCCCTCTCTCTACACTCCTTCTGTAGGGAACCAAGCCGCTTTGAGGGGGGACTCTCAGTGTCTATCTTCAGCCATGAGATGGGCTCCATTCCTGCCTTACCTCCTGCCTGTGGCGCATTTCCATTCAGAGGTCAACTCAAACTCCGAGTGACCCAATTCTGAACTCCTCTTATTTGAATCAGATCACCCTTCCTGTTTCTCTTTTTCTGCTAACAACACAGCCACGTGAGGAGCTATTGAAGGAAATGGGGCTGTTTGTGAACGAGACTAAATTTGAAAGGGGGACATGGGATCAGTCCTGTAGAACGGATAATAGACTCTCCAGAAGGCTGTACAAGAGAATTACACAGAGGCTGATTTAGGCTTGATCTAGGAGAAGCATCCAAATGAAAAGAACTATTCAGTACTAGAATTGGAGATGCCCAGGGACATAATGAAGCAGAGGTTGAATGGCCACAGATCAGGGAACCACAGAATGGCTCCTATGGGGACCACCGTAGCATATAGGTTAAGAACAACTGTCACTAAGGGCGCCTGGGTGACTCAGTTGGTTAAGTGGCTGACTCTGGCTCAGTTAGAATCGGTGACTCTATTGTCTCCTGAACATGATCTCACCATTCGTGGGTTCAAGCCCCACATCGGGCTCTGTGCTGACGGCTCAGAGCCTGGAGCCTGCTTCCGATTCTGTGTCTCCCTCTCTCTCTGCCTCTCCCCTGTTCACACTCTGTCCCTGTTTCTCAAAAATAAATGAATGTTAAGAGGCACCTGGGTGGCCCAGTCGGTTAAGCATCTGACTTCAGCTCAGGACACGATCTCATGGTTTATGAGCTCGAGCCCTGCATCGGGCTCTGTGGTGACAGCTCAGAGCCTGGAGCCTGCTTCCGATTCTGTTGTCTCCTTCTCTCTCTGCCCCTCCCCGACTTGTGCTCTGTTTCTCTCTATCACAAATAAATAAAATGTAAAAAAAGAATTTTTAACTATAGATTTGATGCTGTCTTGCTGCGGGGCCCCCTGACACCAGCCTTTGTACCTCCACCTGGCTCATCGTGTGCATCCTGTGCAGTATTCCTCAAGGCAGCCTATCCCAATCCCC
Organism: Panthera tigris; assembly: GCF_018350195.1. Lineage (NCBI taxonomy): Eukaryota > Metazoa > Chordata > Mammalia > Carnivora > Felidae > Panthera > Panthera tigris. Next base: position 196,301,438 of record NC_056660.1, on the reverse strand, counting down.
CCAAGCTACATCTCCCTTCTGTAGGTGCCCCTGGCACCCCGCACTTCATTTGCATTCGTTGCTATTCTCACCATTATAATCGGTTGGGGGATTGAATTAGCCGTTAATGTGAGCCCTGTGAGGAGGAGGCCCTCCTTACCTTTGTTCCCAGCTCTTTCCCTAGCACCTAATATAATTTGGCACGTAGCAGATGCTCAAAAAAACGTCTGTGGAGATGATGAACAAGTGAAAGAAAAAAACACAAAATCCACAGAGTGGAAGTTGGACATGGCCGCCTTCGGCTCCAGGATTCTCCATTAAAGTGACTGTCATTTTCGGAATACAGAAACATAGACTTCATCGTCATTCATTGTTTCCTTTGCTTTCATCCTTCACCCAATAAGACCTTAAATCCTGTTGACTATTATTGAAAAATGTCTCTTGGATGGCTTCTCTCCTCTATCCTATGGGAGCTTCCTCTTTCCTCTCTCACCTTCTCCAGACTGCCCTAAGGACCACTCTCTATTTGCCTGTTTGACTCCAGTTGGACTCACAGTCCTCTCCTCTGGAGCCTCCTGAACATATGCCCCCCCCCCCCCCAGAGGTCTGATGGGTGAGTCTGGAGTGAGGTTTGGGTGTGTGTGTGTGCTTTTTGCAAAGCTCCCAGGTGAGTCTGATGTGCTCACGGTTATCAGCAGTGCACTCCTTTTATCATGACCCTTGACCTTGCTCAGACACCTGCCAGGATTCCCTGTTGCTGTCGGGGGCACTGCCTTTCACGCTTTTCAGCCAAGTGACACGGCGGGGTCTGGATCTTTGGCCCAAAGTAGTCTTCTGAAATGTCTCGTTTTATCTTTAACAAGCCAAGCAATTTTTCTATCGCAGTCCACAATATATCTGAACACACTGCCCCCTCCCCCCGCAAAATCTTGGCACAGCGAACCTCTAAAGATGCCGATGCTTATCTCGGGGCTTCTCCTTCCCTACCGCACCCTGAACCATCCGTCTCTTCTGTGGCTTCTTGCAACTCTGGCAAAAGCCCTGTGAAGTAGACAGCTGAGACATCTCCCCACCGGACAGATGCAAAAACTGAGCTTCGGAAAGATGTCCCTGCTATTACCCCTCCCTGAAAGAGACCAGCTCAGCCTCACCCACCTGTGAAAACATCCCTGCCACATTCCGCCTTCTACCTCCTCTCTGACTTGGGGTTACCCCTACCCTCCTCAGTCTTGGCTTTTAGAAGATTAGACTACAATAACTCAAATGCCTCTCCTATGTATATATGAGTCCTGTGGTCTGAGACCGTCTTGTCTTCTCGTTTCCAGTGTCTCACACACAGCAGATGTTCTATAATAACAGCCAACTGAGCGCTCACCAGGAGTCAGGCAGTCTCCATTTGTTTCTTTCTTTTTTTAAAAAAATTTTTAAAAAAATGTTTATTTATTTTTGAGAGAGAGAGAGTATGAGCAGGGGAGGGGCAGAGAGATTGAGAGGGAGACACAGAATCTGAAGCAGGTTCCAGGCTCTGAGCTGTCAGCACAGAGCCCGATGCGGGGCTCAAACCCTCGAAGTGAGAGATCCTGACCTGAGCCGTGGTGGGATGTTTAACTGACTGAGCCACCCAGGCCGCCCCGACAGTCTACATTTGTATGTGAGATCCTTTAATCCTCACACGATCATGACATCCATGCATTTTAGCCTTCCTGTGCATAAAATATGCCCTTTGTTTTATTGGGGGGGAGGGGGGAATTCCATCCCAAACCGCTGCCTCCAGCTATGAGTGAAGAGCATACAGTGTGTGGCTTTTCTCTTCTAAAATCCCAGCTGGGGCAGGTATATGAATTATAAAACTGTGAATATGCTTTTGTATTAAAAGTTTATGCCAAGATCTAGTTCTGCAGTAGGCCAGTAAGTACATTCCCCGTGAAGGAATGTGGCTCGTGTCAGTGTATGAATGCGTAGATAACTTTTGATGTATTTGTGATGCTTACCTTTTTCGAGCCCCCACCCCCACAAGGGAATTCAGTGGGAATATTTATCGTGATTTTGCCCTCTGTTGCATTTTAAAGTTGTTTCCTGTAATTTACTTGCAGTAGATAACTGAATTTTGTGGTGTATCTATTTCCTTAGTATCCCTGTTTTACAGCTGAAGAAACTGGGGCTAAGAAAGGTCCAATATATTTACACAGCCCCACCCACCTCCAAACCTGTTTGTTTTTTTTTTCACCAAATGCTGGAGGGTCATCTCCAAGTCAGTTATAAGAAGGACTGGCTAGATAAACCACGAGGACTTACTAGGTAAAGATTTCAAGGTGGAGACAGAGAGGGTGGCGGGAAGCAGGGGAGGGAAAGGGGACACCGTCCGCCAATGAGTGATATGGCCAGGCAGCTGGCATGAGATTTGATTTCGGAGCCTTTACTCTCCTCCCACTGTGGTCCTCAGAGTTCTGGTGTTTAGAATTCGAGAAGCTCTCAGCCCCCCGGAAAGAACCAAGAGGGCCCAGGCAGGCCTTGTCGTCCATCTAAAATTCCATTTGGGGAATCCCAGCCTCGCCCCAAGTGAGAGTGGAGGTTCAGAGCTGGCCAGGCGTGATTCTTGTCCCTGGTGCAGCTGTCAGGCCGCCAGGCTGCAGCAGGGGCAGAAGGCGGCACCACATTGCAGTCATTCCAGCTGCGGGGAATTTATCGACAGCGTGCCCTGCAGGAGGCAGGCTCAGGGGCTTTTTATAGCCCTCCAAGAACCTGGGGAAAACTGATCTCTTGAGAGAGAGAAGTGGGGCACGTGTCTTTTCCGGGCACCGCGCCCTCAAACGTGTAGCCCCAGATGCCCACAGTTCAAATTAGGCAAAGAGTCATGGCTAAGTGAGCAGCGTGGATCAGTAGGAGCGCACCCACTGTCCAGGAGACAGAGATCCCAAGCAAACCCGGCTCCCAGAATCCCCTGCATGGGCTTCCGTCTCTTCACCTGTCAGGTCGAAGTATCATAATGCGAGGATCTGCCCACCTCCCCTGTGGACCGAACCCAGCCGGCCGCCTCCTTTTGTACATAAAGTTTTATTGGAACACAGACACAGCCATTCCTTGTGTATTGTCTATGGCAGCTTTCTCACCAGAGAACCAGAGTTGAGTAGTTGTAACAGAGACCATATGTGGCCTGCAAAGTCTAAAATATGAACTCTTTGGTCCTTTATAGAAAAAGTTTGCCAACCCTTGGATTAGACTATAGAGTTTGGGAGTATCTCCCTGGAGCACGGTGGTAAGAAGGATTCTAAGGGTGTCCAGACTAAGAAATGAAGCTCTATCCTTTAGACCATACAAGAGTATGTATTTAAGACCAGTGTTGGAAGGGCCCAGAATGCCATTTACTCACGTGGCATTAGTCCCAGAATCCTTTTGCAAACAAGATCTTAAGCAATGTAGCTAATCAGGTTGAGGTAGGAATGAGAACAGAGTTCATTCCATCCCCCGCCCCCGCCAATCCCAAGGAAGCTATGCAGTTCCCGTAACTCCATTAGGAAAGCACTTGAAAATTACCTATCTAATCCTATGTGTCTTGTTTCACAGCTAGGGAAACCGAGGTTCAAGGGGCAGCATCTTGCCTAAGGGCATACGATGGACCCCCAGATTGGCTTTCCAGGGAACTACTAACGTGGTTGTGAGGTAGTCACAGAGCACAGACATAATCGCTGCTGGGGAGAAAACATGGCGATTGGCTTTGGGGGCCGCCATTAGTGTGGGGGTGGCCATGACATGCCCTCTCTGACCAGCAGCCCGCAAGGCTAAACAGGGCCATAACGTGGCCAGGATACATTGCTAATACCCACCGTGCTTTGCAGTGCTTAAGCAAGGCTTGGGAGTTTTTTTCTGAGAACACAAGAGCCAAAAAAGCCACAGTGAAATTTGAATGGGATTATATTTTTAAAAAACAACATTTATTGATATGGAAACACATTTTTAAAAAATCAGAACCTATCCTACAGTCGATATATCAATTAGTTACTTTTCTGTTTGTTCCCCACCCCCCCCCCAAAGCTGTTATTCAACAGATAAAACGTCTTTAAATCAGCGCCCTCTTAGAATGGAGAAATTATGATAATTTATGCTGCAGCTTTCTTTTGAAGATGGAATCAGATTTATTCATTTGTAGAATAAATATTTATTCTTCCTGCCCATTCTTGTTGAAGGGTTTGCTGAGAGCAGACGCAGCTGATATGAAACCAAGGGGAAGGTTTTTTTTAGCTCCACTTGGATCCGGAAGAAAACTGATCTAGGAGTGTGCCGAGAAGCCAGAGAGACCGATCAGGTTACAGAGGGGAAGCTCAGGGTCCTTGCACCCCAGAGTCTCCTAGCAAAGCAGAGAAAGTAAGACTTGGTCACCAGTGCCCGTGACGTGAGGTCCTATCTGCTCCTTGTCCATTAGAGAATATAGTAAAGGACCAGAGGCCTCGTGGACCACTTTCTAGCCAGGAACCTCAGAAGCATGGAGGGAGGCAATCCCAGAGTGGAAAGAAGAAAGGCCCAGAAGTGTGCTCAGGGTGCAATGGGGTGGGCTTGCCTACAGCCTAGAGAAGCAGGTAGACGTTAAACGGAGCCTCGGTCCTCAGATAGAGTAGGGCTTTTTCCTCCAGGTCCCCAGCGGGCTGTGTCCCAGTCCCCAGTCCCCGAGAGGCTGGTTGCTCAGATTTGTAACTAATAATAGAGGCAGCATAATATGGGAGCTGGGTGAGCCCTGGCTGTGGTGTCAGATTGCCTGGGCTTTGAATCCTGGCTCTACTCATCCATTTAATCCCGAGTTTCAGTTTCTTCAACCAAAAATGGAGATAACAATCACCTGTCTCCCTGTGGGGATAATTGGATTCCTGCAAGGAAAGCACTCAGCATATAGGAAGCATTCAATTAAAAAAAAAACAAAACGAATACTTAAAATACAGGTTTGTAAACGATCGCCTTAACGAATGAATTCGAATGGAATCCAAGTTCCCTCTGTACCGCTTTCCCTCTGGCTCCTGGCTTCTGGCCTGCCCATCCTGGGAAGGGACAGAATGACAGAGTTATTAGGGGTAAGCCACAGGGAAGTATGAAAGCACGTGAAGGTCTATCATCATCCGTGTCACAAAGGAAACTGGCGTCAGGGCCCCAGGGAGCTATTGACTGGTTGTGAGCAGAAGGGGGATGATGTAAGTGTTGCGGCTGGGGGAAATGATTAGAGCCAGCAGTGAACTCGTGAGACAGTCAGAAGGGAGAAACTGGAAAGAGGTGACCAGTTAGGAGCTGTTCGTGAGCAGTATAACCTCAACGCACCTTTGTGTCTAAGTTAAGAACAGGGGAATATAAAACTTCAGACTCTACCCATTTTCAAAGAGAGTTTAATTGTATAGACTCGTTGGCCTCCTGTGGGAGCAGAGGAGATGTTTGGGGCTCTCCAGGATTCAAGACACCTATCCCCAAGACCTTCTACTGTCATTTTCTTGGAGCCTCGCCCCAGCCCAGGAGGCAGGAATCACCCCAAGGGTCTTCCAGAGCCTGCCCCAGGGTGGCTGGGCTCCCTGTGGACTGGAGTCCTGGGCGCCTGGTCGGTATCCAATCCAGGGCTGGCACTGGGAGGCTTCTGCAGGCAGGGGAAGGGAGGGAGGAGGAGAGGCTGGGCCACAGTCCAGGTGGGCATTGTAGGCCCGACCTTAGCCCCCCACCTAGAATGGGTGGGCTAAGCCCCGGGTGGTGTTCGCATCCCGTGATTGCTAACAACACCGGTAGTAATAACCAACCTTTACAGAAGGACTCGGGTGCTGGTATAGTTTCATCCCTCCATATACTACCTCTCTTTGTGCTTACCACCACCTCTGAGGGGAGCACTCTCATCATCTCTGTGTCACAGAGGAGAAGCCTAAGGTGACACCACCTGCCTGGGGTCACTAGGCTAGGGAAGGCAAATCCCAGGTTTGCCTCCAGGTATCTCTCACCCCATTTGCCCAATGCCTCGACTCCCCGACTCCCCACCTCCCCACTGTACTGGCCCTTTCCCTGCCTTCCTGCCACAGGGCTGTCCCAGGGGGGCTCAGCCCCTCTTGGAAGGGACATCTGCCTCTCTTCTTAGTTGAGATTTCCAAAAGTTCTACACAGTGAACCTGATAGTGTCGTCTTGGAGCCCCCACCCACGGGTCCAAGTCTGCCACGCAGTGCCCCCGGTGCCCCAAGGAACAAGTTGGCTCCACTCCCCCACCCCTTGAGTCCTTCTGCTCTTGGAGACAGTTGTCAGAAGCAGGCTTTAAAGCCTTCTCCCTAGTCTTTGGTCCTTCTCTGAATTCTGGGCTGTCACTTAATGTGTACCCAGTGCACCTGCTGTGTACCCGCTGCTGTGCTGGGCACTGGGCAACAGTGGCCCCGTCTCTCCCCTCACGGTTCACAGTTTAATGCAGAAGGGTCCTGAACACGTCACCTGCTCTGGAGGGTGTAACAGGATGGCCTCACCTGTCCAGGAAAGCAGGACAGACCCCTTGGAGGAAGGGGCAGCTGCACCAACCCTCAAAAGATGAGTGGGCACCGTCTGGAGAGTGGGAGAGATTTTAAATAACAATAAGTCAACTCGGGATATAGCAGGAGTGGCTGTGAGCCACTGGATGCCACTCCACTGGATCCGCACAGCAACCCTGTAAGGGGTGGGTATTATCACGATCGCCATTTTGCAGATGAGGACGCACAGAGAAGTTAAGTAACTTGCCCAAGGTCACACAGTTAGCCTTTGGTAGCAGTTGGAGGAGAACAAGCCAGGCAGAAGAACTGTCGTGAGCAAAGAGCACTGGGGTGGGGCCTCAGATATTGAAAATAGGTAAGAAATAGTAAAAAAAGAACTTAAAAAAAAAAAAAAAACCATTGAACAGAAAACAAAGGTAAATACATACCGCGTTCCAAATAGTGCAGCCTGAGGCAGCTCCTGGTGATTTTCTGGTTCTTTCATAGGCAGAGGTTTCTGTGGGCTGTCAGGTCAGCCTCATCCTTGGCCTTCTGAGTGGGAATGCTGTTCAGTCACATCTCTTGAATCCTGCAGGTTCTCTGTTGTTTGGAGAGGGGAAACAAAGGGCATAGATGCGATTGATCACAGTCTGCTGATTGACAAAACTTCAGGGCTCTCACTTTTCAAAGACACTGTCAGACTCGAGTCTCACAACAGGCCTGAGAGGTAGGGAAGGGCAGTTGTCATCACTTGAGTTTAATGCTAAGGAAACTGAGGTTCAGAGACATGAAGCCAGTTGTCCAAGGTCACACAGCCGGGAAGTGTGGAGCTGGGGCTTGACCCTTGGGCTTTCGGCTCTACATCCTGAGTTTTCTCCTCTCTACCAAAACACGGTGGACAGTGAGAAGCCAGAACAATTTCTGCCTGGCCCTTGTGACCTCCAGAAATTTCATTAGCCTCTCTGGGCCTCAGTTTCTTCTCGGTAAAACGGGGATAAGAAGAGCTCCTACCATATAGGGCTGAGGTAAAGATTAGATGAGATAATAGGCACAGAGTGGTGGCCTTAGAGAACATTCCCATAACCGAGTATCACACAACACAATGAATGAACGCAATGACAGACAACAATACCGGTCAATCTTGGCAGTATGATAGTAAAGAAAAAGTCACAAAGGATTCCCTATAATGTTATACCCTTTTTTAAAAAAATTTTTTTTAACATTTATCCATTTTTGAGAGACAGAGAGAGGCAGAGCATGAGCAGGGGAGGGGGAGAGAGAGACACACACACAGAATCTGAAGGAGGCTCCAGGCTCCGAGCTGTTTGTTAGCACAGAGCCCGACGCGGGGCCCGAACTCACGAACCCCAAGACCATGACCTGAGCCGAAGTCGGAGGCTCCACTGACTGAGCCACCCAGGCGCCCCAAATGTTATACCCTTTTAATGAGGTTAAAAACAAGCACAGATTTTTTTTTTTTTTAATGTGTGGATATACCCGGTTGCAATAGCACTATACAGAAGGGAAAGCAAGAATGTGACAATTACAGCATTCAGGATGGCAGTCAGCCTGGGTAGGGGAGGCAGAAGCAGGAGACGGTAGTTAGATATAAGATACAGTCGGGACCCCGGCGTTTGCGTGAGTGGTAGATTTGTGGGTGTTTCCTACATGAGCGAAAGTAACCGATGACGTAAGTCAATAACCAAATAAAAGTGCAGCACGTGTGAACCAATGACGACAGTGTCTCCTGAAGCAAGGATTAAGACTAACTCCATTTTTATCCACCTGAAGTTCTATTTATAAAAAGAAGTAGAAGTGTTAGCTCATGGGATGTATTTCAATAAATGCTCATGGTCATTCTTGGATATCCCTATTATTATCTGTCTTATCTGCATACCCCTACCCTGGGGTCCTCAGTGTCCCGCAGGCTATTGGTGAGACGGGTGCTCAAACTCAAACTTCTCCGAAACAGAAAGCCCTGCCCGATGCAGGCCTCAGGCCTGGCACCCATCCTGTGAATGGACACCAGTAGGGAAAGGTCATGAGGTGCTCACTGCAGGTTCCAGCAATGGTAGAGCACCCCTGTTAGAAGGCCAGAACGTATTACAATGCAGCAATTGGAAGCTTAGGTCCTAGAGTTAAGTCTAGGTTTGAATGCTGGTTCTGCTCGCTGTGTGCCTTTAGGCAAATGACCGGCTTCTCAGAGCCTCACTTGGCTCGTGTGTAAAACAGAGGGTAAAAAACGTACCTACCTCACAGAGTCGCATGAGAATTAAGTGAGGTGATCTATGCAAAATGCTTAGCACAACATCTGGAATATCAGTTAAGAGCTTGACAATACTACCTGCTTTTATCTTCGGGTATCCCAGGCCACTCCCAGGTCACTCCCGGGACTGTGTTTGTCCCCCCCAAGCGTCTGGTGAAGGCGGTGGGGCAGATTGCCGTAGGGGGAAACAGCTGCCATCTTGTGTGGGGGGCGAGCATGTGTGTGTCACAGTTTTCCACTTCCTCCTGGAACCATTTCCTTTGTGAGCTAAATAGGGAGGAATCTGCAGACAAAGGAACAATTCTGGGAGAGCCCAGTCCCACAGCCAAGAGCTATATCCTCGGAAGTCAGTGGCTTGGCCCGCCCCCTCCTGTCTGGAAACGGCTTCCCTGGTGGCCCAGGGCTGAGAAACCAGGTGCCCAGAGCAAGGGCTCTGCTGGTAGATGACGAGACCTGAGCAGAGCTGCTGCTGGAAAGGCCATTTAAGATGCAGGGCTTCCCCGAGCCTGTCACCCAGGCCTGAGTGACTCTTGGGAAGAGAGTCCCCAGAAAGGCTCCCATGACCCGCTTCCCCACTGACCTGCTACCTCCCTGGCCTCTGGCCTCCCTATCTTCCTGAAATAACAGTTGATCAGAGAAGTGTGCTCCCCAACGATCCCTAATAATAATCCCCACGATTTACAAACCCTCTCCCCGCTACCAACACATGGGCAATCCTGAAGCCCTCCTCACTGGAGAGGAAGGGGACACTGAGAGGGGCTAAATGCCTCACCCCAAATTCCACACTGGTAGGCGGGAGGCATAGCCCCAAACCAGTCCTCTCAGACCAAACCCCCCAAATCCTCCCCTTCCTCTTCCCCACCTCCCTCCCTTAGGATTCTGTATTTCTGGCCCTGGAGTCAAACCTGCGCCCTTCTCTTCGGCATGAAGGATATTGGGTTTCCTGCGCCAGCGGTAATGAACACACACAAAAGCCTTCCAAGGTGACCTCCCCCTGCCCTGCCTCGCACAGGGGCTATATTTAACTCCTGGCAAGCGGTCAGCACCGAGGCATTGGCTCTGCAGCTGGCTTTCTCCGCTGCTCCCTTTTCCTTCTTTTCCAACCCACGTGAACCGCGGTCTTCCCCGAACCCCCGGGGACAACAGGAAGTGTTTGTTTTAGTGACCAACAATGCTGGTCCGACCCGCGCGGACCATCGTGCCCACTGTTTGGCCTTCACTTGGGCTCCAAGAGAAGCGCTTGTGAATTCAGAGGAAGGAAGCCAGGCGGCCCCGTGGCCCCCGATGGGGAGATCTGCAGCAGCAGCTCGGATGAGAAGCCGCAGGGCTGCAGGCCTCGCCTGCAGGTGGGGGCTCCTCTGCGGAGCTGACCCGGAGCTGCCGCGAAGGAGCCCTGGGGCGGGCACCCCTGAAGAGCCCCTCGCTGCTCTTCCCGTCCTGCAACCTGCGACCTGCCCGACGGGCCTAGCCCACCTTGTCATAAGAATTAAAGTGTGTAAATAATACACATAAGTCTCTTAAAGCAGAGGGGTGCATGGAAGAGTGATGTAAATTGCTACTGTTTACTGAGAACTTACTACGTGCCAGACGCTGGACTAGACACATTCTCGCCGTTCCCACTGATGAAGTACGTGGGCTCATAGGTCACTGGTGATGAACGCGAGGCACGGGGCCGTCGCGCACGTGTCCCAGAGGCGCACAGCTAGGCATCGCGGGGGACGGGACTTGAACTCAAGTAGTTAGTTTGGGTTCCTTAATACATGTTAGTCATTATTATTTCCTAATTTATATGTTGGGGGTTAAAATCCCCCAACTACGAAATGGGCGTCACTAAATCTGTTGGCAGCCATGCTCAGGCGAGGGTTACAAGCTCAACCAAAGAGGGTTTGGAGAGCTTAGCCAAGTAAGAAACTGGACTCCTGCTTCCTTTTGTTCCCCGGGGACTATTGTTACCTAGTTTTTTCTTCTTTTAGGCATCTTTTTACGGTGCTGATCCGCCATGATAGACACGGTTTTTAAATCGTGTTAACTAGCTGCTTGACTACCAACTCTCGTTTGTGAGATTTCATTCATTGCTCAAGTACCTTAAGCATGCGCTGTGTCAGGCACCAGCGGAAGCTGGGGCTGCTCCTGCCCTCGTGGAGTTCAGGCTCAAGTGGGGGTCGCTGATGTTAATTGAACAAATGCGCAGTTAAATGAACATTTCACCATGGTCCACACCACAGGGAGAGTGATGCTATCCTCGTGTAAAGTAGGGGGACAGAGGTAGTAGAGAATGGGAAACTTCCCTGGGGCGGTCATGAGGGAGCTGAGAGCTGAAGAGGGCATTACTGGTTGGCAGGAGAAGGGAGTTCTGACAAGCAGAGGGAACAGCATATGCAGAGGCCCTGGGTTAAGAGGGTGAGGAAAGGAGCAGGAAGGCAGCCTGGAGGGACGTCTCTCTGGAAGGGCTCACAGGGTTGGAAGGCCACCAGAAAGGTTCCTCTCTGTTCCTTCCCCCCAACCCGAACGCTGAGGTCACACCTGCTAAGTGGACTGCTTTCCTTTCCAGGATGATCTGCCTTTCCGTCCCTACAATGGGTCGTCATACCTCATGAACGCGTTAGCTTGCTAAAGCACGGCATATAGAAAGTCATCTCTCAAAACACGATCAAAAACTATGAACGTAGCACCCTGGTTCTTTCTCCAGCTCAGGAGCCTTTATGAGATGGAAATTGGGTTATGTTGCCGTTTGGAAAATAAGAAAGAAAACTTGAAACAAACGGAGCATGTGAGCCCTTTGTAAAAACCCCCGTCCTGACAACTTTCCTGTTTTTTCATTTTTAAATCATGTTTGCTGCATGTTCTCTTGACTTTGAAAACAAAGAAGGAGGAGTTATCCTTGTCGTAAAGAGGCTTGTCACATAAGGAGAGGGGGGAGAAGAGAAATTGTATTTCCTCCCACTGCTTTTCATTTACTGAAACGGTAACTTGCAAGCTGTTTCCAAGCATTTTTACAAATTCCAGAGTCTAAAAGGTACCCAGGAATGAGATCTCACAAGTCAGAGCGCCCACTGGGCTGACCATGTAGGTGCTGAAACAGGGGTTATTAAACCTGTGGTTTGCAGAAGGTGAATTATTCACTTGTGTCTTGTTATGGAAATTAGACCCTACCTTTGACATCTCTAAATAAATCCAACCTTCCCTGCGTTAGAACCCATACTGGCTGTGGTAAAGAACTTTTGCTTGAAGGTGTCATTCATGCTGCATCTGGTGTACAGAAAGGAGGCAGTCCTGGGAGCAAGTAACAGTGCTTTTTTGCCTGCTGGCTTATTTTCTGCTCTGTGCCATCTCATTTTGATTTAAATGGGGAGGGTGGGAGAGCAGAGAGAAAATTGATCTTCGTTGGGTATTCACCAGTAACAATAAATACTTAGTGGTCTGATCTTAAATACATTTTAAAATAGATTCCTACTTTTATTTGGCAAACTGTTTTGCATCCCAGAGAACAATTATCACCCATCTTGGGTTTCTGAGCCTGTCTGTCCCACTTAGTGAAAGATTGAAGTTTTATAAACAATGATTAAACCATTTCTTCCTGTGTTCTTTTCCTCACTGGAATTCACTGTACCTCCCTAAGGCTCCGCTAAGCCAAACAAGATCAATGAAATGTATTCGTGGTTCTAAATAAACTTTAGACATAAGAGATAATGCTGTCCCAGTGCCCCAGTCTGTCCTCAGAAAGCAGACAGGACCTGGTCCAGGAGTGAACATAGAAGGGGGGCGGGTTAGGAATGGGTGAACGAGAGCCTTCCTGACTGGAGACAGCAGGGACAGGATTCCCCTGCAGCTGGAAGATGTCCCCCCACCTGGTAAGGGAGGGGGGTTGTCCTTGGGGGTGTGAGCTCTCTGAGTAAAGGGGCTGCCTACTGCCCCTACCCCTACTGCCATAGCCACCCTAAGCTCCGTGTCAAGGCCAGCGCCATCAATGGTCAACGTGATGAGGCTCGCAGGGTCCCCCCCCCCGGTGTCCTCTTGTCCCCCGATACCCCCTCCCTTCTCCCCCACACCTGAAACCCCCTGGAGGTCACACACGAATGGTGAGGCACCTGTCCAGTGCACTGAGCCCCATACGCATGGCTTCATTTCATCTTTACAATGACCATGTGAAGCAGCTACCGTGATTATCTCCACAGTCTGCAGATAAAGAACCAGAAGCTTAGACGGGTTCAGAAATCTCCCCAGAGCCACAGCTGGAAAATGGCCAAGCTGGGAGGGACCAGACTGGGCACAGCCTGTGTTCCTCGCCACTCTTTGATGACTCAGCCAAGTAGCAGCAAGCTTCGTGTGAGTCTAACGCTAGGGACTTTTATCTTCCATTGGTTCTGTGACCACAGTTAAGTCAAACAACCTCTTGGACGCTCACCTCTCTTTAAATCTTTAAAATGAGAAGACTGCCCTAGCCCATCAAAATGTTCAGCAAATGCTTAGGGGGCAGCCAGTATGATTGAGACACAGCTCCTGTCTTCACGGAGCTCTCGTTACACAACTACGGCAGACCTGTCGCCAAATCCTCTCTCACTGGTGCTCTGGAATCTGCGCGGCCCTGGGGAGTATCAGGAAACGGCAACCATGACAATGCTATGGCTGTGATCGAGTGACCGCTGGCTCCAGGCACAGCACCGCAGACAGAGTGCCCCATGAGCGTGACTACCGAGTTCGGCCAGCATAGGCGGTTGGCATCCTACCATTGTCACGACCCAGATGAGAAGGCCAGGGCTCAGAGCTCCCTCTCGGGCTACCCCTGTACAGCTGAGAAGTGGTGGCTCAGGAATCTCAGGAATCGCAGTGGAGCACATGTGACCCCGAGGCCTTAATCGCTGTGCTCCTCTAAGCAGGCTTCCTGGCTCTGGCTCTTTATATTCTGTAGGAGCCCTTATTCCCAGCTGGACATTCAGTTATTTCAAAAGTGGTGTCTAACGAGAAAGTTTTAGGAAATGAGGAAGGTCTTCCCACGTTCCCTATGTTCACAGACGTGCCTTGTAGTTATTCGTTTTCCGGCCGAACCTCTTTCAAAGGCTGCATCTTGGAATCACCTGGAGTACTTGTTAAAATGCAACATGCTGCCGGGGCGCCTGGGTGGCTCAGTTGGATAAGCGTCCGACTTCAACTCAGGTCATGATCTCACGGTCTGTGGGTTCGAGCCCCCACGTTGGGCTCTGTGCTGACAGCTCAGAGCCTGGAACCTGATTCTGTGTGTGTGTGTGTGTGTGTGTGTGTGTGTGTGTGTGTCTCTGCTCCTCTCCCGCTCATACTCTCTCTCAAAAATAAATAAACACTAAAAAAAAAAAAAAAAAAAAAAAAAAAAAAATGCAGCTTGCTGGGTCCCAGTAGAGGGCCTACTGAAAGAGCCACGCCAGATCAGGAGGGCCGGGCTGGGAATCTGCCTTTCCAACAACCCCCTTGGGAGTCTTATTGTTGCTAAAATGTGAGGCTGCTGTCCTGGCAGTCTGTTTGAGGCCTAGCAGAACCACTGGCCGTATGATTTCTCTCCAAATTAAATTCCGTGATGGTTCCAATCCCTGTGGTTTCGGTTTTCTGGCATTAAAGACGAAGCTGCGACAGAAGGCACATCCAAGTTCACTGCACCTGAAAGCCAGCTATTTTACGAGGGTTCACAAGGGCTGTTTTACGTGGGTTACGGCATTTAGCTTTCGCCAAAACGTGGCGAAAGAATAGTCGTGTCCCGTGTAATTCCAGAGCTCTGTCCACGAAGGGCGTGTAAGGGAGTGTGAGCAGTCTGGATGGGAGTGTAGGGGGCGTGGGGATCCCAGCAGGGACAGTCTGGGAAGTCAGGTAGGGCCACAGCATGAGAGGGACGGAGGAGGAGGGGGGAAGTTCTGTGCTAAGACGAGATAAGGAGAGAGACGAACGTTCGCGGATACAGGCTATTGATGTGTATCTGCTCTCGGCACTTTGCACACACCTTCTCTCGGCTGGGTGGAGGGGGGGTGGTGCGGTTCTGTACTGTCTTCGCAGAGCCAAACACTGGCTGAAAGCTCCCCGGTATCCAGGAGGGTGTAAAGGTGTCTCTGGGCTGAGATCCTGGGGTTGAGTCAGGTATATGCTTTGAGGAGCTTGTTTTTCTTCCTGGAGATCTTCACAGTGAGGGCTCTGAAGTTCACCTGCAGGCCCAGTGGAGAGACTCACTGAGCAAGAATTTCAGCCCCACAGTAAGGGTCTCCACCCAGCCAGTGTGGGGACCCCTGGTCAGGAGGCCTGATGACGTCCTGGCCCAGAGCCCTTTGGCAGGAGGGCTCTGAGGGGCCACTTGCCTCCTTCCTTCCCCAGGCCCGGCCTCCGCTGCCCTGAGCCCATGTTTTCTGGTGGAGGATTCAGGCACAGGTGCACACTTTGAAGTCAGACAGACCTGGGCTCCAGGCCCGGCCTTAGCACTTACTGGTTGGGCAGCCTCACTTCTCCGAGCCTCCGCTCCCTCCCTCCCTCCGTGGGGCGCAGTTAGCAACGCTAGGTCCCTCCTGTGCAGTTTCTGAGGATTAAACGGGAGGGTGTGCCCTAACTGCCTTGCACACAGTAACTGCTCGGCCCTCAGGAGGCTTCTCGCAGGTTCACTGCCCGGAGGCTGAGCTTTTCCCCACTGGCTCATGCTCCCTCCGCCAGCCAGCCGCACTTCAGAAATGCTGTGTGACTCTCCCTGGACCACCCACCACCTGCTGCCTGCCGGGCCCTTCCTGGCTGCAGAAGCCACCACTGCACGGCACGAGGTGTCTCCTTGCTGCCCATCTGCTTCTCCCAGCGTTGCTTGGTTCCCGCCTTCTCCTTTGCTCTGCCTGGACTTTTGTGACCATGCCTCCATTACACAAGAACATTTTTAGAAGTCAGGGTCCCATGTTAGGAATCCCGTTAACAAGCAGGGAAAAACATTCAAAAAGTTGTTAACAAAGCTGGGGTCCTGTACCTCCCGCATTTCAATGCCGAGAACTCACTCACAACCTGATTGTGCTCGCTTTAGAAACAACTGCAACAAACCTCAAATTGGAAGCCGAAGAGGCTTTCGAAGCAGGAATGCTGCCACAGACAGACACTGGCTGATAGCAGCGAGAAGGAATCTCTGGGACCTCAGCACAAAATGACAGACCCAAAGGATGGGAGGGAGGAATGGACAAGAGGGGCAGACTTAGCAAATCCGAGGTCATTCATTGAAGGCTGGCAATTCTCAGAAAGGTGTGGTTGGGAGGGGGCAATGCCCCAAGATGCTTTCTGGGAGTCCACGCAGTCAAAACTACTTTTATATAGTACTCAGACCCCGTATGTCTTTATTTATTTATTTATTTATTTATTTATTTATTTATTTATATGTTTGTTTATTTTTGAGAGAGACAGAGAGAGACAGAGGGCTAGCAGGGGAGGGGCAGATAGAGAGAGAGGGAGACACAGAATCCAAAGCAGTCTCTACGGCTCTGAGCTGTCAGCACAGAGCCCAACGCGGGGCTCGAACTCATGAACCGTGAGCTCATGACCTGAGCCGAAATCAGACATCTAACCAACTGAGCCACCCAGGTGCCCCACTATTATTATTATTTTAGAGAGAGAGAGTGCGTGTGCTCAGGGGAGGGCCAGAAGGAGGAGAGCGAGCGTCTCAAGAAGGCTCCACACCTAGCACAGAGCTGGGTGTGGGCGGGGCTTGATCGCACGACTGTGAGATCATGAGCCGAGGTGAAATCAAGAGTTGGACGCTCAACTGACTGAGCCACCCAGGCGCCCTCCCCCCCTCCCCCCGTATGTGTTTTTTCTCTCCCATTCTTTCATGTTTGCAGTGGAGTTTCCCAGAGGTTGTGTCGTATGTGATGACGCGACAGCTCTGAAAGCGAACGCGATGTGTGCCTGTGTATTCTCCTGGTTTAAAACGTTCTCAGCCTTAATTTGTAATACAGTCAAGATCGACAGATATAACCCACATAGAACCAAAGTTCTTTGGAGTCCTTGATAATCTTTTCGATTGTGCAAAGGAGTCCCCAGGCCAGAAAGTTGCAGAGCCACTGGTAGAGGGCTAAACAGTCACTGTGCCCCATGGCCTTGACATTCCCACATGATAGCAGAGCCGTGTCGGGAATTTTCGAATACGAACCGTGGCTGCGAGCCACAAGAAAGCTGCCATGGTCCCCTGCGGTGCCTTCCTGGTAACATTTAGCATGGCTTCCCTTGTGTGTAATGACGTGGGTGTACGATAAGGTGTGTGTGTGAGAGAGAGACAGAGACAGAGAGAGACAGAGACAGAGAGAGACGGAGAGGGAGCATACCCACTGGAACAACGTCTTATTCATTTTCGAATCCCCCGAGTGGCGTGTAATCAGCACTCAGTAAATACTTTAGAACCGAGTTAACTTTCAATATATCTGATGAAGGTGCCAGAGAGGTCTGTGACTCCATTTGTAAAGATTTCCTTTGCAACACCTAAAATTTACCTAAAATGATGTTATGATTTTAAGTGGTTTCCTGCTTCCAGGAGGGAAACCCACCCACCCAGAAGCCTCGCTCAGGCGGCAGTGCAGGGGCTCGGGCCCTGGGGGAAGCAGGGCCTCCAGGCCCCTTGCACTTGGGCTGTGGAGGCGAGCGGCGCCCCCTGCCGTCGTGCGACTCGACAGCTCCAGGAGTCACACAAACGTAGAATCGACCTGGCTTCACCTCTTTCAAGCTGTGCAGCCATCCCACAGCCTTCCTCAGCCTCAGTTCGAGGGCATCCCAGCGCGACCTGCTCGCAGATGAGCTGTGCCGTGCTCGCAAAGCCCCTGCCTCAGCGCCCCGAGGCGGAGAGAGCTCATGAGGTGTAGGTGACAGGATCGGCCTTCGGCTCATTTACAACAAATCTCAGGTGACGAGGGAATGCCACAGAGAGACTGCCACGGCCACGCCACGTTTTTCCAACGACTGCCGCTATCTGTACGTAAGATTTCTATTTTTACAAAAAAGGTCCTGACGTGGTCATCTGTGCGTGGAGCCCGGGCACTGAGCAGGCCCCAGACTAGATGCTAAGGAAGCTGAGATTCCTAGCACAGTCTACGCCGTCTAGAGCCTCATGGCCTACTGAGGGAGCGGATGCTCCCAGCACAGACCAGCATGGTAAATAAATACTATAATGACAGCAGTCACAGCTGACTTGGGGTGAGCATTTACTCTGCGTGGGGCAAGGCACTTTTCATGCAGGACATGATTAATCGTTACAGCAGCCATTTAAGGCAGGTGCTGTTCTTACTCCCGTGTACAGAGGAGGAAACTGAGTCACAGGCTAAGTAATCTGCAAAGGTCCCACAATGAAGGAATGATGGAGCCTGAACTTGAACCCGGGAGTCTGGTCCCAGGGCCGGTTCTCTTGTGCACAATGCTACAGCCCCTCTGACACACCCAGCCCCTGTAACTGCAAGCCAGAGTCTGGTTGTTTCCTTAGGGGGCCCAGAGTGGAGAGAAACACAGGGGGCTGGGAGTCCAGAGGCGGTACCCGAAGGCCTGGCACTCCTGAGGCATCTGTGTGTTTGCAAGCACGTCACTTCTCTTCTCTGAGCCTTGGTTGCTTCCTCTAAAAAGCACGTGTGATCATGGGACCTATCCCAAAACTTGTTGGCAGGCGTGTATAAAATACTGTAAGGCAGTATAGTGCCATGGTTGAAAGTGAGTGAGGAAACGAGGTCCAGTTGAGGCTCCACCAGCTGTGTGACCCTGGAGGAGTTATTTAACCACTCTGAGCCATAAGATGCTTGATAGTGGAGTCAAATGGGACTATACATATGAAAGGCGTAGCACAGCTCACGATAACTGCTCAACATGGTTAGCTTTTATTTTTATTATTTTTTTTAATGTTTATTTAGTTTGAGAGAGTGAGCGGGGGAGGGGCAAGGAGAGAGAGAGAGAGAGAGAGAGAGAGAGAGAGAGAGAGAAAAGCCTAAGCAGGCTCCGGCTGTCTGCGCAGAGCCTGATGCGGGGCTCGACCCCACGAACTGAAAGATCACGACCCGAGCCGAAATTAAGAGTCGGATGCTTAACCGGCTGAGGCACCCAGGACTCTCAGCACGGTTAGCTCTTAGTGTTTCTACTACTGTAACGAGGCTGGTCTTTGGTCTCAGGCGCACCAAGTCCCAAGCTACCGTTTGGGACAGGGAGACATCATGACCTCATGGCTGTGGCATGCTCCGGTCTTTAAAGGACTGTGTGTTGTCGAATGTCGCAGCTCTGTGTGCTCTCAAGAAGCAGCGTCAGCAGCAGCTGGGAGCTCCGTGGACATGTAGGGTCTCAGGCCCTGCCCCAGACCTGAGCCAGCCTCCGCGTTTTGATGAGATCCCGGGTCATTCCTAGATACACTCAAGTTTGAAAACCGCTGGTGAACACAGAAGGACTGGTGATAACGGTTTAGGGCCTGGGGTGGGAAGGGTTAATGTTTAGCTTGGCTCCCACCAAGGCACCGGAAACAGAAGGTTCCAGAGATTGAAGTGTATGAACTGATGAGACAGGAAGGCTCCCTTCCTGCCTGTGTGCTGGATGGCTGGGAGCTCCGGCCTGGCACCCACACTGAGCCTCGAGCTGCAGTGATGAAGGCCCCTCGTGCTGGGGCAAAGACAGGCCCGAGAGCCTCTGCTCAGGGCTCAGTGTTGCCAGGCTGGCCTCGGGAGGGTCAGTCCTCAAGCCAAGGCCATATGGGGTCTGAGGCAGAGTGGGGGCGCCCAGAGGAGCATCAGCGTTCACTGAGGACTCTCCCTCGGGAGGCGACTGGCCAGCGGCTGGGACAGAGGTGGGAGGGCTTCTGAGGTCTCCCTGTGGCGCCCGCCCTGCTCTCCAGCCCCTGCTTCCCCGGCCTCTAGTGGACGGAGGCGGGGCCCGGATCCTGACCCAGAGCCCTGGCTGTGTTCCCTCCCCAGCGCTGGAGCAGCTGCTCCCCGAGCTCACGGGACTGCTCAGCCTCCTGGACCACGAGGACCTGAGCGACACTGCCCTGGAGAAGAAGATGGCTGTGGCCTCCATCCTGCAGAGCCTGCAGCCCCTCCCAGGTCAGCCTTTGGCACTCTGCCCCCGGCTCCTCAAGAACCTTCAGTAACTCCCCAGGGCCTGCGGCACGAGGAAGCCTAGGGCTCGCCGCGTGGCCCACGTCCTCATCCACTCTGTTCCTTCTCCACCCTGGGCGTGTTCTTCGTACGCCTCCGCCCTCGAGCCACTGAAACTCACGTACGCAACCCACGCTCCACACACACCATGCAGCACGCACATCGCACGCCATGTGCTCAGCGGCAGGCGTCCTCGTCCGCCCCGCGAGGTGATCACTGCGAAGTCCAGAGCTGAGTCAGCTCCGACGAGCTGTGCCGTGTCCCGCAGTGTTGGAGGGGTCTGAGTGACGGGGGGGGGGGGGGGGGGGCTGTCACCACTGGGTGACTCTCGGAGCCTCACTTCCGGTGACAGAACAGGCCGATGTCATCAGCAGCCCTCACAGCACTGTGGGAGGGGCCGTGGCTGGCCCACTGTGCTCGGCCCTGTTTGTCCCCTGGCAGTCCCCAGAGCAGCCCCAGTGCCGGGCCCTGGGCCCCGTTTCACTTGCAGAAGGAGATGCTCAGGTACAATAAAAATAAGAACAAAGTTTGAGAACCCGGGAACTCACGCAGAGTGCGCGTGTACGCGGTCCGTGGTGCCGTGTCCCGGTGGGTTCGAGTCCCAGTAGCAGGAGGGGGAGACCGGGCCCTCCTCAGTGGCGACAGGTCCCCCTCCCTCCTCACTGCCGGCGTACTCACCCCTCTCCTCACAGCCAAAGAAGTCTCCTGCCTATATGTGAACACAGCGGACCTCCACTCCGGGCCCAGCTTCGTGGAGTCCCTCTTTGAGGAGTTCGGTGAGCGGCCCTCTCCCACCACTGCACTGGGAGCCGTCCTCCCCCTGCGCGTGTGAGTCCCCTGCCCGGCCTCTGGAAGGGCCCTCGGACGCGGTGGGGGCCCGGCTCCGACGTTGCAACGCTGAGTCACTTCGGGCAAGTCGCTTGGCCTCCCTGGGCCCTGCCAGGTCTGAAAGCCTAGTCAGAGTCTGTATGGTCATGGGAATCATCCCCCGGATTGGAGGAGAGGTAGGGATGACGCGCAGGCCAAAGAAGGTATGGCGTGTCCCGTGCTCTCTCTCCCCTGCCACTCACGTCCACCGGTAGTGGCCGCCTGGCCCCGGGGATGGGCGGTCCCTGAGCTTCCCAGAAAGCGGAGTGGCACCGTGGGCATGGGAGCAGCCCCGCTGGTCGGCAGGCAGGGCGTGTTGGCCCCTGCTCCTTCCCGAGGGCCGACAGCACTATTCTGCATGGAGAGAGCTGCGGGTCAGGTGGAAGTCTCGGGGACTGAGAGACTGAGGGAAGACACTTTGCCTTCACTGCCCAACTCTTGAAACCCTCCAAAGCACCACACCAGATAGGGTCTTATTGGACCCTCTTGATAACCCTGGCAGACAGACAAGGTGAGGGATTATTGGGACCGGTTTACAGGTGAGAAGGCCAAACAGGTCTCAGAGTGATGAAGTCACTTGCCCAATGTCACTAACAAAGGAGGGGGTGGAGGCCTCCTGACCCCAAATCCAGCCTTCTTCCCGTTTTACCGTGCTCATCCTTGCTTTCTCTGCCCCAATGGCCTGACCCTCGGTAGACTGTGACCTGAGTGACCTCCGGGACCTGCCAGAGGATGACGGGGAGCCCTGCAAAGGAGCCAGCCCTGAGCCAGCCAAGAGCCCATCTCTGAGACATGTGAGTCACAGCCTGGGTTCCCACATCCTCCAGCCCTCTGTCCCTCTGAAGTGATCAGGGGAGCTTTCCCCCTAACGCCTGGGACCCTCCTGGCTGTGTAGGACCCTGTTCTGAGGGGAGAAACTGGGAGGGGGGTGCTCAGTTGGTTAAACGTCTGACTCTTGATTTTGGCTCGGGTCATGATCTCAGGGTCATGAGATCAAGCTCTGAGTTGGGCTCTTTGCTGGGTGTGGAGCCTGCTTGGGATTCTCTCTACCCCGCTCTCTCTCTCAAATGAATAAATAATGAAAGAAAGAAAGAAAGAAAGAAAGAAAGAAAGAAAGAAAGAAAGAGAAAAAGGAAGGAAGGAAGGAAGAGAAAGAAAAAGGAAAGAAAGAAAGAAAGAAAGAAAGAAAGAAAGAAAGAAAGAAAGAGAAAAAGGAAGGAAGGAAGGAAGAGAAAGAAAAAGGAAAGAAAGAAAGAAAGAAAGAAAGAAAGAAAGAAAGAAAGGAAAGAAGGAAAAGGAAGGAAGGAAGGAAGGAAGGAAGGAAGGAAGGAAGGAAGGAAAGAAGGAAGGAAGGGAGGGAGGGAGGGAGGGAGGGAGGGAGGGAGAAACAGGCTGTGACAATATTTCACTGGCTCATGATGTGCTCACTGTGCCCATGCTGAGCAGGGATGATGCAGTGAACTGACCCTTCCCTTTAAACACATGGGATGTTCCCCACCCCAACTTCTAATTGCCGTGATAATTAACATGGAGTATGGGGAATGCTCTGGACCAGGAGTTGGTGGCCCTCTGCCCTCCCCCCTGCGGCTGTGTGGTCTTGGGCAAATCACCTTTCCTTTCTGAGCCTATCACCTATAAAATAAAGGTTTGGATCATGTCTAGGGTTCCCAGCCTTTGTCCAAGGAATTGAGGGAAGGGGCCCATAATCACATCAAACATTATCTGTCAACTACCTAATTCACTATCATCATCACCATCCAGTGGTACCAATTGCTGACCCCTTATGGCGTCCTTTACATGCTCCCAACAACTGATGGAGGTTGGCGCCATTAATGTCCCCGTTTTACAGGTAAAGAAACTGAGGCTTAGAGTAAGTGACATGTCAGTGTCCCACCACTAGTAAGCGATGGAGCGTAATCCCAGTAGAGCAGGGGTTCCCTGGCCCCAGAGCCTAAGGCGTTATTGCCTCGCTAACTCACACACGTTCCATTTACTTGTCCTGCTGTCCCTCACCTGAATAGAGATGTGGTTCCAGAGTATTGCAGAAGTCACCGTAGCTTTTGATAATTCTGCACGTGCTTAATCAAAAGCACTAGCTACGTCTCTGTGTGGCAGCCCACACAGCTTTTAGATATTACAGAGAAGCCCTGACGCTTCAACAAGTTGGGCAAGGAGGAGAGAACCAAGCAAACTGTCGGCAAACAGCTTCCCACCTCTGCCCTTCTGCCACTCTGTCACAAGTTATGGCTTCCGTTCAGAAACGGTTCCTAGGGGCTCCGGCCTCCCCCTGCCCCAGCCTCGTCCCGTCCCTCCGCCTGTTCCCTCCGCTCTCCTGGCCGCCTAGGTCTCATCCGCCTCCTTTGTCCCCCTTCAGGCAGCCGACCTGCCTCCACCGCTTCCCAACAGGCCCCCACCTGAGGACTACTATGAAGAGGCTCTTCCCCTGGGACCGGGCAAGTCCCCTGAGTACATCAGCTCCCACAGTAAGTTCTCGTCCCCTGCGGGACTGTCCTGCTGGGGCTGGCATTCCAAGGCCAGCACCGTCCAGCCCCACCTACGTCCTGAGAACCTGGCCTCTCTAATGGGGCCTGGGAGGGCGGTCAGTGGGCGTGGCCCCAGGGATCAGGGGCTTAGGTTCCAGTCCCAGTTCTGTGCGGTCTTGGACAACTCCCTTCCCTGCCCTGAAAATAAGAAAGGGGCTGGATCCATGGATATAGATGTGCCTGGATGGAGGTGCACAAATGACCGCTGCATCCTGGGTCCTAGCACTGAACCTGCTGCTGGCCTAAGTGCTCCTCCTCGGTGGACTGGTGAGATGGTTTGTACTTAGCAGGACCGCATCTTCTAGGTGGGCGAGGTTACAAAGTCAGTGCCTAGGATAAAAAAGCACATGGCTGAAATCAAAAGGTCTCCCATGTAGAGGGTGGTCACCCCAGGGAATTCACAAAACGATGTAGGAAGTTATAGAAGCTTTACTTATATTTAGCTCAACACTTCTTTTAAAAACTTTCCATGTCAATGTTTTAGAGTTATAGTCTTTATAATCTAATAATAGCATAATGCTTGTAAGCAGTCTATATATATAGAGAAAGACATATATGTATATAATTTGCCCGTAAATAAATGGAAGTACATTATATGATTACATTTTTACTGATAGGTGGACCCGATAAAATAATTAGAGGGCACTGGTGCAAATTACACTTGAAAAATCTCTTAAATCGGCCACAAAGAGTCTCTGCTTTTGACTGACCTCTTAATGGGTTTCCTCCCGCAGTGAAACAAATGGGTGTTTCTCTGAGGATCAGAGAAGTCACTGGCTTGGATATAGGAACTTCACGTGACACACAAGAGACTCTATCCTGGTCTTTGTGTGCCCCAGCATTCGTAGTTGAACTTGTATGAGATAATGTTTATGCGATGCTATCCTGTCATTCAGTAACTCAGTGGAATATCTTCCAGCCGCCAAAAAATAAATAAAATAGGTCTGTCTGGGCCGATCAGAAATGAATTCCAAGATACAGCCACTGAAAAACATTCAAACGCTGCAGAATACTGCATTTAATAGGATTCCATTTGTTCCTTGATGGGGTACATGCATCCCTGCATTCATTTAAATGACTCTCCTGGGATATGCAAGAAACTGTCAACAGCATTCCCCTGTGGGAATTGAATGGAAATCTGGGTGAAGGGAACATACTTTCCCATTCATACTCTTTTGTACTGATTGTGCTTTTCGCCCTGGGCATATTTTCTGTATTGTAACAAAATACACATAACGTGAAATGGACCGTGTCAACCATTTGACGGGTGTGCAATCAGTGGCATTTAGTACATTCACAGGACTGTGCAGCCAGTTCCCACACCTTTTCATCACTCAAAGAGGAAACGCCATCCCCGTTAAGCAGTCGTTCTTGTTCGCCTTCCCCCTGCGCCCCTGGCAACCACCAGTCTGCTTTCCGCCCCTATGGATTTGCCTATTCTGAATATTTCACGTGAATAGCATCATACAATGTGTGGCCTTTTGCGTCTGGCTTATTTCCCTTTAGCGTAGTGTTCCCAAGGTTAATCTGCGTCACTGCGTGTACCAGCCCTCATTTGCTCTTTATGGCCAAGTAATATTCCAGTGTAGGGAGAGACCACGTTTTGTTTAGTCTTTCATCAGTTGATGGACGCCTGGGTTCTCTCCACCTCTGGGCTACTGCGGTATATTATTTTCACCACTAATAAACTAGTTAAAGCAGAGTGGAGTGCTGGGGTTGGACCAGGGGATCAGTGGCTGTCTTCAGCCTTGAGATTCTTGGTGTCTGTGGGGCTCCAAGCGGCGGTTTGTATGGGAAGCAGGTGACTTTGTTCTGTTCTCCACTTGAGGACAGGGGAGGAGGGCGGAGACAAAGTGCTGCCGGGCCCTGAATCCCAGGTGAAGCCCTTCAGCTGGGTGAGGCCCCTCCACCTCCCGAGGGAGCTCATGGCTCCCCTCAGATGAGGCAGCAGGGATCCTGGGGCAGGAGGGAAGGGCGGGCCTCAGGAAGGGTCAGGGAGCTTGACCAGGGAGAGGGCGCCAAGCCCATCAGGGAATATCCTTCCTCTGACCCGGTGTCCAGCCCTGCCAGGTGTTCAAGAGCACTGCCCCGGGTGTCCCCTCCCTCTTCCCCATCACACCTCCCCCCACCATCCACCTCACAGGATGTTGCCAGCATCTGAGGCTTCAGAGAGCCTGCTGGGAAGGGCAGGCTGGGGCCATCACTTGGGAGCTAGCACTGGGTATCCCAGTTGCTGGGAATTTGAGTGCTGCTGTTCTCAGGAAACAGATGGATGGTAGGGGCTGGGAGCCCAGAGCAGCACATTGCAGAACAGTGTGGTTTGACAGCCAGTTGTACTGGGTGAAGAAGGAAGGCTTCCTGGAAGAAGGTATGTGCCCCTATTCCCTGAGCGGGCAACCTCAGTTCTTATTCCAGGCTCTGTCACTAGCAAACTGTGTGGAGCCTCAGTTTCCTCATCTGTAAAATGGGGCTGATACCTATCTCCCTGCATTATGGGAATCAAAGGAGATGAAAATAATAATGACATCTAGCATCCATCTAGCACATTCTGTGTGCCAGGCGCTGGGCTAAGAGCTTACATGCATTTTATCACTCGTCCAAGGTGGGCACTGTTCACATCACTTTAGGGTGAAGACCCTGAAATGCAGAGAAACTGTGGGATTTTTCCCCCCAACGTCACTAAACAAATGGTGGCGACAAATTTTATCTCAAATCTGATCCAACCCAAAGCACGTGCCCTTAGCCCACTGACCTTTAGAGCATGCCCCAGCAACCATCTGGATCAAAATAATCTTAACTGTTGAAAAAAAAATCCAATTTCTTGAACTTCCGTATAGTTTTTATTTTTCCATGTTTTGTAATGCCCTATTAAATAGACTTTTTTTTTTTAAATGCAGATTCCTCAGCTCAGCCCACACCAGTGAATCAGAATCTCTGGGGGTACAGCCCGGGCATCTGCATTTTAAAGAGACCCCGGTAGCTCCGATGCAGAATACAGTTTAAGATAGCCCCCACCCCTGCGCTGTGCTGCCAGCTCAGTGGGAATGTGCTGGGAAAATTCCACGTAGACAGCTGTTGTGGTCACTGTTGCAAGCACTACCATTATCTTCTTCAGTCCAGTTCCTCCGTGGTATAGCCACAGAGGTTTAGGAGAATCGCTTTCACCAGAGGGAGCAAGCATATGCATCAGGAGGGGAGTGGAAGGACTGAGGTGACAGAAGACAAGGGGGACTAAGCCCAGGCAGCTGGAGCACCACTGCTTGCTGTACAGGGATCAGAGCTGTGACCAAGATACACACACACACACACACACACACACACACACACACACACCAATGCTGTGGGATCACTGAGGAGGGGCTGACTATTCTCTGCCCGAGAAGGTCAGAAGAAAGATCTTTGATCTGGGTATTGAAGGATGAGTAGGAGTTCTCTAGCAAAAGCTAAGACAGCACACAGAATAGCATGAACACAGCCTGGAGGTGTGACAGGGCCCAGCAGGGCAGCTCCTGGTCACAGGAGCACAGAGAGCATGTGGGGAGCTAGAGCAGAGAGGAGGCCCCTCACCATGGCCAGGGAGCTGCAGGGAGCTGCACTGTCTCTTCCCCAAGCAGGGCCAGGGTGTCTGGGGTCTTCCCCAGCCACAGCCCCTGCAGTCTGCCTGTCTCTCTCCAAGGTGCTGCTCCCTCGACCAACCCCACAGATGGCTGCAGCCCAGCCCACTCCATCATGGACGGCTACTACGAGGATGCAGACAGCAGCTACCCTGCGACCAGGATGAATGGGGAGCTAAAGAACTCCTGTAAGTACGGGGCAGGTATTCAGAAGGGTTCTGTCCTCAGAGAGCAGGCCTGACCTGATCCTTGGAATACACGTGTGTGCCAGCCCCTCTGGGTCACCACAGAAGCCCCAAGCCCTGGTACTCAGTGACTCCAGGGTTCAGTGGAAGGACCACTGGCATGGGAGTCAGGAGCCCTGGATCTAACCCTCGCCCTGATCCTTGGTGACTGACCTCGAATGAGTCATTTATTCTCTTTGAGCCTCCAGTTGCCTTCTGTATAAATTGGGGATTTGCGGGTGCCGTGAGAGTCCCTTGAGATTGTGGATGTGAAGCTGCTGGGGTAATGACAGTAGCTGATGTTCACTGAGTGCCCGCCGAGTGCCAGGCACTGGGCTGAACGCTCTGCATTCACTGATGCTCACAGCCGGATGAGGTAGATACTGTCCTTCATTATGACCATGTTACCGATAAGAAAGCTGGACTCTGGGAAGTGAAGTCACCGAGATCGCAAGGCCAGTGGTAAATCTATACAGCATGGTGCCCATGTGCGGGTTTAGTGATCACCACGATCACACCTCACGCCCACCCCCTCCTGGTCCCGGGACCCCGGGGCAAGGACATCTGCACAAGGATATGGAGGTGCCTCCCAGGCAGTAGCGGGTCCTTTCCTGTGGTTCCTGCAGACAACGACTCTGACGCAATGAGCAGCTCCTACGAGTCCTACGACGAGGAGGAGGAGGAAGGGAAAGGGCCACAGCCCACGCACCAGTGGCCCTCAGAGGAGGCCTCCATGCACCTGGTGAGGGACTGCAGGATATGTGCCTTCCTGCTGCGGAAAAAGCGCTTCGGGCAATGGGCCAAGCAGCTGACCGTCATCAAGGAGGACCAGCTCCTGGTGAGTGGCTGCGGATATGTGCCTCTGGGCCTCACGTGGCCTTACGTGTGTGTGTGTGTGTGTGTGTGTGTGTGTGTGTGCAGGCATGTCTGCCTCAGTTCCTCTGGGCTTGCTTTGTGCACAGAGGCTCTCCCACTAGAGCAGAATGGAAACACACACACACACACACACACACACACACACACACACATACATATTCAAAGACCTGATAAAGACGTTGCCAAGTTTTGTTTTGCCAGGAATGAATTTTTTATCACTTAAAATTATTTTATTTTTATTTTAGAGACAGAGGGAAAGTGTACAAGCAGGGGAGAGTGGGGGTGGGGGGGAGAGAGAGAGAGAAAGAGAGAGAAAGAGCATGAGCACAGGAGAGGCAGAGAGAGAAAGAATCCCAAGCAGCCTCCATACTGTCAGCACAGAGCCAGACGTAGGGGCTAGAACCTATGAACCGTGAGATCATGACCTGAGCCGGAATCAAGAGTCAGACTCTTAACTGACTGAGCCGCCCAGGCACCCCAATCACTTTAAAACAATGTTTGTTGTTTTCATTAGGCAAGTAAATGTGTTCATTTATAAAACTAGAGAAAAACATGATGAAAACCATTTTTCAAAAGCCACCTACAATCCCATTGATCAAGGGCTAACCACTGTTAAGTTTTAATATACATATTTCTACCCTCATTTCCATACATCTGTCTTTTCTAAAACTGAGCCCATGCAGCACTTACAATGGAACTTGCTTTCTTAGTTTTTTTTTTTTTTAATTTGCCATCATTTTGTAAAAGAAAATGTGCCTTTAATTCCAGAGTAGGAATGCGGACATAATTCAAAAATATTCATAGCTGTTTAACCCCAAGTCTGTTGACAAGCCTTGCCCAACAGATACTCATTTGAAACATGACATTTTTTTCATCCTGGAGCAGTGAGAAGCTCACCCCAGGCCAGAACCAGTCCCAAGGTCATGACCCTTCTTCCCACTCCTTAGGCCATTTTTTTTCTTGACATATTGCATTGGTTAGGATCTCCAACACAATGTAACCATCGGTGGAAGAGCAGGCGTCCTTGTCTCAGTCCAGAGCTCAAAGGGAGAGTTACAATAATTCACTATTAAGGCTGATATTTGCTGTGAGAGGTCTGTAGAAGGTCTTTATTATCACATTAAGGAAGTCCCCCTTCTGTAGCTCTAGTTTGCTCATTTATACTACAGATGGGTGGGGAATTTTATCAAATGCCTATTCTGTGTCTATTGATAGACGTGGCTTTTCTTTTTTTTCTACTTATATGATGAATTATAGTGTTGGTTTTTAAAGGCTAGTGCGCTCTTGCAATCCCAGAATAAATAAAGAATAAATAAAGTCTTGCTACAGTATGCTTTTTATATGTGTCAGATTCCATTTGCTAATTTTTTTGTAGGGCTTTTGCAACCAGGTTGAGATGAGCTTATCATTTTTCTTTTTTGGAATGTCATTGTCAGGTCTCGGTATCAAGGTAATGCTGGCTTCATAATAAGAATTGGGAAGTGATAATCATTATTGATAAACTATTGATAAACCAAGCCCAGTCTTCCATCATGCCTAGAATTCTCTCTCCCACATTCCTGCTAGGTAGCCCATTAGGAGCAGGGAGCTGGCTTCCTTCCGAGCCAGGCTGTGTCTTCTCTGGTTCTTTAGACTAGAATGGTCTTCCTAGTTTTATGCTAAAATCTGCCTCTTCCTGATGGGTGGTTGTGCCCCTGGGGCCCCGCAGTAGCCCTTGAGATCTGAAGATTGTCCAAAAATGCCCCCTTTCCAGACTACTCTTCTCTGGGATGAATAGCCACAGCCTCTGTCTTCATGCAGTGCCCACAGCTGGGCTTGGTGGGGGAGGTCTCTGTGGGGTAGGTCGAGCTCCCCCAAGTCCTCCTCCGCCCTCCCCTCCAGAAGGGTGACCCCGTCTCTTCCTGCCCAGTGCTACAAAAGCTCCAAGGACCGGCAGCCGCATCTGAGGCTGGCGCTGGATATCTGCAGCGTCATCTACGTGCCCAAGGACAGCCGGCACAAGAGGCATGAGCTGCGCTTCTCCCAGGGGGCTACCGAGGTGCTGGTGCTGGCACTACAGAGCCGGGAGCAAGCCGAGGAGTGGCTCAAGGTAGTGTGCCCTCTCTGCCCCACCCCTCCCGCCCCTCCTTCCTCTGTTCCCAGGCCCGGCTCTCAGCACAGTGGGCTCTCATCCCTGGGAGAGCAGGCCTTGCTCAGGGGAAGGGTGGTGATCGGCGACCTGTGCATGGCGAGGGCTTACTTGTGGAAGTGGGCTCAGACATCTCCAGGAGACAGACCCCAGGCTGGAGTCCTGCCTTCCTTCTAGTTACTTGAATCCTCTTTCTGACACCCTTACTGTGGGCTTGTCCAGGCTGCACATGTGTACCTCCTGGAATGGGGAGCTTGATATCTTTAAAGGAAGCTAATTTTATCAGTAGATAAAGCTAATCCTTAAAAAAAAAAAAAAAAAAGGAAAGCTCCTTCCTGTCTTAGGTGAACTGTGCATGCTTGCAACCTCCACCTGTGGTCCGGCTTCTGCATCTTGCCTCTGCCTGCAGAACAATTAGGGTTACCATATGCTGAGCACTTATTTCGTGGCATGTGTTGCGCTAAGAGCTTCACATACATGACTTCATATACTATTATCGTTCCCATTGTACAGATGAGGAAACTGAGACACAGGAATCTGACGTGACTTGCCAAAGGTCACACAACCGAGTGATTTGAGCCAGGATTAGAAGCTGACAAGGAAATCTCCTCCAAAGGCCATGGGCAGGGTGCCATAGTGATGACAGGGGAGGGCTTTGGTGGCGCACGGACTTGAGTTCAAGTCCCAGGCCTAAGTGGCACTTATTGGCTATGTGATCTTCTGCAAATGACTTTGCCTATCTGTGCCTCAGTTTGCTCTTCTGTAAAAGGGTTCTTGGAAAGATCCTAGAGAGCATTTAATAGGGTGCCCCCTAGGCAGGAAGTACTTAGTAACTGTCAGTGATCACTGTGGGATGGCGGTGGGGCCCCTATCCCCAGTCCCTTACCCCCGGCCATGTCCCTGCACCCTGCCCCTCTTTCACTCTGACACCTTTCTGCCTTTTCCTCTGATCTTCCTGCTGAAACAAAGCAACCAAACACCTTCCTCCCTCCCTAGCCTCCCTTCCTTCCTGTGACAACCAGCTCTCCCCTGGGATGTTTAGTGTTGCTCATTATCTTTGTCTCAGGAGGGGAAGGAAGTGAGAGAACCTGCTTTCTGGGGAGCCTCTGCCCTCCAGGGGCCGGGTGGGTCAGCAGAAGGAGCCCTAGACTGGAGATTGAGACTAAAGACTGAGCCTGGACTGGAGACAGTCTTGACATCCCAATGCTGGCAGGTCATGAGTCCAGAGGTTAAGGTCAGGCAACCATGGCTTCATTCTCAGAGCCCCATCATCCTAATCTGTGACATGGGGATCCCACTTGTCCCTGCCCCTCAAGGCTGCTATGGGGATACAGTGGGATAACCCACGTAAAGCCACGGATTGGTGAGCAACCAGTGGCGGCCAATCTGATTTCATGCTCAGGTCATGTGAATGCCATGGAATCTCAGCTCCCACATCTTCAAAATGGAGGAGACGGCCCCGGCCACCCTACAGGCTGATGCGGAGGTTCCGCACGGTCACAGAAGACAGTCCCTCACGCTTGTGCAGGGCGTCCTGGTTCACGTGGCCCTTCACACCCACGATCGCACTGGTCCTCAGGCAACCCAAGGACGTAAGCAGAGGGCCAGTATTATCCCCATGTTACAGACAGGGAAGGCGAGGCCCAGAGGAGAAAATGGCTTTCGCAAAGCCACACACACAACTAATTAGCAACGGAGCCAGGTCTAGAAGCCACGCCTCTTGTTTCCCAGCCCCCTGACTTTTCGATTCAAGGGGTAGACACAGGAGAAAGCCGTGTTCAAACCCTGATGGGCCCCATACATGTGGCGGGAGGCCACATCGACCCATTCCTGCTGCCTCCACAGTATCCCTGCCCACCTGCTCACAGCTGTGTGTCCTCTCCACAGGTCATCCGAGAGGTGAGCAGGCCTGCCGGGGGCACAGAGGGGGCAGACATGCCCAGATCCCCAGTCCTCGTGTGCAAGCTGGACCTAGACAAGGTACATCTGTCTCCACAAGGCCTCCTCTGAGCCAGGCAGTGGTGACTCAACAGGGGGTGTGCCCCCGGGGAAATTCACAGGCTGGTGGTGAAGCCAAGCCATAGAGCTGGCACCTCAGCGTATCAATAAACGTCTACTGAATTGATGAACGCACGAATGAACAAATGCCCATGTCCAGGGTGCAGTGTGAGCCAGAGGAGGGAGTAACTAACACCGCCAGGACAGGAGGAAGTCGCCGTTGACCGGAGCCATTTAAAGCAAATTGGAAACTGTCAGAAGAGTGTGGCCCGATGGGACGCAAGCGAGGCGGTCATTTAACGATTGCTCAGGCAGTCGGAAAGTATGTGCCTAGTGCCTTTGCTTTGCCAGGTGCCGGTGGGTGATGAAGGGACTGAGCCCCAAACCCACACACACGGGGCTCACATGATATAATAAAGGTTAGTGTTTATAGAGTATGACTGTGTGGCCGACAGTGTCCCTGATGCTTTACATGAATGGCCTGATTTAATTTCCACAACAACTCTTTGATGAGTCACATTTTCAGAGGAGGAAGCTGAGGCACAGAGAGGTTTGCCCAAAGGCGCAGAGTCAGTAAGAAACAGAGCAAGGATGTATATACCCCCAGACACCTGGCTCTTGATGGTTTCGCCATCCCATCGCTCACGGAGGGGCAGACTGAGCTCTACTCGGGGAGCAGGCCGGGAGCGCCGTGTGGCAGGTGCACAAGAGCCATCCTAACAGAGACACACGCTGCGCTCCCCAGGGCGGGGCAGACGCGAATGCTGGGCTGCCGGAGTGCTGGGAGGGAAGAGTACCAGGTACCCAAGGGCCTGCCCCTGTCTCAGGCGTCGGGGAAGCTTCTCGGAGAGAGCACATTTGTGAGAGTGAACAGCTAGTAAGGAAGGGCGACACTGTATGGGGGCAGAGGTGGGCCAAGGGACAGGGGCTGCTGGGGCACAGTGGAAGCAAAGCTGCAGGGTCAGCATATAGTCCCTAGGAGAGGACAGGTAGGGGGCTCTCATGCCAGGCAGATGCTGGAGAAGGGAAACCCTACCCTCACTTGGCCCTTGCCATTAGTAGGGCCTGAAGGAAAGCAACATTGACGGCATAAACGTGTAGACGCATACACGCACCTCCAGGTGCGTGCCGTGGTTCGGTCCCGGGCATGTGCAGAGGAATGTTCCTGGGGCCGAGCGTATAGGGGGAGGGCAGCTCAAATATTTAAGGGGGTGTGTTTGGAGTGGGGACATGGTATCGGTGGCTCTGTCTCTCCATGGAGTCTTGTACGTGAAGTGTCACCGTCATTAAGTCAGTTCCAAAGTGTTCAGAATGTGTTTTGTATTTGCCTTCTATCTTGATGAAAAACTTAACCACCTGTACACCATTGCAGAACAAATAGAAACAAATAACTTGTTTCACACTTGTTACTCTCCCTGTAGGGGAGATCCATTATGCTTTTGACAGATCTGGCCCAATTCTGACCGTTGCCATGTTTCCAGCCTTTGGAAATCGGGGGGGAGCGCACGGCCTCTCCTATCTCCCCCTGCCCCCAAGTTCTGTGCGTATAGCAAAGCATCCCTGAGCCTGGTCTGGGAAGTCATTGGCAGGAAAGGTGGAGAGGCCGCAGAGCTCTGTAATTCTTTTTAAAGGGGTTGGTGCCATTTCAATCCCGTCCCAAGTCTGGCTGGCACAGTTGAGCTTTTTAGAGCAAGAGGGCAGCACTTTGCGGAAGTGTTAGAAGTGATTCGGTCTGTTGCCTGTTGGCCTTGCCATTGCACTTGGGCCGGCTCCCTGGGGAGGGTGTGCCTCAGGTGAGAAAACAGAGCCTTAGGGAGAGGAAAGGATTTTCCCACATTCTCATGACTAACGACCCCTCTCCTGTCACCACTGATATCTCCCGGTCCCTAACTATTCTGAACATGCCAACCCGTCCCTTTCTCTACATCCTGTCATCTCAGCGCCTCCCTTTCCCGCGTCTCACCTTGCCCAGGACGACGCTGTCTTATGTGGCTCTTTCCCTTACAGTCTGTCCCCACGATGCCACTGGCGATCACTCCCTAAACCAATTGCATTACATCAGTATCCCACTTAAATACCTTCCCACTTAAATGCCAAATATGGAAAACCCTGGGAATTTATTACACCTAATTGCCTGGCTCCCCAAACAGGCTGTGAGAGATTCGAAGACACGACCATCCTAAGCCAGCATTGTTTTCCCCATACCTGGCATAGTGTCAGGACGTGAGAGTTGCTGACAAATATTTGTTAGGCAATCATCATGTGCAGAGGTTGGGGGGATTGAACCAACAAAGGGGGACCTCTGAGTGTGCCCTCTGACATGAGGCTGTCTGTGTCCCTCCCCAGAGACTGTCTCAAGAGAAGCAGACCTCAGACTCGGACAGCCTGGGCATGGGTGATAACTGTTCCACTCTGGGCCGCCGGGAGGCCTGCGACCATGGTAGGAGCCTCTGGGGGCTCAGGCTGGAGGATGCCAGAGCCGGGAGGGGTCCTGCCTGGGCACACAGCGCGGAGCAGGTCCTGACCACCCTGGAGATCTGGGTAGGGTGACCTGCTCCGTCCATACCTGCAGCCACAGCCAGGCCCCACGTGCGGGCTGAAAGGGCCGCTGGGAAGGCCGGGGTGGGTGGATCTGGGACTTGGGGCTCCCTCCCTTCCCCTAACCCATCTCCATGGCAACAGGCAAAGGGAAGAAGAGCAGTCTGGCAGAGCTGAAGGGTTCAATGAGCAGGGCTGCAGGCCGCAAGATCACCCGCATCATCAGCTTCTCCAAGAAGAAGCCGCTGGCTGATGGCCTACAGACATCCTGCCCCGATCAGGAGGTTCCGTGCTGTGGTGGGTCCTGGGCACCAGGAGGAGGATGTTCAGACCCTGCTGCTGTGGACCCCTGGGCTAAGCTAGAAAACCCTCTGAGCCTCCTCCACCTTGCCCCCAAGGCAGAGGAGAGAATCCTACCTAACCCCCACGGCATCAACATTCCATGCCTTTCCACGACACTCAGCAGAAGGAAAAGCCAACTGACCCCCCTATTTCTGTGTTCCCTGTGACCTTAGCTGTAATCACCACCTGCCTCTGGGCCTCAGTTTCCTACACTGTGATGGAGGGAGAGTATCTTATTTCCTCTTGGCACGTAACATGCCGGGTGTGTAAACGAACCAGTCTTTTTTTTTTGCGAGAGAGAGAGAGAGAGAGAGAGAGAGAGAGAGAGAATGCGAGCAGGGGAGGGGCAGAGAGGGAAACACAGAATCTGAAGCAGGCTCCAGGCTTTGAGCTGCCAGCACAGAGACGGATATGGGGCTTGAACCCACAAACCATGAGATCATGACCTGAGCTGAAGTCAGACACAACAGACTGAGCCACCCAGGCGCCCTGACCCAGTCTTATAAGGAAATTTCTTGGATAAAAATCTTTAAGTACTTTTATTATAAGTGCATTCAAATGGCACCTGGGTGGCTCAGTCAGCTGAGCATCCGACTTTAGCTCAGGTCATGAGTTCTGCATTTGCTCTCAGTGCAAAGCCCACTTTGGGTTCTCTGTCCCCCTCCCTCTCTGCCCCTCCCCCTGCTCTCTCTCTCTCAAAAATAAATAAAACATTTATAAATAAATAAATGCATTCAGTATGAGTTAGATACGGTTCGGAAGGGAAGACATATTAGTCTGTTCACATTAATGCAATGTTCCATGTACTGGAATCCAACAGAAAATTCTGTATTTTGGATATGCAGTAATATTCCATTAAACTTGAAAAAAAATATTATAAAAGCACATGGCTATAAAGAAATATTTTGTAACCAGTGAATCAGGGCATGTTACCGGGGGAAAATTGATTGAAACCTAAAATGTTAAGAAGGAATTCTTAAACCTGTTGGTCACCAGCCCCTTCTCTTGGCTAGTTTTGTTCCCACATGCTGCCACCAGGTGTCAGCATCACCCATTATTTTCTGTCTCATTAATAGCTCTGGTATTTTGAGAGGAGGAAAGTTGTGTCTTTTATTCACCCATACAATAGTCCCTGCCCTTTTCACCAAGCTCAGTGTGGTACAAAGGCTGTGTAGCAGTATGGGAACGTGAGTATCAATCCTCATTTCATGTAGGGAAATGAAACTCAGGAGAAGAGGGTACCGGAGGTCACAGGCCCAGAGAAAGTGAGCGGATCCTGGACCCGCGAGGTTCCTTCTTCCAGCTAGAGAATGAGGATTGTCCAGGCACTTCGTCCACAGGATATAGACCCAGGAACCTGACTCAGAGCCCCCACCTTGGGTTTCCCCAGGGCCGGTTGTCAGGAGGTCATACCCACCGGTCTCCCCCTCCCAGGCTACCTGAACGTGTTGGTGAACCAAGGCTGGAGGGAACGCTGGTGTCGTCTGAAATGCAACACCCTGTACTTCCACAAGGACCACACAGACCTGCGGACCCATGTGAATGCCATTACTCTCCATGGCTGTGAGGTGGCCCCAGGCTTTGGGCCCAGACATCCATTTGCCTTCAGGATTCTGCGCAACCGACAAGAGGTCGCCATCTTGGAGGTGAGAAGAGAGAATCCAGGAGGTTCTTGGTGGTGGCGGCTGAGAGGAGCTCTGGCCTGGGTGTGGGCTTTTGTTGGGGGTGGGGGGGCCTTGCTCCTGACATTACAGGGACTGAGGAAAAAGGAAAAGTAAGCCCAACTACTGCCAAGTGACCAAGAAGGAATACCAGTTAATATACAGCACGCCCACTTAAATTGGAATTTCAGATAAACAACAATGGTTGTAATACAGGTGTATCCCGTGCGATATTTGGGGTATACTTATACTGAAAAAGTATCTGTTGTTTATCTGAAATTCAAATTTGACAGAGCATTCTGCGTTTCTATTTGCTATATCTGGAAAACTCTAGAACCAAGGCTTGTTTATTCACCCCTATCTTAAAATCCCAAGCCTAAGAAGCCCCTAGTCTGATTTAACCCGGATCTGATTCTGGAATCCCCTCTAAAACCTTCCCACCAGTGGCCATCCACCTCAGGTAAACCGCTGCCCTTCAAGGCAGCCTGCCCTTATCAAGCAGCTATGTATTTTTTTTTATTTCTTATTTTTATTTTTTTTAATATAGTTTATTGCCAAGTTAGCTAACATACAGTGTATACAGTGTGCTCTTGGCTTCAGGAGTAGATTCCCATGATTCATCGCTTCCTTACAACACCCAGTGCTCATCCTGACAAGCACCCTCCTCAATGTCCATCACCCATTTTCCCCTCCCCCCCCCCCCACCGCTCCCATCAACCCTCAGTTTGTTCTCTGCATTTAAGAATCTTTTCTCGGAGCACCTGGGTGGCTCAGTCAGTTGAGTGTCCGACTTCGGCTCAGGTCATGATTTCACGGTTCGTGAGTTCAAGCCCCGTGTCGGACTTTGCGCTGACAACTCAGAGCCTGGAGCCTGTTTCAGATTCTGTCTCCCTCTCACTCTGCCTTGACCCTGCTTGTGCTCTGTCTCTCTGTCTCTAAAATAAATAAACATTAAAAAAAATTTTTTTAAATATTTAAAAAAAAAGAGTCTTTTCTCATAAATATGGAGAACAAACAGAGGGTTACTGGACGGGGTGTGGGAGGGGGGATGGTCTAAATGGGTAAGGAACATTAAGGAATCTACTCCTGAAATCATTGTTGCACTAGATGCTAACTAATTTGGATGTGAATAAAAAAAATGAAATTAAAAAAAGAGTCTCTTATGGTTTGCCTCCCTCTCTGTTTGTAACTATTTTCTCCCCTTCTCTTCCCCCGTGGTCTTCTGGTAAGTGTCTCAAATTCCACATACGAGTGAAAACATATGATATCTGTCTTTCTCTGACTGACTTATTTCACTTAGCATAATACCTTCCAGTTCCACCCACGTTGCTGCAAATGGCAGGATTTCATTCATTCTCATTGCCAAGTAGTATTCCATTGTATATAAAAACCACATCTTCTTTATCCATTCATCAGTTGATGGACATTTGAGCTCCTTCCATAATTTGGCTATTGTTGAAAGTGCAAGCAGCTGTGTTTTTAGAAAGATGGCTCCATATTGAGTTGAAATCTTGAAGCTCTGTGAAGACAGGAATCATACCTGCTTCATATACTTTTGTTTTTCCAGAACCCAGCATGATGCCCAGCCCATACTAAGGCCTCTTTTGCTATTTGTTGAACAAATGGCTGAATGAAAATGTGATTTCATCCCACCCACTCATTGTTGTTCCCACCTCCTGGCACTCACCCTCCTCTCTGAGGTCCTGTAGAATGTGTTGAGTCTCTCTCTCTTCTGCATATCAGTCCTTTGGCTTTTTAGAATTTAAAATGTTAATGCTGAAGAAACATTAAAGAACTCCTCCCTCAGAGTACAAACAAGGAAACTGAGGCCTGGGTTCCCAGGTGCTTTATCCAAGGCTCCAAGGGGGTCATTAGCCTCTTGGTCTTATCTTAGAACCAAAACCCAGCCTCTGGACCTTGTTTTCTTTGCCCAGTACCCACTGCCTCACCCATTTCTTAAATTTCAAGATATATTGCCTCTGTCACTCAACTTTTACTTTTGAGAGGGTGAGATAGGTCTCTTTTGTCCCTTAAATTATACACAGAGCTTTCTGGCAAGAAGTGTGCCTCCTTTATTCAAGTTTAGCAGTCGTGTGCCAAGTTGATTTCATAATAACGCTCTTTAAATGAGAACTAACGGAGGGGGTTTGGTTACAGCAACTTCTTGGCAATTTTCCTGTATACAGTGCTACAAAAACATTGGCAATTATAAGAAAAAATTTTTTGATTGGGTTATGTGAGAAACAACCTCCTCTAGCAAAAAGTAAGTATTAAGAAAAAAAACCAGGGAATGCCCAAATGCTGTTTTCACATCGAAATGGCTCTGAAGATAGTGGGGAGTGGGGGGAGGGGGGGTGGTGGCGGGCAGTGTGTCTTAGAGAGATGGTCAGGGAGGACTTCTCTGAGGAGGTTGCATTAGAGCCAAAACCTGAATAAAGAAAAGGTAAGGAGCCACTCGGGTTTCTGGATGTGTGTTGCAGGCCTGTTCCCTTTGGACCCGGAAGTACTGGGAACACAGCAGGTACTATACAAATATGGGTCCGGCTAAAGTGAGCAGGTAGCCTGAGGCCCTAACAGTACTGAAGTGCAATCAGCCTGTGCCTCCTTTTCCTCAGGCAAACTGCTCAGAGGACATGGGCCGCTGGCTTGGGCTGTTGCTGGCGGAGATGGGCTCCAAAGTCACCCCCGAGGCGCTGCACTATGACTACGTGGACGTGGAGACCTTAACCAGCATCGTCAGCGCAGGGCGCAACTCCTTCCTGTAAGGGTCGGCTCCCCGCAGCCTGCAGCAGCCTCTCAGAGCCTCTGAGCCCAGCTGTGGGCAGTGGGAGGGAAGGGAGGAAGAGCTGAGGAGGACGCCACTTCCTTGGGAGGTCAGAGGGGGGTGCCTTCCCCTTCCAGCAGGCAGGAGTGAGCTGGCTAACGGAGGTGGTCCAGGGTCAGGGGAAGCTGTGGATGGGATGAGCAGAAAAGCAGAGGCCCTTTGGGGTAATGATCTGGGCTCGGCTCTAAGCCACGGAACCATAGGTTCTCACACCCTCGGGCATCAGGCAGGCTCAGGGCTGGTGTATGTAACAGAAGAGCCGGGTTCCAGCCTCAACTCTCATGAGCAACAGCTTGGGGCGGTTGCTTGCCAGCTTGGATCCTGTTTTCTCGCTTAGAGAATGGAGGTGATGAATTACTTGCCTCTCGGGTGGTTATGAGAATCACGTGGGTCCCTGCCTGCCAGGCCTTAATACAGCAACCACCCAGTGCTGCCTGCCACGGTTGCCCTTACTAACCTTCCAACATCCATCGCAAGCTGCTGCCAGAATCGAACGAGAGTGGACAGGAAAGCACCGTAAGCCACAAAGTGCCATCATCATTGCACCTTACCTTTTCTAGGTATGCAAGATCCTGCCAGGATCAGTGGCCTGAACCCCGTGTGTATGATGATGTTCCTTATGAAAAGATACAGGTAGGGTCCCTTGGGAGTGCCTGGGAACGTGGCAAAGGCCACTGATCAGCTCTTTCTCTCTCTCTCTCTCTCTCTCTCTCTCTCTGTCTCTGTCACTGTGTCTTTTTATCTTTGCCTCACAGATGATTTTCATTTGCCCGGCAGCTGGAAGGGGAGGGAGGACCCTTCTTACCATAGATCATGGCTTCAGATAAGGAATCCTCAGCACAGGAGCCTGGGTAGTGCAACAGAAAGCTCCCCAGATCAGGAAGAGGAAAGGACTCTATATAATGCAAAGCACTATGCCGGTCTGAGCAAGGTGTTGGGCTCTCCAGCTGTTTACTGCTCTCCAGACTGATGGTGCTGACTCAGTGGGGCCTGGAGCGGGGGCACTAACTGGGTGGCCACTCCCATAGACCTTCATCTGTGGCATCCACAGTCTGGGCTTCAGCTTCCAGGATAGACTCTCCCTGTCTTGCTCACTAAATCAAGGAGAGGCCAGCTCGTTCATTTACAGCGAGGCCTCTGTAGCCATCACATGAACCACACTGCTTCTGGCAGCATGTCCCGTGTCTTTTCCTTCCACGGGAGAGCCAGACAGCCACATTCTGATCAGACACCGGTGGGCAGGTCAGGCCTCACGGCTAGGGGAGAAAGAGGGGATCCGGCTGCCAAGGAAAGCAGACATATCTGTGCGCCAGGACCCCTGCCCTAGACAGTGCTGGATGACACAGAGCTCTCACCTCTGAGACTCCCTTTTCTAGAAACTTCTCCAGCCATCCTCCTTCCACTTATATGGTCCTTCTTCAGATTCATATGAGCCAGTGGATGCAGCTTGAGATCTTCCTCAACTGCAAGAGCTCAGTAGCAAGACAGCTTAGTACCTAGGGGCATGAACTTTGGACTCAGGGCTGAATCCGGGTTACCTTGGGCTTCACTTCTCTGGTCCTCACTTGCTGGCTTCAGATGAATCCATAAAAGCCACCTGATTGAATCATTGCAAGCACTAGATGAAATACTGTATGGGCACCATGCCTACACATTGGAAGGTCTTACACCGAGTAAAGAGTACTGTTGTTATCAATATCATTATCATATTACATTATTATCGTATTCCATTCATGGTTCCCTGAGCTCTGACAGGGTTCTGAGTGCCCTTAATACTCTCATCATGCACAAAGGTATAGCCAGTTTATTAACTTATGTTCCTTCCACCATTGGCTGACGTCATCCATGACTTTTTATCTTCCCTGGGAACTCTATATTTAGCCATTTCGGAAAATTTCAGGGACACTTCCAAAGGATGTGAAGAGAGAAATATCTATGATAAATCAAATACAGGGGGCGCCTGGGTGGTTCAGTCGGTTAAACGTCCGACTTCAGCTCAGGTCATGATCTCGCGGTCTGTGAGTTCGAGCCCCGCGTCGGGCTCTGTGCTGACAGCTCAGAGCCTGGAGCCTGTTTCAGATTCTGCGTCTCCCTCTCTCTGACCCTCCCCCATTCATGCTCTGTCTCTCTCTGTCTCAAAAATAAATAAACGTTAAAAAAAATAAATAAATCAAATGTGGTCACCTACAGCCCTCTGAGACTTCCTGATTTCCTCTCAGCAGATATCCCAGTTTAAGGGAGCCTTCTGCTGCCCCCAACAGGAAGGGATGAGGATCAAATGATAT
The DNA here is from genome assembly GCF_018350195.1 of Panthera tigris. NCBI lineage: Eukaryota > Metazoa > Chordata > Mammalia > Carnivora > Felidae > Panthera > Panthera tigris. The sequence goes on along the minus strand of NC_056660.1, from coordinate 196,259,753 downwards.
ATGCTAGTAGAAGTAGTCTATAAACTTGATCTCAGAGGTCCTGCAACGCTCACCCACCACACTTGGACCAGAACACACACCCACATTGAGGGCCCTGAGCCTACCTGTACTTCAACTCCTTTCTCCACCTCCCATCCAGGACGAGGAGCCCAAGCGTCCCACTGGGGCCCAGGTGAAACGCCATGCCTCCTCCTGCAGTGAGAAGTCCCATCGCGTGGATCCGCAGGTCAAAGTCAAGCGCCATGCCTCCAGTGAGTCCCATGTGGGAGGGAGGAAAGGAAGGAAACAATCCACAGGGTAGGGCGTCTCAAATCGGATCCCTCCGGACATCAGGCAGGCAAATTAATGAGTGAAGTGAGATATAAGAAAATACCCTACCGTAAGAAAAATGACGGCACAAGCCAAGTGATGAAGGGCAGCTAGCAAGTGGCCTCAGAAGAGAAACGCTAGAGAATGGGGTGGGGGAAGACTGCAGGAAGCCGGAGAACTCAGGCTCCAGCTATAGGGCTGGCCACTACCCAGCTCCAGCCGGTGGCTCCCATACAGCCATGCCAACCTAGGTTTGTAGATTATTCAAGAGACCAGAAATCTAGCCATTATGTGAAATCCACTTATTTCTTAACACTAGCAATTAATTTTCAAAAACGTTAACATTAAATAAGGCTAAATATGTTTTTATGTTCCATTGTCTCTTATATATGTATGCACATATATGCACGTGTAAAATTCATCCTCAGGCTCTGTCTGTTCCAAAGCTAACAATTTATAATTTCTGATCTGGGGTAACACGTGGAGAAATGAACTCCTCCAAATACCCTTCAGGCAGCTGCCTGGAAGGCACGGCTCACCTCTGTGTCCTAGCCCGGGCTCTGCCTGGCACCCCATAGAAGCTCCATGAATTGCCTGATTGCCACACAGCACAATAAAGGCTAAGTATGGCAGGCTATGTAAATTCTCTTTGATTTCCAACACTGATCTCTGCTCCTGTGTGATTTATGAGCAGGCCAGCTTCCTGTAGGACAGCACGTTCCAAGAGTCTTTTATTTATTGCTTTATAGTTCTGCCCCCTGCACCTGATCACAGTCAAGTTCTATCCCTTGCTTTTTGAAGATTAATTTTTTAAATACTTTTCTTTAGATCTCCATTTCATGAATATAGACAATCTCTTCTGGGGGTCAGGAGAGCTATATTCCATTCCCCACTTGATCGTTTAATTACTGCGTAACTTTGGAAAAGTCCCTTCCCCTCTCTGGGTCTGAGTTTTCCCACCGAACAATCAGACGGTTGTTGTGTAACATTCCTGACGCTCTACTCTCATTGGCACTGGAAATATGGGCCTTTATGGAATGTCCTTTTTAATTTTTTTTAATGTTTATTTATTTTTGAGAGAGAGAGAGAGACAGAGCGCAAGCGGGGGAAGGACACAGAGAGAGGGAGACACAGAATCCAAAGCAGGCTCCAGGCTCTGAGCTGTCAGCACAGAGCCTGACACAGGGCTCAAACTCACGAACCACGAGATTGTAACCTGAGCTGCAATCGGACGCTTCACCGACTGAGCCACCAGGCGCCCCTGGACTGCCCATTTTAAAATGGAAAAGTAGGGGCGCCTGGCTGGCTCAGTCAGAGCAGTGACTCTTGATGTCGGAGTCATGAGTTTGAGCCCCACGTTGGGTGTAGAGATTACTTAAATACATAAAACTTAAAAACGAATTTTTAAATACATGAAAATAAAATGGAAAAGTAAACTGAAATAGGCATGTAAGACTAAAGAAATCACAAAACGTTAAAAAACAACAACAAAGATAACAAAACACAGGTTCTTCAAATCAAATGTTATATTTAAGTCCAGGTTATCAGAGATATAGAAGGGGAGCTGCTCTGGTTGGAGCTGGGCCACCCGCTGGCCCCCGCTTTGCCCCTGCAGCAGCCTGGTAGCCGTCACTGTGAAATCACAGGGCTCCTCAAACTACAGATCTAGTCCAACAGTGTGTCTCAGATGAAACAGCTGAAGAACATTAAAGAGAAGGGTCTTGCCCAAGGTCATGTATTAGTTACCGATTACTGGGTAATAAATTACCCAAAATTTACTAGCTCCAAAAGTAAACATGAGTCACGTCACAGTTTCTGTGGGTCAGGAATCCTGGAACAGCTTCATTAGGCAGTTCTGGCTTGGGGTCTCTTGTGAGGTTGCTCAATCTGTTCAGTGTAAATGACTGTTTTCCTCTGTATTTGTGTCCTTCCAACTCTGGAGATGTTGAGGTACTATTTATTTTATAAAATATTGGGAATAACAGATGGTGGTTGGGGATTTTAAGGTCCTTATCTGATACAACACTGACACCATTTTGCTGGTCTACCCATTTATTTTTATTTCCCAGTCTATCGAATCCAAAAGTCTGGGAGAAAACTCCCCTGGGATGCCATTGTGTATCTGGAAAGTTGGGGGAAGTATGGGTCCCCTTCTCTGCCCTCCATGCTTTATTTGTGATCAAGGCCATTGTGACAGGAATTGAATTTTGCATGCATCACTGGGGGACCACTGCGATCCCTACAAGAGCTAGAGAGAAAAGACCCCCAATTATTAGTAACCATGGGAATCGCTCCAAACTCCACACCCACCAACTTAAAAGGGCTGTGTGTGACTGTCTGAAGCAAAAAAATAAATAAAAATTTCCCTGAGAGGTTAGACTATGGCATCACTCCAGCTAGAGCAGTAAATGCATGACACGGACCCTGGAGTTCGACCCTTTGGGCTCAAACTGGGCTCTGCCATCATTAACAGTGAGATCTAACATCTCGGTGCCTCAGTTTCCCCACCAACAAAATAAAGCTAATAATAGTAAGTTTTTATGTAGATTAAATGGAAATGCATGTCAATGGCTTAGCATATAGTAAATGCTCGATAAATTTTTGCCATAATTATTTGTTATTGTCCACCATAATGTAGAGCCTCCAACAGACTCCTGGGGCCCCTCGCTCCCCCAACCCATTTTTCAGGAATAAAATGGGCAATGCCTGACTTTAGCCCAACTCCTTGATTTTCTATGGATCTGAGTTATATGTACCTGTCTCCTTATCTTACATATATCTGAGAATTGACTGTAAAACGCCCTTTTAAAGCTAAAGTGTGTTATACATCACAAAAATTTGTTTCTTATCATCATCTAACATTTACTAGGCACTTCTACAGATACTGTACTAAGTATTTTTCATGAACTATCTCATTCAAAACTTAGCACAATGCTAAGAGGCCAATTTGATCAATATCCACATTTACAAATGCAGAAACTAAGGCCCAGGGCATGGCACAAAACACCACTGTTCACTTTTGCCCTAAAGTCACACAACTAGTAAAGGGCAAAAGAGAACACAAACCTCGGTCTGCTTCATTCCAAAGGCCCTGTTCCTAGTCTCTGTGCTCTCCTGCCTCCCTTTTGCTCCTATTTCCTTGGAGGATTCACACCAAATTTATCTTTTTAGATCTAAATATTCCCATTTTACAGATGGAGAAGTTGGGGCTGAGAAAGACACCAAGGTCACCCAGGTACCCTTACCAGAGGTCAGGAATGGGGGCCTTTTCCTGTCTTCTATCTCTGCAGGTGCCAATCAATACAAGTACGGTAAGAACCGAGCTGAGGAAGATGCCCGGAGGTACCTGGTAGAAAAAGAGAGCCTGGAAAAAGAGAAGGAGACAATCCGGACAGAGCTGATGGCACTGAGGCAGGAGAAGAGGGAGCTGAAGGAAGCCATTCGGAACAACCCAGGTACCTACATGGGTGCGTCCTGGGCATTCAAGGTGGGGGGTGGGGCTGGACCTTGACACCTCCCATGGCAGAGGTCACCTGGTTATCCAGGACAAGTGGGCTTCTCCTCCCATTCTTCCTCCTCCTTATCCTCCTTCCACCTCTTCCTCAACATCATCATCATCATCCTTCCTAATGAAAGTGCCATCAATTTAAGTGCCTATTTAAGGGCCAATTTAAGTGCCATCAATTTACTGATTTGGGGTAAGGGAATGAAGACGCATCACAAAAATGTGTACACTTAAGGTAGCAAAATTTGGTCTGACTTTAGAAATGTTAACATGTGACAACAGAGTGTGACTTAGAATCAAGGAAATAGGAGATACCATTTTGAGCCTCACATTAATTCACTCATTCACGGATGTGCTGAACACCCAGCTGTGTGAGACACTGGCCCTGGTTCTGGGATTGACGGACAGAGACATGTTCCCAGGATCCTCTTCGAAAATCCAGGGCCATAACCCCTGCAGACTCAGGCTGCTCTGGGCTCCTCTGCACCCCACTTTCCACCGTTTCTTTTGAATTCTCCCTGTAGCTGTAGTTTGGCACAATTTCAGCCTGAGGTTTGTACACACATGCTTGAGAGAACAGAGGTCTTTGTCCTTTATAAAATATATCCAAGGTCACATAGCCCCATGAGAATCTGATGGGACCTATGGACCCTTTCATAAGGAGGGAACAAAACCCCACAATTCGCAGTGTTACAGACAATTGCAGCAGCCAAGAGCTTATGCGCCCTCACAACTCACCCTTAGATTGCCTAAAAATCCATGAACCTAACTGAGAACTTCTAGCTTAAAGGTTAAGACTTCTGTGGAGCCAGGAACCAGAATCTGTGGAAGGAAGCATAGGAAAGCAGTGTGGTCTCAATATACAAAACTTTTTATTTTTTTTAATGTTTATTTATTTTGAGACTGAGACAGAGCTTGAGCAGAGGAGGGGCAGAGAGAGAGAGAGAGAGAGAGAGAGAGACACAGAATCCAAAGCAGGCTCCAGGCTCTGAGCTGTCAGCACAGAGCCTGTTGAGGGGCTCGAACTCACGAACCATGAGATCATGACCTGAGCTGAAGTCGGCCACTTAACTGACTGAGCCACCCAGGCGCCCCAATATACAAAACTTTCTAAGAGTCAAAACAAGAGTTTGGAGCAGGCTAACTGTCCTCCTTACTGTGCTCAACTTTTTTTTTCTGTAACCCATCACTTTGTAATATTAGATTATTTATTCTATTTATTATTTTAACGTATTGTTTATTCTCTCTCATACACACACACACAAATGTGAACTTCATAAAGGCAAACATTGCCTGTTTTGTTCACTGATATCCCAAGGGCAAGAACAGTGCCTGGTACATAGTAAGCACTCGCTAAGTGTTTACTGAATAGATGGATGGATGAATGAATGAATGAATGGAAAGAATTCACCATTACTGGAAAATCCTCCAGTGCAGCCTCCTATTTGTCTCAGAGCAAAGAATGAATGGAGCTAACATTTAAACCTGGTAAGGCCCACTGCAACTCTTGGCATGAAAAAGATACGAATATAGGGTTGCTACTTTAGACTGAATAAGCAGCAAACTGGAACCCCTGGTCAATGTAAAGCCCTGTGTTATAATTCAGTTACAGGTAAGAGAAACCAAAGTCAAATTGGCTTAGAAATGAAAAAAAAAAAAAAAATCAGCGTGCCTGGCTTGTTCGGTCAATAGAGCATAGGACTCTTTATCTCATGATCATGATTTCAAGCCCCATATTGGGCATAGAACTTACAGAAAAGAAAAGAAAGAAAAGAAAATAAAAATGTAATTGGAAAACTGAGCGATCAAGTATAGCAAGGTCCAGGTATTTAAATGATGTCACCAGGAAGCATATTTCTTTAATTCTTGCTTCTGCCTTCCTCCATCCTGATTTCATTGTGTGGCCTCATGGTGGCATAATGGCTGCACAGCTCTACCCCTCACCCAATCCTCCCAGCCACCCCAGCAGAGAGAACTTCTCTTCCCAGCGGACCCCACAAAAGTCTCAGGATTCCCTCTGATTAGACCAACTTTGATCTCTAAACCAATCAATGTGACCAGAAAATGGAATTATGATTATGGGCCAGATCTAGGTTATGTGCCAACCCCCTGAACTAAAAGTGAGGTCAGCACTATCCAAACTATAGGGAATGGGAGGAGAAGGTGGTTTTCCTGTGGAAAATGAGGGTTCCGTATCGAGAAGCTAGGGAAATGGGTACAGGGCAGGTAAAAACCACACAACCCCGCACGGAGCTAGCACCCCAGGCTGCAAGTCCATCTCTTAATGGGGACAAAGGGCTGGGAAAGCCACAGGGCAGACCAGAAGCAGAGGCCCTGCCAAAGCCCCTGATGCTTCAAGCCAGGCTCAGCCGTTTCTCACTGATGTCTTTGGACCCAGGAGCGAAGTTAAAGGTCCTGGAGGAGGCCGTGGCCACCCTGGAAGCTGAGTGTCGGGCAAAGGAGGAGCTACGGATTGATCTGGAGCTGCGGCTGGTGGCCGTGAAGGAGCGCTTGCAGCAGTCCCTGGCGGGAGGCCCGGCCCTGGGGCTCTCTGTGAGCAGCAAGACCAAGAGTGGGGTGAGTGTGTGCCCTTCTGTGCCAGGGGCAGCTGCTCCCTAACACCCTCACATGCTATAGATCTTCAGGATCATTCTTTGTGGGTAGGAGTTAGGCTCAATTACAGATGGGAAAATGGAGGCTCAAAGCGGAGGGAAGGTGCCAGAAGACCCGATCCCAAAGAGGAGGTGGCATGGCTAGGGAGGGGGCTCCTGGAGCAAGTTCAGGCCTATCTGCCATTTGACTTTTTATCCTGAGTGTGATCTTAGAAGTAGCCTTTGGGTTATTGATAATTATAGCTATGATACATTGAAGAAGAGCAAACTTGTGTTGAACAGTAACATAGGCCAGTATAGCATTTGAACCTGTGTGACCTCATCATCTTCACAGCAGTCCTGTGACGTAGTGCTATGTGTATTTGTGCCATTGGATGTACAAGGAAACTGAGGTCAGCAATGTCAAATGACTTACTCAAGGTCACTCAGTTAAGTGGGAGACAGGATTCCCAATCCAGGAAGTCTGACGCAGAGCCCTGTATTAGCCACGGTACACGTGCCCTCTCTCAGGGTCCCCAGGGTACGGGGCCGTCCTCAGGGGTTTGCATCCATTATCTCCAGCACTCCGGGCAACCCTGCAAGGCAGATACTCTGACCCTGAATGAGACTTCCTCAGGGAGAACGTGGCTGCCCTGGGTCTCCATCACTACTGACGTTTAGGGCCAGTAATTCTTTTTATAGGGGACTGCCATATGCATCGTAAGATGTTTAGAAGCATCCCTAGCCTCTGCCCACTAGACGCCAGTAGCTCCACACCCAGCTGACAACCAGAAATGTCTCCAGAAATTACCAAGTGTCCCCCGGAAGGGCAAAACTGCCCCCATTTAGGAACCGCTGGTCTAAAGTACCAGTGGGCTCATCTGTTATCCTTTCCCATAGCACTTAGCCACAATGTGCGTATACATATTATATGGATATGTGTGTGTGTGTGTGTGTGTGTGTGTGTGTGTCTTGTCTAATGTCTGTCTCCCCCCACGGGATTGTATTTTTATTAAAAAAAAATTGGACTATGGCTGTTTTGTCCTTATAGCCTTAGCCCTTTAGAGTCTGAAAAACAGTAGGAGGGCCACAAATGTTTGACGAATGAGTAAATGTTACGCCTGGTTTCAGACAAGGAAATTGAGATGCAGAGAGACTTGTCTAAGTCTGAGCTGTCACTGGGGACGGTGTTCTCACTGTTGTTGTCTGAAGCCACGCTGTCTGCCCCTGTGCTTCCTCTCCGTGGGACTTTCCAACCTCATTTCCAGATGAAGAGCTCAGAGGACAAAGACAAACTCACTGAGGCCCGGTGGGAGAGCTAGAAGTGGTTCACTCATCCCAGCTGCTTCCTCCCACTAGTGTGCCCTGAAATTCACTTCCCAGGGGGCTTTTCCACTACTTTTGAGCCTTTGTTTAAAAAATTTTTACTTATTATTTTTTTTGAGAGAGAGAGAGAGAGAGCAAACAGGGGAGGGGCAGAGGGAGGGAGGGAGAGAGAGAGAGAGAGAGAGAGAGAGAGAGAGAGAGAGAGAGAAGCTTAAGCAGGCCGCACACCCAGCACAGAGCCTGACACAGGCCCGACCCCACAACCATGAGATCATGACCTGGGCCAAAAACAAGAGTTGGACGCTTAACCGACTGAGCCACCCAGGTGCCCCTACTTTTGATCCTTTTGATGGTCTTTGGAGATAAAGAGAAGTCTTCTCTCAATTCCCTGCAGGCTTAGCTGTTAATATGTCACTCTTAAGGAACCACATCGTAGTAAGGTACTAAGCAACTATCTGGAAGATTTAAGAGGTGACAGCACTCTAGAAGATGAGAACGAGGGCCACCCGCCTGGGCGGTTCAGTAGGTTGGGCGGCTGACTCTTGATTTCAGCTCAGGTCACGATGTCACAGATCGCAAGATCGAGCCCACACTGGGCTCTGCGCTGATAGCACAGGACCTGCTTGGGATTCTCTCTCCCTCTCTCTGCCCCTCCCCCACTCTCACACGTGCACCCGCGCACACTCTCTCTCAAGATAAACAAACATTAAAACAAACCAACAAAATGGGAAGGAATGCAGGGCAGAGGTTAAGAGAGAGGGCTGTAGGGTCCGAATCCTGGCCCTCCCACTTGCCAGCTATGTGACCTCGGGCAGTGACCCGACCTTGCCATTTCCCTTATCTGTAAAATAGTTTGACCGATACTAGCGTCTAGTTCATAGGTTTGGAAAGGCTAGAGGAGCTAATCCACGCAATGCCTGGTACATCGTGAGGGCTCAGTAGTTCTAGACGTCATTCCCTTTATTCCGAGGCCCTCAAGCGTCTTCCTCCCCTCACCCTGTTTGGTGCCGGCATGTCTGTGCTATTTGCACGTTTGCAAATACTCTATTTGCGTTCTTTAGAGGGCAAGCCAGGTGTGGGTAGCCACCCTAGACCTCACCTATGTAACTGCTTCTTGTCACCAACAGGAAACTGCGCATAAAGCCCAGAACAGTGCCTCAGAGCAACCTCTCCCTGTCAACTGTATTTCTGAGCTGAGGAAGAGAAGCCCATCCATCGTAACCTCTAACCAAGGAAGGGTGCTACAGAAAGCCAAGGTATAGCAAGCAATAGCTCAGCTAATTAAAATTCAGACACCGGGCAGCCTTCCGATGGAACCTCACCAAAAGCCAAAACATCATCTAGTTAGAAAGGCGGAGAAATGCCAGCACATCCACGCAAACTCAGGAAGTTTGCTCTGAGAAGGTCCTCAAATCTCGTTCGGTCCCTATTGACTCATTCTTAACACACAGTTCTAACAAGCTCAGTTTTCTGGTTTCTGAGCCTCCAGTGGGTTTGGGGACAGGAAAGGCCCTGTTTCATAGGTGAGGAAACCGATGAGCAGGAAGTGAAGAGACCTGTCCAAGGTTATGTAGGGCATCATTGCAAGAGCTGGGCTGCCAACCCACCTCTTCCAATTCCAAGTCCAGGGCTCCCTCCATGATACTGGCCCACAGTCTGATCATCTTGGGGCCAGCTGTGCTACAGAACTTTTTGGATTTTAGAAAGGTAATACGGTACACAGACTGAGTATGATGAAAAACTCTAACAAATTCTCAGGAGGTCCCCTGTAAGCAAACACGTTAAAAATTTTACAAGGCACATGAATCTTCACCCCCTGTAGAATAAATAGGTTATAAACAGCCTCATATCAGTTCAGGTCAGGTTTTGCCACCAGTTGAGTTTGTGCCCAAACACTTTAGAAAAATTTTGGTTTTAGGGATTTCTGGATTTCAGAACTGGGCATAAGAAATTGTGGACTTGAAAATCAAACACCCAAGCATTAGGACATAAGATTAGAGAAGTAACCAGCCAGAGGCGAGATCATCTAGACTAGATATCAGTAAACTTTTGCTATAAAGATCCGGATGGTAAATATATGAGAGCCTGTGGACCACAGAGTTTCTTCCAGAATGACTCAGCTCTGCTGTTGTAGCAGGAAAGTAGCCACAGACAACATGTAAACAAGATGGACATGGCCGTGTCCCAGGAAAACTTTATTTATGGACACTGAGGTTTGAACTTCATAAAATTTTCACATGTCAAGAAAAACCGTTACTGTTTTTATTTTTTATTTTTTTCCGCACATTTAAAAATGTGAAAACCATTCTTAAGCTGATGGGTGCTACAAAAACACGCAGCGGGCCAGACATGGCCTGTGGGCCAGTTCGCTTCCCTTTGACCCTTGTAAGCCATGGAAAGAACTGTGAATTTTGTTTTAACATTCTGAAAGTCACTGGCAAGTTCCGGGCAAAAAATTTTTGGAGACCAATTACGTATTTAAAAGACCGTTCTGGAACAATGGTGAGAACTGATAAGGGGACAAGAGAGACCTAGATGAGAGATGAGAAAGGTTTGGTGGGGGTGATTTGAAGTGGATGGCTTTGGAGGTAGAGACGAAGGATTTCCTGGTGAGGATGTGGAGGATGAGGAAAAGAAAGGAATTAAGGGTGATTATTCCCGTCATTGCCCTCGGCAACTGCGGTGTAGATGGTGAACACTGGGGGAAGAGCAGGGTGGGATCGGGGAATCTTCCTAGCAAGAATGTTCGAACCATCCCTGTGAACCCTGGTTCACACCATCACCTCCAGAGCTGGCTGAAAATCCTTTTGCATCATTTAGGGGTAAAAAGCCATTCACTATTGGCCAAGACATCAGTATCCCTCTCAGATGAACCCCTACACAGCTCCAGGGGAAAGAATGGAGCCCTGCGAGCCCCCTGCCTTCACCCTTCCTTACCAAACTGCTTTGGTTTCTCTCTCATCAGCCTCCTCCTCCACACCAAGGTCCGGTGGAACAGCATTAGAGTCAAAAGTTGTCCCCATTCTCCTCTCTATGGGCCTCAGTTTCCTTGTCTGAGAAAGACAAACTTTGTGATATTTGGGCCCCCCTGAAGATGAGCCCCAGTGTGGAGAAATGACTTACCCAAGGCTACAGAGAACGAGTGAGACTAGGACCCATGGCTCTCTAATCTGGTCCGCGGAGATCTTTATATAATTAGGTGCAGTAGAATGTTTTTATCCTGCAAGTCACATAGAACATTCAGCAAACTGACTTGTCTTGTCTTTCTGTCCTTCAGGAATGGGAAATGAAGAAGACCTAGAAAGAGGGTGAAGATTTCATTCCTAAGGAAATACAAGATTGCATTGGAAACACTTTTTTCACCAGGAGATGCCAAAAGACTCGAAGTAGCCCCCCACTCTCCAGGGCACCCAAAAGACCAGCGTTTATCGTCTGCATGATTCTAGGGGATATGGGGAGGGAAGAAGTAGAAGGGAAGAGGGACACGGAGAGTGTCCTTATAACTTCACAGAGGGTGGAAAACGGGTGGAGGGAGACAGAAATCCGCACGGTTGCAAAGGTTTTGTGAAACATCTTTGCCCTCTCTTCCGAAGAAGGAACGAAAGCACACGTGAATAAGTCCCATTCTCAGCATCCCATTCCCAGGCCTCAGGGCAAAGGAACACAGTGCTGAAGCCGGTGGTACAGCACAGAGACAAGACTTGATCAGCTGATCACACATGGGCCTACTGGATTCATGCTGGGCATTGCCGACAACCACTGGACAACATAAATAGGCCGAACTATGAATAGAATTTCCCTGCCTACGTAAAGGTGGACGAAAGCTATAGACAACATGCAAATTCTGCACTCAGCCCTTTTGTGCCTTACAACCAGGCAGATGCAGCTACCAGAACCCCACAGTGGAGTGGTTTTCATATTAGAGATCGGATATGCAGCAGGCAAGGGGAGGTTCAGCAGCTGACTTACTTTGAGCTCTTAGCGAGAGTGATGGGAACATTGGTTTCTAACGTCCCCAGGATGCTGCAGGCATTGTAGGGTGGGGCCATTTGTGGTCGGTCAAGTCCTTTACCTATTTCATGTGACACTCAGGCTCCAGGAGCAATGGTTAGAAATCCAAGTGATGCTCTTTATGTCTTTATCCTTATTTTGCACTTGGAGGCTCTCCCTGGTCTGCCCTTCCTTATCTGTTTATCAAGTAAAATCATCAGGGAGAATCAGAGGACAGTGGTTTACTTCTGCCATAGTGCCTTTTACTTACACTTGATACTTTTATGGGGAAGCAAGGACCTCAAGTCTGGGGCAGTCTCCTTGCTGTGCCACTCGCTACCTTCTCAACACTATAGGCGCTATTGAGGTCTTTACATTTCCTTCCAAAAACAGATAAGACCAGTTAACTGTTAAGAGCTCCAAGTTTAGCTCAAGGAGAGAGAAGGGAAATCCCAGAACAGCCTTTGGACACTTTGATGGAGGTCTCACACACTTTACCCTACCTAGGGCTTTACAAACGTGTGCCTTATCCAAACTTTACCACCCTTGGAGACAGCCAGGAACCAGAATAGGGAAAATAACTCTGACCAAAATCATCCAGCTGGCCAGTGGCAAAGCATAAGGCTTAGGGCTTATGAGCCTGGATCTACACAGGGTTGGGTTTGAGCCCTGCCTCTGCCACTGACCAGCTGGTGACTCTGGGAAAGTCACTCGCCCTCTCTGATTCTTGTTTTCTTTACCTGTGAAACCCAGGTTAATGGTTCTATTTTCCTCCCAGGACTATTGGGGAGATTCAATGAGATAATACATGGGAAGCATTTTGCATACTGTCTGAGAAACAAGAAATCCTCAGTCAATAATGGCTTTCATTATTAGCTAGATAACAAATGTCTAAAAATTCTGCGTTCTTTCTACTGAAGAAATGATGTGTATATGGTTATTACAGCCACCAAAAAGCTAAAAGGCAACTAATCCATAACTGACAGTTTGCATCCAGATTCCACTTAAATATCTTCAACGAGAAAGGAGCTCACATCATCTGGATTGTTAATGTTCTTTTTTAAAATGTGGATCCTGGAATGACACCAAATACTCCAATTACATCCTCAGTGTGTCCTCAGTGTGTTATTTTGGGGTTGAGCATCTTTTCCCACTGATAGATCTTGCGACTTGTTGGCGGGGGGAACACCACAGAATTAATAATAAGCATTTATCGAGTACTCCATGCATCAGGTACTGTGTCAGCCAAGGCCAGCTTCACGGGCACACAACCGGTGCAGTCACAAAGATGAGTAGAGCCCTGAGTTTGGTTTAAGGCGCTGCTGTTGCCCTCTTAATAATTTTTTTTAATGTTTATTTTTGAGAGAGAGAGAGAGAGAGAGCGTGAGCGGGGGAGGAACAGAGAGGAGGGAAACACAGAATCCAAAGCAGGCTCCAGGCTCTGCGCAGTCAGCAGAGAGCCCAGTGCAGGTCTCAAACAAACGGACCGTGAGATCATGACCTGAGCTGAAGACCGACACTTAGCCGACTGAGCCACCCAGGTGCCCCTTTTGCCCTTTAAATTATGTAGCCAGTCCTGGCGCTACCTGATCACTTTTCCAGGCATTATCCCTTTAGTTTGCACTAAAACTCTGTGCGACAGTTTCTGGCATCCCAGTTTTCACAGGTGGGGAAAGTGAAGCCCAGAGGGGTTATGTCACTTGCAGGAGCGCACGGCTGGGAGGTGCTGGAGCCAGCAACCCTTCCTCTGAGTTCCAAGGTTCTATTTCCTTCATGTCTTACCACCCCCCCCCACCCCCCTACCCCCGAACTGCAGCATTCAGAAGCACACTAGCGCTTAATACCTAGATGAATGAATGGACGCACGTATGCAGCCTTGATGTTAAGTCAATCAGCTAAGAGAGTGCAAACAAAATGGCTAAAGCACAGAGGCCAGTCCTTGTCTGTGAAAATGCCTCGTTTTGTTTTTTTCAAGGTATAGGCTCACGGCTCTAGGGTGGAGCTGAAGCTCCATCCTTCCCGACCCTGCCCCAAGTGTGGGGACTATCAGATTTCTGACGTCCCTGGATCAGTCGGGGACCCTGAGCAGGTGTACCAACCTCTCGGAGCCTCAGTTTTCTCAAATGTAAAGGGGATCATAATCCCTTCTGCACCCATGCTGCTCTTCTCCTGAGACGAAAAGGAGACATAAGGTATTGGTTACAACACATTTGAGTTGGGCCTTGGATAGAATATAAAGATGCAAAAGTCTCCAGCTCTGTCCTCAAGGAACTTGCAGACCAGGAGAGAGAAAATCTGACCCAAATAGCTGCAGTACAAGTAAACCATGTTATGGTGAAGACTTAGAATGAGGACACACCTCCCATTCCTTAAATAATGTTGTTGTTGTTGTTTTTACCTTGGGGACTGTGCAGTAACTAGTCTAGCAAGTCCAAGTGCCCTCAACCCCAATCACCAGTCTATCTTGTCAATTTTCCATATTAAATTTCTCTCAAATTCTTCCACTTCTTCCTATCTCCACTGACACCAACAATTCATTCATTCAACAAACACCTGGTATGAACCTACCATGTACACCTACTGTACTAGACAGATGTCAGAAATCACAGCTGTGGACCCTCATGAAGCTCAAACTCTAGTTGGGAGAACAGAAAGAAAACAAATGAAATACTAATATGGAAACAAAAACGTGCCCAACACACCTAAAAGAGTAGCTACTTCAGATAGGGTGGTTACAAAGGTCTATTAAGGAGTCCCCAGGACAAAATACAGCCCTCCCTTGAATGGACTAGTCCAACAGCTTGTCTCCCTACTTCTCTGCTTAGATCCAGCAATCTGTCATACGGGAGTCAAGGCCCCCCGTTACACATGTAAAGGTTTTGTAACATGTCCCCACTGCAATCAGAGTAAGACTCAAGTTCACATTCAACAAAAAAATTTTGAACTACACCAGGACACTGTTCCACCGTTCAATGGAAATAGACAAGATAATCTCTGCCCTAACGGAGCTCGCATTCTAGCGAAGGGAAATGAGAAAACGCATTTTAAAAACATAATAAAGTCAGAAAACAAGGGAATTGGAAGGGGAGAAAGCAGTAAGAGTGATGCGGGAGTCGGGCTCCAATTTTTTAAATCCCTCGCGTGATCTGTTCCGCTAATTGTGTTGTGTTGCCCCTCTTCCCTCCAATATTTCAGCGCATTACTCGCAATGTACTCTCCCTACTGACTGGGTCTTTGCAAAAGCTGTTTACCTCTACCTGAACCACCTTCCTCCTCTTTGCATCTACGCATCCTTCAGCTTTCAATTCAACTATTTTTCCCTCTGGGGGCAACTGCCCACACTCGGCCACATCATGTTCCAGGCTTCCGTGACACCACGCCCCTCACCTTTAAACACCGGTCATATTTTGACTTAATGCGTTTGCCTTCGTTTATTGTTTACAACTTTACGTAAGCCCCTTGAGGGTACAGCTGAGATCCCCCGTGTTCCCGGCGGATTTCTCGACGAACACGGAGCCTGAGTCCTACAACAGGAACCCACCCTACGCGCCCCACGCGCGGGGGACCGGAAATGTCGCGTTCCGTCGGGGACACCGGATGGACACGAGCACGGCGCGCAAAGACAGCCGGAAGTGTGGCGTTCGCGACCCGGACCCTGGGCCGGGAGAGCCCGCGAAGGCTGCCGGGAAGAGTGGCATCTAGCGCATCTCGTCGTTTGGAGCAAGTGCGCTTGCGCTGCCTCCGTCAGCCGGGTTCGGGAATATGGCCGCGCGGTCAGTGTGGGCGGTCCGGCGGCTGGTGCAGCGCCTCCTGGCCTCGAGTGCCGCGTCCGAAGGCAGGTAAGCGAAGCAGGCCGCGAGTGGAGGGTTGAGGGTAGTGCGAGACGAGCGAGCTGGAAGGACGGTTGTGGGCTGGAAGGGCGCGAGCTGATCCACCAAGCTTCTCGGCTGCTCCGATCGGCTGCTCACGGCCCCATTCTACAGAGAAGGAAACTGAGGCACACAGTCGCGCCCTCTTGCCAGGCCAAGGAAGGTGGGAAGAGCGGAGGTCACGTTCCTCAGGGGTGGCAACTCTTCAGCCCCGAGCGTCGATTGAATTGGGGTTGTACCTTTCCCGGCCTTTACTCCCAACCTCCCCAGCCAGAGTGTCCGCTGTTAAATTGGAATTCTCCCCGTTGACTCCCTGTGTGCCTCTGGGCCAGTCCCTTCCCTATTATCCCGGCTACACTTCACCTGTCGGTAAAAGGAGGGCGTTGGACTTGGCCTCTCCAAACGGCCCTTCCACCTGCTCCCCGGAGTCTATGAAGTTTCATTTGCTGCTGCTTTTCACCATCGGCTGCGGCACCTTTTATCGATCACTTGTCATGCTGATTGTAGAACTCTATGGGTAGTTCTTTTTATTCTCCCGTTCAATCGAGAAAACTGAGGTTTAGAAAAGTTGAGTAACTTACCCAAACTCAAACACTCCATAATTGTGGAACCCAGCCCGAGATTCAGGGCTCTAGAATCTGCTCTTTTAATTAGTGAGCAGCGTTAATTCTCAGGAACGATTCCGTGTTTAACTGTTTCTTCCTGAGAAAGAATAAAAAAGAGTGAATTGGGGGATGGGTAAGGTTGGACTTCCTGAAGTGTAAATTAAGCCGCGGGGTCTCCGGGAATTTCACGTAACTATTTGTCACCTTTTTATCTTAACACACCTGACCTAGCTAGCACCCTGCCCTAGCACCCGGGTGTGAGGTTGAATTCAAGGTTTCTGGCTTGTTTTTTTTTTTTTTTTTTTTTTAAGTCTTTTTGGCAGTTTGTGATGTAGGTACTGACCAGAAGCAGAAAGTTTCCTTCTGATAAAATTTCCCCTCCATTTCTGAAGCAGGAGGAATTGAGGGGATCAGCCTCAACTCTCCTCTTCAGACTTGGGCTTTGGCCATATTCTCTCTCTCTCTCTCTCTCTCTCTCTCTCTCTCTCTCTTTTTTCTCTCTTTTTTTTTTTTTTGGCCATTTTCTCTTTAAACTGGCCCTGGGAGTATTTTGACCTAATTTCAGTTGGATAAATGTAGGTTTGTTAGGGGGTTAGGAGAAAGGAGGTATTTCACCCTGTGTGATTTGCCCCAGATCTATGGTGATCATATTTTCTGAACCAAAAATGGAGAAACCATATATAATCTGACACCAGATTGTAATAGCAGAGCCCAGTCCTGGCCTGGAAGGAAAGTCTGGAACATAAAAGTCATCTTGCCCATAGCTTTATACTGAATGTTCCCTCTCCCTTTCTTGATGCAAACTCCTTTTCCCCCTTTAAATCTTTGCGTGGATGTCACCCCAGTGACTGCCCTTCATTATATGCCAGTTTATATACGTAAACTGTTTGTTTTAAAGACCTCTGTGCTCATGGGTTGAATTTTATTGATGATTTTACTTCAAGTCAAATTATGAGCATCCAGGAGGTGTAATGGAAACTTCCTTGAAGGAGGAGGCAGAACTGCTACAATCCAAGATTTATAAAGTAGCCCCTGCTCTAAATGTCTTTCTTTGTAAACAACTGTATGTCAGACATTTGAGCTGTACCAAATTCCAGATTACAAACATGATTGAATACAAAGATCTGTTTTATTCACCTGTTTTTAGTGCACCCACTGGAATGTGTAGTGTTTTATAAGTATTTAATTGACATGATTTTACAGAGAAGTGGGTTCCCAACTCAGAATTTCCCCTAACACAGGTTTTCTTCCATAAAAGCCTTACTTAAGCACTTGTGGTCAAGAAAGCTTTAGAATTCTAGGCCTGACTCCAGTTTGACACAGTCCCTTTACTAGGCTTAATTTTCCCCATTTGTGAAATGAAGGATTGAATCAGAAATGTATGGCTTTGTGTTTTGAATTCCTGCTTCTGGTATTGCCCTGCTGGTTCTGGGTATTAGAACTTGGTTTTCTCTTGCTGAGTTTTGTGTCCCCACTTCTGGCTATTTCTGCTGCCTTGTGTTCCGTACCGTGGTTCAGCTGAATACTAGCTGTGTGATCTTAAGCAAGTCATAAGCCTCTCTGAGCGTCAGTTTTCTCATTGATACAGTTGAGGTGATAATACTATTTCTCTCACACTCTGTGAGATGAAAATAAAACCCGACTTAGTAAGCCCTTTATTTATTTATTTTAATGTTTCTTTATTTTTGAGAGAGAGACTGAATGGGGGGGAGGCGGGGGAGAGAGGCAGAGAGAGGGAGACACAGAATCCAAAGCAGGCTCCAGGCTCCAAGCTGACAGCACAGAGCCTGATGCAGGGCTCGAACCCACAAACCATGAGATCATGACCTGAGCCAAAGTCAGATGCTTAACCAACTGAGCCACCCAGGCGCCCCTTAGTTAGCCCTTTATAAGCGATCGCAGAGGGACTGACTGAGGGCACTTTGGCTTTTTGTGATAGCATTTTTTCATCATGTGCCACCTCCCTCCCCCTTTAGGGGATGGCTGCATCCTTTCAGCACTGCCACCCAGAGAACTGCTGGAGAGGACTGCAGTTCTGAGGACCCTCCCGATGACCTTGGGCCCTCTCTTGCAGAACGAGCCTTAAAGCTTAAAGCTGTGAAACTGGAGAAAGAAGTCCAGGACTTAACAGTGAGTAGATTTTATCTGTTCTTCACATCCTCTCTCTGGTTTAATATCTGCATAAAGTTTTCATGTCAGTGTTTTCAATTAAATTTCCTCTGATTGGCTCTTTACCTCTCACCCCACCTCCACCCTCTTGCTAGGTATGTTAGGGAAAATAGTCTATAGTCATTTAAAAACCTGTTGTGTCACAGTACGTAGATACCTAATGTTGTGGTAGCTTCAGAGGAGGTACAGTGCCTGGCGTGTAGTAAAACTCAATAGATGTTTGTTGAATGAATAACGTCGCTTATCATTTTACTCTGCCGATCAGACTGCATCTGGTATACTCTCCCGGTACTGGGTTGACAAACACACTTTGAGGGTGATAATTAGAGTAGTTCCAAAGCAAGACCACCCAGAATAGTGAGGAGGTAGGAAAGCAGGTCTTAGGAGAGCAATTAAAGGAATCAAAGATTGTAAGAATGAAAGAGGAAGAGATTAAAGGAGCTAAACATACCGTTGTCCTAGAGTTCAGTTCAATGAATGAAAGAGGGTGGCAGTATTGGCTGAGTGTGAAAAGGGAAGCTTTCTCTCAAGATAATGAGCTTGAAAAGCAAGTGTTCAGAATAGGAGGCTAAATGACAGTCTGTCAGCGCTGCTATAAAGAGTAGGTTCCTGGGGCGCCTGGTTGCCTCAGTTGGTTGAGTGCCTGACTTATTTTGGCTCGGGTCATGATCTCACGGTTCGTGGGGTTGAGCCCCGAGTCAGGCTCTACACTGATAGCACGGAGCCTGCTTAGGATTCTGTCTCTCTGTCTCTCTCTCAAAATAAAGAAATAAACACAAACACAAGAGAGTAGCTTCCTGCCTTGGCTGGGGATTTGGAGTAGTTGATCTAAGATTCCTACAGTTCCTCATTTTTTTAATAAAAATCCGTCACAAGGGTGAAGGTTGCAAAGGTAGCAAAAACACTCTTTTCCACCAGCAAGCATGTTTTCTGATCATTTTCACTTTGCTTTTGGTGTTCAGATGAGATACCAGAGGGCTGTAGCTGATGGTGAAAACATAAGGCGGCGAACCCAGAGATGTGTAGAAGATGCCAAGATATTTGGTGAGAGATTTATTCACGATAAAAATTCAAATGCCTTTTTAGTTTAAGGATGCTTACTAGCAGTTTTGCAAACTGAACATAGTAAAAAACACAGCTGCATCCTAAACCAGTCCCTACCCTGCTCTTGCACCCTTGCCATATGCTTTCTGGAATGTTTATTGGGAATGTTGCCATGTGAACCATTTGCTACAATAATGCTTGCTTTTGTTTTGACCAAAACCTTTGTTATTTTATTTTTCAAGCACCTACGGGTAACATCCTGGGCCTTCTACATTCAATTCGGTTTAACTCGTTAATGAAGAAGTGAATCATTAAGATGTTCAGAGGAGAATCCAAAGAGCAAGATGTATGAGTAATCAGGCATATTAAAATTTTCTTGATAGAAGCAAAATCACTCTAGATCCATAGAGCAGTAATCAACTGTATCTCCACCAGTTTTCACTACTATGGGCAATAACCATTTGCCTTACCATTAGTATTTACAACTTACTAAGTTATAAAATAACTCAAAGACGTATGGAAGCAGATTAACTCTGGAAGTTATGCTAGATTACATCTGTTTTTTCATTGATGACTGAAAAAGGTTTTTTGGTCCAATTTAAAGTCTTTCTTGGGGCTCCTGGGTGACTCAGTCAGTTAAGCATCTGACTTCAGCTCAGGTCATGATCTCAGGTCATAATCTCACTGTTTGTGGGTTCGAGCCTCACATCGGGCTCTGTGCTGACAGCTCAGAGCCTGGAGCCTGCTTCGGATTCTGTGTCTCCTTCTGTCTCTGCCCCTCCCCCACTCCTGCTCTGTCTGTCTCTCAAAAATAAACAAACATTAAAAAAATTTTTTTTTTCTTAAGTCAGAGGCACCTGGCTGGCTCAGTCAGTGTAGCATGCAGCTTTTAATTTGGGGGTTGTAAGTTCGAGCCCCACATTGGGTACAGATATTATTTAAAAATAAAATCTTAAAAATATATCCATATGAAGGCTGCACATTTAAAAAATATAAAAAATAAAGTCTTTCAGAAGTATTTCTCTGAACACACAACATCTTGTTCCAGATATGTTCGTGAAAGTGTTAGTAGAGGGCAAATCTGTGATTACTTGACAGTCTCACAATTTCATACAGACCATTGTACTTTCACTGCACATAGAATAAAGGTGCTTGACGGGCCCTTGGGTTCTTTCTAGTACAATCTTCTCTTATAGGTGAGCTGAAAAAAATTAATTGGTGACAGATAGAGGCATGAGTCCATTGTCTCCTGACCCCCAGTCTATTATTCATTCCCCTGTATCACATTACCTCCTGTACTCTTCATTTATCTGCTGTTTGTGCATAGGATTCGCTTCATTCCTGTCCTGTCCATTCATTCCCCTATTCAAACCCTAGTGCTTTGGCATAGCCTTCTGCTTCTCATTCAGTGCTATGGACATCATGTTTCAAGGCTTTGAGTATTAGCTAAGGACTGACCCCCAGATTGTATCACTGATAATTTCATCCACGTTTTAGTGTCTTATTTCCAACTGTCAGGACAGGGCTTAGCAAACTACAGCCTAGGCCAAGCCTGCGACCTGTTAGTCAATAAATATAGTTCTGAATTTCATTGTTAAAAATTGGGGGAATTTATTGTCTCTTTAGTTAAATGATCACCTACATAAGATCCTTGGGTTTTTTCCATCTTGTCCCACAAAGCCTAAAATATTTATATATGGCCCTTAATAGGAAAAGTTTGCTGACTTTGAGCTACAAGGAATTTCTGTAGCAAATAAACCAACTGTGGTACCTGGGGAAGACTTCTTGCCTGCTTGAGGGGTGCAGGGTAAGTTGTCTTACCAGAAGTCAGGCTGTGATGAGTTTGGAACGGACTTCCATCAGTTTCCTCAAGACTTGATAAGGTTCCTAGGAACAAGCAAATATTTAGCTAAACCATAAAATAGTTTGGTAATCTATTAACTTATGGCGCAAAATGTGTCTAGCAGTATGCCTGCCACATAAGTCATTTGCCTGGATCATTTCCTCCTAGTGGCCAGGAATATTAGAAAAATTGAAGATTGCTCAGGAAGTCTGGAGGTAGAAACACAGTAGAAAGCTTTTAGTATGGAACACAGCATGATGACTCCTTCCAGGGATTGCTTTGTCTCAATAACTCACCTTCTCTTAAACAGATCATAAAGATTCTCCCCCACCCACAAGAAATGATGTAGACACCAACTTCCTTTTGAAGTAACAATAATGAGAATAGAATCGGAGTTTGGACCCCACACTATATAAACAAGAGAACCTGGGCTTCTATTTCCCCAAATGCTTACAACTTGATTGAACAGGAGTTGGGGTTCTTTGTACCATGTTAATGTACAGTCAGCCCAGAAGCTTAGAGCTTTCAAAATTCTATTAGAGTGTATGTCTTCTTTTAATAGGGCATGCTTTGGATACCCCTGGTTGATCTTTATGAGACATTCTTTTCTCATTGGTGTTCTGATCTAATCGGCATACTTTTCAAGCCTTCGGCTAATCTCTTCTACCTTTTCAACTGATTTCATTAATAGCCATTAATATTTACGGCTGCCATCCCTGATGGAGGTAAGGGAGGTATCTTGTGGTACTCTGATCACACCAAGTCTGGTTCCCTGGAAATGCCTCCTGGTTTTACCCTTTTCCTCTCCTTCACCTCCTCCTACTCCAGACCGGGTCACACCAGCTGATTCCTTCACTTGGCTCTCCTATTTCTTGTATCTTCTCTTCCTGCCCATCTGTCATGCCCCCAGCACCCCAGATCCATTTCGTATGTTATTATTAGACTAATTTGAATCATTTTATACTTGTTTTGCTCAAGATACTATAGTGAATCTCTGTCACCCAGAAGTTAAAGATAGAATCCTTACCTCTGTCAGTTATTCTTCTAGAATCTAGGCAGTAACTCTGGGGAATCTCTTCTCTGTCATCTCTTTTATTGCTTCCCTGTGGCTGAGCTTCCTTTTTATCTCTGAGTACAGTTAAACTGGCTATCTGTTATGACACATGGCCTTAAAACTGCCCCTGGATTAAAACCAGAACGGAGTCTTTCACCCTTACCATTACTTTGCGTTATGATAGATACCTGTAATGATGACATTCCTTATCATTTCTGTAAGAAAAATCAAGGTGCGGCATTGGGAATAATGAGATTTCTCAACAACTGAGTTTAGTTTCAGAACAGTTTTTGTGACTGAAAAGGTTAAGCAAGTTTCATGGCCCATCTCCAGCAAGTATATGTAACTTCGTAGCAGGCAGTTGAAGACTCACCTCACCTACGGAGTATCTTATTTTCCTGCTCCTATTTAGCCAATTCTCAACCATTCTTGAATCTCCCTTAGCATGGTCTTATCAAATAATTTTTGTATTATTGCCCCCTGCCCATACTCATGTCTTATCCCTATTGAGAATGCATGCCTTAGCAAAATTGAGACGTGAGAATTTTCAAAATGTACATAACTCAATATTAAAGGTGAATAGCAACAAAAATACAAGAAGCATTGACCAGGTTTTTAAAAGACAGATTTCTGATCTTCCCGTGTGTAGTCTTACCTAGGTCTTAGATTCTAACCATCTTCCCCATTTCCTGGTAGGCTTCCCGGTCATATGCCTTCCCAGAGAAACACTGGTTTGTCAGTTGGGTTCAGGTGGTAATTGTTGATCCCTGAGTCCTGTGTGGCAATCTTCCTACTTCTGGGGTGCCCAGTAGGCTAGCCCTTATGGGCCTTCCCCATACCCCACCCCCAAAAGCAAAGTGATTTCCTCACAAACAATAAAAGTGTGTGGTTTCTCTAGGAATTCAGAGTTTCTGTAAGGACTTGGTAGAGGTGGCAGACATTTTGGAGAAGACTACAGAGTACATTTCTGAAGAAACAGAGCCCGGGGACCAGAAGCTCACTCTGGAGAAGATCTTCCGAGGGTTATCACTTTTAGAAGCAAAGCTGAAAAGTGTGTTTGCCAAACATGGCCTAGAGAAGATGACACCCATCGGTGACAAATACGACCCTCATGAGCATGAACTCGTCTGTCACGTGCCCGCTGGCGTTGGGGTACAGCCCGGCACCGTGGCATTAGTAAGGCAAGATGGCTACAAGCTTCATGGCCGCACCATTAGACTTGCCCAGGTGGAAGTGGCCGTGGAGTCTCAGAGAAGACTATGAAAGGACCATGAGGAACTGGATGTTCTCCCAGAGTACAGTCACCTGTGTTTCCTTTATTTATTAAACTAGGTTTGTATTGTACATGAGGTACTTCATGTGATCTGTTTTGGATTTAGTCATATTGGCTTTATTTCTAAAATACTCTACGGATTTAATGTGACCTATGTGGTCTCATCAGAAGTCTTGCCATTGGGCATTTGAACAATGTGACAAGTGATCCTGTGGCCTTTGTCCAAATCTGTTTAAGGAAATTATTTTAAAATTGGTACTCTGATGACTATCAATTGAAAATCTTTTTAAAAGATGGAAACGAGGATATGTTTATGTATTTTCAGCTAAATGTTTCTTTCTAATGGTCTCTGTAACAGGAATTATATAGGATCTGTTATTTCGTGGGAAAAGGAGATGGTAGGGATTGATTCAACGTCTGGGTACTTAGATGCTAAAGCTTCATAGAGTTACATGAATTTAGATCGTTTGGGTTGATTTTTATACACATAGATTTTTTTTTTTAGGACTTCCCCTTGTTATTTTTCTTTTAGCCACCTTTTGTCCTTGTAGTCCCCACCAGGTGGGCCATATTCACACTCATTGTCCCTTTCCAGTTCCCGTTTACAAGGGCTAATTAAGGCCAAGGCAAGACTTGGAAGGCAAGGAGTATCAAGAAATTCAAGATACAAGGTCCCTTTCAAGCAAGTATGACCAAGAAACGTTGTGCTGTCTTTGCTGAGTTACCTTCAGATTTTCAGCCTCCCTGGGTATATAATCATTTCAGGGTAACTGAAGCAGCACCCATAGCCAATGATCCAAGTTGGTCTATATAAGTAATTTACCTACAGCTTTTCTCTCCACTAGCCCTTAAATCTTCCACTTCGTCAAATTTGCTTTATCATCCTTTATTAGATTATGCAGGGAGGTGGTCAGGACAAAAATAGGTTCCTACAATTTCTCATTTCATTTAGTTATGCTGATTTTTTTTTTTTTTTTTTTTTTTTTTTTTTTTTTGGTACTCACAAATCACTACCTCTCTCACACTGATAAACTTTGTTTTCTAGTTTTTGTTTGTCTTATGTCACATGTATTAATATCTAGCTGGAGTTAGTGAGACTGTGTGGTTTTGTTTGTTTGGTTGTTTTTTCTAGTCTTATACCTGGTGCTCTGTAAAAGATTTGGTCAGTAAATAAGTGAATGAATGACCTATGAATCAGACTTTAGAAAGGAGGTCAGTTATGGATTTGTGATGTTAGAAGAGGCCTTAATGATGATCTCATCTCACCCTTTCAGCTTCTTAAGAATGAAGACATCTTTTAAGAACTGGACTCAAAAATGTCTAAAACCAGTAAACTGAATTTCTGTGAGGACTTGAATAAGGAATAACTAGATACTAACTTTAATCATTTAAGCTGCAACAGTTCTGTAATGAACGTGCAAGTGTGTCCCCAGCAAGCAAATGTCGTTGGAGGTCCAGATTGCATGGGTTCAGGTTTTTACGTCAGTTACCCATAAAGTAAATCCATTTCTAGAACTTTAGGACCCCATCCCGTGGAGTGGTAAAAGTTATCCTCTTAGACATCATAGATGGTTCTAGCACACTCCACACGTATCAATAAAACCATCCCCCAATGGGCCCTGCCATCTCCACCAGAATTAGACACTTAAAAAAAAAAAAACAAAAAAACAAGTACATGCTTTTAAGAAGCAAACAAAAGACTGGTGTAAGATTTTTAAAACCAGAACCGCTTTCTGCTTTCCACTAAGTATGTACTATAAACTTAATGAGCATCAGAGTTCACAATAAGAACTGGATTTTTTTGCCTTCATTCCTTTGAGATTGACCGACGGTGACAAGAAAAGGAGCCGATGACAATTACCTAGGTTTTCATGAGTTACGAGCTGTCATTTATCAGTGATTTAGAATCACCATAATTTTAGGTATGGAATGTTCCAAGTACTTCAAGAGTTTTCTAATATTCCTTGCAACCTCCCGTTTTAGCAAGTAGATTGAGGAGAATTTTAGATTTTTTTGTTAGTAGTTACGCAGACTTAAAAGTGTAAATTTAGAAGATGGGGCTATAACAGTAAGAATCTCAAAAAGTTGGGCTTTTGGGAGCCAGAACAGCATAAGAGAGCAGGGGCTCTGTAGGCATTGACTTGAATGTAAATCCCAGCCCAGTCTGTGTCACCTTGGGCCCCAGTCATCTCACCCTCCAGAGCCTGCTTCCTTGTTTGTACAATGACTACAATTCTCTCGCAGTACTGTGAGGATTGGATGAAATGTGTAAACTGTCTACTACAGTAGGCCCTCAAATATTTATTTTTATTACTTTTTATTATATATGTGGTTTTGCCTCTGTTTTTATAGCTGCCCTAAAGTCTAAGGAAAAGGGAAGGCTGTTTAAGTGATGCTTTTCTATAAAAAATTGTAGTTTAATCAATCACAGTGACTTATTTTCCTGCCAGCTTCATTTTTTTCTGTTGTTTTTTTTTTTAACATAAATCCACACTTTCAGACTGAAGGAGCAAGAAAATTGTGTCAGTGCTCTTATTATTTTCATCTTGACGGGAAAGCGAAAAGACATTGTAGGCCTGCAGTTGTGTAAGGAAGCTTTGGCTCACTTGAAGAGGGGATCTTGGTGTTTTAGTACATACAGTCTAACAGTCTACAGATCTTTTACAGATTTTCTTCACGGCCATAAGGGAATCAGTTTGATACTGATAAATTAATTGGTGCTCTTTCATGGAGAAGGATTTGATAAGTGAAGAAAGGGTCTTGAACACTAAAGCAAATTAAATAGGGATATTCAGAAGCAACTTCAATAAAACCTGAGTTGATGTAACCGCAGATCATGTGTTTAGTGTGTTTGTCTGTCTAAATGTTGACATTATGGCCACTGCATTGATTGTAGACCCATCTGGGTGATGCACCGTCGAGGTTCCTTGAGATCTCACAGCAGCCCAGCTATGTGCATGCAGTGAGATGCAGGCATCACACACCCTGCCTTGGGGTTGAAGTCTTACCTGTTTCCCTGCCTCCTTGCCTTGCTTCATTCTGATTTCTCCGTATTTCTTAGATCTGGACTCCTGCTTCTGCCTTCCTCTCTGTCATTGCCTTATTTTCTTATGCTTGTTTCTTGGTTCTAATTGTATTATCTGCTTCGGCCGCTTCACTTGCTAGGCTTCTGATCCTCCCGACCAAATTACTAACATGTGGCCTCATTCTGACTTTCAGCTTCCACGAGTTCTTGCCAAGCTCTACCTGGCTTTGTCCACACATCTGCTCAACTGGTTTCCACATACCTGGCCTCACTGAGTGGCCCTTCACTCTTAGAGCTCAGCCATCAACTTAAGAGCAAACTGAAGGGCTTGTGAAGTGGAACGGGCCCTAGCTGAGCTTTCAGCCGATAGCCAACACCGTCTTGCCAGGCCTCTTGGGGAGCCATTTTGAAAGTGGATCCTCCAGCCCCTAGTGGAGCAGCTCCATCTGATACCACATGGAACAGAGATGAGCTGATTGGAGTCCTGCCCAAGCGCAGATTTATGGCCAAAGTAAGTGATTGTTACTTTTAGCCACTAAGTTTTGGGGCAGTTTGTTATGCAGTAATAGGTAATTGACAGAGTCTCCCAGCTTCACTTCCAGCCTCACTAGTTTTGCACCTCGGCCACCAGAATTCTCCCTCCTTGCTTTTACAGCTCTTTTGAACTTGTCCCACAACTTCGGTGTGCTCACCCATTATCAATGGGTTTGTTGTAGGATGGAAAGAACTTCCTAATAGGAGAAAACACAGCTAAAGTTTCTAGAGTTCACAAAGACCTTAAAATTAAAAGCAAAGCAGAGTCAAGAAGTTGAATTTTAGCGGTACCTGGGTGGCTCAGTTAGGGATCGCACTTAAGCTCAGGTCATGTTCTCATGGCTTGTGGGTTCCAGCCCCATGTCAGGCTCTGTGCTGACAGCTGGGAGCCTGGAGCCTGCTTCGGATTCTGTGTCTCTGGCTCTCTACCCCTCCCCCACTCCTACTCTGTCTCTCAAAAACAAGTAAACATTAAGAGAAAAAAATTTTTTTTAAGTGTTGAATTTTAGCTCCTCTCTCCTTTTGTCCACCATCGCAGTGTGTGTGCGATTGACTGTTCTCACCATGTCTTCTCACGAGACTTTCAGTATCAAGTGATTCCTGGCTAAGGAACAACAGCAGAATCTTCCATTCTCTAGTGGATTTGGATGAAAACTGGTAATAAAATACACAACTCCAAGAGGAGACATTAAAGAACCACACTGGGTCTCTAAAAAAATCCCACGTGAGATGGCATACATACTTATGCTGCATGAACGTCATTTGCTCATATCCTATCACTGTAAACTTCTCCACTACCTGAACAATAGACATGTTTTATTTGGAAAATGATTTTTCTCTGTTCCTATGCTTCTGCACCAATAGATTGGTTCAGTAATAAATATGTGAGAACTTTTTTTGGGAAAAAAAAAAGTTGAAATTTAAAGTTAATAAAATTTACCCTACTGTGAGAAATAAGCCCGCTGCCCCAATCAAAGCGGGGACACGGAGCCTCGGAGCACAGTGAAGCGAGGCTTTAATGAACGTTCCTGCATGAGTGGGTGTCTGAGGGAGAGGCACACTGCCGGCGGTTACAGCAGGCAATTTATCTCCTAGCCTGCAAGTCCCTCCCCTGGTTCCTCATTGGCTGGGCACTACAGCCTTACCGGAAGTGGCTTATGCCCATGTAAGGCAACAAGTAGTCTGACTGGAACAAATGTACATTCTTTGAGGTGATGAAAAGATTTCAGTTCTTCCGCACA
This sequence comes from Panthera tigris, assembly GCF_018350195.1. Lineage (NCBI taxonomy): Eukaryota > Metazoa > Chordata > Mammalia > Carnivora > Felidae > Panthera > Panthera tigris. Next base: position 196,231,375 of record NC_056660.1, on the reverse strand, counting down.
TGCTCATGCCAAAGCCTGTGAAAATAAGCCCACAAAAAAGAGAGAGGAAGAAGAACCAGGAAGTGAAGTGTGTAAGGGTTTGTTGGTTGGGGGGCGAGGTGGGGGAGGGGGGGGTCATGCATATTTACCATAGGTTGTAAACCTATCGTTAACTAGATAGCACAGCTTTTATTTGGTATTTCTGAAAATGAATCGTCTCACTTCTCACACCTATCAAAAACTACAAGAATCAGATTAAGTCAGCACATAAGAGAACTTTGTCACAGAGTGATTGATGAATGCTGTTTAACAAAAAATTTAAGGGAATATCTTGAGTCACTGGGAATGAACTTAAAAAGTTTTGCATTGGGCAGGGGGGACACCTGGGGGGCTCAGTAGGTTAAGCATCCAACTTGGTTTCAGCTCAGGTCATGATCTCACCATTCCGTGAATTCAAGCACTGCATTGCTGCTTGGGATTCTGTCTCCCTCTGCATCTCCTTCGATCACGCTCGCTCTCTCTCTCAGAAATCAATAAACTTAAAAAAAAGTTTTCCTTTCTGAAATAGCATTGCCAAAAAGATTTTTTTTTTTTAAGATTATGAGAAACGCATGTTTGTTCATCTACCACTTGACTAGTAATCCAGTTTGGCCTTGTTGAGACTCACAAAGCCGACTTAGAATCCCAGCCATATGCTCTTTTACTATTCTCTGAATCCTTTCAGTTTCTTCTTTTAGCCATAATCTGACTGGATAAATATGGGTTTTCCTTATTTATCATGAAACTCATTCCCAACTTTATTTTCTGCTAGAGGAATCTGCCCTTCACGGTGAAAAGTACTAACCACGCTGCGCTGCTCTTGTTTTCTTAGAGGGTGAAAATGGGAGCTTATCCTTCCTTACTACCTTTCCTCCCCCGGAGAAGAGACTGGATGAAATCTTTCCCTTTTTTTTTTTTTTTTTTTTAATTTTTTAAAATATTTCTTTTTTGAGAGAGAGACAGAGACAGAGCATTAACAGGGGAGGGGCGGGGGGGGGGGTGTCACAGAATCCAAAGCAGATTCCAGGCTCTGAGCTGTCTGCACTGGGCCCAACAGGGGTCTTAACTCAGGAGCCAGGAGATCATGACTTGAGCTGAAGTCGGTCGCTCAACAGAACGAACCACCCAGGCGCCCCCGCGCCTTTGTTTAAGTAGAAAGCAGAGATACAAACTGTATGTAGAAACTGCAAATCCACGTCGGTAACAGCAGTCTCGAAAGCATCTGGCTCGTTTCCACGCATGCAGCGGGTAGCGCCCGGCCACCATGGCTGCACGCCTGGTCAGCAATTTGCTGCACTTGCAGACACTGCCGAGCGGGATCACGTCCCTTATCTCACGTGATTGTCACAACCACTTAGAAAGGCAGAGCAGGGAAACCGAATGAGACACAGAGAAGGCACGTTAGAGAGCTAGTAACTCGCAGCGGCTGGGCTTGAACCGAGGCGGTCAGAGCTTCGGGTCTCCCTCCCATCAGGGTCCCCCGCAGTGGGGCCCTGGTCCTGATGCTGTATGGTCGAAGCGCGCACACCTGCGCGTGGGCAGGACGAGCCAGCCAATGAGGAAGCCGCATCGAGGAGGCGGGACGGGGAAGCTGCTAATGACAGAGCCTGCCCGAGAGGGATACAGCTAATGAGGGCCTCTTGCTGGAGAAAGACGGCCGCTCGCCCAATGAGAGGCTGTGACCGGCGGGCTGAAGGCGGAACAGCCAGTGGGGCGCCGGGGCGGGGCGGCGAGCCCAGCGCCAACCCGCGAGCGACCGAACCCCGGCGTGCAGCCCGGATCGCCGCCCGCCATGGCCCGCGCTGCCCGGCTCCTCGCCGCGCTGGCCGCGCTCCTGGCCGCCGCCGCCACAGGCGGAGATGCCCGGCCCAGCAAAATCGGTGCGGGAAGGACAGGGTGGGGGGCTGCGCGGGGGAGGGCTGCGAGGGAAAAGGGATCGCAGCGGGGAGCTGCCGGGTGGGGGAAGGGGAGGGAAACTGGGCGAGGGAGGGGTCTTCCGGAGAGGAGCTGGCTGGGGAAGAGGCGAGGGACTGAGAGTGGGCGAGGAAGGGGACCGGCGGGCAAGGTGCTGATCCCGGGTGGCGTGGGCATGTGGCGACGCCTGCCTGGGGCTGGAAAAGAGGCTCGGGGCAGGACTGGCCACAGATCTCACCAGAAGGTCCACGAACATTAAGCATCTACGGTGGACCTGGCTCTTTGCCAGGTGCCCCGATGGATGACAGAGAGGACTCGGTCTGGGTGATGTCATTCATGAATGAAGGCTTATCGAGGGCCGTCAGTGTAGCAGGCACAGTGCTCCGTAGCTCCTGTCTGGAGGAGAGACGGCGCAATACAGGGAAGTCGGTGGTAAGGCCGAGAAGGTACCCTGATAGGGAGAGCATTTCCACCCACCCCTTCAGGCCTCTGGGAGGCCTCTGGAGGCTTCCTAGGAGTAACATCTAAGCCAAAACCTCAGGGAGACTAGTTGACCGAACCCGTGGTAGATCTAGTGGAGATAGATTTGTTGGACGACAGGGAAGAACTTTTAACAGCAGTCATCTTGGTTTTTATTACAGTGTTTCATTTTGAAAAATTTCGAACATGGGCAAAGTTGAAATAACTGGATATACAGTGATCATCTCTGTGCTCGCCACCAAGATTCTGCCAGTAGCAAACTGCTACCGTACTTGCATCATTACCTAATTATCACCCACCCGTTAGCGGGTCCTACATCTTGATGCATTTCAAAATAAATCGCGGACATCGGGGCACCATGCTAAATACTCCCATCGTGCATATCACTGGCTCGAGTTCCCTATTTGTTTGCAGTTTATTTCTCGTCACAGTTGTCACTTTAACTCTACATGACTCCCAAAGATGTTCAAGCTCCCTCACATATAAAATTCCCACGGGCAGAGATGCTAGGCTTCTGGGGAGGGGGGGGGTGGGGGGTGGGGACAGAGCCCTACTCCACGAAGCTGCCCTCTCTGTACCCTTGTTGGCAGGGAAGCATGTCCCACGGGAGCACCACAGACTTACTGGGCCAGGACAGGGCTAAGGCTCCTTTGGATTACAAAACCACAGCTCAGGCCATGAAGAGGTAAGACAGACAAGCCTGCCAGGACTGAGAGTTTAGGGCTTTCTGGGGAGAGAGAAATCCTGAGAGCTAGAGGGGAGAGAGAAATCCTGAGAGCTAGAGGTGGATTTTGAGCCAGGCTTCGAAAGATGGGGAAGTCAGGCAGGCCGTCTCTGGAGGTGCGGGGCCCTCCCCCATCTCTCAAAAGTGGGCAGCAGAGTTCGCTGAGTCTTTCCAGCTGGCCCTGCCCACCTGGCCCCAGAGGTCACCCAGGGCAGGACGCTGGGCAATGCCAAGATGCCCCATAGCTTTTTTGACTGTCCTTAGCTGTCTGACAAAAGATTGACTTCGCCCTTGGTGGTTTGGACTCTACACACGAGAATGAGGAAACTTCCTGTGAGGAGGGCTTCACCCTCGGACTGCTGGGAGGTCAAATCTGAATACCTCAGTGTGGCTTTGGACCTTTTAAACGCCTCACCCCCGACCCCCCCCCCCCCCCTCCCAGTTCCACATGCCCATGTCGCTGTCGCTGTGGAGAGTGTTTCTGCTGCCTGGCAAACGACAGTCCAAACGTTATTTCCCCTGTGGAGCCTGGTCTCCATATCCTCAGGCAGAATTCACTGCTTCCTCTTCAGGATTCCCTGGAACCCTGTTGCTTCACTTGGTCACACGTTGTCCTAGCTCATTGTCCATGAGTCTGTCTGCCCACTCCCTGCATGAGCTCAGGAGGACAAAAGCCTTGCTTGATTCGCTTGTGCCCCAGCACATCTTATCATGGACTAGAGAGTGGGCGTCAGGTTGTGGGGGTTGGATGAGCTGGTTCTCGATGGGGTGAGCTCTTCCGCTTCCCTATAGCCCTATGGGCAGCTTCCAGGCCTCGTGAGAGTAGTTCCTCTGAAAAATGGGTAATCTGGGACTCCGTCGCAAATGGAGGGGAAGGGAGCACACCGCTTTGTAAAGGTTAAGGGCATTCTTGAAAATGGCTTTGTCAACACTGGAAAGGAGGAAGTGGTTTGTTTTTTTCAAGATGCAGCAAATCCTTAGCTTTACCGCCTGCCAGGATCTGGGGACATAGTGAGCCGCGCCCGGTCCTTAAACGAGGAGAGTGGAGGATAGTGTGCAAGGGCGAGCCCCAGGGTAGGAACGTGTGCTGCAGGGATATGTGGGAGTGACACCTGACTTGTCTGCGGTGAGCCCGGCAAGCCAAGCTACAATTACAGGCGGGGGCCACAGAAGCAGCGAGGTGAAAGGTGACAGCATTCCTGAGCAGCACAGGCAAAGGCACAAGTGTGAGACAGGCAAGTCAAGGCAGACAAGAAGGTGAAGTGTTGGGCGGTGGGGCGGGGAGTAAGGCCGTGGAGGCCAGATCATAAAGAACCCTGTAGTTTTGCCTTCTTGACAGGAGCTGGTGGTCCGTCATGGGTCCAACACGGGTCTAGTGAGGACAGATCACACCAGATTTGTCTCACTTTCTTTTTGGACCGAGTTCCACAACTGTCAGATGAGAGGGAACCTGTGTCTCAGATACGTGGTGGGCAAACAGTGTGGGTAGTGTGGCTATCCAGTGCCATAGCCTCACAGCTGCTCTGCTGGCTTTGCACCGTGCTATTCAGTATTAGCATCGAGATTAGGATCTGCCTGGACCGTGGTTCCTAGGAGCACCTCAGAGCCCACGTTGCCAGTGAAACGTTTTTATCAGTGACTCGGATGAGAACACTCATGGCATATGAACCAAGTTTAGAAATAGCAGGAAGGCAGGAGGCATAGGAAAGACAGCACACGATAAGATCCAGAAAGACCCCAGAGCCGAAACTTTGGAGCAAGACTCCAGACCGGTATACAGTGCCCGGCATGGTAGTGAGCAACCCGTCACAGGGTGTATTCCAGTCTTGGCAAACACAGATGTAAAAGAGATTTAAGTGCCAGGTGGTAGGTTGCATTAGACCAGTCGTTGGCTGACGTCTTCAGGAAAGGGCCAGAGAATAAATAGTTTAGGCCTGCCACCATAGCATGAAAGCAGCCATAGACCCGCTACAGAGTGTGGCTGTGTTCTGATAAAACTTTATTTGCAAAAACAGGCGTGGGCCTGGATTTGGCCCATGGGCTGTAGTTTGCCGACCCCTGGGTTGAGTTTCCAAACACTGTCAGTGACCAAGTTTTCACCAATTCATAGTGAAATAAAAACGGGGACAATATAACGAGTTTGTGTAAGATTAAATGTATTCTCTTTATTTATTTTTTTTTTTAAACGTTTATTTATTTTTGAGACAGAGAGAGACAGAGCATGAACGGGGGAGGGGCAGAGAGAGAGGGAGACACAGAATCGGAAGCAGGCTCCAGGCTCCGAGCCATCAGCCCAGAGCCTGACTCGGGGCTTGAACTCACAGACCGTGAGATCGTGACCTGAGCTGAAGTCGGACGCTTAACCGACTGAGCCACCCAGGCGCCCAAATTAAATGTATTCTCTTTAAATGATCCTCCAGAATTTTGAGATTTCTTTCCTGCTCTTTGTGCTGCCAAGGTGTCCCTTTCATGACAAAAGGAGGGTTACTAGGTGACAGTTTTCAGGTTGTCCTTTGCTCTTTTTTGATAGCTTTACTGAACACTAGCCTGCAGATTTCCTTTTTGAGATGGCATAAGCCGATGAAACGCAAGGGCCTGGGAGCCACCACCCAGGAGGCCGCGAGGGTGGCACCTGTATCCTCACGGCCTTGCTCTCTGTCTCTCCCCTCGTCTGTCTCCCGGGCCTGCTGACAGCCGTGGTGGGGGCCGGGATCGGGGGCTCTGCCGTGGCCCATTTCCTCCAGCAGCACTTCGGCCCCCGGGTGCAGATCGACGTGTTCGAGAAGGGGACCGTGGGCGGCCGCCTGGCCACCATCTCAGTCAACAAGCAGCACTATGAGAGCGGGGCCGCCTCCTTCCACTCCCTGAGCCTGCACATGCAGGACTTCGTCAAGCAGCTGGGTGAGTGCACCGTCTCGGGGCTCCAGCACACAGCGCCCGAGGCTGGCGGCAGCCTTGGGCTCTTTCCAGATCGCCCCAAAGGTCAAGGCCGGAAGGTCACGTAGCCCAGTCTCCTCATTTTACAGATGGAGCAGCTGAGACCAGGGAGGGGAAGGCACTTGCCTGAGGTTACGCCGTGAGTTAGTTGCAGAGCCCGGATTAGAGCACAGGTTGGACTCCCGGGCCAGTTTCCTTCCCTTTCAATTTGCTGCCTCTCAATAGCCATAATCTTAATGGCTTCCACATGCTGTGTGCTTGCCAGGTACCCAACATCCTTCTAGGCGGTGTGTAGGCATTACCTCACCTCCAGTCCTCCCTCCTGCAAGACCGGGGTTGTATCTCCTGAGGAAACGGAGGCTCAGAGGGTGTCTACACCTTGGCTGGGGCCCCGCAGCTAGTGAGTAAGAGAGCTGGATTCAACCCCAGCAGCATGTAGCAAAGCCACAAAGACATACACTGTTGGACGCACAAACTGGGCTTCTCAGAAGGGATCCTGCAGGTATACTTGAAGATGTGCTAAATGGCATGCACACAGGGTTATTCATTACAGTGTTGTTTGTAGTAGCAAAAGGTTGAAAATATCCCACGTGCCCACCCACTGGGGTCTGAGAGTAAATATTAAGTAGCCAGCAGACTGTTCAGCAGGCAGATTGAGGAAGTCCTTTATGCCCAAGTATAGAACAATCTACAAGACACAGTACGTCAGGATGGTGCAGAGCAGTGTGTAGAGGGTGGGGGTGGGAGGAGGAAGAACCCCCTAGATATATACACGTATGAGCGTTTGCAGAAAATATCTCTGGAAGGATGCTGAAGGAATGTTGCCCTTGGGATGGGGGAACTTAGTGGCTCGGGGACAGGAGTAGGAGGGAAATGTACAAAAACCTGTGGCTTGGGGCAGGTCTATAACCTCTAAGCCTCGGTTTCTGCATCTTTAACTGGGATGCTGTCACCTGTTCTGCCTCTTCCCAGGCTGAGAGAGGATAAAGTGAGATGCTTAAGTCTCAGGGCTCTGTGAGCTGTAGCATGTGGAAGCTTGCAAAGAGCCGTGAGTCCTTCCGGGCGGTCTTGGTGTCCAAGGCCACCGTCCGAGAGCAAGCCCTGCAGCTGTCCAGCCCCTGGACATTCCGGGATGACATCTGAATTTCCCTCCCTCATGACTGAGTAGATCCCTGTGGGGGAAAAAAAAAAAAAACTGAACTGGCATATTATTTACATTGTCACGTCTTTATTGACTAGCCAGCCCAGTGCATTCATTTACTGTTTTATTTATTTATTTTTTAATGTTTATTTATTTTTGAGACAGAGAGAGACAGAGCACAAACGGGGGAGGGGCAGAGAGAGAGGGAGACACAGAATCCGAAGCGGGCTCCAGGCTCTGAGCTGTCAGCACTCAGACAGGGGCTCGAACTCACGGACCGCGAGATCGTGACCTGAGCCGAAGTCAGACGCTTAACCGACTGAGCCACCCAGGCGCCCCTCGTTCACTGTTAAACAAGCAGCAGAGATGAACAAACTGTAGCGTTCGTATTCCCTTTAACGGAGCCCATCCGTTTGCATCCTTCAGGAGGACCCTGCGTTTTGCTTCAGGCACCGCTAGATCTCCTTGGGGGCCCCGTGAGAGGGACCTGAGGGGCTCCTCCCTGTCTCCCTCAGGGCTGAGGCACCGGCGAGAGGTGGTGGGCAGGAGCGCCATCTTCAGCGGGGAGCACTTCGTGCTGGAAGAGACGGACTGGTACCTGCTGAACCTCTTCCGCCTCTGGTGGCACTACGGCATCAGCTTCCTGAGGCTGCAGATGTGGGTGGAGGAGGTCATGGAGAAGTTCATGAGGTACGGCAGGGCAGGCTGCAGGCAAGGCCTTCTGGAGGGAGGGAGGAAGAGAGACGGGGAGGGACCCAGCTGGACTGTAAATTGTCGAGAAGGAAAAGGGACTTCCTTGCGTGCGTGTGAGAGCCCCGCACAGTGCAGGGATGGGTCTCTGGTGTCCCTTCCCTCCGCTGAACTGATGATGAACTAAGAGCCTGGGTTGCAAATACAGCCACCTGCAGGGGGCGCACCAGGGATGTGAATGAGTGCAATAGAGAGGGGGCAGAGAAGAGGAGGGAGCAGGTGCCCTGAGGAGCAAGGCCCCACCGAAGGGGGCAGCCAGCTGTGGCCGCGTGGCAATGCTGACCTCATGTGGCGAGATCTTCCAGTTTCTTGGAAGAAGCTAGAAACCCAGAGTTATGTGTGAAATCTGGTTTTTCAATACATGCAACCAATTCATCTTATAAATAAGCGAAATGAAGCATGTATAGGCCTCACGCAGCCTGTGGGCCACCCACTTACAAGCCCTGCTGTCCCCCAGTTTCCCCATCTAGAACAGCCTCCCTTTTTCACCACTTCCCTCCTCCCTGGGTCCCAGTCTCCTCCCCGGCCCCTTCAGATAATGAGGACAAGTGGTCCAGTGTCACTCTGTCCACTTCCCACAGTTCACCCACTTGGCGGTTGGCACCCCAGCTCTCCCCTGTATGTCCTCCCCGCCTCCTCGCCCAGATGTGGTCATTCAAGGTGGCCCCCTGGCCTCCTCCACTTTCCCCACCTCCTCAGCTACGCCCTTCATGGCACTTCTTATATTTTCCAGGTGTCCCCCAAAGGTTATGTCCTTACCCCTCTTATTTCTTCTGTTTCTCTCCCCCGTCAATTTTGCCCAAACTGACAACGCTGAGTTTTTTCTTTCGCGGGAGAGGAACTCTGTCTGGACGTCCCATTGACAATCAGAGTCAACACGGTTACAAAGCAGCCCAGGCAGAGGCAGCGTTTCGAGGACCAGTACCAGCAGATGAGTCCCAGCAACCGCTAGTCCCTGAGACCGGGAGGGGGGGAGATGTGGAGGGACGAGACGGAAGCTCGGGGCTGCGTGAGAGCCTGTTGGATGGAGCCGGACGGGAGGCCAGTCTGGGCTAGCACAGAGCACGTTGGCGTGAGACAGGCGCCATCGGGTCCAGTGTGGCCCCAGAAGCCAGCGCAGAGCCAAACCCGCTGCAGACGGGGCAGCGTCTGTGGGGGCAGGCTGTGGCCCACACTGCCCGGCAGTCGCCCCCCAAGTGAGAAGTGGGCTGTGCCCTCACAGGGGTGCCGGAGTCGTCATTTAGCAGAGCCGTGATGTGAAGCCAGGTCTACTGCGATTCCAGGGTATCCGCCCCACCCTCTGCACTGTCGCTGTGGCTGGGAAAGGACCCTCAGAGTCAGCAAACGGGCCGAGTAATCAGCCTTCTCTCCCCCCTACACGGAGAGGAAGGGCAGGTCCCTGCTGGGGCTCTCGGGTGCAGTGAGCCAGCAGTGGGCGGTCAGCCAGAAGGCCTTTCGGCACAAGGGCTCCTCTGCGTGTCTTCCAGGATCTATAAGTACCAGGCCCATGGTTACGCCTTCTCAGGCGTGGAGGAGCTGCTCTACTCGCTGGGCGAGTCTGCCTTCGTCAACATGACCCAGCGCTCCGTGGCCGAGTCCCTGCTCCAGGTGGGCGTCACTCAGCGCTTCATCGACGACGTCGTCTCTGCAGTCCTGCGGGCCAGCTACGGCCAGTCTGCGGCGATGCCTGCCTTTGCCGGTGAGCCTCTGGCCCTCGGCCTGCCTCCTGCCCTTCCCCTGGCCCACAGCGCCCGGAAGGGGCTGGGCTCCCCGTAATAACCTCACTTTTACCAGGCCTGGTTGCCTAAGCACCTTATTGCCTCAACCCTATTTGATTCTGGCCGTCAGTCCTCCAGGCTGGCAGGAGATAGTGTTCACCCCACTTCTCAGATGATGAAAGGAAAGCTGAGATCTAAGGTCCAGTGTGTTTCGACCACTGAGTTTCAGGAACTGCCCCACTGGGGCCTCGGAGCCCCCGGGTACTCCTCCGCCAGCGCGTCTCCCCTCCCCAGCTCGTTACTGGGGCCAGGGGGCATGTGCACGACGTGCCCTGCCGCAGGCTGGGTCCATCCCTCCTCCTAGGCTGCTGACATGGAAGGTTCAGGTTCATGGTCCTCTTCTCGACCACTCACGCTTCCACCCGCTGGCTCCCGAGCATGACCTCCAGCCCAGACCTCCCTCCAGGACTGCACATTCACCAGGTGCCTCCACTGGGAGGCCTGGCGGGCACTCAGCGTGGCCAGACCTGAACGCCTGACCCTTCCCCTCAAGCCCGCCTCCCCTGCGGTCTTCCCAGCTTGGTTGGTAGTAGCTCCTCTGTGTGGCTCCAGCCAAAACCTTGACTCGTTCTTTCTCTCATATCCACCACATGGTATGTCAAGAAATCTCATCTGCTTTGCCTTCCGCATATACCCAGGGTCTGGCTGCTTCCCACCGCCATTTCCTCCCTGACCTGGATTACTACAGGTCTCCCGCCAGGTCGCTCTCCCCGCCCTCCTGCCCCCTTCCCCCTGCGGGCTCTTCTCGATACATCAGCTGCAGGATCCTTTTAAAACAAAAGACACATCATGTCAGGCCTATGTGTAAAACTCTGTTAAGGGCTCCCGCTTGCCTTCAAGTAAAACCCAGAGCCCTTCCAGTGGCCTTCAAAGCACCGCCTGGCCTGGGCCCCACCACCTACCTGCTCATTCATCCCTGCTCCAACCACTCTGGCTTCCTTTTCATGCCTCCAGCGTTCCAGACACGCCCCTATCTTGGGGCTTTTGGGTGGCCCTCCCTCCACCTGGAACATTCTTCTCTGGTAAACTCTTGCTCCCCACCATGTCTTTGTGCAGACGTTCCTTTTCATGGAAGCTACCCTGCCACCCCACTCCTGCCCGCAGCAGAGCCAGTCCCCCTACCCTGTGGCCATCAGCTTCTAGCCGCCTATTTAATCTACTCCTTTCATCTCTCCCCATTAGGAGGTAGGCTTCCCAGGGGCGGGAAGCTCTGTCTCCTTTGTTTACTGGGTATCCCAAACACTTAGAAAAGGGCCTGGACCATTGGAGGCACTCAGCCCATTTTTGTTGGCTAAATGAATGAAAAGGTTTGTATTTAGCAAGTACCTCCCACGGCCGGGCTGCTGTTCCTCTGGCTGTTGGCATGGTTACCTCCCTCCCAGCCTTCAGGTCCTGCCAAGTGTCCCCTCAACGAGGCTGTCCTGCTCCCTCTTCCAGTACTTGTGTGTATCCTTCAAGATACAATTCATATACCACACAATTCGCCCCTTTATTTTTTTTTTAAGGTTTTATTTTTAAGTAATCGCTACACCCCACGTGGGGCTCGAACTCACAACCCCGAGATCAAGAGTTCAGTCACCGACTGAACCAGCCGGGTGCCCCCAATCCACCTATTTAAAGTGAACAATTCAATGGTTTTGAGTGGTGTAACCATCATCCCAGTCAATTTTGGAATATTCTCGTGGCCTCCAGAAAATCCCATAACTGTGGCCATCACTTCTCCAGTAACCCCCTGCCGTCTAACCCTGGGCAGCCACAAATCCACTCTGCGTTTCTGTGGATTTGCCCCTTCTGGGCGATCTGTGTAAACAGAATCTTACAATCTGTGGTCTTTTATAGCTGGCTCTTGTCCTGAGCATATTTTGACTTCATAGCATTGTAAAGTTTGTTGTATTTGTGGGTGTGTGTTGCCTCTCATTGTCCGTGTTGGGGAAGTCGGGCCTGAGAGGGAGGGCTCAGCGGGCAGGATGGTGCTGGACTCTCCAGCCACACAGCCCAGTGGTTCTGAGAACCCACTGGCCGCTCTCCCCCGCTTTGCCTAGGAGCCATGTCGCTCGCTGGGGCCCAGGGCAGCCTGTGGTCTGTGGAGGGAGGCAACAAGCTGGTTTGTTCCGGTCTGCTGAAGCTCACCAAGGCCAATGTGATCCATGCCACAGTGACCACTGTGACCCTGCAACAGACAGGTGAGTGAGCAGAGCACGGGGTGTGGCTACTCCATTCCTAGACCCGTGCTCACCTCCACCACTCTGCCCCTAAGCCCTGGTCTTTGATCTGCGGGGGAGCGGTTCCAACAAACCCGTGGAAAGCCCCGGCACTGCCGAGTGACGCCAGAGGGCACTGTCGTCCTGAGTCAGATGTCAGAGCCAGAAAGCTGAGACTTGCCTTCATCTAGCCCAGTTCGTTTGACCACGGAGGACTTCGAGCCACAGCCTTGCCCAGGTTCCTCCAGCTAGTCCACAGCAGAGCTAGAGCCAAAGCTCAGGTCTCCTGACTCCCAGTCCAGTGCTCACCCTGCAGCCACACCGGCATGGAAAGCCCAGGACCCACCATCTGGACAGCCCAGGTGCACGGGAGTCTCATCCCCTCAGCACTAGGCCCCAGGGGGAGATCAGTGGGTAGAAACCGAGAAATAAATCGACTTTTGTGCTCTATTCTCTCTCCTTCCAGAAGGGAAACCCTTGTACTACGTAGAGTATGAGAACGAGGTGGGCAATGGCTCTGACTTCTATGACATAGTGGTCATCGCCACCCCCCTGCACCTGGACAACAGCAGCAGCACCATCAGCTTCGAAGGCTTCGACCCGCCCATTGATGCCGTCCAGGGCCCTTTCCAGCCCACCGTCGTCTCCTTGGTCCATGGCTACCTCAACTCTTCCTACTTTGGTTTCCCCGACCCTAAGCTTTTCCCCTTTGCCAGCATCCTCACCACGGATTTCCCCAACTTCTTCTGTGCCCTGGACAACATCTGTCCCGTCAACATCTCGGCCAACTTCCGGCGGAAGCAGCCGCAGGAGGCAGCCGTTTGGCGAGTGCAGTCCCCCAAACCCCTCCTCCGGTCCCAGCTGAAGACCCTCTTCCGCTCCTATTACTCGGTGCAGACGGCCGAGTGGCAGGCCCACCCCCTGTACGGCTCCCACACCGGCCTCCCGCGCTTTGCCCTCCACGACCAGCTCTTCCACCTCAATGCCCTGGAGTGGGCGGCCAGCTCCGTGGAGGTGATGGCCGTGGCTGCCAAGAACGTGGCCCTGCTGGCCTACAACCGCTGGTACCAGGACCTAGACAAGATTGACCAGAAGGATCTGATGCACAAGGTGAAGACTGAGCTGTGAGGGCTCTGGGGAGATCCCAGAAGGTCCATCCCCGCCGACGATAGATCACCCCCGCTAGCGGCCACGGTTGGGCAGGCTGCGCTCCCCCGCCAGGCCTCGCTCCGGCCCCTCGTGTGTCAAGCTGCTTCTCCTTCCGGCGTGGGTCCAGGTGGCCCGCTCTCTGCCTCTCTATCTTAAGGACTCTCACAGTGTTTGCTTCTTTTTAAGGGGGAGAATGAGAGAAGGGAAGGAAATTCCAGCCCGTGTATTCATTTTATTTATTTTTTTTAAGAAGAAATAAAAATCCACCCTCTCCAGCTGCTTCTGATTGGGTTTTCTAACTAGAATACGGGGATCATTGGGAGGAAATACGGGGAAAGAACTATGAACCAGATTTCTTTATTGTTTTTCATTGCCTACTCCCAAAATGTGTGTGAGGCAATACCTACAATGAAATACAGGTACCAGACGGTTACAAATAAAGTAGAAGGGAAGATCAGAAAACATCAGACATGATCAAAGCTTCCTCTGTACTGTGCGCTTGCTAGATGTGAGGTGCTTAGCTGAGAACTTACTAGACACCAGCCAAGCCTCTCAACAACACTGCATGTCGGGAGACGTGACTGTGGTAGGACCTAAGGAAGAGATGGTGACCTCAGTGGAGCTGTTGGGATAGCTCTGAGCTTCCTGACATCCAGTGGGAAAAGGGAAATCTACCAGGCCATAGGAAGAGAAAAGCTTTCCCTCGGCACCTGGAAGAGTTGGCCATTGTGTCCATTATGCAAGGGTTGAAGAGTGATACAGTGGACCTTTCTTGCAAGAATACCGGTTCCTAGGTGGTGGAGGGTGGTCCAAAAATATCCTTCAAGTAGATGGAGGCCCAAATTGGCTTTGAAGTTGTTTTTGCTGTGCTGAGGTGATGGTTGTGTCAGTGAAGAAGACGGTGCCTTTAAAGTGCACGTAGCACGGACCTGTCGGTTATTATAAGAATTAGGAAGCTGGCGCATCGGTAAGAATGTTCTACCTCTGGTTGAAGTAGTAGAAAACCAATCTTAAAGTGGCTTCGGCAATAAAAAGAGGTTTTATTGGTTATGAGAGTGCAGGCACAGGGCACAGGGCAGGCACCAGCTCTGTGCTGTGCCAGCGCCGTTTTTTCTCTCCTGGTCAAGGATGGCTGCCAAGAGCGCCCAGGGCCAGCGGTCTCGCACGACTGTGAACACAGTCGGCTCTGGGCCAGCTGGGCAGTGGGCCCCTGCTGAACCAATTCTCTGTGACCGAGCAAATGCCGCGTGCTAATTGGTTTAAGACTCAGCTGCTAGACCAGTAATAGGGACACAGGGGATGAGACGAAGCTGATTGGCTTAGAAGAGTCAGGTCCCTCCCCTGGAGCAGCCTTATCCAGACTACAAGTTAGGAGGTGCGGAAAGGGGGTTAGAGAGAGGCACTCTGTCAACCACGTGCAGCGTGGGGCTGTGCCCTCCCCCTCTTCTCAGGGCCAGTGGAATCAATATGTAATGACATCCTTTCATGGTCTGTGTTTGGAATGAAGATGTCACGGGCTGTCCTATTGTAACTGATGATCATTGGTATTGGACCAAGGCCAGTTTCAACCTTGTCCCTGGTAACCATCCCTCCCTTGCATCCCTAAGGAGGTGCGCACAGAAGAGGCAAACGAGGACAATTACATCTGATCCCCAGTCCTCAGCTGGGACTTTGGCTGGTTCTTCAGAAACTTCCTTTATCTGGGTAGACAGGCCTGAACAGCTCAGAACCAAGGCAGGCCAAAGTGCCCATGCTGACAGCTGGCCTGCTTCCCCAAGTCCAAACCTGAGAACCGGATCTCACCACCTCTCCACCTGCAAGGAAAAGCCAGAGATTCCTGAAGATAGGAGACGGGATCATAAGTTCCAGCAGGAAGCCTTGGCCCCAGGGCCCACCCCAGCCTTCTCAGACCAGGACAGAAGCCCCCAAGGGCCCACAGCCCTCTGGGAGAAGAGAGAGCATTTGCAGAGACAGCCCTATAATTTGCCAAACAGAGCAGGAAGGAGGCCACACTCATACTCAGTAGTCCTGGGGCAGTGTGGTGGACATTTAAAACTCTTTGCAGGGTCTCCATCCCTACAGCAGGTGACCTAAGCAAAACTTGAACACTTGAGGGTATGGGAGATGGTGGAGGATAGAGCTGGGGGTGGCTAAAGAATGGGAGGTGCGAGAGGAATGCCTTGCTCCCGATGCACCATTTTTAAAAAAAATTTTTTTAACGTTTATTTATTTTTGAGACAGACACAGCATGAACGGGGGAGGGTCAGAGAGAGAGGGGGACACAAAATCCAAAACAGGCTCCAGGCTCTCTGAGTGGTGGGCACACAGCCCGATGCAGGGCTTGAACTCAGGGACCGCGAGATCATGACCCGAGCGAAGGTGGGAGGTTTAACCGACTGAGCCACCCAGGCACCCCCCTACCCCACTTGACACACCTTTGAAGGAGCAACCGGAGCTGGGGCAAACCTTGGGCTCCCCCTAGAGGCCTCTGTGCATGCGTGCATGCATGCATTCAGCATGCATTCATGCATCCAGCCCTGCACTCTTTTGCACTGGACACCGTGCTGAGTGCTGGATATGCAGATAAGGCCCCTATGCTCATGGAGTGGGGGGTTCTTACCAGACAGTGTAAAATATGAGTCACACATAGACTCAAACCAAAGGAGGTTCCTGGGCACAGTGTAGACCCAGCTCTCTCCTGGGACCTCCAAAGGTCCTGAGCTCCCTGCTGCTGCCTTTAAACCAGGGGACTAAAAAGGGCCAGCTGCCAGCCCAGGCTCCCAAGGGCAAGTTCCTAAGCTGCAGAATGGTAACACTGGGAAAGACCCTGAAGATCCAAAATCCCATCTGCTTGTTTCACAGACGAGAATACTGAAGCCCAGAAAGTTAGGAAAAAGCAACATCCGTATAAAACTAACCGGCACTTACTGAGGATCTCTGTGTGTCTGATGCTCCAGTAGGAGAACAGCCTGTCCCACCCGGATGAGGAGTCTCCCCGCCCAATCCCTATGCCCCAGGGAACCTGAGTCTCCCACTAGAGCAACCATCCTGCAGCTCAGTTCTTCCCACGCCTGCACCCCACCACAAGGCCTTGACTCCGTGGGTCCCTCGTGTGCTGCTGAAGTCTTACTAAGGCCTGGAGAGCGGGCTGTGGGGCCTCACAGGCGAACAACCCCTGGGGAGGAGGGCCGGCTGCTGGAGGCATCAGCTTGGGCTGGCACATGAAGTCTATTTTCCATGTGTCTGGAACCAAGCCAAAGCTTCCTGGGGTAATTTTAACCAGTATCCGCTCTAGAACAATACCAAAAAAGGTAAGTTGCTTACCACCCCAGACAGGCTCATACCTAATCATTGCCCTTTCATGAATTGGACTCTTAAAACCTTCAGAGCTAAAACTGCTTTAGGCACTGAAGGAAGAGTCGCCAAGCAAAGTGGCCCTCTATTGGCTGTTGGCCTTCCTACTGACATTAACCCTGAAGTGCCAGCTGTTCTTAACCTCACAAAATAGCCTGAGCCCCTCAGCTGTCTTGGGGGAGGGAAGGTATTTTTAGACCCTGGAACAACTGGTTTAGGACTAGCTGGGGGGGGGGGCTAGGAGGTCAGGGGGAGGATTGAATTGCAAGGAGGTAATGGGGGGAGCGGGGACTTATCCAAAGGGCAGGAACCAGCAGGGGGTTAACGACAAGGCAGTCCACACTGCCTTTCTGATCAGCAAAGTATCTTGATACAAGCCATTGGTTCTCCAAGTTCTCCAAGTGTGGCCCCCGGACAAGCAGTTATCACCCGGGAACCACTGCATTGGAAATGCGAAGTCTCAGCTCCCACCTGGAACCCCTGCACGTGGGGCCCCCCGCGATCTGTGTTTTAACGAGTACTCTAGGTGATTCCGGCGCTAGCTAAAGTTTGGGAACCGCCAATATCATGAAACCATCTATCCAGATCCCCTTACACATAAGGCTGGAGGAAAGAATGATTGACACTGGTGCTTCCCAACTCTTAAGTGTTTGTTCAAAGCAAGGGATCCCAGCCCGGAAAAATCCATACCCGTGTGAAAGTTTCAGGGGCTGGCTGGCCCAGATTAAAAACCCCCCACTCTCTGGCAACCTGGAGGCTCTTCTCTGGGTCTAGGGCTGACCTGCAGAGAATCTCAGAGCTGAAAGAGCCCTTCTAGGTCACTTATCTAACCAAAGCAGGATCTGCTCCACAGTATCCATAGAGCTTCAGCATTAGCCGGGCTTTTCCAGAAACCGGAAGCTCCCCGCTTCCCTAAGAGCTTGCTCGCAACCGTCCTTGACTTATCTGGGGGAGAGATGGTGCTTGTTCACTCCTATATAGGTTTATATCAACGAAGCTCCAATAACATGGTTGAAGTAGGCTTACAAACCCAAATTAAAGGAAGTATGTGACTGCCCTAAATGGTAGAGTGAATGCAGTATTTTTAAAATAACCTATGTCAGTGTTGGAGACCGCTGAGCGATGGAATATCCCTTTTTATTGATCTGAAATCTACATCCCAACAGCCTCCCACCCCCCACCCTGGATTGGCTTCTGAGCCCCAAGGAGCGAACCCAAAGTCTCGCTTTACAAAAGACAGCGTTTACTTTTCATTGGCCTGGCTTGGCACGGGGGCGCAGGGAGGGTGGTCTCCGCGCCCCCCCCCCCCACGCAGGCTCTGATTCAGAAGATGCAGGTGCAGCCCACCGCAATGGTCTCCATGACCGCACGCTGGCGGCAGGGCCCCGTGCGTGGTGGCAGCGGGCAGAGGCGGCGGCGCACGGGCACCTGGCTGAACACAGGCACGCTCACCATGCTGCGGTCCTCCTGCATGGTGAAGGGGTTCACGCAGCCCAGACACAGGCACCGCGCCTCCGGTAGGTCCGCGGGGATGCGGCTTGGGTCGTGGTTGATGCTGCAAGAAGGCAGGAGAAAGCACTGAGTGGAAGGCGGTGGCGGGCGGGGGGGGGGGGGGGCGGTAGGGGAGAGCAAATCAGTCCCCAGGTCCCACACCCCTACCTTTTCTCGCTGGGGTTTTCATTCCCACAGCAAGACTGCGCGGTGGTGGAGGATGGACAGTAATTAACTCCGTGTGCCAGGTGAGAAAACCGAAGATCTCAGAAGGCAAGCCAGCCCCCAGGTTATCCAGGCTCAAGGTCACCCAGCTCCCTTCTTTCATCCACCAGTTGCCCATCCCAGTACTAGATTCTGCTCTGGGATTGCAAAGAAGCTAAGGCCTTCTCCGTCTACCCGCCCACCCCCGCCATGTTCATATCCCTGGGAAACTTCTTCCGTGGGAAACAATAGATGAGCACATTGATGCCTAATCCTCAGGAGAAGAGGAGTCAGGAAACCTGGGTTCTATTCTGACTTCGTTTCTATTTGTTCAGCACATATTTTTCAGACACCCACCATGTGAGTCTGTCCTGGACATTAGGTGTTCACTGATGGGCAACACAGACAAGTTCCCTCCCAGACCTGAGAGTACAGGGGCTTGTTTTATGACCTTGCCTTCTCTGCGCCTCGGTTTCCTCATCTGCTAATTGGGAGGGAGGGAGTTTGACTGCAGACCTACAGCATCAGCATCACCAAGAGCTTGTTAGAAAAGCAGAATCTCATCCCTGCCCCAGACCTCCTGGATCCAAACCTGCATTTTTATAAGACCTCCCCTCCCCCCCAGATTCAAGGGCACGGCAAGTTTTGAAGTCCAGCTTTGAGCAGGATCTTTATGGAGCCCTCCAATTGCCATATTCCAGATACGGTAGCCACTAAGCCACATGTGGCTATTTAAATTGAAGTTAATCAGAATTAGTCAACTATCCCTCAGTTAAGATAAATAAATTTAAGACAAATAAAATAATCAAACTTAGCTCCTCAGCTACACTAGTTACTTTCCAAGCGCTCAACAGCTCGGTGCCTACCGTGTTAGACTTTCCATCGTCCCAGAAAGCTACGCACTTCTAGGATCTCAGGACCTAAGTGGCGCCCCTAAAAAATCTTTGGCCTGGCTTGTGAGTGAGGACCCTTCAAGGTTACTCGGTTTCTTCATTATTCACTCAGCACGCAGGCATTTGGCCCCTTGTGCATGCCAGGCTCTGTGCTTAGAAGTAGAGCTTTGACCGAGGTAAGGCACCGACCCCGTAGTCTGAGAACAGCGGGTTTTGGTTCCCGATCACGTGGAGGTGTGTGACCTATCACTCTCTGGGCCTCTTCCTGGAGATTTTGATGGAGTGGGGCACGAGAGTCCTTAGATGACTCTGATGCGGGCACTGGGGAGGTGCCAGTCGTGAGAGGCAGATGGAGACACAGAACTCAATACCGCCCTGCAGGCGCTGTGACTGGGAGGGTGTACAAGGCACGCCGAGGCAGAGGAAGTCAGAGCCTTGCAGGCACTCCAGCGGGGACATGGGGAACACGAATGCCAGGGCTCTGCACAGACAGCTCATTTAATCACAAGCCTATAAAACAGACGAAGTTGGAACTACTGTCACCCCCCGGTTGACACGCAAGAAACTGAGGCTCGGAGAGGCTGAGGCTGCCCAAAGCCACGCAGCGAGTAGGGGGCAGAGCCGAGATTCAAACCCAGGCACTCGAGCCTCCCGATCCAAGGTGTAACTATTACGATGGTGGGGACAGTGGGCACGGTGCCTCCCCCCTACCGCCCCCCACACGCAGCTTGCCCGTGGCTGCCCAGCCCAGCCTACCTGTAGCCCCAGGGCGACAGACTCCTCTTGTTGGACAGCCACAGCTGCAGGTTGACTTCACACTTCCTCCTGGCCGGCTCAGAGCTGTTCCTCAGCTGGGCTACCATCTCCCCGAGGTTCCTCTCGTATTCCTCCATGCGGGCGTACGGCTTCGCCTGTGACACCAGGTCCAGCGGCACCTGGTGAGGCCCAGAAGCCAGCGTTCCGGGCCGCCCTGGCCCCTTCCTCTTGCCTTTGGGGTTCCTGGGCTGGCCCAGCCCCAGGAAGATGGAGACGGTCAGAAGGAACAGCTGGGAAAGAAGGCCACACGTCAAAGATGGGAGAGCCGGGTGTCCCTCTGGGCCCAGACTCCAGGCTCAGGGAAGAGAGAGGGAAGAGGGCCTTTACGGGGACCGCCCCACCTGCCAGGCCACCACAGGTATAGACGTGTGGACAGGACTAAGTCCCGCCTGTATCGCCTCTTCAAAATCTCCCCACCTTTCCATGTATCCGTCTGCACCACCATCCCTCAACAGCCTCCCACCTGGTCTCCCCACATCCCCCCGGTCTCCTTCAACCCGTTCTCCGCACCATGGCCAAGGACAGCTGCTTGAAATGCCGATCTGATGTTAACCTCCAGCTTGACCGTTCACCCTTAGGGTAAAGACACCCCTACTCTGCCACATGGTCTGACCTCTGCTGAGCCCTGCCTCCTCCAATCTTACCCCTGACTTCCTCTCACACCTGCGCTCCAGCCCCTGGCCTTCTCTCGAGCCCTTCCTCCCAAAATGCTCCTTCCTGCCACAGGGACTTTGCACAGGCTGCCACCCGCAGAGTCCTGCCTCCCTCATTTTTCTAAATGCCTCTTACCCCTCAACCCCTCATGTCTCAGCCCAGTGGCACGTCCCTCGGGATGCCTCAGTGGACCTTTTGGGGCTCTCCACACCACACGCCCCTTGCATGCCTGCAGACTTAGAGTTCACGTGTGTGGTTCTGTTATGCATCCCTCCCCTACTAAGCACGGACTCCACGCAGGCAGGCATTGCAGCAACTTCCATATACTGTCTCCTCCCCTGTGACCGAGTCAGTCAACGGCTGTCACCATCCCTGCCCCTTCTGTAGCTTACAGTCCGGGTGGGGGAACAGACGGTGAACAAGTAACAAGCACCTAAATCTCTAGCGACGAACGTGATGATGACGAGGGCTGCCTGTGGCTAGAGATCAGGGCCAACCGCTTAGCAGCAGCCGAGTGGTCCCGCGAGGCCTTTCTGGGGAGCCGGCATGTAGGTGAAATTTGAAGGATAAGAGGGAAGCAGATGTGGGCAGAGGGAGTCTAAATGTCTCACGGGGGTGGGGGTCGGGGAGGGGTGGCAGCGTGAGAAAAGGTTTGCGTCGGTGAAGAGCTTTGCTGGGGAAACCGCGAGGCTGAAATAGAGTGTGCAGAGGAGGGGGCGTGAGATGAAGTTGGGGACATGGGCAGGTCGCGGCTGAGGATCCCTGTTGGACTCCATGACACCTGTGCCCCCCTCGTCTATGCCCGGCCCTCTGCCTTTCCCCCACCCCATCCACACCTCACCCGTATCCAACCTCGCCAACCTCCGTCCACTTCTTCCCATAGAACCCAGAGCGTCAGGAAAGTCTCTGGCTCGCTCAGGAGAAGCCCCGGGAGCCTGGCAGGACCCGACTCTCCCGCAAGGCAGGGAGAGAAGGGCCAGGACTGGGGTGGGGCCCAGGGCTTGCCAGAAGGGAAGAATCTTCGTTGGGGCGGGGGGCGGGGGGGGGTTCATCTTGTCCCTGCATCTAACCAGGCTCCCACCTGCCCCGAACCACTCACCTCAGCACCTGCACAGCCCAGGCCTGACCGATCCAGGCTACCCAACAAACCTTGACCCTTGGAGACAAGTTCCAGCACAGCCCCTCCTGGCAACACCACTGCCTGGCACAAAATCCACCAAAGAGATTCAAGTCGCTAAATTCTTCCCTTTTGGTCCCGGATTCCGGTGCAGGAAAAAAGGCCTCCTTCACAATTGGCTTTCTCCTCTGGGCTGCTCACCCTGGCGCCCTTGAACTCTGGCCCTCCACTCAGAGAAACCCAGAACAGGATCCAAGTCCCCCCACCTCCCCTGGGAAACAGAAACACAAGGACTTGCCCAAGGTCACACGCCCTGGGTCTCAGGACCCAGGGACTTCTCTGGAAGAACCCCGATAACGGAGTTTGCCAGGCTCCCCCGCCCCGGACGGCTTGGGCCTGAAAGGGCTTCGCTGTGGACGGGCTGAGCCCCGTTCAGGAGCCGGAGCTGTCGGCCATGGCCACAGGCTCTGAGACCGGTCTCTGTTTCTTCCTCGCCCTGGGGGAGAGACGGCAGAGGGAGAACTCACCTCTGCAGATTCCAAGCCAAACAGAGGCAGCCATGAATCAATAGGAGAGAAGTAACGAAACACTCAGGCCCTAAAATGGGGTGGGGGTGGGGAAGAGCCACGTACCAGGTTGTGCGGCCAGTCCATCCCGCGAGCCAGGCGGTTGGCCAGCAGCTGCCGCCCGCCTGGAACCCCAGATGCCTCCGCCAAGAGAATGGCAGCAACAGGAAGGAGCGAAGCAATTATAGCTCGTCAGGGGGCTGCTGGGGGGTGGCTGGGTGGGCTCGTCATCAGCTGGGAGCCTCGGGCCCCCAGCTGGCTGGGCCTGGCGGCGAGGGGCGTGGGGGCAGGCCAGGAGCCGGGCCGAGGTGCCCGAGGGCTGTTGACTGAGGGACAATGCCCTGTGTGTCCGGCGGGGCCCTGGCGGGTGGGACCTCCGCCTGTGGCCTGCGGCTAGCCACCCGGCCGGCACCCACAGGGCCGGCTAAGACAATCAGCTTCGTTTGCTTTGGAGATGGCAAGGGGGTGAGGGCGGAGGCGGGACGGGCTGTCCGTTGGTCAGGAGAGCAAATGTTCTCGAGTGTGCCAGCCAGGAGCGGGACGCAGGCCCCGTCTCCCGGGGAAACAGCCTCAGGCCCTCCGGCCTCAGCCAGCCTCAGGTGAGTTCAACGGCCCTGGGTGGGGGAGCCCCACCCGCCTAGTCAGTTCACAGGAAGGGAAACTGAGGCCAGAGCAAGGAAGGGACTTGTCGAGGATTACACAGTGGGTAAGAGACGACAGAGCCGGGATTCATACCTGGTCCCTGTGCAGGCCTCTATCCCCCACCCCATGCTGTTTGTCTTGGGATATTTTCTGCACAATTCTGGCCTGCTGTGAGCATGTTTCTGAATCTGTGCTCCTGCGCCGGCCAAGTCACAGTTCAGGAGGACTTCGTGGCTGGCTGTTCTGCCCTTCCCGATGCAGCGCCCACCCCCCCACCCCCCATTCCACGTAGAGGGTCTTCCGTCCAGGGGCCTGCCCCTGTGTAGCTGTCTGTGCCTTTGACTCTCTCTCAGCCTCAGTCTCCTTCTCTGTAAAATGGGAGTCATGCCCAGGAATCGACAGTCGCCTGGCCCCTTTCTTCCTGAAATCATTCTGAGCCTCACTTCCCACCTCTCTAGGATGGGGGGAATCACGGGGGCCACTACTTGGGGCTGTTAAAAGGAGTAAAGGAAATAAACCGTGTTTAACAGCTGGCACAGTACCTGACATGTAGTAAGTGCTCAATAAACACTTAGCTGTTTATGACAAAAATGATCATTATGAAATAATCATATAGTTGTTATTATAAACATTAGCCATTCTCATTAGCATTAGAGCCCGCGTGGTTCTCATCGCTCAGCCAACTCTCCTTCCTACCCCCCGGGGCCCTGAGAGAGCTCTGGGCTTCACAGGCTCCGGCCGCAATGTGGTGAGCTCGGGTGACCCCAGGATCCCACGCTGAACTGAGCAGCCCCGCGGGGGCCTAGGTCTCTCACCTCAGGTGAACAGCCCTGATGTGAGGGAGCCAGTCCCCCCCAGGGAGGCGGAGGAGGGCTGGGAGGGAGCGTGCAGAGGACAGGGAGTGTCTGTGAGCAAACACTGGGGACTGCAGCGTCTTGCGGAGGGCCACTCCTGGCCATTTACAGGAATCGGCTGAGGGAGAGAACGCCGAGAGCGACGCGCTCCTGAATGTCACAAGATTAATCTGTCCGGGGCAGGTTTCCACAGCATAACTGAGAAACTGGCTGAGGCGGGAGCTCGTGGAGAGATACCACCATATTTGGTCAAATACTAGACAGGACTCTATTCTATCACTGGAAACTCCAGAGGGAGGGGGACTCCGAAAATACCTCCTCAGGCAGCGAGGGCCCCCACTCCGGCTGCCTCAGCCCCACCGCCACTGTCCTCGGGGCAAGCGTGAGGGGGTGAGGGCTGGGGGGCAGTCTCCTCGCTACCCCTCTGCTGCAGCTGGCAGGGGGACCGACCAGCATGCAGCTGGGGTGGCCCCACCCGCAGCCTGGCATCCACAGAGAGGGAAGTCTCAAAGACACGACTTAGCTTCCTTAGCTTCCAGCTTCAGGGCGCGTCAATATGGATTCCAGGGTCCTGGCCTCAGAGCTCTGACAAAGCAGGCCCAGGAATCTGCACCTGACAAGGAGCCAGTCTGGGAGCGACAGGAATCCTTACCCGTCATCTTCTCCTTCCCCCACCCAACCTCCACTTGAGCACGGGAGACGGAGGCCAGGGAGGGGTGGGCCTCACCCTAGCTGACGTGGTATGTTGGTGTCAGAGCCCCATGAGGCTGGTTAGAGCATGCCTCAGTCTCCTAATTCTTACTGCTCTTCCCCCAAAGTTTACACCTACAGCCCTGGGCCTGGCTGGGGCTCCAGACTCCTCCCAGTCGGGACGGGGATCTGTGAGGTCCCCAGGGAAGGTGCTTCAGGGAGTCAAGGATGGGCCCAGCGACCATTACTGGGTTTCCCATGCCTAGGCCAGCTCGGGCCTGGAAGGAGGTCCCTTCCTCCAGCCTAGGTTTCTAGAAACCACTGAAGGGTCATCTGCCCTCAGATGTCCTAAGTGTGAACCCTGGCAGACCACCATGGGACCCAACCCAGGCCTGAGAGGGAGGCCTAAGAACTTGGGGTTCTTGGGTTCACGGCAAAGTTGGAGTCGTTAGGATTTTTTCACGGAAGGTGGTTGGCACTCGTAAATAAGGGAAGGGGCGGATGTGCTGGAGAGGAAGGGGCAGGGGGTGGTCTTGCTCAGTCTCCAGACAGCCCTCTGGCTGCAGAGCCTGCCATGAACTGCGCTATGCTCACCACCAGGTGGCGCCACCAGAAAGCCAGACGACCCTGAAGAGGGGCCGCAAGCCCTGAGGGAACCTCACACCAACCAAGTCTGAATGGGCCCTGGCGTTGCAAATGAGGGCACCAAGTGATGGGGTATGGGTCCCGGGCCTGCCCCTGGCAGCCCAAGTGACCCACTGTTAGGGTCCAGCGCCGAGACACCTCCCAGTCACTGCAGGAAGGGCACAGCCACCGAGAGTGAAGGGGCAGGGATGGGGTGGAGGCCTCCGTCTGCCTTGTGGGTGATTCCCTTCACTTGGAGCATCTAGTATGTTCTAGGCCTTGGGCATTTGTCACCAGGACATCATAATTTTCAGAAAATAACAATTAGTAATAGTAATAGCTACTGCTTAATATCTACTTACTGACTGCCGGGCCCTGTGCTAAGTCCTTCGTGTGCAATTGTTTCATTAGATCTTCCCAGCCACCCTGTGGCGAGGTCCTAATTTTATCCCTTATCTACAGAGGGGGAAACTGAGGCTCAGGGAGCCCAAAGTCACAGGATTCAAAGCAAGTTTGTCTGATTCCTGTACATGCTGTTCCCTGCAGTGGGGGAAAGAAAGGAGAGTTGCAGCCAGGAGAGGAGAGGGGATGGCCAGCTGGTCATTGAGGAGGGGCTATGCTTGCCTCAGCCTTACCTGGACATCCTCAACAAACCGGTCCGTGAATGCTGGGGAGGTCACTGAGCCCAAGCCCAAACCAGAGTCCTCAAGGGGACCTGAGAGCTCCCAGGGGGTAAGCGAGACACCCAGCAGTGTTCCCGGCACGTAGTAGGCATTCGCGAAATCTTTGATGCGTTGACTGAAAGCAGCTATATGTAATATGGAGTGTTAATGCTGGAATGGAGAACGGGAGGCCAGAGCATCAGGGACCTGTAGGAAGAGGTATAGCCCAGGGGTAAGGGTTCAGATTCTAGAGATGGACAGACCCGAGTTTTACTCCTGCCTCTATCAGTTCACAGCTATGTGTCCTCGGGACAGTCCCTTGACTTCTCTGAGCCTTAGTTTCTTCTGCACAGTGGAGATAATAATAACCTGGCTTGGATAGAATGTCATGAGGATCAAGTGAGATAACGCATGTTGAAATACTTAGCCGAGCGCCTGACAAAAGTAAATGCTCAATTAAAGGTGGATGCAATTGTCACTGCTATTATTAAAACTGATTTGGGCCTTCAAGGATGCTTCTGGAGTGTGCTTGGGTGGGAAGGGTATTGTGAGGTGGGAACAAGGATAGAACGTGCAGAAGAATGCACAGGCCCCGTTTCCAGGAGGCTCACCCTAGAGCAAGGAGGGCCTGTGGGATTCAGTCTAAAGACGTGCCCAAGTGAGCCCAGTACGGTCTGGGGGGGCAGGAGACTAACAGGCGCCTCTCTTGCAAGATGGAGGGGGGCTGTGGCCAGGAGGGCGCATCCTCCACAGGAGGTCTTGGCTCTCCTGACATGCTGCCCACCCCGCCCGCCACCCTCCTGGGTAGGACTCTTTCTCCCAGGCCCATATTTGCACAAATGCCTGCCTCACTGCTCACTCGAGAGCCCCAGCCAAGAGGCACTATTTTAAGCTCCCTGGACGGGAACGCTGTTGGTGGGAACAGACCCAGCCAGCAAACTCCCAGTTCTCAAAAAAGGGAAAGGCCTGGGTGAATGGGAGGCCCCTGGGGTGTCCACATGACCCTCTGCCCAGGCCAGGTGCCGAGGCCTTCTCCCCCATTGGGGGGGCAGTCAAGGAAATGGGAGTAGGGGTAGGATTCTAGGAGGTGGACTTGTACTTGGGGCCTGGATGGCTAGGGCCTCCCTTCTGCCCAGCAGCCAGCCTTGAAAACACCAAGCGTGTGTTTCTGAATTACTGATCGACTTCGCCCAGTACCTCGTCCCTTGTTAGTGCTCACCACCCATACAACCTCAGACCCGGGGGATGTCCCGTGCGGCCCCTCCCAGCACAGGATCCCCTTTTTAAGCATCTTCGTTGGACACCTTCATTATAAGGGAGAGCTCATTTCTCCCTGAGGTTGCACATCCTACTTTTTAAAGCTCTAGTTGTTGAAAAGAATAATTACAGTTATAAAAGCTTTCTCTTCCATTGTGCTGAAGTTCCCTCCCGTGATGCAATGTGGTGTAAGTGAGAGACTGCAGGCTTCAGAAATGGTGAGTGGACACTTGCTCTGCCCCTCTTCTATGACCACATCCACTTTTCCTAACTTCAGTGAGCCTCAGGTTCCTCTTGGGGTTGTTTAAATGGATTTATCATGAAAATTATGATTTGCCTGGCACACAACTGGTACTAAATATTTGGCACATTTTAGCTGTTTTTATTGTGACTTGATTGGCTTTGTGTGTGCCTGTGTTAGTTGGATGGTATTTTACTTTATTTATGTTTTTTAATTTTTTTTAAGCTTTATTTATTTTTGAGAAAGAGAGAGAGAGACAGAGTGTGAGTGGGGGAGGAGCAGAGAGAGGGAGACAGAATCTGAAGCAGGCTCCAGGCTCCGAACTGTCAGCACAGAGCCTGACGCGGGGCTCGAACTCACCAGCTGTGAGATCGTGACCTGAGCTGAAGTCGGATGCCCAACCGACTGAACCACCCAGGCGTCCCAGTTGGATGGTGTTTTAGTGCGTGTATGCTATTTTTGCTTTTTGATTGTGGAAAAACAGTACAGGCTAATATTTAAAGCATGGACTCTGCACCAGAGTGACCTGAACCCCGGCCTCTGCACACGACAGCTGGGTTACCTTGGGCAAGTGACCTAACCTCTCTGATCCTGTGTGTGTCCTCCTGGAAAGGAGGGCAGATTTAATGAGATGATGCATGCAAAGCGTCTGGCTCAGCATGTCACTCAACGAATGCCCTGCTATTATTTGGTGTACCCATTGTTCTTTACTCTTGCTCAGTCGGGTCACCCAGAACAATTCTAGTCAGCCCTCTTCTAGAACGTTTTAACTGCCAGAGGCCCAGTCATAGAATAGACTGCCCTGGGAAAGAGCGAGCTCCCCATCAGCCAGGTTGTTTTAGCAGCAGTTGGGAGTGGTATGAGGGAGGTTCAAGAAGAGGAAATGGGGGGGTGCCTGGCTGTCCCAGTCAGCACGGCACACAACTCTTGGTCTCCCAGTCATGAATTCAAACCCTCCACTGGGCATGAAACCTACTTAATAAATAAAACCAAATAAAAACGAAGGAAAGGGCCGGGCTTGTTGAGTTTTAACAGTTCCCCTTCCAGCCCTGAGAGGTCTGAGTCCCAGGTCCGAGGCCTCAGGCCCACCGATGGGCCTCCACTTGTCCAGACCGGGAACAGGAAGGAGCCCAAAGAGGCCCATGAGGGATATGGACTAAACAGCCTGTCCCCAGAGCAGACAGAGGCGCCGGGCCCCCTGCCCACCGGCATATCTTCCCCTCAGTCCCGGGGGATGTTTATTCTTTGGTCAGAGTTTATAGGACGTCTGGACTTACAAGATCCAGAGTTCTGACTTCTCCCTGAAAGCTGTCAGCCCTTCCTCCTGCTGGGTGGGTCTGCATCTATTTTGGGTGGGAGGCCCCATCGTCCAGGAGGAAGGTACAGCCATGAGAAGGGTTCTCTTCAGCCCCCCAGAGCCCAGACCTGGTGGAGAATAAAGCTTGGGCTTGGGGAGGGGGGGGAGAGAGGATGGAAGGAGAAAGAGCTTGCTGTCACCTGGCTGTTTGTAGGAGAGGAGTCCTCCAGGGGAGGGGTGGGGAGAGGGGAATTCCTTGGCAGCTTGGGTTCAAAGGCCTGCTCCCCCAACATAGCTGAAAGGCATGGTACTTATCAGAGTCTGCCTTACATATTGGCTTCTGTTACTGGCTCACACAGCGATGTTTTCACTGTGTCTGTTTTGGTGTCTGTGGGAGCGTGTATTTGTGGATGGGGTCTTACGGGTGCGTGTTTTGGAGGCCTCGGGTGAGAGCCTCTTGCGGATTGGGAACGCGGCTTATTCACACACGTGCTTCTCGGCGCCTGACTCAGGAGCCAGCTGTGACCAGGGCAGGCCTTGCTGAGCCACCGGAGAAACCCTAAGAGCTACCCGATACCCACCACTTGGGGGACAGGCAGCGACCCCAGGACAGGTCCCACTGCCCTTCTTCAGCAAGGAGCCTTGACGGCCGTAGCCAAGGCATCTGTCCCCGGTCTGCCTCCCCACCTGGAAACCAGTCTCAAAACTGTACAGGCTCTTAGGGCTACAGGGAGTCCCAACCTGGGCCTCCCTGCGGAAGGAGGTCAGAACTTCCTGAACTTTCCTATGAACCTGTTAGCTGATGATACTGAGAAGGCACCCCAGGTGGTCGTTTAAATATCTTGCCTAGGGCCGTCTGTAAGTTTCTATGAGCTGTGACTTTACTATATGGGCAATGAAAAGCCTCTAGAGTCCTTGAAGAGGGTTCACTCACCTCTTGACAAAGACATAATGTGTCGGGCACTGTGCTTAGCCCCGGGTCATACAGCAGTGAACAGCTAACAGTTCCGGAGCTCATCATCTCAACGAGGACGGCAGATACAACAATATTGATATTTTAGGACCAGGCTGAGGGCCTGTGACCTCCGCTCTCAGGGCCTGTGGAAGAAGATACAAAGTCTCCAGTACGTGACATCTTGCCAAATTTCTACTGAAAGGACGGTTCTCATAAATACTGTATTGGTGAGGGAAGAGGAAGAAATGGCTGGCCGGTGGGGAAGCTGACCATTTCCAAAGTCTGGTTCCCAGGAATGAAGCCTCCATAATTGTTCTAATGTTGGAAGACAGTTTCAAGGGGCGCCTGGCTGGCTTGGTCAGAAGAACATGTGACTCTTGATCTTGAGGTCGTGAGTTTGAGCCCCACATTGAGTGTAGAGATTACTAAAAAAAAAAATAATAAACTTTTGTTAAAAATTCAAAAAAAAGAGTTTCAAGGTTTCCGGCCCCGGGAGACAGAGGTGGTATATATACCCTTCGGACCGAGACAGACGCTGCCGATAACTGCGTGGTGGTAAGAGTGAGAGCTTTTGTGTATGTGTAGCTCTCTACGGTTTACAAAGCACTTTTACATCCTTGACTCCTATTTCCTTGTATCAACCACCCGTGAAAATAAAGATTTTTATAGAAGAGGAAACTGGGTAGGAAAACAGTGAGGAGAAAAAGTGCAGAGCTTAGGCTGAAAGCCTGGGTCCCCAGGGCCACTTTTGACCACCACCTGCCCCTAACCTTTGCCCCAGCTTAGGGAATGAGCTTTGGGAACCAGGCAGCAGTTAGAGGTGGGCACCCACGTCAGTAGGCAGGACACACAGCACCAAAGTCCATCCGAATTCTCTTCGACGTGGCCTGGCTGTGCTCTGTGAACAAGCCTACCCTGAAGAGAATTGCGTCTGGCAAGAGGGCTCAGTGCCAAGGGGCCATGTTTTCTGAGTCAGCTCTGGAGAGAATTCTAGGGTCGGGCTGACCCCAATCTCTCTCTCTCCCCCAGGGGTGGAAAAACTGGGACTGTTTGACTCCTCGGTCTGGTGATTACATAGCTATGTCCACAATTTTTTGTCTCCCATATTGGGATTCCCTGGCGTTCTATCCCATTATCTCAACTGCAGGGCTAGCTAGCACTGACACGGTCTTTCCAGAATTACTCACAAATCTTCAACTGTTTTAGACCGTTTCCTTGAACCTCAGGATCAGCAGGACCTTACGGTCATTTTGCTGGCTTCTCAGTGATGCTCCTAGTAAATGCTCCCTGGTCTCTTATTAGGCGCTGCTTGATTTAAACGTCTGCCTCCCTGCTCCTTCCGTCTGCTGATGACAAATTTGCTCTTTGAGAACAGACGGAACAAAGTTGCTCCTTCTGCCCTGTGACGAGCAGTGTCACTCAGGATAGGCCACATTGTGCAGCGGTAAGAAACACCTCCCAGATCTTGGAGGCTTACTCCAGCAAAGGTGTCTTTCTCACCTACGTTACGAGTCCTACGTAGGCTCCCGGCGCATGCTCTGCTCATCGGAACCGCTCAGGGACCCAGAATGATGGACGCTTCCACAAGCACCACAACAGGATCGGGGGGTTGGAGGCCGCAGATTTATGGAGGTCAAGAATGGGCCCTGGAGTCTCTGCTCCAACCACTTATTTCCTTCCGGCAAATTCTTTCCTCTGTAAGGGTCAGTTCCGTATCTGTCAAATGAAGATGAAAAAGTACGTCCCTCACAGACTTGCCGTGAGGTTAACTGAGAAGATGGATAGAAGCCCTCAGCACAGAGTCTGGTTCATAGAATGAACTCCATAAATGTCAGCGGTTATGATGTTAACAGAACATTGGCCGCTTAACGGGGGCTACCTTCTCCAGACAGCCACAGCCCTGGCTCTTTCCACGCTTCCCCATCTTGGCCAGTTTGAACTCCTTTGAAGAGTTAAGGAACTATTCTTCTTCCCACACGTTATTTTCACATTTTGGGGGAGGGGGTCATGTATTATATCTCATGAGGGAGGAACTTGACGGTTCAAAGCTGAGGCAGAAAAGGTGTATGTCTGTGTGTTGCCAACCCCAAACTAGATTTACCCTGTTCAAGGTTCATTACCAAGTCCTTTGGGAAAGTTCAGAGAATGGAGGTCAAATTTGGAGAAGTATCCTTGCTTGAGATAAAACCCAATGGTGGAGAGACACAGAAATCAAACTGTAGAATATCCGAGTTAGAAGAGACTTTCAGAGGGGTTCCTGGGTGGCTCAGTCGGTTGAGCGTCCGACTTCGGCTCAGGGCATGATCTCGCAGTTCATGGGTTTGAGCCCCGCATCAGGCTCTGTGCTGACAGCTCAGAGCCTGGAGCCTGCTTTGGATTCTGTGTCTCCCTTTCTCTGTGCCCCTCCCCTACTCATGCTCTGTCTCTCTCTGTCTCAAAAATAAATAAAAACATTTTTTAAAAATTAAAAAAAAAAGAGGCTCTTGGAACAAGCAAGTCTCATCAACTCTTCTCTTTTACAGACGGAGAAACACAAGTCCAGAGACGAAAAGAGACTGATAGAATGTCACACACCGATGAGGCCTGAACCCACTCCCTTTAATCCCAGTCTTGGTGCTATCCACATACCGCATAAGAGGACAAGGGGACACCGTTCTTCACCGTTGGGATGGGGGGCCGATGGGGGTGGAATCTCTTTGGAATTGCGGCTTGTCCTCAGTTCACGGAGTTGTACTCGGCAGAGTTGTAAAGCTAAGAACTTTATAAACATTACCTTATTAAGGCTTCTTGAAAACCCAAAGTCACAGCTCCTCTGGGTCATGGGACATGCGTTGAGCATCCAGTGAACAAACAAAGGGTAACGTTACATTTTTCACTTCGTTTAGGAAACCTGGCTTCTAATTATAGGATTTGTTTAACAGTCCTGAATGGTTTACGAAGCCTTGGATCAGCCTCAGTCCCCAGGAGGGTCAGCCGGGGAGACACGGACAGGGTGGGGGCAGGGAGGCAGGGAGAGGCCTCAGCAGCCAAGGGGAGAGATGGACAAACAAGGTCAATTTAAGCCAGGGCCTAGGGGGCGCTAATCGTCCCTCATCCCCTCAACCAGGTGACTCCCAGTGGGAAATTATCTCCAATAACCGTTACCATAACGCTTTCATACAGGGGCAGTGAACATGAATTTGCTCTCGGGCAAGCAGGTAAGACAAGGGTCACATTACTATTCAGTGCCCTCTCAGACTGAACCCCCTGCAACCGCCGTCATTATTAGCACACCCCCTACCCCTTCCGGGGAGGTGGGCGAGGGGCTGGCTCCACCTCCATGCTTATTGCAATAAATAACTTTATTTTAACTAAGTTATTTTTTAAATAAATCTGTATAAATTCTGTAAAATACTATTATATGAATACATTATATTCCCTTAACACAAAAATAGAAATTAGAAAAGATAGATGTAAAAATGGAAGTCCCTCATGTTAAAGATAAGATAAGATAGATAAGATAAGATAAGATAAGATAAGATATAATGAAGTGCCTATGGTTAAGGTCACCACCTAAGGAGGCAAGGAGGTTAACTAAGGGGTAGGGAACGGGATCATTATTAGGCTGAAAGGCTCCCCTGCTAATGCAGCCCAAGTCAGGGTATGGAGATCTTGCCAAACTGCTTCCAGGACAAGACAGTTAAGGTCCAGCCCACCTACCATCCGGCCACATTTCCCCCCTCACTCAGGACCCCATTGCAAGCTCAGCCCAGCCCCTGCCCCTCAAGGAAACCCCTCAAACCCTCGCCTTGTCCCAAATGTCCCTCTGCCTCCATTCCTGACTCAGCACATGTGCTCACACACACACACACACACACACACACGCCTCTAAGTCCCTTGGACAACGCAGCCTGTGCTTTCTCGAAGCCTGTGCTTTCTCGAAGCTAGGTTCGTGATTTCCAAAGTGGGGGGTCATTCCAAGCTCAAGAAAAATATCAGGCTCTTTTATTTTTACCTCTATCTTCTCTAATGTCTATCTTTTATTTGTTAAGGGAAGAGGCTATATTATTAAAATCGTGTTTGAGGTGCCTGGGTGGCTCAATCAGTTAAGCGTCAGACTTCGGCTCAGGTCGAGATCTCATGGCTCGTGGGTTCGAGCCCCGCGTCCGGCTCTGTGCTGACAGCTCAGAGCCTGGAGCCTGCTTCCAATTCTGTGTCTCCCTCGCTCTCTGCCCCTCCCCTGCTTGCACTCTGTCTCTCAAAAATAATAAATAAACATTTAAAAAGTTATTTAAAAAATCGTTCTTGGCAGAATTTATAAAGATTATTTATTTATTTATTTATTTATTTTAAGGTTTCAAGAGAGACAGAGATAGTACAAATGGTGGAGGGACAGAGAAAGAGGGAGACAGAGAACCCCAAGCAGGCTCCACACTGTCGGCACAGAGCCAAATGCGGGGCTTAAACTCATGAAACTGTGTGATCATGACCTGAGCTGAAACCGAGAGTTGGACACTTAACCAGCTGAGCCACCCAGGTTATGCCCCTAAAAAGTTATTTTTAAAACAACTTACTTAAAAATAAAGTGTTGTTTACTTCTAAGGTTTTATAATTAAAAATGTTGAGTTCCCCTGGACCAGGGCCGGGAACTCAGTGCTCCTTAACTCTGGGTGGAGTGAGGGGTCCCATCACCCCCCACGATTTCGAGGCCTCTTTGCTCTCCTGAGTTGGGAAACAAAAGCACCTCTCATTCTTTCTGACTCTTTCACATTCTGAGCAGCTTGGACGTTTAGATGCATGAAGATAGCAAGCACACAGTAAATTCATTATTAAACTGTGGTAAACCCAGGATTCAAACTCAGATCCAGTGGGCTCCAGAGCCAAGCCCCATTCCATCCACTGCGGACACTGTGTGACACACAGATTAGTGACATATATCTGTTCTACTTCCAGCCCCTCACTCGGTACTTTTGCAGAGAACAAGCGTCAATAACATTTATAAAACAGTTAGCAATGCTGCCCAGTGCTGCGGGACTTGCTGTGGGTAATATGGGGTCAACATATTATGGAAGGGGCAGAGGGGCCAGTCCACCCTCCATGTCTCCTGATGTTCCCTTAGTTAGCCCACCCACTTTGGGGTCCTGTTGGTGTGGGAGGGCTTGGGCTTTGCTTTCTTTGTACATCACCTGCTGGAAGCCAGAAGTTCTATGGAGCCATGCTGGGGGGGGCGGGGCAGAGGAACACTCCCCAGGAGGCCGATCTCTAGACCCCAGGTGTCCTCATGTGTAAAGTGAGGTGAAAAGTCTCACCCGTCTGCCTTCCTTGGGGATCTTTGGGAGGATCCATAGAGTACAGGACAGAGTCTAGGGAAGGGGCTGTTGGGGGCAGGTGGTCTGGTTAAGAATAGTGCCTGGGGAGGAGTGTGGTTCAGGTGGTCTCAGGTCTCAGACCCCGGGGAGTGGGGGTCCAGGACCCCCACCGCCCAAGTCAAGAGATGGGCTGGTGATGAACTGGCAGCAGAGAAGACTGCCACCACCATCACTGAACATCCCCAGAAGCACCTCTTCTCTCACCTCCCCCAAATACCAGGGTCAAATTGCCCTTTTCAAAACAGGAAGAAGGCAAGGAACGGAGACTCAGGTAGTTCTGGCCGCCTGGGGAAAATGGTAGGGTGGGGGGAGGTCGGGGTACACCACCAATCTTACAGGGGCTGAGAACCTCAGCCACTAGGCATGTCGGCCAAATGGTGGCCTTCTCCATGTCCAGCGTCACTTGTCTTTAATGTCCAGATCCGATGGCTTCAGTTCCAGATCCACACTTTTGACAAAACTCAAACTCCCTTGAGTTTTACGGGAGCGAGTGCCTCCTGAATGAGTCCTCACTTGGCACAGCCTGCTTCTCAAGGCACTGGCTCCTAACTTGAGCTCCTGTCCCCGCTCACATCCCCCCTCCCCACCCCCGCATCACCAGGCGCCCCCTCCTCCCAAGCACCATTCCTGGGAATGCAAGGCTGTAGTGGTGGCAGGCCTTCCACTGGACTGTTGACAGGCAAAGGGCGACCGACAGCGTGCGCACGACATCACACTTGGTGTGCAAGCCCCTATGTCACCGTCATTTCCCCAGGGACTTATGGCTGGCCCTGTGTCTGCTCAGGCTCCAGGCTCCTCCCCCTCCGGAGCACATCCTGGCTGTCTCTAGCTCTGCAGTCCTCCCAAGTTCCCCCCCCACCCCTCCTGGAGGGGGGCTGCCTGAAGGGACTAAAAGGCCCCTAGCCCACTGCTGGTGAGAGTACTTAACGGGTTACAGCCTCTGTGGGGGGAGGGGGACCGGAGGGCTATGTCAGAACCACAAACGCCTAAGACCTTTGCTCCCACAAAGGGCTCTTCCAGGCTTTCGCGACAGAGACACCCCCGTGCGGTAATGCCACGGGTACCAGGACCGGCTTTGCCGCCTCACTGATGCCAGCAAAGGATTGGAAAATTTTGAGATGCTCATCCCTACATCCACACAGGACTGGTGGCCTGCAGTAGGACACATCCCCCTGGGGGGACCCTACGCAGCCATCAAAAGAACAGGGAGCCCCCTCTGTGATGCTAGGCTGCAATATACGAGACATGTTACTAAGGAAACAAAGTAAGGTGCAGAACAGGGTGAACGGTGTGCTCCTATGTATAAATACAAAAACGCCAGGGCTGTATACATACCTGCCTGGATTATCGTGGAAATATAAGCAAAGCTTGGTGACAGAGATTTCCTCCGAGGAGGGAAGAGGTGGATAGAGGGCGGATTCAGGAGGGTACTTGCTTTCCATGGTATGCCATTTAGAGCTTTCTGATGGTGACAATGTGTAGATATCACCTATTCAGGCAATAAATGCTAATTTTAAATAGAAAAAATAAATACCTGTTGCCGCATGATGTGTATCATTTCATCCCCTCTCTCTCCTCTGGGCCGGGCCCGGGAGGCTTCACCTTCATGAATCCCTGAAGCGACCTTAGAAGTGAGTCTGGTCTCACTGCTCCAAGGCGGGGGCAACCACATCCAGCGTGTCTCATTTGTTTTCTCCCTCCCTTCCCCGGTAGCAAGTTGTCCAAGCCCTTTATTGTACAAACAGAAAAACTGAAAAGCAGAAAAACAGCTTGGAAAAATTGGCTACCCAACGTCATCTACTAAGTGAGCCTCCGTGTAGTTCTGGATAGAGCCTCTGTGCTTTCGTTCACGCTGTTCCTTTTGTTTCAAATGCTCTTCCAGTCCACCGTACGGCTTTCCAGATTCCCAGATTGGAATGACCTCTAGGTATGCCTGGCGCGTCCCTACGCTACTGTCCAAATCCCCCCGCCTTCTCCGTTAGCCAGGAGCTCCTTAGTAACAGGGACTTGGTCTGCATCTCTGGAGCCCCCGGCCGGCTTCAGTGGGAAGCCCAGAGCAGGAGTTCAATGTCTACAACCTGAATGCGTGAATAAAAGAATGTATGAACGCCTTTGTTCTTCCCTGTTCGGAAATCCTCTCGTGTTTCACCGAGACCTCTCCTATCCCTCAGCGCTGTTTTCTGTCCGGGGCCCTTGTGTCTGGGCCTCTTTGCAGTTCGCTCTGTTGCAAGCTCGCTGTGAGGGCGCACACACGAGTCGTGCCTTCTTTCCGCAACGTCAGCTTTATTCAGTCATAGAGCAAGGTGAACATACTTATAAAGCAGGCCCAGGATTCCAAGCTCCAGGCCATTTGACTACGTGTTTAACTTGGCTTTTACATGTCACACAAAGCAAAGCACGAGACAAAGTCACGCAGCAGACGAGAAATAACAAGGGGGAGGAAGTTACCGAACCCCACGGGCCGTCAGCCCGTGGACGTGCAGTGGAGATGAGGCCTCCGTCTGTCCGGGCGGCTCTCAGCATGTGCTGCTTATTAGGTTCAAGCAGTGGAGGATGTCTGTTCTGGTCCAAGAGCAATCTGGGGCATCGGCCTTCGGCGGCAGCTCCCTTTTTGACGTGGTCGGATGTGAAAGGGTCAGCATCTTGGAAGTCTGACAGTTTGCTGCAAAAGTTCTCCCTTTTTAAAGGGATTTCATCAGTCGCGGGCCTTTGCAGACCCCCTCTGGTCCTGCTGGTCATCAGTTCTGAGCGTCGTCAGCCTGGGCCGGTTTCGGCGGTATCTGGTCTTTGGTGCAACGTCCTTGGTTCTTGCATCACGGCTTGAGGGAAGTTAACGCTTGACACGAGTGACTCCATCTTGTCTGTACGCCGTCTTTCTCCTTCTCTCCCTCCCTCCCTCCTTCTTCCAGGATCCATGCTCAGAGACAGATTCCAGGAACATTGTTTGAGTCTTTGGATCCAGCCATGCCTGAAGCTGAACCTACCCGAGGCCTTCTCAGTCACCGGAGCCAAAGAAGCCACTAAGTGTCCCGAAGTCACTAAGAGCCGAGTTTTCACCCCTCTCCATAAAACAGTGTTGTGTGAGAACATTCTGAACTGTATCACAAATGGCCTGATCCCTTTCAACAACACGTTGTATACAGTAGGCAGCTATATTTGCTTAAGGAAAGAAAGCACCAGACCCGGACC
Organism: Panthera tigris; assembly: GCF_018350195.1. Classification (NCBI taxonomy): domain Eukaryota; kingdom Metazoa; phylum Chordata; class Mammalia; order Carnivora; family Felidae; genus Panthera; species Panthera tigris. The sequence continues at coordinate 196,193,429 of NC_056660.1, read as the reverse complement.
CAAGCCCTGAGGCTGGGTGATGGAGCAGAAGAGTTGCCCAACTCTTAGGGTTCGGCAAAGGTTGTGATCTCACGGCTCGTGGGATCGGGCCCTGTGTCGAGTTCCACGCTGCCAGCACAGAGCCTGCTGGGGACTCTCTATCTCCCTCTGTCTCTGCCCCTCCCCTGCCTTGCTTGCTCTCTCAAAATAAATAGATAAACTTAAAAAAATAAATAAAATAAAATAAATCATTGACGTGTCGTCAAAGGAGCTGTTGGGTTTGGCCGGCACAGGCACACAATAACCCGGACACAAGAAGGAAAAATGGTGGTGACAGGAAACCGGTTGTGGTTGGGGAGAAGACGATTATCTTTTTTTTTAATCCCAGGATAGAAAGAACAAAGAAGCCAATCTGAGTGGGACGGCCTTATAGAACAAATTTATGAAGCTAATTGCCAAGACGTGGCCGAAGATTCTGGAGTGTGGTAAAGAGTGGGCCCCACAGTGTTTGTTGAGTGAATTGTGGATGGCGGTAGGTTTTGATTAGCTGTGGCTGTCACCCTACAACTCAGTTAGAGGCCAGGGTCTGACTCCCCATCTTATAGTTTCTGAGAAGACTGCTATTTCTAGTACCCCAGGTCCATGCGCTCAGGGGTGTGAATTCTGCCAGCTGCAGAATGACCGGTGAGAAGGCGGGTAGAGGATCTTGGATTTAGGCAAGGGTTGTGGCGGTTGGCTGAGCCTCCATCCAAACCCACTCCTAGGGTGCCTTCACGATGCAGAGTCTAGTCAGCTGAAAACATTCCTCAGACCTTCTAGAGTTCTAGATGAAGGTCCTATCCCTGCTTCTTCATTATAGCTTATGTCAAGTACCACCATATGGGTTTTCTACAGCAATTTTGTATTATTTATAGACCGAAGGGTATCACCCCAAATTCATATGTTGAAGCTCTAAGCCCCCAACACCTCAGAGTGTAACCTTATTTGGAAATAGGGTCATCGCAGATGTAACTCGTTAAATGGGGTCACACGGGAGCAGAGTGAACCTTAATCCAATATGACCAGTGTCCCTATAAAAAGGGGGACTTTCGAGACAGACACCCACAGGGAGAACATCACGTGAACGTAAAAGCACACAGCAGACTAATGTATCTCAAGCCAAGGAACACCAAAGACTGCCAGAAAACCACCGGAAGCTACAAGAGAGGCCTGGAACAGATTCTCCCTCACAGCCCCCAGAGGGAGCCAACCCTTCCAACACCATGCCCTTGGACTCCAGAACACCAGACTCCAGAACTCCAGAACTTGGAGACAGTATGCTGTTGAGCCACCCAGCTCTGGTACTTTGTCACAGCAGCCCTAAGAAGCTAATATAGGCAGTGTCCCCAACGGTCCCGCAGATCTGTCTCTTGCTGCAACTGTGTTTGGGATGAACAAACCCAGGGATGCCCCTTCTCCCAGCTTCCAACAACCCTCCAACCTCTTTTCCAGCCACAACCTTTTAGAACATCTTTGCAGCCTTCCCCTGCCTCTGAGACCAGCCTCTCCACCATATTTGGAGCTGAATTCTTTATTGCCAATGAACCAGGAGCTTCCTAAAAGCTCCACCAAGGTGGAGGGCACCATCAACTGCCCGGTCAATATGCATCTGCAGACCTCCTACACCTACCGCTCTCTGGGCTTCTGCTTCAACCATGACCATGTGGCTCTGGATGCAGGCCACTCCTTCCATGAGGTGGCTGAGGAGACGTGCAAGGGCACCGAGCTCTTGAAGATGTAAAACCAACACACCAGCCGCACCTTCTTCTAGGACCTGCAGAAGCCATCTCAAGACGCATGGACGCCATGGAAGCTATGATGGTCCTGGAGTAGAACCTGACCCACGCTCTTCTGGAGTTGCCTGCCCTGAGTTCTGCTGCACAGACCCCCATCTCTGTGATCCGGAGAACTATTTCCTGGGTGGGGAGGTGAACCTCATCAAGAAGATGGTGACCACCTGTCCCACCTCTGCAGGCTGACCAACCCCCAGCTGGCTGGGTGAGTATCTCTTTGAAAGGCTCACCTTCAAGCATCACTAGGAGCCTCTAGAGCTCAGCAGCCTTTGAGGGGCCCCTCTGCACCCCCTGGTGTCAGGGCTTCTGCCTGAGCCTCTCCCTGAAGCTGCTAGGCAGCTTTTAACCCACCCTGGAGCCCTCTCCCAAGCGGGAAACCAAATGGAAACAATAAAGCTTCGGTAGGGGAGGGGGGGAGGAAGAAACTAATCTAGAGCCCTTACCAGCTTTGTGGGCATGGAGGGGCTGCTGTGGAAGAGCCAAGGGTGGCTTCCTGACCCCTGACTCATCTACAGCAGTGTGTTCTTAAAGCCAGTGGTGGGGCAGCCCTTTCTGATTCCTGCACTTCTGACGGCAGCAGAGGTAGGAACTGACCTGGAGGGACAGCACTGTGGTGTTGTCAACTGAGTCATTTCCAGACCCTGCCGAGAGCTTCTTCAGCCTTCCTAACAATTGCGTGAGCACCTAATTCCCTGTAGTGAATTCCTTTCTGCTTGAATTAGCAGGAATGGTTTCCTACAGCTGAATGCTGACTGGTCCTAATTCACTGGACATTTAACACCCTATTACATTTTTGATTTTGCACCGTTGGCATTTGTAAGTTGTAACACAAAGTTGTCAAGGACCTTTGTGACCTTTTTTTTGGTTTGTTTTTTAAATCAAGGTATAGCTGGGGCACTTGGGTGGCTCAGTCAAACATCTGACTCTTGATTTCAGCTCAGGTCATGATCTCACAGTTCGTGAATTTGAGCCCCACGTTGGGCTCTGCACTGACAGCATGAAGCCTGCTTAGGTTTCTCTCTCTGCCCCTCCCCTGAGCTGTCTCTCTCTCTCTCTCTCTCTCTCTCTCTCAAAATAGATAAATAAACATTTATTTAAAATTAAAAAATAGGAATGCCTGGGAGGCTCCGTCGGTTAAGTGTCCGGCTTCAGCTCAGGTCGTGATCTCACAGTTCATGAGTGCAAGCCCCATGTCAGGCTCTGTGCTAACAGCTCATTCCATTCCATTCCATTCCATTCCATTCCATTCCACGACTTACTCATTCCATTACTGGAAGGCCGTATCTCCCACTCCCCTTCACCCGTTTTCCCCACTCCCTACCCCCCTTCCCTCTGGCAGCCATCGGTTTGCTCTGTGTACTTATGGGTCTGTTTCTGCTACTTGCTTATTTGTTTGTTTTGGTATATAGTTTCACATATAAGTGAAATCACAGGGTTTTCGTCTTTCTCAGTCTGACATATTTCGCTTAGCATAATACCCTCTAGGTCCATCCTTGTTGTTGCAAATGGCAAGATTTCATTTCTTTTTCACGGCTCAGTAATATTCCCGTGTGTTTATATACCACATCTTATTCATTCATCTATCAATGGACACTTGATTGCTTCCATATCTTGGCCATTGTAAATAATGCTGCCAGGAACATGGGGGTGCCTATACCTTTTCAAATTAGCGTTTTCGTTTTCTCTGGGTAAACATCCTGCCCTGGGATTACTCAATCGAATGGTATTTCTTTTTTTTTTTTTTCTTTTTCTCTTTTAAAACCTATATTCTATTTTTTAAATATAATTTATTGTCCAATTGGTTTCCATACAACACCCAGTTCTCATCCCAACAGGTGCCCTCCTCAATGCCCATCACCCACTTTCCCCTCTCCCCCACCCCCCAATTTCTTTTTTTTTAATGTTTATTTATTTTTAAGAAACCGGGAGAGAGAGTGCAAGCGGGGGAGGAGCAGAGAGAGAGAGGGGTGGGGATCTGAAGCGGGCTCCTTGCTGAGAGCAGAGAGCCCAATGCAGGTCTCAAACTCACGAACTGAACTGTGAGATCGTGATCTGAGCCGAAACCAAGAGTCAGACCCTTAACCTACTGAGCCCCCCAGGCACCCCGGTATTTCTATTTTTAAGTTTTTGAGGAACCTCCATGTTGTACGCCTTTCGAAAAGTGATAATTCCCTTTTTTTTTTCCCCCTGATAGTGAAAAACAATGAGTGCTTGGTGTAAATCAGGACAATATCAAATCCAGAAAACAGTCATGAAGTGGGCTAAAAGCACTCAAATCCCCATATTCTCTCAAACATCTAACAGTGCATTTTCACACACGCGTGCAATCACATGCACATGCGTTACTGGGGTGTTCCTCCGCACAGTTCAGGGTGTGATCGGTGTGGCCCAGTTGGTCCCACGGGTTTAAACATTCAAGGCCCACATGATGCTAACAGCAGGAAGCGAGACGGGCCCCGGAGCCGCTCTCTCTGAGGCTCTCGCCACCGTCCTCGCATGTATCCAGGGGACCCCCGGTCGTTACAGGTGTCTCGGGAGGGGGCAGCGTGCAGTCCCATGCAGTGCTACAGCAGGTGCACAGCCTGGGGTAGAAAGACACGAACGTCCAGCGGAAGCTGGTCTCGGTGAGTCAGATCCCAAATTGTGGAGCAAGTCCACACCTTCCAAAGCGGCCACAGAGGTAGAAGCTCATATTCTCCCCAGCCCAGGAAAGAGCCCCAAGGGCCCCTCAGTGCAAGCCTGTCCCACGTCCTGGGGGTCGGGGGGGTCACGGAGGTCTGGGAGGACCGTGCTACACCGCCGTTACCCCAGGTGATCCACACAAGAAGTGGGTTATTTCCTTCTCGCGATGAAGCTGGGAAGCTTATCCTCCTTCCTTTCCCAGAGACACGCCTGCCAGTCACTTCCCAGTGACCTTCTGTCCTGGCCTGTCTATGCAGTAGCCTCAGGGACAGACAAAACACAAACTCAGCCCCCAGCAGGGCACTGGGCTACATCCGCACTCTCCACCCCAACGGATACATCATCTAGTCGATCATGGTAAAACACGCGTTCCATAAAATCGACCATTTTCACCATTTGTAAGTACATAAGTACGTTCGCAGTGTTGTGCAACTGTCACCACGATCCACTTCCAGAACTTTTTTCATCATCCCAAGCAGGGACTCTAGACCCATTAAACATTAACTCCGCATTCTCCTCCCCCCACCCCCCGTTCCTGGCAACCCCCATCCTACTTTCTGTCTCCATGAATTTGTCTAGTCTAGGAATCTCACAGAAGTGGAATCACACAGCATGTGTCCTTTGTGTCTGACTTACTTCACTTAGGATAATGTGTTCGAGGTTCGCCCATGTTGCCGGTGGAAGAGAATTCTGTTCTTTTTCACGGCTGAATGATATTGCGGGGTGCGTGTAGGCCACATTTTGTTTATCCATTAATCCACTGAGGGACCCTTGGGTTGTTTTCGCATTTTGACTCTTGTGAATAACCCTGCTGTGAACATCAGATTACAAGTATCTAAGTATCTAGGGTGTATTATATTATTATTATTATTATTATTATTGCCATCCAAATGGGTGTCATAATACACTGGGGACAGCTGTGTGTGAAATGATGTTTTTCAGAAATCGGCTTGATTACAGTTCTAACCATTTCTTCACCATGACTTCCTCCTCAGGATCAAAGTCAGTCAATGAACCGAAAGTCTTATCCCTACCAAAGAAAACATAGGAAGCTTGGTTTTTAACTCAGGGGTGATGGCCCTTTTCAGTCCATAATTATCTCCCAACCCATCACCTCTCATCGAGTCAGATCAGTACGAAGTCAGAGCTGGGGGTTAGGGGAAGGTTGGGGGAAGTGTGAGATAAAATGCACAGGATCCCTGGGCTGGAAGGGACTTGCTAAATTGCCACCCAGCCTCTGTTTGCATTCCTCTAGTGACAGAGAACTCATCACTTTACCAAGAGAGCTCATTTGCCCATTTCATCCTTGGGTAGTCTCCACCAACTTAAAAAGTCCTTCTTATGTAGATCTAAACCCTATCTTCCTGAAGGTTCCAATTATACCCCCTCACTCTCTTCCTTGATCACCAGAAGCTATAAGACATCTCCCAGGTGCCATGAGTCTCCTGTTCTCTAAGCCGTTCACCCTCCTGGTTGGGATTCCCCTTACCCCTAATTGCACACACGCTCTGGGGACACAGAACTCACCCAGCCCACTCTCATACCCCCCCCCCCTTAACAAGAAGCCTCCTTCACCTCCCAGGACACTTTACTCACACACACTAAGCCGGGGCCTTATTGACCTGTTTCCTCTGGGAGTGCAGGGGTTCTCAAGGCTGTTTTTGCCACCGTCTGGGGAAAAAAAAAAAAAAGCCACTTCCCAGAGTGTTTAACACACATAAAGCACCCATAACTCCCAAGAGAGGGTATGGGAGGAAATAAAAACGGGCTTCAAAATGCTTGAGACAGATTTATAGAGACTGAATCACACATGGCTGCCATTTAGTGAGCCTTTTAAGATATTTTGGTGCTGGGACACCTCTTGTCCTAGGATCTGTCTCCGGGTCGCTCAAGTCCTTGTCCTGACCTCCGGTGATGGTCTTTCTGATGACAGGGGTAGCCAACTCACTGCTCAGCCGGGCACAGAATTCTCGGCCATGGAACTGGTGGATGTCTCTACAACATACACTGATAGTTTTTCTCTGTTTTTCTTTTCTGCCTCGATGAAAAATCCTTGCTGGTTACACAGGAGTAACAGAAGCATAAGGTATGTTTCACAATCTCCAAAGTGGATTTCCCATCACTTTGATAGCTCTATCAGCTGGTTTTCTCTGTACCCAGCCATCTGTTGGTGGTGCTCTGGAGGGAGAAACTGGGAGACCGAGCAGGGCGGGGAGGGAGGGTTGCAAGCCTTCCCCGACCATGACCTTCCCTATCCAGGGATGGGCTTATGAATGGAACCCATGCTCTTGGTCCAGGACGGAAGGGAATGACCTAAATGGGACGGCGCATCTGCCATGCCTCGGGTCTGGCATCATAACCCTTAATACGATCTCCCGTTTGCGGAGCACTTACTCATACGCTGGCACTTCATCAAGTACTGTTTCTTGCCCCATTCCACAGAGGAGGAAAGTGAAGTTCGTAGATGCTAAATTACTTCCCCAAGCTCCCTCCCACAGCCCCCTTGGGAAACAGCAGAGGTGGTGCTGGGCGTAGTCTGAGTCTGATTCCAGAGTCTCTGCCTGACCCGTCCCCCAAGACTGCAGGTGCCACGCGGCCCTCGTGGCAGCACTGCAAGGCAGGCTTTATTATCCCATTTCACAGAGGAGCAAGGGGAATAGTAGAGAGTAGTACAGCGGCCAGGCAAAGCCTCCCCCAGAGGTAACTTTTAAGCTGAGACCAGCTGCTGGGGAAGGAGCCGGCTGTGGGAAATTCTAGGGAGAGGGTCCTTCTGGCAGAGAGCTATAAGTGCAAAGGCCCTGAGGCATGAAAAATGTTAAGGACTCTATAGGAAGCCTAATGAGAAAGAAGGAGCATACTGGCAAGAGAAGGGCATTTGTGACCACTAGGACAGTGGGGAGAGAGCATCCCAGCAGGGAAACCCTGGATTCAAGCTCTACACCATCACTGCCTCCTGTGTGACAGGACAGGCCCTTCCCCTCTGGGGCCCGGGACCTCCTTTGCACAACCATGGGGTTGGCCTATCAGGGCCCCGGCTTTCTGGAGAGGGAATTTACTTCCTCCTGGCCCCCTGTCCCCTGCCATTCCTACCAGACCCTGGACCTCAGGAACCGGGACTGGTGTCTTCCCCACCGGGGGTTCCCAGAAAAATCTCAGAACTCCCTCTCCAGTCCTGGGGCACTGGAGTGGGGAAAGAGGAAGGAAATTCTCACACACAGCAAGCTCCCAGGGAGTTTGCTCGTGTTCCCAGGCTGACAACTGGCAAGTCTCAGAACTCCGTCCCCCTTCCTCCTCCTCCTCCTCTCCCTGCCTCCCTCTCTCCCGCGCCCCCCCCCCCTTCTCTGGCTTAATGACTTCCACATGGGCTCTGGCAGCTGGAGCCAAGCCTCCCAGCATTGTCTGAAATCTCCAAATTTAGAAGAAATATGAAAATTGTCAACCACTCCTTCCTTAGGGGGTAAAAGCAACATTCGGCACCGGGGACAGGTCAAGGCGAGGCGGTCACGTGGCAGGCGCCCGGGCCAATGGGGGGCCCCGGGAGGACTCAGCACCCGCCTCACCCCAACACCAGGCTCGCCTCTTCAGCTCATATAAGGTAAAAGGCAGAGGGCCCCTCTGTGGCCAAGGAGCAGCGGGCAAGGGGCTAAGGGGAGGGGGGCCCAGTGCCAGCCGTTTAAAAATGCCCCGTGGCGGTAAGGGGTGCCAGAGGCCCGGTCAAGTTAGTTGAGAAGCAGTGATGCCCCCTACCGTCCCCTAAATGGGCTGCCCCCCGTGTCCGGGCCGCAAGGAGCCACACCTGGACCAGACCCCAGGAGAGGTAAGAACCAGTGGCAGACATGGGGCATCTGTGGCATCCGCCGCAGGGGGCATGCTGTATCCAGGGGTCTGGTCCTTGCTCTCTCGCTAACCTGCTCTGCGCTTCACCTTTCCGGGCCTCAGTTTCTCCATCTGTCCAGGGGCTGGACTGGATGATCTCTAAGTGCCCACCCTGCCCTGACCGGATGGGCGGGGTCTGTGGTCCAGTTGGCCCGGAGGGCTCTGTGGCTGTGGTTAAGTGGGGGGTGGGAGCAGAGGGAGCGGTCGGCGTTCGTGTCCTGCCGGCCCTGGGCCCATCTCCCCGGCTTCTCTGGAGACACTGCCTCTTCCTTGCTCTGGGAGGTTTGATTTCACAGCTCCAAAAGCCTGGGGCTCCTGGCAAGGAAAGCTGTTTTCAAATAATGGTTTCAAGAAGCAAAGCCGAGGCGAAGCTATGTCAGTGCAGGCTCCAGCAGACCGGCAGAGGGGCGGGGAAGGCCAGGGTGCTGGCTGGGGGCTGGGGACATGGGCTCCAGCCCCAGCTCTGCCTCTCACTGCCTGGCCCTGTGGCCCTGGGCGGGCACCCTACCCTCTCTGGGCTGCAGTTTCCCATCCGTACCACGAAACCGTGGGACAACAAGGTCTCCGTGCAGGATGTGGCTTCTGGAGCCCTACTGCAGCCTAAAGGGCAGCCAGTGCCGGAAGTCCCCCGCCCCCCACCCGAGTCCCTGAGCCGAGAGTCCACACAGATGCCTGAAGCCCATGGGAGCGTTCAGAGGTTGAGCCTCAAGTGGCGGAAAGGAGCTGAAGGGTCTCTGACTGTAGGTTTGGCCAGGGGAGGGCCAGCCCACAGCCCCGAGGCCTCAGGATGAGCCTGGCCCTGTTGCAGCCTCTGGTGGGGAAGGGGCTGATCTCTGGACCAGGGGGTACAGGGCCTTGGGGTGCCATGAGGACCGAACACACAGCAGAAGGTTTCAGGAGGGGTGACGCGGTGTGGTGGGGGCCTCAGAGGAAGGCAGCAGACACGCGAGGCAGGGCTGTGCAGGGGCAGAGGCCTGGGATCGGCACCGGAAGGCAGGCAGTATCGCTCTTCTGAATATGCTCTGGCCACATCTGGGGCCCAGAGTGGACACAACCCCCCAACACCAGCCCACCCACCACCTTCGCTTGCCCCACTCTGGTCACATAAGACCTGAGGCCATAATGGTCCCAAAGGAGACTCTGGAATCCAACTGCCTGGGTCCAATCCTGGCTCTTTTACTTCCCAGATGTGTGACCTTGGGCGAGTCACTTGCTATCCCCAAGCCTCAGCTTCCTCCTCTATAAAATGAGTATGGTTCTGACGTCACTTGGTTGTCATGAAGAGAGAGGGACACAGGCACCCAAGAGCAGGGTAAATGGGGCTGGTGTCATGTTACCACCGGACCCTACTCCTCTCGAGGGGCAAGATGACCTTAGCTCTGTTTAGAGAAAAGTGGGAATGAAACTCAGACAGGGAGCGCTCAGAGTTGCTGAAGAGAGAAGGTACAGCAGGTATGAGCTCAAAGGCCAGAGGTTAAGCCGTCGGTGGGGCCCCAGGAATCTGCGTTTCAAGCTCCTGGGGGGAGTTCCCACACATGTAGAGTTTTGTGGGGTTTTTTTTTTTTTAAACATTTATTTATTTTTGAGACAGAGAGCATGAACGGAGGAGGGTCATAGAGAGAGGGAGACACAAAATTTGAAACAAGCTCCAGGCTCTCTGAGCTGTCCACACAGAGCCCGACATGGGGCTCGAACTCACGGACCGCGAGATCATGACCTGAGCTGAAGTCGGATGCTTACCGACTGAGCCACCCAGGGGCCCCTGCACATGTAGAGTTTTAAGAATGCTGTGAGGCCAAGCAGCCGGGACCCTCACAAACACAGCTGAGGGAACTGGATCCAATAAGAGAGCACTGCTCTAGGTCATGCAGAGAGCCGATGACACGGCTAGAACAGAAGCAGCCGGCCTCCCGAATCCCAGACTCCATGGTGGTGGTGCAGATACGAGAATTATATTGCGATTGCCATGGTCCAGCCATTACCTAAGGTCTTTACATGAAACGATTCACTAAATCATCACAACAACCCTGTGAGGTAGGTGCAATTATGATCCCCATTGGACAGATGAAGAAACTGAGTCATGGAGGCTAAGTGACTTGCTAAGGTCACCTAGCTCGCGAATTGTTAAGGCTGGACATGTATTGTGCCAGCTGCCCCAGCTGCTCTCTCCCCCCGGGGTCTCCCACCCCCTGCCCTGCCCCTCGGCCACTCCACCCCAGAACTTCCTGCTGACCCTCCAATGTGGGGGTGACCTCGTGAATATACATGGAGGATTTCCTGGGAGGCCAGGTGCCAGGCTGAATCACTTGTAGTATCATTTAATCCTCCCAGGATTACCCAGAGGCAGGAATCAGCATCATTTCATTATCCCTAATTTATAGAGTAGGAAACCACTGGAGCTCACCCAAGGTCACACAACTAAGAAAGTGGCAGAGGGGATTTGAACCTAGTCCGCAGCTCCAAAATACACGCTCTTGGCTTGCCCACCACAACACCTCGAGGCAGTGAGGAGGGATCCCATTTCAGAGAGGAGATTGGCTAAGACGGTGATCTCGCCAGAACTTGAAGCCAAGTGTTCTAGTTAGTTTCAAAGCCACTGTTTTTTCCTCAGCCCCACGGCTGCCCCAGGATAGAAAGGACTTTGTCCCGACTCGCTAAGAGCCACACTGCAGCTCTCTGGGCAAAATCAGCCCTTTCCCAGAGTGGCCAGTTGTGGGAAAGAGCTGACACACATAGCTCTGGGGAATAGAAAGTTCCAGGCCCAGTGTCACCGCGAACCCTCGGGGGCTGTATCTGATTCCCCGTGCGAGCCCTGAGGAGCTAGGGAGATGGTCTCCGAGGTCCTCACTGTTGGGCTATGCCTGGGTCCTGCCTCAACCACTGTCTTCCAAGTGAATAGTCCCCAGGGCACAGGGCCGTGGGGTCGTGCAAAAAACTGTGATGAAGGCTTTTTCTGATGGTTGCTATTATGACTACTTTTGTCCACGTCTCCTGGTGCCTGTGAGCCGGAGTTTCTCTGGAATTTATACCTTGAGAGAGAGATTGCTGGGGTCTGGCCTACATGCCTGGTCAACTTTACAGGAGAACACTGGCTCGTCCTCCAAAGTGGCTGAATCAAGTTGCACTCCTACCAGTTGCATACAAGCATCCCCCGCCTTCACAACACTTAAAATGGTCGGATTTCTTTTTCTTTTCTTTTCTTTTTTTTTTGGGGGGGGGGGGAAGAGGGAGAGCGTGAGCAGGGGAGGGGCAGCGCAAAGCCCGACACAGGGCTCGATCTCACAATCACGGGATCATGACCTGAGCTGAAATCAAGAGGGGAGGCTTGACTGACTGAGCCACCAGGCGCCCCCTAGAGTTTACTTTAAAAAAAAAAAAAAAGGATGAAAGGAGAGAAACAAAACTCTGCTCGCCGCTGTCCACATGGGTGTCTAGAAGGCCGCCTTCCATGCGCCAAGCCGCAGAGCACCCTGGAGGCCCTGGGGCAGGATGAGCACTGCTCACGCGGCCTTCCCCCGGCCCAGCGGTGTGAGGCGGCTATGCTCCAACCAGGGGCCGCCTGCCCGATCATCTGCAGGAATTTGGGGGAAAGAGCCTACGGGGGCTGCCATCTCCGGACAGCCTGTCTAGACAGGCCCCGCGGGACGTCACCACACATACGAGGGCCACAGAGGCGGCCCCCTCCCCGCTTGCAAAAGCGACTTATTGGCAGCCATGCTTCTCCACCAGAAACCTTTACTCCAATTCAAAACCCGCCTTAGCGCACGGCATGAATCACCTATTCCCATGGCCTGTGGAGACCAACTCATCCGCGCCCCTTTTGTCCAGATGAGGAAACTGAGGCCAACTCTTGAGCGAGGGGGCTTTCAGAGGTGGGGTGATACTCTTTGCCCAGGTGAAGAGGGGACTGGGATTGGGCGGCGCAGGGGGGGGGGGTGTCAGACAGCTGCCAGAACAGGGCTAAAATACAAGAGGCTGGTGGGGGGCACCTGGGTGGCACGGTCAGTTAAGCCTCCAACTTCGGCTCAGGTTGTGATCTCACAGTTCATGAGTTCAAGCCCCGCGTCGGGCTCTGTGCTGACAACTCAGAGCCTGGAGCCTGTTTTGGATTCTGTGTCTCCCTCTCTCTCTCTGCCCCTCCCCCGCTCACACTCTGTCTCTCTCTCTCTCTCTCTCTCTCTAAATAAACATTAAAAAAAAAAGAAAGATGCAAGAGGCTGGTGGTTAAAGGTGCCGAATGGCAGTCAGGCTGCCTGGGTTTGAATTCCAGATCTTTCTCGTAGCATCTGTGTGACAGGGGGCGTGATAAGAATTCCTGTCTCCTCAGGTTACTGAGTTGCCTGGATTAAACGAGTTCAAACGCATGAGGCCCTCAGATCAGTGACCGGGCGCAGAGCAAGTGGCCAGTAACAAATAACTGCTAAAATGTGCTAGCAGCCGTCCAGCTCATCCACACAGGGTCGGCTCCAGGACCCCCAGGGCATGCCTGAAACCGCAGGGGGCGCTGAACCCTGTACATATTGTGTTTCTCCTATGCACACCTACCAGTGACAAAGTTTACCTTAGAAGTTAGCCACAGTAAGACGTTAACAATAACTAATAACACAGACCAATTACAACAACGTATCGTAGTAAAACCTCTGTGAGGGTGGCGTCTCTCTCAAAATATCTTATCGTACTGCACTCACTCTCTTTGTGATGATGTGAGAGGGGAAAGTGCCCACCTGATGACACAGGCGCTGTGACACAGCGTGAGGCTGACCTTCTGAGGCGACTTCGGAAGGCGGGTCACCTGCTTCTGCACGGACCGCCATTGAGCGCGGGTAACTGGAACCGTTGTACTCAAGGCAGCTTCTTTGGGAGGGAAGGAAGCGCCGTAGTGGGCTCAACTCTTCCTTCCCTCGGGGGGATAAACTGCCCTTGTTCTTGCAAAAACAGCAAATGCCGCTTGCCGAGTCTTCCCAGGCGCCCGGCCCTGGGGTCCCAGAGGCTCAGAGAGAGGTAGTCATTTGCCTGAAGTCACACAGCTCGTAAGAGGCCAAGCTGGAGCTCAGACCCAGGTCTGGCTGGCTCCAGGACCCCGTGCCCGTAGCTCCAGTGCCGCCCCACTGAGTCAGTGAGCGAGAGTTGGCCTGCCCGATGGGACCGACTAGGCATTTGGAAAGGGGACCGTTTGAAGCCTGGTGCCTCCTTCTAGATTAAGTATTGTTATGGTGAGGGGATAGATGGAGCTCCCCCTACCCCACCCCCATCCTCCCCCCCTCTCCATCCACACACTTGCTCAAGGGCAAAAATGCAAACCTTGGCCAAACCATCCTTCTGGCCAATGAGCACCCCGTAGTGTGGACTGAGTACCCTTGGGGGGGCCCATCAGTCCTGGGTGCCCCTCACCCAGCACCATCCAGCAGAAATTTGAGGAGGGGGCAGTGAGCCAGACCAAGGCTGGAAGAAGCAGCCTCACCTCAGCCCTCCCTGAGCACCCGTATGGGCCACAAGCCTAGGTCCCTTCCTGAATGGCCCTCCTCTGCCCCAAGCCATGCTTCCAGGGAGAAGGAGAAGCCCCGAACTGGGAAACACACTGGCCCCAGTGACCTTAACAGGGACACTGCTCAGCTGCCACTAGCTTCCACCCCATACCATCTTCCTCCTCCTCCTCCTCCCTCTCCTCCTCCTTCTCTTCCTCCTTCTCCTCCCCCCTCCTCTCCTCCTCCTCCTCCTCTTCTTCCTCCTCCTCTTCTTCATTCGGCAAACAAGGATGGGGCTGAAGGGTCCAGAGGGAGGCTGCCGCCTCAGGATGGCATCTGTAACAGCCAGGGCACCACCCCTGGCTGGTCTGCCAGGCTCAGAGGCCACTGGCCTGTCTCCCCGGAGCCTGCCAGACCTCAGGCATGTGACCTGACAACCCCATTGAGTCCAGGGCTGTCGGCTGAGATAAGCTGGGGCAAGATGGCGATAAAGGGAAAGAATCAGGCTAGCACTCGGACCCCAGCTCTGCAGCTAACACACTGGGTTAAGTTCCACTGTCCCTCCGGGCCCTTTAGGCTGTGATGCTCCATGATTTGGGCTGGAAGGGAGATCGCTTGGGTCATCCCATGTGTGATGGTGGCTGCCTGGACTGTCAGGGAGGAAGAACCTGGAGTAGGGGTGGTCAGAGCAGCATGGCATGCTCTGGATAGACAGCGAAGAGAAGGGAAGGCTTTCCAGGTCGAGAGTTCTGTGTGCGAAGGTATGGAGGCGGGACTAGGAGGGCATTTTCAGAACAGCAAACAAGCGCATTTGACCGGAACGGAGGGCAGGTCTAAAGCCGGGTGAGATCTGAGGCTGGCAAAGTGGGGAAGGTTGGATGGCGAAGCGGCCTTAATAGCCTGCAACCAAAATGCCATTAAGTGGTAGATGCCCTTCTTGGTATCTGTCTCGGGAGGGAGTCCCTTTCTTTATTTCGCCTGCTTGTATCCTTTCCCCAACACCGTCAGGCCAAGAGCCCCAGCGCAGGGGAGAGCCCTGGGAATTCGGCATTAGTGACTCTGAGATATCAAATAATGGGATAGGAGACCTTGGGTGGGATTAGGAAGGGTAGGGAGCCCGAGAGCTGTAGTCGCCATGTTTAAACCTCCGAAGAGCTTTCTAGGGAACAGACACTTGTTCTTTGTAACCTTAAAGGACAGGACATGCAGTCCCAGAGGGGCAGGTGTCAGTGGGAATATTAGGAAGGAGTCTCCAAGAATCTGTCCAAAGAGAGATGAGGTGATTGAGCTCCCCATCCCCAGAGGTATGCAAGCTTAGCACGGACACTGTGGAGAGAAATCAAGTTAGAAGAGTTTGAGCCTCGTGGCCTTTCCCACCACCAGCCTGGAACTTCACATCACAGCCCTGGCTGCCTTGGGACTGAACTCCCCTGCTGCCTGGATGTCAGATTCCCAGCTAGGCATGACATCAGTTCTGCCCTGACTTCACAAGGGCCCTCTGGGGACCCTCCTCCCCTCCACTTCCTTTCACCCCACTGCTGCTTTTCGTCCTTCCCAGGGAACCCACCAGGCCTGACCAGGGAGACCTGGAGCCTGCTTGTAAGACTGGGTCTCCAGGGAGCATTCAGCCAATGGCCTTCCACCCCAGCAAGAATGAGGCAGAGGGGGCCCAGGTCCCTGGGAGCTCTGTTCACACGCCCCTGAGAGTCTACATGGAAATTCCAGGAGGGTCACAGGGAAGCTTCCAATTTAGAACAAGACGCTTTATTTTTGTCCCTATTTCTTTTCTGTCCCTCTTTTCCCTTAGCAGTGGGTGGGAGTGTCACAGGAGGCTGTAAGAGGAAAGCAAGCCTCTTTGGGCTGAGTCACAGAAAGTCTGGGTGTGCAGAGATGGGCCGTGGGCAGATAGGAAGGGGAACCACACAGGGCAGCCGTGTGGGAAAGAGTAGAGGCCAGGGCAGAGCCATGGGGACAGCCAGGCCTCGGCAGTGACACCAGAGCTCCGTGAGTTCTGGGTTCAGGCTGGGGTCAGATAATCAGCTCGGGTTCAGGATTGGGGTTCCCAGGAACCTTGGGCACTGGGTCCCCACCTCAATGGATTATAAAGCTACAGAGTAGTACTGAATCCCTCTCGCTCACCCTGGCGATCCTAGCAGATGCTTAGTCATCATTCCTGGTGTTGAATTTTAAACTCATAGTGTCATTATCCTGTTAGAGCGAAAAGGGACCTAACAAGAGCGTGTTATAGATGTGGAACCTTGAGGCCAACAGCGGGGTGGGGTGGAGGAGGGACTTGCCCAAGATCACACTGCCAGGGTGGCCGCCTAGCCCGGTGCATCCTTCTTTGCCTCTTCCCTGCCTGTATCCAGAGATGGAAGCTACGATATGGTCCTCAAAGCCAAGGGAAGGGGACAGAAGAGAGGCAGGTGCCCCCCCAGGACATAACTATCCCCAAGAAGTAGTCAAAAGATGACGGTGTATCTTGAGTTCTAACTGCTCTGCTCAGGAACACTCTTTTCCTGCCCAGAGATAGTCCCTCACATTGTCAGCTGCTGCAGACGGGAGGCCTCCTGCAGAGGAAAGAGCCCAAGGCTGGGAGGGGAAGCCCTTGGTTCTATTCTTGGCTCTGCCTCAACCCTCCATATGACCTTGAGCATGACCATGAGTATGAGGTCTTTTCTGGCCTCAGTGTGTTCAGAGCGGGGCTGGACCCAACCAGCTTAAACAGTCAGAGATTCCACCCATGATCTGCCTCAGTCTCCCCTCCTCTCTCCCTGTCTCGATCCATCTAAGCTTTTGCCTGAGCACAGGAAGTCAGCCAGGACGAAAACAGCAACCTGCAGATTCCCCTCTACTGGGAGCAGCATCCTCTATGCCCAAGCTCTGCTGTCCAGCCTCGGAATTCCCAGAGAGGCAAGAAGCTGGAACGGCCCTGAAGATCACCCCAGTGGGGGAATCAGAGACCAGAGAGGTTCAGCATATTGCTCAAGGTTACACAGCAAACCATGTGCAAATGGGAAGTGGGCCCTCGGGTCCCCCGATGCCCAGACCAGTGCTCTCTCCACTAACCACGCTGCCCTTTAGAGTAATGGGCATGTTAGCCATCCACACGTGAGCCTGGGATCTATTTACCTTGACACCTCAAACGTCCACACAGTCTCTTTCCCTCTCTGGGATGCAGTTTCTTCTAAAAACAGGGAGATGGGGTGTACCAGATGTTTCTCTAAGGTCTTGCACTCCATCACTGGGGCTCCACCAGGACCCCAGGGCTTTCCAGTGTGGCCACCCCAGCTCTCTCTTCACAGACGATGGAGCTACCCTCTCCCACTTCCCCCAACAGGCCAGGACATCCCACCAAGTCACAGACCTCACCCAGACTGTCCCACCCTGGACCCCAGAGCTGGGCCTCATCCAGAACTACAGGCTCCTGGCCCAGCTCCCCCTCTGGGGATCTGAATTTTTCTTACCATAAAAGGGCAAGCGTGCCTCTCTCCGTCCCTGCTGCCAGCCCCGCTGGGGGAAAGGCTGAGTTATTTTTAGAAAACTCAAGGGTTTGCTCCTGGACTTGAGATGGAGCTTGTCGGAGCCTGCAGCCCGGGGAGCCCCTTCCCCATCTCCCTTGCCCGCCTTCTCTCCCTCTGCCCCTCTTCTCACCCCTCACCCCCTCTTCACTCACTTTCTTCCTCGCCCTGCCTCTCTCCCTCTTGCCCTTCGGTCAATGACTCCTCCTTCTTCCTCCCCGTCTCCTCTCTCTTCTCCCCCATCTCATACACAGCTCCCCTCCCCCCCCATCCCCTCCTTCAGATCCGGCTTTTGGAAGAAGGAGAAAGTAACACATCTTCACCCCCATCCCCGTCTTAAACACTATTTACAACATAAATTCCAAACATCCGCCATCTGGTTCTAGGAAGGGCCAAAAGATATTTAGAAAAGGAAGTCATGATTATTCCATCTTCAAAGCCAAAGGAACTTAAAGGCCCCCTCTCTCCCGCCTCCCTCCCAGGGCCTCTTTGTTAAGATCTAACAGATTAGGATCCCTCCGTGAGTCAAAAGAGCCAGTCCCAGCTGGGCCTCGGACTGCATCACTTTGAGCGGGTTGCTTCTCCTCTCCCTACCTCGGTTTTCCTCATCCGAGCAATGGGTGCGAGACGAGGTTGCCTCCAGCACTAACGTTCTGAGACTTTGAGTCCTGCTGCAGAAAACCCACCTGGCCCAGGTCCCTGTGGCCTGCTCCGGGCTGAGCATAGGGTGGGCTAGCGGGGGAAGCGAGTGAGAGCCAGCGGGGGAGTTCCAGCCTCAACCTTCGGTGCCCCTTCTCTCTCGCTCCGTGGAGATCCATGCAGACCGTCCACCTTCCAGCACACTGACACTAACACCAAGGGGATGGGCTGGGGTCAAGCCATCCCCCCAGTGGGATACCATGGAGTCCAGTCCCCTCCCCACCACATCACAGTGAGGCCCAGAGAGGGGAAGGCTCTTTCCGCAATCACACCGCGTGTCCACAGGTGACCTGGATTCTAACCCGCTGCTCTTCCCATCCAGCACGCTCCAGAAGAAACCAGCATTTGTAGTATCCAGAGAGCATCGCTCAGAGCCAGCAAACCGGGACCCTGGAGGCCCCACTTCTTTGCAAAGTGGACAGGGCAGAAGGGAGAACTAATCCCTTTACTGCGGTTGGTTGGTTTTAAACAGACAGCACGCTAGGGAGAAGTACAAGAGGCATAACGAAAATGGAAAGTCTCCCTGCTCCTGGAGATGTGCACCTTTGCCGGGGTCTGCACACCTCCGTTTACTCTGCAAATGCTTCTTTGCCCACAGCCCCGTTTCCACCCCAGTGAACACAGGCCTGATGAAACTCCCGGGGCCTGAGCACCAGGCTTGGTATTAGGGGCCAGGCAGGTGGAACCCCCTTCCTCTCACTCTTCCTCCATCACTCTCAGTTCAGCCTCAAACTGCATTCCCAGGGCTTGCTCAAAAGTCCCCAGTAGCAGCCTTCCCTGGGGAGGAAGTAGGGAGCGTGTGAGGCTAGTGAACTCAGCTGGGGTGTCAAGGGGGTGGGAGGGCGCCCTGGGAAACAGAGGCCCGGAGAAGCCGCATCACAGAGGGGACATGGAAAGGGGCCCTACGCGGTGGCTCCCACCCCAGCATCCACATCTTCTCTGGATGCCTCTCTGGACCTTTGCCCCCATCCTTCCTGCTTCCCTCCCTCCCAAGCCTATGCCTCACTGTGGGTCCAGCCCCGGGCTCATAATGGAAATGCAGCCATGTATGTGGGCTCCCTACATGCCAGCAACTGCGCCTGCATTTGACACGGACCTCAGCTGACCTTCACAAACAAGCCTGAGGTCGGGGACCAAGTTCAGAGAGGTGAAGCCACCAGCTCTTGGTCACACAGCTAGAAAGAGCTAGGGGGAGGTTCGGTGCAGACCTGCCTGGCTGCAGGGCCTGGGTTCTCTGTTCTTTGCAAACGTATGGTGGAAAACCCAGGACCCTGGGGTCCAAGGAGGGCACAGGCTGCAATACGTGTACATGCGTGAGGGAGCAAGGAAGGGGAGCTGAGGGCAAGGAAGCCCCTCCAGGGGGACCCGGCTGTGGGCACGGTTTCCTGTGCTTGCGAGGAGCTTCGAGCTCAGCCCTCTCCCACTGTGGTGCCATCTGGGTCCCAGATGTGGCCCATTCCCAGGCCCTCGTGTTTCTTGGAAGTGAGCAAAGCCAGCAGAGGGCACAGCGGCTTTTGCAATGACCGTAACGACGTGAGCTTTGTTTCGGGGTCATCCAGCAGGCCGCTGCTCAGGCTGGATGGAGCGTGAGCCGCCCTGGGTTCAAGCTTCCCTCTGATTCTTGCCAGTGGATGACGCTGGGCACACTGCAGAGCCACTGAGAACCTCGGTTAAGCGGGGAAGTTACTCCTACCCCTGGCGGAGGTGGTACCTTCAGTTATGGAAGGAAGCACTTTGCAGGGTGAAAGCCTTGTGCGGCTCGAAGCAGTCACGGGCGGCCCCAGGGCTGTCCCCTTGGCCTTGGCCACTGTGGTAACCCAAAGTTTGGACCTACCCCTAAATGGCTCCCTTCTGACGTCTGAGGCCAGAGGTGGAGCCATTGGTCAGAGGGGCCTCTGAGAAACTTTCTTCCAGACCCATTGTTTCGCGTTGGGGCCTTAGTGTGCTGGGAAAGGACCGTGGCCCCTGCTGCTCTTGGAGCTTAGAGCTGCTCAGAACACTCCCTTGGAAAGCCGGGCAGGTAAAGCGGGGACAGTGGCTGCCTAGGGACTGAGGAGCAGGCTCTTTGGAGCGTGGAAGATCCTAACAGGCTCAGCCTCAGACTTCTGGGGACCCAGCAGGAGGCCAGGCCCATATTCAGTCCCTCAGAGCCCAGAAGCCCAGTCAGGACCCACGGACGGCAGGGCTCTGGCCACAGGGCTCCCCAGCATCCTTCTGAAAGGCTGTATCTTTGTTTCTTTCAGGCAAGGGCACTGGCCAGTGGGAGCCACTCTTGCAACGCTGACATTGGACGAGCAAGCACCCCAGAGGGGGCCTCCTGAGGACCAGAGAGGAGGCCAGGTGGCAGAGACCCTGAAAACAGAGCTGTGAGTGCCTCCCCCACGCCTTCCACAGCCCCAGCCCTGCCACTGGGGGCTCCCGCAACAGCCCTGCGCCCCAGGATACCTCCCCATCCCGACCCTCAGAATGACCAGGAAACCAGGCCTTGCACTGGGAAGAGTTGAAGGAAGGCCCTGCTGACAGAGGGGGTGCGGGCCATCAAAGCTGCTACATGTGGGCTGTAGGAGAAAAGAAATGGAGTCAGAGAAGGGAAAACCAAGCCGGAGCTAGAAATCCACCCCACCCTACGCTCCCTACAAGCTAGCAAGGAAAGCCTCTGCGCTACGGAGAACGACAGCCTTGGGGGAGGACAGCAGAATTCCCTGGGAAGGAGTACACAGGGTCGGGCTCTAGAAGCAGACAGACCTGGGCGTGGTGAGCCTGGTGATAACCAGCTCACAGGGCCTCGAAAGGGTCTGTGAGGTCAGGCGTGTGCCCGCTGCTGGGCACACGGCGAAGCCCAAGAAACCGTCATAGCTTTCGTCCCTTCCACCACATTCTTCAACACTGGCCAGTTTTCGTTCCCCGCCGGTAGAGCAGGCAGGGGTGAGGTATCAGCTCCCTAAGGCAGGTAGAGACACGGAGGCAGAGAGAAGCCGAGGCGTTCACTCTCAGAGCGGGGTTCTGGCACCCGGTCTCAGGAGGGTTGGAAAAAGTGGACAAAGACCTGATGGCGGGAGAGGGGGAGGCAGGGCTCTGGCAGGGAGCTGACACTCCAGGACAGGTGATGAGGCCCAGGCCTGGCTTATATAATGCAGCACACCTGTTCACCTCTGCACATGCCCCACACGTGTGAGCAAACGTGGGCCCCCGCACAGCGCACACCCCTGGGCCCTCGATCGCTAGCCAATGAGCATCAGAGCCCTGGCCTGAACAAATTGGATTAGGAGGGCTGCAGACACCTCTCTCCCCTCCTCCCCTGCCCCCCCCCCCACACTGTCCAGCTCCGACATTGAGCAGACCTGCGGGGCAGCCAGCTGCTGTCCCTCGGCCACGCTGACAGTCTGTCCTCCGTCCTGGAGACCTGCCCCTGGGCCCCCAGGAAGAGGGCCAGGGATCTGAGAGGATGCCGGGATGACGGATGGGCTGGCCCAAGAGCACACAGGATGTCAGTGCTTGTGCGAGGCTCGTCTCTGAGCTGTTCCCAGCAGCCCATCCCCTCCTCCCCTCCACCTCCCTTCCCAAAGCCTCTCCCGTGATCACTGCCGCCAGGGCCCAGAGCCCCGGCTCCCAGCAGAACCATCCTCGTCAGTCCCACAGCTGGGCAGGTGAGAACTGGTCAGCCTGGGAGAAGATGGCCTGGGGACAAGACACAAGAGAGACAGAAAAAGGAGCTTATGAACAGAGACAATGCCGATTATAAAGGTGACATCTCAGTGCGTTCTCATGCATCGTTTTGTTCCATCATCAGAGTGGGCCTGGGAGTTGAGAGATTGTGCCCATAGCACAGATGTGACTACTGACGTCTGCTGTTCACGGATTCCACAGCTCCCCTTTCGTGAGCCCTGAGTCTGCTCCAGCCCGGGGTGCTGGGAACACCGAGGAACACCTTGGTGTGCCCATCGCTAAACAGGTCAGGCTCCTTTGGGCTTGGCCGCTGGGCACTGGGGCCCCCCGGTCTTCTGAGGGAGCGGCACCCGTAGATAGATGCCTTTTCCATATGGCACACGCGAGCGGCTGAATATTACAGCAAGAGCAGCCTTAGCAAGCAGCCCATTCCAAACACAGACCCTGAAGGCCGACAGCCCCAAGTTCAAACCCTGCCTTTCTAGCTGGAGGGCTGTAGTCCAGCTGGCCTCGCCAAGCCTGTTTTCCCTTCTGCGAAATGGAGGTACAGAAGCTCCCCTTCGTGGGACTCACCGTGAGGATTAGTTAATACTTTTCATACCCTCATTTGACACAGGGAGACACAGAGGTGGGAGAGGGAAAAGGCCTGGCCAAGGTCACAGTACGAGTTGGGGATTAAGTCGGGACCAGGTAGAAACTCTCTTCCTCCACCCCTCATCCCAGTATAAATCCTCCCCACGGTGGAGGTGGGGGCATGGGGAGGGGGCTGGCTGGCTCAGTCGGTTAGGTTAAGCTTCTGACTTTGGCTCAGGTCACGATGTCACAGTTCGTGAGTTCGAGCCCTGCCTCAGGCCCTGTGCTGACAGCTCAGAGCCTGGAGCCTGCTTCGGATTCTGTGACTCCCTCTCTCTCTGCCCCTCCCTCGCTCACGCTCTCTCTCAAAAATGAATAAACATTAAAAAAAAAGTCCTCCCTACGGGCTCCACCCCAAGTAGCCTAGAGGCCATGACAGGCGGCTAAGCAATAGAGGCAACTATGGAGACATATCCTGGGACCCACCCCGTACCTTCAGCCCTGCCGCAGCCTCGGCAGCACCAGAGGCCCAGGTGCCCAGCAGTGGCCCCCAGCCCTCAGTGGTGGTGGAGGGTGGGGGAGTGCAGTGACAGGGACGGCTCTGGCCCAGAGCAGCCTGCCCATATAAGGGAAGGAGCTGGGGAGGCCTCCTCACTTGGGCCTGGCGAGAAAACCCAGACAGCCACTGTTTATTTTCTCCTTCCCAGCCTCCCCGGAGCTTCCCAAGAAGACAGAGGCTCCCCCGGGCTGGGCTTGGCGACATTTCCTGAAGACAGTAGGGAGCAGTGAGGGGAAATTGGCCCGTTTCTGGGAGCAAAGCCGCAGACTGCCAACAGCCGGCACCAGGTAAG
Source organism: Panthera tigris (assembly GCF_018350195.1). Lineage (NCBI taxonomy): Eukaryota > Metazoa > Chordata > Mammalia > Carnivora > Felidae > Panthera > Panthera tigris. The sequence continues at coordinate 196,170,285 of NC_056660.1, read as the reverse complement.
AATCCGCCCGCTATGAGTCTAAGGCCACCTGCTCAAGTGTCTCCTTGGACACAGGGGAAAGGGAGCCACAGAGAGGGGAAGCACGTGGGAGAAGTGACCACACCGGTTGGAACAGAACTCAGGTCTCCCAGATGGCCCGCTGTCTTCTGACTGGGGACCAAGAGTAAGAAGGAGCCTCTGGTGGGGTAAGTGGAATAGGAGGGCTGTCGACCTCCTTCTCATCTGAAGGAGACCAGGGGTCAGGGCCAGCACTGTCTGCCTGCTGGACAAGTAAGAAAGACTCAAGGGAAGAGTTCTTGGGCAAGAGGACACGCTTCCTGCATCTCTGCCCCTCCTCCCAGCCCACCACCTCCTCCTCCAGGAAGTCCTCCCAGCTCTCCCCCTGGGGCGAGAACCTCTTTGTCCTCTAAGACCTTGGCAGTCCTTTCTTAGGCTCTCCCTGGTGCCACTTGGATCTGTGCCCTATTCACCTTGCCAGGGACATCCTTCTTCCATTTCAGCCTGACTGCACTCCTCCAGGGCAAGGACATCAGTCCCACCTCCCCTCGGCACATAGAAGTCACCCTAGGCTTGCTGAATGGTGAGGTGAAATGGTGAGACCCTGTCTCAAACCCAAAGGATCGGTAAATTGGCCAGGGGAGGAGACATTCGGCATAGAGGTTAAAGATGAGGGAGCCGGGGTTGGCTGTTCTGAGTTAGGAACCCAGCTCAGCTCCTAACTCTGTGGCCTTGGAAAATTCCCTTCTCACAGAGCCTTGGGGATACGAGGGGATTAGCACAATTAAAACAGTCAACAAATGACTGCTCTTATTACAGTCGGCGTCACTGTGATTTTCCTAGCTACAAGGAACAGAAGTACGCAGCCTATAGCCAGAGGAGAAGCAAACAGCTTCCCCCAAAGGCTGCTCATGGAGCCCTGTCCCTGCATCACTTTCTCCCACGGGAACATGGGCCTGCCTCCCATCTACTTCCTGTTTCCATACGCAGGAGGGGGGCTCTCTCGGCCACAATATTCGGAGCCTAATGGGACGTGCGGAAACAGCCCGCGACTCACCTGGTTCGAGCCAGGCTGTGCCCACAGAACCATCTCCTCCCCGTCCCGGTCCCCCCCGTGGAGGTCACAACACACCCCTGCCGGCCTCACCAGCTGTCCTGAAGGTCCAGCGTCACGGGGCGCAGTTCCCCGAGCTGCAGTCACGCAGACGCCCCCTTTCGTATTTTTGCCACATCTGCAAACCGTCACAATAGTTTTACAGTTAACACGGGTCACTGGCAATAGGTACGTACAAATCGCTACCATTCATGAGAAACTCTAACACTGCTCCTGACGAGGAGACAAAGGTAAGAAAAAGCAGAGCGAGCCCCAGGCGGTGTGATTACCGTCCCCCTGGTACCGTGGCTTGCAAGGGCCTGAGCCTGAAGCCTGAGACCCGAGGGGAAGACGCAGGGACGCCAAAGGTGGGCAGCTGAAGGCTTCAGAAAGAGTTGTGCAGCAAGGGACGCGGGAGGCTGGCTTTATCACCTTGGTTCCCGGGGCCCTGGAAAGTTCACTTTGTCGGGACAGCCCCCGGCCCCCAGCTTCTTACTGAAAGCTTCAAGCTGTCAGGCCCAGCACGTTCTCTCGCAGGGCTGGTGGGAGAGTGGCGTGGACAGGCTGTGGGCTGCCCAGGACCCCGAAGGTGGGTTGTTGGAATCATTCCCCAGCTAAATGCAGTTTGGAAAGAGTTCCTACAGGAGAATTCCCTATTAGAGAAAGGCATTTCTTTGGCTGGGAATACCTCAGGATGGGGCTGTCCCTCTCAGGAGGCCGTGGGGACTGAGCTGCTCCACGTGGCAGACCAGAGAGAGAGACTCTTTTGATTCGGGCCGAATTTCAGATTTCTGATAGAGGCACAGGAGATACCTGTTTTTTTTCTTTTTTGTAAGGAAGTGTGTGGTTTTTTGCTCTCTCCTAAGGAGAGGATACCCACCGCCTCCCCTCTTAAGCCTTCAGATATCTCTGAAAGTGTACGTCATGCACCACATGTCGCCACATGTCAAGGCCACCACAGTAGACATCCAGCAACGCAGGAAGGTCCTCTGGGGGTTCCCCGAGAACTTGGCGGGGCAGGAGGGACCGAGGGAGCTCTGCCTGCTCACTCGGAGGTTCCCACCCAAGCCCGCTCTCAAGAGGAAAACAATTTATCTCCGTGGCCATTCATTCATCCACCAAATGGCATTCCCTGGGGCCCAGTATCACGTACAAAGACCGCAGCAAGGCCCAAGGACACCCCTAAACCCACAAATTTGGGCTGTCTCCCCAGGGAACTGGATACTAGCCCAGTCAGGCCCAGATGCCATTTGCAGCCTGACCCCGGAAAGAAACAGATTGAGGAAAACAATTCAGCCATTCAACCAATGCTTAATGAGCGTCTACACTGGGGAACCTACCTTCAGTGGTGAGCCCAGCCAGCCGGGTCCCTTCCCTCACAGGTGGTCCACACAGCCCACAAGTGGAGGAGAATTGCACACCACGTGTGACACAGGATTAGAAAGTGGACACAGCATGTGTGAGGACGTTGACCAGGGCGTCCTGATGTCTGAGGCGGTGGAGGAGGGCTTCCCAGAAAAAGCAGCCTTTTGAGTAGGCACGGAGCACTGGGAGAGGAGTCAGCAGGGGGCGTGAGGGGGAGCACCCCCTAAGAGTCCAGACATGGTGGGCACCGGAGAAGAGGAAGAGGTCCTCGTGATCTTCGGTGAGGGTTTGGGAATTTAGCCGGAAGGAGGGTGAGCGCTTTCAGGCTCGTAAGCGTGGAGGCAATAGGAGCATTCCGGAAGGATGTCTGAGAAGGATGGCTGGGGAGTCGGGAGGAGCCGGAGCAGGAAGTCCACACAAGTACCCTGAAGGTGCCGTCTGGCTGGAATGAGCAGCGGGTAAAGGTGGGGATGGGGCCACCGTATCGGGTGAGTCCAGACTGCTCTGCAAAGACAGAAGTGGCCTGCCCAGAGCAGGGCTGGTGGGAGATGCGAGGGGCTAACGGAGAAGAGGTTTCTCTTGGGGGTGAGGACGTGGTCTAAAATTAATTGCGACAGTGGTGGCACAACTTTGTGAACATATTAAAAACCATTTCTTCGTACGTTTAAATTGGGGGGCGGGAGCGTGTGTATTACATCTCGACAAAGCTGGTTTAAAAAAAAAAAAAGAAAGAAAAAGAGGGGCGCCTGGTGGCTCAGTCAGTTGAGGGTCTGACTTCGGCTCGGGTCATGATCTCGCGGTCCGTGAGTTCGAGCCCTGAGTCCGGCTCCGTGCCGACGGCTCGGGGCCTGGAGCCTGCTTTGGATGCTGTCTCTCCCTCTCTCTCTCTCTCTCTCTCTCTCTCTCTCTGCCCCTCTCCCACTTGTGCTCTGTCTCTCAAAAGTAAATAAATGTTAAAAAAAATTTTTTTAAAGAAAAGGGAGGGCGAGGGCGGGTCGCCCTCGCAGAGGGCTCGGACGGGACGGGGGCGGGAGGCTCAGTGGGGGCACTTATGGCTGCGTCTGGCCGGGGAAGCCGCGGGCCCCCTCACGCCCCCTCTCCCGCCTAGGGTGGAGTGGCCGCCACGCGCCCCCGGCACCCAGCAGCGGCACCCTGTCCCCCAGCCTGAGGTGCAGTGCTGCATCTCTGGTCAGTTGGGAGTCTGAGATGAAGCACTGTAGCTCGGGAAGGGAGAAGTTGTTCTGCAGCTGTCAGCCCAGAAGCCGTAAGTGGCCGCTGTGCTCGGGGCCACCAGGAAGGCTGGGAGTGTGTCCAGTCTCCATGCTGGCAGCTGCTTGTGCTGAGGAAGTTCCAGGACCCCAGGCCTGCCCGGGCCACTACCTGCTTCATGATTCGGGGCGAGTCCTGACCCCTCCGGGCGCCCCCGTTTGTCCAGCTGGAAGTGAGATGTTGGGGCATTGGGCGGTGGCCGTTATCCGGACAACCCCGCCTCTGCTTTCTGTCTCTGAGCCCATGGCACACACCGCTCATCAGTCAGGGCATCGTCTGTTGAGGAGTTCAGATGCGCCTTTCAAAATCCTTCCCAACACTAAGTCCCGGATAGCTACAGGCAATAACGCAGAGCTGAAACCCATTCATCCTGTGTGGACTGGACGGACAATTCCTAAAAACCCTTGCAGAAAGACCAAAGTCCCGAGCTTTGACTCAGACGCCTCATCCTTTGAGTGCCTAACCTTGGCTCCAGGCAACGTCCGACCCGTCTCAGAGGCTTCAGGCAAGCATGGAACAGCAGAGGAGACTCTCTGGGCTAAGCACAATCTTATTGAACCTCCCAAGAAGCTTGGAAGGTGGCCAGTGTTACCGACCCCTTTTTACAGATGAGAAAACTGAGGCTCAGTTAAGCCGTTCCCCCAAGGCCACACAATGATCGTGTTAGTCAAGGTCGTAGCCTAATCTGTCCGCTTTCGGGGTCGTGTTCTTACCCAGTGCGTGTGATTTTGGAACCTGCGGGTGGGGGTGCAAGAGGAGGACATGATAAATGAACCTGGTCTTCTCCTTACATCCTGGGTCACTTTCAGCAAAGACAGACCTAGCCGGTTTCCACTAATCCTATGGACTGCCTTACTCCACCCCTCCTCCCAAACTGTATCTGTCTCACGTTATCCGGGAGGTCCTCTCCTGTCCCATTTTACAGCTGAGGAAAGCTGAGGTTACGTGGTTTTGCTGGAGACGACCAGGGGAAGAAGTTGCTGGAGACTGAGAACCGGATCTGCCCAGGGTTTAGACTCAAACCCTCCCTCTGGCTGGAGACTCGGGAATACATACAGCCCCCCGTCAGTCATGGGTGGGGAGGAGGGGGACGGCTGGGATGCCAGATGGTTTCTGGTCAACAACACGGCCTTTGACTGCAGGGAAGGTACTTTCCAAGGGCACTCGAAGTTCCAGTCACTCCTTCTGGAGCAATCAGCCAGTCCTGCAATGCGTGGCATCCACACTGGCTTCTGCAGATGGGGCCGGAAGCCGAGGAAGACTCCCGCTGGTCCTTAGGGACGTGGCGGGGCCTTGGTGCTGAAGGCCCCTCTCTCACCTTGTCCTCACGGTCCAGTTTTCCCAGGAATCCCTTAGATGCTAAGATGGGGATTCCTGGAAATACTGTTCTTGAGGTCATGGTTTAGCAACTGGACTCACCTCCTTCCCACCCAGAGCTGTCCCCGTGGGACCTCAGCTCAAGCACAGGATGAGGCTCCAGGAGAAGGCGGTGTGCTGGAGGTAAGAGGGCTTGCACGCGGTGTTCTTGACCTTTAAGCTGCTTTTTCTTTCCATTTTGTCTGATTCGTAACATTCCTGTGAGCCTGGATGTGGGAACTTCACCACGGCTGTACTCTTGGGAAATCTGTCGCGGCACTCGGATGAGGAGTGTTTGAACCAGGTCGCCGTAAAGTACATGCTTCTCCCGGTCCTCACCCCTGCCCCTCACCCCACTTCCCAGGGTGCCCTGTGGCAGGGGCCACGATAGGGCATCTACCTAATGGATAAACTAATGAACGGACGTGAATTTATTTTAACAGTTTATTAAATCAGTTAGAGAAACTAAAAACCATAAATCTTAGTTCCATTTGGAAAGCAACCACAGAAAAATGAAACTTTTTTCAATCGAAGCCCAGAAGACAAAAGGCCCAGAGCGCCCTCTTGTGGTGATACCTGTCTCTACTTACTCCAGGAACACTGGGACTCTCCCTCTCAAATACACACACACACACACACACACACACACACACACCCTGATGTTCATTTTGCCCCAACCACTTTGCACCAGTGAATGCATTAGCCCATCCATCACCTCATTACCTGTGACGCCTCCACTACTTAGAGTTTACTTCTGTAACCTGGCTTTGTCCTCAAAGCTCTCAGTTGTGGTTGGTGAGGCTGACAGGTGAAATGAGCAGCCCAAGTTCACCCAGGCAGCCAAAGGCACAGCCAGAGTCGATTCCAAGTTCGGTGGCCCACGGCGAGTCCTTAGCCAAAAGCAAAAACTACAAAAAAATAAAAATAAAGAGAAGCTCTGTCTGAACAGACGCAGGGAATGCCAGTGAGCAAATGCCTGAGACGCAAGGCAGTCCAGGCGCTGCACTAGAACTTTCTGCAAATTCTTCCTAGCGCTTTTCAATGGAGTTGGTAGGGACAGTAGGTGCCGTGGCCCCAGAATCCTCACCTGCGGGTCTGATCCCTGTACTCCCAGGGTACCGGGTGGCTCTCACCTGTGACCTGGCCTGTCTTCCTGGCAGGCCACATCCGAGACATTTAGGAAGGATGAGATCCCCTCCCCCTCATTCACAGACTGGAGCCGTCTGAGCACGGAGCTCGCTGACTCTCTCCTAATAAATAATCGTAGCAGCTCCCACTCATTGACTGTTTGCAATCTGCCAGGCACCGTGTTAGACCCTTCACAGGCATTGTCTCATCCAGTCTCCCAACAACCCAGTGAGGAAGGTTCTGTCATTGACTCCATGTCACAGGCCAGGAAGCCAAGGCTCAGACAGGTTAAGAGACTCGCCCAAGATCACCCACCTGACACTGAGCTGGGAACCCACCACGTCTGTGTTTATACTTTTAACCTGCCCTTGCCCCCTCCCTCCCACTGGCCTGCCCTACCAGGCAGGGCCGTCTCCCCGGGGCTTCCCCAGGGAGGGGTAAGACAACCCTTTGGTGAGACCCAAGTGGTCGGTTTTGTGCCCCGTGATTCTAATAAAGTGCTGGACCCTCGACTTGTGCCCTGTTTCTTTCTTGGGAACACGGGAGGAGGGGGAGGAGGAGAAGGCGGGGAAGAAACCGACAGCCTGTTTCCATGTGTTTGGGCTGTCGCAGCAAAGTATCAGACTGGGGCAGCTAAGACAAGAGAATTTTATCTTCTCGCAGTTCCGGAGGCTGGAAGCGGAAGATCAAGGCGTCAGCGAGGTTGGTTTCTGCTGAGGCCTCTCTCCTCGGCTTGTAGGTGGCCGTGTCTTCGCTCTGTGTGTGTGTCTGTGTCCTAATGTCCTCTTCTTATAAGCCAGTCATATTGGATCAGGGACCAACCAATGACCTCACGTAACCTTAATTACCTCTTTATGATTTTTAATGTTTGCCTATTTATTTTGAGAGAGAAAGAGCGCGAGCAGGGGAGGGGCAGACAGAGAGGGAGAGAGAGAGAATCCCAAGCAGGCTCCGTGTCATCAGCGCAGAGAGCAATGTGGGCTTGACCCCACGAACCGTGAAATCGTGACCTGAGCCGAAATCAAGAGTGTGATGCCTGACCGAGCTAAGCCACCCAGGCGCCCCCTTGATTACCTCTTTAAAGACTCTATCTCCCAATACCACCACATTCTGAGTCACTGGGGGTTGGGATTTCAACATGAATTGAGCTGGGGAGGACACAATTGAGTCTAGAACACAACCCCAGCTGAGATAATCCCCAAGTGCCTTGGTTGTCAGCTATTTCCAGAGGCCAGCATAGACATCAGTCAGGACCCAACTCGGGGCAGTCAGAAGCCCCAGGAAGTTTCCATGCTATGTCTAGAAACTCGGCTGTGGATGGTTACGTACGGAAGAGTCCCACAAGGTAAGACCGCCTGGGGTGGGACCAACTCGTGAACTGAGGAGCCTAGCCACGGCCACCTCTCCCCTTCAGCCCCCCAAAGTGTGACTGACTGGGTCCAATAGGAAATCACATCTCACACAGGTGTTAGAGTTCAGAGTGAACTCTGGACTGTAGCTGTCCCATGGGCATCACGGCCAACACTCGGGTTCATTTCATTTTTTTTTTAACTTTTATTTATTTTGGGGAGAGACGGAGCAAGCAAGGGAGGGGCAGAGAGAGAGGGACAGAGGATCCAAAGCAGGCTTCTCCCTAACGGCAGAGAACCCCCTGCAGGGCTCGAACTCACGAACTGCAAAATCATGACCTGAGCCGAAGTCTGATACTCAACTGACTGAGCCACGCAAGCCCCCCACTTGGGGTCATTTAAAATTTTTTTTTAATGTTTATTTATTTTTGAGACAGAGAAAAACAGAGCATGAACGCAGAAGGGTCAGAGAGAGAGGGAGACACAGAATCTGAAGCAGGCTCCAGGCTCTGAGCTGTCAGCACAGAGCCCGACGCGGGGCTCGAACTCACGGACTGCGAGATCATGACCTGAGCCGAAGTCAGACGCTTAACCAACTGAGCCACCCAGGCGCCCCTTTTCTTCTTCTTTTTATTATTATTATTTTTTTAAATACTTGGGGTCATTTTGAACACACTCACTCCCCCTTTAGCGTGATCCTCTAAGCTCTGCTACATTTTGAGGGAAAAAAATCCAACAACCTGACCTGACAATTCCCAAATGCACAAGGCCTCCCCACGTCTCTCCTTTGCACCCCAGAACAGGCTGAGGGGAATGCCTGCAGGCCTACGCTCCACTTCTGAGGAGCCCGAGATCCTGTGAGGGCCTCTGGCCACTTGGGAGCCGCAGGGAAGGAGAGGGAGAGGCAGGCCCAGGGCGAATCCCTACGATACACTTTCCTACCCCTCCGTATCCCTAAATACAGTCCCCACCCCAGTTTGTTCATCTTTGAAACAGGACCCAGTCAGAAGCTCACCGGCCTTGTCCTTGCTGTGGCTCCTTCTAGAACTCCCACTCCACACCCTGGGTAACTTGTCGCCAGCTACGCTGGGGCCTTCCTGACAGGGCTCCACACGATGGATTGAGATCACCGGGCGCTGGGGGGCGGACAGGAATTAATAGCAAATAGCAAATACCCAACAGAAGGAGCCCCTCTTTATTCACCTCCACACAACTCCGCCAGCCCTTACTGGGTGGGCACATGCCCCTGGTGCTGGGACTGCAGCAATAGACAAGGCAACCGGAGAAGTCCCCAGTTGTGAGGACGGACTCCATCCCGCACACGTAAATACGAGATCCTGCGTTTCCCTTGCAGAATTTCAGCGCGGAGACCATTTCTGAACACAGCCCCAAAGTAGCAACAGCTGTCACACATCCCTAAATGCCACAGGCCTCTGTCCTGTGGAGAGAGAAGGAATTGGCACCCCCGGTGACAAGTTCAGGGAAATATCCCAAGAACTATAGGCCCAGGCTCTTCTGACAGGAGAGTCTACACCTCCTTTTGCTGCTGGGAAGCCTGGACCTTCCCGCTGGAGGAGTGGCTGACGGGGCTTGACTGGGGCAAGGGAGAAAGGGCGCCCTCTTGTGGCCTATCTGGGAAAGACAAGTCTTGCTTAGGGCCTCCCATTATTATTTGTTATTATCAGTGACCATTAGCCAACCCATTTATGTAGGATTTGGCGCTCAAAATGCACCTCCCATCCATGATCTCATTAGATACTCGCTGTGAGGTGTATATTGTCATCATACTTTTACAGAGGCCCAAAGAGTTTAAGCAATACTCGTTAAAATAATATTGCTATTATTACTAATAATAGCACCTGATTTATTGAGCCCTTGCTCTGTGCCTGGCCCTGTGAATTTGTTTTATACGTGTTGCCTCATTTATGAGATGTGTGGTGGTCCTTATGGTACAGATAGAGAACGGATTCCAAGCATTAGACACGTGTCCAGGGTCCCATAACTGGTAAATAGCTCTGTCAGGAAGCAAACCCGGGAGAGTCTACCGGGGATAATCTAGCACCTGCCCCACAGCCAGAACCATTTCTCATATAAACTTGGAGAGAAGAGTGTCCAATCTGGTCTTCCAGCTCCCAGAAGATTCCCCAGCTGCCCAGGGGTGGGAAGAACGCCCTGGGAGACTTCATCCACCACGACTGAACCTGCTACGGATCCCAACGTACTGTTGGCTCCAAGGGCATGCTGTTGGCCTTGAAGCCAACAGCCCCTCGTGAGGAACCATCTTCTGCCTTCCGGTGTGCCCTGAGGAAATTGGCACCTTTAGCTCAGTAGAGAGAGATTTTATTTCCTGCTTCAAGGAGAAAGGCTCCCTGGCTCCCTGAGAGATGCCTCACTCAGGCGGGGACAGCAGAAAAGCACCCCGAAATTACTGCAGGAGGTGATCTGACGTTCAGGACAAAGGAGGTGAAATGGGATGCTCTGGTCCCAAAATAAAGGGCTTGAAAGAAAGCTGTTGACCTTGAGGAAGTCCGAGGGAGCCCAGGGGAGGACGGTCTGGACTACAGGGGACTACCCACCCCAGCAGGCCTGTGGTCCTGGCTGGCGGCCTGTACAGGCCAAGGTCATGGCTGTGAAGGGGCAGTGGACAAGAAGAAGGGACCCAGGCTTGTCCCTACGTTTCAGATCCCTCTGAGGGTCATGGGAGCAAAATGGACACCAACCCGGCGGGGAGGGGATAGATTCAGACTTGCTCCTTTTATGTGGAATCCGGGGATGGCACTCAAGTGGTTCCCTCTGGGACACACAGGGACATGTCACTTGCACTCCAACCTGTGGGAGACCAGAAGGAACCACAGCGACATTAATTTAGAGACTCTCCCCTCTGACCCAAGCCATCCACCACTCCTACATCCCAGAACGGGGTGTTTCCTTGGCCTGCTCATCCCAGAACAATTTCTGACAAAGGGGCATGCGCATCTGCTTGCATACCTCCAGTGACAAGAACCTCATCACCTCACCAGTCAGCCCTATGTCCTTAGTCAGCTTTGATTGTTAGGAGGGCCTTTCCTTGTGGGGGTGAAATTCTTATTGTTTCCCCTGGTTTCTTCATTGCCTACAGAGATTTACAAACAGTGGAGCTGGCTTCCTTGGGCTTCTCTCCTGCAGGCTAAACATACCCAGGGCCCCTAGTGGACCTTGGAGACTGGATTGAACTTTGTTTTTCTTGCTGCACAATCAAGCCCTGATTGTAGGATCCCCTCACGGGCGCTTGGGTGGCTCAGTTGGGTAAGCGTCCGACTCTGGATTTCGGTTCAGGTCATGACCTCACTGTTAGTGAAATGGAGCCCCAAGACAGGCTCTGCACTGACAGCACAGAGCCTGATTCTCTCTCTCTCTCTCATCTCTGTCTCCCTCTTGCCCTGTCTATGCTCTCTCTCGCAAAATAAATACATAAACCTTTTTAATTGATTTTTTAATGTTTATTTTTGAGAGAGAGACAGAGTGCAAGCTGGGGAGGGGCAGAGAGAGAGAGGGAGACACAGAATCGGAAGCAGGCTCCAGGCTCTGAGCCATCAGCACAGAGCCCGACGCGGGGATCGAACTCACGGACCACAAGATCATGACCCGAGCCGAAGTCGGACGCTTAACCGACTGAGCCACCCAGGTGCCCCAATAAATAAACTGTTTAAAAAAATTGGTTAAGGCCACCTTCTCATCTGTGGGATCAGAACCCCTTTGAGAATCTAATGAAAGCTGTCAACCATCTCCATGGAAAACAATGCACGTCCGCACGAAATGTTACGTATTACTTTACGGGGTCCACGGACTCTTAAGAACTCTTTTTTCTTTCACGTATGTCGCAGTTGCCAGGACGTGGCTGGCCTTCAGAATTAATTTATGTATCTGACACATTTGTATGGAGGCCCTACTCCGTGCCAGGCACACCCAGTTTCAGGTGCCCAGAGTGGAAGTGTGCACGAACGAAATCCCAGCTCCAAGAATTCACACTCTAGGGCAGGAGATAGACAAAAACAAGAAAAGCAACACATAGGCAAGTCAATTTTATACCGTGGCAAATTCAAGCAAGAAAATGAAACAGACTAGTGTAGTAACAAGTGGCAGGACCAATAGAGGCATATTAAATTGGGAAGTCAAGGGGGGCTCGTGGGGGGTGACATTTGAATACAAGTCAGATGACAGTGGGGACCGAAGGGCCTGGGATCTTCACACAAGGAGAAGGGGAGGTTGCAGCCTGGAGTGAAGAGGGCGTCGGCTGGGGCTGAGGGGCATGGGGGGAGGGGCCAGGTGGGCGGGGTCCTGGGGGCCATGCCTCTAAGGACAGTGAGTGACACAGCCAGATACATTTTAAAAGATCGCTCTCACACAGGGCAGGGGGATTGAAATGCAATCGCTTTTCATATTTTCGTTTTGTTTTGTTTTGTTTTGTTTTGAGCTCTGTGCCCAACGCGGATCTTGAACTCACGACCCGAGATCAAGTGTCACACGCTCTGCATGCAGACTGGGCCCACCAGGCCCTCCTCCCCTTTCACATGTTCTTATATCTCTATGAAGAAGCCCAGAAAAAATATGAAAGAACCTAATAACAGCGGATCCCTAGAAAAGCAGGACTTCTCAGCGTTTATCTTTTCTCTGATTTTACCCACAAGTGTATATTACCTGCATTAGTTTCCTGTGGCTGCCAAAACCAACGATCACAAACCAGGTGACCCACGGCGACAGAAATTCACTGTCCCATACTTCCAGAGGCCAGATAGCCAAAATCAAGGTGATGGCAGGGCAATGATCCCCCCGAAGTCTCTAGGGAAGCACCTGTTCCTTGCTTCTTACACCTTCTGGTGGTTTCCTTGGCCTGAGGCCGCGTCACTCCAATCTCTGCCCTGAACTGCCTCCTCCTTCTTCTATGTGTCCTGTCTCCCCTGTGTGTCTCTTGCGAGGGCATTTCTCACGACTGAATCAGGGCCTACCTGGGAAACCCACAATGAGCTCTGCATCTCAAGATCCCTAAGTTAGTCACATCTGCAAAAAAACCTTTTTTCAAACAAGGTCTTGTTCACAGATTCTGAGAATAGATCTGAACATACTTTTTGATGTTTATTTATTTTTAAGAGAGAGAGAGCACGAGCAGGGGAGGGGCAAGAGACAAAGGAAGACAAGGAATCTGAAGCAAGATCCAGGCTCTGAGCTGTCAGCACAGAGCCCGACATGGGGCTCGAACCCACGAACCATGAGATCATGACCTGAGCTGAAGTCGGACGCTCAGCCGACTGAGCCACCCAGACGCCCCTGCACATACCTATTGGGTCATACCTTTCCACTCATCACAACACACATCCCAAAGTCCACTTTAAAACTTTGTCCTGGCTCTGGGGTGGCAAACAGACTGCAAAGTGTCAGAGTGGAGACAGCAGAAGAGGGGGAATGTGAGGAGAGGTGGGTATGTGTGGGAGCAAAGGCCCATGGGACTCCAGAGGGATCAGAGGCAGGAAGGGAGGGAAGGTCAGAGAGCTGCATTCTGCCCCCTCCACCCCTCCCTGGGGCTGGTTTAAGCAGATTTTGCTGCCTTCACTGAGGCTGAGAAGACTGGAGGACAAGGGAGACGAGACAAGGTACCATGTGGGTGGCTGGATGTGGGCACGATGAGGGCTGCAGTGGCCTTTCAGGGAACAAAAACCTCAGATGGACCGATAACAGACCCAGGCTACAGAAACTCCATCGCCTCCCTGGTTTTGAAAGCTCAGCATCTACTCGTGCAAGCCTGGGCTGCAGCCACATCACTGAGGCGGCTGTGACTCAGCCTGGGAAATGTAGGTGTCTCCCGTCCTACGCTTGTGCAACCGATTCGTTTCATCTAAATGCAAGACTTCCCATCTCCGATGTGAATTTCAGGATCCCTGTGACTAATCTGGCACATAATTCCCCCTCCAAACCAGACAGGGCAGTATGCATAGTACGATCCCATTTTTGTAGGAGGGAGAAACAACTCTCTTTATGTGTATATATAATGATTGTGAATCCTTGCTGACAAATTACGTGTCCCTGGGGTCTGTAATCATCGCTGCCCCCTCCTCATGTAGGCCCACCTGGGGACAGAAGCACGTATTAAAAGTACAAGGAGATACCTACAAAGCTGTTAAGGGTCGTTGGTTCTGAGAAGGGTGTGGGAGGGAGTGCGGATTATAGAGTCTGCATTGCTTTGAATCGTCTTCAAGGAACATGCTTCTTTAATTAAAAAATATGTATCTAGTCGTCAAAACTCTGGATGGACACACACCAAAATGTCAACGGCGGTTGCATCTGGGGCACGTGACCATGGGAAACTGCCTACCCTTACGCATTACAGTTTCGTGTTGTTTGAACTTGAAGCAGTGAGCATCAATAAAGCCTGCCTTTGTAAGCAGAAAGAGCAATTAAGACTTGCAAAAAAAAGAAGAAGAAGAAGGAGAATAAAGAGGGAGAGGTGACTCAGCAGCTCTTCTGGGATCCCCAGCAGCTTCAGCAGAGGCCCCACCTGACTCCACAAGCCCATTTTCCATTGGGCCCCCTCCATCCCCACCACAGACATCCTTACCCAAAAGCCTGTGCCCAGCTGGGTAGCATCTGTCCTGCCTTTCCTCCTCGCGGCCTCTACTCCAGGCCACTGCCGACCCCCATCCCACAGGGCAAGGACGTCCCCTCATCTGCAGTCTTGGGAATCCCTTCCCATGCCAGCTCACATTCCATGCTCCCAGTGACCCTGTGTGGTGGGGATTTTCATGCCCGTTGCACAGATATGGAACCTGGGGCTCGGCAAAACTAAGCTCCTTGCCCGCAGTCACACGGTAAGTCTGTGATCGTACGTGGGCCCCGATTCCCAGGCCAGGCCTCGCCAGTGCTGCGTCAGTTCAAGCTCCTGTGAGGAACTTGAGTTTCAGGACCTGAAATAGACCTGTTGCGTCTCGTTTAGGCACAGGAAAGAGCAGGCGCGCTCCTGTTCTCTAAAGAACCTGTCCCTGCAGCCTCCCTGGCAGGCTCGGCCACAGCCGGGCACCTGAGACCTGCCAGAGCCTTGTCTGGCACAGCCCAGGCCTGGGGCTGATCCTGAAGTGAGAACAAAATGGAGGGCGGGTCCGGGTGGAGAAGGGGTCGGGCGGAAAGATAGGAAAGGGGCAGACGGCCTGCGTGCTTACAAGACAGGAGCAGGCCGACTCTGTCGCCGAGGACAGCGGGTAGGGCACGGGCTGGGGCAGAATCCTGCCTATGACTTTGATCACACGGGCCTCCGTTCTCTCATCTGGAAAATGGGCATTATAATAGCACCGCCTTAGAAAATAGTTTTGAGGGCAAAGTGAGGAATCCTTGTAATGCATTCAGCACGATGCTGGGACATAACCCATGCTAAAAAACGTTTCTTACTGTTAGTAACAGGAGTGAGTTGGTCGGCTCAAACCAGTTCTCTTCTTCTGATGAACATTTACTGAGAGCCCGCTCTGTGCCAGGACCTGGGGAGACAGAGAGAAGATGGACACAGCTGCTGCTCTCACCCCCCCCTCACCAGCTATCAGGGGAGGCTGGCCCAGAAGGAAACCCAGCATTCCTGTGGACCTACAGCGTGGAGGAATAACGGCCAGAGTGGTGTTAGGCACACCGTGTGAGGTCTCAAATGCCAGACTGAACCATCTGGGCCTTCTCTTGTCTGCCTGGGAGCCACAGAGGGTCTTAGAGCAGGGGAATGGCTTACCCAGCCACCTCATTTAGAAATGGAGTCTCGGTGCCTGTGGCCTGCAGGGCTCCTGAGCTGTCGAGGCAGGAACTGTGTGGGAAGAGGGTGGGGCATGGAGGCCTTCCCTGGGGTGGGGACAGTCTTGGCTGCGGTGAGGGTTGCAGGTGGACGGGGTGAGGCCACAGGGAGAGGTCAGGGAGAGGTTCAGTCCTGGAGAAAGTAACAGGGCAGGAACCCATTTAGGCTCTAGCAAAGGCAGCATTACTGGGTCTCCCTGGGGAGTGGGGCTGATCACTAGAGTGTTCTACCTTTCTGTGTCTCTCCTTTTCTACATGGGGCAGCTAGAAGAGAGGGGGCAAGCTGTCACTGTCTGGGAGCCCCAGGATGGGAGGCTGGCAGCCTGTCTCACCCGAGGGCAGGGCAGTGGCTCTTGGGTAGCTGGAGAAAGCAAGCAGGACATCGGACACCAGAGCGGTGGCCTCAAACAGCTCTGGCCTCCGAAGCTCAGCATCCTTATCTGTCCCTGGGGACGATGACATCCTGGTGGAGGCAGTGGGTGGAGCGGAGGTGTCTGGGCAATCCCCACACCCTCTGGCTGCAGGTGTGTCAGAGTCCAAGTCATCTTCCGCCCAGGCAGGGGCCAGCTGGGCACAGTCCTTGAGGGTGCCCGGCAGAGGCGGGCTGGGTTCCAGCCCCTGGCTGCCTGCCTCCCCAGCCCCCAATTAGTCCAGGTGCCCCAATCTGGAGACAGTCCAGTCGAATGAAAAAGCCTGGCTCCTGGGGCGCCTGGGTGGCTCAGTCGGTTAAGCGTCTGACTTCAGCTCAGGTCATGATCTCACAGTCCGTGAGTTCGAGCCCCGCATCGGGCTCTGTGCTGACAGCTCAGAGCCTGGAGCCTGCTTCAGATTCTGTGTCTCCCTCTCTCTCTGCCCCTCCCCCGTTCATGCTCTGTCTCTCTCTGTCTCAAAATAAACATTAAAAAAAAATTTAAAAAAAAAAAAAAGAAAGAAAAAGCCTGGCTCCTACTGAGCAGGAAACTCACCCCACCAGGAAGTCATGGCAGAGGAAGCCCCGTCCTGGTCACTTAGTGGTTTCCGTATGAGTCCCTCATGTGCGAACAGCTTATTGAGGTTCCCCTTTCTGGGCCTCAGTTTGCCCTCTGACGACTCACCCAATCCGTGTATTCATTTTCCGCCATGTGGGGCATCTATGAGTGTCAGACGGGCAAGTAGCATCCAGGAGACAGTGAACCCGGATCCCAGGCCTTGGGGAGTGTCCAGCCTGCCTACCCCCCGCTGCGGCCCGGTGTGCGGGGGAGTAGGGGGGAGAGGTGAGGGGGACTCTGGAGGGAAGCTCAGTGCTTTGGGTGGGGATGGGGGCCGTGGCTCCCCTCTGCACCCGCCGCGGCAGACGCCCAGTAGAGGGCGGCAGAGAGCGGGATCCGAGAGGCAGGGAGCTCGTGACCTTGGCAGTCTGCGAAGGCGGAGGCCTGGGGATTTTCAGCCTCACTGCTGTCAGGAAAATGTTTCACCGGTGCCTCTGGCACAGCAGCATTCTCTGGGTTCCGGCCCCGGGCGGCCGACACCCCCACACGCTGCAGTCCGGCGGGGGAGCCATCTCCCAGGACAGCCTTCCGGATGGGCAGTCCCGGGGAGGCAGGAGTGCCCAGGTGTGACCAAACCCCGCAGGGGGCAGAGGAAGGCCGAGGAGGGCAGCCCGGTGGGGTCATCCGTGGGCGGGGTGACCGCGTCGCCGGCATGGACTTGTCCGGGGAGCACTGGACAGCCTGCAGGGTCTGTGACTAGTTTTCTAAAGATGACGCCCATGCTGTGCACACTCAGCTGGCACACGCTTACTCGTGTCCTCGTTCCCACATCTGCACACTCAGACATGCTCACGGTAACATACATTCTCTCCCACTCAGATGCACGAGCACACGGACACGTCCAAGTGCACACTCACACACATTCCATGACCACAGTTGCACTTTCACGCGAGCACACCCATGCCCAGGAACACAACACTCATGGGCCCTCTCGTACTCACTCTTCTTTTTTTTTTTTTTTTTAACGTTTATTTATTTTTGAGACAGAGCATGAACAGGGGAGGGTCAGAGAGAGGGAGACACAGAATCTGAAACAGGCTCCAGGCTCTGAGCTGTCAGCACAGAGCCCGACGCAGGGCTCGAACTCACGGACCGCGAGATCATGACCTGAGCCGAAGTCGGACGCTTAACCGACCAAGCCACCCAGGCGCCCCTCATACTCACTCTTGTGTGCACATTCAACTCACACATTCACACTGTCCAACACATGCCAACACACACCCGTCTTCACTCAACCCTCACAAGGGCTCATGTACACAACGCACATGTGTTCAGTCACAGACACGTTCACACACGTGAGGGCCTGCCCGGAGGTGAGCAGGTGCAGCCAGGTGGGGGTCAGCTCTGCTCCCCTGCTGGGGTTCCAGAGCTAGTCCCAGCTCTCTTGTATATACGTCCCGCTGCCTCCTCCCACCCACTTCCTAAAAGGATCTGAGGTGGTTTCCAAGGTTAAATCTCACCCCCAAACAGGAGGGTAGGAGGATTAAAATCACTACCTTTGGGGCGCCTCGGTGGCTCAGTCCGTTAAGCATCAGACTTCCGCTCAGGTCACGATCTCACGGTTCACGAGTTCGAGTCCCGTGTTGGGCTCTGTGCTGACAGCTCAGAGCCTGGAGCCTGCTTCAAATTTTGTGTCTCCCTCACTCTCTCTGCCCCTCCCCTGCTCATGCCCCCCCCCCTTTCTCAAAAATCAATAAACATTACAAAAACAGGGGCGCCTGGGTGGCTCAGTCGGTTAAGCAGCCGACTTGGGCTCAGGTCATGATCTCACGGTCTGTGAGTTCGAGCCCCGCGTCGGGCTCTGTGCTGACAGCTCAGAGCCTGGAGCCTGTTTCAGATTCTGTGTCTCCCTCTCTCTGACCCTCCCCCGTTCATGCTCTGTCTCTCTCTGTCTCAAAAATAAGTAAACGTTAAAAAAAATAATTAAAAAAAAAAAAACATTACAAAAACAAAATAAACCCACTACCCTTGCTTCTCCAGGCCCAGGGCCTTCTAACCTTGGAAGGACCCAGTGGTCTGTGATTACAGAGCCACCAACCCAGCCCTGCCTCTGTCTGACCATCCCACCCCACTCTCTCTCCCCCGACTTGTCCCCCACCAGCGTGCCCAGCACTGGGCTCCCAGGCTCTGCTTCCCCTCCACGCCCTGAAGGCTGCTGGGCTGGAGGACAAATGAACAACTACCTCCGAACGGCGTTTGCCATCCACTATCGCATGCGTTCCTGAGCCGAAACCTGGGCTTTGAGCTCTCTCTTCCTCAAGGTGAGTTCCCCGCCACCCAGGACCCCCAGAGCCAAAGCAGAGTGCCTCCCCCTCATTGTTCTAGAGCCTCAGTCCTCATGCTCTGCTCTCCTGACCCTGAGTCCCAACGCTGACTGCCCACCACCATTTCTCAATGAGGCAATAAGTTCCTGGAATTCAAATGAGCCACCCAGTGACACGTCCCGATGTTCCAAAGTTGCTCAAGTGGATAGTTCCATCAGCTACCGCTGTGTAACAAACCAACTCAAAACGTAGCGGCTTAAAACAGCAATTTAGTCTCGCTCGTGATTCTGTGGGTTGGCTGGGCTCACCTGGTGGTTGTGCTCCACATGGTGTTGGCCGAGACCACTCAGGCAGCTGCATTCAGCTGCACCTGGCTGGACTGGCTTCAGGCATGGCTGGATCCAGAGGTCCGAGTGGTATCATCAGGAAATGTGCCCCACTTTCCAGTCCGTGCTCTGCTTAGCTAGAACCGGAATGTCCAAGATGGCTTCCCTCACACGTTCCGTGCTTTCAGTGTGGTGACTGCAATATCTACAGGCTGCCCAGGCCTCCTGTTTCATATGGTCTCTCCAGCAGGGTAGCCAGACTTCTTTACACAGCGGCTCAGAACCTAAGAGGGCAAAAGCAGAACCCGCAAGCCCCTTAGGACCTATGCTTGGAACTAGCACAGTGCCACTGAAGCCACATTCCACTGGTCAAAGCAAGCCAAGATTAGTGATTTAAGGGGAGGAAAAATGGACTGGAGCACACAGTGGGAGAAGTGGTACACGTGCACGGAGATGAGAGGAGTCATTGGCAACCGCTTTCGCAGGCACCCCGCCTCAGTGGGCATGCTCATTGAGCTCCCGATATGTTTCCTATGAAAGAAACTGAGCAGCAGGTCGATCAGGCACCCGGGATGACTTAGCGCCCCTAATCACAAAATTCTTATCTCCACTTCCAAGGGGAATTCTCTTTTGGTTAGCTACCTCTTTCTTTTGCAAGGAATGGGAAGCCAGCTCCAGCCGTCTTGAGCAAAAAAAGAGAATGTATTGACTCATATACTGGGAAATTCAGGGCTGCAGAGGGCGGGATCCAGAGGCTCAGATAATGTCATCAGAAATGTATCACACTTTCCATTCTCGCTCTGCCGTCCTCTGTGTTGGCCTCATTCCCTCATTCACAAGTAAACTCATTCTACAAGGTGTAAAGATGGTCACCAGCAAATTTTTAAAAAGCAGGGGCATCTGGGTGACTCAGTTGGTTGAGCGTCTGACTTTGGCTCCAGTCATGATCTCGAGGTTCATGAGTTTGAGCCCCATACCTGGCTCATTGCTGTCAGTGTGGATCCCCCTTTGGACCCTCTGTCCCCCTCTCTCTGCCCCTCCCCCACTGTGCTCTCTCAAAAATAAACATTAAAAAAAAACAATAAATATTTTTTAAAAGGGGGTGGTGCCTGGCTGGTTCAGTCAGTGGACCATGCAATTCTTGATCTCAGAGTCATAAGTTCAAGTCCCACATTGGGTGTAGAGCTTACTTAAAAATATATAACATAATATAACATAACATATCATAACATAACATAAAATGTCACCAGCAACTTCAGATCTGCATCTTATCAGCTTCATACCTCCCATGGAAAAGATGATTTCCCTCACCCCTCAATGATTTCAGTAAAAGTTCCAGGGATGTCTAAACGTAAGGCAGGAAGCCACCAAAATCCTAGAGGAGAAAACAGGCAAAAACCTCTTTGACCTCAGCCGCAGCAACTTCTTACCCAACATGTCTCCGGAGACAAAGGAAACAAAAGCAAAAAAATGAACTATTGGGACCTCATCAAAATAAAAAGCTTCTGCACAGCGAAGCTGTGAATACTGGAAAACAGTATGGAGGTTCCTCAAAAATTAAAAATAGAACTACCCTACGACCCAGCAATTGCACTACTAAGTATTTGTCCAAGCGATACAGGTGTGCTGTTTTGAAGGGGCACACACATCCCAGTGTTTACAGCAGCACTCTCAACAATAGCCAAAGTATGGAAAGAGCTCAAATGTCCATCGATGGATGAATGGATAAAGAAGATGTGGTATATATATACAATGGAGTATTACTCAGCAATCAAAAAGAATGAAATCTTGCCATTTGCAACTATGTGGATGGAGCTGGAGGGTATGATGCTAAGTGAAATTAGTCCATCAGAGAAAGACAAATATCAGATGACTTCACTCATAGGAGGACTTTATGAGACAAAACAGATGAACATAGGGGAAGGGAAGCAAAAAGAGTACAAAAACAGGGAGGGAGACAAAACATAAGAGACTCTTAAATATAGAGAACAAACACAGGGTTGCTGGAGGGGTTGTGAGAGGGGTGATGGGCTAAATGGGTAAGGGGCATTAGGAATCTACTCCTGAAATCATTGTTGTACTATATGCTAACCAAGTTAGCTGTAAATTATACAACAAATAAATTTAAAAAAAAGTCCCAGGGATGTCATTTAATGGCCCAGACTTCACTATGATCCAATCCAGGAACCAATCTCCATGGCTCCAATTAGCCATGCCTGGGTACTGTGGCCTCCCCCTGGAGGAGAAGAAGGAGTGGACTGAAAGAACACCATGGACTGAAAGCACCAGAAGCTTCTGAAAGCACCAGAAGAACGCCATGGACTGAAAGCAACAAAAAAGCAGGTGATGTTACCATAGCGGGAGGAGGAGCTATAATGCCAAGAGGGCAAACAGAGTGCCACTGCATTATGCACTTTGTTAACAGAGAAAGAAAATCATATGAGCTCAGCTGAAGATAAGCATTTTCCTGATTCTGAATTCCAGAATAGATCTCTTTGCAGCAGTTAAATCCAGGGCATTTCCTGACATAGTAGACAACAGCTTCACCTCCATTTTTACATAGATAGGGAAATATCCTTCACGTGTGCATTTCATGAATTGCCCAACCTGTGAAAGTCAAGGACAGAACAATCCATTGCCCCAAGGAAAGGCAATTTTGTAGGCTGCTGAGCTCATGGGCTCCCAGTGAGAAACTTCCAAATACCACGTTGGCGTTCAGTCAGCCTGAAGAACAGAGAGGCTGTCCCCTCTCTCAGGGACATTCTTGCATTTCTGCAAGCCTTCCCTGCCTTCCCTCAGCCATCTCGATGTGTCCTGCACCACCCAGATACCCACTTTGGATCAAGAGCAAGGGTTCAGACTTTGGCTATAGTAATGGAGGGTCAAGAATCACAAACTACTGAACTTTTAGAGCTGAAAAAGATCAGAAATATCACGCTGATGGTTCCATTCTCTCCTTCCGCAGAGATGGACTTATTAGCTTGAACTGTGGCTACCCATAATAAAGACTACGTTTCCCATCATCCTTTGCCACCAGTCATGGCCAGGTGACTTAGTTCTGGCCAATGAGATGCAAGCATAAACATCACCTAGGAGCTTCTGAGGATCTTTTGTCCTTTTCATCCTATTTTCATCCCAGTCCCTTTATCTTTCTTTCCTTTCCTTTTTTTCTGGTTTTTTTTTTTTTTTCAAGTTTCTTTAAGTAATCTGTACACCCGATGTGGGTCTCGAACTCACAACCCCAAGGTCAAGAGTCATACACTCTACCAGCTGAGCCAGTCAGATGTTCCTTCTTTTTCATCTTTCTGATTCTTTCCTTTCTTCCATCTTCCTGGAATGTAGGTATGATGGCCACCATTTTGTACCATGAGGAATAGGACCACACCACAGCGAAGGCCGATGTGAACCAGAAGGATTTAAAGCATAGCCACTGCATCAGCGATAGCCCACCCATCTTTGCACTTTCCTGGAGGGATAAATAAGCATCCATATTCTGTAAGCCATTATTGTTTTTGCACTTGTTTCCTGTAGTCAAATCTAATCCTAGTTGATGACCTGACCTCTTCTGACTTTCCCATGTCCTTTACCACCGTGCCCCAAATATACAGAATCCTCTCCCAACCATTGCTTAACGCGTACTTGTACAACTCACTCAACACTACCCCTCAAGGTCATTTCATCTCTGGAATAGAATGGTTGGGGATGTGTTAGAAAATTCTTACGCATCTTCATTCGTTCCGTCTGCATAAAACCAAGTTCTCTCCCTCAGAAGGGCCAACCAGAGTCCTACAGATGGTGCTCACAGACTTCCAGGACTTCTCTTCCCTGGTTCCCTTCCTTCCTCACAGGGCCTACCTGCTTTCAGAGCATCCCTCGTGCCATTCCCCAGAGCCCCATGGGAAAAGATGCCCACGTCCACAGCTCCCTGGCCCATGGGTGAGGTTTTGGGCTTGCAGAGAGCTGTGATGCAATATATTAGAGATCAGTACAGCTGGAGACACTTGGAGTGTGTGATAAGAATTCCTCACCTTTGCATAGCAACTTACACTTGAAAGCGTCCTCCCACACTTTCATTTTACTACTATTATTAATAATAATACCAATAGTATAAGGTGCCTGGGTGGCTCGGTCAGTTAAGCGTCCCACTGTTGATTTCAGCTCAGGTCATGATATCATGGTCCGTGGGATCAAGCCCCATATCGGGCTCTGAACTGACTGCACAGAGCCTGCTTGGGATTCTCTCTCTCCCTCCCTGTCTCTGCCCCTCCCCTGCTCATATGCTCTCTGTCTCTCAAACAAACAAACAAATAAATAAATAAATAAATACTTTCTTTAAATCGTAAAATAAATAGAAATACTAACATCCCCTTTACAGAAATTTAAAACAATACATACAATGTGGGAGTGTCACCCTCAGTCTCAGGGTTGTGAGTTCAAGCCCACATTGAGTGTAGAGATTACTTAAACATAAAATCTTGGGGCGCCTGGGTGGCTCAGTCGGTTGGGCGTCCGACTTCGGCTCAGGTCACGATCTCACGGTCCGTGAGTTCGAGCCCGGCGTCGGGCTCTGTGCTGACCGCTCAGAGCCTGGAGCCTGCTTCGGATTCTGTGCCTCCCTCTCTCTCTGACCCTCCCCCGTTCATGCTCTGTCTCTCTGTCTCAAAAATAAATAAACGTTAACATAAATAAATAAATAAATAAATAAATAAAATCTAAAAAAAAAAAATTAAAAGCAGAAGAATAAAGAAAGAGGACTGCCATAAAATATAATCAGACCGATAGATATCAATCGTATATGCACAGAGCACAGCCTGATACTTTACTGCCATTTATTGAGTGCTTTTTCTTCCCAAGGTCCTGAAATAAACAGGGGGCGCTATGGGATTAAATTCTCACAAGTATCTTGCAAGTTAAATATTACTGCTAATTTGCAGGTGTCGATAAATCTCGGAGAGATTAAGGGCCCTTCCGTGGGTGCCAAAGGAGGAGTCAGCGCCTCGATCTCCGTGCTCCCTACCCAGTCTTCCCTCATCCCTTCAGGCGGACTGGCACCACAGCCCGGAACACTCCTCCCTGCCCCTTTCTGGGTGATACCGGCACCTTCTCCTCCACATCTCACGTCCCGGATGAGTCCTCTCCTGAGCCCTGATCTCTTCCTCTCAGGTAGTTCATTCATCAAAACTCTCCTCGGCACACAGCACGGTTTATAATTACGTGTGTGACACCTATCTCCCCCTCCCGTGAGGTCAGGGATCCCATCTGTCTTGTTTGCTGCTGGGTCGGCAGCATCTAGAACCGAGTTGGCACATTCCGGTGCTAAAACCTTGTTGAATGAACCACAGCCTGTGCTTATGGCCATCACCCTGCCTTTCCAGGAGGCCTCGTGGAGGTTCTGACTCCCAGGACCAAAGGGTCCTTCAGAGCTCACTTCACCCCATCCCTGCATCATAGAAAGGAGAAATGGAAGCCAGAGAAGACAAGGGACTTGTCAGGGCCCCTCAGTGGCTAGACACAGAGCTGGGCGGGGGAGGGGGTGCGGAGATCGGGGTCCAGGCTCCAAGCCGAAGGCCTGATGCCAGTGGGTGGCCCTTCCTGGGTCAGGTTTGTGTCTGTGAAGGGATGAAGGAAGGTGGGATGCCCCTGAATGTGGCTGGGAGGAAGGGCTGCCGAAAACAATGTGGCCAGCCCAGGAAGGAGGTGGAGAGGCCTGCTGGCCTGGCTGGGAAGGATTCCAACAGGGGGCCTTGCTCGGTTTCCTCCCAGCACAGGGGGAAGTAAACACATTCCTAGGCTGTGCAGGCATTCCCCGGCTCCCACCACCCCACCAGCTGCCAGGGCCTCAGGTCCCTGGCTAGTGGCCTGTCGCCTTTCGGAAGGGAGGGCCCAGAGAGCGAACATGACTCGCTCAGAGTCAGAGCGGCTAATACGCTTTGCTGGGCCGCCTCCTGCCCCAGAGCACAGAAGTGAGAAAGGACATCGTGTCTCCCCTCCCCAGTCCCAGATTGGGCTGCTCAGAGGCCCGGGACAGTTGGGCTAGCTCCCAGCCAGGCTGGGCCTCTCTGAGGATCAGCATCTCGTCTCCTCCACTGGCAAGGACTGTGAGGAGGAGGGCACTGGGGACCCCTTGACAAGGCAGGAACGGCCTATAGCGAGCACCTGGCCATAGCTTCCTACCAGACAGATAAGGAAAACGAGGCCCAGAAGGGCAGGGACTTGCCCCAGCTGCACAGCAAGATAGTGACGAAGCAAAGACCAGAACCCGGATCTTGTGGACCATTGGCTTCGTGTGTCCCTGCCACCTCCCATCCCCTTCAGCTCTCACCGCCACCCCCACCCCCCACCCCCACCCCTTCTCCCTTCAGCCCTGTCTGGGCCTCTGCACACGCTCATTCTTCTGCCCAGGATTCCCTCCTTGAACTTTCTTGACCAGGCAAACTCCTACCTGTACTTCAAAACCATTCTGAGCTTTGCCACCGAACAGACCAGACAGCCTGGGGGGAGGGTGGGTCCCGCCACCACCCCAGCAGCAGCTGCAGCGTCAGCTGTCCCGGGAGGCCAGTGCCAGCCCCTCCTACAATCACAGCAGCTGCGTAACTTAGCTCTCGGCAGCAGGCAGGACGGCGTGGGTGTCACCCCCCGTGTAAAAAGTCTGTGTGTCATGAAAAGTGCCTAGGATCTGGACTGGGAGAGCTGGTCCTGACCTGCCTCTCTCCAGGCCATGGGACCTGGAGGGAGCCCTTCTACCCTTCGGGGAGATATCATCCAGGCACAGAGTCCTGGTGCTAGAAGCTAGAAGCATAGGGCAGTTGTTAACTCTTGGGCCAGCTCCGGCTGATGTGCACCTGTGTGGGGTGCTGTGTTAAGGAGGATTCAGACGGAGGGAGTCTGGTCGTAGACCCACCACTTATTTGGTACCCCGGGACTGGCTGTCTCCGGGGGCCCTCCCTGCCCTGATAAACATACCCCTGTGACCTGAATCAGCAGGGCCCCAGGACGGGCAACAGGGCCCCCCGTGCTCCCCCCCACACCCCCAAGCACTGCAGGCCTCTGGTCACCACACACAGGCGAGAGCCCAGCACCTCAGGGGAGATAAGGGCCCTTCCCAGGCAAGTGGGCCTCTGGCTGTGGGCTCCAGTTCTCCCCCCCCCTCCCCCACCCGTGTTGGCCCCAGATGAACATTCTTTCCAGCACGTTCCAGCCACTGCTTTTCTTCCCGAGCTGCTGCTGGCTTGTTCTGGCCAGGTCAGCACAGCACAGGCCTCTGCAGAACATTCAGCTAAGCTGCTTCCTGCCTGCCGCTGGGAGGGGCCGAGGGAGAATCGGGCTGGAGGAAGAGGAGGAGGGCTGGGAGGCTGAAGTCCGTCCTGGCCCGATAAGCAGCCTTGGACATTGCCCCCGAGAGGGAATTTCCTGTTTCTGCTCCTTCTCCCTCAGGAGTGCGCCTCCCGGCCCTCCTCCAGCGCCACGTTGTCTGGGCATGCGTCGGAACTCTGAGGCCCTCAGTAGGTCAGAGAGGCCGTTTGAAGTTTCTCATCTGTCAAATGGGAGAAAGAGCACTGAATTCATTCTGATAGGTGATGGCTAAGAAATTTTGCTGGGTTGAATGGTGTCCCCCTGCCCCAAAACTCATATCTACCCGGAACTTGTAAATGTGACCCTCTTTGGAAAATAGGGTCTTGGCGGGTGTAATCAAGTTAAGATGGGTCACGGGGGGGCCCTAAATCCAACATGCCTGGTATCCTCATGGGAAATTTGGTCACAGAGACCAAATAGAGACCCCCACAGAGAGAAGCCATGTGAAGACAGAAGCAGAGACCGGAGTAATGCTGCCACAAACGAAGGTATGCCGGAAGCCGCCAGAAGCTGGAAGAAGCCAGGAATGATTCTCCTTCACTGGCTTTGGAGGCAGCAGTCCAGCTGGCCTTGATTTTGGACTCTGGTCTCAGGAGTGGCGAGAGAATACATTTCTGTTGTTTTTAGCCACTCAGTTTGTGGGGATTTGCTGCCGCAGACCCGAGAAATGTCTTCCCCCAGGCGGCCACTGGTTTCGTGCCTGGCCTGCCTCCTCCATCCCTGTGCCCCCCTGAGCACAGCGGTCTTCCTGACTCACAGCCCTGACTGTCTCCCCCGCCTTGGGCACAAGCTCTGTCACGGCCACGCCTGGCCGGCACGTGTCAACCTTAGCTGGGCAGAAGGCTTCAGGCAGGTCTAGACGTGTGGCGGCCGATGTCGGTCTGACCGAGGTCGGCTGAGATCGGGTCCAGAAAAGACCAGTTTCCCCACAGCGTGGAAGACAGAGGTGGGCAATGGCCCTCAGTGGTCTCTGAATTCTAGACTCTGCAAGGGCAAGGGCCAGATCCCCTTTGTCCCTTCAGCACCTGGCACCGGGCCTGACGGTAGCACTCACTATATGACGCGCCCCGTTCTAAGTACTTCTATTCATCCCTCACAACAACCCTCTGAGGTGCCAGCATTGCCCCCATCTCACAGCCAAGGCAACTGAGGCATACACAGCTTACGTGACTTGCCCAAAGTCACCCTATTGGTAAATGGCAGAGCCAGGCCTCAAACTCAGGTGGTGTGGCTGGCAAGCCCAGGCTTTTATCTCCTCACCATCGATATTTATTGAAGTAACAAAAAGCTAAAGGTGGCTGCAGCCCCTGATGGATGCACGCTCGTTCTCTGAAGGCCCAGTCCCCAGGGAGGACGCCATGTTCTACCCGAAGGGGCCCAGGAGTGGGCACAGTGCGAGTTCTAGTTGAAGATGGCTCTCGCTTTAATCTGGCTCATGCCACGATCTGGCCAGCAGGCCCCCAGGAGCCCACCCTGACATCCCCAGCTGGTGGCTGAGACCCCTGCAGGGCCTAGAGGGCCCAGGCCCTCAGCGCAGGAAAAATCCCTTTGACCAGAAACTGAATCAGAGGGTCATGGGCACCGATTACTGGTTAAATCAGCAAGCAGGCTTTTGCACTCCCACATCCTGGGCCAAGGCGACTCCTGGGAGGTGCTGTGTTGGGGGCAGGAATTGGCGGTTTTCGCATCATTAACCCCACTCAGCTCCTGTCCTCTCTCTCTCTCTCTCTCTCTCTCTCTCCTCTTGTTTATTGATCTTATCGCCTCTGTTTTTATGAACAAATGTTCTACTCTTTGCCTTCCGTTCTCCTTCCCCAAGAGGATTTGTTAATATTCCCACCAGGTCACCTCAAAGGCTGGTGAATCAGCCTCCGAATTGGGTCCCCACTTACAGTCCATGCAACCAGAGAGGTGGGGGTCACATGGTACCAACATGGCTGCTGCTGAGGGAACCATGACAGCGGGAGGCATGCTGAGGTAGGCTTGGATGGAGCCCAACCAAGATGTCTACTATTTCCTTCATGCCTCAACTCCCTCTACAAACTGCTCCTTCTCATGGGCTCCCCTCAACCCCAGGAAGGGCCTCTGAACCGACCCACCGACTAAAGCCAGGATGTCATCTGGGGACAAACCCACTATTCCTTCCTTTCCAACCATGGCAGCCATTGCCTCGCTCATGTACCACGCCACCCTTTCGTTGCCTGAGCACAGAATCAGACTCAGAATCAGCAGTGTGCTCCAGGGAGCCATTGCCAAGCAATTCCAGCTGACATGAAAGAACTCGACAGGTCTGGTTGATCTCCGGAGCTGTTCCGGGCGTTGGTATGGCCATCTGAGTCAGCACTCCCGCCCCAGCAGGACACACAGCCTGGGAGGGGCTGGGACCCGTGGTCAGTGGTCCCCAGACAGAGGTTCTAATTACTTAAACCTGAGGACAGGAGCCGCAGCCGGGCTCGTGAGGGGACACCCAGGCGGAGGGCAAGGCTAGGGGCCGGACACTGATTCATGGGCCCTGGTTTGAAGTTCAGCACCTGATCGTCTTCCCTTCTGTGAGTCAAACAGGCAGCTTCCCCCACATCACAGAGGTGTTCCTCAACCAGTTCCCTGAGGCCTGCCCCGTGCTTTGAGATGATCCCAAAGCATCAGCCCAGGAACCGCACCAAAGGCACAGGAACAGCCTGGGGAGGCACCCGCTATATCACATGGGGACCATTTTGCCTCCGGAAATCACTGGACTTCTCAGAGCCTTCATATGGTCTTCATGTGGTTCATGTGGTCTGTGAGTCATGAAGAGCAGGACAGGGACGCCTGGGTGGCATTGGTTGAATGCCAACTGGTTCAGCTGGTTGAACATCCAACTCTTGAATTCGGCTCAGGTCATGATCTCACGGTTTGTGAGTTTGAGCCCCACATTGGGCTCTGTGCTGACAGCATGGAACCTACTTGGGATTCTCTCTTTCTCTCTCTCTCTCTCTCTCTCTGCCCCTCCCCCACTTGTGTGCGCATGCTCTCTCTCTCTCTCCCAAAATAAATAAATAAACTTAAAAAAAAAACTACTTTATTAAAAAAAAAATAAGAATGGGACAAGTGTGCAGGCTTTCTCAAATCATAGGACTTATTTTGACCGATGGACTATATAGGCGTAAAAAAACTTCATCCAATAGAATCAATTATTGTACATAAAATAGATTTGCATATATATAATAAAAGAATGTAAGACCAAAAAAAAAAAAACAACCCAAAAACAAAACCCAAAAAACTTTATCCACCCATGGAAGGGGACAGAAATGAGGGAAGGGAAGGGGCGCCTGGATGGCTCAGTCAGTTGAGTGTCCAGCTTCAGCTCAGGTCATGATCTCTCATGGTTTGTGAATTCGAGCCCCACGTCCGGCTCTGCGTTGACAGCTGGGAGCCCGGAGCCTACTTCGGATTCTGTCTCCCTCTCTCTCTGCCCTTCCCCCGCTTGCACTCTGTCTCTCTCTCAAAAATAAGCATTAAAAAAAATTATGAACAAAAAATGAGGGAAGGGGGTTGGGCATGAGGAAAATGGGTCATGGTGAAAAGAATCCTGAATGAGGAGCTCAGGGCTAAGTCAGCACGAGGACCCTCAGCTCCTGCCAAATTTTTCCACCCAAGAACACAGGCCCCGGTCCCGCCAGGCTTTCCGATGTTCTCAACAGAAAAATCCAGATTTCTATGTGAAATACTTTTAAATTGTAGCAACTCGGTCAGCGCATTCATTTTTGCTTGAGGCAGGTGATTTGTACACGTGCTTCATATCCTGGGAGGAAGAATCCCAGGCTTTTCCTTCCAGTGTTTTCCATGAGCTTCCCTCACGGTAAGGGCTGAAGCTGTCAGCTCCATGAAACCAAACTGCCGGAGGGTGGCCGATACTCACACCCTTTGCCCAGACCTCCAAGTTGTGCAGGGCATCTGGGCTGCTTGTCATTCCGCTTCCACGGTGAGGACCGGAGAGGTTTTCCTGGAGCCGGGCCCTGCCCGGTGCACGCTGTCACAAATACCACCTGTTTGTCACCAAAGAAACTGTGTATTTCCCGACCAGCCCAAGGGGCCTCTTCTGTCCTCTGCATTTTCAGAGCCCTGAGTGAGCAGCCAGGATGCCCATACATCCCCTTGTGTCAGTGGCTCCAAGAAGTGACACGGGAAGAGGGTGACACGGGACCAGCACAGACAGGGCTGGTCAGTTAAAGTATTTCATAGAGTGTTTGCTAAGTCACGGTGTGAGCCAAGCACCCAGGAGCCTGGGGGCGCATGGAGGGCTCAGTCGGTTAAGCCTCCAACTCCTGACTTCAGCTCAGGTCATAATCTCACGGTTCGAGCCCCGCATCAGGCTCCCTGCTGACAGTGCAGAGCATGATTGGGATTCTCCCTCTCTCTCTGCCCCTCCCCTGTTCATGCTCTCTAAATAAATAAATAAATAAATAAATAAACTTAAAAAAAAAAAAAAAGCTGGCTGTAGACACAGACTGTGGAATCAGCTCTGGCCGACCTGTGGAACCCACTGCCGGAAACCTGCTTCAGACGGACTGACCGGTGCAAGGCCACACACCAGGCACACCCCTGAGCCAGGCGGGCCCTTCCAGAAAGCCCACATCTGATGGCATTAGAGGATATCAGGGGAACCTGGTGGATGAACCTGGCATCAGGCAGCGAAGGTGGCAAGCGGGGGGCTTGGGACCCATCTGGGCCTCATTCCTTGGGCTGCCTGGTCGTGGGAAAATGGAGCATTGGGCTGACCATGGTCCTGGGAGGGCCCCGGGTTACAGCCAGAGATGCGTCCCTTCCCACTGGTCTGGGCTGTGGCCAGGTCCTCACAGCAGGGTGGGGCCGCGGAAGGGAAGGAGGGGGCTGGGGTCTTTGGTGAGGCAGCACGCACCCCCTTGACCACCTTCTTCCATGACTCAGTCTGGCTTTGGCACAAGTTCGCTTTGCTCCCATCACCGTGTTCAGAAATCAGTTGAATAGGAAGCACTTGTGGAGAATGTGTTCAGGGGAATGACATGGAGGAAGGTGGGAAAGAGAATCCGGAATTTTATCACTGGATGGCCAGAGAGGCAAAGGATCCCCAAGCAAGTCAAGGGTGAGCCAGGCCCAGCGCCCGCGTCGCCTGCCAAGCCCAGCCCCTCCCACCACACCTCATCTGGAGAACAAGCCAAAAGCCCAAACCTTCCGGCACCCAAAGGAAAGCCTCTGCCCACACGAGGCTAGCAGCCGCGTCGCTATTCAGAGCCCCGGGTGCCCACGTAGCCCTGGCACAGGGCGTGCACATTCAAGAAGCAACTGGGGCCCTGCCCTTCCACAGATGACGTGTGTATGGTCTCTCGAGGTGGTCATTAGGAGCGAGGCTGGAGTCTGCTTCGGGTTCTGTGTCTCCCTCTCCCTCTGCCCCTGCCCTGCTCACTCTCTGTCTCTCTCTCTCTCAAAACTGAATAAACATTTTTTAAAAATTTTTTAAAAAGAAGGTTAATAGACAAAAACGGCAAGAGGTCAATATGTAGGATTCCCATGAAAGCCCATGAGTAAGACACATCCCTGATCCGCGGTCTCCGGGATCCTGAGCTCAGAGCCCCGAGACCCCTCCCACACCACAGTCCCTGAACCTCAGCAGGTCAGTCCTTACCATTGGTGAATTCCACCTGCAGTTGCAAAGGCGATGCCTGCTTGGCTGTTGGCCCTGCAGACCATGGGAATAAAGGAAAAGTGAGGCTCTTTGAGGGGTGTCTGTCCCCCCCCAAGACACTCTTGGTGTCTGTCCGGCAACTCCTATGAGAGCGTTAGGGAAAAAAATCGGAGTATGACCTTGGCCACAGACATGAGGAAGCACAGTAGACCCAGAATTGAAGACCCTGCTCCCCTTGGCATCTGACGGGTGCGGAGCAAGCCAAGGGACTCCGTCCCTGCCCTGGACACACACTTGCTGGAACACCATCCTTCAGCTCTTGGAAGTCAGTAAGCAAAGGGTGCGTGGTCCAGTTAATAAGCCAGAGGACTACCTCCATCTTTAATTTGTTGACTCCTTCACAGCGGCGTACCCCCAATTCATTTTCGCGTGAAAGAGAGGAAGATGGCACCCCTCTCCGTCATATCCACCCCGGGGGCACCCTGACTCCTGGACACAGCAGGCTATGCACACAGTATGCACACAAGGGAAGAGGCAGAACATTGAAACTTCTTTCATGTTGGAAAGGACCAGACAGAAGGCTAATGCATTTCTAGACTGAAGACGGGGCATTAGGATCAGGGAGTCACTCAGTCCATGGGTTGCCCTGAGAAGTCCTGGGGGGCTGTTGAGTGGCAGGCATCGGGGTGGGGGGGGAGGATGCCCGGGAGGGGAGGATTCTGGAGCCCTAGGCCACGTTCCCCTGGCATGCTGCCTGTATCTCTGTCATCTACTGGGTTTCTGCCCAAGATTGTTTTTGGACAAAGAGTTCTGCTGCTGTTAAAAAAATAACTAAAGGAAAAGAAAAAGTCAAAAGTAAAGCTAAAAAGAAAAAAGAGAGTCACTAATTGGGTCCCCCCACTTGGCTAAAACCACGTCCCCAGTCCAGGCCCCCTTCTTCTCCCAGCCTCCTGCTGCAGAAGCTGCAAAAGGCACACACTGGCTCCCGTGTACTCCCTCAAGTTCACCCAAGGAAGTTGTGCAGAGCCAGGCAGGGACCCGGATGCCTCTCCGTACAGGGCACACAAGACCTTGCTCCCTCCATACCGTGTTTCTTCTCAGGATGGCCCAGGGGCATTCCCATAACTACAATGACAACCAGTGACACGTATCATGTCCTCACTCCACATCAGGGACTGTGCTAAGCGAGGGCTTTTAGAAATTGCCGCTGCTTTCTAAGAGAAGGCCCTATGATTGTTTTCTTTTTTTTTCTTTAATGTTTATTTTTGAGAGAGAGAGCGCTAGTGGGGGGGGAGGGCAGAGAGAGAAAGAGGGAGGGACACACAGATTTCAAAGCAGGCTCCAGGCTCTGAGCTGTCAGCACAGAGCCCGACGTGGGCCTCGAACCCAGGAACTGTGAGATCATGACCTGAGCCAAAGTTGGACGCTTAACCGACTGAGCCACCCGGGCGCCCCGCGATTGTTTATTTCTGATTTACAGATGGGGAGACTGAGGCCGAGGGAGGACAGACCAAATTCAGCAGCCAGCGAGTGAAGAAAACGCAGCGGGAACCCAGGCACACCTGATGTCAGTGCCCCAGCTCTCTCCCCCACGCCACACCCTCTGCCCTGGCCACCCTTTCCTTTCCTGCTGGCCCCCTGCTGACCCACCCTATGGCCTTGGCTGGGTCTGCACCTCTGCCAGGGGTACTGCAGGGCCCATGAGGGAAGGGGGGGCACCACTTCCAGGCCCTTCCATCCTCAAGCTAGCACCCCGCCACTCCCACTCCCCAGCCCTGCGTGTGTGTGCACGTGCGTGCGTGTGTGTGTATGTGTGTGTGTGTATGTGTGTGTATGTGCACGTTCGGGCGCAGCCCCCTGCCCTCCCCTCTGCAGCCTGGGGCCTGTAGCTGCACCTGCTTTCCGGAGGGGCCACTGACTCAGCACTTAGTTCTCTAGGCCTTTAAGGAAAGGAGGGAGTGGGGGAGGCCGCCAGGCTGCAACGAGTGGGAGTGGATGTGGACGTCCCCAGCCGTGGAGGGCACCCACCCACCTGTCAGGGAGCAAGCAGCCTTCTCGGGGACTCTCCTAGGCCCACCTCAGCTACTCCCTCATCCCAGCGGCCTGGGTGCGTGTCTCAGTGTCCAAATCTCCCCTTTCTGTAAGGACACCAGTCCTGCAGGATAAGGGCCCACCCTCACGACCTCATCTGAACTTCATCGTCTGCGGAGACGAGACGGGTTCCAAGAAGGTCACACTCACAGGTCCCGGGGTTGGGACTTCAACTTCTCTCGGGGAGGCACGCAGTTCAACCCCCGAAACCACCCCGCGGGCCTGCTGAACAGATTAAACAAGCTAATGCATCAAGTGCGGGCCGCAGAGTAATCCCTCGACAGATGTCCTCACAGGCAAAGTGTTATCTCACGGCAAGGTGGTGGCAGCGCGTCCTGTGGGGTGACTGCCGCGAGGACAGGGCATCCCTGCAGTGGGGCCGGGTGGAGGGACGCTGGCACTCACTGCTGGGCCTGACACCTCACCTCACCCATCAACAAAGGCGGCAGTGGCTCCCCAGAGGCACGGAGTCTCACTTAGTGTGGGACCCACAAACTGTGCATCGTCCGCCCATATCCGAAACTCCCGCTGCTGTTATCAATACTCCGTGACGGTTTGAGGGGAGGTGATGCTTGTCACCGGGGTCACTAAGTGCTCCCCAGGTGCCCCTTGACACAGTCACCACACCTGACACGTCACTGGGGCCCGGCCGGTAGTCCTGAGGGCTGAGTCATGGGGTGACATTGGTGTTCCCATAACGTGCCCAGGCCCCCGCGGTGGGGCTGTGTCTCGTGCGTGGCCTCATCGTGGGGATGGCAGCTTTCTCGCTGGGAGGCAACAGACCATGAGGAGTGGGTGTGAGTGGCTCAGGCTTCTCCATCTGGGAGAGCAGATTGAATCTCAAATTGGCACCTGCCTTCTGTGCCTAAGCTACTTCTTCACTCAGCACTTTGTAAAGCTCAAGTTCAAAGTCCCGAACGAAGGTCTCTTAAGGAATCCTCTGCAATGAGGATACAAGGCTTTCGTTATGGTGCTTGTAAATGGTCCCTGTGTTCCGTGTATTTCTTCCGTGCTCATTCATAAAATGTTAGGCGAGTTGAGGAAATTGAGGCTTAAGCAGGCAGCACTGTGGGGGTGAGGGGAGATGACCAGGAAAGAGCTATGGGTTGGCCTATTGGGCAAAGATCCCAATAAAGACAATTGTGGAGGCGTGTCTGATGGTCTAAGCTGTCACAAAAATAACCAGCGTTTGTCCAACCTCGGCCAGCCCTGAGTACCAGACTCATAGATCATTTTCTGTGATATTCAGAGCAATGCCATATAGTCAGTAGTATAATTATATCTGCATTCTATAGATGAAGACAAGAAGTAAAGGCTTAGTGACTTGCCCGGTCACCTTCCCAAGAAGTAACAGATGAGCAATTTGAGCCCAAGCCGGATTCTAGGGCCCAGCCCTCGCCCACTATGCTGGTCGGCCTTCCAAGCACTATGATGAGGTCCCCAAGTCCGGAGCGGAGCAAATGAGCTCCTCTCCAGCCTGTGCGTCCACAAAACGCCAGAGACCGGAGGGCTGAGCGAGTGTGGGGGCTCCCCCAGGTTCTCCGTTAGGCCCGACGAAAGAACTGGCCCGCATCATGTAATCCTGACTCGAGAAGATGTGAGGAGGAATCTGTACGGCAGTAAAAAAAAAAAAAAAAAAAAAAAAAAAGAGCAAACTCCTGTGCTACGTGGAGAAACTTCATGAACACAATTCTGGGCCAAAAAAGCCAGGCACAGGGGCACCTGGGTGGTTCAGTCGGTTGAGCCTCTAATTCTTGATTTCGGCTCCCGTCATGATCCCCGGGGGCGTGGGACCTGAGCTTGGAGCCTGGTTAGGATTCTCCCTCCCTCTGCCTCCGCCCCTCTCCCCTGCTTTTGTCTCTCTAAAATAAAAATAAAAACTAGCCACAAAAGCACACATACTGTGCCAGTCACTTAGGTGAGGTTCTGAAACAGAGATAGCCAATTCTGTGACGATAAAGTCGGGAGCATAGCTGCCTTTGGGAAGCCCCCCGGGAGGGTGGGTAGAAATGGCTCACATCTTGGATTGGGTGGTGGTTACCACTATGTAAAAAGTCATCAAGCTGCATGCTTCGGACTTGTGCCTTTTATTGTATCTCATTTATACCTCCAGGGGATCAGACAGATGTGAAGAAACCAGAGGGTTTTTGACTGGGGCAAGAGGGGGGGACTCAGTTCTCTGAAAAATAAAAGACGGGATTGGAGGAGGGGGGTGGGGGTGGTGATTGCCTGGCGGCACTCCCCCTCCACCCCCCCACCGTTTGGTCAATTCCCTCTTACAGTCTGTAGAGTCCCGCACTTTTCAGGAGTTCCTGAGCGGGGAGGGGGGAAGCCCTCTGCCCAGGAGAGCAAAGAAGCTTCTGTTGCTCTCTTAATCTATTTAGTCGTTCCCTCATTTATCCACTCAGTGTTCACCAGGGGTTCGTGGGGGGCCTGCTATGTGCCAGGCGCTACGTGACATCCCAAGCACCCAGCAGTGAATGAACAGAGCGACAAAAACATCTGCTCTCATGTTGCTGCCTTCCTGGTGGGGTGGAGATGACGGTTACTTTAAAGTAACAGGTGAAGTATATAGTATGTTAGTTGGAGAAAAATAAAACAGGGAAAGAGGTGAGGACTGAAGGGTAGGTGGCATCTTCAAACAGGGGGATCCAGGAAGCCCTCCCTGAGAGGGGGACATTTCAGCACAGATCAGGAAGACTCTGGGGGACGGCCCCAAGTGCAAATGTCCTGAGACCGGTGGGTGGTCACGTTTGGCAAGAGGGAAGCAGTGAGGGGTCAGGTTGGCCGGAAGGGGCGATTAAGGGAGAGCCACAGAACTGCAGTCTGGGAGGTGATGGGAGGGGGGCGGGTAATGAGAGTCAGAACTTGTTCAGACCTGGGCGTTACTGGACAAGAGGAGGAGTTTGGGACCTGGCTGCATATTTGTGAAGGATGACTCAGCAAGTCCCGTAGCTCACTCAGGGCACTGCGCCTCTGCTCTCCCACCTGAGCACCTCTGCGCTGGAGAGAAGGGGAAGGGGCCCAGTGCCCTGGGAGAGGGGGAGGCGCAGCCCCGAGCCTCTCTGGACAGGGCACGCAGGGCCTTTGGAGAATGCAGCTGCAGACAGGGACTGCTTCCTTGCAATGCCTCTGGAGGCTTTCCAAGGAGGCGAAGCCTGCCCAGCCCGGTTCATTAGAAACTCCTGCCTGGAGCCAGGGAGGGAGAGGTGAGGCAGAGACGGGATCATCCCAGGCAGGGCGGTGCCTCCTCTCGCCGCTCCCAGAACTGCTGACCTCATCTCCTCTCCCTGACGTGAGAGCCCACATCTTGGGCCTGGGGGAGGTGAACAGGGCCCTGTTGGGGCACGACCGAGGTGTCCCTCCCTGCCAC
Source organism: Panthera tigris (assembly GCF_018350195.1). Lineage (NCBI taxonomy): Eukaryota > Metazoa > Chordata > Mammalia > Carnivora > Felidae > Panthera > Panthera tigris. Next base: position 196,132,855 of record NC_056660.1, on the reverse strand, counting down.
AAGGCCCTTTCTTCAGGGGGAGGGACGGAGTGAAAGGAGGAGCCCCACATCCGTAGGCCAGCTCTCTCACCACCTGCTGTGTGGCTTGTGCACGTGGAACTCCAGCTCTGGGCTCTTCTCCTCCCTGTGAAATAAGGGGCTGGCCCAGGGGCTCCTGGTTTTCGTTTAAAATTTTATATTTAAGTAATCTCTACACTCAAGCTGGGGCTCCAACCCACACCCTGAAGATCAAGAGTCACATGTTCCAACGACTGACCTCCTGATTTTTCTTTCATTCTACAACGGGAGCCAGAGCGAGTGCTGCACCCTGACCTCTCTCTACACGGGGGCTGGGGCCTCGAGGAGCTCAGATCAAGGGGCTCCTAGAGCTCTGCCTCGGGTCACTCCCTGGCTCCTGAATTCTTCAGGGTGAAGCACAAGCGTGTCCCAGGCAGGCTGACGTTTTGCCTTGTCCTCATTGCCTATGTCACCTCACCGAGGAAATGTGCCAGGCCTTACGCTGGAAGACACGGTATAGCTCTGCGTTCCAGAGACCTGAAGTCACCCCTCCTCCCGCAGACACAGTCACAGGCCCCCCATGACTTATGGAGCCAAAGCCTGCCTCCATAATCTGGTCTTCGTGACCCTCACAGTCGAGGAAACTCCCGCCTCGCCGCTCCCTTCTCCTGCCCGCACTGACTACTCAGCAGCCTCCTCAGACCTCAGAAGGACCTCACTTTCTAGCCCCAGACCCTCCTTTTGGCTCTGGCTAGAGTGCCCTCACCTCCTAAGGTGCCCTCAACTTCATCAGCTAGGCCTCTGCTGAGTCCTTCATATGGACCTTTGTTTTAGGAGACATTGAGGTTTCCCGAAAGCCCCGTGGGACAAGCACCCTCGCCTCCTCTGGAGTTGAGGGGAGTCATTGGCCTGGAGTCATAGAGCTGGTGAGTGGCCCGGAAGCCACACCCGGATCCTCTGAGACTCCTGTCCCCCGCTCGGCCTCCCCGAGGACCATGGCTATCTGCCGGCAGGGCCTGGGCCTCCTCCCGGCTGTGGGCCACGGCTGCCTGGTGCAGGCTCTTTCCTTGCTCCCCCGGGAGCCTTTCCTCTTGTCCAGCTCGGGGCTGGGGGAGCCGGCTCCTCCCGGCGGCCGCCACAGGCCAGGGCTGGCCCTCCCAGGTGCCCCAGCACTCCGTCCGCGAGGCAGGTAGGGCCAACTCCTGCCCAGACAGGCAGCTACCATGACTCACCCACAGCCTGGGCGGTGCCCCACTCGCCTTGAGAAGAGCTGTGGAAACCAGCTGGGTGGCTGCGAGCTGGCAGAACGGCCCTTCCGCCCCCTCCCCTGCCCGCCCCGGCCCCAGGAAGGCCCTGGCTCTTCCTGCCTGGACAGGGGTGGGGGGCGCTTAAGGAGACAACGCTTCAGACCTACAGATCTGCTCAGCACCTAGCGTTCTGTCTTCCTCCGTCGGAATCTACTGGATTCACCATGTGCCCTGAGATCACGAGAAAGATTTCCTCCCGAGACAGGCCTCGGATTCTGGGGAATAGCTTCCTCTCGGATATTCACAATGGCCACTAACGTTCGTCAACAGCTGACTGTATGCTTGGCACTATCTAGACAGAAAGCTTCTATTGAATTCCCCGTGATCCTGGGTAGGAGGACACGACCGAGAAAACATTCGTATCCAGTCGTTGAGGTGCAGAACTGCGTGTCCCTGGTAGAGAACAGAGCTAACCTGGCTCGCTGTCGGTGACAGAGCGAAGCCTAGTGAACTTGGCGTCTGTCGCCACCAGCTTCCGTGCTATTTCCAAGCCATCAAGCTGCCTTCCAGGAGCAGAGAGGATTCTGTTTCCATTTCAGAGGAAAGGCTAACGATGCAAGAAGTCACCGATCTACATGGCTCTGAGGTGGCGAGTCCATCCTCGTTAGAAACGGGAGCAAGCCGAGGAAGAGGGTCCTGGTGAAACCTGAGATAATTAATGTGGTCAGAAAGAGGCAAGGATCCAAGCAGGTCCAGATCCGAAAGCAAAGTTGATGCCCTGAACTAAAATGCTAACGGAGGCGAGTTGGGGCCAGTGCCACACAATTTTCTAGAGTGGTTTAGTGAACTGGGCAGAGCCTGCTCATTCCCTACGTTGTATAAGAGCTGATTGTAAATGGCCCAAAAACATCATTTTAGATCACTGGATTGATTGGCTGATGACACAGGGTGAGTCTTTGTCCTGCGGAGACAGACAGCTCAAGGAGAGGAGTTGACGGAGTGGGAGGCAGAGAACAATCCCGATTTTCAGCTCAAGAGAATCTCCGGCCGGCACCAGATCAGAGATTCCAACCCCGAGAGGGAAAGGGATAGGCCCAAGCTGGCAGAGAATGGAGGCTTCCTGTGGACCTCGGAGCCCGCAGAAGTCGGCTTCTGTTCTCACGGGCCTCCAACCAGGGGTCATATTGTAAACCGCTCTACCTCGTTCTGGAAGTTCCTTCAGGGAAACAGCCTTAGCAAAGAGAGGCTTCCATGGCACAGCACTGAAGGAAGGCCTAATGGAATTGTTCGTTAATTTTTTACAAAAGCTCCCCGAGTAATTCTTGGCATGTATCTTGGAAAGAATTCAGAGAAGCGAGTGGTACTGTAATAACCAAACCCCTTCCAGTCCCATATAATTGTGTGAGCAAAAGGCTTCAAAACTCAGACGTGGATGAAAATGAAAAGCAGGGGGCAGGGCTGGTGGCGACGCCTATCTCAGCCCGGGAATAAATGGCGTTGATCAATGTATATATACGCGAGCACGCATTGTAAAAAATCCATCTCATTAAACAAAATTCAATGCTCCATATTCAAATCGCTACCCAAATTTCTAATGCACGTGGGTGGCTCTGATCAAGGAAGTATCATAACCGCAATGGCATCTCTAGCCAGAGGAAATGACACGTCAAGGTTTATAGTCACAAGAAATTACAAATTAAAATTGGAGGGGCGCCTGGGTGGCTCAATCAGTTAAGCGTCCGACTTCGGCTCAGGTCATGATCTCGCGGTCCGTGGGTTCGAGCCCCGCATCGGGCTCTGTGCTGACAGCTCAGAGCCTGGAGCCTGTTTCAGATTCTATGTTTCCTCTTCCTCTGACCCTCCCCTGTTCATGCTCTCTCTCTGTCTCAAAAATAAATAAATGTTAAAAAAAAAAATTTTTTTTTTAATAAAATAAAAAAAAATTGGAGGAGGCGCCTGGTGGGCCTCCGTCAGTGCAACTTACAACAGCTCTTGATCTCGGGGTCGTGAGTTTGAGCCCCATGTGGGGCTTAGAGCTTACTTAAAAGACATCAAAATTGGAATTTAAGTGCATATTTTTGTTTCAAAAAAAGCGCAATAGGGCGGCCATGAAAAGACAGTAGGGCATAAAAATGAAGAGTGTGTATGATAAAGTTCTGTGATGAAGGTGAAATGGAAAAAGAGGAGTTGGAGGGAGAGAAAAGAATGATGTAAACGTTCTGGCCGGAATGTGTCCGTGAACTTTTTTCAGAGGATGAAGGTGGGCAGGGCTGCCCCCAAAAGGTGTGTCTCTAGTTCCTCAACAAGTGCCCCAACCCAACGTAGCTGCTTGGAAAGAGGCCAGGCTGTAGATGCCTTTTATTGACCCCCTTTGGGGATATAGTTGAAGATCAAAATTTCAAAACTGGATTGTAATGGTGTTCAGAAAAGAGGAGCCAATGTGCTGCACCCTGCCAACACCTTCCAAGCATACCCTTTGCAACTACTTAAGGTTATAGGGGAAAAAAAGGGGAAAAAAAATTGACGTCCGCTTAAAAGTATACATTAATATATACCTGAAGGTGGTGCACCACTTTTCAAACGTCTTTTAGCAGACATGGGAGCAAAAGAGTATGAAGATAAAAGTCTAAATCAGCAGTGACAGCCAAGGTGACCATCCACACTCCACTTTTCACAAGAAATTTACCTACAGGGGGCTGTGAGTTTAAGCCCCAGGCTGGGCATACAGATTACCTAAAAAAAAAAAAAGAAAGAAAGAAAAGAAGAGAAGAGAAGAGAAGAGAAGAGAAGAGAAGAGAAGAGAAAAAGAAAAGAAAAGGGAAGAGAAGAGAAGAGAAGAGAAGAGAAGAAAAGAAAAGAAAAGAAAAGAAAAGAAAGGAAAAGAAAGAAAAAGAAAGAAAGTGGGGCACCTGGGTGGCTCAGACTTTTGGTTTCAGCTCAGGTCATGATCTCAGTTTGTGAGTTTGAGCTCCACATTGGGCTCTGTGCTGACAGCAGGAAGTCTGCTTGGGATTCTGTGTCTCCTTCTCTCTCTGCCTCTCTCCACAAAATAAATACACATAGGCAGAAAGAGGAAGGAAGGAAGGAAGGAAGGAAGGAAGGAAGGAAGGAAGGAAGAAAAGGAAAGAAAGAAGAAAGAAAAGAAAGAAAGAAGAAAGAAAAGAAAGAAAGAAAGAAAGAAAGAAAGAAAGAAAAAAGAAAGGGGAAATGTGTGTCTGAATAATTGCAGAAATACAACAGCAAACACAGTTAGGAAAGTGCTGCAGTGAGGGCACCGAGGAGGGAATGGTCAACCTTTCTGCTGGAATTGGTGAAACTTTCTAGAAATACTCGAATTGAATTAGCGGGCAGACTGGAGGGGAAAGTGGAAGTCATCTGTAAGCACAGGAAAAGTACATGGAAACACGATGGGACAATGTGTCCTGGGAAATGCGTGCATATCTGGAGGGTAGAGGGTTGGGAAGGAGATTGGGGCCCGGATCGAAGTCAAGAGATTAGCTGGGTTAGGTTGGTAAGCAGGAGACAGATCCTGGAGCTCGGTCAGCATCTTGAAAGGAGGGGGAAAAGGGTGTGGCACATTCAGGAAGAATGATGTGGAGAATGGATTGGAGAGCTTAGACCCAAGGCAAGGAGACTAGAGCAGAGTGTAAGGCAGGAGTTCGGATAAGAGGTGACAAAGGCCCAGAGTAGGCAAAACCAGTGAGGACAGTGAGTAATTGGGCTTGATAAGAGAGCCAAGGAGGCTCTCAGGTGTTCTGCTTACAGTTGCCTTCCATTCCCCAAGAGAGAATCAACTGTAGGAGGAAAAGCAGGTTTGGGGAAGCAAAATAGTAGATTCATTGGGAGACGTGGTGAGTCAACTCTGATACTTGGGTGCCGGTTGTAACGCATGGATCTCAAATCCCGGGGTACACAGCATAACCAGCGTAACTAGCCACCTCAAGCGTGGGCTCTAGAGCCAGCTAGTAAGCAGATTCAAATACGTGTTCAAGTCAGCTTCCATGGGTTTTTAGGAAGCAGAAGGGATGGCAGGTTCTTAGGCACTAGGGAAGTGTAAGTCTTCTTGAAGGGTCAGCACGGAGGAAGAAGAAAAATTAAAATGGTCAGATTTAGATAGACCTGCAACACTGACCTTTTGAAAGCACGTTGTTGTTTTTTTTTAAAGTTTATTTTTATGTTTGAGAGAAGAGTGTGAGCAGGAGAGGGGCGGGGAGGGGGGGGGGATAGAGGATCTGAAGCGGTAAGGAGAGAATTACAATTCTGTTTTCAAAAAGCTGAAAACAGAGCTTTTGCTGATCTCTTTAGGGGGCAGTAACATTGGATGGAGGAGCCATTTAAAAGCTCTGAATCAGGGCGCCTGGGTGGCGCAGTCGGTTGAGCGTCCGACTTCAGCCAGGTCACGATCTCGCGGTCCGTGAGTTCGAGCCCCGCGTCAGGCTCTGGGCTGAGTTCGAGCCCCGCGTCAGGCTCTGGGCTGATGGCTCGGAGCCTGGAGCCTGTTTCCGATTCTGTGTCTCCCTCTCTCTCTGCCCCTCCCCCGTTCATGCTCTGTCTCTCTCTGTCCCAAAAATAAATAAAAAACGTTGAAAAAAAAATAAATAAATAAAAGCTCTGAATCTAGGGGCGCCTGGGTGGCTCAGTCTGTTGAGTGTCTGACTCATGTTCTCTCAGTCATGGGATCGAGTCCGCACTGGGCGTGCAGCCTGCTTAAGACTCGCTTTCTCTCTCCCTCTGCCCCCCACCCCCTGTAAACAAACAAACAAACAAACCCACATTTTGAATCCAAAATCAGCAGGTAGACAGGGCACCCGGCTGGCTCCTTTGGTGGAGCATGTGACTCTTGATCTCTAGGTGTGGGGTTCAAGCCCCAGGCTGGGCGTAAAGCTTACTTAAAAAATACGTATAAAATCAGCACACAGACCCCAAAACGTGTTTATTATTTTATTTATTTATTTGCATAGGTTCAAGATAGACGTGGCCCTGGCAACAGACGTCCGATGAATCAACGGCACGCGAACCACTGCTGAAAGAAAGCGAACGCTATCCTGGATTCGGATTCTAATGGCAGTTTAACCGGTCACCTTCCTGTGTTAGGCTCCCGTATACAAAGGACAAAAATGATTATGCCTTCTGCTTGTAAAGAAACTCTGCTCCCAGCAGGAGAGACACACACTCTTCTCTTCCTTATTCCTATGCCAACACACAGATACAGCCCCCCGAGAAGGTCAAGCAGCTGTGGGGCATCGACGGGCGAGTGGCAACGCTAAGGCCTCGGCAGATAGGCAGATTATTTCTTGCCGTGTTTACGGGTTTCCTAGCAACAGCGACTGCGTGGCTTGTTTTCCTATGTGACAAGCCCTGGAAGAGAGACCAGGAGACTGTGCCAGAGGGCCATGGGAGTTTACTGGCTCCAGGCTTTGCCTTCCTGGAAAACCTAGCCTGGATACGTGAGGGTACAAACAGCCAGGGGCAGTTTTCTGACATCCAGCTTCCTGTACAGCAGCACTTGCCAACAAGCCGTGACCAAGAAAACTAGGTACCTAAATAGCTATCCTCTCCCCTACGTCAGTGAGCCTCCTTTGCAGATAGAATGGGCCTGACTGGTTCTGGCCAACGGTTTATTTAAAAAAAAAAAAAAAAAAAAAAGTGATACATGTTTGTCCCGCTCAGGCAGTTCATCGCTGACACATTTCCCTGCAGCATCAGCCTGGAAGGCCGAGGTGGAAGGCTAATCCCTCACACTAGGGAGAAATACATGTTGCATAAAGCCATTAGTCTCAAGTTTGGCCATTGCAGCAACTGGCATGAAGCGTCTTGACTCATCAACCACTCAGCTTCCTTCTCGACCTCTCCATATGGCACTGCTGAGTTCCCGGACGTCCTTTGTGACAATTCCCGATCTTCTTCGCTGGTTCATTTTGCTTTGCCCTTGTACGTCCCGGGGTTCTGTGTTCAACCTTCTTCACATCCAGCTGGAAATGCAGTCTGGAAAAACTCCCCTCGTCCTGGGATTTCAACTATCACTCCTATGGTGACAGCTTCCAAATCTACATCTCTGGCTTGGGGGCACGTCTGACCCTAAGCATTAGTTATTCAAAATGTGGGGTTTCACAGGGCTCCTAGAAAAGTGGTTTTGATTGAAAACGGAGTCCTGTTAAGATGTACAAATCGGGTTTCCCCCCCTAAATTTACATTTTTTTTAGAGCTAGCAACTTAGGGGTGCCTGGGTGGCTTCAGTCGGTTAAGCGTCAGACTCTTGGTTTTCGGCTCAGGTCACGATCTATTTCGTGAGTTTGAGCCCCTCATGGGCGTCTGTGCTGACAGTGTCCTTGGGATTCTCTATGCCCCTCCCCTACTCACCCTCTGTCTCTGTCAAACTAAATAAATAAGCTTTAAAAAAATAAAATAAAAAACAAAACTTTGCAACTTAAAGGGACTGTATGTCAATCATTTAATTTTAACTCAAGTTCCGAGGATTACAAACTAGGACAAAGAAACAGGAGTTTTGCAATCTGGAACCACTATATGTTAAAAAACCAATGGGGGTGGTGGTGATGGGAATGGTGTGGGTGTGGGAGGAAAGCCCCAGATGCAAGGTTTTCCCCATTTCCCACTATAGCTAATTTCTACTTACCAACTACTTTTGGCCTCATTCTCTTTTGCCAGTGTTGCTCAAACTTTAGCGAGCATGAGCAGTATTTGAGGGGTGCTAACACACAGATTGCTGGGCTCCATCCTGAGTTCAATTCAGTAGGTCTGGAGCAGGGCGTGAGCTTGTATCTCTAACAAGTTCCCAGGCTATTGGTGCTGGAACTGTACTTAGAATCACTGCCCTGTGCCTAGAGTAGCAGTTTAGCGGCAAAGGGCTCCAGCTGGATTCTTTCCTAGATCTGCCGCTCATCAGCTCTGTGACCTTGAGCAGGCTATTATTCCAAAGGGAGACCACAGCTTCAAGTTTCAATGATCTTATTGTTTACTTTCACGTAATGCTGTTCTCGTGCTTATCCATCTTAGCCTGCTAACGTGCCATATATAGAATTCAAAGACAAAAAAGCAGAGCATTGGGCATCTCCAGATTCTGCAAGCAGCAAAAACCCCCAATGAGGCTTAATATTCTCCTGGGTGACAATACACACCCGGAGTAAAATTAATGTATGATATTGTCCTTCCTGATGTCAATTATTAGGATATTTTATCTAAAGATAGAAATTGAAGATTGACAAGAGCCATTTAAAAAGACATTGAACACATTTATCCCATAGGGGCACATCATCAGCCTTAAAACCCAACAAAAGACTTGCCTTGATATATGTAATAGAATCCAAGGACTCCTAACTACCGTCCCTAATTTATGAGGTTATGGATGCAACTGTTACCAATCTGTGGACATGCTAGAAAGGGTTGGAATTGGTGCGAGATGAGGATATTCTGCTGTCTGCTCTGATAAGCACCGCTCTGCCACCACCCAGCCCCACCAAAGGTCCAATCCGTTTCATTAGTTTAGGCTTGCTGCTTGGATTTTGTCACACCTTACCATTCCCTCCCCCCCGCCCCGCCCCCACCACTTGTCATTTTATCTCATGACCGTTCTCAGATCTCTTCCTACACTGAAATCCTAGGGCTTGTATTCCAACTAAACTGTCTTTACTTCCAAATTACTTCAGCTTTTTGTAAAAACGTCCGTATGGCTTACATATTATTCACATAATCTCATTATAAGAGGTGTGAACCTCCAGCATTCACTGCCTGAAGCACTCATCTGGCTCTAAGCTGAAGGAGTGGGTATTCTGCCCGATTAAATTCTTCACACGGGTGTGATCTGCTACCATTCCTCCGGGATTAGCATCAAGGTGAGGAGTCTCCTCTGCTCGGTGAAATCTTACTCTTCCTTCAATAGGCAATTCAGAGATTATCTCCTCTGACCTCGGTCTGCTTCACCAGTATTGCACCCATTCTGGTAACATCCCACATTGCATAGTCTCATACGGTCACTCCTGAATTCCCAGGGAGTAGCACAGGGCCTAGCACTTAAGAGACTCAGTAAATGCTCTTTAGCTACTAATCTACTTAACTATAATCTATTCTAACTACTGAACTTGCACTTTTCGTACACAGGCTTAAAAAAATCATGCATGCTTGTCATATGAAATTGAAGACAGAGAAGCAGTAACTTACACATTCTTCATTTTGCAGGGGTTAGGGCGGTCAAGAACATTTTCATAATTTTGGTGTCTTTATTCGCCCTTTTTCTCTCTCACACACACAATCTAGAGGCTAGTTTTACCGTGTTTCTAAATCTAGACTAAAACGTTATACTCTTAATGGAGTTGCAATGTTACCACAGCGCAAACCAGCTTTGCAATTAATAAAAAATATTTACTTAGCAACTGTTGAGAGCAGCTTCTAAAAATACCCACCTCCCCTTTCCCAAACCTAAATATCTAATGCAACACTTTATCACCACGATTTGTGTTAACTGTCCACTGGCAGAAAACCAAAGTGTTTGCCCGACAGCCCCCAGAAATTGTTTCCAATGGTTATTCAAACTATTTACTTCCCTGAATCAGTAACGTTGCAGCCTTAATATGGTCATGTTGAGAATGGACTACATTTTTTTCTACCTAACACATTATACTCCTTATATAAATGTCACTCTCGGGCTTGATACTACAGTACAGGGCGGGGGGAAGAAAACCCCTTCAGTGAATGTACTAGCATATCAGAATAACCTACACAAACCTGGCCACATGAATATGCTCCAAAACCGTAAATGAAACATTCCCCCCAAGGAAAAATACCTTGACCAACCATCGAACAGAATGCGATTTTATTAATGCATCTCATTCTTGGATTAGGTATGAATAACTGATCAAGAAACTGATGTCAATGTCTAGTAAGACTGGTTAATAGCAAAATTGGCTGACATTTTCTTTTATTAGCACACAGATGGGTACTTGGTGGTAACTAGGTAAAAGTTGGCTGATAAAATGCATTATATAGAAGAATTCCTCTGGCTTAACAGCAAGTACCACTAGGAAAAGAATGTCTTGGTGTGAGTTCTAGTCTTGGTTGTGGTAATTTCAATACATCTGTACGTCTTTTGGGGCTTCATTTTCTTTTTTAATTTATTATTTTTTTAATTTTTTCAATGTTTTATTTATTTTTGGCAGAGAGACAGAGCATGAGTGGGGAGGGGCAGAGGGAGAGGGAGACACCGAATCTGAAGCGGGCTCCAGGCTCCGAGCTGTCAGCACAGAGACCGACGCGGGGCTCAAACTCACAAACCATGAGATCATGACCTGAGCCGAGTCGGACGCTCAACCGACTGAGCCACCCATGTTGAGCCACCCAGGAGGCCCTTTTGGGGCTTCATTTCAATCATCTTCCAAGAGACTAAAAACAAAAACAAAAACACCAAGATGTAGAATTTGGTCCTAAATGCGGGACTCAAGTATACGAACAGCCAAAATTGAGCTATGTTTATGAGGAACATTTTATGGCATTGTTTTGCACTTGGAAACTCTTAGACTGCCATCCTATTCGATATGCATTTAAAGATACATAGACTAGGGGCACCTGGGTGGCTCAGTTGGTTAAGTGTCCAACTTCGGCTCAGGTCATGATCTTGTGGCTCATGAGTTCATGCTCTGCGTCGCGCTCTGTGCTGACAGCTCGGAGCCTGGAGCCCGCTTCGGATTCTGTGTCTCCCCCTCTCTCTCTCTGCCCCTACCCCACTTGCACGGTCTTTTTCTCTCAAAAATAAATAAACGTTAAGAAAAAAAAGATACATTGACTATGTAAATTAAAGGAGGAAAGCGAAGTTCCTGAGAAACTACGAGGACATAAAGTACCTCCTGCAGCCCTGTGCCTCAGGATCTCCAAAAGTAAACAGGAGACAGGACTTACCTCATGGGAAGCTGTGACAATCAGGCAAATTAGTATCAGAAAGGTGCCTGGCATACAGCATTCAATAAATGGTTAATATTACTAACCTCTGGGTTTCAAATGGTGATAAAATTTTAAAAGGGCACCAGGTCTAACCATATAAAAACTAAAGGAAACCAGGTTTAGGTCTTGGCTTTATAAAACCTAACAGCTGTCACATCTTGGGTAGTCCCACCTTTCTAAATTCTTTTCTATCGGGAACAACAGTAACTGTCATGATTAAGGACTGACATGATGTCTGTTGGACAGCTGTTAAGTTCTAGATGGATTCAAATTCTAATTCTGCAAGATACGCTATGAAACCTAGAATTTGTCTTTAAAATGGAGATGATCGCACCACCCTTCCAATGGAGGATCCGGGCCAGGTATTTTTTAGAATGCTCCTTGGTAAGTAATGCGTATTTCTACTTGGTAAGTAATACTTTTGACAATGTAAATGTTCGTGCTTATCAAACTTGCACTTGCTCCCTTTAGTAAAATATTGACTTTTCAAATGCAACATTACTTTTATCAGCATTCTTTTAAGAGCTTTCCTTTCTCCTCCTTTTATACAAATATGGAAACCATGGGTATTTAAGTTACATTGTCATCAGCATTTTCATATAACTGATACACTTTTGGCCAGTAAGAACCTTTCAAGTGGTTCCAGTGTCCTGACACGTACTCATCATTTTTTTGTGATTTCCTTTCTTTCTGGCACAAGAATATTCCAGGTTCACCTTGTATTTATTTTCTCTACCCCAGCCCTGAAGTCAGACGCTTCTCCAAGAAGCTGTGGTTCCTTAGTATTTAGAAATCAAGACCTGGGCGCCCGGTGTGCTCACTGCTACTTTAGTAGCATGAGTTCCAGACCCTCAGTGAACACAGCTGGAAAATGAAACCATACACATGCACATGTGCACACACACACACACAACATTAAGGTCATGAAAGAGGAAGGGTGAGGAACTGTTCCAAACTTAAAAACGTAAGGTAAATGGCTCTTTTGTTGGACAACACAAATTGTCCTGGACAATTTGAAAGAAGGGTTATGAAAGACACTGGGACTACAGACGGAATTGGACTAGAAAACTGGGTCGATCTTAAAATGTTCTGATTCTGATTAATTGTACCATGATTAGTAGTTTATCTTTGTTCTCAGAAAAATTAAAATACTTCCGTAACCTACTCTCAAATGGTTAAAAAGTGTATGTTTAAAGAGCGATGTGCAGGGGCACCTGGGTGGCTCAGTCAGTTGAGCGTCCGACTTCAACTCAGGTCATGATCTTGCAGTTTGTGGATTTGAGTCCCGCATTGGGTTCTCTGCCCCTCCCCCGCTCATGCTCGCTCTCTCTCTCTCAAAAATAAAGATGAAAAGAAAAATAGATGTGCAGATTGAATGGGCAAAATGTAAACAACTGTTGAATCTCCTGAGCATAAGGAAGAATCATTGTACCATTCTTGTAATTTAAGGTGAACTAACTCTATGCCTGATGTGGGACCCCAACTCATGACCCTGAGATCAAGACTGACATGTTCCACTGACTCAGCCCGCCGGACACTCCTTAAATATCAAAAGAACAAAGCGTAAGAAGCACCTCGCAGACTGAAGGACGTTATTTCCACAGGTATCGGCTCAGTTCAGAGATGACCTAGCTCTGGCCTTGTTAAAGTTTGAACTAGGAGATTTAGTAGATAAACGTGCACAAGTCACTGTGTCATCGATGAAAAGGGGGATAAATTTTTTTATCTTAAGAATAAAGCTAAAATAGTCTATGTAACAGATTTTTTAAAGAAGTAAACTATGCGGGGGGGGGGGGCACGTGGGTGGCTCAGTAGGTTGAGCATCTGACTTCAGGTCAATTAACTCAGTTTGTGAGTTCGAGCCTGCTTCGGGCCCTCTGTTGTCAGCAGACAGGCCGCTTCAGATCCTGTCCCCCTCTCTGCACTTGCCCCGCTGGTGCTTTCTTAAAAATAAACATCAAAAAACAAAAACAAGTTTTACGTCCAGCATGGGACTTAACTTCACAACCCCAAGATCAAGAGCTTCATGTTCTACCAACTGACCTGACCCGCCCAGGTGGCCCTGTATTAACATCTTTAATGGCATCAAAGAAACGTATATATAAACACCTAAATTTTGCTATAGGCCAAGGGATTTTTGAGGGTTAATAAACGAAAGTAGTTTCATACAGCTGTTAAATTTCATCCTAATATGGAATCTCTCCCCACTTCTTCCAAATAAGATACCATGCTGGAAGACTGAGATTTGGACCTGAACCATAAATTCCTCTAAAGTGTCTCCTTCAGTAAATAAGATGCTTCAGTATTTTTCAGGATTTTGACAAATAGGGCATACTCTGCAGATTCCACAGTCCTTTTCCCACTGCCACTGGAGGATCTAATCCTTTCCACAGCTTTTGGGTCTATGCTAAAATGTAGAACTGTAAAGGTCTCTTCAGTTGGGAGCCTCAGTCACAAGTTTTCCACACTTTTTTGCTTTCTTGGAATGGCCCTGGTCTCCCTACAACAGCTTCAATGGGCCGCCCATACTTTGTGATCCTTCCAAAGGGCACCTGAATTTTATCCGTACCTTTAATGGTCCTGCAGCTACTTACTACCTTCCATAATTAGTCCCATCTTTATTTCAGATTTTTCATGTGCTGCTCCATTTGTCTACATTTCTTTGTTAAACGCCTTAAAACCCTAAGACAGTTCGATGTCTCTATTAGGTGCTCTCATAATACCCAAATGCTTCCTCTTTAGCAATGGTTACAGTGATACAAAATTGCTATTTCTTCTCTTATACTGAGCTGTTAAAAAGGGATGGTCTTGGGGCACCGGGGTAGCTCAGTCGTAGCTCAGTCGGTTAAGCGTCCGACTTCGGCTCAGGTCATGCTCTCACTGTTAAGAGTTTGAGCCCCACATCAGGCTCCACACGGACAACTTGGAGCCTGGAGCGTGTTTCAGATTCTGTGTCTCCCTCTCTCTGCCCCTCCCCTGCTTGCCCGGTCTCTCTCTCCCTAAAATAAACAAACATTTAAAAAAAGGCTTGGGGGGGGGGGATGGTCTTGGTCACTTCTGAATTCCCTGTAGCTGGCATAGTCCCGGACAGTCTAAAATCGACTTGGAATGTGCGCTACAATGCCAAAACAGTTCATTTTTTCAAACCCTTCTGTATCCAAATATTCACCTATAAAAACATACATGACTGGAGTGATAAATGGCCAAGTAGAATAAGAAATCCTGAACTTAAACACAAGATGAGTCACTACAACCCCTACATGTCCTGCTTGGCCTCCTCACTATGAAGGACACTGATCTAATCTACTGGCCACTTCAACACTCTCTCCACCTCCACTTTACTGTTCTTCCCATTTAGGGAATTATTTAGGGAGTCAGAAGTTCTTTAGGGAGTCAGGTGCTGTGGCTCAGGTCTACGGTGGTACGGACACCAATGAACTCAACACTGCCCCAGCACTTCAAATCGCCATTACAAACATTTCTTCGCGATTTTGATCCCGACGGGTGTACACAGTAGCCAATGGTAGCAGTTCCCCGAAACACTTCTTTAAGGGATCTGATCTGGTACAGGCAGAGGTAGAAGGAACCAAGTCACCGTGCCAGGCTGACAAATAGCAGAGACCAAACAACAGAATGAAGTGTGAAGTCCCAGGAGGGCTCTCCTAACTCACAAGGAGGAGGAGAATCTTCCTTCTCATTGTGGACTTCTAGTCACCGTGGGTCCACAGCCTCAAGCAACAGACACAATGCCATCTGACCAACAACGTGACCACGGCCGTGGACGGCTAGTCGTCTGACAGCTCTCCTACTGTTCAACATTTTCACTACGTTTGCATTATGTCCTCATAACGGGTCTAACAGTCATTTCAGAAATCAAGTCATTTTACTTCAACAAGGTACTGTTTGATGATTCAAAGACCGATGAGATCAACTTACTCTTGATTCATCACCATCTTTGGCCATTTTAAAAGATGAGAAGAGCACGTAAACAACCCTGTCAAGGTACAGTCTCACAAGGTCTCACTTTAAAGGGGACGGCAGATCTGAGATAAATTTTTGTTCATGACGCTTTGCTATATACCTCGTAGAGACCCACTCACATTTTGATCACATGCTTATCCGTTGAAAAACTAACAAGAAAACGTAAAACATGGCTACATATCCATCTGGCTCAGGAAGAGCCCTGGTCAGACCACTGAATTTTCGGAAGCTGAGATGAAGAAAGTCCAGGGGCACCCTTCTTAGAAGTCCTACAGTTCATTCTACTCAAGTCAGAAGAACCCATTCTCTGTATTTCAGCAAATGGTAGGGAGAACTAGCTTACTGGCTTGGTTTCTAAAATCTTGATTGCTATGTTTATTATAATGGAATTCAGTTTATAGCCATTACAGTATTCTCCGCTTGAAACATTTTAATAGCACTGCGAGCACTAATAGAAATAGGAAAATCTCTTGCTATTTGTTGATGGAAAATAATAGAAAACGCAAACCTCCCAAATTCCACTTGTAGGCCATAGGAGCATGAGCACAACCGTATGGGAGGAGATAACCAGTCTCTCCCTTCATATATATTCTTTTTTATTTTCTTGTTATACCTTCCCAAAACAGAGACATTCAACAGTAGTTAGAATGGCCATCTCCCGACATTTAAAAAAAACTGCACCCCCCAATGGGTGAACAAAGTAGAGTAGTAACCTAGAGTTCAGCTGAGTAAGCCACTGCGGAGCCTTAAGTGGTGAGGTCTTCCAATTTCAGAGTGATGTGTCTTCAACTTGTATCATCATTTTAGTGGAAAAACATAATTTAATTTTGGTGAAATGAGATTCATCTCCCGACAGGATTAGGAACAGCATTCACTGAATTTCACATTCTTCTTTTGTGAACTGTGAAGAAAATGAATGGTAGCTAGAAGATCAATGGGATTCCAGCTCCAGCTGCAGATGGAATGAAGATATACCAGGACAGAAACACCTATATTTTGATTTACAAAGCTAACAGCAGTTTTAAATCTGCAACTTAATTACAGACCAACTACACCACAACCTTTTCAAATGGCAAAAATACAAAAAAGTTAAGTGTTACAAAAATATTTCAGAAAAAGTGCATAGTCTAAGTGCATAGTAAATAAAAGCACTGAAAAATATCTTGCTAGAGGGAGTTCAGCTCGGAAAAGTTATTACCAAAGCTAAACATTTTTATTTTACACAAACTATACTCAAAAATAGCTTTATGAGACTGATTTCTGGCTAAAAGTATCAAAGGGTTTATTAGTCAAGAAACAAATACCTTAACTCACATGGGTGGATAGAAAAGAAACAAGTAAGCTGCCTACCCCAAAAGTTCGCACTCATTAAGATTTCTGCAGTGGGAGGGTGCTAATATATTCTGTAATAGCAGAATGTGGTGATCATGAAATTAATTATTGCTAAAGTAGATTTAAAAAAGAAAGAGAAAAGAAATAAAACAAATTAAACCTGACACAATCCGAACAAACCTGTCAATTTACAGTTTCAAGGTTATTTTACAAAATACCTACATTTACAACAGGCTCCTGGCAGCATTTTCAGACAAAGGTTCTTTTAATTAATCCTGACATGCTATAAATGAATAAATTACGCTATTTAAAGAATTACTGTCAATAAATTTTTCTTTCTATTGGGTCAGAAAGAGGAAAGAGAAGAGCGCATTTAAGATTAAGAGGAAGCGCACAGAGAACTTAGGGGAAAGAATGGGGGCTTAGGGAGGGTCAGGAATCATAGGAACCTCACCTGGCCACCTGGCGGGATGCTCTCCAAAGTTAAGAATCAATCTGCTCAAAGCCAAATTAACCAGGAATTTAAAGAAAAGCTACAAAATGGTAGTTAAACCCTTTAACGCTTTCATTCTTATGCACAATCAGTCCAGCGGTTAGTGCGAGGCCGCAGGAGTTAGAACACGGAGTCCCGGCTGCTGCGGCACTAGGTACTGTGCCTGTAAGTCATTATAAAAGGAAAAATAAAGAATGCCTTTCCCCTTCAGACCAAAAAAAAAAAAAAAAAAAAAATTTTTTTTTTTTAAATAAAAAAAATCTGAGGAAAAGTTGTAACACTAAATCTAAAATGATTTGCAAAGGAACTGTATGTAACAAATGGCTTGAAGTAGTCTATTAAAAAATTGGGGAGATTTTGATTTCATAGTGAGTCAGCAAGGCATTTTTGTTGTTTAAAAAAAATCTCATTTCCTTACAGAAACAGTTTTTAGTTTTTAATGAACTTGTAAACAAAAAAGCTCCCATTTCAAAATAAAAACAAAATCCCAGATCATATAGATGTTTACAGTGATTACATTTATCTAAGCAACATACATACATGTTCAGTTGTAAGATGTTAACTAAATTTCTGTGACAAATATGCTTTTTTTTTTTTTTAATACCAAGAACATTATAGAGTTAATGCAGAGTCCTAAGGATAATCTAGTAGTCACTAAGTTTTTCTTAAGTCTTCACTTTAGATGCTGTTATTTCTAGCACAGGTAAGCAGGCAGTCTTCCGAATGCTCAAACACTGGAATCTTTGGTTGCTACCGTATCAAGCTGGCTTGCAAACAAGAAGCCAACCATTTTAAGAATGTTTTAAGTGAACAACTTGCAAACCCCAGGGGTGGATAAACCCTAAGAACGCACAATTGTGAGCATTTACAACCATCACAACTGTGGCTGAAGACTGTTCATGCCGTTCTTCTGAAATGAGATCTCAAAGCAGTATAGTTCAAAATAAAAGATTTTAACAAAAATTGGCATATGCACAATTTCTCCACCAATTTGTGTGTGTCAACCATTTAGAGTTAACTTTTCCACTTGAAAAAATGCAATAGAAAACTGGACACCATGTTTCACTATCTCAGTTAATATTCACAATTACAGCGGCTACAACTCAGGACACGGCATCACCAATGCTGCCCAGAGCCAGTTTATACTGAAATTAAGTTCTTTACACCAAGTAAATGGTTGTTCACAACCACTGTCTAGTGTACATATGAACTAAAATTCCTAGATTTGGGGAGAAACAAATGCTGCTCCGATCATCTGCTCTGCTTCTTCTGTTCCTTGATTCATGCTTAGAAACCTGTTTAAAAAAAAAAAAAATCGAAACAAAAAAAGAATGTTACAATTCCAAGTTACAAAAGATTTTTAAAAACCACACCCAAAACTGGGAAATTGGGTGGAACTGGGCCAATAATTACTTTATTAGAATGGTGACTCAGAATATTTTCATCTATTTGAAAATCACGGCTCATCTTAAAACTACATACAAAAACTTTTCCGTTCTAGGTGCCTTTACGTAGGAGCGGTACACAGTGAATCAAAGCCTTCCCAGTCATGACGCATACACTTTTCAGGCCCGAGAATTACTGGGAATTCCAATGAGCCTGTTTTATTTATTTCTAGACTTCTAGTACCTAGAGCATAGAATGTGTTCAAATATTTATCAAACGAATGAAAAATAAGACGGGTTTGCCTTAAAAATTACAAACTATAGTCTTAATCATACTATATGCAGGAACT
Organism: Panthera tigris; assembly: GCF_018350195.1. Taxonomy (NCBI): domain Eukaryota; kingdom Metazoa; phylum Chordata; class Mammalia; order Carnivora; family Felidae; genus Panthera; species Panthera tigris. The sequence goes on along the minus strand of NC_056660.1, from coordinate 196,114,122 downwards.
TTTCTGCACATTATTTCTGATCCAAATAAGGAGCAATAAGCTTTAATAATAAATGTATTCAAGACATAACTGAGTTATTCCATAGAACACAAACCTGGTCAGTATGATTTTTATCACAGAAACCTTAAACCTTTAAAAACGTTGTACTTCCACCAATAATACATTAAAAAAGTTTTGCCCTGGATTTGAAAACCCAAACAAGTGACGCTTTTTTGTTTTGGCTTTATTTACTTTGCAAGCCTTCCCACCCGGTAAACACTACCTCCCTCTGCCACAATTAGACTCTTAAGACTTCCACACATAGGCAGGTTTGAATAGAAACCAGCCTCAGGTAGTAATAGCTGCATGTTCCATCTGTGGCAAAAGACCACTAGAGCAAATGCTTTTTTTTGCTCTAACATAAACATAAAAAACATAAAACATAAAAAAATGTTTATGTAACTATTACCTACAAGGCTTTATCTAGGCTCAAGGCAGAAAGGAAGTATGCCCATTCCTCAGCCAAAACACGAAAACCCCATCAGTACCACCTTTTCTCAGCAAAAGCCTTCCCTTGAGGTGACCATGCCCCTTGGTTCATCCCCTTCCAAACCCCTATAGCTGGCCTCATTATAGCTCTTTCTAGCCCACTCTGATCTCTCACTTCTAAATTCAGCATGGAAACCATGTTTTTATTCATCATAAACTTCTCCCTTCTTTGTGCTTCTCAAACATTCGCTGGACCATTTCCAATGGGCTCTGTGGGACAAATAATACGCTTCTAAAATCTATGCCTCCCCACACACCCCTCCCCCCCCCCCCGCAAAGATAACACCAAACATTTATATATCATTTTTGGGGAAATATGGGCTCACTCGTTAACTAGGAATTTGTTCATTTGAGGACTGAAAGTCATCTTAATTCATTTAAAAACATATTGTGCTAACACTGTGAGGACAGTGCTGTACACATTCTTTCGCTCTCTATGCCGACTAACAGAGTAGACACAAAATAAACCTCTGTTAAAAAAAATAAATAAAATAAACCCCTGTTGCCTGCCCAAGTACTAAATTCATAAAGTAAATGCCAAAATGAAAAATTTTATGAAGCTTTCTGAAAATGAACTTCATCACAAGGAATATTCTATTTGGTATGTATGACTAAAGAGAATTAGCAAAGTAAGCACAAAAAGAAAAGGCTGTCAGATCAAACCTGAATTAAAAACCTTAAAATTAAGACCATATTCTGTAACGTAATTCCAATGTTAAAATACAGAATACTGTGAAGCAAATTAAAACTATGAATTAGCTAATTAGAGATGACCCTTACCCTGATGAGCATTTGATTTCAAGTCCTGCAATTATTCTTAAATATGATAAAGAAAAATGTTTACACAGCTACAAAAACTGTTTACCACACCTTGCTATGTGATTACGTTATACTGAATAATCTAATTACTACGTTGAATATCCAAACAGCTTTAAAATAGAAACCGCTATCACTAACTAAAAAGAAAACGTAAGTTACAATGTCAAAATATTAGAACACTTTTGTGTCTTTAATAGGGATAAAAATTAGATCTAGGTAAGAATTGTATCTGTTCATCTGATATTTGAGAAATTACTGGGTCAGTTAATGATTACAATTGCTTAGGAATCAGACAGAGGCTAGCCTAAAAATATTCCTGGAGGAATAGAGCAGTCAGATCCAGATGTAACTCTTCAGATGGGCCAATGGTAGGATACTCCACCCAGGGATCAATGTTTCTCCAGAGAATTGTCCTAAGATGTTACTCAAGTTTATGTAGGAAAAATCTCAATGGGAGCATTCAGCAAGTATTCAACATTCAATCTTCAAGTGCATTCCTTTTTCCAGTGTGCATTGATTCCTTGGTTTTTATCTTGTAATTTAGGTGGTGTCTCCTGGCTTCTAAAAGTCCAAACACCCATCTTCACTGCAACAACAGTTAAAATAAGGAAGGGATCCCTTTGCTCCTAAAAACAACAAAAAAAAAGAAACAAAAAAACAAAACAAAAAAAAAGGGAGCAAAAAGCAAAGTCAAAATTGAGTTGGACCATCACTGTAACTACTGAGTTAATAGCTACATTTAAGTTTCTTTTCAAATCTGCAAAAGGAAAAAAATGTTTATGTAACTAGTGAGATTCTACCCCTTAATCCAAAATCTGAAAAGTATACATTGGCTCTTATTTATGAATGCATTTCTGATGTCCCTGATTTTTTTTTTTTTAAATAGAACCACAAATTAGTTCAAAGGGATATTTATATAATAGTAAGGCTTGAAGTTTGTGATGGGCTTTTTACATTTCAGTATCCTTTCCTAGTGGAAGACATAACTTTTTAAAAGTAGTTTGAATGCAGTATTCACATTCATGATGTAATGCCATTTATTATTAGTTAACATGTCTGTGTTTTTTCTTTTTTGGTTTTTTTTGGCTGCACAGAAATCATAATCAAACTTGGAGAATTTTGAATCAGATTGGCACTATAAAAGCTCAAGAATAAAAACACAAACAGCTACAATAACTTTTCCTATGCTAAACTAAAAAAAAATAAAAGTTGGGAAAGATAAATAGATTTTTTATCACTACAAATAAGATAAATGACGACTTAAGTATATAAAGTACACACATTACCCCTTCAACTGCCTTTAAAAAAAAAAAAAACCAGACTGGTATCTCTTTTTTTTTTTTTGGTCTTCCCTATTACAGAATTCTGAGGTTGTTGAACTTGAAATACCTGTTACAATTGATTCCTTCCCCAACTGGTAGATGGTCTGCATTATACACCACTGAGTCACAGCAACACTGTACTCCTCTAGATCTTCTGACTGTTGTGGTATCGTCCAGATTTTCGGACAAGTTCATGTTTGGTAAGTCCAGCCAGCCTTGGAGATGTGAGATTCATTCAGATGACCACAAATCAATTCTTGCACACTCGTCTTCATTTCCTGTTGGGTTACTGAGCTCTTTTCTCTCCAGTGGTAGTGTCCATAATGAAAAAAGCTGACAAAAATTTCAGCAAGTAGATGCAGCTCCCTGGCACTTCTTTAGATTGAGTGTATTCAGAGAAGATCAGTCTCCAGATTATTTCAAGGTCTTCCCCTGTGATTTGGGTTACGTTGCTGAGTGACCAGCCACGTTCCTAGCAGCAATTGGTGAAGTCAGAAAAAGTTAAGCTAGACATAAATGGTAGGTGAATTCCAGTAAACACTGGAAGCTAATTCAAGGAAGACCATGGACATGGTAGGAGAATGTGATAGAAAAATTTTCTATTTTTTGACTGTCAACAATCTGACATCCACGTATGTGATTATGATAAAACTATGCTTAATATCAACGGCTTGGAGTAGTGAACAGAGGTACTAAGATGATAATAGAATTATGTAAGGATCCAACTTTGGCTTCACTACCTTCTGAAATTCTCCCCATCTCTGACCTCAACTAAAGAAATGGTGAACTTAAGTGGATTCTGAATGTCCTAAAAAGATTTCCTTTTCCCTTTAGTACTTCTTAAATGTCTTAAAAACTACTTTCCTGATAATCACATTCAGTTGAATAAAAGGAAGCGAAATGAATTTGGAAGTGTCTCAGATGTGAATCTTTTATTTTTCTCTTTAACATGTATAAAAACTAATTATAATCTTGTAGCATAAGAGCACCGAAAATTAGTACACATGATAGCGGGCTTTACAAGAAACGAGAAACGCCTTATTTCTTAGTCTTTTGATGGGCCTTGGAAAGGAGTACTTCAAAAGATCTTTTCTTTAGAAAAGTAATTAGGACAGAAGTCTATTACACATAATAAACCCATCTTAGCTGAGTAAGTCAGACTTTAAAAGACTTTTTGGACATTCACAGTGAACTGCTGAAACAACTTATTACACACACACCTTTCCATGGAAGAAACATCCCATATACAATTTTCAAAAACTAAAACTAATAACGTAAAATATATTAATATGTCAACCAGTTCGGGGGATTTTTCCAGGAATAGATATCCCTGCAGTATACAGTTTCATGCGCTGAAGATACATTTAAGAAACCAAATTCTCTGCTTTGGAAAACCTCAGCGTATAATTCCGTGAACAAGAACTGATAGGATGTATTAGGTAAGTGCCTTCTAAAGTTTTAACCAGAAAAATGTATTATATGATGTTATCGTCACTGAAAGGATTTCTTGGAATTAGTGAAGAGTTGAGCTGCAGGAGAGCTCTTCCTTGAATAAAAAAAATGACTGTAGTGGACCCTAAGAGAATAACATGCTTTTAAACACCCTTATTACATAGAGATTGAAATAAGGAGTAAGTCACCTAAAAGGGACTGTCTTCAAACTCCAGACTTCATAGGAGATTTCTCAATAGATGGTCTGGATAAATACGGCTGGGGTTAGGGAAGTAGGCTCCCCAAACTTATTTCATGCCACCTTCAAACCTGCCGTACACATTCATGGCTTTATACTGAGGGGATTTCACATGAGATCTGCCTGGGGCACTAAGTTCTAGATCCAAGACAAAACAAACGTTTCGAGAAGCCAAAGATCAAACACAATTTTGTTGTTTGTATTCCGGGGCCTGGCATATTTTAGTAGCAAGCAGTATTTTGCTTGGAATAAAAATATACCACCTGAAAATGTCTCTCTGAAAGCAGTCAATGGTAAATGATGCATTTTATGAAAAATCCAATTTTTCAATATTTTACAAGTTGATGTTTATGTAGTAATTTATATAAACCCTGTGTCTATGATTGCCGTGAAAATTTTGTAAGATTTTTTATTTTTTTTAGGTAAATTCTACCCCCAAAGTGGGGCTAAAACTCAGGCCCTGAGATCAAGAGCCATAGGCTCTACTGAGCCAGCCAAGTGCCCCGCAAACTGTGTAAGATATTTAAAGTTGCTTTTATGAAAAATAGTTACAATACAAAATTAAGGATTAAACTTAAGTTTAATTACAATTTTTTTTTCCAAGGAAACATACTAACTCACTGGATCCAACTTCTCATCTTTAAGACCTAGATGAGGCAGGACAAAAATTCTGCTTGTTTATTGAGAAAGAGACACACAGTAAACTAACAATGGAACTAACTCAAAATAAGGGAATTCTTTCTGAAGGCTGCTGAATGCCTGAAGTGAAATGTTCTAGGTCAGATGAGATTTCAATCTAATTTTAGTTCTAGAAACTGCAACTCGTGATGATCCTATTATCCCAGCTAGCTTTAGGCAAAAATTGGTTTCATTTTATGAAAAAAAGCAAATACCTTAATAGATGTCAGGCATAACAAGTCCTAAGTTTAGAGACGTTACACTGGTAGGACCGTTTCTCAGTGATACCAGCTAGCTACCTAGCGCATTAAGAGTTTCGCACTCTGATTAGCTATATCATGATTAAAACACTCAAAAGGGACAATTAGGTCCCAAGTGAGATGCAGAGGCAAGCATCGGTGTTTGTTATCCTGAGCGGAAATTTCATCATCTAAGAACCCCCGTTACGCTAAGCTTTCAGCTGTGAATCCTCCCCCAATACAGAAATGCTGAAGAAAAGAATCTCAACTTCATTCCTAACAGATGAGCTGCTGGGATGAGGATGACACCAGTGAATTCTCCTTCTTGAAAAGTAACCTCAGATCGGAATCTGTTTTTAAATGACCAAATTGTTCAGATACAATACTAAAAATATAGCCCAAAGAAGGCTAGGTTCAGACTAGAGCAGTCATTCAGAAATGAAATAATTAGAAACCACAAAAACCAAACCTTACCTGCCCACCCCTTCCAGAAAGTAGGCAGGTATCAGGAGGTAAGCCCCAGAAAGGGAACAACGGGGGTAAAGAAAAGCAAACAAAAACCACGAAACTCGGGAGTCGAACTGTATGGCAACAGTGACAAGAATGTGCCCCAACAGTTCTACTCCTTAGTAGCACCAAGAGTGCCAGAGACAGAAAGGAAAGAGACTAGCAGTTCAGTGGCATTTGCCCCAGTTTTTTCCAATTTGCAAGGCCTAACCGCAGAGTTCAATTCCACAACGAATTCCCAGACCCTGAGTATTTGCAAGGTTCCATAAAAGAAAGCCCAAAACAAAACAAGCGTTTTAAAATTAAGAACCTAGGTAGTTAAATAGCAACCAAAAGAGAGATCTGGTTCTCGAGTAGGAAAGATGTGTCGAGCTTTTCAGTTATTTGAGCATTTAAGAATGTAAATGAGATGCTCCGCAACCGAGAAGATAGACACTTTGGGGGCAATGCCAGACGCACCACCTCTGGAAATCAGACCATGTGCACCATTTTTCATTTTAAATGCTACAGCATTAACATGCAGAAAAATTCTTAACACTGTTAGTCTGAAAGTCAAAATACCACGGCTAACCAGATTCATTATTAAAAATCAACAAGTGTTAGGTCTAGGATTTTGGATTGATTGAGTATACCATATTCCCAACACCAAATGTTTATTTTGGAAAGGGTTAATGAATGAGTAAAAAAGATGCAGTTGTTAAAAATGACCCAAAATCCCAAGAGAAATGATATAATATATACACACATATATGTATATACAAATACATATACATATATATATGAACAAGGACATTTGGGTTTAAAGTTAGTAGTCAAATTTTCCAAGGACGTCTCTTTGTAAAAACACAGAGCCAAATTTTTACTTCTTTCAAAACCACTTCCTCGATCTAACACTGTTAGAAATGAAGGAATTACCCAATTTTGTGTTCAATTTGTTCCCTGTCACGTCACTTGGTTCTTGGCTACTAACCTTTCATGTTACTCTTGGTTTTGTCAGTTTGCTTGCCTGTGGGGGTTTGGGCCTGCTGACCCTGCCCACTTGAAGAGGCTGCCTGCTGTGCTGCTTTCTGCTTTAACATTGTCCAATCAAATGTGTAGTCATACTGGTGGTTCAGAGTCCTGGAAAACAGAAAATGATGTGTTAATCCTTTAATAATAGAGTCTGGCTAAACACTCTACTGAACCTGCAAAACAGGGAGGGCACTTTTTAGAAAAATGGTAGTATTTTCTCTAATTATGGTAGCTCCTGAAAGAATTCTTTCCATACACATGACTTTTTAACTCTTCAGTTCCACTTTTTACAAGTCACAACTGAAGGAAAATGATGTCACCACACTTCAGTCTGATGTATTCAATAAGAATAAATCTTCTCCTTTTTCAAAAAGAAGCTGACTTTTGAACTTTCTTGAAAGAGGCAGGGGAGTGGTAATGAACAGCACTCAAGCTGTCAATTATCTAGGGAAACATCCAAATAGGAAGCACCTTCTAAGAACAAATCATATGAGAATGTAAGCTTGGTGTGTGTGTGTGTGTGTGTGTGTGTGTAGATGTGTATGCTGGTGGCTTGGAAAGTAGACTTTCCTGGACTTAGAGAATTACCCCAATTCTTCTTCTCTTCCAACTAAGATTTCCAGCAACATGCACTCTATCTCCCTCCCCCATCCGCTCAAGACCATTTCTGGGTTGCACCAGGGAACCCTAAAGTATGAGGCCTGCTCCCACACCATCATACACCCCATAACTATCTAGTATGTAAATTGCTGTTAATTTTGATATTAAATAGGGTTCCATAGCAAAGTTAGTGTTCCAAGGACCACGAACAGTCACTTGAATTGCAACATCAGTTGCCATTATCATGGAAAGGTTAGACTCTTTGAGTTTGAGTCAACTGTTTCTCCATCCCAAGCTAAAATAATTTCAAGCACGTTTGCATCACAATGCAAACATGCCAAACGAACTCAAATTTCTTAATATTTTATTCATATTGGTTACAGTCACTTTATTTCGCTACTTGTCAGAACAGATGTCTTGGGTGGATTTGACTAATTTCCTTCCCTGGAGTCTCTAGTCTTAAAAACACCTTAAAAACTGACCTGAAAAGAATGCGGAATAGCTGCCTCAGATACATGTAATCCGGGGCTTCCTCAAAGCGCAGCCCACGACAATAGTTTAAGTACATGGCAAATTCTGCAGGAAACCCCTACAAGTTCAAGAGTTAAAACACAAAGTAAAAAAACAAAACAACTTATTTAAGACAGAAAAATAAATGCATTTAAAAATGCAAGTAAAACTTGTTTTTGAGGACAGTGCTTTATTACTACTTTGCCATAAGATGTGAGAACGCAACTAATATGACTTGGTATCCTCATAAATGTAATAAAGTATCATTGTTCTGACCACTTCATCATGTACAGAGAAAATATGGTTCCTTTCCCTACAGTATTATGTCCTTAAATAACTTGGAGAACCCACTTGTTAATTTATTACTTTATCAACGTCTAACAACTCAATGGAAAACAATTAACAAATGACAAAATCGAGGCCGGTAATGGTATTTGCCACAAAGGCACAGTGAACAGGCACTTTCTCTCAGACTCTGAAATTACTTTCTTTTTTGTAGTAGAATATACTTACATAAACAGAAAAGTAAAATCACCGAGAGTGCAATCATACAAAGCAACTACTATTGTGATACGGATCAATCCAATGCTTTGTCCTACGAAGACTGGGATTGCCTTTTCTTTTTTCCGCAACTGTTATTTTATTTACATAATTTACATATTACTGTTCTGCCACCAACATTATATTCCAAGTATCTTTCTGTGTAATTTTCCAACCTCTTCATAAGCTTCTGAATGGCTGTACAATATCCAAACGAGTGAATACATCATACTTAACTAGTTCCCTGTAACTGGCCATTCAGGCAATTAAAATCTTTCTCTTTTCTAAACAATACTAGTAAGAACACCTGTGGGCATAAACTTTTTCCATTTCCAGTTTCTTAGGAAAGATTCTCAAAAATGTATATCAATATCTCTAAGCCTGTATTTGTTGTTGTTGTTGTTGTTTACTGATTTTTGAGAGGGAGGGAGGGAGGGGCAGAGAGAGAGAGAGAGGGAGGGAGATGCAATCAGAAACAGCTCCAGGCTGTGAGCTATCTGCACAGAGCCCAACGTGGGTCTTGAAGCCACGAACCATGAGATTGTGACCTGGGCTGTAGTCTGGTGCTTAACCGACTGAGCCACCCAGGCGTCCCTGAGCCTATAGATATTAATCACCAAAGAGATTTTGCCATCACCAATGTGGAAATGCAAAATACTAAAACAAAAATCCCTGCAGCCTTCCCCTCAAATATAAGTGAAGAGCTTTACGTTAAAAGAGACAGTCTCTTCCCACAACCTTCCAATTTTGAGAAATTTCTCGTATCCAGAAAACTAAGGTAGGATAAAATGGATATACTTGTAACATTCATCTTTATTGACTGCATTTATGTAAACAGCTTTCATTCTTACATTATTTCACTGTTCGAGAATGGACAGCTGAAACTAATCAGTATATTACACATTTTATTTAAATTCTTAAGACATTAAACAGCACATACCAGATGAACCTGCATTTATGTATTCCAAATAGAGCTAAACAACCAGAAGTAAAAGTCAAATAGTATACTTCATGCATTGCTATCTTATGACAGCAGGCAAAACCTTCACAAAAGAAAACTACCAATGCCGTAACTAATACAGATATGAAGTAGTTACCACCGTAACGAGACTGAAAACAATCTCACTACTTTTTAATAATACTAATACTCTGTGTTCACTGCACCCTGACAATTATATGTGGCTAATCCAGAAAGTGAGACCTAGTTCACAATTTCTAGATCAAAATTAATACGTAACCCAGAAGCAGACGATGTGCTAACTAACACTCCCTTTCTCTTCCTGAAAAATGGCTGACTTTCCCGGTAAGCCAAATGAATCATTCTGTTGCATAGAAATAGTAGTGTACAGAAAATATGTTTTGCTTCCTGAAGTATACAGATTTTAAAGTTGGGGGGGGGGGGAGAGTGCACCTGGGTGACTCAGTAGGTTAAGCATCCATCTGACTCTTGATCTTGGCTTAGGTCATGATCTCATGGTTCGTGAGATCGAGCCCTGCATCAGGCTCTGCCCTGACAGCACGGAGCCTGCTTGGGATTCTTTGTCTCCCTCTCAAAAACAAACTTAAAACAAAAAAAAGTTATCTGGGGGCACCATAAGACAAGAACATTTTATTCATGGACCTACAATGTATTTATTAATTTAAAACAAATCCCGAATCTCAGAAAAGAACATAGTCTCTTACCCACCCCAATCCCTCTTTTAACTGTAGATCTGGAGAAGGAAAAAGGAATTTGCAGATAGGGAGACATAAAAACACCACTTTCCCCCTTCCACAAAGTACTATTTCAACTCCATGCTGACTTCCCAACACCCAACTATATAATTATATACGGTCTTCTAATTATGTCGGTTACACCACTGTTGTCTCAAAGATGACCAGGTGGTTTTCTTTCTATGTAAGAGACCACGGTTATCCAACATGAAACCGACAGCTCTCCATTCTCAACTCCTAGGCTTCTCTACAAAGCTTGAGATTTAAGAGAAATGAGCCTGATTCCAACTGTCGCCTATATTGTCCACCATTGGCTATTTTTGGAATACTGTGATATGCCTTTGTCTCCCTACTCCTTGATATGCCTGCCAACTGCCGATATCCATTATTTTCTGGCACCAGTTTAGGGATGAGAATATTTATTTTCTCATGAACTAGTGAGGTTCCACTAGACAACTTTACATGCCCTTTTTTCCCCTCTAGTTTTTAACAGATTACAGAACCCAAACAAACGAGAAACATAAAATACTTATTTGAAATGATTCCTAAAGGGATGCCTGGATGGCTTAGCTAGTTAAGCTTGGGTATCAGCTTGGGTCGTGATCTTGAGGTTGTGGGATGGAGTCCCGCATAGGGCTCTGTACTTAGTGTGGAGCTTGCGTGGGATTCTCCCTCTTCCAATCTCTCAAAATAAGTAGACATTTAAAAAAAATAAAATGGCTCATATATTCAAGCTACTCTTAAAGATACTTAGAATCATCAAAAAGTAAATTAAAAATGGTAGTAGCTAGCTACCTCATAGGATGTTTAAGTTCCAGGACAGGCAAATAAAATGCTCCCTCTTCTTGGATTATTTATTATTTAAAAAAAAAAAAAAAAAAAAAAAAAAAGGCCTCAAGCACACTTGCCTTACATAAAACTTCAACAGGAGTGGACATCTTCTTTTCACTTATTTTTTCATATTTTTGCTTTTTTGTCGCAGCCTGTGGAAAATAAGAATCAAACCACATAGACATAGTCAATACTATCGAGAAGAACCGTGTTAGTTTAACCCACTAGACATAAATGTAAACATGAGATTCAAGAGAAATCATACCTTAGAATTAAAACCAAATCAAAGTAAATAAAACACACCCAACCCCCACCCAAACTGATAGCTCTTTACCAGTGTTTCTACCTCAAGAATATTTTTAGCTATTTGGAAAGGGTAAGTCTAATAGGAACATGATTTAAGTAAAAATGGGTGAAGTCAAATCTGAAATGTGTTTTCATAATCAATACTCAACACAAGGGCAAAAGTAAAGGCAGCTCAATACCAACAAAAGTGCCCATCATTTAGTAACATTAGTAAGTTACGTTACGTCAAAATATTTCTCCAGTGTAAAAATTACTCATTTTTGATAGAGCTAGTCACACAAGCACTGAGCAATTTATCTAATTCACAGATGCTAAATAAACACAGGGACCATTTTCCTTTAAAGGAACAATAAAGTATCAGAATAGCCATTACATTCTAGGACACAGTGATTTTATCATTAACAGACACTCACAAAAATCAAGGTGAAACTCCTAATTAATAGGAGCAAATGTTAGGATAATTAAATAATATAGCTAGTAGTACTACTAGACGAACCAGTTTTACTACACATAAAAGTCTTCCTTTTCAACACACTGGCAACGCATCAAAATCAGAAAGCCTCCACCTTTAATTAGCCCACGTCAATTTCCATTCAGATAAAGCTACTGGTTACCAGTGGGTATCTGCTTACTGTCCCAAAGGAAATTGTTCTTCAGGCCTGACAATGGGATTCTATTAATTCTTGCTGAAGCGATCAGATTTTATTTTCCCAATAAAAGGTTAAAATAAAGTTAATTCACTCTCAGAAAGCTTTAGGTTTCAAAGGGACCTTAAAGTTCATCTCCAATGTGTATTTTTATTCTTAAAACAAAACAAAAAGACTGGTAATGGAAGTCTGGTTTACCTTTAGTCCTTGCCAGGGCAGGCTGGTTCTATTAAAATACATCAAAACATATCCTAATGATTCCATGTCATCTCGGCGACTAGAAAAGAAAATGTAAATTTACGAGCTGGAATTATTATGGAAAGCATCTGGAAAAAAAAAAGCCAGGTACACAAGAAGTTTTCCCAAGCGAAGAGAAAGAGCAATTTGGTGGCTTGTGAAAGAAGATACTTAAAGTAATAAGAAAGTTCGTAACGAGTTACTTCTAAACAAAATTTTCTCACAGAATACAAAATTATAAAATCCAACACAGTCCTGCAATTTAATTTCTAAAGAGCAAAAAGGATTTAGCGAGACAACTTTCTAAATGAGGTTAATGAAGAAGACAGAACAAAGTACAAAGTAGCAGGACACTTTTAAGTTTTGCAGAAGCTCCTAAAAACTAACTTGAGGGATGCTGAAATAAATTAGCATTTCATTTTTTTTTTAAGTTTATTTTTGAGAGAGACACACACACACAGAGAGAGAGAGAGAGAGAGAGAGAGAGAACACAGCAGAGTAGGGGCAAAGAGAGAGGGAATCCCAAACAGGTTCCTTGCGCACCAACAGCGTGGTGATGGGGCTCAAACTTATGAACCATGAGATCATGACCGGGGCCAAAATCAAGAGTCAGATGCTTAACCGACTGAGCCACCCAAGCTCCCCAATTAACATTTTAAAGCCAATTAATGATGCATGTGAATATATATACACATACACACTGAACATTTCCTAAGCTTAAGATCCTTCTCTTGAGGTTCCCGAACCTAGAAGCATATCATTTATCATTTCTATGCTGGTTTTAAGGAATAAAAATTGATCGATAAAAGAGGAAGGGAAGATGAAAGACCAGAAAAAAATAGAAGATAGAAAAAATCGAAAAAGCACCGAGATCATGACAATGTTTACTTCAAATCAGATCCTATTAATTTATGTAGGAGTGAAGAGCAGAACATGAGATGGCCCACCAACCCCCTCTTAGTTCATTAGGACTCAGGTAACATTTTCCTTGTAAAACTAAATAACTAAAACATTATTTTCCAAACTCAACTTGCATCACTAAAATATAAAAATTCAAGATCAGCATGAAGAAAATAAGTACTACTGTCTTCAGTTGCAAGTAAACAAACAAACATCAAGATAAAATTACATTTATGCTTCTAATTTTCCATCACGGAGTATCTTCTCCCCAAGAGACAACCTTCAACAAAGAAACAAAAGGTCTCTCATTTAACTGGCATCACAGCACTGACTAAAGCTCAACAGGTAAAAGAATTAATAAGCGTCCTTCAAATCTTCAGCCAAGAGACATCTTTAGGCATCATAAGAAACTAGTTAAAATATTTCCAAAACCCATTAGTGGCTTTTCCTATGGATCTGAGAAACACATTCATTTCTCAAAACTTACCTCTGTTCAATACCGAGATGTGCATTGATGCTAGCATATCGGGCGGTGCCAGTGAGATTTTTATCTTCTCTGTATGGTATGTGTTGCCTTGTCCTGTTGTCTCTGTACTTTTTGGCCAAACCAAAATCAATAAGGAATAACTTTAAAAGAAAATAAAGGGATGTTAGGTTTCCAACCTTGCTCAGTTGAACTGCTGCTTACTCATTCAACAGCATCTATTCTATCTTGTTCAACTATATCAAAATAAAGTATCGTAAGCAAAACAGATAATGAACAAACTTAACATTCCAGTAAGTTTTTACTAGTTCTCGTCAATAAATCAAGTTAAAGCAAATACAGTTAAATGGTTGATCCTTGTCAGCTGAACCAACTTCACAGGCCCAGTTTATTACACACTCGGGAGCCTGTCTTTAGAAAAGTAGTGAAGAAATATATATATACATGCTTCATAGCAGAGTTGAAAAGCGTGCTGTGTGCCATAATGAAACCTGACATCCTGTTACTGTTGGTAAACAAGCATGAGGTTTCAAAAACTGAACGTAAGCTATCTGGAATTCTTCCATTTTGCAAAGGCTATTCTTCCTTCAGTATAGCAACAGAATGTTCATTATCTAAAATAAGACAACTTGGAAAAGTTTGATATTGACAACAAAACCAAGATTTGTATTAACAAAAAAATAAGCATTTTTAAAACAAGCATGCATTACATTCTACTACTTCCCACTGATATTTATCCATTCATCAGGTTAAACTTCTGGGAAATATAAATATGGATCTAAAATCTTAAAAAAAAGCACTTAGTATCTATTTACACCAAGATAACTTACAATTAGCAGTTTAAAGGAGCTAACTAAAAACAAGACTAGTATTTTAGAACAAAATAATGTTTAGTGCTATCATGTTTATATGGGACACATGGGAGTAAGATATGTTTATAATGTAGCTAATTTTTGAAGGAAAAAACCCCCTATTTTTGACAAAAAAGAAAAAAAATCCAGTATTTATTTACGTACCTTCTAAAGCAAAATAAATAATCTTTATTTCAAATTTTAGTCTTTATCATAAATTCTCTTACTAAAGTTATGTCTACAAAGATTATCCAACAGGCAGGTCTAGGTGCCCTTTTAGTACCTAGCCCTAGACCTTTTGTTCCCTAGTTGTGCCTACGTTTTCTAGTTTTTCTTTCCATTAGGCAGACTTTGGGTCCCTTCTGTCCAGTTTACAATATCCTAAGAAACCCACCACCTAGCCTCTTAGGGTGTGTGTAAGAATAAAGTAATTGAGGGGGGCCTGCATGGCTCAGTTGGTTAAACATCTCACTTCAGCTCAGGTCATGATCTCATGGTTTGTGAGTTGGAGCCCCACATTGGGCTCTGGGTTGACAGCTCAGAGCCTGGAGCCTGCTTCAGATTAGATTCTGTCTCCCTCTCTCTTTGCCCCTCTCCCACTCATGTTCTGTCTCTCTCTCAAAAATAAATAAACATTAAAAAAAATTAAAAACAAACAAAAAATAAAGTGATTGATTTGGGTGAAAAAAAAAATCTGATCAAGTGCCTCTCTTAGGAGGGTAAAAAACACTTCTATGGAAGGGCACCTGGCTGGCTCAGTCGGTGGAGCATGCAACTCGTAATCTTGGGGTTTTGAGTTCGAGCCCCACGTTGGGGGTAGACATTACTTTAAGAAAAATCTTAAAAAAAAAAAAAAAAAAAAAAAGGCAGGCCTTTTTTATACATTGGATGGGAAAAGACATTGAGGTTTGAGCTTATTGTCACCAAGGTAACAAGGACATACCTATTTTCCCCTGGTCTACTATGAAAGAATGAAGAGCAAATTTTTAGTAAAATTTAACTGGATAATGAGACCTATCTAGTAAGATTAAATTCACTTCCTCGGCAATCGCATTATTATACGATCAAGAGAAAGTCTTAGAACACACAAAGAGAAACAAAGCTCACACTCCTATTTTTCTCTTGATATGAAAATGGGTTCAGTACACAAATATTAAAATAAGCAAAATACATTTCTGTTAAGCAAACCAAAAAGCATGACTTAAGTTCTGCAGATTCACACTGAAAAGAAAACAAGGCAAAAACAAACACAAAAAGACATCCAGCTCCACAGTATTTTTTTAAATGCCCGTAAGAATTACGTGAGTTTTAAACAAAAGGCAATTAAGACAAAGACTCTCCTCTAAAGGACATTTCCTAGGATTGCTTCTTTTAGTACTTCAAAATGGAGGAGAAAATAAGAGTAACTCTGACAAATTAGATCTGATAGTGTCCTTCATGTCCAAGT
Source organism: Panthera tigris (assembly GCF_018350195.1). Taxonomy (NCBI): domain Eukaryota; kingdom Metazoa; phylum Chordata; class Mammalia; order Carnivora; family Felidae; genus Panthera; species Panthera tigris. Next base: position 196,098,262 of record NC_056660.1, on the reverse strand, counting down.
GTACATTCAGTTGCTCCATTTGCAACTCAATGACCAGACATTTTCTCACAACTTTTTAAAAGATTGCTCCATGAAAGCTCAATGTTCTCTAGTGTTCTTTCTTTCCACAATGCTAAAGGATGAAATGTAGTTTTAGAAAACAAAAAATAAATACAAACACTGTCTTCTCAAATATTTCAATCTTTAATATCAAAACAAAAAACTACAAAGCAAATAAAACAACTTAAATTTTCTCCTCTTATAAAAACTGAAAGTAAGTCAGGAAAAATAATTTCACTGCTAAGCAAAGGTGAAAATAAGAACAAATAACTGAAAAAGAAAGCTACTTAACATAAAAAAATTTTTTTAATCTCTTGGTAGTTCATGATCTTCTGGTACCTATCAAGCTTCTTTAGTAGTTCTCTGCTTTGAATTTAAAAATGAATATACACAAAATGGAAGTGTTTACATGACACCATGTTTCCAAGGATACAACCAAACAGCCGCAAATATGTAAAGGGAGAACCAAACAAGGAAAAGTCAATGTTCAGTAAGTCATAAGATAATATATTTTTATACATTTGCATATGCAAAAGAAGTCTAATTTCTCTGGTGGGTCAAGCTGCTTTTCTGTGAATTTTTGTTTTGTGTGCTAGGTAAAATTTGTGCCTGTTTTACAGAATGCAGTCTATTCTTCAAAGGCATGTGGGAGTGAATTAATGTTGGGCATAGTGGGATAACTTCATTCAGCAGAGGTGCATTTTATTTTAGCAGAGGTGTTTTTAGAAACACTATCGGTAATTTTAGTTTTTAGCTTAATCTGGCAATTTTTCACCTAACGAGGGTCACAGTTCCTTGCCCTTTCAAAACATTCACAGGATCACTTTTCCTCACAACCCAGCTAATCTGTATGTAGAAAATATAATCGATCCAATGTCATTTTATGGAAGTTGCTAAATGATTATGTTACAAAATAGAAGTTGTGTGAATGAATGGATAAGCAAAAATGGGGAACTAGATGCTTTACAAAGTGCCTAATTACCCACCATCCTCTCTCTCTCCCCACCTCAGATCTAGTCACAACAATTACTATTTCTCCGTGAATAAAAATAAGTTTGAGTTTCAGAAACCAGTAACAGCAGAAGATGATCCCTGGAATAATGCTGGGCAGTACAGAAAAGGATTAAATGATTACTCAGATGATGCATGTGGTACAAAGTATGGAACATACTTTGAAACTATACCAAATTCAACTTATCTTTTTTGATTACTCATGCCAATACTTCCTTCTCAGTGTATGCTAAATTGAATGATTAACATTCACTTCTTTGCTCAAGAGCTTAACAAAGTTGGCCAACTTCTATGAAAAAAAGAAGTGGAGACTTCCACTTACATAAAAAAATTTTTTTAAGAAAAGTACTGGGGTGTTTATTACTTAGCCTGCCAAACACTAAATCATCAGGTTATGCATTAATTTACCTTACATGTCATTAATGGTAATTGTTTGCTAAGTGCTTCAATTATGTTACTGTTACATTGTTAGACTGCAATGTCTCCTAGTTCCAGAGCACATGATGCTCTTGGAGCATTTTATGCCGTTTGGCTGAAGTCGGAGAATTCACATATTGAGGTACAATCAATTCTAGACACACTAGATCTGAAATCTGGTCTACACTTACCTGAAGTTCACTAGGGAAGGGGAAGAGAATTGAGGCAGAATATATTCATCATACAGCACTGATGCAACTGAATTTAGATATATTTCATGCATTAAAAGTTCTGCAACTCCAAATACAGTCTTAAAAACTAAAGTCTAGCTCAAGTTTACCATTAGATAAAGAATTTCAATACTAGACCAACATATCATTTCCTCATGTGGACGTTACAGATCTAAACATAATCCTGTTTTCATTTAGGTTTTCTCTACACTTTACAAGCTTTAAGCAAAAGCCACAAAAAAACATCTTAGTAATGTTATATGTTTGCCAAGTATGTCTGAATAATGCCAACGTAAGAGATGCTTGAGCAAGATCTACATTCTCCAGAATTAAAACAAAACAAAAATAATCAAAAGAAAACAATAAAAAAGAAAAGCACATGAATTTGGGATTGAGGTTGGAATAGGAGACAGTTTCAGACCTGGTTTAATCCTGAGAAAGATGGGTCCTGAGAAGTACTAACAGTCATGCTTCTTTTCCTCTTCCCCACTGGAGATTCTAAACACTAAACAGACAATAGAGGGTGGCAGTGCATCAAACAGTATTGCTTACATTGCAACAATGGCCGGCGCAGACAGGCAACACCGAGGCATTAGAGAAAGAACAGGGTAGCCAAATGCCATCCTTCTTCCACCAAGCACTGTAGCTTCTCAGTTTTCCAAATAAGAATCACATGCTCGAGAACATTTGAATTCCGGAAAATACTCAAGTTTTTAATGCCACTATATTGTGTCACTGCCTGAATCAGGGATAGCAATGGTGACATTTGGCTCTTTAATATTTTCATCAAAAATGGGGAATTTGGCTCTGCAATATTTGGTACCACAATCTGCCCTTCCCCCAAAAAAGATTGTACAGGGGAAAAAAATCTTCAGTAAGGAAGAGGTAGAAGGCATTTAGTCACCTCAAAATTGGTTTTCATAAGCATGCAGGGCTGATTACTGGAAGAGATGAATAAATTCACTAAGATCGGAGTGGTCACTCCTAAATATCAAATTCAGAACAATTTTCCAAGTAAGAAATTTGACTTAAAAAAAAAAAATCAACCTCAAAAGCCCCCCATTTGTTCCCATGAATAGAAAACTACTAGAACAAACTAACCAAAGACTCCAGTCTCATAAAACTGGCATGTTTTTCAAACTACAATACAGAAAGAAAACACTAAAAACCAACTACAGAAACAAAACACTAATCTAAAATGTTCAAGAACAACATTTAGAATTTGAATCTTAGTTAAGTGAAACACTGCACTTCTACCCTAGGGACTCTCTGAATCTATTAACAGCAAGCAGCTCCACAATATTTTTTAGTATCTCTAAAGAGGACACAAGAGCCTAAAAAGGTTTTCATCATGGGGCAAACTGGACATCCTAACACAACTATGTAATTAACAAAGCTATTTTTAAAAGGGGGGCAGGGAGCAAAGAGTTATTATCTAGGTCATCATTTAATTTTAAGACAAAAACCATGTACTGCAATGTCAACATGCAGAACACAGATCACATGAGGATAGTGGGTCTTTATCAGGAAGAAAATAGGGAAGGGGGGGGCTGGGAAATGGCCAAAGATCAGGGTCAAACTAACAGAATTGCCCCAAAAATTAAGACCAGTAAAATTTTTTTCAATTAAACCACCAGGTTTTACAATAACAATTAAGAACCTGGATGCTTCAGAGAGAGAAGCTACAGAATATTTAAAAATAAACAAAGATGCAATTTGGGAATGGCAAGGTAAGTTATATGTAGATATACACACCTTTCATTATTTAAAGGTTAGCTTACAAAAAAATTTAAATTCCTAAAACTTGGTCAGACCAACATCAATGTCTCACGCATTAGCAAATAACACCAGTTCTAATGGTAATGGCTACAAGTTGGCATTCATACAGGCAAACAAAGGTAAACATTTATAGCCAGACCTAAAAAAACACCAAACACTTCCTAATGACTTAATAAAACAAATGGGAATCTTCCTTCCAAAAACAAAACAAAAAACCCCACAAAAACCAAAAAGCCCCATGTTGTCCTGAAGTTGAGAATTTCTATCAGATCGTCAGATCATAACATGCTTAGTGCATTGCCAATGCTGCCTGTCTGCCCGAGCTCAACATTGAATCGATAAATAAAGCAATTCACTCAATAAAACTAATCATTGCAGAAAAATTTCAACACAATTAGTTTCTAACTGCAATCATGCGTCACTAGCTCAAACCCAATCACCCCATTCTGAGACCCCAATGAATACTAATTTTGTTGTATGAACATTCATTTCACTTGACTATATTTTCCTTTAAAAGGGGGAGAAGGGGTAGAGAATCCACCCAGCTTGGCACCCAAGTAAGAAACTGTCAACTACTTTTGAAGCAGGCCCAAAAGTTAACCTTTTGAATACACAAATCCAAGGACTGAAGAATTCTCATTATGATCATGCTCAGTCAGCAAATGTTAACGCCATGGTGACAGATGGGGTCAGTGGTTCCCACGCTGGCACAAGCACATATATTGCAAAAACCCACGCTTCAGTGACAAAGGTTAAAATCTGATTTTAGCATTCAGGAAAAAATGTATATGGGGTTTTTTACTATTTCAACGAATGAAAAATAGATACAACTTTTGAATAGTTAAATAACAGATGATTACATTTCATTAGAAAGCCCTTGGGAATTTTGTATTTCCATACAGATAATTAACCTGGGTTGGGTAAGTTGGAAGAAAATTTATTTCAAGTTGCTAAGTTAATAAGAGTTAGCTGATTACCCTTTAGCACAATCTTTTAAAGCAATCATCAACAGCAAATACAATTTCCTATGACTTTTTAAAGATTCAAAGTTTACCAAAGCAATTTTTGGAGTTTTTACTCTTTGCTCTTTCATGCAGAGAACATTTGACTAACCTTATTACAGTGACGCCCAATACCCATTAGGAAGTTATCTGGTTTAATGTCTCTGTGTATAAAATTCTTTGTATGCACATATTCAATTCTACTGATCATCTGGAAAAAAGGAGGGGGGGGAGGGAGAGATAATCATGTGATTTGAATTGTGAAAAAAGAAAGCAACACATTTCTCAATTATTTCAGTATCTCAATTATTTTTCAAGATCCCAAGTATTAAATTCACAAAAACAGTGCTCGACAAAATTAAATGTAAAGGGCAACCAGGCTCCCCATTTATCTCTAGACTGATGAATATCTAAGCATAAACCCGCCCCATTCTTTGGCATGTTCTAGTATTAATGATTATAAATATGACAATCATCTAACCTAACAGAAAGAACTGATGTTTGCAATTTTTAAATTACAAAATAGTAAGTTTAGGATTGTTTCAGTTAGGAAAAGCTAAATCATCAACTTTCTACCCCAATTCTATGCCACCTGAGGTAACCTGTGTTCGAATAGCCTGGCATTATCCATTTCCGTGCTCTTACATACATACATTCACGAACTCAAGACATACATATAATTGGGAACAGAAGGTGTTGACCAACTGAAAGATAGAAGTTGCTACTGTTTTAAATTGGAATGGAAGCATCCTATTCATTTTATTCTTGTTGGCTTGTTTTTAACTGAACCCAAACATTCTCGGAAGTCAGTAGCATATACGACATAAACATAACACATGGGGCCATATACATGCTGGGTTTTACTTCTTAGATGCTTTTTGAACTCTCCCATGTTTTTTCTCCACACTTCAGTAATGACATTCAAATCACATTCAAAAACTGAATAGGAAGCCTGTCATTCCAACAACCTCTTCTTAATTGCTTGGACATTCTGCCAAGTTGAATGGTATAGGTGTTTGGTATTAGGTTCTCCCCGATCATCCCAACTTAAATTATTTCCATTGTTCCCAGTATCTTCCCACTGTAAACAATAATGCTATTAATACATTCAAATATATCCTTATCTGGGCATCTGGGTGCCTCCGTCAGTTAAGCACCCGACTTCGGCTCAGGTCATGATCTCATGGTTTTTGAGTAGGAGCCCTGTATCGGGGTCACTGCTGTCAGCATGCAGAGCCTGCTTTGGATCCTCTGTCCCCATCTCTCCCTGCCCTTCCTCTGCTCATTCTCTCTCTCAAACCAATTGATTAAACCAATTGAATTTAAACCAATCAATCAATTCTTATCTACTGGTGCTTTTATTCCTATGGACTATAAACCCCATACAATTAATTGTAGGGAGAGTGGGTTGAAGCAGCTATCATTTTGATAGGTGGCATCAGAATGTCTTTCAACACAGGCTCTAACAATTCATTTCCCAGCAGTACTTAAGAATATTCTTCTTCCCATTGGCAAACTTTAATTCTTTCTAAATTCTGTCAATGGCAGGTATTGACCTCACTTCTACTTCCCTAACACTTGGTTTAAAAGTCTTCTCATTTACTATTTTATGAACTATCAATCTATACTCTGTCCATTATTTTTTTGGCTTGTCCTAGTCTTGTCGATTTTAAGAATTCTTTGCACATAACAATCTTTTTATTTACGTTTGTTATGTAAATAAATTTTAATTTTAAAAAACTGTCTTGTAACTTTATGGCATCACTTTTAATCCCTTCTGTGTTTTAATTTTCAAATTATCAAATATGTCTAAGTGCCTATAAGATACTTAGAAGCATCTGAAAATGTTTTCAATATCCAAAGACTATTACCTTTCTACCCATATGTTCTTGCTCTTCTCAGTAGTATGTGTCAGGATTCTATTTTTTATTTGTCCCCATTTTCCCTAGAGCTTTTATTACCATACAGATTGTGAACCTTGACAAGTGTCTCTTGAAGCCAAATTTGTAATCTCTAGCTTAAACTATTTATACTCAAGGAAGGAGCTGTATACAATGTCCCAACAGTACTTTTAGTTATAGCAGCAACTTGTACTTTATTAACGGAACTAAAACAAAACATTCAGCCCACTTAATGTACTTATTTGTCCTAACTAAGTGATACCCATCATTAAATCAGGATTATTAACTTGTTGGGAAAAGGTTCGGCAAAGATAATAAATGGCACCAACTACTTACCTTCAAGTGTTATTAATGGATCATATACACAGCAAGACTTAGCAGTTACCTCCTTAAACCATTGCTTTCTTGCAACACCCTTCCTTGAATTACTTTTTTTCTATGTTAACAGTGTACCCAATATAGACTTCTATCACAGAAATCTTGAACATCGTATTTTTTGTTTCTCTAACTTCTACACTCCTAGAAGAAAAGGACTAGAGTTCTTACTCTTCTTTGCACCCTCCAGTGCTAAGTAAAGCAGCAGCCCCGAATAAATGTTCTCTGTATGAATACCTCTGTGTTACTGAACCTACAGCATATAAACTCTTTTACTAGGATTCACTCATGTTACTTAAAACATAGAAGGATTTTTACCTTTCAATGTTTGAATTCTTATCGTACCACAAATAAAACAATGTAATTTGCTAATATTGGTTGAGCCCCTCAGTTTTATGTTAACCTTACTGGAAATGTCGATGCTGATTACAGAGACTGAACACTATTTTCTAATCCTTTGGTTTTATACTCTTACCATCTCATTTTACTTTGACATCCAATCTAAATTTTAAAAATATTCTCTTCCACAGCACTGAGTTTAACTTGAAACATTTCCATCATTTTCCTGCCCTTGTTTCTTGACCAAAATTTAGAATCATAAATTCCTTGGGGCGCTTGGGTGGCTCAGTCGGTTGAGCGTCCAACTCTTGATTTCAGCTCAGACCATGATCTTACGGTTCCGTTGAGACTGAGCCCCATGTCGGGCTTTCCCCTGACAGCCTGAAGCCTGCTTTCGGATTCTCTCCCTCTCCCCGCCCCACCCCCACCCCTCCTCTACTTACATGTGTACATGCGCTCTCTCTCTCAAAAAGATAAACTTAAAAAAAATACTTAAAATTACAAATTCCTTGACATTTACCTATCATCTTTAACCATATTATCCACTACCTAAAGGCTTGTTCCTGATATCATTCCCCAATCTTAAAACTCTTTAAAATCATTTTTCTTATTTTGTTAAGACAAAAAAATAGAAGTTCTGGCTTTATATATATTATATATATATTACACACATATAACATATATATACAATATGTAATATATATAATATATATGTGTATGTGTATATATATATTATATATATATATATTTTTTTAACAAAGTTTATGTATTTTGAGAGAAGAGAGAACCAGAGTGGAGGGGCAAACAGAGAGGGAGACAAAGGATCCAAAGCGGGCTCTGTGCTGACAGCAGAGAGCCCGTTTGGTGGCTCAAACTCCCAGACCATAAGATCATTCATGACCTGAGCTGAAGTCGGACGCTTAACCTACTGAGCTACCCAGGCACCCTGGCTTTAAAACAATTTAATCTTCAGCCAGTGCATGAATTTAATTCATGACATTTTCAAAATTTCCCTGGTTTTGCTTAAATACTAGCAATGGGTGAGAATTCATTATCTCAAGAAACATTTACTTGGTCAAAAATTCTTCCTTAGGGGCGCCTGGGTGGCTCAGTCGGTTGAGCGTCCGACTTCAGCTCAGGTCACGATCTTACGGTCCGTGAGTTCGAGCCCCTGTCTGAGTGCTGACAGCTCAGAGCCTGGAGCCTGCTTCGGATTCTGTGTCTCCCTCTCTCTCTGCCCCTCCCCCGTTCATGCTCTGTCTCTGTCTCAAAAATAAATAAATGTTAAAAAAAAAAAAATTAAAAAAAAAAAATTCTTCCTTAAATTATTTCAGTACTGTTTTCCTCAAAACTATAGCTTTCAGGGGGCGCCTGGGTGGCTCAGTCGGTTAAGTGTCCAACTTCGGCTTAGGTCATGATCTCACAGGTTTGTGAACAGGCTCTGCCCTTGTCAGCAGAGCCTGTTTCGGATCCTGTTCCCCCTTCTCTGTGTCCCTCCCCCGCTCATACTCACTCTCAAAAATAAACATTAAAAAAAAGTATTAAAAATTAAAAAAATATATATGTAGCTTTCCTAAGGGCCCCACACACAATGTACAACATCCAATTCACTTATCCAAAACTTCTACATATTTATATTTCTCTCCATATATACTGAGCCCTTTCAAAAATCTTATAAAGAAACCTGCTATAATCTACACTGAAACAGACTGCATCTGATGTAACAGCTTGAAAAGTACTTTTCTACAGGTGAATAACAAACGAATATAATCCATTTCTATCCTATGACCACAGGAAAACATCTTTAAGTTGTGTTAGAGAAAAGTATACTTGAGTGAGCACAACCTACGGTTTTATATATATATATACATATACATATACATACATATATACATACACATATACATACATATACATACATATACATATACATAGAACATAAGATTGACACACAGGATTATACACACTCTGGTTTATGAAAATTTACATTACAGTTAAATAGTAGTATTCTCAATTTTTATTTTCATCTAAATTTCACATACCTGGTCAGCTAACATAAGTACAGTTTTCATTGTGAACCTTCTTGAACAGAAATTGAAGAGGTCTTCGAGGCTGGGTCCGAGAAGATCCATGACTAGCACATTGTAGTCTTTTTCCTGACCATACCACCTAACAAAAGGGGAAAAGAGAGGGCTTTATGAAAAGCTGATTATCATTTAATATCACTAAATTTTCAAAATTCTTAAGCCCTAATAATAGGATAGTTTTTACTTCTCCGGATGCCCGGGTGACTGATTATGGCTCAGGTCACGATCTTGCAGTTCATGGTTAGAGCCCCACATTGGGGCTGCAGTGCAGAGCCTGCCTGGGTTTCTCTCTCTCCTTCTCTCTCTCTCTGCCCCTCCCCTTCATGTGCATGCTCTCTCTCTCTCTCTCAAAATTAAGTAAACATTAAAAAAAAAAAAAAAGATGGCTTTACTTTTCTAGTTAGGTTCCTCAAAAAGTTAAAAATAGAACTGCCCTATAACCCAACAATTGCACAACTAGGTATTTACCCAAAGGACACAAAAATACTGATTCATGGGGGAAACACCTGCACCCCAATGTTTACAGCACCATTATCAACAATAGCCAAATTATGGAAAGAGCCCAAATGTCCACTGACTGATAAAGAAGATGTATGTGTGTATACATATACACACATGCGCACTGTCTCTCACACACAATGGAATATTACTCGGCCATCAAAAATAATGAAAGCTTGCCATTTGCAATGATGTGGACGGAGTTAAGAGTGTACTGTGCTAATAAGCAAATGAGTCAGAGAAAGACAAGTATGATTTCATTCATATGCAGAATTTAAGAAATAAAACAGATGAACATGGGGGAAGGGGGCAAAGAGGGGAGAGGGGAAAGCAAGCCATAAGAAACCCTTAACTACATGGGGCGCCTGGGTGGCTCAGTCGGTTGAGCGGCTGACTTCAGCTCAGGTCATGATCTCGCGGTCCAGGAGTTCGAGCCCCGTGTCGGGCTCTGTGCTGACAGCTCAGAGCCTGGAGCCTGCTTCCGATTCTGTGTCTCCCTCTCTCTCTGACCCTCCCCCGTTCATGCTCTGTCTCTCTCTGTCTCAAAAATAAAATAAACGTTAAAAAAAAATTTTTTTTTTTAAAAAAAGAAACCCTTAACTACAGATAACTGAGGTTGGATGGGATAAACGGATGATGGGTATTAACGGAGGTCACTTGTAATGAGCACTGGGTATTACATGTAAGTGATGAATCATTAAATTCTACTCCTGAAACCAGTATTATACTATATGTTAACTGAGATTTAATAAAAACTTTGGGGAAAAAAAGAATTTGCAGGTAACCTTAACCATGTGAATTCTATACCTATCTGCCACTGATTCCTATGACCTTTGGCAAATTCCTTAACCTCATCTGATACTACTTCCTATTTGAAGAAATGAAGGAAACTATACTGGTCTTACAAAGCAAAGATCTCTTTTATTTTAGAACTCCTGTCCCATTTACTACCATGTTGTATTTAATCAATAATTACTTGCTCTTTTTTTTAAAAAAGTAGTCACATTTTTGCTTAATTACAGAAAATAACCAGTATTACAACAAAGATGACATTTGCTTTTAATTGGAGCTGTTTTAATTATCCAATGCTTTATTACTGTGGATAAATATACAATTTGTCTCCAAAAACTCCAGGAATATCTACTTTTAATTTTAGAGATTCCAAGGGCTAGGAATCACTATAATAAATGATTTCAAGTTCCTATATGCCTGTATTTCTGGTAAGGGTACCTTCCTAAAAATAAGCACTACCATTTAAATTTTAAACTTCTCTAGATTATTAATTCTGCTTGAAAAGAAAATTGGCCAGTATAAAAGAAAATTTTTTAAGAACAAGTTATTTTACAACTACACTGGAATAATTTGTTAACTCCAATAAAAACTGATACCACACAGATTAGGAGCCAGGAACAGTCTACTACTTATCTAAAGGCTACTTACTCAGTTTCTACCGTCACCTCCATGTTTCCCACTTCTATCTTTTTTTAATGTTTATTTTTGAAAGAAAGAGAGGTTGGGGGGGAGGAGGGGCAGAGAGAGGGAGACAAAGAATCCAAGCAGGCTCCACGCTGTCAGCACAAAGCTTGATGCTGAGCTCAAACTCACGAACCGAACCGAACCATGAGATCATGACCTGAATGGAAGTCGGGACACTTAACCGACTGAGCCACCCAGGCGCCCCTCCACTTCTATTCTAAACTAGCTTCTAACTCTCTACTTTCAATTTCAAAATCTTAATACCCAGATACCAAAGAAGTCTTCCTTAAGTAGTCTGTTCCACACTGGTCTCCTATTTCACAGAATTCCCATAGCCACTGGGATACTACTTATATCCACAATCAAACCCTTCGACAATACAATATCCTGGTGCCTTTTTTATGTGAATATAATATATGTTGCTAGTAAGTACACTATGATAAAGTGATGTACACAAAACAATGTAGGTACTCAAATACCTATTAGATTAAAAAAAAGAACTGATTTGATTTGGACCTTATTCTTACTAAGTTTCAAAACATGAAGAAAAAAAAAAAAGCAATAGATGAAAAGTTAAAAAAAAAAAAGTGCAGGAGTCTCATTTTCCATTTGTTTCAAATCAATGCCTTCAGACTCAGTGTTGCCTGAACAATCAATGAAGTAGACTGAAGGAGTTTGAAATTTATATAACCATTTAGAGCACAAAAAAAATCTACCTTAAGGTCTGAAGAAGATGCTTAGAGAAGGCAAAGTCCACCTCTTTGCTCTCATGTCCCTTCCTCCAAAACCAATATCTAAACTAAACCTAGTTAAAAAATTAAGACAATAAAAAGCAGAAATGTAAGAAAATACATGCACAAGTCACTGAGGCTGACAAAAAAAAAAAATGCCTAAATAATTCAGAAAACCAAAAGATCAATAAGAATTAAATCCTTCCAAAGAAACCTTGTGAAACAGTCTGTTACCAGTTAGATCCTGACAAAGGGATAATATTTTGATAGGGAAGGTAGAAAAAGGGCATCCTAGGCATGGGCAAGAAGAGAGACAAGGACACGGCGACCAGTTAGAAATGTTGTAATTGGAGGGTTGAAGCTAGGGTTTTCTTTTCTCTGAGAAATCTCTTTATGAAAATAAAAAAACCCTTAGAAAATAAAATGACGAACATTTTTTTTTTTAAGTTTATTTGGGGGGGGGGGGAGAGGGAGAGAGGGAGAGAGAAAGACAATCCTAAGCAGGCTCTGCACTGTCAGCATGGAACCTGACATGGGGCTCAAACCCACTCAAACCATGAGATCATTACCTGAGCCAAAGTCAAGAGTCTGACGCTTTAACCAACTGAGCCACCCAGGTGCCCCATGAAATAGGTATTGCTACAATACCTAAGGACTTCCAAGAACTATAAATCAGTATAACCATCATAAGTATTCAGTTCAGCTTAAAGCAACCAAATACGTTCTATCTCTACACCTAGGACAGTTAATAACAGAAAACTTGTTTCATGTAGGTCTTCCCCTTTAGACTATTAGTTTGATTGGTGTGATGGTTAATCTTATGCATCAAACTGACTGGACTAAGGGATGCTGGGATAGCTGGTAAAACATTATTTTGGGGTGTCTGTGAGGGTGTCTCCAGAGATTAGCATCTGAATCAAGATTAGCATTTGAATAATAGAATAAGTAGAGATCACCTTTCCTAAAGTGGAAGGCTTGAATAAAAAAGGGAATAAAACTAAGGCAGAGGAAGGGAAAATTCACTGTCAGAGCTGGGACTTCTTCTACCCTTGGATGTCCATGCCTCTGGTTCTTGGGCCTTTAGGCTTGGGACCAAACTACACCGCTGGTTTTCCTGGGCCTCCCAGCTTGCACACCGCAAACTATGGTACTTCTTTGCTTCCACAGGTGTGAGCCAATGCCTCATAATAAATATTTCTGTATATCTATATATAATCCAGTGGTTCTCTTTTCTGGAGAATCCAGACTAATACATGGGCAGCCACTGTATTTGTCCTGTTCAGAACTCTACATTCCCAGTATCCAGCACAATGCCTTGCCCGCAGGGAATGCTCAGTAACATTTGCTGAACTAAAGAATGAAAAGCCATATTACAGGCTCTAACAGGCTAAGGAGTGCTTGATGTGGCAGATGAGGAAAACAAAACAAGGAATACAAAAACACTTAAAATCATCAGGAAGACTCTACTCATCTTTGATTCAAATTAACCAAGTAATTACAAAAGTTTAAAAGTTACATTCAGGGCGCCTGGGTGGCTCAGTCAGTTAAGCGTCCAACTCTTGATTCCAGCTCAGGTCATGAACTCAGTTTGGGAGTTCTAGCTGAGCGTGGAGCCTGCTTGGAATTCTCGCTCTCAGGCTTTCTTCGCCCCTCTTCTTCCCCCACTTGGAGGTGGGTCTCTTGCACACACGTTCTCTCTCCCCACCCCCCACCCCCCAAATAAATAGGGGCCCTGGTGTGGCTCAGTTAAGTTTCCGACTCTTGGTTTCGACCCAGGCTCTCTCCCTCTCTCAAAATAAATAAACTTAAAAAAAAAAAAAAATATATATATATATATATATAAATAGATATTTAAAGGTGATATTCTTAACTGGTACAGGTCTCTTCCTGTGCCTTTTACCTTCCCATCTTCAGGTCAATAATCTCAAGGTCTCAAAGTCTTTACTGAACACTAAAAAGTATGAGTGTCGAATCAGTGCTGTAAGATAGCATCTCCAGTCTCAAGACATGGTTTATCAAACTTATTTTCTTGCCAACTTACCATCACCCAATCTTTATGTTCCTTTTTGTGAGGGTAGAAAGTAAGATCTAATCTACAGATGGTATACCTGGGTGCTTGCTCAGTTGGTTAAGCATCCAACTTTGGCTCAGGTCATACTTCACGGTTCATGGGTTCCAGCCCTGCATCGGGTTCTGTGCCGTCAGCTCATAGCCTGGTGCCTGCATCAGATTCTGTGTTTCCCTCTCTCTCTGCCCCTTCCCTGCTCATACTCTCTCTCTCGAAAATAAACAAACATTAAAAAAGTTAAGAAAGAAAGAAAGAAAGAAAGAAAGAAAGAAAGAAAGAAAGAAAGAAAGAAAGAAAGAAAGAGGAAGAAAAGGAAGGAAGGAAGGAAGGAAGGATGGATGGATGGATCTGGTCTAGTACAATCTTTCTGATTTCCCTCCCCACAACCCTAAATTACCAGACTCTAACAGAGGGGCACTCTCAACCACAATACAACCCCGCTATTCTCCATTTAAATACAAGAGTCTCAAATCCTTCTGGTAGTGTGTTCATTTGATTACTTCTGGAAGCTGCAGGCATCTGTGAACTTGAGTCAGATGCTGTAACTTCTAACCTAAAACTGTCAGTACTTATTAAGCTCCATCTTATTAATGGCATTCATCACGAAAACAGAACCAATAATGCAAGACAGGTTCGACTACATTCTCATTCATGGTAACTCTTCAGCCCTTTCTGAAACAGAACTAGACACAGAACTAAATATGGGTTACCTCTTGGTTTTCTATTAATTCTCAATAAACAAGATTGCTATATAATTCTCATTCTCCTTAAGCTTCCCTGGCCATAAATGCTCTGTAGATTTGTAGCCTTTATTTTTAATACAAGACACCTAGAATTTAATGACCTGCCACCAAAAATGTAAGAGCATCCATCTATTCCTTCTCTTGCAATTTCCCGTTTAAAATGCAATCCAGATTTTAAAAGGCTAGCAACACGTAATTTTTATCCATAATCCTTTGGATTTATAACTTGCAGAAATACCTCTAAAATGGTTTGAGATCCAGGGCATTTTCACTAGAGAAAAGACACTCAATACCATTTGGCTACTGTAGAAAACTGAAAAATCAGGTTTAATAAAGAAAACACTTGGAATACACAGAACTACAAACACACACAGATTAGATGGATTTCTCCATACTGGCAACTTACTTAGACGTGAAGTAACTAAAGTTTTAGTTGTAGGGATGGCAATCAAAGTAGTAACTGATAATATCATGATCTCAAGAAATTTTAGATATTAATTCAATCTTTCAATTCTTTCTTAGAACTGTTCAACCTTTTTTAACTGGCTGATTTTCCCACCTTTACAGTCTCACAAGCCTGGGGAGGGCATTAATAAACATGGAACTAACTGGGAATTAAACAAGGCTAAAAAGAGAAAAGAAAATAAATATTGGGGGGGAAAAAAGGAAATACTGGAAATCTACCAAATGAATGACCAAACTTGCATTAAATGTTATTTAGCCACAATGACAAAGAACTTGTCCAAACAAGTTGGAGAATGGAGGTGGAACAACTCGTTCTATACCAAAATTTTTAAAACTTTTTGGTGCTGCGGAGCTCCCACCTTTGCTAGTCTGATAGTCTATGGACTCCTCAGAATATTTTAAATGCAGAAAATACACAGCATTAAAAAGGAAAATTACGGAGAAATTTCACTACAATGAAAGTACTTAAATTTGACACAGTAATGTATCTTTATTAATGCATTAAATAATGATATACGGGCAAATCTAATTAATACTATAATTCTGAAGCAGCAATGACTGTAAACAATATTCTGAGATATCTGCAACAATAATGTGTTATGGAAATATGGTGATAAAGCCGTAAGGCACTGCTAAAGATAGTGGAGATTTCTTGCCTACATTTATAATAGAAACAGATCTTCCCCAATTTACCATGGGGTTATGTCCTGATAAACCCATCACAAGTTGAAAATATCCTACGTCAAAAATACACCTAATACACATAATATACCGAATACCATAACTTAGCCTAGCCTACTTTAAACGTACTTAGAATGCTTAAGTTTAGCCTAGAGCTGGGCAAAATCCTCTAACACAAAACCTATTTTACAATAAAGTATTCAACAGCTCATGTAATTTGTTAAGTAATGTATGGAAAGGGGAAACAGAACGGTTGCATGAGTATAAACAGTTGTAAATGTACCAGGTGTTTATCCTCACGAGCACCTAGCTGACTTGGAGCTACCTCATTGCTGCTGCCCAGCAACCTCCCTAGAGAGTCATACCACATACTGCGAGCCTGGGGAAAGATCAAAACTCAAAAATTCAAAGTATGGTTTCTATTGAATGCGTATCACTCTCACACTACCGTAAAGTCTAAAAATCGTAAGTCAGTCAAACGGTCTGAAGTCTGGGACCATCTTACTAGATTCGGTTAGAAGTTCATGAGAATAAAGATGTCACTGTTTCCCCTAGCTACCACTTGAGAGGGTAGAATGAGGAATATCTGTACCAGATTAAGAATCCCTGTTTCAAGACCATTTTGGGTTCTTTTAAATTTTATTAGGTTTTTTATTTTAATTCTCGTATAGTTAACATGCAGTGTTTTAGTTGGTTCAGGTGTACAATACAGTGATTCAACAATTCTATACACTGTCAATGCTCATCGTAAGTGTACTCTTTAATTCCCATCACTTGTTTCACTTATTCCCCTCTTCCTCAAAACCCAATTTTTAAGGTAAAGACACCGCAGAGTAAGATCTGAAAAGTTGGGCATCAAATGTATGTTGTGCTCAGCAATACTACTGTCAACTAAGACGCTTTTGTTCTCCATCCTAACCCTCCTAACTGCTACTACTAATCCCTTGCAGACAATATCGTCCCCAAGATCCTTGAATTAATGCTATAAAATTTTCATATTTCTCAGTCTCCTTGTTCCCTGCCCTTTGCCTTCAAAGATGCATAAATGTTCCTTAACCCAAAAAATTATAAAAACACAAAACCAAAAAATGTGCTTTGGTACATATCATTACCCAGTACTAAAGGTACCATTTACTGATACAAGCAGTATTTATGGTATCTAACAAGACAAAACCAAGTAATTCCTGCTTTCATAGCTTACAGCAGTGTGTGTATGCAAATAAATAAGTAACACATTTGATGGACAGCCCAGTGCTGAGAGGGCCCCAATTATGGCAACCCAATCTATCTTTTCTGACAAGCATTTTCCGACAAGCATGGTTGATCCCTGAAGTGTAAAATGGCTGATGGCCAGGTAAAGAGATGGATGGGAGTTAGGAGGGTGCCTGAAGTTTGGTATTCACAACAAACTAGAAGTAGCCAGCATGGTCGGGACACAGTGAAACAAGGTCACCTTTTTTCTTGCTTACCAGTTAACTTGTTGAAAACCTAGTTTCCATCTGCCATCTCACTCTCATTTTTTTTCTCGATTCCCAGCAAAATAGTTATCATTCTCACCATACTACCCAGAATTATATTTCAAAGATCACAAATGGGGGTGGCCTGGGTGGCTCAGTTGGTTGAATATCTGACTCTTGGTTTTGGCTCAGGTCATCATCTCATGGGTTCATGGGTTGAAGCCCCACGCTGGGTTCTAGGCTGGCAGAGCCTGCTTGGGATTCCTGGAGCCTGCATGGGATTCTTTCTCTCCCTCTCTCTCTGCCCCTCCCCTACTCATACTTGCTCACTCTCTCTCTCTCTCACTCTAAATAAATAAATGAACTTAAAGAAAAAAAAAGATCACTAATGATCTGATTTCTGTCAGTCCTCACTGTCACTGCTCTAATATTGGTAGTAGTATTACTGGAAGACAGCATGTGGAGAAGTGGACAATATACCTACAGCTTTCATAATACCAATTATAAAGGCTTTATCAAATTTTTAAAAGAGCATTCTAAGTAGAAACAAAGTGGATCAGTGGTTGTCTAGGGCTGACAGGATATGGCCAGTGATTGTTAGTTAATGGGTTCAAGTTTCTTTTGGGGATGATGAAAATATTCTAAAATCAGGTTATGGTGATGGTTGCACAACTCTGTACATACACTAAAAACCAATCAACTGTACACTTGAAATAGGTGATTTATGTATGTAAATTACCTCCTTAAAGGTTCTTTCTCCAGGGGTATCTGGCTGGCTCAGTCAGTAGAGCATGAGACTCTTGATCTCCAGGCTGTGGGTTCAGGTCCCCACAATGGGCATAGAAATTACTTAAAATCTTTAAAAAAAAAAGTTTTTCCCCCAAACCTGTTCCTCCAATGTCTGATTCAATACTTATTAAGCACCTACTATGTATCTGAAACTGAAGTGCTACAGGCATCTTTAACAAGCTCTGTAAGTAATAATTATGTATGGTTCAGGGTACTATTGTGAGCTAATACTCAAGATACCATACCTTTGATGTTAAGGAAACATATCCACACTGAGACTTATACATTTCCTCTTAATTTTCAGCAAGAGAGACAAATTCACAACTATATGCCAAATGCATGGCATATGCTCAGGAAGAATGGAAGTCTCACAAAATTTGTCTCTAACTGAAATGTGCCCAGTATTTTAAACTATGCCTGGCACATAGTAGGTACTCATATGTTTCTTGACTGAAAGAAATTCTTGCTTATCCTCTAGAAAATACTGTAGGAGGTGTTGTGAAATTTATTAAGTTCACCAAGACACTTTTGAACATTTGAGCTTTCATTAGAAGAGTAGAAGCTAACCTTACTCTCTTCTTTAAGAGGGATACAATGTTACTCTGTTCTTTAAGAGGGATACAAAGTATTAATATCATGGAGGTTCGAAATGGGAACACCAGAATTTCAGTAAGTGGAACTCTCTGATAAGAATAATTATAACTGGGTGCCTGGATGACTGAGTCAGTTAAGAGCTGGACTCCCGATTCAGGCTCAGGTCTTGGATCTCATGGTTCGTGGGTTCGAGCCCCACCATCGGGCTCTGCACTTACTGATGCGGAGCTTGCTTGGGATTCTCTCCCCCTCCCCCCCCACCCACCCCCACTCCCCCACTCACTCTCACTCTCTCAAAATAAATAAACTAAAAAGATTCTCTCTCTCCCTCTGCCCCCCCCACATGCTCTTAAACAAACAACGAAAAAGAATAATTGTAATCAAGTGCAAACAGCCAAAAAGGAAACAATCTGACCTCAATACATAACGAACAGCAGAGTAAAGGAAAGGAAAAGAAGGGTATTTATGTAAAGGTATAAACTCCAGTCTGCTTAGGAGAATTTCATTAATTTAGTTGTTACCAAGAACAATGTATTAGACACTTCTAATACAACTAAAAGACCTGGAAATTGACACTTAAAACTTACAATAATTTCATGCTATTACCTTCCAACAAGCAGCTTATAATCAGATCTTACACTCTCCTTTCCGTGAAAGTCACATTAAGGACAGAATAGTCTGGCAGTCTAGGCAAATACAACAGATTAAATACTTAGAGTAGCTTCCAGGTGAGGTGAAATATAGTAAACCTCAATTTCAGGTTAATTTGCACATCTTTCCACTATACACTTAATGAAGGCACAAATGAACAAATGAAACGTATGGATGACCTATATGATGTGTGCTTAGCCACTGTCACCATCTTGTCCCCCTTAAAAATCCTCCAGTACAAAAGTTGCAAAGTCCTTATGTTGATCTAGAACCAAAAGAAGTTGCAAAAGGCCAACACCACTAAGAAATACTAAGAGATGTTAATAGATACTTAACTTGATAAATGTCCACAACAGCAAGACTTCACTGTGAAATTCACGGACATTAGCATTTAATAACATGGTAGTAGTTTTACACACCATTCAAAGCTGAAGGAACTAGTACAATCACATTTCCATTTGTAAATTGGCAGCCAGCTACGGAGTTCAGCTGAATACTTAAGAAATACTAAGTACTACAGAGATGATAAATACTCCCACTAGGAGCTATGCATGCATCAGGTATTCCTGAAGTTTTATAAATGTGTAGAAGCAAACTTTCTACAGGGTTCCATTAAAAAAGGAAATGCACATAAATAAAATAAAAGCAGAATTTCATTATTATGAATCATTAGTGCCTTTTTTACCCAACACTATTCTAAGAAACGTAAAAGATACCTCAGTCAGCGAGACATGGTTCTTTCCCTCCAGAAATTTCTAGAATGCTTTCTTGTGGAATGTATCTGAGACATGTGAGCACAAAAGTGATTTCAAATACTGGTGTTAGATACTTTTCAGAAATCAAAGCATTTGATTGTACAGGATTACAGTGTATTTTCCAGTGCCATGTTTCTTAGTATAGGATTTCCCAAATTAACCCAATTCACAGGAGGAGGTAAATAAGTCTTATCAAATTGTAGTTCTAGAAAGATGGGACTTGGTGGGTTGTGAGCAGGGAAGCACTATAACCTTGAAATATGGTGCAGTAAAATGGTTCCAAAAACTCTGTTGCACATCAGAATTACCTGGGGAGCTTTTATAACTCTTGATGCTTAAGGCATACCCCCAAACCCAATAAATCAAAACATGTAAGTGGTGCCTGGGTGGCTCAGTCCACTAAGCATCGGACTTTTAAGATTTCAGCTCAGGTCATGATTTCACAGTTCAAGAGTGTGAGCCCTGCATTAGGCTCTGCACTGGTAGTATAGAGCCCGCTTGGGATTCTCTCTCTCTCAAAATAAATAAACTTAAAAAAAATTTAAAAATAAAGAAATAAAACAAAATATGTAAGGTTAGGAGCCAAATGTCAATTTTTTTTTTTTAAAGCTCTCCATGTAACTCCAATGTGCAGCAAAGTTTGGGAACCAATGGCACAGTCTGAAGAGGCAGTAAGATCTATTTAAACAACACATTAGCTGTGTGACTTTAGGCAAATTAACCCCTCACTCTCACACTTTGTACAAAACCCCCATTACAGGACTGTTGTAATGACACAGACCATGTACAACGTCCAAACAGTCGATTCTACTTTTCTTTCTTGCACACAGATGGAAAAGGAATGTTTAGCCAAACTGAATTCAACAAACTACCCAGTTGTTTCAGTAGTATGTATCAACATCATAAATTAAGACAACTACATATTAAAGTTAGAGAAAATTATTGCATCAGAGAATAGAAGAGCCGTATTTTAGCCTACTGATCCCATCAATTTATACAATGCATTAGAAAACTTCTTAAGACCTAGTTAATCCTACAAAATCCCTTTTATAAATGAAAGCTGACATTACAAATTTTAGAATTCATTCTAGGTTTAAACCTAGATGACATCACAGACAGATCTCTAACTCTTGACTCTCATATAGTGCTCTTTCCATTTCCCTTTACCTTGAGGATCAGAATGTACTCTACAGCTAAATCTTTTTGTGCAATACTTCCAAGGTCCCCATTAAAACATATCCCACCGAGGACTTTCAGAAAAGGAAGAGGCAGTATTCTGGTTCCTCTAAGGAGAATAAGGCTAAGATCTCAATTGCCACTCAGTGTTCATCACTCCCACCTGATTATTTCATTAGACAAGTTGTACAGCACACTTCGTGGTGCTAAAAAGATTACTAACCTGTAGTCTTGCATGTGGACAAATCAACATCATATTCAGAAAAAAACTATGTAAAAATAATCCAAAAGACCAACTTAAAAAAAAAAAAAAAACCTACCCTGTCACAAAATGTAGTTTACCAAGGATCAGCAGTATTAAAAAAAAAATCAGGGGTGTCTGGGTGACTCAGTGGGTTACGTGTCCAACTCTTGGTTTTGTTGGCTCAAGTCATGATCTCATGGTTTGTGGGATCAAGCCCCGGCTCAGGCTCCATGCTGACAGCACGGAGCCTGCTTGGGATTCTCTCTCTCTCCTCTCTCTGCCCTTCCCCCCACTCTCCCTCTCTCAAAATAAATAAACATTAAACAAATGTTTAAAAAAAATCAAATATGTTTTATCTCAATAGGGAGTGTGGGTTATACCAGCGTATACATTTGTCAAAACTCATTTGATGGCACATTAAAAGCTACACATTTTACTGTATATAAATTACATTTCATTTTCTTAAGTTACATCTCAGTTTTTTAAAAAATCATTAAAACATGCATTAGTCCATGTTATGTGATTACTGATCATTTAAATTTCAAGCCACCTGACATTGTTTTGGAAACAAAAACAGCGACAAAACCCATCATTTTAACTAAGTAGTCATTTTTAGTTTGAAAGCTACTCACCTAACCTCAGAAAAACTGTTAAAGTTAAGGACGGATAATGACATACCAAAATAAGCTTAAATGATTCCATTCGTAACATTTGTTTCAAATTCAATTTATAACATTTATAGACTTCTGGACATTAAATCTTCTTATGGGGCGGGGCGCCTGAGTGGCTCAGTCGGCTATGCGTCCAACTTCAGCTCAGGTCATGATCTTGAGGTTCATGAGTTCAAGCCCTGCATTGGGCTCTGTGCTGACAACTCAGAGCCTGGAGCCTGCTTCCGATTCTGTGACTCCCTCTCTCTGCCCCTCCCCTGCTTGCTCGCTCTCTCTCTCTCTCTCAAAAAATGAATAAACATAAAAAAAAAAATTTAAAGTTCCTTACTATACACTGACAAATCAGGAGAAAAACCTCATTAACTGATACTTTAGGTACTCTGAAACAAAATGATGTAGCTCTAAAAATGATTAAAGCCAAGGTAAAGTACATATTCTGTACATGGGCTCACAAGTATTTACTTCTATTTAAGCTACAAATCAATACTGTCCAACAAAAGTTCTCATCCTGCAATCCATGAAGCCAAAGAGGGCAATAAAAATTATTAGCATCTAGTTAAATAATACAAACAATAAGTAACCTGTATTTACAGAAAAGATTTTCAGTTTCTCTGAGACCAAATGCCATAAACTGAAGGAGGCAGAGTATGGCTCTGTAGCATCACATGAAAAGGTGTGAATCAAGTATGTGAACACGCATGATTTGACCTTGACATAAAGGTAAAAATGGCTCAGAAAAATTAGGAGTTAGGAGACTCTAGTCACCTTTCTGAGAATCAGTAGTCTAATTTGCATTGAGATATCAGGCTATATCTCTCAGGTTTCATGCAGGTCACAAATGCTGCTACTTAATGCTACTTAAGCATCATTACATTATTCCATAACTAGAAACCCATTATAAGCCACCATAAAGCATGTTTAGTATATTGTGGATTCAGTTACCTTGAGTTAAAAATCACATTTTTCATGCATCCAGTGATCTGTAACAAATAAAGACCTATCCAGTACAGATGGCATCTTTGTTCTCAGACAACAGCATTAGAACTTATTTGCAAGATATATGCTCAGTGCCAAAAAAGCTAAGATTAAAATTTAAGCTGCTTTTAACACTGAAGAGTAAGGATTAACTAGTACTTTATAAATATCTTCTATAATTCTTAAGATTCAGAGAGAGCAAAAAAACAAAATGGTTAAAAAAATAAGGCAACAATTCTCCCATGCCCCTTCCCATCTTCTTTATTTTCCAAGAAAAAAAAAAATATATTCCATTAATTTACTTCCTTCTAAATGGTACTGATAGTTTATCTGATGCAGATGGCATTTTTAATAGTCTTGAGTGGGGTTTCTATACTAAATTAAGATTCAAAGGTAAAACCTACATGACTGAAAAGTCATCGTAAAATTTCAGAGCTGGAAGTTCTGAGATCAACTAGGTCAACAACTTCTATTTAGGTTGGGTACCTTGTTCAAATAAAATCCTACCCAAAAGCTCAATTTGCAAAATTGTTTTTCTAGAAGAGTAGGAAACCCTAAACCTTTCTGTCCACTATTTTCCTTTCCTATTCCAACAGAATTAGAAAATTACTAACTTGGTAAAATCCTCTTTGCATGTCCTAGATGAGGAAACTAACTGGTAGGCCCAAAGAGGTTAAAGGATTGACTAACCCCAGACCACTCTGTCAATATCCCATGACAAATCTAGAGCTTGATAGCATAAATCCTTCTTTAAAGATCATGTTAATTCAATTCAAATTGAGGGGCACAAACAGAAGGTTGTAAAAGAAATGCAGTAATTGTTAAATAATGTTTTAGATGTTTATTTTGAGAGAGGGAGGGGCAGAGACGGAGGGAGAGAAAAATACAGTAATTTTTAACGAGCTTCCAGAAGTCAATTAACGATTTTAGTTTCTCAACTAAAGAATGACCCTAGTTTCTTAAAAATATGGAGAGTGAACACCACCCTCATTCCTGGTCTTTACACCAGCACTGGATGCTATGCTTCGGTAGAACAACAGTTCCCTTACTATTTTTTAATTAGGTCTGCTATGTGGGCCAGGTAATTTTGAGCCCTTGTTTTAGGATATCCCGAAGTATCTTAAAATAAATTGGTGCGGAGGCTGGGAAGAAAATGAGTTAAATGTAATTGCAGCAAATTCCAAATTTTTTAAAAGTAAGCTCTATGTGCAACATGGGACTTGAACTCATGACCTCGAGATCAAGAGTCACATGCTCTACTGACTGAGCCAGCCAGGCACCCAAAATCTAAATGTTTTATATTTATATCCATCTAAAACATAGGATAACACACAGACTACTTTATTTCCTCTCAATAAAGTAATGTCAATTTACTTTAGTATTTACCAAGTAAATATTTATTGTATATATGCTATATATAGGTAACATGGAAACAGTGGGGAACAAAATGAAGGGGTGGGAAGTTATAACCACCCAGAAAAAGAATTTATGTAAGTCTTTCTTACCCTTTTCACTTCAGCAGAAAAAAATTCTCTTACACTTTATAGCTAATGAACCACTACTGTTCCTATGTACCAGAGTCTACCACTCCTAAAACAAATTTACTCTTTCCCCACCCTCATCCAATTACTACTTTTGCATTAGAGACTACTCCCAGAAGCCACCCGGTATTCTTGGATGCCCTCCCCAACCAGTTCAACCAAGCTTTCTTCCTTAAAGCCAGATCCTGAAATACCATCACCTCTCCCAGGAAGCCTTAATTTGAAAGCCAGGTTAATCTCTTTAGCTCCACCCAGTTTATAACTACAACTCTCTCTGCACTCAACATCTTATAATAGATGCCTATTATTTTGCTCACAGTTTCATTTATTCACGTGCTTATTCAGTATATTAAGCATTGCTCTTGTTGGTCTATGTCAGTACTGTTCTTAAAAAAATTTTTTTTACATTTTATTTATTTTTGAGAGAGAGAGAAAGAGAGACAGAGCACACGTTGGGGAGGGGCAGAGAGAGGGAGACACAGAATCCAAAGCAGGCTCCAGGCTCAGCTGTCAGCACAGAGCCCAAAGCAGGGCTCGAACCCATGAACCCTGAGATCATGACCTGAGCCGAAGTCGGACGCTCAGCCGACTGAACCACCCAGGTGCCCCAGCACTGTTCTTAAATAAAGGCTACCAGATAAAAGGGTTTAGCACTGAAAATGCCAGATGCTTAATGCTTTTTGAAAATTATTTTGAATATGTTAAATCCAACCTGATTTGTGAAATTTATAAAACCTCCCAGCATGGATGAATCTGAAGAGCATTATGCTAAATGAGAGATGTCAGACACAAATGACCTCATACTACTGTATGACTACGTGTATGTGAAATTCTAGGTTAAACTACAGGGATGGAAAGCAAATCAGTGGGGGCCATGAGTGGAGAGGTGTGTTTAAAGGCAAAAGGAAAGGAGTTTAAAACTTTGGGGCTAATGCAATTGACTTTTTATTTTGAGGGAGAAAAAAACTAGACGATGTAATAAAATTCTTTAAAAAAAGGGAGGGAGGGTGGGGAATAGGAATCACTTAAAATCTTCCATCATGTTGGATTTCACATTATCTACCTTATAAAATAAATGATTTATCACTTACAACCAAAAATATCTACCAGCATTGGAGATTTTTAAGGATAGTATTACTCTGATTGTTTCCACATCTGAATTAATGTATGCAATCCAGTCCTTAATTCATAAGAAATATAAACTGGGATAGAAAAAAAGGTTACAGTGACTCTGATACCACTCAGCTTTTAGCTCTCTCTGGTTCTTTTTGCAAATGTTATTTTTGAGTAATTGCTGAAAAATGGCTTGGCTTTAAACAATCTGGCCTCTGTTCTAGGTAGATACTCTTTAATCTCAAAGTCAAATTAACAACCTTTAAAGTTAACCATTTTAAAAAACCCCAATGCCTGGTCATCATGTATCCTGATCACTATTACTATTTGCCTTCGCCAGTATCCTATCCCCCAAAAGACTACAATTTCCTCGATGTGAGGAGTTACCGACCAAGTAACTCAACAGGTTAAAGCTACTTACCGCACTGTGGTTATGTGATTAATGTTCCTTTTAATACAACTGATCTGAGTCAATTTCAATACAGTAGTGTTCAAACTGCCTTTGCCATTACTCATAAAAATCTAGTGCACAAACTGAAACGCGGCTAACATTATCCTTCGTGAAAGAATAATTAACACTTTTAAAGGGACTATGAGGGATTCCGCATAGTATAATTGAACAATTTCACGTCGCATCTGCTGCAGAGATCACAAACAGACTGTCATTATGCCATCCCCTTCCTTGGACCCCACCGCCGCCTGCAGCTTTATTCTTGGCTTTTCAAAGGTTTAATCCACTCAGGGCTGCTAAAGGGGGAATCAAGGAAGGGTCACTTGTGAACCCCAGCATAGAAAAGGGCAGGAATATGTGGTTGAGTCACGTCGTTCCGCCATTTTCTAAGCGGAGGAGGAAGACATGTTGGAACAAAAACACAACAAAAGAGCAGCCATTTCCCAAGCCAGCTCCAATAGCAACCCGAACTGGCCGAACCCGGTCACTTGGCAGCTTCAAATCCACTTCCCTGGATAAACCTAAGAACATCAGAGGTGCCGGCGCAAAGAAAGCGGCAGACAACCCTTCCGCGTAGGGATCAAAGACGACCCGCACACTTAACTGCAAATGAAAGCCTCGGGAAGAATGACGGAAGCTAAATGGAGCACAGTGTAACAAAGTGAAATTCTACGCGAAGTTGGCAAACTAAAAATTTACTCAGTGATTGTGGCGTCTCACGGTTCACAGGAAACCACCGGCTATAGTAAACCCAGGAAACTCAAAGACCAAGGCCCGGATCCAGCCGGTGCTCCTACCTGCCTCTACCCATTTCCCCCATTTCCGTACTTCCCTCCGTGCGCCGCCTGTTTGCTTATGGGTTCTTACCGTATGTGGGGGATGCCCACCCCACCTTGAAGGATCTTATAGAGTTTGCTCTCGTACAGCAACTGGGGATGCCTGGCCTTCTGAGATTCTAGCTTCACTGCCACTTCCTGCAGGGGAGAGAGGGGACGATGGCATCAACATCCCTAAGGATTCAATGTCACTGGGGAAAGGAGGGGACACATTAGGAAAGCTCCGACTCGAGACTACAAGGGGAAGTACGGGGCCCAGAGAGAAAGCTCTCTTTCAAATTATAAAACGAGGCAACCGGCCTCAAAGGCCTCTTCAGGGGATAGTGACGAAATCGGCACGTCCTCGAAGGTGCAGGAAAATGATTCATCCAGAAAACGTAATGAAAGGTTTAGAAGGAAACTGACGATCGCAAGCAAGAACCCCAACAAAATAAATCCATATAGAGAGAAAAACACGGGGATCACAGAAATAGGGTTTTGCCGTTCTCACCTTAAACGACGGCTTAAAAAAGTTCGATTAAGGTGCATTTTCAACAAGCTGGGAAACTTCATAGTTCTCCCAACCTTTCTATCGGGTTCTTTGCCTTTTAGGGAAAGAGAGCGGGGGAGGTTCCTAAGCCGGGAAAACTGGCTCCCTCTGGACTCCCCTCCCCAGTACGTGCGTGCGGTGGGGAAAGGCCCGAGCACTTTGGGGGTTGGGGTGGGGAGTGAGGGCTGGCGTAGCGTGGTCGTGAACCCCACCCCAGGTGATTACCTCGCCGTTGGTAATGTTGATCGCCAGATAAATGTCCCCGAAGGAGCCAGACCCGATCTTCCGTACCAGTTTATATTTCCCTCCGACAATGAATTCGGCCTTGGAGCCGCTGCTGCTCGCCATCCTGAGAGACGAAGATGGAGGCTGGGGCCAAGCCCCGACACCTCTGAGGGGAGAACAGAGGCCTCTGGGGCTCGTCCACTGAGCAGGCTGCGGAGGAGGGCGGCAGGAAACGGCAAGCGCTGGCTCTTTCCAGGCGTTACAGGGCCCAGACTCGGTCAAGGGGACCCTGATCACCGCCGCTCAATCCGGCTTCTTTTTGCCAGGCCGCAGTTTATGAGGGGGTTCTCGCGGTTACCGGGCTGGGCCACTTGTTCCTGGGCGGCCGCCGCTGCCTCGCTTTCACGGCGACGTCGCGGGCTGGAAAAGGGGCGCGGTGGTTTAGGGCGGCGATACCGCTGCCACCACTGCCGCCGGCTCCCGCCCGGAGGGACTCCTGTCACTCCGCCGACGCCGCCATCTTGTTACTCCGGCTCCAGCCAACACAAAATGCCCCCAGTCCCGGGGAGCCGCTTCTTCACAGCGCAGAGCACTCTGGGAAAGGGATCTCAGGCGCTAGCCCCGGAGGGTCGGCAACCAGAGGGAGGGCGGAACCGGATCCGTGAGAGTCGCGGCCCACGCTTCGAGCGTCACCCCGTCACCGCCCAACTGCGCATGCGTAATGCACTCCTGCTGCTTGCGCAGGCGTGCAACGGGCTCTCCTCACCCCCGCCCGGGGCTCACTTCCACTTCCGGTTGTTGGCTCTTCCAACCTTGCTACCTGTTAAACAGTCACGTCGGACCCGCCTGGTGTCTGAAAGGTCCCGTGGCCCGCGGCCTCGAGAGCTTGTTAGGGAGGAGTCACCTTCGTTTTTCGTGGAAGATGGGAACTTCTGGCCTCCTTGGGAGTTGGGTGCTGACCTTTGCTCCTTATCTGAGGCCCTTTTTTAACCTTCGATCTTTCCTCCGACCACTCCCTGAGACCGGCTTATTCCAGCCCAGTTCTGTTTTGCGAGAGGCTGTCACCTCTGGTGGAGAAGAAGAGCAAAGCAGACGTAGCTGGGCTGCGTTTGTTCAGGGTTCCCGGTTTTGGCTGAGTCTGTCTAGCTCTTTAGTCTTAAGAATTAGAGTTCTGCGCTTTATGGAGTGTTGGAGAAGTTCACATTACAGGAAGGGAAAAGAAGGAAGCAGGAGTTACCCTGCCGCCCTTTGTCTTTGTGTTGTTTCTCCACTGATACAGTTGGTTCCCAGGGAAAAAACCAATACCCGACTCAATTTTAGTGGCAGATCAGTCAACAGAATAAAATTTACAACTGTGGGAAAACTGCATGTAGAAGTTATTCCACCGTCCCCCCCCCCCCAAAACAACTCCGTAGTGACTGGTCATATTCAAAACTGCAGTACTGATCCAAAAAATATAGGGTGGAAATAACTATCACAAAAATAAAATTGATAACGTGTAAAACAGCAAACTGTAATGTTACTGTTAACGTTTATAGAGGAAAACTTTTTACTATAAGTTGATTTTTAAAAATGTTGACCACATTTTGGTTTATAAAATTTGACCCGAGAAAACGGCTTAGTTGTAATGATCACAAAAAAGAAAGCTCCGTAAGCTGATTCTATCAACTGTAATATGAATCAAACCCTGATGAATGAATCCAACCCCACTTGTAAAAGTTTAAGCGAAATCTCTCAAAATAGTTTCATTAAAATGGAAATGGAAAAAAAATGTAGACCCGACTGCAACCTTGAAAGCTGATTAAGTAATTAGTAATGGGGTTCATCCTGAAAGGTAACTAAAATTTCTCCATGTGATTCTGATTCCTACTTAAATACTTGTATTCATAAAGCTCTAGTCCAAATATGTTAAGTGTGGAAACAGATCCCCTAAGGTTTAGAATGAAGTTTTGATGCACTACCTAAACTCACGCTGCCTGTCTCCCAAATCAGCACTATTAGACATTTTCCTTTAGTGACTCTAAAGCGCGGTTGGCCTACTTAAAATTCCTTGCTATTAGATTCTGGTCTTTAAAAAAAAAGAAAAGCCAGGTGTAAGCATCTTGAAATTTCCAGAAATAGCTACTATTCTGCTGATTTTCTACCACAGACATCCAAAATTTAATGGATTCCACACCTTGAGGAGATCCCCACAGGGCAGATGGGGCATACATTTAGAGGGATTTTTTTTTTTTTTTTTGGAGGGGGGAAGGGGTCTGGTGAGGATACATCTCCATTGTGGAATGGGAGATGGGATGGGATGGAGGCAGAGGTGTGCATGGAATGGACTAGATTAGGGATTTCCAAAGGTCGGTGTAGGGACAAGGGCAAGTCTGACAGTTTTCCATAAAGGTATTAGGAAAATAAGAGCAGTATAATGCATTTTTCTTGGATTTTATTTAATTTCAAGTTGTACTTTATTCTTAGATATTTGTCTTCCTACACATGTCACTAAAGTGCCCTGTTAGGTGCCTGGATGGCTCAGTTGGTTAAGCATCCAGCTTCGGCTCACGTGATCTCACCATTCATGGGTTTGAGCCCCACATCAGGCTCTGTGCTGACAGCTCAGAGCCTGGAGCCTGCTTCAGATTCTGTGTCTCCCTCTCTGCCCCTCCTCAGCTTGCACTCTGTCTCTCTCTTTCTCAAAGACAAATAAACATTAAAAATAAATTTTAAAAAAGTGAAGTGCCCTTTTATAGGAGCACGTGGCTGGCTCAGTCATAAGAGCATGCAACTCTTGATCTTGAGCTGGTGAGTTTGAGCCCCACATGGGGTGGGGCTCAATAAATAAAATAGATAAATAGATAAAATGAATAAAACATTAAGAAAAAAAAAGCTAACAGTTTTTAAAAAATAAAGTGACCTTTTATAAAATGGCCCTAATAGGGGATGGTTGTTTTGTTCTTTTGTTCATACCCTTATCAAAGTTAAAAGTCAACCTGTTTATGCTTGCCCTCCTTTTCTGTTGTTGCTATTTATTTTGAATTTTTATAGGCTTTCAAAATCAAACACTCTAGTACTCACTAGTCTAAATGACTTTTAGACGACCTTCCAACTCTGAGATGTGATGATGATTTTATGTATATATTTGGTGAGCCTCCTGATTTGTCTCCTGCCTGTCATAGTCACTATTCCAGCACTGACAATTTCCAGCAAAATGCTCTAAAATGCCGTATGCGTAGCTGTAGCCTCTTCAAATGTGATTTCAGTTGATTCCATCTAAAGATTTAAATGTGTCAGATTTAAGAAGGCAAAAGCTGGGGGGGGGGGAGTTTAATGTAGAAAATAAAAGCTTTTAGGTGTTGGCTATGACTCAGCCTTTTCCTTAAAATCATGCATCATTTGTGGTAATTTTCAACCTCAGCAATTGAAGAATTACCTGTTTTTAGTGCTACTATTAGAGTTACAAATCATTCTGTACTTACTGAATCAGCAGCAGCTTTGGTATAATGGAGGGAGACTTCCAAAATGTGCCAAAATGCAATTCCTGGATCACATGAATTCACTAAAAATATAACGAAAAATATAGACTAACAAAAAATTTGAGAGCTTCAGAGAAATTTAGAGATCATCTAGTTCAGTAATCATATTGTTAAATGCTTTGCCATGGACTGTAGCTTCACACGTATCACTTGTGTCGCACTAGGACAAAAGTGGCTTGTCCAAGATCACACAGCTCTCAATGGCAAAGAAAGCACTAGAACCCGAACGTCTAACCAAAGGAAAGAGAAAAAGGAGGGGTAGAACGAAAATTGGAACAGTTGTGCCCCAGTGATTACTTTTATGTTCATGGGTCAAGATGAATTGAAAACCTTTATTGTAAAGCCCCAGTGTTTACCCAAGGAAAGGGCACTGGTAACCAGAGTGCATTTTGAGTAAAATGTTAAAGACAAGCACAACAATTATGGATGGATGCCGTAGGGAGGAAATTAAAAACAAGAGTGGTCTGCCTATCTCCGGGGTGTTTGGTACAAATACACAGAAAAAAAAAAAAAAAATGAAATGTCTTAGAAGATGTCAAACACTGTCTCAGGTGTTGTTTAACTGTTAAACTGCCTTGTGCACAATCAGTATCAGATGAGTTAGTGGAGTGATTGAAAAAGAGACCATCAGAAACGTCCTGTTGGGTCAGAGTGATAATCCATTTAGTCTCTTTTCCACTCTTTGACAGTGACAGCAATTTCTGTGTCCCTTTCGTATCTCAGGTCCCGTTTCCCCCCTCTGCATTGTTCAGGAGGCTTTGTAAAAATGGATTGCTGCTTCTATGGTAGCTACTTCAAACACATTTGACACATTCTTATCGTGAACATTTCTTACTTTCTATGGAGTCATTAGCCATAATTTCAATTAATTTCATTCTTTGAGTTCATTTATGCTTTTGACCCATATGGCTTCAAGATTCTGAAGATTGATAAGTTCCTATGTACGCAACCCAATGACTTTTTAATAATCATATACACCTATATAAGTATTTTTGTTTGTTTATTTTTGAGAGAGAGGGAGAGACAGAGCATGAGCAGGGGAGGGGCAGAGAGAGGGGGAGACACGGAATCCGAAGCAGGTTCCAGGCTCTGAGCTGTCAGCACAGAGCCTGACGCGGGACTCGAACTCACGAACTTAGAGATCATGCCCTGAGCCGAAGTCGGACACTCAGCCAACTGAGTCACCCAGGCGCCCCTAATCATATACACCTATAAATGTTCACTGTTCTTTTTCTTATGTTAATATTTATTTGAAAATTTTAGAAAATTTAGATAAATCACAAAAAAAAGAAAACAAAAATCTCTTAAGAGACAATCACCAAATGTTAACATGTTGCTGTATATAAATGTCCAGTCTTTTTCTATGCATATTGTGTGTTTGCGTGTGTGTGTGTTTTAGGTGTATGTATAGCTATCAAATATGTGCATATATACGTATATTTAATTTTATTTTTTTGTAAATTTTATCTCTTAATATTTACAACAAGTAACCATAGGGCACATTCAGTTTTGACACCTATTTTTTTTCACTTCATAATTTATTGGAGACATGTGTCCTTAGGTTAAAAAGAAAACCACAGGCCCAAAGTAGCCTCACTTGAGTTAAGGCCCCAAGTCAGTAGACCAGGGCTTAATACCTAATCTAACTGTAGTTTCAACCTCCCTCAGAAAGGTAAGTCTTAACCCGTCAGTCAGGAATTTTCTGATAAGCACCAATGAGATCATCTGTCTCTTGGACCTCCTCTACCTCCCAAAGGAAGATGAGGTAATCTGTATAATAAGACCCCTTGCCCTTCTCCCTCGGGGAAGGTGATGTTCGCGGAGACAGTCCTTTCTTTGCTCTTGCTTGTAATTTTCTTGCCCCACCCTCCTTCCTATAAAAAACTTCCGTTTTGTACAACTCCTCAGAGCTGCCCTCTACTTGCTACATGAGATGCTGCCCAATTTATGAATCATTTAATAAAGCCAATTAGATCTTCAAATTTACTGGGTGGAATTTTTTTTTTTTTAACACATAACTAAGTAATCTTCCAAAAAATCATTAAAAACTTTTTTTTAAATGTTTTTATTTATTTTTGAGACACAGAGAGACAGAGCATGAGCAGGGGAGGGGCAGAGAGAGAGGGAGACACAGAATCGGAAGCAGGTTCCAGGCTCTGAGCCGTCAGCACAGAGCCCGGCGCGGGGCTCGAACTCACAGACCGCAAGATCATGACCCGAGCTGAAGTTGGACGCCTAACCAACTGAGCCACCCAGGTGCCCCCAAAGAATCATTTTTATTGTCTACCTATAAGTATGTGTTGTGTTGATGGAACAGCACTTGACCAGACCCAACTGAGTATTTTGGTTATTTCCAAATTTTTGCTAGTATAAACAATGTTTTAATGAGCATTTGTACAGCTATATCTTTGCTCACATCCAAAATTAATTGGTTAGGGTATATTTCCAGAAATGCTACGAGTTTTAAAACCTCTTGAATGAGGGCACCTGGGTGGCTCAGTCGGTTGAGTGTCTGACTCTTGATTTCAGCTCAGGTCATGATCTCGTGATTCGTGGGATCAAGTCCTGTGTCGGGCCTTGTGCTGTTAGGGTGGAGCCTGCTTGGGAATTCTTTGTCTCTCTCCCTCTCTCTCTGCCCGTCTCCTGCTCTCTCTCTCTCTCTCTCAAAATAAATAAATAAACTTTAAAAAAAACTGTGTCATGAATAACCACTTCTAATTGTTTTAGTACAGTCTGTGATGATTAAACCCATATTCACGGGCTATCCTCACATTTCTTAAATTTATCTACAATTAAATCTTAATTTTTTTCTGTCTACCTTAAGAAAGTTTGTTAGGGTTTTATTTTTCCTGATGACCTGTTGTTGTAAAGCCTAATAAACTTAATTAGAAGATTTCTTTGCAGCTGTCCCATTCGCTTCCCCACCCCTTTCAAAATCTCAAGAATGTTGCAAGTCTGTGGTTTACAAGGATGTACTCATGCAATTGAAAATGACCCTATTATGGACGCAGCTAGCAAGACACTTCTGTTGGCCATTAGTGAAGCAATTGCATTCTACAGATATTTAGATTTAGTTGAAGGAGAGGAGGGGACAATTAATTTCCGGTAAGAAAGAATGAGGTCAAAGGCCTCTCAAAACCAAGACTGCCTGCAGTAAACGAAAGAGGAAAAACAGGATAATCTCATATGTGTTCAAATCTCTCATATTTTGCACGAGCTCAAGTTTTCCCACAAAACTAAGTGTGCAGAGTCTTAGGGATGGGGGAGAATTCGACTTACCAGTGTTCTAAAACTTAGATTGACCCAGAGTTTACTACAGACATTTTTGAATGCTTGAATTAGGCATCTCAGGGTATTTTGTTAAATGAGAACATGTCCTTTTTCACCTATGTGGGTAAATTGTTGCCACCTACATTTAGAGTAGCCAAGGACCTGGAAGTTTTCCTAACTTTAAGCAAAAACCCATGGAAACAATAATAGAGTAATGGAAATTAATTTTATTCTTAAGAAGTAGTTGAGGCTCCTCGGTGGCTCAGTTGGTTGAGCATCCCACTCCGGATTTCCCTTCAGGCCGTGATACCCGTGTCGTGGGATTGAGCCCCTCGTCAGGCTCTGAGCTCAGCACAGAGATCCTGTCCCTCCCTTTCCCCCATTCACAATTGCTGGCTTGCTCGCTCTCTCTCTTTCTCTCTAAATAAAAATAAAAAAAAAAAGTTTTAAAGAATTTTAAAAAATAGATAACAAACAAAATATGTTGTCAAAAACCTTGGGATGGGAGAGGAGAAACAAAGTGCCCTTTTACTTGGGTATTTGAGGACTAGGTTAAATGATGCGGGGAAATGTATCCGGACCTCAGTAGTCATTAAAATCTGAATTTTTGTTGTAACTCTACCTTAAATATTTTCTAGGCTTCAAGGTTGTAATCTTTTAAAAGAGAAGTCAGATTCTAAGGTTTTTTCTAGCTTTAAGCATTGTGCTATATACCGAAAATGCCTTCTATATTTTGAAGTAGAAAAAGGAAATAAACATGCTGTTTCTCTTTTACAGCTTCTTAAAATTCAGATAATAGATCAAATTCTCACGGGAAGGTCCTTACCCGTGCCCCTTAACACTTGTCAGGAAAAGCAGACTCTTTAACAGTGAAACACAGCAATCAATATATACAGTAGTTGGAAATTAGAGGAGACTCCCAAATCACGGACTGGGAAATATCTTCTTTTTAAAGTATTTTAAGAAAGGCAATAATTGAATCTTGGGTTTAGGTATGGCTCTTCCTAGAAGTGGGGGTGGGGCCTCAGTGAAATGACCTCTGGCAGTTTTTCTTTTTCTCGTCTGAAAAAATCCTTGCTTAGATTCTCATAGAAGGAAATCATGAAATGATTTGACTCTTCAACATAGTCTTATTCTTGGCAAGGAATGAGATTCACCAGTGAAAATCAAGCAAAGCTTGCTTCCTGTCTTCTTAAAATACTGTTTCCACTAGCCCCTCCCCTTCCTCTCAGAGTTGCTTTGAAATAATGCCTGAGGCTTTAACTCATTTGTCTGCAATGAACATTCTGCAGTGTCATATTTAAATGTTAGAGATATGTCCTGACAGGGAGGAAATTCAAATCAGTGATGTTCCCTGATACTCCTTGAAAACCATACTAGCAGCAGAACTTGAAAAGATGAAATGTCTGAATTTCTCCTGGGTTCCTCCTTGTACACGGGTTATATTGTTTGGGTCAGTTGGTCTGACCTGTCGATATTTTGATAATCAAATTACATTTTACATTTTCTTTTTTAATCACACGCACCATTAATTCCTGGAAATGTGCTGTTATACATCACATTTGGGGATATTTGTGTTAGCCATTTTTATTTGAAAGAATTTTGTGTTTTGGAGTTTCTGCCGTTTGTAGGTCCGTTCCCTTTCTCAGCCCCTCTTCTCTTCCTCTGCGTTGTTCATCGGCAAGGGCATGAAAACTGTGCTCCCAGTGACTCATTATTACTCACTATAGTAATCTACTCTTCTTTGTGAGACTAAATTTGGAAGATGCTTGAGTTGCCATTCCTGAGGAGAGCGGGTCCTGAAACACATCCTGTTAACTCTCAACTCCCCACGCTGATGCCAGGATGTACTGATACCGATCACACAAAATGGGTAGCTGTGCCATTTGATCCTGGCCAAGCTCAATGCTGCCAGGAAAAGTCTTCTTGCAGTGAGCGGAGTCAGGGGCCTGATAGGTGAAAAAAAGAACTCCGGATTGTAGGGCCCTAATCCACAAAGCAAAACAAGTCAAAATATCTTTATATAGCCCTTTACAGTTCATCAAGTATTTGGTGATGCATTAACTCGTGCTTTTCATAACCTGTATTAGGGCATCTATTGTTATATTCATCTGGAGAGGTATGGCGACTTATCCAACACCACCAGCCTTTGAGAACTCCTCACAATCAAAACCACCGTTCTGGGATGTAACTGTTCACTCTCACAGTTAGCATGTCCTGTCCAGACCTTGGAGCCTGCTCTACATCTAAATGGGGAGCAGTTAGCAGTCACTACCTCAGTAGATCTGAGTTTGACTTAAATCATCCCCCTGCAGCTGGCCGGCCCCGGGCCATCTGCAGCTCAACTGATCTCGCGCTGAAGTTCTGTAGCTTGGGTCTGGGTTCTGACTTCCAGCTGAGCCCGAACTCCCACACTTTTGAGGACTACACTCATCTCCTCCATGCTTAGTAGTCCCTGGCTCTCTAGCTGATTCCTTGGTCCTAGCTACCTGACCTCAGTTATTTACCTCTATCCTCCTGTCCCCACCAGCGATTCCTCTTAGACAACACTGTTTATTCCTGCCTAGCCAGTGTTAATTTCTTCTGCCTCTTTCCCTTTCAGATTCTCAAGCCAACAAACCTATTTAAATCTTAGCTATCTACCAGACTTTCCAGCCCCTCCTTACTTCCTGTTGGGCCCTGAACCTGATCTGAACTCCTATGACTGTTTCTTTTCAGTGTTCTCTATGCTGGGATAGTGATAGATATAAGACCCTTTCTACTCACCTTCTGCCTCCTTCTAACCCACATGAGACTTATATATATGTATATATGCATATATATGTATATGTATATATGTATATGTATGTGTATATATGTATATATATGCATGTACACATACATGTATGTATATATGCATGCATATGCATATATGTATATGTGCACACATAATACATGTGTATATATGTACGACATACATACAATATATGTATATATATGTATGCGTACACATTTATACATATACACATACACATATACACATATATATACACACATATATATGTATATATACATGTGTGTGTATATACATATGTGTGTATATATGTATATACACACACATACGTATATACATATATATATATAGATTTGTTTAAATAATTTCTACACCTGACGTGGGGCTCCAACTCACACCCCCGAGATCAATCGCCATACGCTCTTCCAACTCAGACTCAAATATTTTATATTTTCTTTCACTGCTTAGAATTTCAAATCCTGGGGCACCTGGGTGGGTCAGTTGGTTAAGCGTCTGACTCTCTATTTCAGCTCTGGTCATGATCTCACAGTCTTGAGACTATCTCCTTGCTGAGCGTGGAGCCTACTTGGGATTCTCTCTCTCTCTCTCTCTCTCTCTCTCTTTCCCTCTCTTTCTGCCCCTCCCCCACCCACTCTCAAAATAATTAAATAAACTTAAAAAAAAAAAGAATTTCAAATCCTATTGACCTTCCTAGCTTATATTTTCTTGTCTCACACTGTATCATTGATTGCCATAGCTTCTGCCCTAGTTGAAATAGGATACGTAAAAGCACTTTGTTTAAGCCATAAACCTCATACAAATATACCCTGCTGCTGTTATTATTAGGTAATTCAAGCCAGAGGTGACTTTTTCTAACCTTCCTGGTGGAAGGAGATAGGCTGTCAGCTGAAATAGGGACTTCACAGTTATAGTCCAAAGCCAAAAATAAGAAAAGTGTAATAACTGTGACAGTACCACAACTGATCTCTTTATGTAGATGATTCCTTCTGACAAGGTCACCATAAGCTAAGATGTGTCACAGGAAACAGAAATCAGATACTCTAGGCTATTCTGAAAGCCTCAGAACCTTTCTTCTAATCAACTTGAAGATACTGAGCTTTCAGATGACATCTACCCTGATTGATTTTCCAATGCTAAGATAATAATTATTTTTAACATTTATAAGAAATGTTATACAGTAGTATTCTTACCTGTATTATCTCACGTCGTAAAAAAGATTTCACGGGGAAAGTAATTTCATTGTTTTAAATTTTTATTTTTTAATTTTAAACATTTTGCATGAGGGTTTTTTTTTTTTTAAAGGTTTATTTAGGGGCGCCTGGGTGGCTCAGTCGGTTAAGCGTCCGACTTTAGCCCAGGTCATGATCTCACGGTTCGTGGGTTTGAGCCCCGCATTGTGCTCTGTGCTGACAGCTCAGAGCCTGGAACCTGCTTCAGATTCTGTCTCCCTTGCTCTCTGCCCCTCCCCCACTCACGCTCTGTCTCTGTCTCTCTCCCTCTCTGTCTCAAAAATAAACATTAAAAAATAAATAAATAAAATAAAGGTTTATTTCTTTTGAGAGACAGAGAGTGCTTGTGTGCACATGTGAGAAAGGGGGAGGGGGAGAGAGAGAGAGAGAGAGAGAGAGAGAGAGAGAATCCCAAGCAGGCTCCCCACTGGCAGCACAGAGCCTGA
Source organism: Panthera tigris (assembly GCF_018350195.1). Taxonomy (NCBI): domain Eukaryota; kingdom Metazoa; phylum Chordata; class Mammalia; order Carnivora; family Felidae; genus Panthera; species Panthera tigris. Next base: position 196,059,154 of record NC_056660.1, on the reverse strand, counting down.
CAAGGGGCTCAAACTCACAAACCATGAGATCATGCCCTGAGCTGAAACCAAGAGTCAGATGCTCAACCGACTGAGCAGGTGCCCCTAAATTTTAATTTTTTAAAAATAAGCTCTATGCCCAACATGGGGCCTGAACTAAGGACCCTGAGATCAAGAGTCACATGCTTTACCAACTGAACCAGCCAGGTGCCCCCATGTTTTAAATTTTTATTTTTATGTATTTTCTTAAGTTTATTTGTTTATTTTGAGAGAGAAAGAGCACGAGCAGCTGAGGGGCAGACAGAAGGGGAGAGAGAGAGGATCCTAAGCAGTCTCTGCATGGTGTGTAGCCTGCCATGGGGCTTGAACTCACAAACCCATGAGATCATGACCTAAGCTGAAATCGAGAATTGGAAGGTTAACCAACGGAACCACCCACACACCCCATTTAAAATTTTTAGATAGAGCAGCTGAAGCACAGAAATCTCAGTTAACTTGCCTAAGTTCACAAAGTAAGCCAGGGGTGTATCTTGTACTTGAACTCAGACTTTTCTGATTCCAAGAATCCTGCTTTTTTTTTTCTCCAGTCTAAACATCTAAGAACTATAAAACACCCTAGGAAGGTTTAAAACACCCTGCTCATTTATTTCAAGAATAAGTGAAGTTACAAAAACAGACATTCATTTAATAGATCACATAATATGCCACAGAAGGGTATGTTCAAGAGCCCACGCTGCATCATGGTTTTCAATAGTTATACAATACTGCCACCTTGTGGATTTAGCTATTTTCTGTTACTTTAGCCGACTTCTGTAGCCTAGCATAATGCCTGACCAGAATTACCTGGCAGGATCTGAACAGTCAAATGTTAAATGCCCAGAAAAGAGCTGGAGTCAGGGAACTTAGAAGAACACTTGAGGATCTAAGTATTGCCAGGAGTTTGAGCAAACCTATGGTGCTTTCTAAACAAGATCAAACACTGCATTTTGATTAACAAAACTTGAATATGACAATATAAAGTCAATGTATCTTTTCTTTAATGTTTTTATTTATTTTTGAGAGAGAGACAGAGCCGGGGAGAGGCAGACACAGAATCCGAAGCAGGCTCCAAGCTCTGAGCTGAGCTGCGAGCGCAGAGCCCAATCTGGGGCTTGAACCCACGAACTGTGAGATCATGACCTGAGCTGAAGGCAGCCGCTGAACCAACTGGGCCACCCAGGCGCCCCTAAGTCAATGGATCTTATGTTACATGATAAGGGGATAAGAAAGGGAAGGAAACAAATATACCATAGTAACAAATACCAAATAATAAATAGAAAAAGACTATAGACTGGGTGGCTTAAAAAACAGAAATTGATTTTCTCACAGTTCTGGGAGCTGAGAGTCTGAGATGAGGATGTCAACATGGTCAAGTTCTGGTGAGAACCTTCTTCTGGGTTGCAGTCTTCTTGTATTGTCACATGGCAGACAGCAGTAATTAAGGAGACGTGTCAACATTACCCAAGGACTCTGTATTGTCTTCTGGAGAAAAGAGTGTGTTTTCGTTTTCAGTTGTACACGAGATAGTTGTATCATGTGAGATGGAAGTGTGACCTTGTGACTGTCTATTCAGAGACTAAGTGTGGCTTAAGGAGATGCATTTGGGTGCCAAGTTGACAAGGGATGGACTTGTGATGCTTAATTTTTTAAAGTTCATTTATTTATTTTGGGGCAGGGGGAGGGACAGAGAGAGAGAGGGAGAGAGAATCCCAAGCAGGCTCTGCACGAGCCGCACAGAGCCTGACTTCGGGGCTGGAACTCCCAAACTGTGAGATCATGACCTGAGCCTAAGTCAATAGCCCAACACTTAATTGACTGAGCCACCCAGGCGCCCCAGAGATGGTTCGTTGTGTGTGTCAACTCAGCTGGCTGGGCCTTGGTGCCCAGATATTTGCTCAAACATCATTCTGAACGTTTCTGTGAAGATGTTTTTTGCATAAGATTAGCATTTAAATAGGTGAACTTTGCCTAACGCAGAATATCCTCCACAATGCGGGTGGGCTTCATCCAATGAACTGAAGGCCTTCATAGAACAAAGACCGACCTCCCCCAAGCAAGAAGGAATTCTGCCAGCAGACAGCCTTTGGTCTCAAACTGCAACTCGTCCCTGGGTCCCCAGCCTGCCACCTCCACTGCAGAGTTTGGATTTACTGAGCTTCCACAATCACATAAATCAATTCCTTAAAATAAATCTCTTTATCTACACACATACTTCGTTCAGATCACGGCTGAGAGGTTCTCTCCCGAGCAACACGTTTCCTGACCAAATTATTTAAAATAACCATTTACCCACATCCCCTCACCATACCTAGCTACTCGTCAGGTTTTTATTCTACTTTATTTTCTTTCATGGCACTTATTAGTATCTAAATTTATATATTTATGCTTTTACTCTTTTTGACTTAACCTCCTTCCCTAGAACGTTTGCTCATTGAGTCAGGATTTTTTTCTGTCTTGTTCACTAATGTATCCCCAGAACAGTGCCTCACTCAATAGCATTTATTGAATGACTAATGGATTATATATATGCATTATATAGATTTACCTATGGACATGTTAAGCATATGGCTCTGAAACCTGTTTTTTTCTCAGTTAATATAACAACATCTATAACAATGTTTATAACACGGACATCTTTACAGGTCCATGCCTATAAATAAAACTTTATTCTTTTTGTATTGGCTGCATAGCAGTACCTGGTGTAGACACTCTGGAATTTATTTAACTATCTCCTGCTGACAGTTATTTGGGCTATTTCTAGCTCTTTATTTTGATTTTTTTTTACTTAAAAATTTTTTTTTTTATTTTTTAGAGGGAGAAAGAGTGCAAGCAGGGGAAGGGCAAAGGGAGAGAGAGAGAGAGAGAGAGAGAGAGAGAGAGAGAGAGAATCTTAAGCAGGTTCCACATTCAGCATGGAGCCCTACGGGGCTTGATCCCACAACCCCAGGATCATGACCTGAGCAGAAACCAAGAGGTGGATGCTCAACTGACTAAGCCACCCAGGTGCCCCTACTTTGATTTTTTTTCTTAAGTCACAATAAACAACCTTCCCCATGTGTCTTTGTGCACTGTGTGGATTTCTATAGGAAACAGATATGAAATTGCTGAGTCACAAAGGTTGTATCAACTTCCAGTCTTACAAATTATTTACACCCTTGGCCACATTATTGCAGATCCTTAAATGTGTAGCAACAAGACCTTGCCGGCTGTATTCCAGGACAGGGAATGCATATTACATTGAGGAAGTTTCCCTTCCTCACCAGACCTTTTTTTTCTCCTGCAGTTTCCAGCAAAGCATTGCATTGATCAAGCGGACTTTCAACTAGAAACCAATAAATAAAAATCAGATACTAAAATAATTCAAACAATACTGGCCAAGAATTTTAACCGTAGTTTGTCTTGGTGGTGTGGGACCAGACTGAAGCACAACAGTTGAAAGAAATTGTCCCTAAGGAAGTTTTATAAAAGGCTGGCTCACCTCCCCACTCTGTCTGACTTCCCCTAGCCTAGCTTTTTAGCCAGCTTCTCCGTCTGTCCCTTGCTTGTGCTCACAGGTCTTTGTCCTTGGTCTTATTTTCTTCATGTCCTTCCCGTTTTCCCAGGCTAATCTCGTTCACTCTTATAGGTTCATATACAACAGTTTGCCAGTGACTTCCAAAGCTGGATTATCAATCTCAATTTCCCTCTTCCAGAACCTTACCTCCATCTTCCCACTGGACGTCTTCACTTGGACATGCTCAGGGTGTCAGCTGGTTTAAAAGTGATCTCACTACTTCTCTCACCCCCAACCTTTGCCCCAAACCTGTTCCTTCTCTAGGATGCCCTTTCTTTAGCGAAGTTTCCCACCATGCACCTAGCTGCCCAAGACAAAAATCTCAGAGTAGGCCTAGGCCCTCCATCCCCTCACATCCTGTAGGTCATCAGATATTCCCTCAACATTTTCCTCTTATCCTTTCACTCTCTACTTCACTATTACTGCAGCCTTAACCTGAGGCCTTATTATCTCACCCCAGGCTGAACACCACAACTTTCAAACTAGTCTCCCAGCCTTCAGCTTTATATTTTTCCGGGATCCATTTTTCACTAGGTGATGTTTTTAAAATTCAAATAATATGATGCTGTCTCCATTCTCCGACGACTCCCCCATTGCCTACAGACATAGTTTAAATTCCTTAGCAGGACATATGTGCTTTCCAGAACACGGTGCCTGCCTACAGCTGTCACTGCACACTCCGATGTATAACATTCAATCTAGCTATAATGAAGTGATTGCATTTCCTGAAAACACAAGCTAGTTGCATATTTTTTTAATGTTCATTTATTTTTGTGAGAGGGAGAGAGACAGAGCGTGAGTGGGGGAAGGGCAGAGAGAGAGGGAGACACAGAATCCAAAGCAGGCTCTAGGCTCTGAGTTGTCAGCACAGAGCCCTATGCGGGCACGGGGCTCAAACCCACAACTGCGAGATCATGACCTGAGCTGAAGTCGGACCCTTAACCGACTGAGCCACCCAGGCACCCCTAGGAAGTTGCATAGTGATATGTATGCAGCTTTTTCTACCTGGCATAACTTTCCATGCCTATCTAGTTGGTAAGAACTCTCTCTTTAAGGACTCAGCAGGAAGGGTCACCTTATCTTTGGCTCTCATCTTCCTTGTAGAATTGCCCACTCCCTCCTGCAGCAGACACTGTTGGATGCCTACCCAAGGGCATTCCCCCTTGTCCTTCCTCCTCCCCAAAAGACTCCAATTGTGTTAAGTCTACATAACTAATGGTTTAGAGGCGGCTGGCCCGGTGTTGGGTCTTCACCCATCTAAGCCAGTCAGCAATTGGTTTAGGTATGGTTTGGTATGGACATGTTATTGTACTCAATGAGATGGGAGGAAAAGTCTGCTGTAGAACTTTTAGGGGGGCTTGTTCTCTTTCTCTCTCTCTTTTCAACGTTTAATTATTTATTTTGATAGAGAGAGAGAGAGAGAGAGAGAGAGAGAGAGAGATGGAGTGAGTGGGGTAGAGAATCCCAAGCAGTCTCCGCCCTGTCAGCACAGAGCCCAGTGCCAGTAAGGAACCCAACACGGGGCTTTTGATCTCAGCAACTGTGAGATCATGACCTGAGCCAAAATCACGAGTCGGGCACTTACCTGACTGAGCCACCCAGGTGCCCCAGGAGGGCTTGTTCTCTTGAAGAGACACATAGGCAGAGATGGTCTTTTCTCTAGAGATGTCTCTAATGGACATTATGATTTCTAGATGAGTTGGATTTCTGGCACTGGGACCAAAGGAGTACTGACTAATACGAGGAGTAAGGTAGGGTAAACGCAAGTTTCCCAAACCTGGGCTAAAAAATCATGATTGTAATGTGTTAAAGTCAATTTCTAGAACTGAGGCACTTATTCAGGGATGGGATTCCAGCAAAGTAGATTTAGAGGGTATCTCCTAAACTTCAAAACTAAGTTTTCACATCTTTCTGCACATTAAGAACAGGACTATGACAGAGCTCAGGGCTGAGTCTGTGTGAGAAGGTTGTGCCCTTGGGGCGCCTGGGTGGCTCAGTGGGTAAAGCGTTGGACTCTTGATCTCTGCTCAGGTCATGATTTCACGGTTATAGGATGAAGCGCCACCCCACCCCCATCCCACTGGGCTCCTGTGCTGAGCATGGATCCTGCTTGGGATTCTCTCTCCCTCTCCCCCACCCCCCCTGCCCCTCCCCCACATGCTCTCACTCTCTCTCTCTCTCAAAAATAAAGAAATAAACATTAAGAAGGAGAAGGAGAAGGAGAAGGAGAAGGAGAAGGAGAAGGAGAAGGTTGTGCCCTTGACTATGGGAAGAGGGAGCTGGGAAACTTGGAAGGGAACAGGGAAGAGCTCTGTCTTTATATGGTGATTATACCCACGACAAGTTGGGAACACAGATGGAAGCCACTGGAAACCAGGAGGAGAAAGAAACAGAAGAGATGCTAGGTGGTGTTTCTCAGTACAAATTATAGAAGTGGCCCAGAAAGAGTGTGACATCGCGGACCAAAGGAGGCTTCAGAGTCCCGGCTGCTGCAGCTGCGGTCCTAGGTTTGCCCCTTTGGAGCAGCGAGGCCCCTGGCGAGTTTCTGTCGCTGAAAATCTCAGGTTTCTCATTAATAAAAAAGAACATGGTTAAACTCATCTTTTAGGGCTAACTAGCATAGTAACTGGCTTGTAATTTGGGCTGAATAAACCAGACACTCTTGTTATAAAAATTTTTATACATTAGTAATGAGGTTATTAAACTAGCCTGTTAATGTGATAAAAGCTTGATTCTGCTAAGGACACGCAACCGATAATTTCTTGACTTGTCTTTCTGACGATTTAAGATCTCCGAAGACAGAGGAAATCATTACATTCAGACTTAGTAGAATTTAAAAAAAAATTTTTTTTAACATTTATTTTTGAGAGAGAGAACATGAATGAAGGAGGGGCAGAGAGAGAGGGAGACACAGAATCTGAAGCAGGATCCAGGCTCTGAACTGTCAGCACAGAGCCTGACGCAGGGCTCGAACCTATGAACTGTAAGATCATGACCTGAGGCGAAGTCAGACGCTTAACCGACTGAGCCACCCAGGTGCTCCTTTAGTATGATTTTTTTTTTTTTTTTTTTTTTAAATGGCGATGAGAATCTTTGGAGAAAGCAGCCATCTGAGACACAGAATTGTGTACTGGATAGACCTGGCTACAGATGTCACCTATGAGCCATGTAACCTTGGATGGGTTAATCTTCCTGAGCCTCCATTTCCACAATTATAAAATGCAAATCATATAGGGTGGTGGTCAGGATTAAAGATCATCCATGAGAAATTTCTGACATGTATCAGGCATTCAGTAAATAGCACCTATTTTTTTGCACCTATTTTCTAAATTATTTTTTTAAATGTTTATCTTTGAGAGAGAGACACAGAGTGCTAGCGGGGGAGGGGCAGAGAGAGAGACACACACACACAGAATCCAAAGCAGGCTCCAGCCTCTGAGCTGTCAGCACAGAGCCTGACTCGGGGCTCAAACCCGCGAACCACGAGATCACGACCTGAGCCGGAAGTGGATGCTTAACTGACTGAGCCACCGAGGTGTCCTGCACCTATTTGTAGTATCGGTGTAGAAATTAGAGTGGTGTATTTAACGAAGGTGAACGAAAAAATCGCTATGGTCTCAAGACCGAGACTCTAAAAAGAGGGAAGCAGTTTGAACGAAAACACAAACTGGTCAGAAAAACAAATCCGATTCATTAGGCTCATGGCACTGCCTGTGTTGTGCTGCTAAGTACACCTTTGGCATAATTTACCTCTTCTCAACCTTTCTTTGCTCAGCCGTGCAATTATGAGTGATTCCACAGAGAAAGAGAAGGAAAGGCTTGGGAAGAAAATACTAGTGCTATAAAGAAGTTCTTAGATGGATGAAATTTTAAAAGGTTGGGAAATGGGCACCCGGCTGGCTCGGTCGGTAGAGCATGTGACTCGATCACGGGGTCATGAGTTCAAACTACACATTGGGCGTAGAGCTTACTTTTATAACATTTAAAAAAGATTGAAGGTTCGGTAATAACTGTAATAGCCACCTCGTCTGGTTTTGCGAGTTCAGCTCAGATGCTGTATTATGCAGCCCTTTATACAGATTATACTCTTTAATTCTTTCCCTTTGGGGCCTACGAATTACCAGAACATAACTACATGGTGGACATTTATCATTTTCCTGATTGCCCAGCCTCCAAACTGCCTTTGTAAGTTTGGAGAGCAGGGCCCTGCATCTCACTCAAGGAAGCCAAAAGCGTTCCCTGATCGCTGACTGTTTGGGACTCAGGCATGACCAATCAGCCAATCCCACCTGGATCACGGTTCTAGAGGTAGGAGCCAAGAGAAGCAGGCAATGTACAAAACTTATTCCGGTAGTGGTGGCACGCGATATCTGGTGGCAGCAGTGACAGCTGGGTCAGTTGTAGCACCCATCCTCAGTACATTGCCGATGTCCAGAAGCAGCGTTTTTCCTGTCGTGTGGTTTCCTCTGCGGGTCTGGCCCCCCAGCCTCCCTTCACGCCCATCTGGTTCTCCAGCCTGTCCTTTGATTCTTTGAGCTCAGTACTATTCAATAAATTCCTTTGATGCTTCAGTTAACCAGAAGCAGTTGAGTATCGCTTGCAGCAAAAAGACTCTGGCTGGTACGTAATCTTTAGATCGCGCACCATCCAAAAGGGTCTAATGCCGCTGCTTTTTTTTTTTTTTTAAAGATTATTCATTTTAGTAGTAAATAATATTTTTTCAAGATTATTTAAAGATTTTTTAAAGATTATTTAAGTAATCTCTGCACTCAACGTGGGGGTTCAATTCATCACCCCAAGACCAAGAGTCACATGCTCATCGAACTAAGCCAGCCAGGCGCCCCTGAGGCCACCGCTTTTAATACAGATCTCTAGATAAAGTCGTGGTCAAATTTGCAACTGGTCTGGGAGTTGTTGCAACTGGCTCCTTTGAAGCCCACGCATCTCAGGCAAAATGTTTGCTGCCCCATCCTAACTAAACCACTTCTTCCTCTGTCTCCCACAACTTCTTCATCACACTCATCCACCCAGTCGATCAACACTTATTCAGCACCTACTGTATGCAAGGCAACACGGCGGGCACTGAGAGGCACCCAAAGATCAATAAGCTGTAGCCCTAACGGTATACTTTTGAATTTTGAGCTAGGTAAATACATTTTCTTTTCAAAAAAGAAATTTGAAAATTGATCACTGTTGAGGATAGAAGAGAAGAGGAACTTTTAATCTTTGAAGTAGTGTCACTGGGGGCAAGGTGATGTCCATTCATTTGTGTATTTTCTAGAAACCAGTCCCAATCCTCCATTCGAGGTTTCCAGTTTGAAAACAAACAAGTAGCTGTCTAGAGCACCGAGAAAAGAATGCCTCCTCCGAAGTTGGCAGTTCTAGATTGCTGCGCATCAAAGTATTTGTGACCTAGGATAAGAAATGGGATATTAGTGTTAGTACCTTAGGAATTTAACTCAAGATAAATCCAGAGTCCTCAAACAGAATCTAAGAAACATCAGTTTCAAATGAAAATACTATCCAGCTTGTCTCCTTTTTCCTTAAATTACCAAATAAGTCCTTCTTGTGGAATTGGGACCCCGCTACACCTGAGACCCCAGTGATACAGCAGTTGCTCGGGGAGTGTTGACACTTGCGTGTGAAATCACAGAATATTCAACACAAGCAAGGAGGAAAGGTGCACATTAATAATATAAAGTGGAACAGAGAGAGCAGCTGATTCCATACTCCCAAGAAAAGACTGGTCACACACACACACACACACACACACACACACACACACACACTTTACAGGAGCAGAACTGAGGTGTTGAGCATGCAAGACTTTCCCCACAAACAGAAAGTCTGATTTATTTTTTATTTTTTTTTTAATTTTTTTTTTTAATTTATTTTTGAGACAGAGAGAGACAGAGCATGAGTGGGGAAGGGGCAGAGAGAGAGGGAGACACAGAATCGGAAGCAGGCTCCAGGCTCCGAGGTGTCAGCACAGAGCCCGACATGGGACTCGAACTCACAGACTGCAAGAGCATGACCTGAGCTGAAGTCGGACGCTCAACCGACTGAGCCACCCAGGCGCCCCAGAAAGTCTGATTTAGAAGTCAGCCTTGCTTTGGGGTCAGGTCTTCACTCCTGGGGGGCTTTGGGTATGTCACTTAAGCACTCTAGGATTCCATTTCCCTCCAGAATTCCTTCAGAATGGGAAGAAAACTTAGAGATTCCTAACCCAGTCTTTAACTTTTACAGGACTCTTCTTTGAAGCATTCCTGATAAGCCTCTCTGCTTGAATGGTGACTATTTTAAAACATTCTTTTTATTATTGACATATAGTTGACATGCAATTTTATATTTTTTTGTTGTTGTTTTAAAGTTCATGTATTTATTTTTAATAATCTCTACACCCAACGTGGGGCTCAAACTCACAACCCTGAGATCAAGAGTCACATGCTCTTCCAACTGAGCCAGCCAGGTGCCCTACAATGTTATATTTTGAAGGCTGACCCTTATTTATATATATAAGGCACTTTCTCCAGGCACTGATACCACTTGTGAATGTTCTGTTGGAGAAATTCTGCCTTATGTGTTGCAATGTGTCTGTCCTTCATAGATTTCCCCGTGCTAGTGACCTCTCAGGTCATACGCGCCAAGTCTAATCCATGGACAGTGCTTTCAGAAAGCTCTCACCTTCCTTTGCTTTTCTTGTCTACAGAATAAACCACCCTCTCCCTTTCCGTTTTTCTCATCCATCACACTGAAGACAACCTCATTTTGGTCTTCATATTTTTATGGGTGTAGAGTAGAGAGGAAGCACCCTGAGGCCTCAGAGAGTCTGAATTTGAATACTGGTTCTGTTGCTTTGTAGCTATGCCATAGTGGACAAGTTACTTTTCATTTCTGGCCTCAGTTTCTCTCAAAGGAGGATAATATTAACAACAATGAGAAGTATGCCTATTGCATAGAGAAGTTGTGAATGAGGTTAATGAAAAAAATACAAGTAAAATGTTTAGTATAGTGCTTGGCACTTAGTAAGCAATACTACTACTGCTGTCATTAATAATAATAAAAAATAATAAGCCCTAATAACAAGAATAAGAATAAGGATTAGGACCGAGAAGATTTAAGAAAGTTAATCTAGTCGATTCCTAACCCCACAAACAAGGTTTGGTTGTCCTGACGGGAACCTTTTTCAAAGCAATTATTACATTTTTTTTTCCTTGCAATTATCATTTCAATGTTCACTGACCACCTTCACCCACCACCCCCCTAAGAGGACGGGGACCTTTTCTGCTCCGTGGACTGCTGAATGCTTAGTGCCTAGAACAGCGTCCCATTTCACAGCAGGGAGAGAATGGAGAACACCTTCAGATCACAGAAAAGGAGACTCGGGGGGCAGGGAGACTGGCAGATTTGTCTAACACTGACTTCACGGGAGGCCTGGGTAAGAACCCAGAGGTCCTAGGCAGCGAACTCTCGGAATGAAATCGAGGTCCAGCCCTAATGTCCAGTGCTTCGGGCCGGGGCACAGATAATACAGATATTCAGTGATCCAGGGGTCAACATTCCCACCGGGTGGCCTAAGCGCTGGCCCGGGTGTTGGGGGTGCCGTGCCCCTGGCGAGAAGACGGCTGAACTAGAAGGCAGGGTGGGCGGGCCCCCGGGCGCGCTAGGCGCTCAGCAGCTCTCCGCGCTGGCGGCGGGCCAAGGCCAGGGCCACCCCGGTCCGGCCCGGCCGGGTCCCGGGCAGCGAGTGGAAAACAACCTGGCCGCAGACAATTGACAAAGGCGCGAGAGCGGGCCGCCCTTCCGCGGCGCACGCACGCGCGCAGCGTGGGCAGAGCCGCGCCCGCCCGCGCCCTCCGTGGGACCCGCGGCGCCGAGGCCCAGACGCCGCGCGGGGCAGGGGAGCCGGGCGCCCCTGGCGCCCCCGCGGCTGCGTCGCCGGAGGCAGAGATCCGCGAGGTGAGGGCTGCCGGCTATTGGGGCGGGGTGGGCGCGGAGAGGGGGGGCGCTCGGATTCAAGTGGGGAGGTGGGGAGCGCGGAAGCCGCGACGCCCGGTCCCAGGTGGCGCGGTGAGCTTTGTTTGCGTCACGGGTGTTACGGGCATGCTGGCAACCTGATCCATGTGACCTTTTACAGGTGGAAAACTAAGGCCCAGAGAGGTAAGGTGGCCTAAAAAAAAAAAAAAAACAAACTTAACCCCTGCCTGCTTCAGTGTAGGATTTGGGGTGACTTTTAATAAGAACCCATAGGTTAAAACAATGGAAAATGCAAACAATATTAAAGAATCTTTGAGAAGGAAAATATAATTGTGACTAGTCAGTCCAGGCCAGGGGAAAAGGGAAAGGAAATTTGCCTCCCTGCGGTGAGCCGCCTTGGCCAAGGAGCCCCAGAAGGTTGTGCCAAAGCTGGGACCGAGAGAGCCCCGGGGCTGTCCCGCTCCCCCTACAGTGCTCCGTGCACAGTGAGCGCTCAAAACTTGGAGGGGAGTAGAGAAACTTGACAGCAGCCTGCCCACATGCTTAACCTTCTGGGGATCCCCGACCCCTTAGAAATCTGAGTCTCTCCCCGCCCCAAGGTTCACACATAACCTTGCACACGGTTTCAGGTCTGAATGAAGCATTCTGCTGTAAGAAGTGACTGAAGGCTGACATTCAGGCTGTGCTGTTCAGAGCATTCTTTTGCTCCTTTAAAGGGAGGCAGCTGGGAAAGAAGTGAGTCCAATTAGACAGTCAGTCCAGTGTCCTGACCCTGCTAGCTGTGTGATCTTGGACCAGTAGTTTAACCTCTCCAGGGCCCAGTTTTACCTGTGAAATAGGGATAAGATTGTCTGCTTCATCCTTCAAGTTGTATTCAGACTTAAGAATGAAGGCTGAGCCCTTCTGTGCTGGTGCACAGAATCCAGTGGCCCGCTGCTGTGCCAGTTAGGAAAGGTGATGCTCTGGGAGAAATTGGGCTGTGTCTGAAATAATTAAAAAAAACTATAAACATGAAACTCTAAAGTGAACCCTGTTATGACTTAGAAGCAGCCGCACATGTTGTAATGACGATAGCCTAAATAAAACCACAGCAATGCCTGGCATCAGTATTTGGCCCAAGGTGAAATGCTGAGAGTAGAAGCTACCAGACATTCTTTTTTTTTTTAATTTTTAATTTTTTAGTGTTTATTTATTTTTGAGAGAGAGAGAGACAGCATGAGCAGGGGAGGGGCAGAGAGAGAGGGAGACACAGAATCCGAAGCAGGCTCCAGGCTCTGAGCCATCAGCCCAGAGCCGGACGCGGGGCTCGAACTCACGGACCGTGAGATCGTGACCTGAGCTGAAGTCCGATGCTCAACCAACTGAGCCACCCAGGTGCCTCTGAGAGAGAGAGAGAGAGAGAGAGAGAGAGCGCCCCAAGCAGGCTCCACACACAGTGTGGAGCCCAACTCAGGGCTTGATCCCATCAACCCTCAGGGATGATGACCTGAGGCTAAATCAAGAGTTGGACTCTCAACCCACTGAGCCCCTGGGGTCCCCTGAAGCTACCAGACATTCTAACAAGGACGGTTTATTGGGCCTCGCTTGCCTTTTTCGGATGGAGCCAACACCTGTATAGCTTGGTTTTCCATGAGAGGATAGAGGAGGGCATACATGAGGGCCTGGGCAACACACAGTCTTACCAGGTGATGGGGGCTCAGCTGAGTCCCTGCCAGGGGACAGGAGTTGCTGGCAGCTGGCTCTCATCCCTCTTCGATCAGCAGCTTGCCATGGTAAACAGTGCTTCCGTTGAGTCTATTCTAGATCAAATAAATGGCTTTTTATTTAACTCCCGAGGCGGGTGTTTGAGCGCTGTAACCGAAGCAAAATGGCGTTTGTTGAGCTTGATTGTCCAAAGCCTATTGGTTGTTCATTAGGAGTTTTAAAGTCTGTGGATCCAAAATTGTGAGGACAGGGCCTGGGCAGGCCTACTTACCTATAAAAAGAACTGCTCTTACAAAAGGCTGTGTGGTCTCCTTTCTCTACCATTTTAGACCTTGCAAATAGAGTCAGGGAAATATGGCTTAGGGCAAATAGCTGCTATTTAATTTGGATTAAGACACACACTACCTGTCTGGTGGCTTACATTCCTCTCTGGGTATTTATAAAGGAGAGTTTTTCCTCGGAAACAGAGAATGTGTATGTGTGCGTCTGGGATGCCTCTTGCCTCCTCTCTGTCTCACCTTCAGCCAGTCATTTCTCAACCTTTTTTTTTTTTTGCAAGCTCAGGGACTTTGGCAAGTTCCTTCCCTTCCCGGCTCCCTGGCCTGATTTTGTTTCACAGTAACTCTGTTACAAAGTTGTTTTTTCTCTTAAAGTAAGTGGTACACCCATGGCGAGGCTTGAACTCACAACCCCAAGATCAAGAGTCACCTGTTCTACCAACTGAACTAGCCAGGCGCTCCTACAAAGTTTTTTCTCTAAAAAAAATTTTTTTAATGTTTGTTTATTTTTCGAGAGAGAGAGACAGTGAGCAGGGGCAGGGCAGAGAGAGGGAGACACAGAATCTGAAGCAGGCTCCAGGCTCTGAGCTGTCAGCACAGAGCCCGATGCGGGGCTGGAACTCACAGACCGTGAGATCATGACCTGAGCCGAAGTCGGATGCTCAACCGACTGAACCACCCAGGTGCCCCTAGAGTTTTTTCTAATTTGACCTTTAGGTTCCAAACATTTGGTGCCCCATAGGACGACATCAGGCAAACGCGCTCACTCCCTCAGGCCAAGGTTCTTCCTTATTTGAACACAGCCCACGCAGGCCTTTCCAGACTGGCTGTCTTCATTCTTTAAACAGTTCTTTAGTAGGAAAAGCAGAATTTCTCAAGAAAGGATCTACAGACTACTTGCATCAGAATCACTTAGGGACTTGCTGAAATGAGCCATCCCTGACCTCCTGAATCAGAATCTTCAAGAGTGGGGACAGGGCACCAGGGTGGCTGAGTCAGTTGGGCCCTTGGTTTCGGCGCAGGTCATGATCTCATGGCACAGAGCCTGCTTGGCATTCTTTGTCTCTCTCCTCTCTCTCTGCCTCACCCCCACCCCCGCCCCTGCTCCTGCTCTTTCTCGAATGAACATTAAATACGTACATACATAATAAACTTAAAAAAAAAAATCTTCAAGAATGGGGGCAAGAATTTGCCTGCTTGACCAGTGCTCCTGTTGGTTCTTGTGCACCTTTGGTTATCAGTGTGTGTGTTGGAGGTGGGGATTGGTAATGGGGGACTACATATTCTTTATAACATTCCGCATCGTTTGTCTAAATTATGTAAGGAGTGAGAGCCTCTTTTGTAATTTGAACAAAGCGTAATGTCCAAGGAGGACATATGGGTGGCAAGTAAGCACTTGAAAAGATGCCGCAGATAATTCATCATTAGGGAAATGCATGTCAAAACCATAATGAGATATCACTTGCTACCTATTGGGATGGCTAAAAAAGACTGACTAGAGGATAACTGATGAGGATGTGGAGGAACTAGAAGTCACATACACTGTCGGTGGAAATGTAAAGCGGTACCACCACTTTTGAAAAGTTTGACATTTTCTTAAAAAGTTAAAGGGGCGCCTGGGTGGCTCAGTCAGTGAAGCATCCAGCTTCGCTCAGGTCCTGATCTCACAGTTCACGAGTTCGAGCCCCGCATCAGACTCTGTGCTGACAGCTCAGAGCCTGGAGCCTGCCTCAATTCTGTGTCTCCCTCTCTCTCTGCTCCCCCCCACCCCGTCCCGCCCCCCGCACTCATGCGCTCTCTCTCTCTCTGTCTCTCAAAAATAAATAATAAACATTAAAACATTGAAAGGTAAGTCATGTAAGCCAGACAGTACATCTCTCCATCTAGCTCTGTTGTAATAAATGGAAAACAACCAATTGTTTATCCAGTGTGATAAATAGAAAACAACCATTGTGCTGTATCCATGCAGTCGAATACCACTCAGCATTTAAAAAGTAATGAACTCTTGATACATGCCACAACATGGATAGATCTCAAAAGAATTTTGCTGAAAAGAGAAGAAAAAGGCCAGACCAAACAGAGCACATAGTCTATAATTCCACTGATATAAAATTCGAGGGGAGTTGCTATCTCTCACCTGACCTTGAGCTTTTTGGTGGCCCCTGAGAGTTGTATATGATTATGCTAGTCTGACTCCACTTGTTACAGTGCCATTGGCAATTTGATCATTATTCTGCTGGTTCATCCGCATCATTCATTCATTCAGTTAATTGAGCACTTACCATATGCTAGATCTGGAGTCGGCACTAGGTGATGTGTTGGAAAACAGATGTCATCCTCCCCCTGGCAGGGCTTACACTTTATTGAATGAAACTGTAAAACAAATAGAATAAGAAAAATACTTACTGGGGGGGAAAGGAGTAGTTTTTTGGAAGGAGGATGGGAATCAAGGGAAAGCTTGTCTGGGTTCCAAGCAGTCAGTTGCATGTTTTTGAAAGACGCTCCACTCTGGTGCTGTGCATCCAGTCAGGAGACTTAGCAGTCGTCCAGGAGAAAGGTGGTAGAGGTTTAGACTCAGGTGGTCTTGGAGATGGAAAGCACTGGAAGGACTGACAGCTGGCCTTAAGCAAACTGAGCAGATCCCAGAGGTTGACACTGATCAACATTTTTGAATTGTGTAGTTTTATCAGTTTTTAGTTCATATTATTGTCCTATGATTCCCCCCACCCTCCGTCCCAGCCTCCATCACCCTTGTCTTACTCCCTAGAGAGACTCCTTAAAAGGGGCACCTGGGCAGCTCAGTTAGGGAAGCATCTGACTCTTGGTTTCAGCTCAGGTCATGACTGCACAGTTCGTGAGTTCAAGCCCTGAGTTGCTGACAGTGCGGAGCCTGCTTGGGATTCTCTCACTGCCTCTCCCCTGCTCGTGCTCTCTCTCTCTCTCTCTCTCTCTGTCTCTCTCAAAATAAATAAATAAACTTAAAAAATATATAAATCTTTAAAAAAGAGAGAGAGAGAGATAGACAGACAGACACTCTCTAGAAAGATGTCATCACCTTGTGGGGCCAGTTACCCTAGCTTACAACATTCCTTTGATCCACTGGCCTAGTTGCCTTTCAGTAAGAGAATGAGGATAGTCTGGTATGACCTGTTACTCTGTTTTTGTTTTTTCTTAACCTATGCTGGCTCCCAGTGATCTCGGTTTCCCTTTCTAATGGCTGGCAGGCCATCTGTTTTACTCAAGTGGCAGAAGCCCAGCTCAGAGTGGCCAAGTCTGAAGAGGCATGGGGAAAGAAAATGTACTAGCTCAAAAAAAAATCCAAAGTCAATCAGTGTCCATCACGGCTGGACTGAGTAATGTCATCAAGGCTCAGTCTCACGATCCCTCCATTCTCAGCTCCATTTCTTTGGTGTTAGCTGCATCCTGAGTCAGGCTCTGGTGTATCGTTCCTATTACTTAGTATTGTCATCATAATCAGCTGTTCTTGCCGTCTGCTTGAATGTGACCAGCCAAGTGTCCTTAGACATTTCTTGATCCACTGGATCCATGGTGATGCTATCCTTTACAGTTTGACATTAAGAGTAACAAAAGCAACTGCTACAATTACTGATAACTTACCTTATACCAGGCACTCTGTTGAGACGCTTTACATGGATGATCTTATGAAACCTTATAATCACCCTACAAAGAAGGTTATATCATTATCCCAGAAAAGCCAGCCAGTTGATTGCAGAATCAGAATTTGAAATCAGGTTTCCCCGCTCCAGGGTCTGGGCACCAAGCTTTCACACTGACTGCCTCCTAAGTCCCTCTTTAGGGCTAAGAAGAGGAAAGCAAAGCCATCAAATAGTGTGCCTATTTCTTTCTTTTTCTTTTTTTTTTTTTAATTTTTTTTTTTATGTTTATTTATTTTGAGACAGAGAGAGACAGGGCATGCACGGGGGAGGGGCAGAGAGAGAGGGACACACAGAACCGGAAGCAGGCTCCAGGCTCTGAGCCATCAGCCCAGAGCCCGACGCGGGGCTCGAACTCACGGAACGTGAGATTGTGACCTGAGCTGAAGTCGGACGCTTAACTGACTGAGCCATCCAGGCGCCCCTATTTCTTACTTTTTCTGAACATGCATCTTAAAATATACGTGGCAGTCATAGTAGGGGCAGAGCTTTGGAAGTTATTCTTATAATTTTATCAATCCCAGCTCCTTCTGGGTGTTTAGAGTTTTGGAAGCTCTTTGTAGAGGACCTTCCTCTCTGACTGTCGTGTATGTCTTTGTAATTTTTTTTAAGTTTTTTTTTTTAATGTTTATTTATTTTAGAGAGAGAGAGAGAGAGCACGTGAGTGGGGGGACAGAGAGAGAGGGAGACATAGAATCTGAAGCAGGCTCCAGGATTATCAGCACAGAGCCTGACGCAGGGCTCGAACTCATGAACTGTGAGATCATGACCTGAGCCGAAGTCGGACGCTTAACCGACTGAGCCACCCAGGTGCCCCCCCCCTTTTTAAATTTTTATTGTGTGTGTGTGTGTGTGTGTGTGTGTGTGTGTGTATGTTTTTATAAACCAGGCACCAGGTTAGGCAGGATCCTAGCATGGCTACTCTTGGTTCTATAGGTGTTTCCTTCGTTTGTTTTTCAACAAAGTCTTTTGCTATCATGATGCTCGAACTGCACCTTTGACAATCTTCCATGAACCCTTATCTTTACAGTCTCAGACCAGATGCACACGTCTTACTTTTTTTTTTAATCTTAAGTATTGAAATTGATCTCTGTCTAAAACCTGGGGTGGGAGGCGCATGGATGTTGGACTTTCTCTTCTGTGACATTTTACCTTCTGAAAGAACTTTAAGGTGACAGTTTCCCTTTCCCCAGGGATCTACTTCTTCTGTTCAGTTCTTTGGACTGATCTGACTTACATATTCTTTAAATTATTTTTTAAATGATCTCTAAACGTGGGGCTCGAACTCACAGCCCTGGTATCAAGAGTCATATGCTCCACCAACCGAGCCAGCCAGGGGTCCCTGGTTAGAATTAGATTTGATGCATCATTTCCCCTTGTCACTTCTTCTGTCTTGAAAGGGATGAAATAATCAGGATGTCCATAACATTTACCTAGTTAGTCCTTCTGCTTTTAGTGGAAAGAAACTTGGGGCAAATGACCAGATGTTTTATTTTTTTAATTATTTTTTTTTAATCAATTTTTTTTGAGTCTGAACATTTAAATTTTTTTTTAATGTTTATTTATTTTTGAGACAGAGAGAGACAGAGCATGAGTGGGGGAGGGTCAGAGAGAGGGAGACACAGAATCTGAAACAGGCTCCAGGCTCTGAGCCGTCAGCACAGAGCCCGATGCGGGGCTTGAACTCACAGACCGTGAGATCATGACCTGAGCTGAAGTCGGAAGCTCAACTGCCTGAGCCACCCAGGCGCCCCAATAACCAGATGTTTTAAATACCTTGTCCTTATTGTAGAGCTGTTTCTTTTCTTGATCTTTATATCCTCAGAATCTAGGAAAGTGCTTGGCATAAGGTAGCTGCTCCAAGTATTTATTGAATGAACGTGTGCTGCAGAAAGAGCCGTTTTACACCATCCTGGAGTCTGAAGCTGTGGCTGCAGAACATTCAACAGGCATTTAAAAAAAAATTTGTTTTTTTAGTTTATTTATTTATTTTGAGAGAGAGAAAAAGCGAGCCTGAGTGGGGGAGGGGCACAGAGAGAGGGGGAGAGAGAATCCCAAGCGGGCTCCACGCTGTCAGCACAGAGCCCAATGTGGGGCTCGATCTCACAGACCGTGAGATCATGACCTGAGCCAAAATCAAGAGTTGGACGCTTAACCAACTGAGCCACCCAAGTGTCCCATGAACAGACTTTTTTTTTTTTTTTTTTTTTTTTTTTTTAGCACTGCCTGTATGCTAAACTGATGTTAGTTCTTAATTGGCTATTACAGGGCATGAAAGAGATCTCAGGAGTGAGCATGACTGGACTGTAAGAAAAGCCATGTTTTCTGAGCATGTTCTCTGAGACCAGAGTTCTTATCAGGCCAGACCAGGAAATGGAACAGGGACACACAGCCTGCTTTCCCAGGCTTTTGAGTTCCACTTGTCCAGAGAGAGTTGCAATGATAGTGGAAAACGTAAGCTATGTAATATTTTGTTTGTTTTTAACTTTTTATTTTGAAATACATCCAGGCAGGAATAAGGCATACAGGCTTGTTTAACGGCAAGTTGCAAGGACAGTACCAGGGTTTCTGTATGTCCTTGGCCAAGTTCCTCCAGTGGTTCTCTCTTATTGAAATATAGCACACTATCAAAACCAGGAAATTGGCATCGGCACACTATTTGTGAATGCTTGTTTTATGTTCTTATATCACATGGCAAATTTGTGTAACTATCACTTCGATTAAGACACACAGTTCTTCCTCGTGTTCTTTCTTTACAGTAACACCCCCATGCCCTTCCCCCTTGTCCCTAACCAGGTGACCCCTATCTGGCCTCTGTCTTTATAATTTCGTTTGTTTCATAAGTGGAATCACACAGTGTGTGACATTTTGAGACACAGTATAATACCTTCAAGAGCCATCCAAGTTATTGCAATGTATCAGTATTTTATTCCCGGTTCCTTCTGGGTGATCAGTGATATTGGATCTGCCACAGTTGTTGTTGTTTTAAAGCATTCACCTATTAAAACAACATTTTGATTGTTTCCAGTTTGGCTATTACAAATCAAACTTCTACGAGCATTTGTGGACAGGTTTTTGTATGGACTTAAGTTTTCTTTCTCTGGAATAGATGCCCTGAGGTATGATTGCTGCTAAGTGTTTCTTTTTCTTTTCTTTTCTTTTTTTTTTTTTTAACATTTATTTATTTTTGAGAGACAGAGAGAGACAGAGCACAAGTGGGGGAGGGGAAGAGAGAGAAGGAGACACAGAATCCGAAGCAGGCTCCAGGCTCTGAGCTGTCAGCATAGAGCCTGATGCGGGGCTTGAACCCGTGAACCGTGAGATCATGACCTGAGCCGAAGTTGGACGCTCAGCTGAGCCACCCAGGTGCCCCTGTGTATGTTTCGTGTTTAAAGAAACTGACAAACTATTTTCCAGAGTGGCTGTACCCCTTTATATTCCTGCCAGTAATATATGAGAGACCCAGTTTGCCCACATCCTTGCCAATAGTTAATGTTATTTTGGTGACAGCTTTATTGAGATATAATATGTATCATATAATTCGCCCATCGAGGATGCACAAATCAATGGTTTTTAGTATATTCACTGAGTTGTGCAACCATCACCACGATAAATTTAGAACATTTTCATCATCCCTAAAAGAAACCCTGTACCCCATAGCCACCAACATCCCTATCCCTTCAGCCTAGGAAATCAATCATCTGCTTTCTGTTTCTACAGATTCGCCTGTTCTGGACATTTCACATAAACCAAATCATAAAATAAGTGGTCCTTTATGACTGATTTCTTTGACTGACTTCTAGCATAATGTTTTCAAGATTCATCCATGTTGGAGCACGTATCAGGAGTACTTCCTTCCTTTTCATTGCCAAGTAATATATTTTTAAAGAAATAAAAGTGTGTTCCTTTCCATTACACAGACTATAAGAGATAACAAAATGCTGTTCCAGAGAGGTTTTGCCAGGCCTGCTTGGAGGTCTAGATTTCAATTAACCTAAGTGCAAATTAATGCCATTTTAAATAGTTAGCAGTTCTCTATAAAGTATTATTTGTGCTTTTTGTTTATTTAGCAAGAGTTCTGAGTAGTGGAACCTGAGTAGTTCTCCTGAAATCCTATTGGGATCTTTCTAGAGAACCTATGCTCTGGGTAGTGAGTGTCAGCGGATCAGGCCAGGGACAGGTCAGCAGGCCACAGGCAGTGTTCAGAAGCTGGAACAGAACTGTGCACCAGACAGATGCATTCCGAGAACTTTCTAGGCCCATTGCTCTCTGCAGTCAGTTTACATAATATCTGATGGCCCAGGACAGAAATTTCTGCTGCTACTCATGCCTCCCAAAGGACCACTGACATCCGCAAGTGTCTTCAGTATTGTGAGGCACGGGGGGGACACGAGGTGAATGGGTGTTTATCTTGTCTCTAAGTGCTTAGTGTCTAGCCAGGAAGATGAGGCCTGGTCCTAAATGACCCTAAACAACCAAGTGCAAGTTTAAATGGGATGTGTGCCATTTTAAATATTAGGAAATATTTTAACCATCCAGAAAAAAAAAACAAAGAACAGTGCAACAAATACCATGTTCTTACCATCTATCTATGTTTAATTTTAACATTTTTGCCATATGTGCTTCATTATTTTTAAGCAACTAGAACCTCTCAGGTCCTCATCAATAAAAAGGAAGGAACTGTTGATACATTCAACGGTTTACAGGAATCTCCAGGGAATTGTGCTGATTGAATAGTCAGTCCTAAAAAGCTTACACGCTATAATGATTTTGTTTACATACATTCTTAAAATGACAGGATTATAGAAATGGAGAACTGATTTCTTTTAATTTTTTTTTTTTTGATGTTTATTTTTGACAGAGAGAGAGAGAGGCAGAGCATGAGCAGGGGAGGGGCAGAGAGAGAGGGAGACACAGAATCCAAAGCAGGCTCCAGGCTCTGAGCTGTCAGCACAGTGCCCAACGTGGGGCTCGAACTCAAGAACCATAAGATCATGACCTGAGCCAAAGTTGGACGCTTAACCGACTGAGCCACCCAGGAGCCCCAAGAGAACTGATTTCTTGGGGGCCAGGGGTTAAGGATGGGATGGGGTTGGGTGAAAAGGGACCCTTGTATCAATGCCAGTATCCTGGCTATGAGATTGTGTTGCAAAATGTTACCATTGAGGAAACTGGGTAAAGGGTACATGGAACCAATGTATTACTTATTATAACTGCATGTGAATCTCTATCTCAAAATTAAAAGCTTAACTTAAAAAACCCCAAACCCTCAGATGCCATTAAGTCATTTTGGATACTGTCTTAAATTCTGTTTCTCTGCTTCCCTTTCCAGAGGTTACTACCATTTGAATTTATTGCTAATCACTTCCACAAAAATTTAAAAAAAATTTTTTAATGTTTATTTATTTTTGAGAAATGAGAGAGAATGTGAGCCGAGGAGGGGCAGTGAGAGAGGGAGACAGAGGAGCTGAAGTGGGCTCTGTTCACAGAGAGCCCACTGTGAACCCACGAACTGTGAGATCATGACCTGATCGGAAGTCGGATGCTTAACCGACTGAGACATGCCGGTGCCCCACTTCCACAAAATTTTTAATAGTGGTGTTCCATATGTATATATCTCTAAACACTATCTAGCATTGTTTTACGTATTTTAAATTTTAGAAAATAGTATTATAATCTATGTGCCCTTCTGGAACTTTCTTTCAACCCCACCCCCCTTCTAGAACTTTCTTTTTTTTCCGTTTCTTTACAGTGTTTGTGAGGCTATCCATGTTGATACATGAATTTATAGTTTGTTCATTTTCACTGTTGTTCAGAATTCCATGATATGTATATATTACAAGTTATTTACCCACTCTCCTGTTGATGGACATTGAGATAGTTTCTAATTTCCAGTCATTATCAGCAGTGCTAGAGTGAACATTCTTGTGTCCATTTCTTGTGTATATGTGAAGAAGTTTCTTGAAGACAGGATATATCTAGGAGTAGAACTGATTGGCCTGACACTGTGAGCATTTTTAACTTTTCTAGTCGTTGCCAAATTGCTCTTTGCAGTGGTTGTAATAATTTACATTACCGTATCAGTACGTGAGACTTCCCCATTCACCTACAGTCTCACCATTTTTATATTTTGCCAATCTGATGAGCATGAAATGGTATCTCATGGCAGTTTTAATTATTCATATTTGCCTAGTTACTAGGGAATCTTTTCTTCTTTTTAAAATGTTTATTTATTTATTTTGAGAGAGAGAAAGAGATTCCCAAGCAGGCTCCACTCTCAGCACAGAGCCCGACTCGGGGATTGATCTCAGGACTGTGAGACCCTGACCTGAGCTGAAATCAGGAGTTGGATGCTTAACTGACTGAGCCACTCAGGCGCCCCACAAGTGAGTCTTTTCATTCGTGTGTTAGGCATTAAAAAAATGTTTTTTTAATGTTTTTTCTTGAGAGAGAGAGAGAGAAAGGGAGAGAGACAGACAGAGCCTGAGTTGGGAGGGGCAGAGAGAGAGGGAGACACAGAATCCGAAGCAGGCTTCGGGCTCTGAGCTGTCAATACAGAGCCTGATGTGGGGCTCAAACTCATGAACTGTGAGATCATGACCTGAGCCACAGTCGGATGCTAAATGACTGAGTCACCCAGTTGCCCCGTGTATTAGGCATTTTAATTTCTTTTGTCAATACCTATTCACACCTCTATCAGCCGCAGTTTAGTTGGAGAGAACACAAGTCATTCTGTTTTAACCAGTCGGGTATTTAAAAGAGTGTATTAGGTGCTTACCATAGCAGCAGAGCGGCTGGACAAGCAGACCACAGAAATAGGCCACTAGGAATGAATCCCAAGGCCATGCTACAGGAACGCCCCTCCAGAGGCATTGCTACCCTCTGCAACAATCAGGAAATTAGAGAATTGGGATGCTGCTGGCCCTACTGCTGGCTTCAGAATTCCATGACTTTAGCCACAATCTTTTGCCAGAATTGATGACTTTAAACCGTGCAGTACCTGCCCCATTAAATGGATATCTCAAGCATCACCTCTCTTCTTACTTAGCTCAGTTCTAAACTCAGTGCTCACGTGAGACCATCTGATTGGTGGGGCTGAAAACGCGTGTTGGAATGTTAGCTGCAAGGAAGCTGGGGTTTAGCTGTCCAATTTCAGTATTACAGGATGACTTAATAGGAGGAGGTTAACATTGACATTGAATGAACCAATATATTGTATGTGCAACAGTATGCTTTGCTTTTCTTTTAAAATTTTTTTTTTCAACGTTTTTTATTTATTTTTGGGACAGAGAGAGACAGAGCATGAACGGGGGAGGGGCAGAGAGAGAGGGAGACACAGAATCGGAAACAGGCTCCAGGCTCCGAGCCATCAGCCCAGAGCCTGACGCGGGGCTCGAACTCACAGACCGCGAGATCGTGACCTGGCTGAAGTCAGACGCTTAACCGACTGCGCCACCCAGGCGCCCCTGCTTTTCTTTTAAATTGCCTGGCTTTAGTGATTCATAGAAGGTTCTTTATGTAGTGTAGATAATTCAACTTTTTGCAGGTTACATTCATCACAAATATCTTCTGGTTGGAGGCATCTCTTTTCCTTTTGATTGTAGAATTGTTTGATGAACAGAACATTTCAATATTACTGTCATCAGATTTATCAGTCTTGTCCAATCTTTTCTTTTGGGGTTTCTTTTATGTCTTGTCAAAGAAATCCTCAGAGAACATAAAAATATTTTCCTATGGGAACGCCTAGGTGGCTCAGTCTGTTAAGTGTCTGACTCTTGATTTCAACTCAGGTCATGGTCCCAGAGTTATAGGATCCAGCCCCGCACTGGGCTGTAAGCTGAGGTGGCGCCTGCTTGGGATTCTCTCTCTCCCTTTCTCTGTGGCCCTCCCCGCGGGGCACACATGTACTCTCTCCCTCTCTCAAAATAAATAAACAAAAATATAAAAATATTTTTTCTATGTTTTCTTCTAAGAATTTTAGAGTTTCATATTTGACCTTTAGGTCTTTAACCATCTGGAGTTTATTTGAGTGTGATATGGGATTACATTTGTTTATTTTTCTATATGGGAGGCCGCTTATCCTATGACCATCCTTTTCTCAGTGACTTATACTTACGTCATATAAAACGTTTCCATTTTTATCGTGGTCTATTTCTGGGCTGTCTAATCTGTCCTACTAATGTGTTTGCCCTGTATCAACACCATCGTTTTTAATTACTATTGGCTTTCAAGTAGTTCTAGATAGCTCATAGGACAGGTCCCCCACCTTGTTCTTCAGGATTGCCTTAGCCAGTCTTAGCCTTTTACTCTTCCATATATGTTTTAGAATTATCTTGTTGTGTTTTAGCAAAAAAGCAAAAAGTGAAACTCTGTTGGGAGTTTCATTGGAACTGGAATTGAATCTGGTTGGGGAAAATTTTTTTCGTTTCTTTGTGATATTGAGTCTTCCTATCTATGAACATAGTGTATCCCTACTTACAATTGTTTCTTCAATTCAGTAAGTTCAATAAAATTTTATAATTTTTTCATGAAGATCTTATATATCTTTTGTTAAATTAAGATATTTCAGAAGGAATAAATAATATTTGTCTTTATTATATTATCAAACCTTTTTATCTTTAAATTGCATTTAAAATATATTGTTGGCATATACAGTAATATGCTTTATTTTTGAATATTAATATCCAGCAAAATTGAGGAACTCTCACTTTTTCTTACGTTTAGTTTTTAGTTCATATTAAAGCGATGAAAGCATATAATCTAAAGAGATGGGTGGTTGTATATTTGTTATGAGAAACAGAAACAGATGATTCTCCAATGTTTATTATGAAAAACAGCTTATTCTATTTCCTTCCTGACCCAGGCATGACCAGGCAATTCCTTCTATCATTTTTCACTGATTATTTAAAACTTTATTTCCTTGTTTTTTTGTTTTGTTTTGTTTTGTCTTTTTACTTCCTTGTTTTTAAATAGCATGTATGTACTGTTAATTCTTGAGCTTTTGATTTAGGTATTGTTCTTTGACTTTCTGCTATGGAAGATGAGGATTTAGGTTTTTGGTTTTTGTTTTTACTCCCCTGCCATTACACATGTATACCCCTCCCATTATCGTATTCTCCCAGTATAGTTATACATAATATTAATTACATCACTTGTATTATAATGTGTGTAAATTGTATTTATAACTGAACCAGGCGGTAACATACAATTACTTTCATTTTTTCTGCACAGTTTTTTTTTAACAACTGTGTTGTATTTGTTCTTCGGTTTGCCTCTTAGTTTTGTATGTATGATCTATGTGATTATCCCCTAAAGAAACACCATACTCTCTACCAATTCAATACATCTATTCTAAAGATATTCTATTACTTTCTAAAATACTCTAATTTGAACTGTTTGCCATCTGCCTGTAGCCAACAGTCAATCCTAGGATTTTCCTTCACCTGTCTGCGGATTTCCTTGGCTGCTCTCACATTTGATCACCAGAATATCTTCTTTATCCATTCATCCATCGGTGGACATTTGGGCTCTTTCCATACTTTGGCTATTGTTGCTAGTACTGCTATAAACATGGGGGTGCACGTGTCCCTTCGAAACAGCACACCTGTGTCCCGTGGATAAATGCCTAGTAGTGCAATTGCTGGGTCGTAGGGTAGTTCTATTTTTAATTTTTTGAGGAACCTCCATACTGTTTTCCAGAGTGGCTGCACCAGTTTGCATTCCCATGGAGACATTAACTTTCCATGGGCACTCAGAATAGCATTGGTCTACAACTGTTTCTGTTAATTTCACAGCTTTGGGTTACTTGGACCACATGTGTAATATCACTTTGAACCTAAAGCCCAGTGAAGGCAGGGCTACTTTTACGAATTTTCAGAGGGGATTTTTTTTTGGTCTTCTGTTGGACCCAGACCAAGATGACCTCATCTTCTGTGTGAGTGGGAGACTTTTTTTTTTTTTTTTTTTTTGATGCACCATTTCATTGGAGTCTTTTGGTGTCCCAGTTCTGTGAAGAAGCTTGTCTCCTGCTCCGGCCTGAACACGAGCACCGAAGTCCCTGGTTCACCGAGTTTGGCTATGCCCTCTTCCCTGCCCACCTCTCCACTTTGGGCCCCAGCTGCTCCTGCTCTGGTTTCTAGTTCCCTCTATTTGGGGGTCCTGCTATTCCCTTTATTCTCTTGCAAGCCCCACCAGGCCATGAAAAGGAAGTTGGTTATACCTGATCCAGCATTTCTGCGTGTTTTGTAGTAGGGGGTTTTCAGGCCATGTTGTCCACAGTATTGCCATTTGTACTTTTAAACCTAGAGATAAAGGGGTCATGGGAGTTTCAATGAGGGAAATTCCATCTGGCTGGGAGTATCAGGAAAGGCCTTAGGGAGGATGAATGTCCAAGGATAGTGTCCTGGGAGGGGGGCACAGCAGGTGCAAAAGCACAGAGGCAGGAAGTGAGTGTGCACACATGGAGGAAAGCACGTAGCTCTCTTTTGCTGAGAATGTCTGTGAAAGGGAAAAAATGAGGTTGGAGCCGGACCCCAGAGCAGCAGGGAGCTGCTAAAGCCTCACAGCATGGAACGCCGTGATCACAAGCTTCGATTCAGGAAGTTTAAACTGGAAGCACATCCAGGATGAATGGGTGTGGGGAGCAGCAGGAGGGAGAGGGGTTTGGATTTGGAAAGGTACTCCTACCTAGAGGCTGTGGAGATAGCCCAGGGGATGGGTTGTGAGGCCTGAATGAGGTAGTGGGGGTAGAAAGGAGGCAATCCCTGGGATAGAGGGTGCGATAGACTTGGCTGAACCAGATAAATAAATCTGGGTCAAGAGCTGGGGGTGGAGGGGGGTGGAATAGAAGAAAAGCTAGGCAAGCACATTATCTGGATCCTGGAAAATGTCAACAATGATCTGAGCTGCGTTCTGCCTTTTAAGATTATTCAGATACTGCCCACAAATGCTAACACATAGTTCATCTTGCAGTATGTAAGCTAGAGATGTTTTTAGGCCACTTGATGAATAGTTGTCTTTGGATTAGAGACAGCATGTTCCAGCAGAGCTCCCGGAAGTGAGTTGGGATATGTTTGCCTTTCCTAGAACCTGCTGACATGGCTGAACATGGGACTGATGAGCCGTCCTCCAGTACAGGGAGTCCCGACGGAGAAGGTCGGGACTCTGGGGACAGATTGTTGCTGCATCAGAGGCTGGCTGTCAGAGAGCTCATTGACACCGAGGCCTCCTACCTGCACATGCTCCAGCTCTGTGCCTCAGACATCAGGAGCCGCCTGCAGCAGGTACCTGGGTGGGGCTGCACACAGCCTCCCTTTACAGGGGCAAACGTGGGTCCTGGCTTCTGAGACTGCACGTCTCTTCCTGGGGCAGGCTTGATGGAGGGGAAGGCGTGGCGGGCGTGAAGTCACCTGGATGTGAGCCCCGGTACTTCCCTTTATGCTGGAGGCCATGCTACCTCCAGCAAAGCCTTTAACACATTGAAGCCTCCGTGTATTCATCTGCTGAATGGAGAGGAGTAATCACCTCAGAGAATTAAGTGAGCTAATGGATAAAATAGCCCTTTATCAGATTTAGAACAGATTGCTTAAAGTGACCTATACTATTTTTAAAAAAATGTTTATGTGTTTATTTTTGAGAGAGAGTGTGTGTGCATGTGAGCAGAGGGGAGAGGGCAGAGAGAGGGGGTGGGGTGGGGGTGGGGGGGAAGGTGGAGTGGCAGAGAGAATCCCAAACAGGCTCCTTGCTGTCAGTGCAGAGCCTGACAACGGGCTCGAACTCATGAACTGTGAGATCATGACCTGAGCTGAAATCAAGAGTTGGATGGTTATCTGACCGAGCCCCACCAGGCGCTCCCAAAACTGACCTATATTCTAATTGTCTCATTTAGGAGATGGTAACCTGGAGAAGTTTTCACTATGATGGGTTTTTACATATTTTTTTCTCCTGATTTCAGAAATAATACAGGCTCTCTTTATAAGATTTTAAGAATCCCTTAGCATGTAAGCTGAGTTAGGGCAATGCCTGTTTAGTTCAATATATCCCCCAGTTCTGGACACATAAATATTAGGCTTCAGTTCATTTTTTCTTGAATGAATGAAATACTCAAGTAGGAAATGTGGAAGGTGAAAGGCCTCTCATATTTTACCCTCCAGAAATGAGGGTTTTTCTCTGTAGGCATTAAACAAAAAATATAGATTGTTACTTACTCTAACAAAAATAAGAGCCTACTCTAGATATTTTTCTACAGTTAGCTTTTCCTACTTGATTTTGCATTCAGGATAGACACACACACACACACACACACACACACACACACACACACAGTGTCCTGTATGTGCCTGTGCACATATATAGATGTTCTGCATTCTGTCTCACGGTGGTACCACCAGTTAATAGTGGCTGGAGTTCAGAATACATCTCAAGGTAATGGTGGTGGGGGCCAAGTATATCAGAGCTGGAAGGAAGTCCAGCTTCCCACCCTTATATGACAGATGGGGAAACTGAGAGCAGAAAAATGATAGCCGCCAGCAAATCTAGGGGGAAAAAACCCAGTTCAGCTTTCATTCCATGCTGGGCACTCCATCCCTTCCTGTTTTCCCAGAGTGATAAGAGGACCTAATTTATACCTAATTTATAAAATTTTTCTAAGCCTTGCAGACATTCCACTGGGGCGGTCTCCCCAAGAGTCATAGGCCCCTAATGGTGTGAATGTTCTGGACTGCTCTCCAAAGCCCGTGAATAGAGCCACTCAACCCAAATCCCAGAGACTCCTAT
Source organism: Panthera tigris (assembly GCF_018350195.1). Lineage (NCBI taxonomy): Eukaryota > Metazoa > Chordata > Mammalia > Carnivora > Felidae > Panthera > Panthera tigris. The sequence continues at coordinate 196,029,176 of NC_056660.1, read as the reverse complement.
GGCTCCTTTGTTTCTTCTAGCTGCCCCAGGGAGACCTGGATGTCCTGTTCTCAAACATCGATGATGTCATTGAAGTGAACAGCAGATTTCTTCACGATCTCCAAGAGACAGCATCCAGGGAAGACGAACAAGTGCACTCAATTGGTAAGCAAAAGACAAGGCAGCTGTCAGCCTCAGATTCCCATGGAATTGTCCTCAGCATGTGGGCATTGCTGAACTGCCTCCAGAATTCCAGGGAAATGCAGATCAATGGGAGCTTCTTTTGGGGATTCCTGAAACACAGCGTGTCAGAGCTGGTAGGACTCTCAGATAATATCCAGCCCAGTCCCATCACTTTACAGAAGAGAAGACCGGGGCCCAGAGACAGGGAGGAACTAATGGGTCAGTGGCCTGGCTGAGCTTTTCATTATTTACTAGACGCAGTTATTTACTGAGCACCTGCCGATTCCTGTGCTGTGTGCTGGCATCACAGTATCAACAAGCGAGTCCACGTTCCCACTCTGAAAGGTCTGGCAAGTTAAAGTGACAGAAGATAAACAGATAAATAAGAGAATTTTAGGTAACAATTTGTAATTTGAAGAAAAGAAACAGTTGTAGTAACTTTGGGGCATGAGAGCAGTCCTCCTGAGAAGGGGACATTTGAGCTGAGACCTGACTATTGGGAAGGAGACAGCTCTGAGATCTGGAGGGAGAGCAGAGAGAGTGGCTGTGCAAAGGCCCTGAGACAGGGACGAGCCTAGAATGTTTGGAGGACGGACGGAAAGAAGGCTGGCATGGCTCCAGGGAAATTAGTGAGGAGTGTGTGTTAGGGGATAAGGTGGAAGAGGCAGAGAAGGACCAAATCACGTAGGGCCTTCTAGGCCATGGTAAGGAGTTTGGATTTTACTCCGAGTGTGATGAGAAACCATTGGCCAGTTTTGAGCGAGAAGGTGATATGGTCCGATTCATGCTTTTCAAAGACCTCTTTGGCCCTTGTGGACAGTGGGTTGTGAGGGGGTGGCGACAGTGGAACCATGAGACCAGCGGGAGCCTTCCTGTCGCCCAGCTGAGAGATGGTGGGAGTGTACTCATTCTGGAACGGTTAGGATGACTGTAGGGCATGAAGAAGGAGGGACAAGGGGGTATAAACCTCACACCCGTGTCCCTCATTCTCTTCTCATCTGCTGCCCTGGGGTCACTTGACAAAACTTGTAGGTCAGGGGTTTTTGAGTGGAGTTGGGGGAAGGCAGAGGAGAGGAGGAGGGGGGGGACACCCAGCACCGTGACCACCCTAGTGGCCTTTTACATCCCCAATCTTCTACCCTTTCCTAGACATGATGGGGCTTAAAAATAACAAACATCCAATTTTTAAAAAATGTGTTTATAATTATTTTTGTAAATGTTTATTTCAGAGACAGAGTGTGAGGGGGAAGGGGCAGAGAGAGGGTGGTGGGGACTGAGGATCCGAAGCACGGAGAGCCCAGTATGGGGCCCGAACTCACAAACCGCGAGATCATGACCTGAGCCGAAACCAAGAGTCAGATGCTTAGATGACTGAGCCACCCAGGCGCCCCACAAATATACAAATTTTGTAGAAATCCTACTTTCTGAGTGTTTACTAAATGCTTAGCATTGTCCTGATGTACATGTATTAACTCATTTAATCTTCACAACCACCCCGAAAGGTAGCTGCTGTCATCTCATTGTGCAGTTGAGGAAACAGAGGCACAGAGAGAGGAACTAACCTGCTCAAGGTCATTTGGCTAATGACGGAGCCGCTATTTGAATTCGGGCAGTTGGTCTCCAGAGCCAGCGCTCTCAACTACTGCCCCTAATAGCTTCAATGTAGCAGATATGGGATTAAAGCCTGTGTGTCGCGTGTTTATTCTTCCCTTGAAAATAGAGTTCCTGGGGCGCCTGGGTGGCTCAGTCGGTGAAGCATCCGACTTCGGCTCAGGTCATGATCTCACGGTCTGTGAGTTCGAGCCCGTGAGTTCGAGCCCTGCGTCGGGCTCTGTGCTGACAGCTCGGAGCCTGGAGCCTGCTTTGGATTCTGTGTCTCTCTCTCTCTGACCCTCCCCGTTCATGCTCTGTCTCTCTCTGTCTCAAAAATAAATAAACATTAAAAAAAAAATTAAAAAAAAAAGAAAATAAAAAAAAGAAAATAGAGTTCCTTATTAAAACAGCAAAGTGAATGAGTTACTATTTCCTAAAAAAGAAGGATGAATACAAAATTAAAGAACAAGATTTTTTTTTTTTAAAGTACCTGGGAAGCTATTCTCAACTTTTATCATTTTGTCCTTGTTTCTGTTACTAATCACCACCTGCTTGAGTGGGAATCAGTATAGCCTCAGGCCAAAGACACTCTTAAGGGGCTGCAGACTCTGAGGTTAGGTTCTTCTGTTGCTATGGGCTTGAGGTTTGATGTGGTGCCTTGTTTAAGGGTCCTTGCCTGCCAGTCTCTGCCTTCCTGCTTGACTGGCAGCAAAGAGTCAGAGTCAGGATGTCACTTTGTTTCCCGACCACACCTGGTGACAACTCCATTCCCTGCCTTCCTAGTAGAGTCGCCAGATAAAATACATGTGCCCAATTAACATATCTTTTTTTTATACTTACATATTTATATATTTGAGAAAGAGGGAGAGAGAGAAAGAGAGCACACTCAAGCAAGGGGAGGGGCAGAGAGGGAGGGAGAGAGAGAATCCCATGCAGGCTCCATGCTGCCAGCACAGAGCCTGACGCAGGGCTCGAACCCATGAACCGTGAGACGACCACCCGAGCCGAAATCAAGAGTTGGGCACTCACGCGGCACCCCTACAGGTACCCAATTACATTTGAACTTCAGATAACCAGTGAGTAATTTTTTTTAGTATCAGGATGTCCCATGCAACCTTCGGGATATACTTATACCAAAAATTTATTCATTGTTTACCCGAAATTTAAATTCCACTGAAATGTAGTCCTATATTTTTCCCCCTCTAATTTGGCAGTCCTATTTCCTGACTGTAGAGTCTACACAGAATAGCCTCCTCGTCCGCTGCCCGTTGTGGTTAGCAAAAAAAGAGGCACAAAGAATCCATGTGGCTTTTCTTCTCTTTGGTGCATTATGTGCAGGGTCAAGACTGCCCTGGCTCCTGCCAGCTCTTTATTCCCAGTCCAGCCCCCACGCCTTGCTATGCTAGGATCGCCTTTCTCGCAATCCTGTAGCCACAGCATTTTAAGAGAGTTTGGGCCTCAAGCATGACTGTCTTTAACAGGCTTTTTTCCTCGCAGATGACTTAGGTCCCCTGTCATTACGAACGATTCCAACGCAACTCTGACGTTCCCAGGGGGCCCTCCCAGGGTGGTCTCACGACAGGACACCATGCTGTAGCTCAGTGCAGTCCAATAGAAATGTCATTCCAGCCACACATTTATTTGAAAACTTTTGAGAAGCTACATTTGAAAAAACTTGAAGAAGCAGGTGCAGTTACTTTTAACGATATATTTGATTTTATCCCAGTATGTCCCCAGACTAACATTTCAACATACAATCAATATAAAAATTATTCATGACATATTTTACTTTTTTTTTTTTTTTTTTGGTACTAAGCCTTTGAAATCGGTGTCTTTTACATTGACAGCACATCTCACTTGGGATCCTGAAATTTCAAGTGCCCAAAAGCCACATGTGGATGGTGACTGCTGTATCTGGGCAGTGCAGGTCTAACGGTTTGGAGTCTTGACTGGCAAAGCTGTGTCACCCACAAGTCCCTTCATGTCTCTGAGCCTCAGTTTTTGCCTCTTTGAAATGTGCCAGCCGCGACTCTGAGTACCTAACATGTACGAGCTCTTTCATTTCACGATGCCGTTACTTGCTGATGACTATTTTTATTGTCCCCATCTTACTAAAGAAGAACCTGAGACCCAAGTGACAGGGCTTGTCAAGGCAGAACAAGAGTCCTAACTCTTGACCATCCTGCCTCCCTTTTTTTTTTTTTTCCTTTCTGACTGATCCTAGGTCTCGGCAGAGTATTCTTTTGATACTGGGAGGAACTTTTTCACTACTGTGACTTCTTTGCAATCTGTGACCACAGGACAAGAGGGAAAGAAGTTAAGTCTTTACTTTCCTATTCCTGGCATTGCTGCTCCTTTGGCTAGCTCTGCTTTCTGGGAGTTTGCCTTCCTCTGCCATTCAGTTACTGGAATGCCCCTGTCCTGGTCACACTGGCTCTGATACGGTTTCTTTGCTCTCAGTCACATGCCTGCCGACGCACCCAGGTTCAGGAGAATGTGGGAACCGCCCTAGATTTTAAGGCTACGCCCAGGCTGTCTCTTTGCAGGGATGATCTCTGCAGTTGGCTGATCTCCCGGCATGCAGATTCTCCCTGGCTGCAGCTTTGTGTACTCTTTCCCCTGTTCCCCCTCCTTCTGGGGGTTCTCCTGAGGGAGTTCTCTCTGGAGATTGGCTGGACCAGCATTGGAGAGGAGGACCGGTCCTGGGTGGCAGTCTCACTGTGGGCGTCTTTGCCGAGGGCTGGACCACGCTGGGCTAGGCACCAGCCCATGTGTCCCCATGTGACCCCGTGGCGGGCTTGGTCGAGGTCAGGGGCCCGACCTGTACCTTCAGCAGACAGTAGGGTCAGCTGGGCTTCCTGTGGTCCACGGCTCCCCACCCACTTTCGTGGCTAATACATTTGTCTTCGTCCTCGCCACTTCCCCCTAGATGGACAACCAAAGACTCTTGTGGGTACTTGAGGTAGCTAGCGTTCTCACAGCCATTCCTATCACCGCTTTTAACTCCTAGTTTAGTCTCAACATACTACAGCTAGTATAGATCTTTTTTTTAATGAATAGACTTTACTTTTTAGAGTACTTTCAGGTTTGCAGAAAAATTAAGTGGAACGTACAGAGAATTCTCATATAGTCCCATTCCCCCAGCCCCAGAATTTTGTAGTTTCCCTGCTCTAAAAATCTTCCTATTCATCCCTCTCCCTCCCCTCCCCCCTGGGAAAAACACTGATCTTTTTACTGTCTCCATAGTTTTGCCTTTTCCAGAGTGTCCTATGGCTGGAGTCGTGCAGTACACAGCCTTCACAGAGTGGCTCCTTTCACTTAGCAATGTGCATTTAAGCTTTCTCCTTTTCCTGTTTAGATAGCTCATTTCTTTCCTTTTTCTTTTTTTAATCACTGAATGATATTCCATTGTATGGACATAGCACAGTTTATGCATTTACTTCCTGAAGTACATTTTTAGTAACTTCCAAGTCTAGGCAGTTATAAATAAAACCGTTATAAACCTTTCTGTGCAGGGTTTTTTAAAAATCACTTTTTTATTTTTTATTAAAAAAAATTTTTTTTAACGTTTATTCATTTTTGAGAGACAGAGAGAGAGACAGAGCATGAACAGGGAAGGGGCAGAGAGAGAGGGAGACACAGAATCTGAAACAGGCTCCAGGCTCCGAGCTGTCAGCACAGAGCCCGACGCGGGGCTTGAACTCACGGACCGGGAGATCATGACCTGAGCCGAAGTTGGACGCTCAACCAACTGAGCCACCCAGGTGCCCCATTTTAAAACTCACTTTTAAACTTTTTTCTATAGTGGTAAAATACACACAGCATGAAATGTACCATTTTACGCATATTTGAGTCCAATGGCGTTAAGTACCTTCACATTGTTGTGCCACCATAAGTACTGCCCTTCTCTGGAACTACTTCCTCACCCTGAACTGAAACTCTGTACCCATCAAATAATAACCAGCCCCTGGTCACTTCTAGTTTACTTTCTGTCTCTGTGAATTTGACTACTCTAGGTAACTCACAAAAGGGGGATCCTACAATAATTTGTCCTATCGTGTTTGGCCTTCAGCATAATGTCTTCAAAATTCTTTTTAAACTTTTTAAATCTTAAAAAATGAATCTTAAAATCAGCTTAGACTTACAGAAAAGTGGCAAAAATAATGCAGAGGTCCTAAATAACCCTCAATACAGCGTCCCCTAATTTTAACATCTCAGACAGTTACAGTACAGATGTTGAAACCAGGAAATTAACAGCATTGTAACACTATTGACTCTCCTAACCTCACTCACATTTTGACAGCATACCTATAAACGTCCTTTTTCTGGCCCGGGATCTAACCTAGGGTACCACATTTCATTTTATTGTGATGTTGCCTTAGACTTCTTTAGTCTGTCTGTCTTTTGGGACCATAACACTTCGGAAAGTCCAAGCCAGATTTATAGTATATCCCTCAATTTGAGGTTTTCAGTTGTTAAAATTAAAAAGATTTTATAGATTTTGTAAAATTTTATATATGTATCATTTATATTTTATAAATTATAAATATTTTATAAACACTTTATATTTCATTCTTAAATTGAGGTTGGACATTTTTGGCAATAAGATCATGGTTAACGTCCTGTCCTTCTTAGTGGCTCAGAACAGGGGCACATGATGTTTCTGTATGTTATTACTTAAAATATTGTTAATTTTGATCACATGATTGATAGAAGATAGTGTCTTCTGTGTTTTTCCTCTACAAAGTTACTAGTTTTCCCTTACAATTAGTAAATATGGAGAAAAACTTTTATATTATACAAATGTTCTATTTCATTTCAAACTTAATTTTAAGTAAGCATTAATTTTAGCATCCATCAGTGGTTCTGCCCTGCAGTAATTACTACTGGTGTTCTTGTGGTAATTTTCTATTTCCCTTATTCCTTCTACATTTATTAATGGCAATTTTTCTATAAGTACAAACTGTCCTTTCTTGCCCACTCATTTATTCAGTTATTTATATCAGTATGGGCTCTGGGACATTTACTTTATTCCACGAGTCAGAATCCAGCACCATCATGATTTTCTTGCTCAGATTATACCAGTGCTGGCCATTGAGAGCTCCTTCACATTGGCTCCTGTGTCCTTTCTGTATGCCTCCAACAATTTTTGAGTACACCCTTACTTTCGGACACCACAAGACGTTCCAGGTTCATCTTGTACTTCCCTGTCCCATCCTTGGAATCAGCCATTTCTCCTAGGAGCCCTGGTTCCCATTTTGGCAGAATGGTATTTAGACACCAAGTTCTAGGCTCTAGGTATGCTCATTGCCCCTGGGGTGTCATTACCCTCTCAACTAATAGAGCTGGGAAATATAAGTGTGTATACTAATGTGTGCATATGCACTTATCTACATTTCTTTCTATCTCTATCTTTTCTTTCTTTCTATCTATCTATCTATCTTTATATATTTAAGACCATGAGTTCGTACCGATACCTACAATTCCAGTCCATCCAGTCCATGTTCCCTCTCATCCCTACTATCCTATCCTGTTCCCTCATTCTTTCCACCCCATTCCATCCACCTGCTGCATTAACCAACCTCATAAATTTCTGATTTAAAAATTCGGAATGCTTCGCAGACTTGCCTTTTATTCTTGTGCATTAACCTTCTCCATATTATTCCAACTTTGGTATATGTCCTGCTGAAATTGAGCACTATAGTAATCTATTTAAAACAGAAAGCAGATCGCCCCTGTTCAGACCCCTCTGGTTGCTTCTTACCACCATTAGAATTAGAATAAAATCCAAACCCCTTATCCCACCTTACCTACTTACTTTGAGGCCCTCTGGGATCTGACTTGTGTTTTCTGTTTATTTTCTCTGCTTTCTGCTCTCGTTCACTCTGCTCTGGCTATTCTTCCCCCTCTTGCTCTTGCCCTTATGCCAAGTGCTCTCCTGCCTGAAGCCCTTTGGATTTTTTCCCCCTAAACCTGGATTGCTGTTCCCACCACACACTCCCAGGGCCATGCGCTTCTGGTCTCTGATAAGCATGCACATCTTCATGGAGGCCTTCCTTAAATAGCTCTCCTACTACTTTCTAATGTTTTGTTTTGATTCTTGGTAACAAGAATCAGTATAACGTCATATATTCAATGTGACGAATATAATATATTTATTTACTGTCTCTCTTCCCCACTAGAATATAAGCTCCATGAGGCAGGGGCTTTGTTTTGTTCACAGAGCTTAGAAGAGTGCCTGGCATATAGTCCATAAATAAGCAGTCGGTAAATATTTGGTGAGTAAAGTTTGTGTCAGGTGTTTTTACATGTGTTATTTGATTTAATCCTCATAAAAAGACAATTGGAAGTGAATGCTATTTTTATTCCAATCTATCGGTGAAAAAATGGAGGGTCCAGGAGGTCAAGTACTTGCCCTAGGGTATGCCCTTGGGGAAGGGTTGACCGGAGATCTGGCCCTCGTTCTCTCTGACTCCAGAGTCCATGTGTATGCTCTGCTTGCTATAGTGTGTCTTTGTAAACTGGGGGTTTGAAGTTGTACTTGCCACACACAGTAATTGTCAAGATACAATTGTAAAGCTGTAACACGAGTGTGTTTTATGAACTGTAAAGCACTGTACAGATAGGGGAATTATTAATATCGTTGCCATAATTATACCTACCATTTATTAAGACTCACAGTGCACCAGCCTGAGCCCTGTATCACCCTGTCACTTAATCCTTCTAGCAGCCTTTTGAACGTGAGATGAAAAAACGGAAGCTCAGGAAGAAGTGTGAACGTGCCCAAAGTGACAAAGCTGGTTAGGCCTGGCAGCCTCACTCCCGAGCCGAGGGCTTAGCTGTCTCTCTCAACACCTCCGTGTCCCAAGCAAGGGTGCGGACAGACATGCCTCTGAGGGTTTCTTGTCGCTCTTTCATCACCAGGCAACTTATTCCTGGAATTCCAAGAGGAGCTGGAGCGAGTCTATAAGGTCTACTGCGCCAGCTACGACCAGGCCTTGCTGCTGGTGGAGACCTACCGGAAGGAGCCAGAGCTGCAGCGAGAGATCCAGGGCATCATTGAGGCAGTGGTGTAAGTAGCACTCGCTTCCGCTGCCATTGACTCCAAGGTCAGGAGCCGTTAAGGTCTCACCCCTCCTTGGTGCCGCTCACGCTGCTTCAGGAGTGTCTCAGTCAGGCGAGGCTGCAGAGACAAAAACTCCCACCCCCCCACCCCCGCTCTTGGCGGCTTCAAACAGCAAAGGTTTCTGCCTTCCTTATGCGCCACTGCGGTTGACTTGAGGCCCTTGTTTGTGTCATCCTCACACTGGGGCCCAAGCTTGATGGGAGCCACTCTCTGGATTATTGCCAGTAACTGTGACAAAGGGAAAAGAGCTCTGAAGGGTCTAATGCTGGTAATTAAATGCTCCCGACCAGAAATGGTCTCTATCAGCTCTCGTGATCCGTGGGCCAGAACTAATCACGTGGCTTCATCCGACCACCAGGAGGCCAGGGCTTCTACCCTGCCATGTGTCCAGAGGTGGAAGAACAGAAACATGTGGCGAACAGCACTCGTGTCTACCGTAGGAAGGGCAGTGAGACGGTCGGAATTACGGGCTGTGGGACAGGATGGCAGTGGCATGAAGCTGGTTTGTATCACCCGGGAGGGCCTCTCTCCAGATAGCTGAAGACTGTCCCACGAAACAGGATCAGAACTGCCCTGGGTGGCTTCACTGCCCAGAGCTGGCCCCAGCGGGTGGAAGCTCTAGAAGGAAATATGTAGAGAACAAGTATTTTTTTTTAATTAAAATTTTGGATGGATAGCAGTTATGGTTCAGAAACTTAAAAGCATTCACATTTAGGCAGCCAAAAATTCTTCCCAACCCTGTCCCTTCCTCTACCCAAGTCCTACTCCCAGCCCCAGCGTTAAGGTAGCCACTTTGAAATTGCTTATGGATCTTTGCAAAGTTCCTATGTGCGAACACAAGCAAATACAAATATATACTATCATTTTACTGCCTTTTTAAAGAACGTTTGTATTTTTTTTCACTTACACTGTATCTTGGATAGCTTTCCATTTATTTGTTTAATTTTTTTTTAATGTTTATTTATTTTTGAAAGACAGAGAGAGACAGAGTGCAAGTGGGAGAGCAGCAGAGAGCGAGAGGGAGACACAGAATCCGAAGCAGGCTCCAGGCTCTGAGCTGTCAGCACAGAGCCAGACGCGGGGCTCGAACTCACGAACTGTGAGATCATGACCTGAGCCAAAGTCGGATGCTTAACCAAGCGGGCCACCCAGGCGCCCCAATATCTTTCCATTTCAATACATACACGTGTGATCCTGTGAATGGCATATCCTTCACCACATGGCTGTTTCCCAGTTTATTTAACTGGTCTCTGTTTTGTTTTGTTTTGTTTTTTTTATGTTTATTTATGTTGAGTGAGAGAGAGAGATGGAGTGAGAGAGCTCTGAGAGGGGGAAAGACAGAGAGAGAGAGAGAAAGAGAGAGAATGAATCCCAGGCAGGCTTTGCTCTGTCAGCACAGAGCCCGACACTGGGCTTGATCTCACAAACTGTGAGATCATGACCTGAGCTGAAATAAAGATTCAGACATTTAACTGACTGAGCCACCCAGGCGCCCCTAACTGGTCTCTTATTAACGGACATTGGTTCACTTCTTTTCTTTTGATGTTACAGGTAGTGTTGAGTAATTATTTATGAGCATATGTCATTTTACTCAGGTACAGGTATTTCTGTGAGGTAAATTCCAGACATGGGTTGCTAGGTCAAAGAAATTATGTATGGATAATTTTGATACTATTGCAAAATTTCCTTCTGTAGAGGCTACACCAAGTTGCATTCCCGTGACCAAGGTAGGGGTGTCTGTTTCCTCATAGCCTCACCAGACTGTGTTATTAAACTTTAGAATATTTGCCTCTGAGACAGGTGACAAATGGTGTCTCAGTGTAGTTTCATGTTGCATTTGCTTCTTGTGATTAAAGTTGGTCATCCCTTTGTATATTTCCTTGCCTGGGATTGTCCTGCTTCTTTTCGGTTTTACAAAGGCTTATGTCTTTCCCAGGACAAGCTCACCAAATGGAGAGAGATGAAGGTTATTTTCTGGAAATCAGAATAGTGCAGGAGGAACAAAGGTTATTACCATTTCATCTTGCTTAGATATTCCCTTTACACCCAAGAGAAACACAGTATATAGATTTAGATCTCTCTCTCTCTCTTTTTTTTTTTTTTTGAGAGATAGAGAGCAAGCAATAGGGATGGGTAGAGAGAGAGGGAGAGAGAGAATCCCAAGCAGTCTCCACATGGTCAGCGCAGAGCCCAATGCAGCCCTCGAACTCACGGACCATGAGATCATGATCTGAGCCAGAGTCTGGAGTCGGACGCTTATCCGACTGAGCCACCCAGGCGCCTCGATTTAGGTCTTTGAAGATGATGGTATCTCATATGGAACCTCCTGCTACCTCCCCTCCTCCTCTCTCTTACCTTATGCCCTCAACCCCCCTGAAGCCTTCTGTTCAAGTACCCATGTCCTAGCCCCTCCCTGCCCCTCAAAACCTACATTCACTCCCTCCTTTGATCCATCCTTCCACGGGTCTTAACAAATTTAGGCTTTTGCAACGGTCACTAAATACATTTCAGTAGGAGAGAGGCAGATAACAGAAATGAGGGAAGCAAGGTGCCTGGTGTGAGGCAAAAGGGAGCAGCGGAGACTGAGGCCAACCAGAGCCAACAGACCCTGTGGAGAGAGTGGTTGCAGCCCACCTTCCACTGATTGTTGCTCTATCAAGTAGTTTTTGCTATGTAGCAGACCATCCCAGAATGGAATGGCTTAAGACAAACATTTGTTTGGCTCACGTTGCTGCCTGTTAGCAATGTAGCCGGGCTCAGTAAACTGTTCTGCCAGCCCTGGCCGAGCACCTTCACGTGCCTGTGATCGACTGAAGCTCAGCTTTGCTGATCTTGGTGGGGCTCTGTCGTGCATCTGAGACACGTGAGCTGACTCAGCTCTGGCGGTACAGCCTCTCATCATCTGGCAGGTGGCCCAGGCTCGTTCACACGGTGGTCACAGGATAGAGAGAGGGAGAGAGCAGGAGGGAGGGAGAAGGACGGTGAGAGGGCAGGGCAGGCTAAGGCCTTTAGAGGTCTTGGCTGGGCGTTGGCATGCTGCGACAGACCCAAGGGGTGGAAAAATAGAATAGAGGAGCTTCAAGGTCATATTCAGAGGGTGTGGATACAACCACCACCACCACAACAAAGGGTGCAAACACAGAGAGTAGAATGATTACAGCCCTATTTTACAAACCGTCAGCCTCAAATGCCATGTAGGAATGAGATCCTTTGATTTTTCCAGAGAAGTCAGAAACTTTGATATAACGTCTCCCAGGCACCAAATGCTGGCATCTAGCTCTGACATGTTAGAAGCACTGTTGGGGGGCCGTGGTTGGTACAGAGGCTGCTGTTTGTCGTGCCTTCCACACTCTGGTCTTTCCCAGCCAGGCCAGTCCAGACTTTTCTCATGGGCTCCAGTGCCACACTGCCCAGTAGCGGACCTGGCTCTGCTCCTAACTCACCTTGGTGAAGCCATTTCATGAATCAGAACCTAGTTTCCTTACTTAATGGGGGAGTAATAACTACACCTCATGGGGACTCGGACTCATTGTACCCAAGTGACACTCTATGAACCCCAGCTCTCATCCTTGTCTTGGCTATCCTTGTCCCTTGAAACCACATCATGGCTCTCAGATCTAATGGTTCCAATGCTCCTTTTTTATAACAGACATTAAATTATTATCCTGAGGGGTGCCCGGGTGGCTCAGTCCGTTGAGCATCCGACTCTTGATGTCAGCTCAGGTCATGATCCCAGGGTCGTGGGATCGAGCCCCATGTTGGGTTCCACACTGAGCGTGGAGCCTGCTTAAGATTCTCCCTCTCCCTTTGCCCCTCCCCCCCATTAATATCCTGAAATATATTCTTGAAATCTACATATATATGCTACCTATATACAGAACTTAAAAAAAATCAATATAATGGCTCAAAATAAAAAGGAGAAGTAAAAGGAAAATAATGTCTAATAAAGTTAAATGTATTTCAGTGTGCAAATACTTGGGCACCACTACCCTAGAAAATCTAATGAAGCAATCAGATGCTGGCACCTACTTAAAATAAGTTTGGATTCAAGGAAAGGAAAGTCAGAAGCCATTCTGTATAAGAAAGAAGTATGGGAAAAGGAGAGAGCAGAGAATGTGCGTCCCCTAGAATGACAAGTAGCAACGATAGCAAATTTAACTTCCCTGTGTATGATATGAAAAAGAAGGAAACGACATAGGTGATGTAGGGATAACATCAGATCTGGGCGGGGGTCGGGGGGGGCAGTGGAAGTGAGGAAGTAATGATGTTCTTGCAGATGATCTGGGTCTTGTTTATGAAGGGTAGCATCGTAATAATTTCCAGTGTTCTGGTAAGTGACTAGATGGAGTTCAGATCTCAGTTCTTGAAATCACAGCACATTTTGAGGCATTCATTCAGTCTCTGAATGTTCAGAGGGACGTAGGAGACATAGCACTATTCTGCACAGTGTGGGACTGTCGTTGGCAGATGTCCCGCTTCCCTGGTCCCTGCCCACTAAGTGCCTGTAGCTGTCTGGTGCTCGAAGGTTTCCACAGTGCCCCTCGGGGAGAGCCTCTGGTCCAGTATTGCACCAGGGATGCCGTTCTTCCTGTCAGCATTGCTGTCTCCTCTCTCTTGAAACAATAATCCTGGCTTTCTTGTGCTTCTGCAGTCAAATGCTCTACCAATGAGCTATACCTGCTCTTGGCTTTCTTGTGCTTATGATCATGAGACTCTTTCCAGAGCTTAGCCAACCAGAATCCCCACACCGACCATAAGTGGTTCTTTCTCGTCCGGATAGGATGGACCATCTGATCAGATTCTTTGTGATTCCAAAATGCATGCTGTCTCCCGCCCTTTATTTGGGTGGGTGAGTGGGTGAGGTGTTCAGTTTATCCTGTCTCTTAATGCAGCTCCCACCTTGAGGGCCAAGGGGATCAAAGGCTCGCCCTTGCAGTATGCAGGAAGTTCTGCCTCTGACTGTACAGCTGTCAGCCGGGGGAGGCTGCCTTGCAGAGGCACGAAGCACTCAGAATGATGGCGGAGGCAGTTTGCAGAAGGCAGATAAACCTTCTTTGTTTTCCTTTATTGGCAATCTTGGTTTGTTTTATTTTTATTTATTTGTCTATTTTTATTTTTATTTTTATTTTAGACAGAGAGAGAGCACGTGAGCTGGGGAGGGGCAGAGGGAAAGAGAGAATCTTAAGCAGGCTCCACACTCAGGGCAGAGCCTGACGCAGGGCTCAATCCCATGACTGTGAAATCATGACCTGAGCTGACAGATGGCTCAGTCAGTGAAGTGCCCAACTTCGGCTCAGGTCATGATCCCACAGTTTGTGAGTTCAAGCCCCAGGCTCTCTGCTGACAGCAGGGAGCCCACTTCAGATTTTCTGTCCCCTTCTCTCTCTGCCCCTCCCCTACTCATTTTCTCTCTCTCTCTCTCTCTGCCCCTCCCCTACTCATTCTCTCTCTCTCTCTGTCTCTCTGTCTCTGTCTCTCTCTCTCTCTCTCTGCCCCTCCCTTGCTTGTGGGCACAGGTGCATGCACTCATGCTCTCTCTTTCTCCCTGTAAATAAATAAACTTTAACAAATAAATAAATATAAAAGCAATGTATGCTTACTAAAAAAAAAAAAGGAATATTTAAACAATACACAGATATATAAAGTAAAAGGTAAAAGTCCATTCCCCGTTGGTCTCACATTTCCCCATCTCTCCACCTCGTAGTTAACCTTTTCTATCCAGGTTTTCTTCTGTTCATTTAAAGACAGGCAGACAGACTTTACACGCAGAAGTCTAAGTGTTGGATGGATGGATGGATGGATGGATGGATGGATGGAAAGAAAAGTAATGAAGGAAGGAGAAATTTAAAGGGGCTCTGACTTACCTGCTTTTCTAGAACTTACTTTTTCACTTAACCACGGTCATGAATATCTTTTCACAACACTAGGAATACTTTTAGCATGTTCTTGTTAATGGCCCCACAGAGTTCCTTTCCAGGGCAGCTCAGACTGTGGTTTATTTAACCAAGCCCCTACTGATGGATATCTGGCTTGTTTCCAATTTTTTACTGCGATAAATAGAGTTGTTGGTAGCTCCCACCTTTATCTTTGCTCGCTTTAGTTGACATTTCTGTGGGCAGATATCTGGAGTAGGATCGATGGAACAAATATTTGTACATTTCACAAATTGCCAAACTGTTCTTCAAAATGATCTTACAAATGCTGCTACCACCAAGAGAATGTAAGCGGGCCTGTCTCCCCTTCCCACACCCATTTTCTTTTTCTTCCTTCCTTCCTTCCTTCCTTCCTTCCTTCCTTCCTTCCTTCCTTCCTTCCTTCCCTCCCTTCTTCCCTCCCTCCCTCCCTCCCTTTGGATTATCTTCCAGTTTTTGTTGCCTGTCTGAAAGGCTACTTAAACATTTTCTCCAGATTACCTTAGAAAAGCCATAAACATAAAAGTCTGCTGTGATTCTGTCATGACTGCTTGATAATTCTGGAGAAGAGCTGTGATCATTTCTTTGAAGACCCCCCCATCCCCTTATTTGTGGAGTGACAGCTGTCCCCAGGAGGCAGTTGGCCCTTTCCCATGGAAAGTAAGCTCAGAGGATAGAGTATTGCAAATATCTGGTGACTTTCTCCATCTCCCCTGCTCGTGGTCAGCCAAGTGCTAGGAAACCCGTGGCGAGAGCAGATGGTTAGCGTAGGCATGTCCTGACAGGTAATTCTACCCCTACCCACCCCCCGCCCAACCCCCTGCAGCTAATGAAGGGGCACCCACCTGCTCTGCCTATTCTTAGCCTCATGACTGATCTTTGCTGGACATTTGGTCTGGAAATATTTCCTTTGGAGGAAGAGCAAGAGGCACAGGTACCATGGAGAGGGGGGCAGAGAATGGCTGTGAGCAGCGTCTGTGAGTCTTCTTGGAGGAGGCATGCGTAGACACTGAGGCTTGAAATCCTCGCGAGCTTCTTGAAAGGCAGGTCTAAAGGCTGCTGGTCACGATCAAGGGAAGACTGTTGGAACCTCTTCCCAGATGCCATTGACTTGAGCATTCTTTCTGCAAATGCCAGACATCATCAAGGAAGGGACTAGAAATGGTCATCCATTCATCAAATAGTGCATCTGGAAGGGGTCTTGACGCCAGTTGTTCATGTGTTTTGTTTTATTTTTTAGCTTTTTAGTGAAAATTTTCACACCTGTAGAAAAATGGAAGAATGTAATAAACGTATGCCACTTCCTAAAATTAACCAGTGTTAACATTTTGTTTCATCTATCTTTATACTAAACTATTTAAAGACAAATGTAGACATTATGACTTTTTACCCTTAAATACTTTAAATGCGTCCTAAACATAAAGTGCCTGTGATTTTTTTTAAATCTTTTGACTTTGATTTTTTATTTTTTTAAGTTTTATTTACCAAGTTTTTATTGACAAATTTTGTAACAGCAATAACATGAGCTTATTTTAGTAAACCTGGGTAGAATAAATATTTCATATTTAATGTTGATGACTGTAGAGATAGGCCTTTTTAAAAAATGTTTATTTATTTTTGAGAGAGGGAGGGAGGGGCAGACAGAGAGGGAGACACAGAATCTAAAGCAGGCTCCAGGCTCTGAAGTGTATGCACAGAGCCCGACGTGGGGCTTGAACTCACAAACTGTGAGATCATGACCTGAGCTGAAGTCAGATGCTTAACTGAATGAGCCACCCAGGTGCCCCAAGACAAGCCTGTTTTAACTAAACTGATAAACTAGCTTTATTACCAAATCTTGTCCCAGATCACATAAACCTGAAATTCCCTTTGGTTGTTTTTATTCTATTTTTGAGAAATTTTAAAGAAGTTTTACTTAAGTAATCTCTACACCCAACATGGAGCTGGAACTCATAACCCCAAGATCAACAGTTGCTTGCTTACCAACTGAGCCAGCCAGGCACCCCCATTTTTGAGAATTTTTATGAATACTAGGATTATGTAAGTACTTAATTTTCTTTAAGCTGGTTAAAGAGAATTGTTTTACCAAGTAATTTTAGCAATACCTTAGAGGTAGAAAGTGCCATATATTCAAAATAGATGCAACGTACATAAATATACAGACAGATCCGGAGATTTTGTTGTTATTAGTATTTGTGAAGAAGGTTTTTGAGATTTGTATTTGTCCTTGGAAGAAATCTTGAGGATGAGGTCTAGAGTTTGGGCAAGCGAGTCTTTTTAGCAGTTCATTTTTAAAAAGTATTTATTTCTTGATTGATTGATTTGATTTGATTTTTTAAAATATAGTTCATTGCCAAGTTAGCTAACATACAGTGTATACAGTGTGCTCTTGACTTCAGAGATCGATTCCCGTGATTCATAGCTTACATACAACACCCGGTGCTCATCCCAAGAACTGCCCTCCTCAATGCCCATCACCCATTTTCCCCAAGTTTTATTTTTTTTGAATTTTCATTTATTTATTTTGAGAGAGAGTGTGTGCATGTGCACAAGCAGGGTTGGGGCAGAAAGAGAGAGAGTCCCAAGCAGGCTCCCCACTGTCAGCGTGGAGCTCGACGAGGGCTCAGATTCACAAACTGTGAGATCATGAGTTGAGCCGAAATCAAGAGTCAGATGCCTAACCGAATGAGCCCCCCAGGCGCCCCTACAACTTTTGATTTAAAAATTGTTTTAAATGTTTTATTTATTTTTGAGAGAGAGAGAGAGAGACAGAGTACTGGTGGGGGAGGTGCAGAGAGAGAGGGAGACACAGAAAACTTTTGATTTTTAAAGCAACAGAACCATTTTAATGAATGAAATATAAAATGGATGTCCCGCATACGGAGTTGTGCTTGAGACATTGCCAAGTGGACGTGTCAAGCAGGCAGTTGACTGCGTGAGTCTGGAGCTCTGGACAGAAGCTGGAAATGGAGATCTGGGTTTGGGATGTGCTTAAAGCCACAGGCCAAGAAAATGGCCCATGGAGAAGGAGAAGCAGGACAATGGGCATCTATGGGGCCAAAAGAAGAAACTGTTTTAAGAGCAAGGAGCAGGGGCGCCTGGGTGGCTCAGTCGGTTAAGCGACCGACTTCGGCTCAGGTCATGATCTCACGGTTCGTGAGTTAGAGCCCCTCGTTGGGCTCTGTGCTGACAGCTCGGAGCCTGGAGCCCATTTCTGATTCTGTGTCTCCCTCTCTCTCTCTGCCCCTCCCCCGCTCACGCTCTGTCTCTCTCTCCTTCAAAAATTAATAAACATTTAAAAAATTAAGAGCAGGGAGCAGTGAGCTGTGTCTGCTGCTGAGAGGCCAAGGAAGCTGAGGACAAAGAACTAACCGTTGCATTTAGTACAGATGGGGACTCAGGGCCCAGAAAGAGGTACAGAGAGAAGTAGCACTGCCTATCTGACATCTAGACCTCACGTGTTACAGATGAGGAAACCGAGGGCCATGGAAGGAGGGTGACTTACCTGAGAGCCCACGGCAAGTTAAACGGCAGCTCTGGGACCAGAGCCCAGTCCTCCTGGTGCCCGAAAGGGTGGGCTTTACCTACCTAACGCCAGCCTTCTCCCCCAGGCCACAAGCTGGGCCCTCAGGCCTCAGTTTCTTACTGGTAATCCCTCTGCAGAGGATTACCAAGTACCCATTGCTGCTGCAGAAAATCCTGGAGAACACAGATCCTGATGCCAGTGCCTACCCTGTACTTCAGAGGGCTGCCTCTGCCCTCCAAGACGTGAACACCAACATCAATGAGTACAAGAGGCGCAAGGAAGTGGGTAAGGACTGGGGAGATTTAGGGGCTGTTATCAATGAGAATGCTTCCAGATCCAAACCTCATCTCAGACTGTCTTCATTAATAAAGGGAATGTAGCAGCTCACGTAACCACAAGTCCAGAGATAATATGGGCTTTTGGTAGGGTTTAATCAGGGGGCTGGCTCCATTTCCCATAATTCTCTTATCTCCGGTCTTTACTGTGTGTCAGCGTCATCTTCAGGCTGGCCTCCCTCATGATAGTAGTTCCAAGACTCACATCTGCACAGCAAAGCCTCTAGGAGAAGACGGGGCCTTTCTCCCCTTAGTCATAAAATTAAATTGGAGCTTCATGCTGATAG
This sequence comes from Panthera tigris, assembly GCF_018350195.1. Classification (NCBI taxonomy): domain Eukaryota; kingdom Metazoa; phylum Chordata; class Mammalia; order Carnivora; family Felidae; genus Panthera; species Panthera tigris. The sequence goes on along the minus strand of NC_056660.1, from coordinate 196,010,235 downwards.
GATCCACTTGGGTCATGTGCTCCCCCTGAACCAATCACCACGCTTAGGAGAATGCCATGAGCTGATTGGCTTGGGCCTGGTTTATGTTTCATTCTTGAGACCAATCACTGTGGCCAGGGGTTTGGGATTACATGAACTGGCTTATGCCCGTGAGCCCCCACCCCTTGAACTAAAGTGAGATCAGTCCCATCCGAACCAGGAGGCTGCTCTACTGTGGAGGAGACATGAATAGGGGGAGGCCAGGAGCCGTGTATATATACCTTGGGAAGAGCAGCTAGTGGGTGGGGAACTCTATCTCTCAGGTCGTTGGAACGGAAAGACTTGGAAAAGGAAGCAGTGTCCCAAGCAGGGAGAAAACGCAACCGCACGACCTAGATGGTACAGAGGTGCTAGTTTAGCCAGCTCACGTTTCCCAGGGCTGACCGCGACACGTCTTTCATTCATTATCTGGGCTGAGCCTTACAATCTACACTCCAAATAAAATGAGAGCGGACAGAGCTGGGAAGAGGCAGAGCTGGGTGTCAAACTCAGGCCCCGGGGCTGGGTGGCAGACCGGTGCTACACCAGGACTGGGGATGTGTGCGCCCCAGCCTGGCCAGGCTAGCACTGGCCACGGGGCCCCAGGCAAATCACCTCCCTCTTCTTTAGAAAGTGCCTTCAGACCCACTATCTTATGTGACCCTCCCAGCAATCACACGAGGGGGCTGGTCTCGTGTGCAAATGAAGAAATGGGCCCAAGAAGTGGCGACTTGCCAAAGTCCCACAGCTCCTGAGCCGGGGCTCACACCTTGGAGCGAGGGGCGCCGAGCCCTGTGCTCTTCCTCGGCAGCCTGCCATCCTAATGGACGTGACACTGATGTCTGAGAAGAGGGCTCTGGGTGGGTGCGTCAGGGATGCCTGACCAGGTGTGTCAGGGATGCCTGCTTTCCTGGGTCCGCTTTGGTTCCCATGCCTTCTCTGTCCTCTGTTGGTGCAGCCTCCAAGTATACCAAAGTGGGGCAGCTGACGCTCCGGGAGAGGCTGGCCCGGATCAACACGCACACCCTCTCCAAGAAGACCACCCGGCTGAGCCAGCTGCTGAAGCAGGAAGCTGGGCTTGTGCCCAGGGTGAGCTCCCAGGGCGGGGGCGACGGAGGAAGGGTTGCATCCCAGCCATCCCAAGGAGCAGGACTATGCAGTGGGTGGGGCAGGCTTAGACCCCTTTCGGAGATGAGGAAGCTGAGGCTAAGCGGGTGAAGGGAGTCCCCAACACGGCATAGCCAGGAGGAGGCAAAGGTGGTCCCCTCACGTGATTCTGAAGAGCCAGGGTAGGGCTTTCTCCCCTGCCTCCTGTGCTACTCTTTCTCTGAGTATTTTTTTGTATGCAGACAGGAGAGCTGATCTCTGGGTTTGGGCAAGGAACCAGCTGTGAATAACTATCAGCAGCTCAGGCTGATCGAATACCTCCTCTGAACCAGGCATGGTTTGATCCACCCAGTGAAGTAGGTGTTTTGATTACCCCATTTGCAGATGACAGAACAGGCTCAGAGAGGGTGAAACACTTGCCCAAGGTCCCACAGCTAGGAAGCAAGTGAACCAGGACTCATACGCTCGCTCGTGTATCGGAGTTCATGGTCTGAGTACAAATCCATTAGGCCGCACTCACTGCCTCTAACCGTCCCACTCCACTTTGGGGCCGTAGGAAGTGGCTCTGAGGGGCAGGGCTGGGCGAGGTGGTCCCCCGTGAGGATTTGGGATGTGGGTGTGGGTCTACACTGCCTCACTGCCTCCCCCAGGGATATTCTCAGCTCTCACAAACTCTCCTCTCAGACAGAAGACAAGGAATTCGATTACTTAGAAGAGAGGTTGCACTGGGTGTCGCTGTGTGTGACCGAGACGAAGAACAACGTGGCTGTTTACCTGGCTAATCTGGAGGTGAGGATCTTGCAGTTAATGACGGGTGGGCTGGGCTGGGCCCCCCAGGCAGGAGGCACGCAGGGCTAATCTAACAAGCTGGCAGAGGCAGCAGCTGCGGGAACCAAACGGAAGAGGTCACCTAGTCACTGGCTGTAGGTCAGAAGAAGGCCCTGGGCAAGCACTCCCCAACCCTTAGCTTCCAAGCCCATTGAGCTGCTAGGGAATGAGCTTGGTTAAAATTCACTGGCGTCCGAGCCCTCTAGAGGGACCCTGCCATTCTGGCACCTAGAGCAGGTGACAGACTCAGGTGCCTGAAGGAGTCAGGCAGGTAATATTACTGAGTGAAATGTGCAGGTGTTCAAGGCTTAATATCTAACAGGCTATTTATGAGACTTTTCAGGAACGTTAAATACATAATAATATTTACAATTTGACTGACTGACTGGATGGGCGGATGGTTCCAAGCTAAAGGGGTAGCTGTTACTTGGCTCAGGGAAGCTGTTGCTGTTTGGGAGTGTGGACCCAGAGTAGCCAGTTCTGATTTTAGGGGGAAAAAAAAGACAACAACTGAAAATTCAGACTTTTAGACGAAATCTCCTGATGTGTCCATGTGAACGACAAATGAAAATTTAAATGCTGTATAGGCCCAAGAAAAAATATTTCTAGAGGCTGAATTCAGCCTGCAGGAACCCCAGTTTGCATGCCTTCCGACACATCATTTGCCTCGTGCCCAAAGAGTCCTTCACTTTTGTTATTGATGCTGACTCATTCCATCCACTCTGTCCCTTTCCTGTGGTATCGCTCTCAGTCATGTCCATTGGTGCAAAGCAGTCTGGTCAGATGATCACAAGCTCTTCGTACAGTGGGGTTTGGGGTGGCCTTACGGGAAGTGTGTAAAATGAGGGAGGCCACAGTTCCCTCTGTGTGGGGCAGATCCCCCTGCTCATTCCTGCTCCATCCCGGGCCCCCCGGCGGAAGGATCCGGCAGCAGGATCCTGTCACAGTACAATGAGCTGGGTGCGGAAGGCTCTCAAGAAAAAGGATGGAGAGGCCATGAGAGAGAAACGAGAGGCATATGAGAGACACATGTGGCTCTGCAGGTAGGACAGATACTTGGAAGCATTCGGCTGCATTTCCCCAGACTCAGGCTTATGTGACAGACACAGCGTTGACATGCAATCCCATAACAAGCACGCAACTCCCTCTTGTCATCCCCAGTCCAGGAGAACCTTCTTTTGCCTGTGTGTCTTTAACACAGGCAGAGCGAGGGGCGCCTGGGTGGCTCAGTCGGTTGGGCGTCCGACTTCGGCTCAGGTCATGATCTTACAGTCTGTGAGTTTGAGCCCTGCGTCGGGCTCTGTGCTGAAAGCTCGGAGCCTGGAGCCTGCTTCCGATTCTGTGTCTCCCTCTCTTTCTGCCCCTTCCCGGCTCAAGCTCTGTCTCTGTCTCTCTCAGAAATAAACATTAAAAAAAACAAACAAAGATGGGCAGGGCAAATCTCGGGCTGGGAGCCTTCTGTAGGCAACGATGTCCAGACAGAACTTAACGACGTTGTTTTTATTGCAATTACTCTTACATGCCTATTTATGGCAGTGATGGCTGGTTTTCCTCTTATGGTAGTGTCATCAGTGGGTTGTTTTTTTTTTAAATACTTTGATACAAATAGGCATGGTTAGTTGATTTCAAGTGTTAATAGAATGCGTGGAACATGCACATGGCAGTAAAACCACAAAGGTGATCGGCAAAGGCATGAAGTTTGGAAAGCGCTGGAATAGGGAGAGAGATGTTGGTTCAGTCCAAGGAAGAACTTTCTAATCACCCAAGTTGTGCAAGGATTGACTAGGCTGTGTGCTTCCCTGTCACGGTGGGTGTGCAGAGAGCCTGGACAGTCTCTTTGAGGGTAGAGTTGGGGGGTGGGGATACAGGCGTGAGATGGCTGTGATGGGCCATGACTGACTGTCTCTCCTTTGCTCGGGGTCCAGGCTTTCCTCCGCTTCAGGCCGCGGGAATCCGAGCTGGACATCCCTGGGGGGCCGGTGGTGCAGTACTGCAGCCTGATGGGAGACCTCCAGCTCCAGGCCTTCCCAGACTTTGTGAGTGCAGCCTCTCCTTTCCCCTTGCTTTTCAGGCAGGCGGCAGAGCCTATTAGGAACGATATTTAGGGGGCGCTTCGCAGGCTCCATCGGTAGAACATGCAGCTCTTGATCTCGCGGTTGGGAGTTCGAGCTCCACGTTGGGTGTAGAGATTACTTAAAAAAAAAAAAAGAAGAAGAAGAAAAAGAAGAATATTTAGAAGTCAGGACCTTTACACGATTGTCACATCCGCAACCGCCCAGAGTTGTCAGCAGGGCAGGGATTATTATTAATGCATTTTACTGATAAAAATAGCCCCCGCTAATGTTTGTTGTGCCTTGCTGTCTGCCAGGCACATAAGCTGCTGAGCCCTTTACAGTCTTCATCGCATTTAATCTTCACAACGTGGCTCACGGGGTCGATGCTATTAAGAGCCCCATTCTGCAGATGAGAGCTGGAGGCTCAGAGAAAGTGACTTCCCGAAGTGACTCAGATGGTCAATGGCAAGTTGGGATCTGAGCCCCCAAAGATTGTGTTTGCGATCACCACTCTATACAAGATCTTTTCAGACCTGTGCACAGATGCTGGGAAGCGCCAGGCACTCTGCTAAGCTCATATGTGCACCGTCCCCGTTTTTCAGATGGGCACGTGGAGGCCCAGGAAGGTTACATAACACGCAAGAGGTCATGGCTAGTCTGTGGGGGCGGGACTAGAGCCCAGTCCTACCTGCCTCCAAAACCCCTTCTCCCAGGTGCCTGTCCTCTGCCACTTCCTTGCCCAGCCCCCAGCTCACCTCTCCCCACAGAAGCAGCGGCTGGAAGGCCTGGTATGGCAGCCATTGTGCAGCCTCGCTAAAGCCCTGAGTGGCCCTCAGAACCTGGTCAAGAAGCGTCTGGACAAACTACTGGACTTCGAGAGGGTGGAAGAGAAGCTGTTGGAGGTGGGCAGCGTGACGTACGAGGAGCAGGAGGCCAGGCACACGTACCAGGCCCTCAACTCCCTGTTGGTGGCTGAACTCCCCCAGCTTAACCAGCTGGCCATGCGGTGGCTGGGCCAGATCTTGCACACGTTCGTGGACCTCCAGAGGGACCTTGCAAAGCAAGTGCTGCAGAGGGCAGAGGGCAGCTTGGCCCAGGTAAGGCCTCTGTAGGATAGCCAGGCAAGGCCTCTTGGCCCCTTCAGTCAGCTGTTTGCGGGGGCTGGGATGGAATGAGATGGGGCCTTCCAAACAGGCCATCAGGTGCTTGGGAGGAGCCCACGGGGACCTTCTGGATCTCTCTGATGCCGGTTCTCCTTCCATTAATGGAATCAGATCATGTAAACAAGGGTAGAACTGGGACTTCAGGCCATTCCTGGGCTCTGGGATTCAGAAGCGGAAGAGGCTCTGCTGGGAAAATAGCAGACCTTGGGGCCAGGCCTTGGGGTGTATTGGACTTTGGTGAAAGAGGCCAGGACCCTTCTACACAATCAGGAGTGAATGTCCCAAGCCTCGTTCTGCTGCTACTATCCTTCTAGCAGCCGCCTCCTCGTGAGCACTTAGTGAGTACCTTCCGTGTGTTGTCTTACCTAATCCTCACAGTGGCCCTGTAGAGTAGGTGGTGTTATTGTCCTCATTCCAAAAGGAAGCCCCTGGCACAGAGGGGTTAAACGGCTTGCCCAAGGCCACCCCGCTGATAGCAGGATGCAAACCCCCATGCATTTTGTTGCATGAAATTTCCTCTAAATCACACATGCTCCACCTCCGTGGAGGCTCTGTGCCTCACTGCACCCCCGCAGCCCCTTCCAGCACACCTCTTCTGAGTGTGACCACGGCCCTTCGCACCGACTCCTTCCTTGGCCTGGAACACCCCTACCCCATCGTCCCTCATGCCTTCCACAGTGCCTGGCGTATGGTGGGAACTCCCCAAACATGTGAAGGATGAACAAGTCTCTCCATGAAGCCCTCCGAATCCCCTCTCCCGGCTGGGAGAGCCCATCTCACCGTCCTCTGCCCTCCACCAGCCCTTCGGATGTGCTCTGTGAAGCACTTAGCAGAGCCTGCCTTCTGCTGGGCTGCTGGATGAAGCTGTTTCCCCTTATTGAGGAGGGCTGGGACTGTAGGCTTTATTCTTTTTGGCCTTCCAAGCATTTAATACAGAGTTCTATCAGACACTCTTTTTGAATTTAATTAAGGCTGAACCATCTGCAAAAAGAAGCATTTCTCTTTCCTGAAGGCAGAGGGTAAATCTGATTAGATGATCTTGTCACTCTCTTCCCGCCCTCTAGTTTTCCCTCCAAGGCTGCCAGGCCCCTGGTGTTCAGACCGGGATGTGTGGGGCTGGGGAGTATTACAGGGTGCCAAGAGCGGGAAGGTCAGCTTTATAAAAGCTGAAAGGGGACATTTCCTGGTTGGGCCTGTCAGTGATTGGTGCCTGCTTCCTGTCTGTGGCCCATGGCCCCTCCCCCTGGACCGGTCCTGTGGAGCCCAAGAAAGGCCTGCACGGTGGAGCCTCAGTCTGTCCGCATCCTGGGGGGCAGGGGAAGGGCTCTGTCAGAGCCAAGAGCAGTGAGTTTGGTGACAAGCAGAGAGAGGACATGTCTCTGTTAGCTGTGGGGTCTAACTCATTCCTAGGTCGTGTGGTGAGAATGCTGGAGATGGCTAGCAGGGCCAGGGGCTCAGCGTGGAGCATTACTCAGAACTCCTTGGGCTCCAACCCAGTTTAGGCCTAAAGAACAGTGTCGTGACTTGCATAACTGGGAGGTGCCGGAGGGGATGAGCCCCGGGCAGGCTGCATTCAGTACAGATAGTGTTGTCTGGGCTCTGACTCTCGATCCCCCTCCTGGCTCTGTGTCCCTCTCCGGGTTGGCTTCATTCTCAGGCAGACCCTTTTCCTGCACGGTGGGAGAGACAGCTTCACATCTCAGAAGCTAGGGGAAACGTTATTCTGTCGTTCTCAGCCTTCACATACTAAATCTGCGGGAGGACTCCTCTGAGCCTTGCGCGGGCTGCTTGTCCAGTCCGTGGGCTGATCACGGTGGATGGGAGAAGGGTGGCCGTGCCTGCCAGCCGTGTGGCTGCAGTACCACGGTGGGCAATCCCGCGAGACCCTCCCAGAGGGATGCTTTCTTGAAGGCAGGCAAAAATGGCAGCCGACAAAGATAGAAAGACCCATTGTAACACATCGGGGCTGGAGTGTAGGCTGCCAGAGTCCTTCTGTCCCCTTTCTCCAGAGCGTGCTCTGATGACAGTGTCTGCCCCACTCAGCTGCCTCACCACCACCTCTCCGAGCCAGCCTTCAGGAAGCTGGTGGAGGATGTGCTGGGCCAGACTGGTCACCAGCTTCGCTCCTTTCAAGAGAACTTTGAGAAAGTGCTGCCACCTCCCACCATACAGGTAAGTGTCCCTCCTTGTCCTGTAGACCGTTCGGTCCTTCACCTGCCAGTGGGGTGCAGCTTTTTTTTTTTTTTTTGTAAAATATTTTTCTCTAAAATATAAGGAAAGGGTACCTTCCAGTCCACTTGAAGGAGATACACAGATAATCTATTTTGTTTAAAAAAAATTTTTTTTTTATGTTTTATACTTGAGAGAGAGAGAGAGACAGAGAGTGAGTAGGGGAGGGGCAGAGAGACAGAGACAGAATCGGAAGCAGGCTCCGTGCTCTGAGCTGTCAGCACAGAGCCCGACGAGGGGCTCGGACTCACAAACCATGAGATCATGACCTGAGCCGAAGTCAGATGCTTAACCGACTAAGCCATCCAGGTGCCCCTAGGTAGTCTGTTTTGTAAACAGAGCTGAAGTAGCTAAAGGAGAAAGAGTCCCCAGAGGAGGACGGGCCTGGATTTGAGGAAATTGAAACTGAGTGCTCAGTCGTACGTGGAATTGCGAAATTAAGGGTCAGGAGACAGTACCAGGATTCCCCAGAAGGGGGAAGGGGACACAGAGGGACAAGTAAAGGAGCCCAGCAGAGCACACCCATACAGGTGGCCTGGGCATGTGGCTGGAGTGCAGAGAAGGTCAAAGACCATCAGAGATGCATGGCCGTTCCGAGGGGTGCTGACTCCTACTTAGGCCACAGCCGTCCCCACTTCCTCCCCTACGCTGACACTGCCCCAGCAGAGGTCTCAAGGGGGGTGTGGCAGGGGCCCTGCTATGCGGGGAGAGGAAGGTGCAGAAAATCACAGAGCAGGCACTCGTATGGGTCCCGGGGCGTGGGAGCCTCCTCTCTCTTTCTACTTAAGACACAATAACGTTGTTATCGGAAAAGCATCCCAAGCTGATTGTAGAAAGAAGACACAGAGAAACAAAAAAGAGAAAACGAATGGGAACATCATAACCCCAGTATGTGTTGCAAGTCAGTAGAAGAGAAGGGAAGCCCCTTCTTTTCCACCTTTGTTTCTGCCCCACCGCCCACACTCCCCCTATGCATTCCAGACTTCTCTGCCTGAGGGTGCAGAACCCACAGAAGCAAGGTGGTCACCCAGGAGTGCTTCTGTCCCATCACTCCTGGTGATATTTTTCCCTGGCTCCCCTCGGCTCCTCCAGGGAATACTGCTGTTCTCTTCCTAGGGCCTCTCTCAGACTTGAGAAAGGAGGCAAATGTTTCTACACCACTGGCTTTTATAGTCGGGTTAACACCAGCATTCTGGGGCGGGGGTGGGGGTGGGGGCGCGGCGGGGAAAGCCACCCTGTCTCCACTTCCATTTAAGGGCCTATTTAGAAACACCAGGTCCTCCTGGTTCTCGATCCTGACTAGCGAACCCTCTGGAGTAGGGCTAATGGCAGAGTCTGTGCCCAATGCCCCTGAAGGGCACCTCTGCGTGTTTTCCCTACACCAACACCTCCTCTCCCAGAAATAACCATATAGAATATGATACATAGTCAGAGAGTATATGGTAGACCTATATTGAACACCTTAAACTTCTCCTTTGTTTTTCAAAAAGGGGACAGTCGTCCCCGAGTCCCTTCTTGCTGATACTTCTGGAAACCATGAGCAAGAAAACAAAGGCAATGCCAGGAGGCCGTTGGATGGGTGGACAGTGCCACTGAGTCATTCTTCCCAGCTGGGTGGCAGTTCGCATCAGGGCAGAGCTGTCTTCTGTGTTCCCACTACCCCATTCACAAGGCTTCCTGGGCCTTGGAAACAGTAGGTACTCAATGAACACTTGTGGAATAAAAGCACTCCCTTCCTTCGCACGTGAGGGAGGGTCTGTGCGTGTCACCCTGTGCTGGCTGTCACAGCAGCCACACGAGGAAGGCCAGGTGGCCGTGGGAAGCTCACAGCCCTGCTAAGAGCCCTGCCGGGCTTTTTCCTGTGGGATGATTCAGCTTGAGGCTGGGGCCAGAGTGTAGGGCCCAGTCCTAGAGTGCTGTAACTGAGAAATTTCAGAACCCGAATTAGGATTTTAGAAAATCCCAGAAGTGTAGACCTAGAGGGGTTTTAGGGGTTAAATTAGAGGGTTTTTTGTTTTGTTTTGTTTTGTTTTTTTCTGAGATCCCTTCGGCTGCTAAGAGTGTATGTTCTTCCTGTGGTCCAGCCATCTGTTGGCGAGGAGACTGTTGCCCGGCTGGGATGCCTGTCGGCAGCAGAGGTTGGATCAGCCCAGGTCCCCTGGCCATTGGCACGTGGGCAAACACCGCACCGGCTTTGACACGCCAACTCTGGCCCCTGTGTCTCTGTCTGTCCCTCCCTCCCTCCCCCTAGCCGCTCCTTCCAGGGGCTGAACGCCAGGTGCAGGCGCTGCTAAGCAGATATGGCCCGGATAAGCTGTACCAGGTGACAAGCAACATCAGTGGGGCTGGGACTCTGGACCTGACGCTGCTGCGGGGCCAGATTGTGGCTCTCCTTCAAAACAAGGACACCAAAGGCAACAGCAGCCGCTGGCTGGTGGACACTGGGGGTACGTGGGACTTCGTGGGCTCTTCCCCTTCCTCTGGGAAAACCACCCAACAGGAACCAGCGGGGAGATCCGGGCACTAGTGTGGGCCAGAGCCTGGTTGTGCAAACCCAGGATGGGGATTGGCACAGGGGAAAATGCAGGGCTTGGGGCACAGCCAGCTGGTATGGTAGGTGACATGCCAACAAGAGGAAGGCAGTCTCATGTTGCTGCGTCCGTTATCAAGCACCTACTGTGTGCTGAGCGCTGTGCAGAGAAGACAAGGACCCTGCCTGGGGACTTCACAGACCACCGGGGTAGACAGAGATGTATGGAGAGAACTCCAGCCTCTCTCTGAAAGATGTAGATTCGCAGACAGGGGACGCTTGGATCCCAGCCACATGGGAGACATCTGACATCCAGAATGAGGGAGATGTTGTCCTGTCTCCTGCGCACTGGTCCCGCCCTCGGGTGTGCTGCTCAGGTCTGGGCACCCCAGTGTAACTGGGCAGGAGGCGAGGGGCACTTTGAACCCAGGACAGGATGGCCTGAAATGTCTTCCAAAAAGGGGCACGTGACCCACGAGGTGAGGGTTACACAGGACCCGGTGGGGATCCACAGACAGCTTTTCCCCTTCAGACTGTTTATTGTAATTGTTACTGAAATGTTTTTCTGCGTTTGAGAAAAACTAGAACCAGTACAGAAGCCGATATTTTCTTCAAATTATTGATAGAACAGGTCTAAGGTTTAAAAAGTGAGCCTATCAAAAACTTAAGAAAACGATACAATCGAGTGGAAATCGTGAAAGGGCACTCTTCATGACCCAGCCGCCTGGGTGTTCAAGCTGGCCCCTGGGGTCAAGAGGACGGAGCCGGGATCCCAAGCCTGCCACTCTACTAACTGCGTGACCCCAGAGAAGTTACGGAGCCTCTTAAGCTGTGTTGGCTCAGCCATCAGATGGAGACAAGAGTACTGACCCGGAGGGTGGATGTGAAAGCTAGACAATCGAATGCCAGTTCTGGCACCCCGTGGGCCCTTGGGAAGTGCTGACCATGCACAGCCATAGCAGCGGGAATGGCACTGGAGTAGTTGTTCCTGAGCAGGAACTGGGGGCACTTGGAGAAGGGAAAGGCAGTTTCTGCCTCCTGGAAAAGGCCGTCCTGGGGTGAGGAAGCAGCCCTGCTCTGGGCCTCTGCTAGAGGCGGAGGGGACCCGTGGGCCCAGCACCGGAAAAGTAGTTTTCATACCAGCCCCAGGAAGAACTTTTTAATCTCTGTCAAAGCTGTTCAAAACAGAGTAGGCTGCCTCAGTAGGGAATGAGCTCCCTGTCAGTGAGGGTGTGCAAGTAGAGGCTGGAAACAGTGAGTGGGAGTGGGTTGGGGATGGCTTTGTGAGGTTCCTGCCATGACCTTTTCAGGTCCTCTTTAGGGCTGGAGAGCTGTGTCGGAGGTATTCACTTCCGTGAAATGGTGGTAACTTCCTCTACCCCTGAAGGGTGGGGAGGGCGGTCCGCAGCCTGATAACATTCTGCATGTCCTGTAGGGCATCGAGGGTACGTGCCAGCTGGGAAGCTGGAGCTGTACCGTGTCATCCCCGGTCAGGAGGAGGTCAAAGAGCAGGTGCAGCCTCCCAAGGACTCCCATCATCTTACACCAGAGCCCAGCCCAGCCCCAGTCCCCTCCGTCCCAACAGTGACCCAGGTGAGTCTGGGAGAGGGGTGGGATCTGTCTCTGCATGGCCACCTGGAGTGGGGCTTTCATTTTCCTCCTGTTCCAAGAGGCTACCGTCCCATGAAGCCAGGGCCTTGGTCAGTGGCCACACCGGTGTCCTGGTCAGGAATGGACCTGGAAGAAGGAAACCCCCATCCCTGCCACATCAGCAACCCCTTGCTCCCTATCAGCAGGACAAGTGGGATTCATTCATTCGTTCGTTCATTCATTCATTCAATATTTGCCAGGCAGTGTGCTAGAGGAGAGACCTAATAATGAGCACAAGTAAATCCTGGTCCTTGCCTTCCTCAGATTTATAATCTGAGCAAGTAATAAAATAATCATGTGGATAATTGTGAAGTTAAAGCAGTGATACATGCCAGGGCCCCAGGTGTGGGAGAGGTTCAGGAAAGGCTTTTCTCAGAAAAATGATGCTTTTTCTCAGACTTGAAGGGTGAGCGGGGACTGATTGGCTGAAGGGGGTGTGCTGGGATGTGGAGGGGAAGAGCTCCCCAGAAAGCGTGCTTCAGGAATGCAGAGGCCCAGACAGGGGCTCATGAGGAACTGACTAAAGCAGGTGTGGTCCGGAAAGAGGAGGGCAGGGGTGAGGCGCTGCTAGAGAGGTGGGCAGGGCCAGGCCAGCAGGGCCTGGTGGTCTTGGTGAGGGTGTCAGCCTTTACTTAAAAGCAATGGGAAACGTACATGCACGTTCACTGCAGCACTATCCATAACTGCCAAAAATTAGAAACAAGTGAAATGTCCACCAGTAGATGAATGGGTAAACACAATATGGCATATCCGTCCAGTTAATTATTACTCAGCCATAAAAAAGGAGGTGCCAATACCTGCCACCACATTCAGTGTGATACGAGAGGCCACGTGCTGTGTGATTCCGCTTATATGAAAAGCCCAGAACCGGCAAATGCAGAGACACAAAGTGGATCAGCGGCTGGCAGGGGCTGCGGTTGGGGGATGGGACGTGCTGCTGTCTGGTATGGGGTTTCTTTTTGAGGTGATGAAAATGTTCTGGAATCAGTAGTGAGGGTTGCTCAGCCTCTGAACGTATTAAGAACGATTGCATTGTACGCTTTAGAAAGATGACTGTCACGGTATTTGACTTATATCTCAAAACACAAGACAGTGATGGGAAGCCATGGAAGGGTTTGACTTTGCTGGGACAGAGTTCTGGAGGGAGAGCAGCTCAGTGGGGTCGCCGTGAGGGCTGGATGGGATAGGAAAGCCGGGAGGGCATATGTGAACCTCAGTAAAGGGAGGCCACGCTCCCAGTTAGAAAGGAGGAGCTTCACAGGTGACAGCTGAGCAGCAGAAAGGGCCTGGGGGGACAAGGGGTGGGGACCCAGAGGCTTGCAGTGAATAGCCAGGGGGTGTCTCGGGCCAGAGACGAGCCTGAAGTGGGCCGTGTGGGGGCTGCACGGAAGCCTGTGGAATCTGACGTTTGCGGCTTGTGGCGCGTCCCTGGGAAGGCTCCAAGGGCCAGTGCCTGGAGCACCAGCCAGAATTAGTGCATCAAGCCTGCCTCCTGCAGGACGTTCCCACCTATCAGCAAAGGACCCACGAGGATCTCACGAGAGGGCTTGGCCCCCCAGTTGAGTCCCTGCTCCACCCAGGGTGGGCAGTGTCTCTGGGTCCATCTTCCCAGACACATCAGCTGCCTCCCTGTTCATGGGTCCACACATGTGGGGTCCTCCCAGTCTTCCCTTGCTCCTGATTGTTCTGAGGCTTGGCCACAGTAACAGTAGGAACGGTAAAAATAATCAGAGCAGCCTGCATTTACTGAGCCCTTACTGTGTACCAGGCACGGGCCTTCATCATTCATTAAATTCCCACAGCCACCAGGCGGGGAGGATAATATCACGTCCATTTTGCAGATGATGAAACTGAGGCCAGGGAGGTGAAATATTTGCCTGATAAATGCCCTTCCCTCCAGTTTTTCCTCCAGCTCAGTGCTTTTCCCGAAAACATGACCAAGTCACCGAACCTCTTTTCTGTACTCCAAGCTGGGAAATGGGCCTGAGCAGATGACACCTTTAGACAGGGTGGGGTGGGGGGGAGGTGATGAGGCAGAGAAGGCCATGCCCTCTAGTCAGTGAGATGGCAGCAGTGGGCTGAGGCCAGACAGGCCTGGCTTCATTGCCATGTGATTTCTGAATAAGTTGTTTGACCCCTCGGAGTCTCAACTTCCGTATCTGAAAAATGGGCCAACTGGGATTATATAATTGTGAGCATCAACACGAGGTAAAGTGCTGGGACGGAACCTGCCACATAGTGGGTATTGGTGGCGGAAGTAGCAGAGGTAGCCTTCATCTGTAGCACACAGGATGTCCTTGGGAGGTGGTGACAGCCCAGCAGTGGGGACTGAGTCAGGTGGGAGGGAGCAGGACGAACAGCCTCTCTGGGTGGAGTCTGTCTGTCTCCTCCCCTCCCCCCATGTCACTTTCCATGTGTTTCAGGTGGTGGCAGCGTACCCCTTCATGGCCAGAAGCAGCCATGAAGTGAGTCTGCAGGCAGGCCAGCTGGTGACTGTCCTGGAGGCCCAGGATAAGAAGGGGAACCCAGAATGGAGCCTCGTGGAAGTGAACGGGCAGAGAGGATATGTGCCTTCCAGCTTCCTGGCCAGGGCCCCAAGCCCAGCTCCGTGGGGCTGGAGTCTGCCCTCTTAGGGTGCCCTCCTTGGAGCCCGTGTTGCCAAGGGATGGGGAGGCTTAGATGCCGTGATCCTGCGAAGGAACAGAAGCCAAGAGAAGGTGGGGCTGGAAGGGGGGGATCAGGCCAAGGTTGGGTGAAGGGCAGCCAGAAGAGGTGGGTGGACCTTGCAGAGTACCCGGCTTGGCTTGGGTGAGCTTGGAAGGCTCCAGGCAGAACCACTGTTATGCCTGCAAAGAAGGTGGTTCCCATCTGAAGTCACAACAGCCTGGATGGCAGGTCAGATTGATAAGGACTTGCTGTAGCTTATGGCCAATCTTACCTGTGCTTTCATCCAGCCCTGCCCATGGGAGTGGGTCACCCAGGTGAAGGGTACCTGCGTGCGATGGGGTTACGGGGACACACTGGAGAGGTCCAGGACGACCTGCCCTGACGGTTCGCTTCCTTCATGTGGCATCAGGAGACACCACAGCTGACCGGTCATCTTTTATTTCTCCACGCTGGGAGCTGAGCTATCCTGGGCATCGAACCCCTGGGAGCCCTCTCGAGCAGGGAAGCCAGGCCGTGTGGGGCCCGTGGGAAGGTTCTCAGGAGACCGTTGGCCGGCCTGGGAATGGGCGTGGCCACGTCACAGTTCTGGAATGTGTTTAGGCAAATTGAGAGGCTGTTCCGGGGAAGGGAGGGACTTTGAAAGCGTGTTAGGTGGGGCCTGTGAGACTGTTGCACACTGCCTTGTGTTCGCTGGATTAGGGAGCAAAAGGCTATGCAAATGGCAGAGGCAACTCTATGTAGCAAGTGGTCAAAAGCCTGGTGGGTGGGGGAGCTTAGGCATGGCTTGGTTTCCAGTTTCTGGAAGTTGGGAGCCAGGGGGAATCCCTGGTGGTTTCAGGGCCTGGAGGCAGCAGTGAATGTGAAGTCAGTTGGCCGTGGAGCCTTAGACACAGGACACAACCTGTTTTTCCCTCCCCGCCACGAAGATCCAACTCACAGGGTTGTGGTGAGAATGAGCTGAGGCTAAGGTTGGGAAGGTGCTTGTAAATTGCGAAGTGTGGTATAAATGTAAATTGCCTTTGGTAGCAGGATGTGCCCAGCATCACCTGACCCAGCTGCAGCTAGGAGCGTTCCGCTCCCCATTCCCCGGGCCCGGGCCAGACATTGTCAATCAGTGTGGCGGCCTTTTCCATAAACCCAGGGTCTACTTCAGGATCCTTCTCAACACTGCATTCTAGGCAGCCAGTCAGTCTCTTGAACTTGGTGAGATCAAACCCATTGTCAACCCTTTCTTGAACCTGGAAATTGAAAAACAGTTCCTGTTCAAGGAAGACT
This sequence comes from Panthera tigris, assembly GCF_018350195.1. Classification (NCBI taxonomy): domain Eukaryota; kingdom Metazoa; phylum Chordata; class Mammalia; order Carnivora; family Felidae; genus Panthera; species Panthera tigris. The sequence goes on along the minus strand of NC_056660.1, from coordinate 195,994,714 downwards.
GGCCCACTGGGGCAATTTGGGGTGCAGCCACTGTTGAATCATCATCTCTGGGTTGTCACTTTGGCTAAGATAAATCTCAAGGTCCAAAGAAGGAGATGGTCCAGCGTGATCTTTAATGCAAATGATCAATTTTGGAACGAACCCAAGTTAGAGTGTGTGTAAAAACTGGTGGCAGTTTTGGCTTATTTCCAAGAACATCTCCATGTTATTATAACTGTAGGGCCTAACGCCGTTAGCTCTGGTTTGGGGAGGGCATTTGAGAAATATGCATGCCTGTGTGAGAGTCTGCACCTCACTCCTCGGCTTGTGAAAGCAGAAGATGCATAATGCAAGAGAAACTCAGTCCCCGCTGGCCCTTTCCCAGCACAAAATTCACTCTGTAAGATGCTCTCGGCTCATTTTCCTTTCTCTTTCCTGCTCAGGTTTCTAGTACCAACAGGAAGCCTAGGGGAGCAGATAATAAAATAGAAAATGCATTTGTGTGTTCCTCACTACCGAGAATCTGCCGTGGGCTGGAATCCTAGCTCAGGGCTTCTCAACTTGGCTATTTGCTGTGGTCCCTGGGCAACTTTCAGCTGTGACTGATGCCAGGATCCCACCCAGAGATTCTAATGGAATTCATCTGGGGTGTGGCCAGGGCCTCAGGAACTCAGAAAGCTCCCGAGGTGCTTCTGGTGTGCCATTGGGGCTGGACGAGACACTCCGGGGTGGACGAGAGGGGTGTGCTGTCAGAAGTGGTCACAGGCTATAAGCTAGGATGTACCCCATCGGAGCTTTGTCCTAGCTCAGATGTTTGGAATGGGCGGCTGTAGAGGTGGCTTGAAATAGGACAGCCTGTTCTGTCGGGTCCCAGAATGTATATTTATTAAGTGCCATTAACAGGGACCTGAACAAAAGTGGATGTTCTTGGAGGCGTAAGGGAGAAACCTGAAATACACTTGGAACCAAATCTATCTCGCGAGGGGAAAATGAAAATGTGTTCAGTAGCACATGGGTTGTGGTGTCTTGTAGATAAGAGGATGAGATTAAAAGTCACTGACAGGTAAGAAATTGCATGTCGAGAGAGAGAGAACGGCCTGAACTTTCTCTAGGGGACTCTGGGTAATGTGCCTTTCCCCCCCTAAATGCCTAGATCCATTACACTGTGTCTTATTTATTTCATGGTGGGCTCTCACCTATTAAACTTGCTAAGGTTACTTGCCTGTGAACCAAACAAGACTGATTCACGAGGGTAGCCCTTGCTCCCTGCGACAGAGTGGATCCTCCTTAACCTTTTGGGCCCAAACCCAGTTTTGAACATGAGGATAAGATTACAATGTCAAGGGAAGATGAATGAATTCTCGCGTACGATATGGAGGTCTGGCTTGGTGAATCAATGATGTGACCTGCTGAGAATAAAGGACTTCACCGATGAAAATGTCTCTGGGGTTTGTGGGACTCTACCCATTGGATAGTCGGATGCCACAGTGTGACCTGTGCTCACTGGATACCTGCTGTTCATAAAAATGGCGCCTCATCTGCTCCTGGGTTCGTTTAATGAGTGTCTAACACCCACCCCTTGGTGCCTCCAGGAGCTGGCCTCAGCTGCTGGGATCTGGCGAGAAGTCAGACGGATGGGGGCCCTGTCCTCCCAAAGCCCACGGTCTGGGGAGGGAGACAGACAAATCAGTAGTCAGTTACCGTGCAGTGTAAGCGTTCAGGTGGGGCAGTAGCAAGTGCCAGCGGAGGGGTCACCCCCGAGACTTGGCAGCTCAGGAAGGCTTCCTGAAAGAGGCACTGTCCGAGCTGAGGCTTGATGGGTAACTTGGGTGAAGGTGGGAGGGAGGGCACATGCCAAGGCCCAGGGGCAAGCATGAGCACGTTTCATCAGGGACCTGAAAGGCTGTAGAGCTAGGACACAGCGTGTGTGGAGGCGTGGTAGGTGTCGTGGGAGACGGCTGAGAGAGGGCAGCGTGAGAAGGAGCTCTGGGTTGTGTTCTGAAGGCAATGGGGAGCCACCGAAGGGATTGAAGTAGAGGAGTGACATACCCAGGGTTGTATTTAAGGATACAAGCTCTAGTGCATTCTGGAATTTCCCCAAGGTCCTGTCACACTGCTCAAGTAATAGATTTTCCATGCGTACTGCTTACATAAACATCCCAGAGGGGCTGGGAGGCCCTGCCTCCAGGGACTCGATCTCCCGGCCAGCTGGAGAAGCAGGACATACAGGCATCAGGCTGTTACCTGGTACCACAGGGCAGGACGCCGTCAGAGGGGTCCTATGGACCAGGCTTGCAGGTGCTCAGATAGGAGGGAGTTCTGGGGGAGTGGGGGGCTGAGGTGCCCAGGGAGGCTTCCTGGAGGATGCAGGGCAGGGGCCGGGCTCTGTGGGATAAGTGGGATTGGGGGACGCGAAAGGGAAAGAGAGACCCTCTCAGGCCTGGGGAGCTAGCGTGGTGGTGTGAAAAGCTCCTGGGCCTCAGAAGGTCTCTCTTTCCCTTTTGCTCGGCCTCAGGACTCCTGAGTTCAAGGTCTCCTTGACCACAGGCAAGTAGCAAGTGCACTTATCATGGTTTCTGCATATGAAGAAATTTGGTGAGGCCCCCCAACCAGCTGCCCTGTCCTCTCCACTCAGCCCCCAAAGTACTCATTGTTGAGTCCTGGTTTATCCCAAGGAGTCCCTGGCTCCCTCCACCGGGACCTAGCTTCCAGCATGGAGGTCACTGTAGGGCCTGTCATGACAGGGCAGAGCCTAAAGTACCCTGGACCGGGGTTACGGAAAAAATTGGATTCCACTTTGGCAACATCAATCAGGAAGAGCAGGTAACCCGAACAGTCCATTCATCTCACCTTGCTTGTCTGTTTTTGTTTGTTTTTTTTTTAATTTTTAAACATTTATTTTTGAGAGAGAGAGAGACAGAGAGAGTGGGGGAGGCGCAGAGGAGACAGAATCCGAAGCGGGCTCCACGCTGTCAACGCAAAGCCTGACATGGGACTTGAACCCACAAACCGTGAGATCATGACCTGAGCGGAAGTTGGACGCTCAACCGACTGAGCCGGCCAGGCGCCCCTCGTGTTCTTATCGTAATTTCTGAACTTGTCTTTTCTGTCTTCTCATCTGTAAAATGGGCCCAACTCCTGGTCTCACAGGGTGGTGGGTGGGAGTAGTAAATGGAACAGTCAGTGTGACGGCTCATGGGTCACACATCCAGGAGCCTCACTGCTGTGCCCTGAAGGAAATGGTGAGCTCTGGCCACCAGGTGGCAGCAGGGCTCTACCCGTCCGCTGCGGGTCCTCCCGAAATGCCCTCGGGCTGGGCAGATGGCGCAGTTGAGAGGAAGGACCGGGTGAGAGCTTAGGGAGTGGTGGGGACTGTGTGGGACCAGAGCACTCCCCCACGGTCCAGATTTGCTGGCAGCTTCTCGGCTGCAACCAGTGTTCCACAGAATGAGGGCCCAGCGATGCCAGACATTCTGATTCTTCAAGAGAAGCCAGAAACCAGGGTTGTGTCTGTTTTTATTTTTTGTGTGTGAAATCCGTGTGGAGATTGTATGGGCCACAACAAGCCCCGCTTTGCATCTTCTGCCTGAGTGTGGGTGGAGAGTCTCTTCTGGAGAATGAGTGTCATTTCTTTATAGTTCCTCTGAAGTGCCTTCATGTGTCCCCACTTTACCCAGACATTAATCCCCCTTCCTTGGATCTCTGGGAGCGTGGATTCCTTTCATACTCCTGTTACTATTGCCATCTTCAAACTTACTGGATGGTGTCCCATATTTTCTGACCCACCCATGAGGATCTCCACGGTACCTATCCCACAGATTTCTTTTAAGTTTATTTATTTATTTGAGGAAGAGAGAGAAAGACAGTGCCACTGGGAGAGGGGCAGAGAGAGAGAGAGAGAGGGAGACCGAGAACCCCAAGCAGGCCCCACGCTGCCAGCACAGAGCCCAGCTCGGGGCTTGGAATCACAAAACAGTGAGATCATGACCCGAGTGAAAACCGAGAGTCAGATGCTTAACCGACTGAGCCGGCCAGGCACCCCTCCCGCAAAATTCTTTTAAGGATTAAATGAGATACTGCTATAACACCACTTAGCCTGGCACCCAGCACATTAGTGCTCAACAAACACAGTTATCATCATTAAGGGGACCTCAGCAGAGACGGCATGACATGGGGGGACAGGTCCGTAGGGCCTGTCTTTCTCCCTTGTACGTGGGAGAGTGATGAGGCCTGCTACTTCCCTACGGGGAGGAAGCCGCTGATCCTGGCTCCTGAGAGCGTGGCTGTAGTTGGACACAGCCCCTCCCTCAGAGGCTGCCGTCACGCCCCAAAGGCATCCCTGGAATCTTCCCTCTTCTGCCCTCTGTGGTGTGGCCAGGGTGGGCAGGTTTCCCGTCCAGGGCCACGCTCGAGGGCACCAGTGGCCCGGATTCTGCTGCTTCTCTCCAACGGTATCCTTTCTGCTGTCCTGTGCCCGGACAAGTGGGACAGGCACCCAGGCAGCAATCAGCATCCTGATTCTGCCGGAGCAGCAACTCCGGTCATAGGCTTGGGGCCTTCTGCACCCGGGGGCGTCTTCTTGGCCTATTCTCTGGAACCAGAGCTTGCTGGGGCTCCCGTAGCAGATTAGGGAGCAAAGGTTTGTCCTCCCGGGCTCTGACTTCCGGCTGGGCTCAGGAGCACCGGCTGCTGCTGTCCGGTCCCTACCGAGGCCCCAGGCGGCCCCCGTGCTTCTAGCACATCTCAGGTGGTTCTGGGTTCTCCGTCTTGGGCCCATCCGCCTGTCCTCAGGGGACGGGGCATCCTTGGAGCCTGTGAGTGGAAAGGGGGCTCTAAACAGTAGCCCCAGATTTGGGACAGCCCTGGGCCGCGGGAAGTTTAAGCCGGAGCGAGTGATGGGGCCGCAGCCATCCCCTCTGGGCAGCTCGCACCTCCAGAGGTTGGCTGTTGGCTTGCTCGCCTTCGCCTTCATCCTCGGCCCTGCTCTGCTCTGTGCTGCGGGGAACTACATTTCCCAGGCCTCCTGCCCTCTGCTTTCCTGGCAGGGGTGAGGTGGGGAGAACCCAAGGTATTTCTCCCTCTCCGTCTCCATCACTCCTTGTGGCTGGTCTTCTCCATGGTTCCAGCCCCTACGGGACAGCCCCTCTCTCCCCTGTGGCCTCAAGTCTCGTTGAACAGACCTGGCCATGCGTCCCCGTTTCTGTCAGTAGCTTCCAACACCGGACACTAATAACACTGCCTCTTCCCTGCGTCCCTCCGGCCAAAGGACTGGAGTGTCTTTTTTGCTGTTGTTAACCTCTGGGGTGCTCCTTGGATCTTCTATCCTCTGCGTAACCTCCTCCCTGTATTAAATTTTTCTGTTCAGAATGCATCGGGTGGTTCTCTTTCCGACCAGACAGTGACTGATAGTTGCTCCGTAGCTAGGGGTGAAGGGAGGGACCAGGCAGTGGAAATATGGGGCTCCCAGGTGCCCCTGCGTGAGGCTGCCCAACCCTCAGGGAAGATTGGGACCATCGCCAGGTCTGCTGCACCTTCCCTGGGGCAGGGGACTGTCCAGCCCTCCCATCTGGAGCTCTTGGAAGTGTCTTCAGCAGCAGATAGCAGCTGAGTGGGTCACACCCCGGGGTCAGTGGCTGTGAGAATCTGAGCGGCCCCTAGTCTTGGCCAGCTGAGGCTGTGCTTGCAGGGCTCTAAGCAGGCAGAGGCCCAAAGGCAGCTGTATGAGAACAAAGCCAGGCTGTGGGCAGGAGACAGGGTCACCTCCTTCCAGCCATAGTGCCTGGAGTCTGGTCCTAGCTCAGGAGGGGCAGTAAGCCCCAGGTCAGGGAGATAGGGAGTGGAGGTGGGGCTTCTGGCCAAGGAGGAGCCTGCTTGTCTTGATTCTGGGGTCTCAGGGTTTCTGGGTGTATCAGCAGAGCCTCTGACCTGGGGAAGGACCAGTGCATTAACAGTGATCACCACAGCGTCTTGTCACAGCTCACGGGGCTGCTTGAGGGTGACATGAGGGAATCCACTTGACATGATTAATTCAGTACCTGGCACATAGCAAGCTCTCAAGAGCTGCAGGCTAAAAAACAAACAAACAAACAAATACAAACACAAACACAAATCTCACCAGCAGCCCAGCACCGTGGAACTCATTCTGCAAGCATTTCACGAGCCATGCCGGTGTCCTAGTTAGGATTGAGCCCCAGGCCTCTCCCCTGGGACACAGCCAAGGCTGGGAGCACAGATCCAGCGGCCAGGGGAAGGAAGGGGGTTGGGTCAGGTGAAGGAGTTGTGAGCTTGGGAGGGCACACTCCCTAGGGACGTGGGGGAGGTGGCAGGTGTCCAGCAGGCGGTCAGAGCCCCCGTGGGGCACTTGAGGACAGCTCTCTCCTAGTGTCCAGGAAGGAAGAGATCGAGGCCAGGTCAGAGAGTGAGCAGTAGGGGCCCAGTCTTTGGGTTGAAGTTCAAGTCCCAGGCCCTGAGGACCCGGGGATCAGGCTCAATAAGGACACAGAGATCCTGGCAGGAGGCAGAATTGAGAGCTGGGCACCAGGTTAGGAGGTTCCAGCACAAGGGACTTCATCCAGCACAAGGGACCCATGAGCCCTGGGACCTAGAGCTGCTTGGAACCCACCCACTCCCACCCCGTACGAGGGCAGAGTTGAACCTGGTGGGTACCGTGGACCGGATCAAAGATACAGAGGTGGTGGTAGTCAGGAGCCCAGGCTTCGTGTTGCAAAATGCTCGAGTTCAAACCCCGGCTCGACACTTACCCACTGTGTGACCTCAGCGAGCAAGTTGGTCCATCTCTCTAAAACCTCACTTTCCTCTCTGTGGGCAAATCAGGAAATGGTCCTGCCTCAAAGGGCTGTCGGGATGTCGAAAGGGGATAAGGTAGGGAAGCGCCTGCTGTATCTGGTGATGCACTGTATCGAGTGCTTAATAAATGATTGATCCTTGAGCACGTAAGCCACTCCCTCCACGGGATCCCTTCCAAACGTTGCAGGCAGTGACCCTGCACCCGAGTTTTCTTGCCTCTGGGCTAACACTGCCTGCGTCTTCACCGTTCCTCCAACGTCTGTGTTCCTGACCCTCGACCACCTCAGACTCTGAAAAAATACCCCCTCACTACAGGGCCTCTTTTCGAAACTGAAGACAAGTAGATATCTTCAGAGGCCAAAGGTTGTTCCCCTGGGAATGTAACTGCGACCACGTCCTCGAAGACTCTCTGGAGATTGGAGTTGGCCATCTTGAATTACTTCACTCTCCGGAGAGGCCTCCCCAGCAGCCGTGGGCCCGGTGGCAGATGGCCTGGCTGATACGGCCAGCGTTCGAGTGTGCCTTCCCCTGACTCTTTCAAATTCCCAAATGTTTCTACCTCAAATTATTTTTCATACCCCCCTCCACACCCCCAAAATCCATGGGACGGAAGAGCATGCATAAAATAAAAACACAAGCACAAGGATCGCTCCCCGCCCCCCGCCACCTCGCCACCCACACCCACACATACCCCTCACGTAACCCCTGCACCTACCCACACACACCCGTAGCCACACAAACACGCATCCCCAGTGCACACCCCCACTGCCCCCCCCAAACACACACATACCCAATTGAAAAAATCTCAACATCCATTTTCTTCTCCTTTATATCACACCCCTGGCCACCTCCCAGGCCAGAGACTCTAAGCTATGGCACGTCCCTTAGGAGTCATGTGTCCCCACCCCCACCTGGAGAATCACAGCCACCAGCTGGAAACTCTGGGCTCAGCGTTCCTTTCTGTAGTCCTACTGGAGTGATACTGTGTTTTTGTTCATGTATTACAATATGCAGGTACCACGTTATGTTTAACAAAATTGAATATGGAATTAGAATTGTGTCACTTGCTCCCCAAGGGACGGTCACACTTCTGTGCCTCCTCACAAGGTACGGCAGCAACCAATACCTACTCGGCAACCGCCACCCCAAAGCCCCCAGCCTTCTCCTCTCCGTAAATGGCGCCAACCGTCCCTTCAGTCATTCAAGCCCCCAACCTGGCATTCGGCCTGCTTCCTCTCTTCCTCTCAGCCCCTCACATTCAACCCCTCAGCGAGGCCAGTCAACCTTCCTGCTGTCACCCCACTCCCTGCCTCCACTGCCTCCTGACGGTCACTCTGTTCCCACCCTCGTCCGTCACCCGCAGCCCACTGGCCACAAAGCGGTCAGAGTGACTCTCCAAACACGCAGAGAATGTCCTGCCCCTGCTCGACACTGAACAAAACCCCAACTCCTCACTCTAACCTAAAAGACCCTGCCTCCTTCCCACCACATCACAGACCTTCCTGACCTTTGATCACCATATGAGGCCACGCTGGCTTTCTCTCTTTCTATTCCTCGTGACTCGAAGCTTGTTCCTGACTTCGGGTCTCTGCACTGGCCCTTCCCTTCTCTGGCCACTCTACCCCCAGATCTGCCCATGGCTTAGCTTCTTGCCAGGAAGGTCAGCTCCTCAGTGATACCTTTGCTGACCACTCCACCTGGGTAGCCTCCAACCCTCCCCACCCCGACCCCAGTCACTCACTATTACATCACCCTTCCTGTCATTGCAGACTATATCATTTCCTCTTATTTTCTTATTAGTTTGTTGTCTGATTCTCCCTTTAGAAAGTAAGTTCCTTGGGGCGCCTCGCTGGCTTAGTCTGTAGAGCATACAACTCTTGATCTTGGGGTTATAAGTTCGAGCCCCACATTGGGTGTAGAGATTACTTAAAAATTTTTAAAAATCTTGGAGCGCCTGGGTGGCTCAGTCGGTTAAGCGTCCAACTTCGGCTCATGATCTCGTAGTTTGTGAGTTTGAGCCCCACGTCAGGCTCTGTACTAACAGCTCAGAGCCTGGAGCCTGCTTCGGATTCTGTGTCTGCCCCTCCCATGCTCATGCTCTGTCTCTCTCTCCATCTCTCAATAATAAATAAACGTTAAAAAAAATTTTTTTTTATTTAAAAAAAATCTTAAAAAAAGAAGACAGTAGGATCCTCAAAGGTAGAGATTTTATCCATCTTATTCAGTCCTAAATTAAAATATGTGTTAGTATGTCCCCAAATGAGATATCCTTATAGTAAAAAATTATTTATGGTTTATACTCAAATCAGATTTAACTAGGTGCCCTGTATTTTCGCTGGTAACCCTACTTAAGCTCCATGGGTCCACATCTTGGGAACATGGTCCCGTGAGAATGAAGCTGGCACAGGAAGGGAAGAGAGGAAATGTATAGGGATTTGCCGAGGGCCACATAGATGTTAAGCAGATTAGATAGAACAGGTTCTACACCTAGCTTCGTCTGATGCCCGGTCCAGTCTCTTGTCCCCTGTACTCACCCGCTGACCTACAGAGAATTCCCACAGAGCAGGACATCTCTCAGGTCCTCCAAAGTCACCCAGTCCTCTTCATCCCCACTGCCAGTGAACTCGCAGCTTGGGGTTCCCCAAGCGCTCACCTGCCATCTTTTTTTTTTAATTTTTTTTTTCTTTAACGTTATTCACTTTTGAGAGACAGAGACAGAGTGTGAGCGGGGGAGGGGCAGAGAGAGAGGGAGACACAGAATCCGAAGCAAGCTCTGGGCTCCCAGCTGTCAGCACGGAGCCCAACTTGGGGCTTGAACTCATGAACCGTGAGATCATGAGCTTAAGTTAGACGCTTAACCAACTGAGCCACCCGGGTGCCCCATCACCTGTCATCTTACAACAGCCTCCAGCTGTGTCTCCAACTGTGTTCCTCCCGCCTTCCCTCTGTTTTTCACAAGGCCACTGCCAGGGAGAGCTTTCAGAGACACAAATCTGAATCCAGGCTTTGGCAGGACCTTCCGGGGTTCCTGACCGTGGCTTTGTGGTGTGGACCCTGTTTATTCCTTCCCTTCGTTGACCTCTGCACACTGCATTGCTCTCTCTGGCCTCCTTTGCACTCTTTCTTTCATCTGGGTGGTAGGTACACCCTCCCGCAACCTCCTCCCCCTGCTAAATCATCCTTCAAGTCTCAGTGATACATCACTTCCTCCAGGAAGCCTTCCTTGCTTAGTTCAGGTCCTTTTCCTATGTATATCTCTACTTGGGGTCCTTCTCCCTCTTTGAAATTGCCTTTTTACTCGAGGGTCTCTCCATGGAGTTAGCTCCACGAGGGCGGGGGCTGTGTCTATTTGCACTGCACCCCCGAGCCCGGCAGGGTGTCCGACATGGTTGATGTTCAGTGGAAAAGCTGGGGAAGGAATGAGGGTTCTCTGAGGACATTATGTTTTATTAAACTAAGCACCAAGGTTCAGTTTCCTGGCACACAGTAGGCTCCCAGGACACATCTGTTGAATGGACGGTGGATGAATAAATGAATAAACAACATGGCTCAACCCCTCCCCCGCCAGACACACGCTGGATGCGTTCACCTCTGCGCTTTGCAGTCTCTTGCAAAAGAAAAGGCATCTCGACTCCCGGTTTGGATACTGTGGGGTTTTGAGTAGGGAAAAAAAAAAAAATAGTGCTCCTTCCACAAGAAGAGTTTCAGGCCATAGAGGCCTTTCTTCTTGGCAAAGGGAGGGGGGAGGGAAAGGGCCTCAGCCCAGTTTCCGGATGGCCTTAATTGGCCCCAAACAGACTAATAAGGTGTGAAATTGGCTTCATCCTCCACCACATCTCCCCAGCCAGCGTGTCCCTGTAGCGTCTCCCTCTGCTACCACGGATGCAGCACTGTCTCCAGCCTCTCTGTCCCCGGCAGACAGGCGGGTCATGACGCCCACGCAGCCCATGGCACAGGGCTCTGCAGAGCCCATGAGGCCATTTGGCCTCGGGCCAGGATGGGCTTTCAAAGCCAGAAGCATCCGATGTGGCGCGTCTGACGCACCTCCTAAGCCAGCCCCTGGCCTCTCCTGTCCTGATTTGCTCCTCTGGCACTGGCTTCTAACGCAGGTGCGGGGGCTGGAAGGGGGGCACCGCGTTAGGGGAGCTCTTTGAGACTCTCCCCCGACCCTCCCCCTGCCACCGTTGCACCAAATGCAGGGCTGGAGAATCAGAGCCAAAGGGACCTCAGAGAGCAATGAAATTGGGGAGCTCAGGGGAACCCCTGGGGTGCCTTTAGGGCTGCTCGGGGGATAGCTGGAGGCTTCTGCGCCCCTCCTTCCACTAGGACAGGACCATTTTTGCATCAGCCTTGTTTACTGGCTCCTGTTTAAGAGTTCCTAGGAAGAAAGGGATTCCATGGCTGTAATAAGCCCTAAAACCAGCAGTCATTCCCAAACCTGCCTGTGAATCCGAATCAATGGGTGACTTGGTCAGAAATACAGATTCTGAGCCTTGTAGTGTGTTTGCCCACTCAGCCCCCATTTTCTCTCCCCCCCCCCCTCCAGGAGAGCCCCTATGTTAGGTTACAAAGCTATGCCCCTCCCCACATGCGACCCAGTGTGGTTCGGGTGGAGACCTGCCCCCGGGTCTCTAGGAGTGAACATGTTCCCCAGGCCCGGCCAATCACAGGCATGGTCAGCCCAGGGTCAAAGCTCGCTGCAGTGGCAGCCCCAGGATTTTGGCAGAGCTTTAGGGGAAGAGATGTTCTCTTTTCTCGGAGGCCCTAGGCTGTAGCTGTCAGCTTGTAACTGCTAGCTAAGAATGAAGCCGACACAGAGGCCGACCACGACAAGGGATCAGAGAGAGAGAGAGAGGCAAACGGACATTCCTCGCGACATGTCAAGAGCACCTGGACCCAGCCATGTCTGAGGTTTATCCCCCTGGACTGTTCAGATACACGAGCCGATAAATTGCCTTTTTTTTTTTTTTTTTTTGGCTTTGGCCAGTTTGATTTGGGGTTTCTGCTACTTGGACGCGAGAGTCCTGACTACTACATAGATCCCCGTCTCAGATCTCCTGAATCGTGGTGTCTGTGGATGGAGTCCAGGAATCTAGAGTTTTCAAAAAGCTTCTGAAGACATTCTGCTCAAGTGTCAGCACCTCGTAAAGTCCTTGTGTGGACATCACCGAGATCCCGGTCCAGCGATGCACAGGTAAAAGTGATCCTTCCATAAATAGCCAGCATAATCGTCTGTCGGCACGCTATTCGGGATCTCAATCCTCACCACGCCTCAGTGAAGAACGCGTTGTTCTTCCCATTTGACAGAGGAAAACGCTGAGGCCGAGAGAGGTGCGTGCGAGTGTTCAAGGGCGCACAGCGAGTAAGTAATGGATCTGGGAGTGTGAGTCTCTGAATGAAGCTCATCCACTTTCCAGGATTCTGCACTTCCCAGAATAGTCCCTCGGCTTGCCTACAGCCTCAACAGCTGGTGTGGAAAATGTCCTCTGTCTTCAGAGACTCTCAACAAGCCAAGCCTGTCTGAGTCGCTTCGTGTGCTGCGGCTACCGGAAGGGAGGGCTCCAATGCGGCTGACGGAAACAAGAAGGGACATGTATTATATTATCTTCTAAGATGCCCCAAAGTAGGAGGCCTCCAGCGTTGGTTAACTCGGAGGCTCGGTTGTCACAATCAAGAGCTCAGGTTCCTTGCATTTTTCGGCTCCGTCCTCTTTGGGTGTCAACTGTCCTTCACGCTGGCTTTCTTCTTGGTCACGAGGTAACTGCTGGACTTCGAGACATGACGACGTCCAGCGAAGGGGAGGCGGTCTGTTTCTTCCGGCGTGTGTCCTCTCATCGGTGAAAACATGGTTCCCCAAAGAGCCTCGCGTCACTGGTCAGAATTGCATCACGTGTGTATTCCTAGTCCAGTGGTTGGCAAGACGGGTCGGAGCCTCACGATGGGTGTGGACCACTCACGATTCACCCTGAGGCTGGGCTGAGTGGACACGTGAGCAGCGCAGGGCTCTTCAAGAAGGAAAGAAGGAAGGGGACAAAGGGTGTTGGGTCGTGTCTGCCAACGCAGTTCCTCTCCTGGCCCAGAATACTCTAGAATGCTCCAGAAACATCTCTCTTTTCATTAGGCACGATCCTTGTGGGACGGTCCATTTTCAAAGTTCAAAATCCTTCACGTGGCTTCCTCAACCATTTCTCCAGTCCTCTCCCATAGCCACTAAGACGTTCCAAAGAAACACAGGACTTTCCCTCCAATATCCAGAGCTGCTCTACCTGGCTTTAGTTCCCTCACTGTCTGTTGGACTCATACCAGTGGGCTGGGTTGCTGGGAGGACTGATCGGCACGTGGGGCGGCGGGCATGCGGTGTTCCCTGCCCATCCCCTGTTTCCCCTGCTTCTAACTGCAGAATGCACGTTGTTCCTTAGGGACCCACCCCCTCCCACTCTCAAGCCATGTGTCATAAGCGACAATGACCCTCGTGCCAAGCCCAACCCCTACGAGGCCTCTTCCCCTGCATCCTGGGGCATGAGACTTAGGCCGATCCAATCACTGCCTTCGGTGCCTCTTGCCACAGGACGTGGTTTAGGATGGACGATAACCCCAGTCTGCTCCGTGAAAGTCAGTTCCTGGGCCTTGGGCTCAAACTCCTGGGAGGAGACAAATTTTATTTCCACCAGGCTTGTTGCGCTACAGGCTTTCAGCGACCGTTTTTGCAACTTCCCAGGGAAAGCCGGTCTGAGGGCGAAGCTAACACGAAGCCAAGAGACCGAGACCCAGAGACCCTCGGCTGCGGGACACAATCGGGCCTGGCGCCAGACACGGCTGCACATCTCACTTTCCTTTCTTGGTCAACCTAGTCTCACGGGGCATTCTGCCCCTTGTAATCAAAAAACAACTAATATAGCATGTGTTTTGGAAAAGCTGAACTGTGCTCGCCTTTGGCTGAGTCGTATGTGTGTAAAGGGGAACAACGGGAGATCACATTGGGAAACTTGGCTGGAGACACGTGGCACAGGGCCTTGAGGACTTTGAGACAGCACCCCCCACCCCCAGCCCCACCCCTCTGTCTCTGAGCCCCCTGGGGTGGGGGGGTCGTGCAGGATCTCCGGAGGCCAGGTGGGGAGGTCCCAGGAGTTGCCAGGCAGGCTAAGCTTTGCCCTCGGGATCCGGCTAAATGTTTTTGCAGCTGCTGATAAAGTGGGATTCTTGACCTGCAACAGGACTCAACCTCCAGGCATGCTTTCTCCAGGGGACAGTTGGGAGAGTCCTGCAAAGTTGACAATGCTTGGAAGAAAGGAGCTGTGACCATGATCAACTGCTCCGGGAGGTGGGGGCGGTGGGGGGCGGGGGGCAGGGATGGTGATGGTGAGGAGAAACCCAGTGCAGCTGATGAGAAGGTCTGGGGATGCCACCAATTGTGTCCACATCCCTGTTAAGTCGCCTGGAATGGGACAGTGGGCTGGCCAGAGTAGGGGCAAGGACATCTCCTCCTTCCTTCCTGCTTCTATTAATGCAGCCGGAGATGGCACACACTTTGGGGACAGCACATTAGGCTTTGCATTTAAATGGACATCAGCTGCTGCTACTATGTTATATCCCCCCCCCCACCCCAGTGGCCCCAAGTCCTCCAAACTGTCTCCCCGCTGAGGAGAACCACCTCCACCCTCAACTCCTTTTCAAGACTCCTGGAATCAAAAAATCTGGCCCTCCTGGTGAGGTGGGAGGTCTCTACTACCATCTGCAAGAGCCTGGAAACACCACGGGCCCAGCCCCTGAGGCAGTGCCTACTCCCTAAAGAAACCACTTTCTTGATCAAGGCATATTCCATTCAGCTGGTCCTTCAGGTGTTTCTCGGGAGGATTCGGGGAAGGAAAAAGACAGCTCTCACACAGCTGTGGCCGCTCCATGACAGGTAGGCCCGGACGTGGGTGTTAGAGCTCTTTATCGATACATGGATACTCAAACACAATTGATTTATTTCCCCAGGTATACCGACAGTGTGCTAGGGGGTGGCTGGGTTGGAACCGGTTTTCAGGCTCCGCTACAAACTGTCCCTAGAAGTAGCAGCAGCCCCAGGGGCGCCTGGGTGGCTCAGTCGGTTAGGCATCCGACTTTGGCTCAGGTCATGATCTCACGGTTCGTGGGTTCGAGCCCACACATCGGGCTCCGTGCTGACAGCTTGGAGCCTGGAGCCTGCGTCAGATTCTGTGTCTCCCTCTCTCTAGCCCTCTCCCCCTCATGCTCTGTGTCTGTCTCTCAAAAATGAATAAACAGTAAAGAAAAAAAAAAAAGAAAGAAAAAGAAGAAGCCCCAAGCTCTTGCCCTCTCTAGGCTCACTAGAGGGTAGCTCTGGGTTTATAGCTGAATCTGGAAACTGGGAAACCATTTCCCTCCCCGGTTTCATTAAGTAAGTTGCCTCCCCCTGACCGTCTTGGGCAGGGGTGGGGTAATTTTTGGTTCTATCCTCCTATGCTGGCCTCCTCCAATTAAAGTCAAAGAGGTCATTCACCTGGGTAAATCAGCGGGGGAACATGCTTTCTAAAGTGTTCTTTCTCTGGACTTTGGCTCTGGCAAGGGCAGTGGCAGTGGTAGGGTCATTGACAGCATCTAGTTAAAGGCAATGGTTGCTTTTCCTGCTTCCTGCTTCTTGGCCCTCAGAATTTCCTTAATTCCTGCTGACCCAAGCCTGCTCTTCTAGTCTTTCATCAGTTGTGGAAGCTTCCATTGGCCTTCCCCCCCAAACTCCTGTTCTCTATATTCTGGAGCTTGTACCAATCACCCTGTGTGATACACCCCCCAAGGGTGGAGTATCTTTTTGCCTCTCTTACTTCCAGGACTCGCCCGGATTCCTTCCTCAGAGGATACTTTACATTCCCCAGGACAGATCCCCACCTTGCTTCTTATGAATCCTCGCAGAAAAAGCAAAAAATGCAAAAGAATATGCTTCCCGAATGTTGTCACTATTCGTGCAGGGTGGTGAGATACCCGGAGGGCTTCATTTTCCCCTTCTAGTACATCTTTGTCTCCTGAAAAATCGTTCCCTATGTCCATACACTCTATTTATGATCTTTATCATAACAATGATGCAAACGCGTATGCTTGTTGGATTGCAACTGAGACACTGAGCAAAGGGCAATGAAGCCCTTTTTCGTGCTGAAGGAGTGAGCCCCGTCCCTGCATGGGTGTCCTTGAGCGGGGGCTCAGCACTGGCGACTGTTATCATCCCACTGCTATGGGTGAATTTATTAACAGAGTCAAGGGCTGACATCCCATTGGCTTTGTTGTATGCATGACTCAGGACCAGTCCTCGCCCTTCTTGGTCCCCAGGTCACCCCACATGAACAAGGAGAGGATGGGACTAAATGACCCGTTCTGCTGTTCAGTTCCGGGGCCTTTTGGAAGGGCATTGCCAGATGGAAGCAACAGCCGGGAGAGAAGCTGGAATCCTACTCTGGGCAGAAAGGCTCTTGAGGTGTGCTGTGTTTCAGACCCTTTGAGTTCCACACGGCAAACACCCACCTCCATTAACTCAAGCGAAAAAGAATTGGTTGGCTTATCTAGCTGAAACATTTAGGCCGGGAGTCAGGCGTGGCTAGATCTAGGGTGTAAGAAGGCATCACGGGACCTGGTCTCTATTGGTCTCTTCTGCTGTCTGTTGCCTGCTTCGCCATCAGACAGGCTCTGCCCCTGCAAAGGCACAGTGTAGCAGCCCCAGGCTTACACCTTGCCAGCCTAGAGCCTCTTCCCAAGCATTCTGGCAAAAGTCATAGGGCTGACTGTCACTGGGCTCTATTAGGTGACATGCCCATCGCTGAACCACTCACGGAGCCAGGGTATAGATTCTGTGGATTGGCTAGATTTGGTCATGTTCCTGCTCCTAAGATTGACAAGCAAGGTAAGGACCACTCACACCTGTGGCCTAAGCGGTGAAGAGGGGTAGGGTGGTTGACGAAAGACAAGTCAGGAGCTATTACTAGAGGGGAAAGGATGCCGGGAAGGAAAGGCCCTCCCCACTCGGGTGGGAAAAGCCCACTCGGGTTCATCTAGATCAGCTGGTATCAGAGTGTATCCTCCAGATGGGCAGCATGGACGTCACATGGAAACTTGTTAGAAACACAAGTTCCCAGGCCTATGGGGTGGGCGGGGCCTGACCCTCCGGGAGATATGGACACACAGTGAAGTTTGAACACCACTCACATAAACCAGTGGATCTCACGTCTGACTTCAGTTAGAATCCCCTGGGGAGTTTTTAAGCTGCTGACCCCACTCCCAACCAATGTGATCAGGGTCAGGGAGGGCATGGGGTCCAGCCCTTGGCATTTTTTGAAATGTTCCCCCAAGTCATTCTCGTGGCAGCCAAGGCTGGGAAAACTTTGAGCTCAATGGAACTCTTGTTCTCAGCTCCTTCTACCTTACGCAGTGGTGATCAACGAGGGTGTGTGGCCTGTCCCTCGACAGTTTATTGAAGCGGGACTCAGCAGGGGGCAAGTCAAGCCAAGCCACGTGGAATGACAACATAGAGGCGACACGTGACCCAACCAAGTGCGTGGATTCTGAACCAGGAATCCCCTGCCCGTGATAAATGAATCTTTACCACCCACCCACCCACCACCGAGTCACCCAAGATGGGGAGAACTAACTGGAGGGGAAGAAATAATAGGCACAGTTTACTTACTGGGTGCTCACTACATGCCGGGCAATGTGTTTGGCTCATTTCAATCTGATATAAGCCTGTGAGGTGGGTACGTCAGACTAAATGGGACCATCACCCTGTGAGGTAGGGAAGATTAACTGTCAGAGAAAAAGACCCTGAGGGTCAAAGGGTAAAGTAAGTAGGCCTCAGAGGGCTGAGCTGGGATTGGAATCCAGAACAGTCTGGTTTGAAAGCCAGGGCTCTAACCCCTGCTCTCTATGCTGCCTTCAGCCGTGGTATCCAGTTAGGAGACTAGGAGCTTGGGGCAGGGTTTTGAGGGGAATCTCAGATTCCACATTTTTGTTTGTTGATTTGTTTATTTATTTATTTTTCTTGGTTTTAAATTTTTTTTAATGTTTATTTCTGAGACAGACAGAGTACGAGTGGGGGAGGGGCGGAGAGAGAGGGAGACACAGAATCCGAACCAGGCTCTGGGCTCTGAGCCGTCAGCACAGAGCGTGATGTGGGGCTCGAACCCACAAACCCTGAGATCATGACCTGAGCTGAAGTCAGTCGCTCAACTGACTGAGACACCCAGGCGCCCCTAGAAATGAATTCTTAAAACCTCAGAACAGTACATTTGGTTAAAAACACACATGCCCCACTTCTACCCACCGGGATGACTATAATGAAAACAAACAAACAAACAAACAAACAAAAAACCCCACCAGATAATGACAAAGGTTGGCGAGGCTGTGGAGAAAATAGAACCCTCATGCATCGCTGCTGGGAAAATGAAATGGTGCGGCCACTTTGGAAAACATACGGACAGTTTCTCAAATGGTTAAACGTAGAGTTACCACGTGACCCAGTGCTTCCACTCCTAGATACATAAACAAGAGGAAAGGAACCATATGTTCACACAACAACTTGTGTATGAATGTTCACAGCAGCATTCCTGCTAGCCCCAAAGTGGAAACAATCCAAATGTCCCCCGAGCTGCTGAATGGATACATAAAATGTGGTATCACGGTACAGGAGAACATCACTCTGCAGTAAAAAGGAGTGAAGGGCTGACCCACACTGTGGCCTGGATTAACCCTGAAAACCTCACGCTAAGTGAAAAAAAGCCGGCCACAAAGACGAAATATCTTATGATTCTATATACATATCCAAAATAGGCAAGGGAGACAGAAAATAGGTGAGTAGTTGCCCACGGCCCAGGGGAGTGATGAGGGATGGGGATGATAGCTAAGTGTGAGGGGTTTATTTTGAGGCAACGACAATGCTCTAAAATTATGCTGCTGTGTCACAGCTCTGTGGATATACGAAAAGCCCTTTAATGGGACACCTAGAATGGATAAATTGTATGACATGTGCATTATATCCCAAGAAAGCTCACAACACATACACACAAATAAGTGATTGGCTAAGGAAATTGTGATAAATGTATGTTCACGGGCTGGGGCATCTGGGTGGCTCAGTCGGTTAAGTATCCGACTCGTGGTTTCAGCTCAGGTCATGATCTCACGGTTCGTGAGGAAGAGCCCTGCACTGGGCTCTGTCGGAGCCTCCTTTGGATTCTCTCTCTCCCTCTCTCTGTCCCTCCCCTGCTCGTTCTCTCTCTCTCTCTGTCTCAAAAATAAATAAATAAGATTTTTAAAAAAGGTTTTATTTATTTTTGACACGAGAGAGAGAGACAGAGTGTGAGTGGGGGAGAGGCAGAGAGAGAGGGAGACACGGAATCCGAAGCAGACTCCAGGCTCTGAGCTCTCAGCCCAGAGCCCGACGCGGGGCTCGAACTCACAGACCGTGAGATCGTGACCTGAGCTGAAGTCTGACGCTCAACTGACCGAGTCACCCAGGCGTCCCGATAAATAAGCTTTTTTTTTTTTAAAAAAAGAATGTATGATCATGGAATAAAATATAATATTATGACAAAGGCAAAAATGAAGAAGTTCCGTATGAAATGATGTGGCATGATCTCTAAGACATATTGCAAAATGAGAAAAGTAAGGTATAGAACAATGTGTATAGTATGCTCTCCTCATGCAAGAAAAAGGGGAAGCCATATTCGTTCTTTACGTGTGTAGGCCAGGGTTGGCAAACTATGGCCCAAGGGCCAAATCCAGCCAGCTGCCTGTCTTGGTGTAGCCAGCAAGCTGAGATTGGTGTCTAGATTTTTAAATTAGTTGAAAAGCAATCCAAAGAAAGTAATATTTCATTGCATGTGAAAATGATGTAAAGTTCACAATGCCACGTCCTTAAATAAAGTTTTATTGGCACACAGCCACGCTCATTCATTTATGTGTGGTCTATGGCTGCATTCTCAGTACAATAGCAGGGTTGACGAGTTGTGACAGAGACCACAAGCCCACAGAGCCTAAAGTATTTGTGATCTGGCCCTTTATAGACAAGGTTTGTTGACTTCTGTCCCAGCTTATCTGGAAGAAAGCACTGGAAGTTGGTGAACCCCAGAGGCTGTTCTGGGAAGGCACCGAGAAGCTGGGGGACGGAGTCAGAGGGCGTCTTCACTGCGTCCTCTTTTGGATTTACTTTTTCAATGTCAACAAAGCAAAAGCTGTACGTGTCTGCACGTGAACATATTGGGATGCACATATGCAGAAAATATTTCGCCAGCTGTACATCAAATGAATAATGGAGGTAGCTTTGAGGGAGGACCTGGCTGGGGAAAATCAAGTGGCCACGGTAGTAAATATATTGTTGGACTGCCTTCCAAAGAGAACCAGTTCGTGCCTAACTTGTGCAATTAAAAACAAAGAAGGCACACTTTCTAGATCTGCACATTCTGTGAGCTTGTGGGCAATGCCTGCCTGGGGATTCACTGTGGCTCCTGGCACAGGGTGGGGACCATTGTAGATGCTAATCTCGCTATTGAATGAATGAATACAAGCGCCCAAGAGATGTGTATCTGGGGCGGAGGAATACATTCAAAGGAGGAACGCATAGTTCAGAGGGTGCTGGGGTGGGGGTGGAGGGTGGTCTGAGAAGAAAGGAGGGGACAGGTAAGGATGGCTGAGCAGGGACATCATCCCCGATGCCACTCCAGCCCGAGGCTGCAGCTTCCCACGGTCTTTGGGCACCCTGGTTGAGGGGTCCTGGCCTTCCGGAGACAGCTGGGGGCGTTTTAGCATCTCTCCCCTCCCCTCCTCCGATAACATCCCCCAATCTTTGTCGTTTCCAACCTCTCTTGAAGGACACTAGGAAAATACAGCTGGGGGGCTTGGGCAGACCAGCTGTGCCTGCTGCCTCCTAGAGATGCCCTTTCAGCGAGCACCATCTGTTGTGTAACCACCCGGAGGGGAGAGACTCCTCCCACCTGCCGCCCAGAGCCGCCAGAATCCCCTTGCCCAGGGACCAAGCCCGTGACGGCTGTGGCACACCTACATGGATGGTCAGGTGCCCAGGAACTTGGCCCCAGGGACAACTGGGCCACAGGGATGTCTCACACGGACAAACTGAGGACATCTCTCCTACTGGGTCCCATCCCTTCTTCCAGAAACAAGGCCCCTATCTTATCCAAGGGACTCCTTATGTTCAGCCCAGGGAGTTTGGATACCAGACTGCACACATGACACAGGTCTGGCCAATCGGAACGTTCCATTTTCCTGGCCACACTGATTGGTTCACTGATGGGCGTGTGATCCAAGCCAAGCCTCAGGATTTTTGCCAGGGCGGGAGCTGCCACAGAAGAGATGCCGCCTCTCTGCTGGGGTTGCCCCATGCACAGCTATGCTTGCAGCGGCTGGTTGCCTTTTCTCCACAACAAGAGCAAGCCTGTCTGAGAACAAAGCCAAGACAGAAGGAAGTCAAGCCGGGAACTGGAGACTGGTTGATGACATTATGTAAACTGGATCCATCTACCTTCCACCCTTTTCAGTTCCGTGAATCAAAAATTCCCTTTCTGGCAGGGGCGGGGCACCTGGGTGGCTCAGTGGGTTGGGCGTCCTCCTCTTGGTTTCGGCTCAGGTCACGATCTCCCGGTTTGTGAGTCCAAGTCTTGCGTCAGGTTCCGTGCGGGCAGCGCGGGAGCCTACTTGGGATCCTCTCTCTTCCTCTCTGCCCTTCCCTGGTGCTGTCTCTCTCTCAAATAAACAAAGTTAAAAACAAATCCTTTTTTGTGTTGACGCCAGTTTGGAATGGCAAGAATCACGACTGCTACCCGAAGTTGGCGGAGCCAAGATCCCCATCAGATTCTCCAAACATTTGATGGACATTTCATTTCCACCCCTTTGGGCTGAGATCTTTCCCTCAGCACCAGCCCCCTCCTCTGGGTGTGTGTGTGTGTGTGTGTGTGTGTGTGTGTGTGTGTGTTTTAACGTGTACTCTTCACTGTGTACTCTTTTGGATTGACTTTTTTTTTTTAATTTTTTTTTAACGTTTACTTATTTTTGAGACAGAGAGAGACAGAGCATGAACGGGGGAGGGTCAGAGAGAGGGAGACACAGAATCTGAAACAGGCTCCAGGCTCTGAGCTGTCAGCACAGAGCCCGACGCGGGGCTCGAACCAAGGACCGCAAGATCATGACCTGAGCCGAAGTCGGCCACTTAACTGACTGAGCCACCCAGGCGCCCCTGGATTGATTTTTTAAATGTCAACAATTTATTTATTTTTTGAGAGAGACAGAGTGTGAGCAGGGCAGGGGCGGGGGAGGGGGGGGGCGGGGGAGAGACACAGAATCTGAAGTGGGCTCCGGGGTCCCAGCTATTAGCCCAGAGCCTGATGTGGGGCTCGAATCATGAGATCATGACCTGAGCCGAGGTCGTTTGCTTAACCGACTGAGCCACCCAGGCGCCCCGATCTCTGGGTGTGTTCAATGCTAGACCCCAGCCCTTGATTATCCAGGCCTGTTGCCGTTAGCCCCTATGCCCATTTATGAGTCAAATGGGGTCCAGGACGTGACTGTTTTTGTTCTTTAAACTTTACTGAGCATTCCCCATATGCCAGACTCTGTGCCAAGTACCTTGCCTGCGTAATCGTGACTACTTCTCTCACCAACCCTAACAGGCAGGCTTTATGATCATTCATCCTCCTTTCTTAAAGTCTATTTACCTATAAATAAAGTCTACTTATTTAAAGTCTATTTTTGTAATCTCTACACCCAATGTGGGGATCGAAGTCACGAACTGTGAGATCGTGACCTGGGCCGAAGTCGGACGCTTCACCCACTGAGCCACCCAGGTGCCCCCACTGCACCTGTACTTCTAACCTGAGTGAGCAGCGGGGTCCCCTGGGACCCTGGTGCCCATTCCAGGGCCACCCTGCTCTGAATGAGGAGAGCGCAGGCCTGACATGGGATCTGGGGATCTACCTCTTTAACAAACGCGCCAGGGGATACCGATGCCAAAGGTACCCAGGACCTCACCCTGAGAGTAGCCACTGTCTTCCCCTCCAGGGCTTTGGCCCTAGAAAGCAATTTGGCATTCCCAGGCCTATTCTTGCCAGGGCTAAAGCTCTGCCCTAGCTTAGGAATGATTACGGGGCAAGACAAACTTCTCTGCTGACGGAAGGAAACAAGAGACCGAGGGCATGCGGGATGAGCAACTGGTGCCTGGGAGGAAAACAAAAAATTAAAGCACAGGGCGTGTGCGGCACAGGAGGTTGGTGCCAGGCTATGGACTTTAAGAGGGAAAGGTGTAAGCCAGGGCCTGGGGGAAATTAAAATTCGAGGGGGTTTCTTAATTTTTCCCCCTGAAAAGAAATGGCTCTCCCTGCTCTTAGCGGGGCGATTCAAAATTCAAACAAAGCTTAAAGCCCAGCGCGAGCTGGTTGCACTCTTTTGACATCCGGCTTTCAGGCACGCTGCCCCTTCTATCTGGAAGGCTATCGCTTCCCTTCCTCTCTGCTTACCAAGTCTCTACTCATCCTACAGGTCCCAAATTTGGTTGCATTTCCTCTGGGAGGTCTTCTCTGACCACCAAATCTAGCTCAGGTGCCCCCCCCTTGACAGTGCTCTGTTAGCTCCCTATAGGAGGTCATGATCTTACCCTCGGATTTTATGTGTCCTCTCACTAGACTATGCGCGGGTTCCTGAAGGAAACACTGTATCGATACTGTTCCCTATTATATTCTCACCATCCGGCACACGGTAACAATGCATTAAATGAATAAGTAAATGAATGAAGACGTAATGAAATCAAAACAGAAAGCTCAAGGGCGCCTGGGTGGCTCAGTCGGTTAAGTGTCAGACTTGATTTCGGCTCAGGTCATGCATGATCTCACGGTTCCATGGGATGGATCCCCCACTTCGGGCTCTGCACTGGTTGTCTCTCTCCCTCACTCTCCGCCCCTCCCTCTCTCGTGCGCTCTCAAAATAAATCAATAAACTTACGCAAAAAAAAAAAAAAAAAAAAAAAAAATTGAAAAAAAAAAACCACCCCAAACCAGAAAGCTCACCGCAATTACTTGCAGTAATCATTTTGACCACTAGATGGCATGCCACCATGACATCTCAATTGCGCTGGGAAGGGAGTGGGGGTGAAATTGAAGGATGAGCAAGTTGATGGGGGGAGGCCAGACTTCCCAGGGGGCATCCAGTCTCCTGCAGACTAACAGCTGGAGACTTTTGCAAGCCCTGCATTTGTATGTGTGGCGGTCTTTGCTCAGGTATTTGCATGACTCCCCATTTCCATCAGGGTTTCCATCTACACGTCAAATGCTTTTTCCAATTCTCTGCAGTGTCTCCTCTTGCTTACCAAAGAGTTGTTTTGTTAGTGTTGTCATTGTTGTGGCTGGTGATTTCTTGAAATGGTTTTGTAAATTGTTTTTTAAAGCTACCATGTAGAGGGGCGCCTGGGTGGCTCAGCTGGTTAAGTGTCTGACTCTTGATCTCAGCTCAGGTCATGATCTCACCCACCTCAGCCTCTGCTGATGGTGTGAAACCTGCTTGGGATTCTGTCTCTCCTTCTCTGATTCTGTCTCTCCTTCTCTCTGCCCCTCCCCCGCTTGTGCTCTCTCAAAATAAACAAAGAAAAAACCCCACAAAGTTACCACTTAGAGAAGGTGAACTTGGTCACTTTTAGGATCTGAGCCCCCACTGGGTCCAACTTTCCACTCTGCAATTTATCCAGAACTTCTCTTTTCTGGCATAGGGACCAACATGAACTTACACTTCTCTTATTCTTCCGTTCTATCACCAACACAGGTTGGCTTATTTTTCAAGGAACCGTATTTTATAGAAAGTCAAAGATCTCTTTTTTGGTTGCTTTTTTGTTTTGGGGTTGTTGTTTTTCTTGTTGTTGTTGTTGTTGTTGTTGTTGTTGTTGTTTTAACGCTACCTCCTGGGAATTTCAGGAGATGTGACAAGTGACAACAACAAAGCAATGCTGAAATGTAGCCACTGGGCCGCAGGCTGGGCTTACTTACTGGCTGTTAATATTTCCGGTACACAAGCTTCCCAGGGCTGCGACAGAAATTTGGGCTCGAGCAAAATGCCACATCCGTACTTGCCATGAACGTTCTGGTTCACGCAGTAATTAAAACCAAAAATTTAAACTGAACACTGTCAAGAATCCAGAATACCGAGCTGATGACTACCTGGTCTGATCGCAAGCCCTCCGGAAGGTGGTGAAAACCTCAGTTTGGCAGAAATTCAGTAACTTGGAGAGCTGAAGAAGTCAGGGATTCGCTAGTGGCCTAATGGGGTTAATTCTTGACTAACCCACTGATGTTCACATGACTATATTAACCTCTCCGTCTTTGCTTCCTTATCTCTCCAGTGGAGGCAGAGAGACGGCCAGCCCTGCCCAGTGAGGTGGGGTTCGAGCCTCCTCTTTGTACATATATTTGACTTGGAGCTGGTTCCAGACCTATAGCCGCAGAAACACAGTCACAGAGTCTGCTGGCAACCTTGCTTTGCCCGCCTGCCCCACCGATGCCAGTCGCTGCCCATTACAACCTTCATATCTCAGCAATTTGGGAATTCTTTAGAAACGGCCTTATTTATACTTTCTGCAGCCCAGCTAGAATGCCAGCCATAAAGATTGCTTCTCGGTTCTTTGAGTTGTTGATTGAAGGGTGTGTTAGTTAAAAGCTGACTTAGTTAGTTAAGGGCTTTTCCCCAAGGTTGTTCCAAACACATTGGTAGTGGGGGCCAGGCTAAGGCCCAGGGCCCAGATATGGCTTGCGCCCTCCCCGGGGCTGTTTCCAAGTGGGGGGTGTGGTGGGAGGGGGGTAGATATGAATTACTCAGTCACCATCGTCCCTCAGTGATGATGTCATGAGCTGCCCCCAAAATGGATTCAGTGCTCAGCTCACTGTTATTGGCGGGGAAGTGGGGCGTGAAACAGAAAATGTGAGACCCAGTGTCTACAGTCTAGTCAGGAATGCAGAGTGTTAGCAAACAAAAAAGATACTATAAAGCAAGGTTCCTCATCATTCTAATGTTAGCTGAGGTCATATGTCCTCTGAAATGAAATAAAATTAGCTGGAGTCCTACCCCTCCTCTGTGAAGAGTGTGATGCCCTCTCAAGGTTTCCACAAATTCCCAGGGGCCTCCGTCACCCCCATGTCCCCAGGCCCCGGGTTCCTGTTCTTTCTGAGGCTGTTTGGATTCCAGGCAATTCAAGCTATCTTTCCTTGTTTGACCCCAAATCTCTCCCTCCAGGGCTTTGAGTGCAGCCAACTCTACTGAAACCTTGGTGTAGCCAGTAAGGCCGATAATAGTAATGTCGATCCTGGCCAGCTCTGGGCCCGGAGGCCCTCAGGCCACCCGGCCCTAAGACCTCCTCTCTGGACACCGCCTTTATGGACCTTGGAACTCCATTCGAGGGCTTGGCTCCTTTGCTCTCAGCGTCTACTTTTCTACCCCCGGGGGCTCCCCCAGGCATGCAGTTTTCCTTACTGTATCATGTGGAGCCATGGATTCTCCACACTCACGGATCCCTACCTGCTTGCACACTCAAAGATTCATTAATGTGGTGTGCTAAGGAGAAACCATCCGCTTTTGGATCTCATACCATGGGTAGCCGTGATTTATTCCCCCAAACCAAATACCTTTCCGAAAGAGTCCTTCTTCTCAGGCCTTCACCTTTCTTGCAGAGAAAATACAGCACCACCACCCGAAACCAAAAATGCCGTGTGATTTCAGCCTGTTGTCTCCCCTCTCCACCAGCCTCTCCAAAGAAGTAAATAGTTTCAGGATTTCTTTTTCCACCGATAGGAATTATACTCTCCCTCTTAGAAAACAGAAGTCATGGCAGCGAGCTTGAATTTTAAGTGACGTTGTTTTCTCGCGCCGTTCCACTTATAAGATGTCTCATTCATCCGTCCATTCATTCGTGCAACAACTACACAGATGTTGTGGGGGTTCAACGGAAGAGAATTCTGTCTGGGCTAGAGTGATCAGGGATGACTTCATGGAAGAGGCAGGGACTGACCTAGAATATCAAGGCTGGGAGAGGCAGGATTTAGTCAGATGAAGACAGAGGGGAGAACGGGGGGAAAGTGGAAGCGGAGATTGATATGTGCAGGGGATCAGGAACCCTCCATTCGATCCACGAGTGGTTCCGTGACTCCGCGCACAGTTCTGATCCTGTGCCAGGCATTGCACCACAGCGGCAGGCAGACGTAGGCAGTTCCTACGGAGCGTGAGGGACGGGAGAAACACAGGGCCACCGAGGCCCGGGGTCAGGGTGGGGGGACTGCCTCAAGGGAGACTAGGGGAGGCCGCCCAGAGAGAGTGACATTTGCACGGAGACAGGTCGAATGTGTGGGTAAGCAGAGGGAACACCGGTTATGAAATCGCAAAGTCAAGGGGGGGGCCTGGTAAGGAAATGAAGAAGCCCAAGATGGCGAGCTCCTACGGCTGGAGCTGGAAGCGGTGAGGAATGAGGCTGGGAGATGTGTGGGCAGGCAGGGCCTCGTGGGACCTCGAGGGAGGAGGGACAGGATCCCGAGGGCTGTGGGGGACATGGAGAGGTTTTCGGCAGTGACGTGGCTTTAGAAGGTGCCTGGGTGTGGAGGATAGATTGAGGGGGGCCGAATCGGAAGCAGAGGGAGCACTTAGGAGGGGCTGTGGCAATATGGCGGAGCTCTGGGGGGTGCCTGGCTAAGGCAGCGGGTGGGTTAGAAGAGGGGTCTCGTGCTGGGGTGTGAGCGGGCAGTGATGGAGCCTGCGACCTCACGTGAGGAGGCAGAGACCAGAGGACCCGCAAAGGATAGCCTCTGAGACAGCCGGGGGTGACTGTAGGGGTGGTGCTCGGGGGAACAAGCCTGGGGGTCAGCAAGGGTGAGGCCTCTGGTCTGCGCCCAGGTCTTCCCAAGAGCCAGATACACCCTACTGGGGGGCTGCTGCCTATGAGAGAGGAGGGGCATGGCGCTGTCACAGGGAGGAAGTTCAAGTTCTCAATCCTGCCTCAGTCCCTCAAGGAGCAAGCCTCCACTGGGAGGTCTTTAACACCTCTGACACTCGCTACCCTCCCTTTTTACAAAGACAGATCAGGCCTCAGGCTCAGAGCCATGAGCGGGCAACAGTGTCTAACTGGGATGTGATAACATTTCCTTGCCTTTATTTTTACGGCTGCCTTCCATTTATGGTAAGTGACACCAGATTTCCAAGTAGGGCAGTGAAATCAAGTTTCGTTTTGAAGCAAAGGCCTCTAAGCTAAGGAAACAAGATGGGCCACCTTTAAAAGAATACTTCTAATGAACGGTGCCGGGTGGCATAGGGACCCGGCGAAAGTCAGGTGGAGGACTTGAAGGATGGGAGGTTGGGAGACCCTGTGACAGCAACGGGAGCACTGGGTTTGGAGTCAAGCAGCTGCACAGTAAACGCCCGGCCCTGCTTCTCAAAACGGGGGTGACGATCTCTGGCCTCTTCCCGGCCGTCATGAGGGCTGGTTGGTATTGTGGACGGGAAACCAGCTTCGGGACTCTGAGGTGCAGCCAGTGACGGACGGCTCGTGGGACAGTCCCTGAGTCAGGCTCACAGAAAGAGGCCGCCGTCCCTGGCCCCGTTCCTCCTGCCAGGTGGTGGTCGGGCAGGTGCAGGTGGGATTAGAGGCCTGGGAGGTGGAGACTAGTGTCATTTTT
Organism: Panthera tigris; assembly: GCF_018350195.1. Lineage (NCBI taxonomy): Eukaryota > Metazoa > Chordata > Mammalia > Carnivora > Felidae > Panthera > Panthera tigris. The sequence goes on along the minus strand of NC_056660.1, from coordinate 195,966,248 downwards.
ATTCCGGGGACTTCTTTGGCTCCTTGAAGACGTTTTGCCCCTGAAAACCAAATCTCCCTGGAGATAAAATATTTAAGATAAGTTGTCCAAACACTACCAGGTAGACTTTGCTCTCCCGAAGTCATGTCAAAAATCAAGCCACACGGAGGTTTTGAACGTAAAGCTCTTGCTGGTGTCAACTCAGTACAGTTCCCAGGCACCGAGGGCAGGGTGACCTGTGCGTGGGTCAGCAGGGGAAGCGGTTCCTCTGTGGCTGGGGAATTGCCTTTGTTGCAAGACTGAGCACTCTGTGCCCCCTGGCTTGGGGCCTTCCTCTTCTAAACTTTCAGTTTCAGGGAGGTGGGTGTGTCCCTGCCCACCCCCCAAGCCCCGGTGGCCGGGAGCTGTACTGGGCGCTGGCATTGCCAGGCTGCAAGATGGGATTTCCTTCTGAGCACTGGTACAGTCCCCATGATTTAATTCTTCTCTCTGTTTCCCGGTTTACTGTCATCACCCCCTGGGGGGTAAGCCCAAGGAGGACGGAGCCTTGCTCTCTCTCTCTCTCTCTCTCTCTCTCTCTGTCTGTCTCTCTCTCGCCTGAGTTCCCAGCGACTTTCAGGGTCTAGCACTGCATTAGTAAGTGTCACGGCAAATGGGAAGGGCCGGAAACACGATCTGCTCCCTGACAAGGTCCCACGCAGACCAGTTGGAGCATCCTGAGAAATACAGGGCTGAGAGGGGATTAGGACCTGGCCTTTTCTTGTCCCAGGGACCCCGTCATCTCTAAAAGGGATTAAAGAAAGAATTCCTTTAAAATGAAATTTCAGGAGCGCCTGGCTGCTTCAGCTGGAAGAGCACGCGACTCTTGGTTTCGGGTTGTGAGTTCGAGCCCCACAGTGGGTGTAGAGATTAGAAAAAATAGAAACAACATAAACAGACTTAACAAAATAAAGTAAACTGAAAATCTGAGGAGTGTACAAGTGCTCTGAGCTCAAAATCTAAAGCTGTATTTTAGGAGCGTCGGTGAGCTTTTATCAACCCAAGTCACAAAAGTGTCCCCGTTGTGGTGGGATCTGGGAAGAAGAGGGTGCTGTGTGGCGCGATGGGACGATGGGGCTCGAGAAGGGGAGTTTGCTCTGTTTTACTTAGAGGAGGGAACGTAACTAAGGGCAGGCTGACCGGAGCCTAATTTTCATACCAAACCACCCACTGTTTTGCTCTCAACCTGCGTTCAAATCCTGATTCTGCCACTTTAGTGGCCAGGGGATCTTAGGCGAGTCATTATGCTTCCTTAAACTTAGGTTTTCTCATCTGTAAAATGGGGATAATAATAGTGCCTATGTTATGGGGCTGTTATTGGGATTAAATGAATAAATGAGTGTGAAGCCATTAGAGAAGTGACTAGCTACCACATAGTAGGTGCTCACTAAATGTCAGCTTTTTTTTTTTTTCCCCTAAAGTGTATTATTATTATTACTATTTTGAGAGAAAAAGAGACAGAGAGAGCGAGTGGGGAGGGGCAGAGGGAGAGAATTCCCCAACTCGGGGCTCAAACTCACGAGCTATGAAATCATGACCTGAGCTGAAACCAAGAGTCGGAGGCTTAACCGACTGAGCCACCCGGGCGCTCCAATGAATGTCAGCTTTAATAATCATTTCTCCAGTTTTCCCTTTCTGTGATCTAGGGAGCCCAATTCCAAGCACCTAAAAGCACTGTAAATTACTCTGAGGGGAAAAAAACCCTCATGATTTACATTCGCTAGAAAATAAAACATACACTTACAGTGATGAGATAAGTTTCCGAGGTCAAATGTTGTCATCGGTGAGTTGGAGTTTTTCCTCCTACACAGTCTTGGCAAATTTCTTAAAAGATGTGCAGTGTCTCTTTAGAAACCCTGAGCTCCCACACATTAGAGGCTTTATTGGAGTCCGGTGCGAGTTCTCTGCGTCTCCTCAACAGGCAAGCTGAAGAGATTCCGGAAATTTAGCAGCGACACCTCTGTTTTTTAAAAATTCAATAAATTAAAAGTAAATCACAGATTTAGAATTACTGCCTAACAACAGGGATTATTCCTTGACATGTAATATGCTGATTGTGATTGCTTGCGGTGAAATCAGTTTATACATGACATATTTTTTTATGTCCCTAAATTAACGAAATGACTTTTGACCTAAAAAGGGGTGGTAGGTGTTTTGCTGTCCCCCTTTCATTTTCATCCATCCCACCCCATGTCTTCCAAACGCGGCAGAATGCTTTCCCTGCGGCGTCAGTATCAGAGGAAATTTCAACTTCTACACTAGAAGACTTTCCACTCCCTTTGGGATTTGTTTCCCACGGCTACCCCCACATGGGCCCGTCTCCTCTCTAAAATTCAGCTTCCAGCTGCAGAAACCAGGAGAAACCAAGGTCCCAGGATGTGCGGACATTGAGGCTCTGGTCTGGGGATCTTCTAGGAATGAGCTTTAACTCTCTCCCCGGCAGAGGCACTTCCTAGTTTTTCTCCTGCAACGACCAGCTGGGCTCCCCTCTCGGAGGAGGGGGAGAGAACTTGGTACACATACCTCCCTCCCTTTCTGCCCGTTCGCAAGAACAAGCCTTACTGTGCAAAATGAGTTCTAGAATTTGGATGTCCTGCGTGTATCGTACAACATCAATCCCCACTCTGCTGGTGAGGAAAGGGTTAAGTGGCCTCCCGTAGAGGATTGCACTGTATAGGCCATTCCTTTAAAAGGGTTTTGCTTTGTTTTGTCTTGAGCCCCTGCTCCATGGGCAGCAGCACAATGGTGAGCAAGACCCATTGTGCTTTTCTGGGACTTGAGGATCTTCATCTGTATAATGGGAATAATGATCATGTAATCATGACTTGGCCCTTTCCAAGGGGACTGTGTGGGGAATCAGATGAGCTAATGGATGTGAAAGTGCTTTATAAAATATTAAAGCATCCTATAAATATAAGACTGATCAGGTATGGCATGAGAGAAGATGTGAGAAAAGAAGGCGTGGTTTTCGGCCCCACTTCTTTCGTGATAATAGAACAACTACCAAGTATTAAGCACCTACTATGTGGCAGCCGTTTTGCTCGAAGGCTGGCTCGTCATCCCAATGACCCCACTGAGAGCCATACGCTCTCTTGCAGGGGCAGACAGGGCATCTTGCCCTGGGTCACAGCCTAGTAGGAGGTGGAGCCAGCTCAGCCAGATGGTTTCCCTCTTGCCAGACTCTCTGTGGGGCAGCGCCTGGGCATCCAGGAACGAAGGGTCAAGGGAAGCGCGAAGGTAGAATCGACAAAGAATGGGTACGTGCATTTCCCCCTGGATCACAGAGGCAAAGTTGAGGCCGAGGGGCTCCAGGCAACTTCTCAGAAAAGAGACGGGAACTAGCAACCAGGGACAATGACCTAAGGGTTTTGTAAGTTTCTAAACCACGATGACTTCCTCTTACTAGTTCTTATATTTTTCAGGGTTTTTGCCCATGGGGAAGAGCAGTGAAATCCATCCTCGGTCCGTGCGTGTTTAGTAAGCACCTACTCTGGTGCCAGGCAGGCCCAGGGGATGGGCCTGGGACATCTCTTCAGAGGCAGGAAGAAGCGGTGGTGTTGAGGGGTCCTGTTCTGCACTTGCTGTGGTTGAGTTCGCAGAGTGCAGGAGTGGCCAGAAAAGCAGAAAGGCCATGGGTCCCTAGGGTCTTCAGAACAGAAGAAAAGGGGAACACGGGGACATGGGGCCAGGATGGTCCTGAGATGGCCTGGCCCAAGAAGGGAGAGGGACTTGGCCTTGTCCTTACGGGAGGCTGTCACAGGGCTGAGCTCAGGACCTGTGCCGGGCTGTGTCCTCCCTGGCCTTCCAGGCCCCGAGGTTCCTCTTCCTCCTCCCTCCTCCCTTCCCTTGTTCCGAGGGGCCCACCCGCATTCTTGGGGAATCATGGGCTAAAAATAAACAGCTGCCACCAGACTCTGGGCCCAGGGAATAGGTTCAATGGGGATCCTGTGGACAGCGGGTTGGGGCTGGGCCAGAGGGTGGAAGGGAGGGCAGCTGAAGGTCCTGAGCCCCCCATCTGGTGATGCAAGTAATCCCCCGGGCCCCCCCAGCTTGGCCCCTTGAGAGCCAGGCCTTCTAGCCTTCAGCTCCGTGACCTTCTATGGCTGGGGCTATTTGATCCCAAGCAATGTCACTGTGCCTGCCGGAGAGATAGAACATGTGGCAAAAAATAGCTTCACCCCCTTGCAATATTCCTACCCATAACTGGACAGGGTGAGTCTTTATCAGTCCAAAGGCACACTCCCACTGAAGCAAAGGTGCTTTTCTGGGAAGGCAAAACCCGTGACTCCTCAGCCCGGAGAGGACTTCGTGGGGTTCTCATTACTGACAGCATAGTCGGAATCCTTTGGACGGGAGTCCAGCTTTGGGCTGGGAGGCAGGGGTGGGAGTGGGCTGATGTCAACCAGCAGCACCAATCTGTCATCTAAGGAACCTTCATGGGTCTTAGCTGTCCTCTACCCTCCAGCCTGTGGGACAAATGCAAGTCTACTCCCAAAACATACTTGATGTGTTGAAGGATGCATTCAAGGAATGTCATTCCAACGGTGTCATTGCCCGGATTTTTGTGGACAAGAATCCAGAGGCTGGGAAGAGCCTCCCTGGCTCCATGTGAGCTCCGTATTTAACTCTAGAGAGGCTGCGCTTCCGGGACCAGGCACCCTGGTGCCTCTAATAATACTAATAACAACCCAAGCTACCAGGAACCAAGTGCTGCTGAAGTCCCATGCACCGTGAGGATGATCTCATTAAAGCGAATGCGTTATCGTTTCATATCCATCCGATAGGCGGGAAAAATGGCCCAGAGAGATTAGGCTGTTGCCCATTTTCGCACCCATAGGGAGCTCATAGGAGCCCAGGTCTGGTGCGTTTGCATCAGTCTGACTTCAGATCCGATACCCTGAGCCTTCCAGGGAGTGTTCGGACTCGAAGGGAGGATATACAGGGCTCGAAGGGAGGATATACAGGGCTCGAAGGGAGAGGGGAAAGGAGCCACAACGTGGTGAAAGTCCCCAAGACATTTCCTCGGAGAGCTCTCATCGTGTCCTGTGCACCGCTGTGACCCCAGGACCCGCCAGTCCCCACCATGCGTGTGAGCCCCCCAGGCCCTCGCGGATGCCGTTCCCTCTGCCTGGAATGGGCTTCCCTCTCCTCTGAACCCCGCCGGCTCCTGCTCACGTTGCGGATCTCAGCTTCATCCCTTTCCTCGGGGAAGCTGGCCTGGCCAGCTTTGCTCCCACCACCCCCGGGGCTTATGTTGTCCAGGCTTCAGCACAGATGCTGTGAATTAAATGCGCGGTAGAATCATTTTGCGGTTCGTGGCTATCTCTAGATCGAATGGAAGGGCCGGGAGGGCAGGAACTCTGCGGATCTCGCTCACCAAGGTATTTCTGCGACTTAGCGCAGTGCCTGGCACATACGAGTGAGGAAGCAGGGAACAGACGCGTGAATGATTTGCTGAGTGTCGACTAAGGTGGTCCAAACAGGGGTTGCTAATGGAACCAGCCGAGTGGGAAGCGGCTTCCGGGGGACCCAAAGCCTTGCCGGGCGGGCCGGGTGTCAGAGAGGGACAGGAAGGGCCTGGATGACCTTTGACGAACCAGGCCACTCTAAGGTTTGGTCTAAGGCTGTGAAATGCTTTGACGTGGTGGGAGGCTGGGCTGGCATCCCGGATGTTAACCTTTCAAGGTCATTTTCCCCAGGGCCCTCCTCGTTTCCTTGAACAATCAATCAGAGTAAATCCCACCATATGGGTTCTGAACCTTGTGAGGAAACAACTGTACAAAATTGCTCTGAAATGGTTCTGGTGGAAGCTTCTCTCCGTGTTTAATTCTGGAAGGTGGGATTCCTGAGGACTTTCACGTCTACACACATTTCTTTAATGATTGAATTCTTCCTCCCTCCCTTCCCTACTTTCCAACAGAAATGTGTTATCTTTGTGTGCAGAGCAACAAACCAAGGTTACTAAGGATGCCTTCAAATATTTAGGGGGTGGAAGGTGCCTCCTCTTTTTTTTTTTTTTAGTATTTGTTTATTTTTGACAGAGAGAGAGAGAGAGAGAGTGGGGGAGGGGCAGAGAGAGAGGGAGACACAGAATCGGAAGCAGGCTCCAGGCTCTGAGCTGTCAGCCCAGAGCCTGACGCGGGGCTCGAACTCACGGACCTTGAGATCGTGACCTGAGCCGAAGCCAGATGCTTAATCGACCGAGCCACCCAGGCGCCCCTATGCAGCTTTCTAATTGAATGGACCTGCCACAGTTTGTTTATCTCTTCACCCCTTGAAGGACGTTTGGTAGCTCCTGGTTTTTGGCGATCGTGAACAGAGCTGCTACGCACATTTGCGTACAGGTTTCGTACGACCGTCAGCTTTCATTCCTCTAGGGAAACCACCTAGGAATGGGGTGAAGTCAGATATGAAGTGTAGGCTTAACTCTGTAAGAAGATGCCACACTGTGTTCCAGAGGGCCCGCACCACACTGCACTCTGGCCAGCAGTGTGTGAGGACTGCTTTCTCCCATCTTGGTAGCACTTGGGATTGCCACGGTTTTGGGAACCATCCTAATGAGCGTGTCTCAGCGTGCTTTTATTTCATATTTCTCTAATAGCTAATGTTGTTGCATATCTTTTCATGTGCTTGTCTGCCACCATGCATTCTCTTTGGCGAAGTATCTGGTCAAGTCTTTGGTCCATTTCTTAATCGGGTTGTTTTCTTGCTGCTGAGTTTTGGAAGTTCTCTGTCCATCCTGAATATAGGGCTGTTGTCGGATACGTGATTTGCAAATATTGCCCCCAGAATGGCTGTTCATTCTCTTAACAGTGTCTTTCACAGAGCAAACCTCTCTCTAACGAAAAAAACGCCAACAAAAAAATGGGGTGGGGGCAACTGTGTGGCTCTGTTGTTTGAGCGACGACTCTTGATTTAGGCTTGGGTCACGCTCTCGAGTTATGTGAGATCGAGCCCTGTGTCAGGCTCTGCACTGGCAGTGCAGGGCCTGCTTGGGATTCTCTCTCTCTCTCTCTCTCTCTCTCTCTCTCAAAATAAATAAATAGACATTGAAAAAATAAAATAAAAAATTGTGATTGAAGGAGAGTTGAGATACAGTGCTATATTAGTTTTAGGTGTGCAACAGAGTGATTTGACAATTCGACAATTCGATATTCACCATCCGTCAACATACAACAATATTACAATATTACTGACTATATTCCCTATGCTGTACTTTTCACCCTCGTGGGTTATTTATTTTATAACTAGAAGTTTGTACCTCTTAATTTCCTTTCTAATTTTGAGGAAAATTTTTATCAGTATTTTCCTTTATAGAGTGTATGTTCCTCTTTCTTTCTTTCTTTTCTCCTCCTCCTCCTCCTCCTCCTCCTCCTCCTCCTCCTCCTTCTTCTTCTCCTGAAAGAGAGAGAGACAGAGCACGAGCAGGGAAGAGGGGCAAGGGGAAAGAGGCTGGCACTATTTTTATACAACCTCATAAAATTCCTCCTACCTATTACAGGGGGAACAAACTGAGGCAGCATAGAGCTTAAACGATTTGCCCAAGGTTCGCTCAGCAGAGCTGGGATTCAAACGTATGTCTCCAGGACTTCAGAGCCCGCCCTTTTCACCACTTGGATCAGGTTAAAACTCTGCCTGTGGAATCTCTCGTTGGAACATCATCAGAGCAAGGAAACCAGTAACATTTGCTCCTCCTTGTCATTCGGTTCTTAGCTTAAATGTCACCTCCTGAGGGACAGCTTCGTTGGCCACTCCATCTAACATAGGCTCCCTCCCCATGTCCCCGCTTCTTTCCACCTCTCCTCCCTCGTCCCCTCTCCTGAGAATGAGTGTCTTCAAGGCACGTTCCATTATCTGAACTTTGTTAGTTTTCTTTAATTATTTGTTTTCTTCTACCTAATTTGTTTCTTCCCCACCAGAGGGTCAGCTGGGTGAGAGCAAGGACCTTGCCTTTCCTCTGCTTTCTCTCCAGCTTCTAGCCTAGCACCTGGCACAGAATGAGTGCAGACAAAATACTTGTTAGACAATGTAAGTGGGGTGGATGGATGGACTGCCTCAGTTGGGAAAATTTGGTTTTTCAAGAAGGAGAGAAATGCACCCTTGGAACTAATCAGGTTCCGACTAGAAGAAATCGAAAGGCATCTCCCGTATGAACATACTTGTTTGTGTATATAGACACGATATGGAGCATTTGCTTTAACAAATAGAATTTATACGTGCATATGCTAGTATATGCCTAGAATATCTCTGGAAGGATACACAGGAAACTGGTGTAAAGCTGGGTAATCAGGATACTGGAGACAGAATGAGGGTCACCTTTCACTAATACACTCTTTCGTTCGTTTTGATTTTTTTTTTTTTATCATGTGCATGTATTGCGTATTCAGAACATATATTTCATTTTAGAATCACATCAGATTTCTTCCTGGGAAAGGCTGAGGAGCAGAGCTAGTCAAGAGGTTAATCAGAGGAAGCTGCTCCAAAGGCAATTAACACCTTTCTCCAACCAGCAGCTTATTTGTAGGAACTGAAGCAAGGTAAGTGTTAATGCAGAAAAGGTTTTATGAGAGTAGGCAGGCAGGCAACATGTATTGAGTCATTATTAATGAGCAGGGCTTATTAATTAATTTTTAATAAAATGCATGTTCATTGCAACAATGCAAACTTAAAGACGTATCTGAAGCAAAACTAACGCCCTCCGGTCCCGCTCCTTTGACACACTGTAATTAGAAATTTGATTTTCCTACTTTTTCTTTGCTTAACCCTGTGTTCGGGGTGATTTGGATATGTTTCTTCTGCTTTCCATGAAATTAGACATTATTCTTTACCATCACCTGCTTCATACATTTTAGAGAGAATTTTAAGTTGGCACACAGAAATCTACCTCATTTGTTTTAAGAGCCACATACTATGCAACTGTATTGATACAATCAGGGCGTTTCTAAATTCTTGTTACAAAAATGTTGTGATGCATATTCTTGTATCTATTTTACTCTGTGTTATTGTTTTCATTTCTGAAGATGGTCCCACTTTTTTTTTTTTTTTAAGTAGGCTCCACGCCCAACGTTGGGCTTGAACTCATGACCTTGAGATCAAGAGTTGCATGCCCCACCCACGGGGCCAGCCAGGCATCCCACGCATTTTTTTTTTTTTTTTGTGATACCATTTTTGAGAGTTTTTCCTAAAAGACTGTAATTTTTTACAGCCGGGTGTAGCAGTGTTGGTTCTCTGATGCCTTCAGAAGCGTGAATGTTATCAATATTTTTCATGTTTGCCAATATGAGGAGATATGTGGGGGTTCATTATCTAATTTTCACTTCCCTGCTTATACATATGTATGCTGCCCATTTTAATTTCTTCTTCTGTACAGTATTTACAGTCTTTGCCCATTTTCCCACTGGGTCGTTTGTATTTTTCCAGTTCATCTGCAGAAACATGTTCACGCCGGGGATGGTAAGACTTTGCTTTACGAAGTTTAAATATTTTCTCCCACATTTTGACCTCATTTGTGATGTCTTTTGTTCTACAGAAGTTAACATTTTTCCTGTAATCAGATCTTTCTATTTTTTTTTCCTTCATAGTTATTAATAACCACAGATGTTTCCATAACCCAGTGGTTTTTGTACTGCACTCCTGACCTTCGGATTTCGAGGGGATGAATGGACGTCAGGGGTGGGACCGAGCCGGCTTGCGCTGCTGGGGGCTCGCGCCCCTGCTCCTTCCTCTCTTGTCACTGATTTTTCGCACGCTACCCTGATACTGCTGCGGCAGAGGGCCTAGGATCTGGAGCCAGAATTATTGGGCAAAATATTCAACCTCCCTAGGCCTGAGTTTAATATCCTGAGGATTTAGAACAGTGCCTGCCTCTGGGGTTATGCTGAGACTCAGTGAGCTGATCCGTGGAAAGCCACTGCTTAATGAGCAATCGCCATGTACCTGACAATGCATTAGGCAATGTGTGTACGTGTATTGTTACCCTGTCCTTCGAAGCTGTCTGAGAGGCCCGCGGGATTATCCCTGTCTCGCAGAGGAGGAAACTGAGGCCCGGAGAACTTAGGTAACTTGCCTAAAGGCACAAGGATGGTGAGTAATGGAGCCAAGATTTGCTCCCTGGTTTCTCTGCGACTTCAAGGTCCTGCTTCTCCTCTTATCCCCTCTCTATACCACATCGATATTGAATTGAGCATCTACTCTGTTCCTGCCTAGTGGTAGGCACTGGGGAATCCAGCAGTGAACATGACAGTGTCAGTCTCTTGCTGACAGTCTACTGGGTGAGGTGGTCATGAACTAGACGACTTCAAATTATGGGTCCCTGAAATTATGAGTTTTGCAGGGAGAGACAATATGGTAATTGCTCTTTTTAACTGAAGGATCAGGAGAGGACCTCCTGAAAAAATTCTACTTGCCCCGAGACATAAAGAGCGAGTAAGAGCTGGCCAGTAGGAAACTGCACCATATCAAGTGGGTTGGCTCTTTGGCGGGCTCCAAGAATGGAATGGAAGGTTTGTGCAGGGTTTGAGGTAGAGGGGGAGAGGTCAGGGGATGCCAGAACATGCAAGGCCTACGTGGGTTGAGATGAAAAGTTTGGATATAACTCGAAAGGCATTAAGAAGCCATGGAAGGTCGAAGCAAGGAAAGGCTACATATGACCGTGCTTTGAGAATATCGCCCTGTAGACCTATGCATACTCTGTGACGAAGTAATTCTACTGCTAGGTAGGTACCCACAGAAATGCATGCTGAGACAAAAAGACGCCAAAGACAAAAATATTGACAGGCACATTCTTTGGAATAGCTGCAAATTGTAAACCACTGAAATGCCTCTCAGTACTTGGCTGAATAAATATTGACATAGCCAGACAACGGAATACTATACAGCAATGAAAATGAACACATTAGAATGATAGGTAATGATATGGATGCGTCTGACAAAAGCAGTGATGGGTGAATTAAGGCAGATATAAAATGGTACCTATAGTATTAACCCATGTATATCAAGTTCCAAAGCAGGCAAAGCTAATCCAGGGTTCTAGAAGTCAATAGAGTGGTGATCCCGGAGGAGCAATGTGGGTGATATGGAGGGGGCATCCAGGGAATTCTAGGACGCCAGTGGTGCCCTGCTTTTTGAGCCAAGTGCTGGTTACACAGGTGGGTTCGGTTCATCAAGCCTAACACTTAGGATTTGTGCGTAACCCTGCAAGTATGTTCCACGCTGGCCAGTATGTGAGCATTGAACTTGGAAAGGGGCAGGTATGGTCTGCGGGAGATGAGGTAGGGCTATCGCAGCAGGATCCAGGTGAGTGATGGTTGGTCTGGAGGGGCGGCAGGGGCGCTGGAGGCCTGAGATCCGGGCGGACACCCACCCTGGAGAAGAGGCCACGGGCCCGGTGATAGTGGGGGAGTGGTGACCTGGGAGCACGTGTGCGGGGGCAGCAAGGCTGACCCTCCAGCTTCTAGCACGAGCACCTGGGTGGCAGGAGGCATCAGACTAAAGGTGGAGAAGGTGGGGAAGGAGCAGGTGTGAAGAGAACGGCAGGCTCCGGGGCTTGGTTCTGGACATGTGAGATTTGAGATGCTTCCCAAAGGCGACATCACAGGAACAGATGGATATACGGATGTGCGGTTGAGATTTCATTTGGAAAAAGAAAAGACTTCTGCTGCTTTGGAGAAGGCCCTTGTACAAAGCACGTTCAGTTTCCTTCTCTCATTCCGCTTCCTGACAAAAATCCTTTCATTTTTTTTTTTTTTTATTTGAGTAGAGTTGACACGTAACGTTACATTAGTTTCCGATGTACAAGGTAGTAATTTAACTTCTCTATATGTTATGCTACGCTCCCCACGCTCACCACAAGCACAGCTACCATCTGTCACCGTGCAACGCTGTTACAATATCACTATGTTTCCAATTCTGTGCCTTTTATTCCTCTCAAAGTCTTATCTGTATGGGAAGCCAGGTGGGGTTGGGTGGCGGGGATGTTTCTTTATGTAGAAAGTAGAGTTATATTCATGTGTGTTTTGTTACATGAACGCGCCATATTTATCTGTTATAAGGGCAAGCCCTGGGATAGGAACCTGGGCTGACCTCCAGGGGGACTGAGTTCAGAGGTCTAAGACCCAAGTGTCATGGAGAGAGGAACTTTCAGAGAGCCCCGGGCCCCTGGGACAGAGAGCCCCGGGCCCCCTGCCACAGGTGCAGAAACATGGGCCTTGTTACCCTTTTGATTCAGTCTCTCCCTGCCTCCCTGAAGAACAGGGGTCACACCCTTCCCTTCCCGGAACTTCCAAAGCTTCCCGTTGCCCTCGGGATGGAGCTCTTGGCGTGGGCCACTAGGGCTAGCCAGCAAGAGGCCTCTCATTCCTGCAGCCTCAACTTTCACTCTTTTTACCGGATTCTCCCATGTTCCAGACACAAGGGACTTTCTTCCCTTCTGCTGAATGCTCTCCGTTCTTTCCTGTTCCAGGCTTTGGTGCCATCTGTTTCCTCTGCCTGGGAACTTGGTCACTCTCGTTCACCCTTCATTGGGCTTAGCACTGCATAGCCTTCGAGTCTCAGCTTCATCCATTTTTGTCAGGAAGGCTTCCCCATTGTCTGAACAGGATGAACCCCCGACCTGTTCACCCAAGGCATCCAGTACGGCCGGATGTGACCCGCACTGCCCTTCATGGTAGGTCTCATTCAGTGTCCTGATGTTGCCACCGGACTGTGAGCTCCAGGGTGGTGGGGACTGTGCCTTGTCCCCTGTACCTGGGAACTGGCTCAGTGCTCAGCACGGGGACGGTTGGCTGATTTGTCCCCCAACCTCCCAGATCAAAGACCGTGACCTGCTCCCTGGCAGGAGATGTCAGACACGTTCTCACAGGTATGTTCTTCCCTTGCCTTCCGGGATAAACCTCAAGACCCAGCCAGTGACCATGAAGCTGGGCATCCTTCATTTATACCCCTAGGCCCAATGAGGCCCAGTGTCCCCCGTGTTGTCTTTGTGTTTACAAAATCCTCTGAAAGTGCTCGTGACCATGACTGACCCCACATCTACTGTTTTCAATAGAAATCTTGGACACAGTTTATAAGCGGATTGGAGCCCAAACCTGGACCCGTCCCCTTGCCAAAACCGTTGAAGGTCAAACTCACTGGGGCCAATGCAATCTGAAACCATGAAAACCATGAAGGCGTCCAACAGCAGTGTAGATGGTGACGCTGGAAGAGGCAATGGTCACCGAGCATGAAGGCAGTAAAAAGCTGGGTCACAAAGCCTTAAGAATTCGAATTCCCTTTGCTGTAGCGATCTCACCTCTAGGAGTGCTTTGTAATGAAATAGTGCATGGAACAGAGACGAAATCATGAGGATGTCCACTACAGTGTTGCTCATCACGGTGAAAAACATGGGAATAATCTAGATGGCCAACAACAGGAGACTGGTTAAAAGTAAAAATTCCGACAGCTCTCTGCCACCATTACAAATGATGTTGTATGTGTACGTTACTTACGAGGAATTATGTCCATGACGTGTGTGTGTGTTAAGGGCCGATGGGTGGCAAGAGACAGAGATCCATTTCAAAATGGAAAAAGCAAAGGGAGGACTTATTGGCTTATGGAATCTAAAGGAGACTTGGACAACCAAGGTTCAGGAAGGGCCATGGTGTGGCCAGACCTTAAAGACGACTGGAATGTGGGATTCAGACAGCTCCAAGATTTCCTCTCTATCTGCTATCTTTGCCTCTCCCCGTGTCCAGACTCCCTTTCTCACTGCAGACCAGATAGTGAGGAAACAAGGTTTAGGCACAGGAAAGACTGCACCCAAATCCAAAAACTTTTAAGCAAGGAATATATTGGCCACCTGTGGTCAAGGACCCAAACCAGAACCAGTCAGTTGTGGGCAGGGCAGGTTGGCACTGTGGTTGACCCAGTTGGGGTCAAGACCTGCCACTGAACCAGTCAACTAAGACCAAGGGAGGGGTGTCCTTAACCTAACATGAGAGTTCCAGAATTAAACAGGGAAGAAGGGAACCGGCCGATAATCTCAGTTATCCTCTACTTAGCATTAAAGGAAATAACAAAACAGGAAGCAGAGTGATGTTCCATTTCTGTAAAAATGATGGGGCAGGGGGTTGGTCAACAGGAGAAAGAAGTCCAACAAGGTATTCTGAAGTGTTAAAAGTGATTTTCTCACAGCACCTAGGTGGCTCCGTTGGTTACGCGTCCGACTTTGCCTCAGGTCATGATCTCGCGGCTCGTGGGTTCGAGCCCCGCTTCGGGCTCTGTGCTGACAGCTCAGAGCCTGGAGCCCGCTTCGGATTCTGTGTCTCCCTCTCTCTCTGCCCATCCCCTGCTCGCGCTCTGATTTTCTCTCTCTCTCTCAAAAATAAGTAAACATTAAAAAAATTTTTTTTTAATTAAAAAAGTGCTTTTCTTGCAGCCGGGCTGTGTTTTCTACAATGAACACCAATTCTTTGTGAGATTAAAATAATTTTAAGAGAGAAGAGTTAAACGGACTCCCTGAGTGTTCAGCATGTTGACTCATCAACTCAACCTTCCCTGCCTCTCCCTGCCTCTCCCCTTCAGCTAGCCCGCGCTGGATTTGAAACACAAATGATTCTGTGAACTGCCGACCTCATTTGTGTCTCCAGTCACCCATCCATCCAACTCATCGGCATCAACAGGGGTCCAGTAAGTGCCAGGCCACAACACGTGCTGGAAATGCAGTGCCGAGGAAGGGCCCGGCCTGTCCTCCAGGAGCTCCGGCAGAAACAAAAGAGTGCATATCAGTTATGCCTTAGGAAGCTCAGCACAGAAGTGTAAGCAGCGTGCCAGGAAAATATAGACCTAAGAACAGCACCTCCTGTTTATGGGGATCTTGAGAGGTGGTTTGAGGCACTTGAGGTCTTGGGGCATATGCAAAGGTACAGGGTTCACCAGCAACTGGCAGGCAGCTGGGTGTGGCAGGAAGTCTGAGGGGGCAGGCAGTGAACTCCATTCACTAAGCACTGAGTGCGTATCTATCACGTGTCGGGCTTTTGGCTATGGGCTTGCCGATGAGATAAGAAAAGCATTTGGGATTCAATTCCAGAGGATCCTGAATGCCATTCTATCTCTTTTCCAATAAAACAAAGCTGAAATTAAAATGTGGGCTTATCACTTCCCCACCAGGAGGGACAAAGATCTCGCCTATCTATCCGTGGGTCCTCTTAAGTATCTTCAGCTTCTGCAACTGCACATTAAAGGCGGGCCCGGGTGTGTGTATGGGGTGGTGGTGAGGGCTTCCCAGTACCCTGCTTCCTGGCTTTGTAATCCCATCCAAGCGCCAGGGATATCGGAATGCGGTATTCAGGGAATTCTCCCAGGAAATGTTACAGAGGTTGAGCTGTGTTCAGAAGGTCCTCGCTGGGCATTGTATTAGGGGCCTGGAGTCACCATCATGGCACTACTCTCCAAGCTTTGGGTCTCCCAGAGGGGCTCTGGGGAAGGGGGGTCGTTGTCTCTGAAGTGCCTTTCATGCACTAAGCCGAATGACCTTGGCCTGAATCGCTGAGGGTTATGTAAGATTAGGTAGCCACTTAGTCAAAAATAGCTCTCATGCTGACTCCAGCCTACAGAACAGCATCCAAGCGAAGGGGACACAGATGGACCAGAGCTGGGCACGCACGGGGAAATTCCCTTCCTGGTCCTCACCACTGGAAAATTGTTTGAGAGTGTCGGGTGGAACTTCAGAGCTGCCGACAGGTGATGTCCCATGCTTGTCTATTTGGCTGCAGCAGTGTGGCTGTTATGGGCACAGAGACCTTGGGCACAGAGACCAAGGGACCATAAAGACGGCAACTCAGTGCAGACATTTGAATAATTTAAGTAAGAGAGTACAGCAGGCAGAAGAAAGAGCACCGAACTAGGAGTCTTCAGATCTGCTAACTGCCAAAGACACTCTAGAGCCGGGCACTTTCATTTATTCAGTCAACAAATACAGACCAGTCACTATGTGCCAGAGAGTGTGCGAGCATTGGCGACACAGAGGTGGTGACAGGAGCCATCCCTACTCTCACAGAGTTCCAGCTTGTGGTCAATTGTCTTGTCCCCCATCCTACTGAGAACTAACATTTTCTGAGATCTTCCCTGTCCCGGGTGCTTTACAAGACATTGGCATTCACGTGAACAAGACAGACACCTCCCTGGCTGCATGTAGCTTCTAGCCTGGAGGAAGAAACAGACAACAGACAAGCCAGCATCAACTGAAACCCAAACAAAGTATCTTTATAATGACAGTTCGGCGGGCCCCTTCTGCATCTAAGAGGAGGATCTCTGTGTTGAACGAATGGGACTGTTCCCATTTTCTTCAAGGTTTCTGCCCAGTGAAGGAGCATGCCAGGGGCCCTTACACTCTCCCTCTGGAAGTTATGCTGGCGGAAAATCATGTGGACCATGTTTGAGGCAGAAACCCTTTCCACTGCTGTTCAGAATGGGTGTTGGTCTGATACTTTTGGAGGACAATTTGGCAACAGTCATCAAAGCTTTAGAAGTATGCCTCTCCTCCGACCTAAGAAGTCCACTTCTGGGAACTTATCCAAAGGAAATAATTGGATAAGTGCACAAAGATGTACATTATAATGAAGCTCATGGCATTCTTATTTATGATAGTTAAAAATTCGGAATAACTATGAGAGACGACATTGAGAGATCATTGCAACAAATTGCAGTATAGCTGTAAAATGTGGTAAAATGATTAGGCGGTCCTCGATACCACAGACACGGAAAGATGGCCATATGTGAAGTTAAAAAAAAGTTGTAGGTTGGGGCGCCTGGGTGGCTCAGTCGGTTAAGTGGCCGACTTCAGCTCAGGTCACGATCTCGCGGTCCGTGAGTTCGAGCCCCACGTCAGGCTCTGGGCTGATGGCTCAGAGCCTGGAGCCTGCTTCCAATTCTGTGTCTCCCTCTCTCTCTGCCCCTCCCCCGTTCATGCTGTGTCTCTCTCTGTCTCAAAAATAAATAAAACGTTAAAAAAAAAAAAAGTTGTAGGCAGAGAAATTAGACCCCTGTGCACCGTTGGTGGGAATATAAAATGGTATAGCCCCTGTGGAAGACAGTGTGGCAGATCCCTAAAGAATTAAAAATAGAATTATCAGGGGATCTAGCAATCTCACTTCTACGTATATACCCCCAAAGAATTGTCGACAAGTTCCTGAAGAGACAGTTGTATATCCGAGTTGATGGCAGACAAAACACGGAAACAACACGTGTCCGTTGGCAGGTAAGTGGAGAAGCAAATGTGGTGTGCGTCTCTCCAATGGAACATTATCTGACCTCAAAAAGGAAGAAAATTCTGACGTGCGGTACAACATGGATAAACCTTGAGGACATTACACTAAATGAAATAAGCCAGTCACTAAAAGAAAAATACTGTGTGATTCCACTTACATAAGTCACTCAGTGTAGTCCAGTCATACAGATAGAGAGTAGCATGGCCGTCGCCAGGGGCTGTGGGAAGGGGACAATGGGGAGTTACCGTCTAATAGGCCTAGAGCTTCGGTTTAACAAGGTGAAAAGAGTTCTGGAGTTTTTAATGCCACCGAAATGTACACTTAAAAATGGTTATCATAGTTAAAAAATGGTTAAGGCGGTAAATTTTAAGCCAATTTTGCAATTCATCGGGAATTGCAAGAAATCCCAAAGAGCCAAAACAATCTTGAAAAAGGAAACTAAGTGTGAACACTCACACTTCCTGAGTTCAAAGTGTGCTCTGCAGCTACAGTAATCAAAATAGCGTGGTATTGCATGAGAACAGTCTTACATATAGGTCAGTGGAATAGAATCGAGAGTCCAGAAATAATTCTACACATCTTTGACAACTGGCTTTCAACAAGGATGCTAAACCCATTCAAGAGGAAAAGAATAATCTTGTTAACAAAGGGTGCTGGGACAACTGGGTATCTGACATGCAAAGAATAAAGTCGGACCTTTAGCTCATACCCTATGAAAAATAAACTCAAATGTATAAAAGTCCGGGATATGAGGATCTAAAAGTATAAGAAGAAAACATAGGAGTGAGTCTTTATGACCTGGAGCACAAGTGAGGAAAGAAAAAAAAAAAAACCAGATAAACTGGAATTCATAAAAATAAAAATCCTTTATGCATCAAGGGATACAACCAAGAAAGTGAAAGGAAACCCACAGAATGGAAGAAAACAGTTGCAAATCATATATCTGTTGAGGGTCTGTATTCAGAATATATAAAGAAGTTGTATAAGTAAACCACGAAAAGACCCAACAGCCCAACTTTTTTTTTTTTTAATTTTTTTTTTTTAAACATTTTATTTATTTTCCAGACAGGGAGAGACAGCATGAACGGGGGAGGGTCAGAGAGAGGGAGACACAGAATCCGAAACAGGCTCCAGGCTCTGAGCTGTCAGCACAGAGCCCGACGCGGGGCTCGAACTCACGGACCGCGAGATCATGACCTGAGCCGAAGTCAGATGCTCAACCGATTAAGCCACCCAGGCGCCCCCCAACAGCCCAACTTTTTACCTGGGCGCAGGACTTGGATATTTCTCCAAAGAATACATGCAAATGACCAACAAATACATGAAGAGACACTCAATGTCATTAGTCATTAAGGAAATGTAAATCAAAATGGCAACGAGATGCCACTTCATATCCATGAGGATGACTGTAACACAAACAAACAAGTGGAAAATAACAAGTGTTGGGAAAGATGTGGAGAAATTGGAATTTTCCTACATTGCTGGTAGGAATGTAAAATGATGCAGCTACTGCAGAAAATAGTCTGGTATTTTCTAAGTTAAACATAGACTGACCATTCGACCCAGCAAGTCTGCTTTTAAGTATATACCCCAAACTGGGGCGCCTGGGTGGCCCATTCAGTTAAGTGTCCGACTCTTGATCTCAGCTCAGGTTTTGATCTCAGGGTCGTGAGCTCAAGCCCCGTGTTGGGCTCGGCACTGGATGTGAAGCCTACTTAAAAAAAAAAAAATTATACACCCCAAAGAATTGAAAACAAGTGTTCAAACAAAATCTTATGTGTGTGTGTTCACAGCAGCCAAAAGGAAAAAATAACCCAAAGGTCCCTCCACTGATGAATAGATAAACAAAGTATGATATACCCTTCAATGGAATATTATTTGGCTATAAAAGGGAATGAAGTTGCTGATCAAGGTCACAACACGGATGGACCTTGAGGACATTATGCTCAGTGAAAGAAGCGACACACAAAAGACCACATATTACATGATTCCGTTTCATAGGAAATATCTAGAGTAGGCAAATCCGTAGAGACAGAAAGCAGATGAAGGGTTCCTCAGGGCTGGGAGAGGGGAAAAGGGATGACCCCTTGATGGGTACAGGGTGTCCTTTTGGAGCAATGAAAATGTTCTGGAACTAGGTAGTGGTCGTGGTTGAACAACACTGTGAATGTAGTGTCACGGAATTGTACGCTCGAAAATGGTGAAAGTGGTGAAAAAAATACATACATTCCTAAAAAATAACTGGAAAGAGAGACACTAAAATGTTCACGGTGATTATTTCTGGATAGTGGTAGGATTGACTTTTTTTTTTCTTTTTTGGTACTTTCTGATCATTTTACAATTAAGCATGTTTTACATTAGTAATCAGAGTAGATAAAAGCCACGATGAGCTGTTTTCATTTTAGAAAGCAGGAAGAAAAGGAAAGAAAGAAGGGGGGGCAGTGGAGGGGGAGGAAGGAAAGAAGGAAGGAAGGAAGGGAGGGAGGGAGAGAGGGGAGGGAAGCAGGAGAGGGAAGGAGGGAAGGAAGGCAGGGAGGGAGGGAGTCAAGGGAGCTCTGAACCACCCCACTCCCTG
Source organism: Panthera tigris (assembly GCF_018350195.1). NCBI lineage: Eukaryota > Metazoa > Chordata > Mammalia > Carnivora > Felidae > Panthera > Panthera tigris. The sequence continues at coordinate 195,946,412 of NC_056660.1, read as the reverse complement.
TCTCTCTCATCTGCTTGGGGCTGCAGGCCTGAGTAGAGGGGCTGAGAGTTGTCAGGGTTTCTGGTTAGACACCAAGAAGGACCCTTTAGGTCAATAGGGGCGAGGTCACAGCCAACCGACTCTTTACATGTGCTGTAGAAAGATCCTCAAACTGTACTGTGTAAAAGGCAAGGTGTAGAACACAGTACTTCGATTACTGTAAACACACACACACACACACACACACACATCACTAAAAAATGTAAACACATACAATTGCAAATGCAAAGATACTCTCTGCCAACATGAATAAAAAACAGTAAAAACCCGTTTTCCCCAAAGAGGGGAACTGGGTGGCTAGGAGGTGGGAGAGGGAGGGAAGGGAGCTGACTTTCACTCTGGACCTTTTGAGTTATATCATTTTCAAAGATATATACTTTTTTCTTGAGTATTTGCTTTGCATCCTAAAAAACAAAGTTTCCCAAACATTAGATGAAAGATATTCAGGTAAAAAAAATATACTGTTTCTGCCCTATTTTGTGTTTACCAAAGTAACAGTAGACATTACTTAACATCAATAAAGTAGGTGTTCCTCAAACATTGAAACAACACAGGAAAGTTTAAAGGAAACACAGAACACTCCTCGCTTACTTTCAAAGGGAAAGTATATTTAATAATAAAATGCATTTGAAAATAAAAGAAATGTATCAGAAAAATGGTCATTTTTTTTTACTTCTCTTTTTTTCTGCATTTTCTATAATGATATCTATTATTTTATTTTGGAAAAAGTCTGTAATTAACCAAGTTCTTAAACATAAAGGCACTGGCTTTAGGCGGCTGGTAAAGCATGTGCTGGTCTGACCTTGACCTCTGAGCAGCCCCTGACCGTTCCCTTCGGCCCTGTGCACTGTAGCCTCCTTGGCCCAAACCCTGGGCCCTGTCTCTCCAGCTGCCCTCAGATGGCCTGCCCTGCCTGCCAAGGCGTTCATTCTGTCCCCATCGGAAGCCTCCTTAGCCCTCACGACTCCCTGGTGGAACCAGTGTTTGGAAGAGGGCAGGGGCTTCTGGATTCCTCTCTAGGAGCGGCGTGGGGGCTGTTTCGAAAGGTATTTGTCCAACAAACGCAGTATTTCCACCTTGATGGTATGTTATAGACAAAGTTTTCAAAATAAATTTTTATTCCTCTTTTACATTAGGTTGAGCAAGAATTATCCATTCTTAAAAAGTGGGTGTGCATGTGTTGGGAGAAAACTGATGGAGAGAAATGGGCCTGCCCTGGGGCCATCTTCCCTGGCCCCCTTGGTGTGGCCACAGCGGGGAGAGCTTGCTGTCTGCCTGCTGTGCAGAAGACAGAGGTAAGCCTAGATGCCTCCAGCTTCCTTGTGCCCAGGCGTGTCATTGAAAAACCTTCCTGGGCTCTCCCCCATGGTCTGGGACCAACATTTGGAAGTTTTCTCCCGGGATGTGTTTTCTGAGCCTCACCCCTACTTGGCTTCTCTGCTCTGCTGTCCTTTGCATACTTTTGAGGTAATGCTAGGTCAGACCAAAGAGGGCCAGTCAGAAACTTCCCGGGTTCTCTAGTGGCTACTCTGGCAAGGTCCTTTTACCCCGGATAATTCCTCTGTTGCTTAAAATACTTCCATTTGAGAACCATCCTTTTGCAGTATTAATTCTAAATTCCTATTTAAGAACAAACAAAAGTTCATGTCTCCCCTGAATTACAAAAATATGTAATTGTGTAAAATAGGGATAGGTGGACTCTTCCCCACCAAAAGTCACAAAATATTCACACACCGAGTGAGTACTTAAAGAGGATACTATAGATATTATAGTATAGAAATACTATAATATTTTTTTGAGGTCTTTAAAAATAAATCTCTGAGGAGCGCCTGGGTGGCTCAGTCGGCCAAGTGTCTGACTCTTGCTTTTAGCTCAAATCACAATCTCACGGTTCGTGAGTTCCAGCCCTACATCAGGCTCCCTACTGACAGTGTGGAGCCTGCTTGGGATTCTCTTTCTCTCTGCCCCTCCCCTGTTTGCTCTCTCCTTCTCAAAATAAATAAATAAATCTCTGAGTCATCATTATTATTATTATCATTGCTTTATATAATTGTGATCATTCCATATATGAATTTTGATCCTTTCTAATAAAAACCATTTCAACAGAAGCATTTTTGTTGTTGTTGCTGGAAATCCTGGCTCTGCTGTGTTATTAATGATTTTATCTTGGGCATCTTCTTTAATCTCTCTGTGCCCCAGTTTCCTTACCTGCAAAATGGGGATAATACCAGTATTTACCTTCCAGGGTTCCTGCAAGGATTCAGTGAGACAATGCAGGGAAAATGCTTCGCCAACAGTGAAATGCAATTAAATGTTAGCCATTCATCCATTGCTAAGCATAGGCATGGTTGATTTCATTTTTCAGCTGTCATGAATAATACTACGATGAACACCTGTCTGTGTGGAGTCTTGTCCATATTGAGGATTTATTCCCTAGGAGCGATTCCTGGAAATGGAATTGCTGAACCAAAGGGTTAAGACTTTTCTAAAGTTCCTGATACAGATCGTTACTGCCACTCCTACCAGGAACGAAAAAAATCCTGGCTTGATTTACCATTTATTTACTTGTTTGTTTACTTATGTATTTATTTCCAGCTTTCTTGAAATACAGTTGACATATAACATTGTGTAAGCTTAAGGTGTACAATGTCATGATTTGATAACGTATAGATTACAGAATATTTTCCACAGTAAGGTTAGTTAGCACATCCTTTACCTCACATAATTACCGTTTTGTCGTTGTGAAGAATCCTGGTTTTAGATATGAATCTGTCCTCTGCAGGACAGGACACGGGGCTCCCTTCCCCTACCCCAGCACCCCCAACTTTAGTGGGTGTGATTTTATTTATTTATTTTTTTTTTTTTAATTTTTTTTTCAACGTTTTTTATTTATTTTTGGGACAGAGAGAGACAGAGCATGAACGGGGGAGGGGCAGAGAGAGAGGGAGACACAGAATCGGAAACAGGCTCCAGGCTCCGGGCCATCAGCCCAGAGCCTGACGCGGGGCTTGAACTCACGGACCGCGAGATCGTGACCTGGCTGAAGTCGGACGCTTAACCGACTGCGCCACCCAGGCGCCCCTGGGTGTGATTTTAGAAGCCTTCTCTCTCTGGGGCACCTGGGTGGCTCAGTCAGTTGAGTGTCGGACTTGGGCTTAGGTCATGATCTCATGCTTCATGAGTTCAAGACCCACATGGGGCTTCCTGCTGTCATCATAGAGCTGGTTTCAGATCCTCTGCCCCACCCCTCTCTACTCCTCCCCCTGTTTGCGCTCTCTCAAAAATAAAACATTAAAAAACAAACAAACAAGAAGCCTTCTCTCTCTGAACAAGCCCCAAGCCTGCCTCCAAGTCTGATAAGACATCTCGGCATCATGCAGGGACCTGGTAGAGTAACTCTCAGTTGTACTCTTTGTGAGACAGGGGCAAGGATCTTGCCCAAGGCGTGGTGAGGAATAATCAATGGCTAATGGCTGGAGTGGACTTTTGTCCTCCTGGTCATAAAAGACCTTTGATTTGCTTGGCCACTTTTGAGTTTCTCAGGAAAAGTGATAACACTAGGCCAAAGTTCGTGCCAATTGGTCAGACTGCCTCCCTCCAGTACCCATGAAGCTAGGGAGAGAAAGGGAGGATCATGGTCCCACACGAGCTGGGCCAGGTTCACTGGGGCTGGGGTCATCGGGGTAAGAGACACTTCCCCTTTAATCCTCCCACACATCACACCACAGGAAATATTCCTGTGCTTTGTCAGTCTACCACTGACCCCTGACACGTCTGAAGGAAGGAGGTTGGATACACAGTAGACAGAGGACTTAGAATGAAGTGAGGCTCAGCCCTGATTTGAGGGACTGATCAAAGCCAGGCTTGTCCCTCCTTCCATCACCACCCAGCCACTCACCAAGACTCCCCAGAATTTGATTTGACTAAATCAAAATCCCCTGTACCTATGTAGGGGCAGCTGGAAAGCCAGACTACAGGGAGGACAGAGCTATCAGGCGGGACATTTGAGCCTGGTGGATGATATAACTTTCCCCTCCATGGCCCACAGAATCTTCAGGAAATCTATAGTGCCTGCCAGTGCTTTGGGGATTGGATGTGTTTTTGAAGGGTGAAATGAAATACAGAGACTAGCCTCAATCGGAGAATACCCATGGGTATCCAATCACATGTAGAAGAAAATTTAATGACATGGAAAACTGTTCACAACATGTTGTTAAAGAAAATAATTGGGTGCAGGAGGAAATGTGCAATTGCAATACCATTTTGGTCAAAACAGAAAAGCATTTGTTCTGTTGAAATGTGAGATTAAAGGATATATCTACATAAACATAGACATAGGCATAGACATAGACATAGAAATATAGATGATATAGATATAGATATAGATATAGATATAGATATAGATATAGATAGATATAGATACATACGCCTGGGTGGCTCAGTCAGTTAAGCATCTGACTCTTTTTTTTTTTTCAATGTTTTTTTTTTTTTAATTTATTTTTGGGACAGAGAGAGACAGAGCATGAACGGGGGAGGGGCAGAGAGAGAGGGAGACACAGAATCGGAAACAGGCTCCAGGCTCCGAGCCATCAGCCCAGAGCCTGACGCGGGGCTCGAACTCACGGACCGTGAGATCGTGACCTGGCTGAAGTCGGACGCTTAACCGACTGCGCCACCCAGGCGCCCCAAGCATCTGACTCTTGATCTCAGCTCAGGTAATGATCTTGGGGTTCATGAGGTCAGCCCCACATTGGGCTCTATGCTGACCGTGCAGAGCCTACTTGGGATTCTCTCTCTCCCTCTCTCTCTGCCCCTCCCCCACTCATGCTCTCTCTGTTTCCTTGTCTCTTTCTCAAAGTAAGTAAACTTCAAAACAAGAAATATATATTTAATTATTCGTGCTTTATATTTTCTTTAACGAACACGTATCGCTTATGAAGCTGGAAATAATCTGAAATGTTTGATGAGATGAGCTGTTCTTACTGTGCTGGATTAGTTGGCAAAGGAATGAAGTAACATCGTCCAGATCAAGCCAAGACTGAGGGGCCCATTGATTCATGGCCAGTTTAGCGACCTTTCCATTTGACTGGAAGGAAACACCTCCCCAGTAGTGTACTGAGCGCTCCGGACGCACGGCATCGGAAAGATCTGATAGACTGGACCACTCTGTCTCCCACTCACTTCCTTTTACTGGATTCCAGGGAATGAGCATTGTCTGGAGGGTGTGGGTGGCTATAAGTGCGTTCTTTCTCCCATTTCTAAGTACACTCACCAGCTTTTCTTCTGCACTTCTGGTCAGTAACATGACCCTCGAGCTCTTCTGGGCAGAGAATCATGTCAGCAGGATGGGCTGGGAAGCCTCCTGCAGATTGAGCCAGTTTTAATCTGTGACTCATAGCCACACATAATAATTTTCTACAAAGGTGTCTGTTGAGTGAGAGGGACACACGGAGAGACAGAGACAGAGGGGCAGCCAGGCAACGTGCCTAGACTTACACCCCTGGACGTGAAAGGACCCTTCCAGATCACCTGTCTCATCGCCGCATGATCTGGGAAAGGGAGGCCTGGGTGGCACAGGCCAGCAGTACAGCCAGGCCACAGCCAGCTGGGTTTGCTTCCTGATCATCTCTCCTTGCCATCCTGCTCCCCGGCCCAGCCCACAGGGATACCCTAACTCCTCCCTGGCTGATCTTCCTTCCACCTACAGCTGTGTCACTGGGGGTCCTGTGAACCATGTTGAGGGGTTTGGACATTAATCTGGGTCCATGATACAGCATGGGAGAATGTTTAGTCGGGAGAGTAGTGGGGTCAGATCTGGATCTCAGGAGGCCGCTGAAACCCTCCGACTGCTGTGGCCAGACTGGGCCCACGAAATGGGTCCACGAAAGTTAGAGTGGGTTCAGGGAGACAGGTCAGGAGGCTGCTGTGATTGTCTGGGTGGGAGGCGGGGTCAGCCTGGGCCAAGGCTGAGGCAATGGAGACGAAGAAGGGTGGGTGGTCTCCCTGACTTCTTGAAGCCCTCGTTGATCTCCTTCCGCATTTGCAGTCAGTATCAGCCAATTTAATACTTAGTTATGGGCTTACATTTGTTAGGGCTCTTCTAGCTGTGATTGCATGGAATCCTGACTCGAACCAGCTCAGGCTCAGCACGGTTGAGCCGTGTAGGGCACATGGGAGGTGTTCAGTAAATGATGAATGAATGAGCGAATGAATGAATGCGTCTTGACTACTGGATCATTGTTCTTTCTACTACGCGTTAGGCAATACTGACCTTAAGCCTAAATTTTATAACCCTAAGTACTCCGAGGCCATCTATCTGGGCTTGCACCCAACTCAGGAATCCCGTCTACTACATGCCTGACACATATCCATTTGGCCTATCTTTGGAATCCTCCCGGGTCAGGACACTCACTACCTCAAAAAGCAATCCATGTTAACAAACAACGAAAGAGATATGTAGTTTAAAAATCAGCTATATGGAAGTGTAATTTATATAAAATAAAGTGCACCAACTTAAGTATAACATTCAATCAGTTTGGCAAACATAGACAGTTATGTAACCACCACAATGCAGTCTAGAAAATTTCTATCATGCCAAAAAGTTTGCTTGTCTTAATAACACTTTCTTTTCTCTAGCTTACTTTAATGTAATAATATGGTAGGGGCGCCTGGGGTGGCTCAGTCGGTTGAGTGTCCGGCTTCGGCTCGGGTCACGATCTCACAGTTTGTGGGTTCGAGCCCTGCATTGGGCTCTGGGCTGACAGCTCAGAGCCTGGAGCCTGCTTCAAGTTCTGTGTCTCCCTCTCTCTCTGCTCCTCCTGGCTCATGCTCTCTCTCTCTCTCTCTCTCCTTCAAAAATAAATAAAAACATTGAAAAAAATTGTAAACAAAAGAATAGTAGACAATACCTGTAACATACAAAAAAATGCGTTAATTGACTATTCGTGTTATCAGTAGGGCTTGTGATCAATGGAAGATTATTAGTGGTTAAATTTCAGGGGAGTCAAAAGTGATATGTGGATTTTCAACTACACAAAGAATTGGTGTCCCTTACCCCTGCATTGTTCAAGCATCAACTGTATACACTCTCCAGTCATTTGAATCTGACATATGTCACTTAGAATAATGCACTTAAGATTCATCTATGCTGTTGCCTGCATCAGTCGTTTTTTCCTTTTTATTGCTGAATACTAGTCCATTGAATGAACGTTACCACGATTTGTTTATTTATTCATCACTTCCTTATTCATTCAATTTGTTTATTCAACCCACCATTGGGTTGTTTCCAGCTTTTGGTTATTGTTAACAAAGCTTCTATGATAATTCACATGTGCATCCTTATGTGGACGTATTTTTAAAAACATTCTCTTGTATAAATACCTAGAATGTGATTTCTGGCTCATATGGGAGGTATATGTTTAACTTTTTAAAAAACTGCCCAACTATTTTCCAAAGTAGTATCTCGCATTTGTTTATTTAAAAAAATTTTGTTTAATGTTTATTTATTTTTGAGAGAGACAGAGACAGGATGTGAGTGGGTTAGGGGCAGAGAGAGAGGGAGACACAGAATCCGAAGCAGGCTCCAGGCTCCGAGCCATCAGCACAGAGCCCGATGCGGGGCTCGAACTCACAGAGCCGTGAGATCACGACCTGAGCCCAAGTCAGACGCTCAACCGACTGAGCCACCCAGGCGCCCCGTAGTATCTTGCATTTGTATCATCTTGCCCTCCTATCAATATTGTAGGAGAGGGGCACCTGGGTGGCTCAGTCGGTGAAGCGTCCGACTTCGGCTCAAGTCATGATCTCACGGTTCATGAGTTCATGAGCTCTCTGTGCCCCCCTTCCTTCCCCGCTCACACCCTGTCTCTCTCAAAAATAACTAAACATTAAAAAATGTTTGTAAAAATATCGTACAAGAGTTCCAGTTGCTCCACAATGTTGCAAGCACTTGGTATGGTCGGTTTTTAAAATTTTCATCACCGCAGGACTGTATAGTGGTCGCACTGCATTTGTTCCCATTTGTGTTGCCCTGATGACTCACGACACTGTGCATCTTTCCAGGTGCTTTGTATGCTATACACATGAAATAGATGAGGTAGGGAACTTGGGAGAACTTCCGTCTTGGCTCTGAACTCTTTCTTCACGGAGATACAGGCTTGTTGTCACTCACCCATCACACAGTTGTTGAGCGTCTATTGTGGACCACACGCTGTGCTGGCTCGAGGGGTGGTTATGAACCAGACAGGCATGGTCCCTGTCTCATGGATCTTACGGAGTCAGGGCAACACATTCATTTCCTTCCCTCGTGGCAATCTATATCAAAAATATGTATCTACTGTCAAAGAATTGCTGAGTGATTAGGAAACATCAAAACAGATTTATGCTAATTGTATATATTATATAATTTTAGGTTGATGTCTCATTAAGGTGTCTCTCACTTAAGATATGTGTACTTATTAAACATTTGGTTCTTTCACGTGGGTTCCCTTGGAGAGTGTCGCATGATCATCCAGGGAGATTAGGATTGCAACCATCTTCGAAACTGAAAGTCAGAGAGCTAGAAAACTGGCCCAAAGTCACTCAAAAGCAGAACCAGTCTTTGAACTCAAATCTTGGCACTTTAAGTCTAGATGCTGCTTGGAATAGTAACTGAGTGCCACCGGCATATTTTCAGTACAATTTTAGGACTAACACACTAGCTATAATCCGTTTAAATTAAGGTCCAAGGGATTATGGTCTGGGTTATTTTCCTAAGTTTCCTAAATATCTATCCAAATCCCTCATTCAGCCTGTGAGACCAAAAAGGTCCAGAGGAATGGCCACAGGGCGAGTCAGAATCCAAGTCCCGGGCTCCCGACTCCAAGCTGTTGTTTTGTGAAAGTGTTGCCCCTCGGTTCTCCCTCCTTTGCTTGGCCAGTCTCCGTTTATTTAGTCTACAAACATTCAAAGCAGTCTGTGCTGCTGTGGGCAAAGGAGTGAGGGAAGGTGAGAAGAGAGACTCAAGAGACCTGTATTCAAACCTCAGCTTTGCCACTTCCAGACCAAATGACTCCGGCAAGGAACTCAACTTCTGAGTCTCAGTTTCCTCATCTGCGCAATGGGAATGATGATAACGGCACTGACGCTGACGTTAGAGAGCTTCAGAGAGGCATCAAACTCCAAGTGCATGGAAAGCCCTCCCCTTGAGCTCTGGATTTTACTATTTGTTAAATAAATGAAGGAATACAAGCGCTTCGCTCCCTGCTGAGCTTATAACAGCACTGGATGAATCACTCGATGGCCAGCTTTTCCATTTAATAATTGCACTGAAATTATGTTTTATGAAGATTGAATTAAAGGAAGTTTTAGTAGAGAACATTTTCACTGAAATCAGAATTCAAGTACACGGTTTCATTTCTCCGTGTTTTCTTCAAACTTTTATCCCCATTTGGAAGTTGCATTAAAGTGATTTATTGTTAAGAAGCTGACAACAATGAAAAGAAAATCCTAAAGGTACATTTTTATATAAAACCCATGACTCAAAACATTAATGGTTTTCATTTCTCTACATTGCCTTCCAACTTTTATTCAGAAAATTTTTACCTCATTAGAATGAGAATGGCTGTCTTTGGGTCACTCTTTTTTGAAAACATTTTATTATTTAATTTTTGCTTCCAATTGTTTAATAAATAAAGTTGTTCATGAGCTTTATGCTTGTGATTTCTAATGGTTCCATATGATTCTTTTTAAAAAAAATTTTTTTTTAATGTTTTTATTTATTTTTGCGACAGACAGAGACAGAACATGAGCAGGGGAGGGCCAGAGAGAGAGGGAGACACAGAATCAGAAGCAGGCTCCAAGCTCCGAGCCGTCAGCACAGAGCCCAATGCGGGGCTCGAACCCACAGACTGTGAGATCATGACCTGAGCCGAAGTTGGACGCTCAACCGACAAGCCACCCAGGCGCCCCAGGTTCCATATGATTCTATCCAACAGAATTCATGCACTAACCTACAGAATCTCAACCCTGCAGGAAATTATATCAGATTATCATAGCTTATTATATTCCACAAAATCACTAAACGTTTGGATGTCACCACAACCCTATAAGGTTAAGTACTAAAATTACCCCACTTTAGGGGCTCTTGGGTGGCTCAGTCGGTTAAAGCGTCGAACTTCCGCTCAGGTCATGATCTCGCAGTTTGTGGGTTCAAGCCCTGCGTCAGGCTCTGTGCTGACAACTCAGGGCCTGGAGCCTGCTTCAATTCTGTCTCTCTCTCTCTCTCTCTCTCTCTCTCTCTCTCTGCCCCTCCCCCACTCACACTGTCTCTCAAAAACTAATAGACGTTAAAAAAAATTTTTTTTTAACTTAAAATGATCCCACTTTACAGATAAGGAAACTGAGGCTCGTGTAATTTTAATGACGGGCCAAAATTCATACGAATAGTGTCTCAGCGATCTATTGCCGTGTGGCAAACTGCCCCCAAATGCAGCGGCTAAGGCAATGACACCAGCTTATTTGCTCATGATTATGCAACACGATCAGTTGGTGAGTTGGCTCATCTCTGCTCCACACAGATACTGACTGAGGCAGCTTCCCTGTAGCTGGAGGATCCCGGGGTGGGGGTGGGGGGGGGCAGTTATTGAGAAGCCTGGTGTCTCCGCAGGGGAGGCTGAAGTGGCTGGGGGCTGGCTGGTTTCTCTCTTTGTGGTCGCTCATCCTCCAGGGCCTCTGTGTCCACACGATGTGTCTGGCGGGTTGGCTGGACTTCTTTCTGGGCGTGTGGCTTCCTAGAGACCGAAAGCAGAGACCCCAAGGCGCCTTAAGACCTAGGCTGGGAACTGGCACGACACCCTCTCTGCTGCATTCTTTTGGTCAAAGCAACTCCCAGGGTTGTTGGTCTAGAATCAAGGGGAGGAGAGTAGACCCTACCCTCTGCTTGGAGGAGCGCCAGGCATGAGGATGCCGGGACTGTTGGCTGCCATCTTGGTAGCTATGGAACAGAACTCCAAACATAGGCCTGCCCGACTCTGACCTCCAACTCAGCTTCCCCGTCTCCATTCTACCTCAACAAATCTTTTTGTCTCACTAGCTCTTTCTCTTAGTTTCATTCACGTTTCAGTGGAATTTCCAGGAACGGGGAGACCTGGTCAAAGGGCAGGCACGTTGCCGTGCTCAATGCTGAGACAAGTCGGCATCGGCAGAGCAGAGTTATCTCGCGAGCTTCTCCTGAGGCCTGCTGCTCAAGCCCCTCCCCCCCCTTCACAAAGGAGATGTAGGTTTAATTTTATTCAGCTAATTTATTCAATTGTATTCATTTAATTTGTTCTGTTGCCGCACTTACTTTGACGGAGGAAATCTGGGTTCCTGCTATGGAGAACCTCTTTGGGACTTCTGGGCAACAGCAAAGTTAGCGGAGACTTATGAGGATCAGCTGATCCTGAGCTAGGCAGGATAGTGTTCCCTGTGGGACAGGGCACTCAGGGAAAGTAATTTGCTGACCTTGACTTTTTATAGAACTTGGGATGCGACAGCAAGAACATGGCTTACACTTGCCAGAGTTTAGCGCCCCTTCTGAAGTGTGACCGTGTGTCTTTGTTTGCTGTTCCAGTTACTTTACACCTGTTGTCCCATATTCTGTCCAGGTTAGCTTTTGTCCAGGGCCCAAACCTCCCAATTTGGGCAATAAATTTTACGCGTACCCTACCTGTCACAGAAACTGGGGTAAGTCATTTCTCCTTCCCGAGCCTCAGCTTCCTCATCTGGGCAACAGGCCCAGCTACCAATTTCAGAGATGTGGATCACTTTTCATTTAATAGCATTCTTCCACGTGGCAGGAGCTGTCCCAGGCTCTGGGGGGACACTGTGGGTAACCAGACACTGTTCCTGCTCTCCTGTCTTGCTTGGGCTTCACGTAGACAAGCCAGCTAATTTCAGAGGTTGAATTTAGATCAGATAGCCAGGGAGGGCTTCTCCGAGAAGGTGATATTTGGGCCAAGGCATGAAGAATGGGAGCAGAGCATAAAGGGAGGTGAGGGCACAGCATTCCAGGTTAAGGGAACAGCAAAAGCAAAGGCCCTGAGTCAGGAGATAACTCACTACAAGGGATAAAATGGAGCTCATGAGCAAGGTCATGTTCTAGAAACTGTGAAGAGTCCCAACAGTAATTATTTTACACTAGAGGGCTTTAAAATACTCTCAACATCCCTATGATCCTTAAGCGATCCTTAAAATGATTCCAAAAAATGTTGGAGAGGTGGGGCCGAAAAGTATTATTAGTCCTGCTTTGCAGAACAAAATATTCTTATGAATTGTCTTTGCCTATCTTTCCAAAATGGTCCCACTATACGTCTATGCTTAAATTTAATTTCGTGTATCACCATTATCTTTTATTGCTTTTGAGGATGGGAATCTTCTGGGAACCAGAGACATCTGTATAAATCTCTTCCCATTATGGTATTTAATTCTGTGGTTAAGTCCTCGTGTGTATTGCTTTCACATCTATATTCATAAGAGATATTGGTCTGTAGTTTTCTTTTCTCATGATGCCTTGGTCTGGTCCTAGTGTTCGAGTAATGCTGCCCTCATAGAATGAGGCGAGAAGTGTTCCTTCCTCTTCTGATTTTTGGAAGGGTTTGTGAAGAATTGTACGGATTCTTCTCTAAATGTTTGGTAGAATTCACCAGTGAAACCATCTGGACCTGGGCTTTTCCTTGTGCGTAGTTGTTTTTTTTTTTTTTTTTTAATTACTAAATCCATCTCTTGTTTCAGGTCTATTCAGACATTCTATTTCTTATTAAACTAGTGTTGTGTCTTTTAAAAATGTTTATTTATTTATTTTGAAAGAGAGAGAGAGAGAGAGAGAGACCATTCAGGGGAGGGGCAGAGAGAGAGGGAGACAGAGAATCCCAAGCAGGCTCTGCACTGTCAGTGGGGACCCCGATGTGGGGCTCGAACTCACGAACACAGAGGCCATGACCTGAGCCAAAATCAAGAGTCAGATGCTCAACCGACTGAGTCACCCAGGCCTCCCTATTTCTTATGAAATTAGTTTTAAGAGTTTGTGTCTTTCCAGGAATTTGATCATTTTACCTGAGTTCTCTAATTTATTGGCACACAGTTATGTATAGTAGTCACTTATAATCCTTTTTATGTTTGTAAGGAAGTAATGTCCCCTTTCGTTTCTTATTTTATTTATTCTTTTAATGTTTATTTATTTTTGAGAGAGAGACACACACACACACACACAGAGTGTGAGCAGGGGAGGGGCAGAGAGAGAGGGAGATACAGAATCTGAAGCAGGCTCCAGGCTCTGAGCTGTCAGCACAGAGCCCAATGTGGGACTCGAACTCACAAACCGCGAGATCATGACCTGAGCCGAAGTTGGATGCTCAACCTACTGAGCCACCCAGGCGCCCCTCATTTCTTATTTTAATAATTTTAATCATCTCTCTTTTTTTTCTAGGTCAATTTAGCTAAAGGTATGTCAATTTTGTTGATCTTTTCAAGAACCAACTATTCGTCGTTGAGTTTTTCTATTGTTCTTTGATTTTGTTAATTTTGACTCTAAACCTTATTATTTCCTTTCTTCTGCTTGCTTTAAGGCTTCATTGATCTTTTTCCAGTGTCTTAAAGTGGAGAGTTAGATTATTGATTTGAGGTCTTCTTTCCTAATACAGGCATTTAGTGCTTTGACTTTCCTTCTCTCCTGTGTGCTGTTGTTTAGCGTCAGGAGTCTGGGGTTTCCGTCTCAACTTCTCCACTGCCCCTGGAGAGGCCAGAGTAAAATAACCAGGTGTAGAGTCAGGGAGCCTTCCCGGGTCCTGAAACTGACACTTGCCGGGTGACCTTGGTTAAGTCACTGCCCCTCTTGGGTATTAGTTGTTTTTTACCTATAAAATGAAGAGGCAGGGGGCACCTGGGTGGCTCGGTCAGCTGAGCGTCTGACTCTTGGTTTTGGCTCAGCTCACGATCTCACAGCTTGTGAGATTGAGCCCCACATTGGGCTCTGTGCTGAGAGCATGGAGCCTGCCTGGGATTCTCTCTCTCCCCCTCTCTCTCTGCCCTTCACCTGCACATGCTCTCTCTCTTTCTCTCTTTCAAAATAAATATTTAAAAATAAAATAAAATAAAATAGGCTGCACCATAGCATGTCCAGGGCTCTCTTCTAGTCTAAATGGCTTAGAGAGCAGGCTCACATCTGACACATCTTTATATGTGTCTTTATATATCTTTTTGGAGTGGGCATGTGTCGTTTCTACTCAGCATTCTCTTCCCTCCCCTCCGACAAGGCACTTGGTTGTCCTTTGGGGAGACACCACTCTCCCACAATATATCTAGACCTTTTTGTGTGTGCCATGGACCCCTCTGGCAGTCTATAGAAGTCCATGGACCCTTCTGCAGATGGATGTTTTTAAACGCATACTATAGACTGCATATGATTTAAAAGAAGTCAATTATATTGATATCGTTCTCAAATAATTAGAAACACGAAATTTTGCTATAGTCTTATACATACACTTCTTTTTTTTAATTACATTTATTTATTTTTGACAGACAGAGAGAGACAGAGCACAAGCGGGGGAGGAGCAGAGAGAGAATGAGACACAGAATCCGAAGCAGGCTCCAGGCTCCGAGCCATCAGCACAGAGCCTGACGCGGTGCTCGAACTCACAAACCGTGAGATCATGATCTGAGCCGAAGTTGGAACCTTAACCGACTAAGCCACCCCGGCGCCCCCATATACTTCTTTATTAGCACATTAAATAACAAGATCTAGTTGGTCCGCTACCTACCATATTTCAAATAGTGAGGAACATAAACGATACTTTGAGATACCGACAACTGTGATGTAATACGAAACACCCGTGATTTCTATTGGTGACAAAGTTGTAGGTATTTTTAATGCTACTGTGATGCGTTTGCTACATTTGTAACAGAAGGAAATGCTAAATTTCAGGTAGAAGTCAGTGAAAAGAGAGCTATAATTTTTTCCTATGTAAATCAACTGTCCCTTGTTAAGAAACCTTTGTTTAGAAACTGCTTGACTCCGGGGATTCCGAAGTAAGCATGTAACCCAGTAGCGGCCAGTCAGAGCAGAGACTGGCTTAGCTATAGGCATTTAAGCCAAAGTGGTAGCATCAGAGTGCATCCTGGGCCTTTGCTGGAAGCCTGGGGCGGTTCTTTCTGGTGGGTTTGCTAAAGAGGATTGGGTGTAGGCCTGGATCCTACATACCTTGCCTTCACTGGGGAAAACCGACCTCAGGATGAAGCCAGTACCGAGGAAAGCAGAGCTGAGAAGTGATCATTCACAACTTCCTGGCAACATTCCTCCTTTTAATGTGTTAATTATGGAAGCCAATACATTATCTGTTGAAGCCAGTTTGAGTGGGGTTTTCTGTTCATTGAAATCAAAGCGGTCATAACTAATACAGTCCCATAAAGCTGGCAAAAAGTAGGTGGCTCATGAAGGAATGATGAATGAATTTCAAACAATGTGGCAACGTGATTAATATTGTTTGCTAGACTCATCTGTACAGAACTGGCTTGATTGTGTTTTAGAGGATGAAGGTATACTTAAAGCAAGCATTCCATGGGCTTTTTGTTGGCTGAAGGAATAAAAGAACTCATCCATTGTCATTACTTTCTATTTTTAGCCTCGTATATTCCTCAGTGATACAACCAAGACCGCATAACACAAGTCTAGAGTCATTTGGGGCCACAGTTACAAACTAAGTCTGTGGCCCACTCACCCTGGGGAATAGCATGCAGTGATATAAAGGAAGAAGGTAGGTCTATATGTGCTGATATGGAAGCACCTCTAAGACTCTTCAAGAAGGAAATTACAAAACAGTAATGACAGTAAGGTTCCATTGTCATTAAAAATGAAATCTCCCAAGCAAAACTTTGTGAGTTTCTCTGTGAACATAATGAGTGCATAAATCAAAGAAAAAAGTCTGGAAGGTCACTCACGAAACACTAACAGTGGGCACCTCTGGGGAGGGAGGGGTATCGGGTGGCCGTGGTCACAGGAATGTCCTTTCTCTCTATTGTTCCCGTTTTTTTTTTATACAAGGATAAAATAATTATGGATCGTTTGTGTAGTCTAAAATAATTTATGATGAAAAAATAAGAACTCTGGCAGAAAGTGGACTATTCCCTTTCAGCCTGCTCCCCACCCCCCACCGAGGCGTCTGTCAGTATTCTCAGGGAAACTGAAGATAGCAGGGATGTGCCCATGATGCTCTGCTGCTCCCCTGATGCTGTGCCCATGATGCTTTGCTGCGCCCATGATGCTGTGCCCATGATGCTTTGCTGCGCCCACGATGCTGTGCCTGCGATGCCACGCTATACTCTCTGTACCTTGCCATGCCTATGAGGCCATGCCCTTTCCCTGGGACTGTCGTTCTGGCTGCTCCAGGAGCCAAGGAGATTCCACCCCATATAAAATGCTCCTGGGGTGGCCTACTGACCTGGATTCTCTTCTCAGTATCCTGACTCCAGCTGCCTCTTCTGCCAAACTACACACGGCCCAGATGATTTCTCCTGCAGATGGGAGAGGGAATCAGAGCATCTCACGGTCAGGGCAGAGGCCCCCAGGGAGACCCCTATCCCACGAACGTTTGGGGTGGCCAATCCAGTCTATGCCTGTTGTGCAGACTGGGAATTTGAGTCTTAGAATGGGGAAGAGGTTTGTCCAAATGTGAGTTTAGTGCCAGAGTGAGACTCCGACCTGCCTCCCAGTTCAGAGCTCATTTTCAGGAGGGTGCCAAAAGTTCCCGCTGTCACAGCTCTCCTTTACGTAGAGATCTTGTCTCCAAGATGTCCCTGTCACAATGCGCATCTGTTACTTAAATCACACATTCAGCACTCAGCAACCTAGTTTCCCAGAGGAGCTGGGTTTTAGCTTAGGAAGCAGATAGCAAGTTCCATTTTATTTTATTTATTGTAAAAAACAAAATTATAGGGACGCCTGGGTGGCTCAGTCGATTGAGCGTCCGACTCCGCTCGTCGATGATCTCGCTGTCCGTGAGTTCGAGCCCGCGTCGGGCTCTGTGCTGACAGCTTAGAGCCTGGAACCTGTTTCAGATTCTGTGTCTCCCCTCTCTCATGGTCATGAGTTCGAGCCCCGCATCAGGCTCTGTGCTGACAGCTCAGAGCCTGGAGCCTGCTTCGGATTCTGTGTCTCCCTCGCTCTCTGCCCCTCCCCCGCTCATGCTCTGTCTCTGTCTCTGTCTCTCTCTCTCTCTGTCAATAATAAATAAACCCTATGGGGCGCCTGGGTGGCTCAGTCAGTTAAGCGGCCGACTTCGGCTCAGGTCATGATCTCGCGGTCCGTGAGTTCGAGCCCCGCGTCGGGCTCTGGGCTGATGGCTCAGAGCCTGGAGCCTGCTTCTGATTCTGTGTCTCCCTCTCTCTCTGCCCCTCCCCCGTTCATGCTCTGTCTCTCTCTGTCTCAAAAATAAATAAACGTTAAAAAAAATTATAAGAAAATAAATAAATAAATAAACCCTAAAAAAACAAAAAAACAAAATTGTAATGACACAAGTGAACATATTAAAATAATGTATTTCTGCCATCCTAATCCTGTTTCGTGTGTGCAGACGTCTTACGTTGCTCTAACATACATACTTTGCACGCGCGTTTATGCACACAGCTATAATCATTTCATAAGGATTTTAACTTTGTTTCACTTAATATTGTACATCTTCCCCATTTTCCACATCGCTTTCTCCTGCCTTCTGCAGAGTATTTCATCATGTAAATAAACCATATTTACATAAGTACATCTTCATTGTTCTTCTAAAATATTCCAAACATACAGGAAAGCACAGGAACGATACGCGACACAGGTTCACAAATACTGATACTTCACAAATATTTTTGAGACCTTTTTCAAGAAAATAAACCATTACAGGTACAGCTGGAGCTGTCTTCTGTACAATGGACTCTAATCTCCCAGGACAAGCGACATAACTTGCAAGGCTCAGTGCAAAGTGAAAATGCAGAGACTGGTGTTCAAAAATCATTATGAATTTCAAGACAGTGACAGCAGAGCGTTCCAAGAAGCATGGGGCGTTTCTAAGTGTGCGGCCCAGGGTGACCGTGCAGGATGCACACCCACGAAGCTGGCCCTCAGGCCCCCTCTCCTGTCACATTCCTGAAAGTGATCTGTGTCTTTGCTGTCCCATGTTTACGCTTTTCCTTCATACACATGCATTGCCCAACATTGTGGAGTATTAGTTTACATATTTTAAAATATTACGTAAGTGGCATACCAACGTGTATCCTTAGACTGCTTGCTTGTCTCGCCTATTGTTTTTGGGATTAATCCATGCGGATTCATGAAGATGTTATTGATTTTCACTATCGTC
Source organism: Panthera tigris (assembly GCF_018350195.1). NCBI lineage: Eukaryota > Metazoa > Chordata > Mammalia > Carnivora > Felidae > Panthera > Panthera tigris. The sequence continues at coordinate 195,928,020 of NC_056660.1, read as the reverse complement.
TAATATTCCATTATGAGATCTCACCACAGTTCATTTTTTGTAGAACCCTTCTCTTTACCATAATTACTAATGCTGCAGTGAACAGCCTTGGACACAGTTCTCTGTGCACATGTAAGCTTCTGTCTGCTCTCTGTGAGGAGGTGTGGAATCGAACTGCTCTGTCTTACCACATGTTGGGGTTGTTTCCGATTTTTTCCCTGGCATCAATGTGCTCCCCTTACGTGTCTCCGCTTGGAGATGCCCCACAGATATCCAACCCCCCTTGGGAGACTTCCCCCTAGTTGTGTTTCCTCTAAGACTCATCACCTACTGAATCCAGAAACTGGATGTCCTGTAATCCTCCGCCCCGCCCCCATTTCCTACCTATGACCAAAGCCTACTGATTCCCGGTCTAAACTATGGCTTCCACTCATCCACTCCTTCATATCCTTCTTGCTACCTTCATTGTCTTGGCTTAGGATCCTCCCTCTCCCCTGGGCACTTCTCCCAGCCCCTCCAGCCTCCAGCCTCCCAACTTGTTGCAGAACCTATGACTCTAGTGAACTGCATTTTGACTAGTCTCTCTCGCATGCATGTGGTGGAGATCAAAGCTGTGAGTTATACAAGAGCAAAGACTATATCATGGTTCCCATTTGGGGGCCTGTAGCACAGTATCTGACACCCGGCAGGTTCTGAAAATATTTGTTGAATCAAAGTGTATGTAAACATCATGCTGTAGTTTCCCCATCTTTTGAATCAGACCCCTAGGATAAATTCCCAGAGGGAACGTTATGGATGACTTAGGATAATGACTTCGTAAGTAAACTTGACCCACAGAAAATTCTAGGTCAGGTAGGGTAGATAGGATGATCCTCACCAAAGAGTCATTTTCCCAAGGTCCCAAAGCCAGAAAGTGACAGAGCGTCAAGAAGAGGTCTTCAAGTCTTGCCATCGGCTTGTCTTATTTGATAGGGATACTAAATTTAGATGGTGCCCTTTAATGTCAGGTGACTGTCTCTTTAAATGTTGCTGTTCTGGTATACATGTAACAACCTGGTAGAATTCACATCTCTGGAAGAGCAAAACAGAACAAAATAACCCTCACATCTATGAGCCTTTGTTTCAGTATCTATCAAATGGGCAGACGATCTCTTTGCTCTGTGGACAGATAAGGAAGAAGCACCTTTCTTTTCCCCTACCCCGATCCATCCTTCCCATGCTTAGTGCACAGTTATTTATGAAACCGAGGAGGGTGAATGAAAAACAGCTCTCTGCAAAAGTGACTTAATGCCCCTCACCTGCTGATCTGGAAGCCCTTTAATCATTAGCATATGAAAGAGAAATCTGCTAAGTGTATTCCCAAAAGGTACTGGTGATTTCATAGGCTAACCCTCCAGGAAGAAAAGGGCATTGACTAACACTAGAAATGCCTTGCTTATGATGGATTTTCAAGCGCCCAAGATCCCCACCCCCCAACTCTGAGACCCTAGAATGACACCATCTAGTGCATCTTTCCAAAGGCTCAAGCCCTGCACATGCAGCCCTGCACACGCCTGGCTTGCGGTCCTGGCTCTGCCCCTGGAGGGCTGCGTGGCTTTGGCCACATTCTCCTTACCTGTACGGTGAAGGGGTAGGTAACGCCTTCTCCCCTGCACCTCTGCAGCTCTCAGGTTCTGTGTTCAGCGAAAGGTGGAGGTGGCTGTCAGAATTGACAACACAAAGCAGGTGTTTTTTAGTTCCTCTTGGCTCGAATTTCTGCCTCCTGGACAGAAACTGGGAAATAGGTGTGTTTCTGATTCCCTGGCATGGGTCACAGAATCCGAGTTGTGGGTGGCCGGCAGGAAACCCAAGTGATTCTAAAGACCCAGGTCCTAGCGCTCTCCCTCTCTCAAAGAAAGTTCACCATGCCCTGATCCGTGAATAGAATACAGCCCGGTCGTCAGCCACCGTGTTCTCTGATTTATCCATGGCACCTAGCGCAGCGGCTGGCACGTAGTAGGTGCTCATTAAATATTGGCTGAACGATGGGTAGTTTCTCGTAGGAAGCGTCATCTAGGGGAGCCTCTTAAATGCAGATTCCTGGGCCCACTGCAGAGCTACCAGATTGTAATCCTGGTAGCAGAGCCCAGGTGGCCGTCGTGCCCTCCAGAGTTTGAGAGCCACAGTTATAAGCGTCTGAATAAAGTATGCTCCTAGGATCAGAAGGGAGAAAATGCTGTTGTTTTTAATTTTGAGCATTTGTCAGTGGTGACTATAATCAAGTGAAAAAGGTTCATATTGCTGTCGCCATTTCTGTGGAACCTGGAGGAGCCTGGGCTTTGCCGGGTGTATGTGCAAAGCAAACTTTCACTAATCTCAGGAGAGGCGAGGCCAATAAAAAGGCAGAGCAGATAGGAGCGAGCCACATGAAGTCCAAGTTTGGCATTATTATTGCCCTTCACTTGGAAGTCATAAAACAAGAAATGTGCCACCGTTCTGGCTTCTTGGGAGTGGTTAGCTGGTGTGAGGTTTTTCTCAATTCCTTTCAAGGGTCTGTGGCTTGGACCACACACAGACCTGGGTTCGAATCTCGGCTGCGTCTCTAACTGCTTGGTCTTGGGCTAATCACTTTAACCCCTCTTAAGCTTTAGTTTCCTCAGTCATTACGTGGATATCATAATGCCGACTACTCAGGGTTGTTGAAAACAACCTGAGATGATACACATTCAGGTACCTGGCCCATGTGTGGTATGGAAAAGCGAAGTTTTAGCCAGTAACCTATAAACGGCTATCATATTGGAGCTGCAGGGTTCAGGAAAGGGTCGTTTAGTTTAGCTCCTTTGTTTTATCCTTGTGCAGGGGCCATGCTAATCTTCTCTGTGTCGTTCCAATTTTAGTATACGTGCTGCCCAAGTGAGCACAGCTCTTTTGTTTTAAAGGCAGGGAAACAGCCTGACGGAGGGCAAGCAAATTGCACAAGATCACCTAGCACCTTAGGTTTCTTGAGGGCTTCTGTTCTCAACGTAGATCTTTGAGTTTTTCCATGGACCAGAGAGGGTGAGGAGGCTGAGCTCTGTAGGTGGCTTGTGATGGAGGCATTTTGAAATGTGCTTTTGAAAAGAAAGCTACATATCTCAGGTGGGGAGTCTTATCACCTGAGTTGTTTGCCAGCCAGAAGCCTGTTCTGAGGACATAGTGATTGGTGAGAAAGTCCTTGAAGCTGCTCAGTTTGTGGCTCTTCTGTCGATACCAGAGTTTAAGGACACCAGAGTTTCGAGCACTGTTGAGGCCTTCCCTGGGAGGCCCTGTCTGGTACTGTGGTTGTGTAAGGCCAAAGCCTGGAGATGGCTGGCCTTGGGGACTCCCCAAGTCTGGCCTCTCAGCTGCAAGGGGCTCAACGCCAGTCACAGGCCATGCTGCATCTGGTAGGGACATCTCTGGAAACTTGTCCTGCAGGGTTCTGACTGGGGTCTGTGGGCAGCAGCAGCAAAGTCCTTGGTGCCAATGACGCTGACCTTGGTGACGGTGATGACGATGAGGGAGGACGAGCCCAGCTATCTGCCAGGTGCAGGGCCCAGCAATTTCTTTTACGTGCACTGATTTGTGCAACCCTCACAAGAACCCTATGGGGAGGAAACTGTGGCTCAGAGAGGTTGAGTAAATGACCAAGGGCACACAGCTAGCGAGCACAGGATTCAAATCCGGATTTACAGGAGTCCAAGGCAGCCAGCAGCCTGTGAGTGCTGGAAGAAAGGAAAGTAACACCGGCCCGTTCCTTCAAGGGACGTGTATTTTCTCCCCATTTTTACAGATGAGGAAACAGAGGACCAGAGTTTAGTGTTTTTCCCCATGAGGTCAGGCACCGTGCCAAGCACTTTACATATTTTACCTCTTCACTCATCATAACATCCCTATGAAGTAAGTAATTCTATGATTTCCACTGGTGTAGATGAGGAAACCAAGGCCTGACACTAGATGATTGGCAGGGGTTCAGAACCAGACAGTCTGACTGCGGTTGGGGGGGGGGGGTTGCCCATGCTCTTGATCTCCTGAGTTGCCCAATACTGAGACAAGATGTAGCAGGACTGGACCAGGACCCGGGACTCCTGAATCCCAGACTAGTGCTCCAAGGCTAGATGGAGGCTCTCTGTTGGGATTCTTTATTCCTTAAAAGCGCGCTGGCCTAAAGCCCAAAGAGTGAAATCACGCCCTGCGGTTCTGGGAACCTCAGACTGGAGAAGAAGGAAGCTCTTGCTCTGGTGTTCAAGTCTGAGCAGGTGTACTGAGAACTCTCCCTGTTTCCTCCTCTGGCTGGGAGGGAGCCCACGCAGGGTGGGCAGGGTGGGCAGGGTGGGGCAGCCCTCCTGAGTGCCAGTGGGGGAGGAGAGCAGGAGGCAGGCGTGCCCAATGAAACAGGCCTAAATCTTCCCTCCTTAGGCCTTTATCCAGGTGGTGCCCTCATGTGCTGCCTGGCAAACAGCAGGGCATGATGATGAGAGTCCAAGGTTACAGTCAGGAGGCCTGAGTTCTGGTTCTGGCACCATCGGCTCCGGGCAGTTTCCTTATCTATTCAACGGGTGGTAGGGGTGTGGGGGGTATCAAAATCCTCTGGGTTCTATAGTTAACACATTATTTATTAAGCACCTACTGTGTGCCAGGCCCTGGAGATATAGCAAATGGGAAAGCAGATCTAGTCCCTGCCTTCATGGGTCTTAGGGTCTAGTAAGGAGAGACGTGAAGACCAAATCTTCACTGAAACAAATGTAAAATGGCAGCTATGGCCAGTGTTTTATTTTTATTTTTTTAAGTTTATTTATTTATTTTGAGAGAGAGAGAGAGAGAGAGAGAGAGAGAGAGAGAGAAAGGCACGGTGTGTGTGGGGGGGGAGGGGAGAATCCCGAGCAGGCTCCATGCTGTCAGGGCAGAGCTCCATGTGGGGCTGGAACTCAAGAACTGTGGGATCATGACCTGAGCTGAATTAAGAATTGGATGCTTAACCAACTGAGTCACCCAGATGCCCCTAAAGGAAAGGCCTGTAGAGCTAAGGGGGCCCATGGCGGTGGGGGTGGCGGGAGAAAGAAGGGGTTGACAGTGTGAAGGGCAGTGGGGACCCAGCCGCTGAAGATGTGGTTACTAGGTAGATGGCTGCTGGTCAGTGGAAAGCACTGTGTGTGGGTGCGGGTATTGAGAGGGTTCATCAAAGGAACTGGGAGGCCAGGGGGCCCGGGGAAGCGGGCATGTGAGCCATGCATGGTAAGAGAAGTCATGGAAGTTTATTCAGGGGTAGGGGAGTGAAGACAGACCGGAGGGAGATGGTCAAACTTAACAGAATACGAGTCAATGCATTTTTCAAGGAAAAGAAAAAAAAAAAAAAAGAGGCCACCTCCTTTGAGGAGCCTTCCCTGATTTCTCCACCTTTGACCTATGGTTTTCCTCCCTCTCTGGTCTTGCAGCTCAGGCAGAAAACCTCAAACCTCTGGGGCAGTCGGACCTGAGCTTATGTACTGTGTCTTCCTGCTATTGAAATGCACAGTGACTTCAGACCAAGTCCTCTGCCTTCTCGGGCCTCAGTTTCCCCAGCTGTGCAGAAGCAGGTTGTCTCAAAGGACCCGCCCAGCGCTAACGCAACGTGATTCGCTCTGGCAGGAGCGGGGGGCTGCCCGCATTGCTGCGCAGGCACCGGGCCGCTGGCTGGGGCATCGTCACCGGGCTGCGGGCGCTTTCCTCCGGGCCGGGGGCTGCGAGCGAGGACCCCGGCGCCAGACGTGGCGCAGGAAAGTGGGGGCGCGACCCCCGGCTCGCGCGGGCACCGCGCGGCCCCGCCCCCGCAGCCAGCGGCCCTGCGGCAGCCGGGCCCTGAGCTCCGCCCTCCGCCTCCCGCCGGCCTCGCTCCCTCCTCCCGCCTCCCTCGCTTGCTCGCTCGCTCCCTCCCCCCGGCCGGCTCGGCGCTGACTCCGCCGCACGCTGCAGCCGCGGCTGGAAGATGGCGGGGAACGACTGCGGCGCGCTGCTGGACGAAGAGCTCTCCTCCTTCTTCCTCAACTATCTCGCCGACACGCAGGTACGGCCAGCAGGGGCCGCGGGCCGGGGGCCAGGGGTGCTGAGCTGCGGGGGCTGCCGTCGCAGCCGCGGAGGCCGGGAGGCGACGGTGGGTGCATCGGGGGTTCCCGGCTGCGGAGCCCCCCTTTCCTTGCACCCCGAGAGGATCTCTGTTTCGGAGGTAGGGAGCTGGGGGCTCCCCCCGCGCAAGCCGGAGCGTGGGGGGAGCTACGGCCGCTGGGGAGGGTCTGGCCTCGGGTGCTTGGAGTCTGCCCCCCCGCGCCGGCAGAAGTGGGGGTTACCGCGTTTCCTTGGGGAGGTGGAGCCGCGCCAAGGTGTGGGGGACCCTCAGGCTGGCCCTGGGTGCTGGAGGCGCGCCCTCAGACTGCCGGCACTTGCTGCCGTACTTTCACGTGGACTTGTGGCCCCGGCTCAGGCGCCTGCCCCGGTCCCCCGAGTGCCCTGGTCCTCCGGTCTCGGGTGCCCGGAGTGCTGCTGCTGGCCCCCCGCGGCTCCCCATCGGCGCCTGCAGCGCAGAGTTTCCTGCCGGTTGCCGGCTAAGGGCTTAGGGGGTCTGCGGGGCACGTGGACATGCGGCCGGAGATAGCACCTTCCTGGTTTCGCTACCGGCCGATCCCCCGGGGGGAAAAGCACGGCAGGATGGGGGTGGAAAGGCTGTCTGGGGGCGCCTGGGTCCCCCCTGCGGCGCGCGGCCCCGGTGCGCGCCCGGCGATGCTGGGGGAAGGGAAGGCGAGGCGGCGTCCCGGGCTCTGGCTGCGCCTGGGAGCCCCACCGGCGACACGCGCGTGACAGGAGAGGGTGCTCTGGTGTGCCGGGGCGGGGGGAGGCGAGAGAGCTGGTGACTTGGAGACGGGGAGCGGGGGGGGGGGGGCTGCTGCTGGGACGAGCCGCCACCGAAAATGCCTGCACTAGGCGTACGCGCCCCCCACCCCTTCCTTGGTTTTCCCCACCCCATGCCTGTTGCAAGCATAAAGTTTGGCCCCATAGTTATGGCTTTTTCTCCCGGCGCCCGGCTGCGGGTAGCGGGGAGGCTGGGGATGCGGCGGAGGCGAGAATGAGACCCCGGATGCGGGCGCACGGCTGGGCGCGGAGAGGGGGCCGCCGGGCGGAACCGGGCGCGGCTCGCGAGGGCTGGTTTGGTACCTGGAGTCCGAGCGCCGGTGCCGGCTCGTTTTGCATAACACTGGAAGGGAGGGGGAAGGCGGAGGGGGGGCGGGCGGTGGGAGGAGAGAGAGGAAAACTTTGCTTCTTGTTATAATCTGCCTGTCTTTGGGCGGCAGCAGCTGTCATGGGACCGGGTGGGCGGGGAGAGGCTTGCAAGCTGACTCCTAGCCGTGAGACTCGACTTGGAGGGGACGCGCAGCAGCCGAGACGTTCAGCTCCGGGCGGCGACTCCCGGCTGGCGGCTGGGACGGCGCGGCGTGGCGGGGTGTCGCGGAGAGGAAGCCCGCCGCGCGCGGGAGAAGGCCGACCCTCGCCCGCTGCAGACATCCATGCGTCAGGGAGCCGCGGGGCCTCGTGGTCGGTGGCGGGCGTGCTGGGGTGGTTTCGGGGCTGGGGCCGAGGGGGTGGTGGCGTGTGATCGCGCAGTCTTAGGGCCGGGGGTGGGGTGGGTAGTGTGTGTGATGAGCGGTCTGCGCGCGCGGGTGTGTGTGTTTGTGTGCACACGCCGCGCGCGCCGGGCGCGTACCTTTACCTCTGACGAAACTGCAGTGGAGCTCCCGCGGCGGTCACCGGGCGCCGTCGCCCGCCCCGCGCCCACGTCTACTCGGAAGGCAGATCCCAGCCCCAGCACCACCGCCGCCCCGTTACTGCCGCCCCCCTCCCCAGCCCCAGCCGACAGCCTGGGCCTAGGAGGACTGGGTGCGGGCGGGACAGAGCTGCCCCCGGGAAAGTTCTGTCCTCATCCCTTGCACTTGTCTGGGGGTGCCTCCAAACCTCGCGACTGAGACTCGGGTGAAGGAAGCCTGAAATAGCAGGAGACTCGTTCGGGGACCCAGAGCAAAAACCGTCCGTTCTGGACCCTGGTTTTAACTCCATCTTTAGTGTTCTTTGGCTCACCAGTGATTCATTATTTGCCCTTTAGTCTCGCGGTGGGCCTACCCTGCAGGGATATTTCACCCAAGGAAACTAGAAAATTGGGTAATCGGGTGTCAGCAGAAGCAGTGCAGTGAAAGTTAATCTGGGACGTTTGCTTTTTTTATTTAACCACGTGACAGGCAGAGGCTCCTTTGGTGATCTTTGCCGGCCCAACTTGGGAAATGTAATTGATAGGGGAGCTTTGCAGCCACCCCTAGAAGGTTCATAGAGCCCAGCCGGAAGAGGACCTGGGCGGGCCATCGCGTGCCTCCTCATTTTACAGTTGGGGTTAGAGGCTGCGAGGGGTGAGCGGCTTGTACAGGACCACGCAGCCAGCGGGTGACAGAGCCACCCAGGGCTCCTGACTCCAGGTCCTGTGTGTTACCTCGAAATAGCACTGGACTTGGAGTCAGAAGGCCTGAGTGGAGTCGCCTTCCCCACTCTCTGGCTGGGTGACCCCAGAGCGAGCCATTTGAACTCTCTGAGCCTCCTTTCCTCCATCTGTCAAATGGGGCTGGTGTTGCAGGCAAGAGAAGAGGAGGTCGAGGTGGTGGGGGTGAGCTCTGCTTGCATGTGAGATGTCTGGTTGTTCCTGCAACTCCCTCTCCTCTTCCAGACCCTCCCTGTCCCTCCCTCCATTCCCGACCCCCCCCCCCCAAGGGGTGGGGAAAGCGAATAAAAAGCTAATTTATTGTCTTTATCCAAAAGACTTGTCTTTGGTGGCTAATCCAGAGTTAGAGAGAGGGAGGACTTGTGTTTAGGAGACTTAACTTTTACCCATTCGGGCCAAAGTTCAGAAATTCTGCAGACCGAGGATTGTGAAAGTCTCTTGGAAAGGTTTGGGGCACGTATCCCAGAGGACTTTGGGTTGGCTTCACCTTTGCCCAGCCTGTGCCCCTTGCCTCCAGTGCCCTCACCCACTGTTCCTGCATGGCCCTCTCGAGCAGGCCTTCCTTTCCTGGCTTGCTCTGCTTTGTGTCTCTTTTGGTTTTCTTAGTCTGTGTGATACAACCAAGCATTTTGTGTGTGAGTCCTGTGGCCCAGTAAGATTCTGGAACTAGAGTTGTGCCTTTCATCTCTTTGTGGCCCCGTGGCACCTGCCACCGTGCTGAATTCCTTTGCTTGGCTCTTGGCTAGGCACGTGAATTACAGGGGAAGCTCCTAGGCGGTCCCTGAGACAGCTGGGCAGTCAGTATGGGTAGAAAGGAATGCAGAAAGCTACAGCTATAGGCCATGACTTAGGCTCTAAAGGCCACACAGTAAGCTCACACTAAATATGGGTTGTTTGAAGTCACTTGGGACATCAATCATAGATAGATGCCCAAAATGTCAGAGCTTTACAAATCATGTGGTCTAATCTCTTACCACTTAAAAATATTCAATTATAGAATTGTTAGAAAATACTGGCAAGCATGAAGAGGAAATTGAAAATAGGTAATCTTACCCAAAGGTAACCCCTGTTAATTTTTATATATATTTCCAGACCTTTCTTTCCCACTGATTCCTATCGATTATATCTTTTGCACAAAAATGGAGTCACTCCTATCGATTATATCTTTTGCACAAAAATGGAGTCACTCATTATATACTAATTGTAACTTGGAATCATGCTGTTGTAATATGCTTTTTTTTTCTCCTCCAAACAATATGCTGTGATTGTCTTTCCACATCAATAAATATTCTACTTAATATCATACTATCTGAATGGTTATATAGTATTTCATTGAGGGTTGAACCAAAATGTATTTAATGAGTCCTTTATTGTTAGTCATTTAAGTTGTTTACAATTTTTGTTGTTCTTGTAAGCCATGCTGAAATGAATATCTTTGCATATGTCTTCTTTCCTTCATTTAAATTCCTAGAAGTGAAATTACTCTGTCAAAGGAACTATGCAGGCGTTTGGGAAACACATTTCTGGATTGCCTTCTAGAAGGATTGTGGTAATTTACACACTTACCAGCATTGTGTGGGAATGCCTGGTTCCCTGTAGCCAGAAAACTTGGTATTTTAATTGGTTTACATTTTTGCCAGTCTGTTCATCAATAAATTCTTTTAACCTTTTGTTTTAACGTGCATTTCTTTGATCACTTGTAATGCTTCCCCCCTGCCCCCCCATATGATGATTTTTGGTTCTGTTCTGTAAAATGTCATGTTTATGATTTGGCCCATTTCTCAATTGGTGTCCTATCCCCTCAGTGTTCTAAAATTGGACCTGAGTACTGAGAAGGGGCCCCGTCACATGGAGATTTGGGAAAGTGGCTTGAACTCCTAGTGTTCACCTGTTGGGTATGCAGTGTTGCAGCTTCCATAGCCCCCCAGCTTCCATGGCCCCCCATGCCAGGGCTAACTTCTTTTCCAAGTCAACGTTGCAGGCATCTAGAGGGGAAGGTTGGAGTGCAGCCTTGGCTGGGTGCCTTTGCCCACCCCTCACCTGTGTGGGAACAGGGGGAGTAACTTCTTCACCTGAGCCCAGAAGGGGACATGTGTGCTGGCTTTGTTTACCTGAGGGCAGGGCTCCACTTTTCACTGGGGCTCCGTGGCTGGTACTAATGATCAGGATGCCTGTGAAAGCCAGGAAAGGCAAGGGCCCAGCAACTGGGCCCTGGGGGGCTCATATTTCCCCTTCACCTTGGGACTCTCCTCTCCCCAGCTGCTGCAGGCCAGCCAGAAGCTTCACCATTGCCAGGGTATGAGTCACCCTTTTCCCTCTCTCTCTCTCTCTCTCTCTCTCTCTCTCTCTCTGGAATAATAGAAGGAATACTGGCTTGAGTCAGAAGCAGCCTTGCAAATGGGGACTTAGGCTTAGAAGTGAGGTCATAACATGAGCACTGCAGTGCTAACAGCTAACTCCTCCTTCATCATCCTCAACGACATCTGTCGGAGCATCCTTTAGATGCCGTGCACTCTGCCAAGCATTGTTTTTGCATTGTTGTGTTTTGTCCTCAGGGAGAGTCTACAAAGGGTAGGTGCCATTATATTACCATTTTACAGATGAGGATTTTAGTTGCAGAGAACTGGCTGGCTTGCTGAAGATAATCTACCTACGCTATCTTGGAGTGAGTAGAAGAGCCAGGATCAGAGGCGAGGTTCCCAGACCACGTGACTCCAAGCTCCCGAGGCAGGGAGAGGCAGGGACGACTTCTGTGCAGTGTGTTTCTAGCACCTCGAGCGAATGAAGGCACGTTGCAGAGAGAGAGAGAGAGAGAGAGAGAAGACAACTCATCAGGCCCTCTGCTTCTCTAGGCCTCAGTTTCTCAATCTCTGAAGTGGGGATCGTAGTCCCTAACTCCCAGGGGTGAGAGTCAAATAATATAATGTATATAAAATGAGTTGCAGCCTCCAGCTCAGAACACTTCGAATTCTTTTTGAAGCACTTTGGAAGGGCAGGATTAAGTGTAAGCAAACTCCCCTTCATGCAGTCCTTTTTTTATGCAAAAGAGGGAAACATAATTCTTATGTGAGGGTGAAGGAGACCCAGATAAAGTCATTTGGAAGAGAATGAGCAGGCCCATTTGCTATTTCTTCTCCAAGGTACTCCAGTGCCTCGCATGGGTCCTGTGGACTCTCGGTTGATGTAGAATCGATTGGATTGGATTGGATTGGATTGCCCTTTCTGTTCCTCTCCCCCTCTTCCGGTCTGGGTCTTGTCTTTTCATGACTATGGGATTCCTGCAGTTGCTAGAATGCACGTCTGATGCCATTCCCTCGCTCACACATTCCCCCCGCCCCCCCCCTCCCCCGCCCACGTGGCTTCCCAGGACTTTTACACTAAAGCCCCAAGTTTAAATATTCAAGGGCCTCCAAGGACTTGAACTTGGAGAGCCAGGCCCCTGACATTATTCTGCTTTGTCTACTTTCCCTTTCGGTATGGGTGTCCCCTCCCTCCTCCCCCAGGGTATGTCATGAATCTTCTTCCTGGAAGTGTAGTCTATCTCCTCTGCCACTGTTTCTCCCATTTCCATACTCATCCTTCCAGATCCAGCTCCGATGCCATTGTTTTGGTGCCACCCTCTCCCCGCTCTCCAGGCACAGCTGCTCATCCCTGGTGTGGCCACTGCACTCACTCATCCTACGTGGGTTGGCCTTGGCCGGTTGCTGGCTGTGAGACCCCTGGTGGGTCCCATAACCTCCCTGCACTCCTGTTCCCTCCCGTATAAAGATAACAATAAATAGTACTTGCCTTATAAAGTTGTGGCAAGAAGTCAATGAAAATCAAATGCAAATGGATTGAAAGCACCTAACGCGATGTGTGCCGTATAATAAGCACCAAATCGTGGATATGTTTTTTTTTCCTAATGTAGGTCACATTAAGTTTACTCATTTAGGAAATCACTCCACCCCACCGTTTAAATGTATTCCAAGCCCACCTGCACTTCAGGCTCCTCCCACCCCCACACCTGTCCTCCAGGGGAAGCCTCTTAAGTCTACCACTCACATGGACGGTGCTACCTACTGTCCCTCTGGTGTCCCTACTGTCCCTCTGCGTGTTTTTGTCCCTACCGCTAGGTTGACAGATCTGGGAGGGCAAGAAATAGTATTTTTATCCTGAGCTAGCTTTCCGGTTACCTGTTACATAGATGATTTTATTTTATTTTATTTTTTTTTGAGCAGAAGAATGTTTTATGTGATTAGGTGTCAGGTTCTCTGAAGAGAAGTTTGTGTTTTAAACATTTTACTCTGGAAAATGTCCAACACATACAGAAGGGGCCGGCCACGGAATGGTATGGTGAATCCCCATGTTCCCATCAGCCTCATTCTGCCATTTTGGACCCATGGCCATTCTTGTTCATCCATGCACACACCACATCCTGTCGTCCGTGACTGTTTCAGTGTGTATTTGTGAAAAGAGACTTTTGAGTACTATCACATGGTTTCTCCCAGTAACGGTGACGTGGGCTCTGTTGTCCCCATTTTGTAAGTGCACAGGGATTGGGTTAGTCACTTAGGGGCTTGCAGCTCGTGAGGGTCTAGCCTGGGATTTGAACATTGACCCCTGAGCCCCGTCCTGTCCTGCCATGCTTGGGAGGGTCATTGGAGAGCATCCACTCTTTCCCTGCCTTTTCCAGAAGAGGAATACGGAGCAAGGCACAGAAGAAGCCACTTAGCTGGAAGAGGTCCAGGTCCCTGACTCTCAGACCTATTCTTTTCCAGTATCAGGACTTGGGGAGGGGGTGTCTTGGCTCTGGGGGACAGACAGGTGGATAGTCCTCAGAGAGACACTGTTGCCCAGGTGGCTGGGCTTTGTGGTGGCTGTGGGATCCTGGGGTGCATTCCACTGCCACCCCTGGACAGGCTGCATTTGTTTCCTACTCTTACAGCTCCTAAACCCCAAAGGCCCCCCCATGCCCCTAGCAGTTAACCCTGGGTTTCTTCATTAGGTGCTTTCATAACGATTACCCAGTGAGTGAGTCAGGGGGTGGCGATGGGGGGTCAGAAGCCTGGGTTCACAGGGCTGAGGGAGGGTCTGATCTGAAGCATACAGCTGGGCTGGGCACAGGGTCTATAGGCCCCTGATGGCAGCTAGACTCCTGGGCTCCCCACCCTGCCCTTTCTTTCTTTTTAAATTTTCCCCCCCACCCTGACTACTCTTTAGGGCAGAGACAGATTTGCTGCCCAGGAGTAGGGTAGGAGACCAGAGAGACTTTTACAAATGGGAGGGTAAAGTCATTGATTAATTATCCCCAAAGACCTGTCATTACAGCTCCCTCTTTTAGGTAAGAAAACAAACATTTGCCCCGATTACTTGTTTAAGTGGCTGAGAGACCTTGAGCCCTAGGGTTGGGCTCTGATTCTGGGAGCCCTGTGACCTTGGCACAGGCTTCTTTGTGCCTCAGGTGTTTCACCTGGGAAGTGGGACGGATAGTAGCACATAGTTTGGAGGGTTTTAGGACTAGTTGACATGATGCCTGTAAAATGCTTAGGAATATTCAGTGAGTAGGAGCCATTGTTAGTAATAAAACAGACAAATCCAGTGTAGACCCCGCCTTTTGCCGTCCCACTGAGCTCTGGGGCCTTGATCCCATTGAGGCCCTGAGGTTTCTCTTCCAGAGTATTATGTTTTCCTTCCCCCTCTGCTTCCGAGGGAGCTGAAGAGGAATCCCACCCAACCTTAGCAAGGACCGCAATATTGACTTTTAGAAAACTGAATCCAGTTAGATGCTACTTGAAGAGAGAAGAACCAGGTAGTGGTTAAGAGCTCTCGGCTTTGGAGTTTCGCTGCCAAGGGTTTAAAATCAGGGGCCTACCACTTACTAGCTGTGTGACTAGACACTTGAGCAAGTGTCTTAACCTTTCTGGCCCCAGTTGTAGAAGCAAGCTCCTGGATATGGCATTCAAGGCCTCACGTACACTATTGGGGAGAATCGTGGTGTTTTCTTTGGATAGCTACAGCAGAGAATGGATGACGCTCGCAGCATTGCCTGACATAGAGTAAGCACTCAGCAAACAGTTGCCACTAGGATGATGACAATGACAAGGATGTATAAACACACCAGTGGAAAACAGCTTTCGGGGAGCTGGAGTGCCTTACAGACCATCTTACTCAGTGCCCTTACCTCGAAGTGAGGAAACAGGCTGGGAGCTGACCAGGGACTGGCTTCGGGTCACCTAGCAGAGGCAGGACAGGACCCCTAGCTCCTGTCTACATGGGCAGGGCTGGCTCTGGATAGCAGACGCTCGGCTGTCTGGGACCCACTGTCTGGGAACTCAGCCGGGCGAGCCCTGCTTGGCTGAGAGGGATGTTCCCCAGCAGCCCTGCAGCCGTGTTTTCTCCCTTGCTTGCCTGGCAGAACACAGCCATTTAGCAGAGGGAGAGCGAGGAGACGTTAGAAACCAAGCCCTGAGCAGTTGCGGCAGCCGGCCCACGAGTGGCTCCCTGAGGTTGCCATGGCAAACAGCCTTGGCAACGTGGCTGTTGGAGCCTTTATTTCTGGTCTCAGCCTCCTCGCGGGAAGCGTGGTACCCAGGACGCTGGGGAGGAGGGCCCTGTCTTGGCTCCTTGACACCATGGATGACCCGGCCTCCGCGCTGCTCGTGATCCCGGAGGCTACAGCAGCCACTGTTCAAAACATCTGCGGGTCCACCCTGCACAGCCTGCAGAAGTGAGCTCCTGGTGATGGCATTCAAGGCCTCAAATGCCTGCCTACCCTTCTATCAATTTGTTCCTCAACTAGTATGAGACTATGCCATGCTGGATCTGGTGCTGCAGAAACAGAACAATATAATAATCTTAACATGGGCCTGGTGTCCGGGGTTCGCAGTCTGGCCTCAGGTTCCTCGGTCAGGTCCTATGCCAAGTTAGTCATGTAAATTATTCACAGTCACATTAATCTCTGAGGAACCCATGAAGGAGTGCCCATCGGTCTCCCCATTTTACAGTTGAGTAGGCTGAGGCTGACTCCACAGAGTTTGTGGTGTTGGTGCCATTCCTTCCTGTGCCAGGCAGCCGCTAGGACTCCTAGCATGAGGCGTCTGTCTCCTCTCCCCACCTCTGGCTGCATCCTTCAAGGCCCAGCGTGAGTTCCACCGCATCTAATTCTCCCTCTTGCAAGTGGGCCCTTTCTGCTCTGTGATCCCCCCGTCTATTACAGACCTCTCATGTGCCCTGCCCCACTGTGTACTCTACCACCCTGCTGAGCTTATCCCTGCCCTCCAGTCACCCCAAAACAAAATGGGGAAGCTGGCTAAAGGGGAGAGCTTTGACCATCCAGGACTTTGCACTTGGCATGCAGGGAGGAGTCAGCAAAGGTTTTCTGTTGTTGTTGTTTTTCTTTTTAGTAGGCTCCATGCCCAGCGTGGGGCTTGAACACATGACCCTGAGATCAAGAGTCGCATGCTCTACTGACTGAGCCAGCCAGGTGCTCCAGCAAAGGTTT
This sequence comes from Panthera tigris, assembly GCF_018350195.1. Taxonomy (NCBI): domain Eukaryota; kingdom Metazoa; phylum Chordata; class Mammalia; order Carnivora; family Felidae; genus Panthera; species Panthera tigris. The sequence goes on along the minus strand of NC_056660.1, from coordinate 195,912,049 downwards.
TCATTAATATTGTTATTAATAACAGTAATCGTAGAAACAGCTAACGCTTAATGACCACTTGATTCATGCCAGGTTCTAGGCTGGGACTTTCGGGTGCATTATCTTGTTTAATCCTCAACCATCTGGTGAGTCTGGTGCTATGACAGACCAGAAAGCAGAGGTTGCAAGTTCAGTGGCTTGCCCCGCATCCTTCAGGCAGATAGTGGAGAGGCTGGGACTTGAACCTGGGTCTGCCTGGCTTCAGAGCACTTGGTCTTAACCACCGCAGTGTGGGTAATCTGGCTGAGCACAGAGAAAGGACTCCAGTGTGGGTGATGGGCTACAGGAAGGAGGCATCTGCACTTGGCTTCAGCAAAGGGGGGGGGAGGTTGCTAAGTGGAAGTGAGTGGGATGTGAGAGAGAAGGCCCAGAGTGCAGGGGCCTCAGTGAGACAGGGGTGCTGAGACAGGGGTGCGGAAGGGGAGTTGCTTTGGGGGAGGATTTGTATGAAGAGTAGACATCCATTTATTCAGGGCCCACTGTGTGCAAGGTTTGTCCCCACCCCTGGCTTTCCCTAGAGCCTTGTTAAATGCAAAACTCTGGTCCCAGCTTGTGATAACCTTTGTTTATGTGTTTATTCTTCACTGTTCTCTCCTCTACCCACTCAGGACCGGAGATCCCTAAGGAAAGGGACCTCATCAAGCTGGTTCACCATCAGATCCCCCAGTGCCTTACCAGATGCAGGTACAGTGTAGGCCCTCAATAGATGTTTGTTGACTGACTGTCTGAACAAATGCTATTTGAGCTTTCAGGAAATTCACCAACCATTTGCTTGGCCCCAGAGGCCCCTTCTCTGCTTGGAACTATGTTGGGGTGTGTGGGCGAGGGGACTGGGGGAGTTGTACCTGTCTTCACAAGGGGCCTGCTGCCCTTGTCTCCAAGATAGGACTTGCACACAAAGGAATCAAAGACAAACATTTTTTGGAGCCTCCAGAACCCCGCTATCAGAACACATCTGCAGTGGACATGTCTTTGTAGAACATTAAACCACTGCTGGAATCCAGTCTGTTACAGGGCATTGCTCTGGCCCCACTGTGGAGGGGCTCAGGGCTTCAGGAGTCTCTGTGGTTGCAGGGAGGTGTCTGGTCTAATATTTCCACACCTTCCAAAGAGATCAAAACCAGCACCTTCCTTTGGGCCTTCTGGCCATTGCCCGTGTGCTTATTCCAGAGGAATGGGGCAGACTGGCCTCCACTCTGGAGGAAGAAAGGGGGGAAATTCAGGCAGGAAAAGGAGAGAGGGAGCCCTCAGGGTCCAGTGACCACACTCTGTAGCCCAAGACAATTAACTCCACGTGGTGTCAATCTTGCCTTGCACAGAATCCACTCAAGACCCTGTTCTGCATAGTATCACCACCCCCCCCCCCCTGCCCCGCCCTTCCTGCTCAGGACCAACTCACTCTTAGTTTACACACCATTCTTACAAGCCTGGAAGTCCTGTCCACACCTCATGACTTCAGTAGCAGTAAGCCAGTTCAGTTAGTGTGTGTGTGTGCAGGCATGGGACAGGTTGGGGGTGGGGACGCGGTTCTATCAGAGGTAGAAACACATGGACATGTTTCTGTTTGGTAAGGGGGCAAGGAGGCCTCTCGTTCCGGAATACACCTTACAGAAGTTACAAGGTTAATGGGCCATAGAGACAGAAATTTTCCCAAGGAGAGGTATATTCTGTCCAGTGTTCTCTGTTCGAGGAAGCAAGGAAGAGTGAAGTACAATTTGGCATTAACCACCTAAAACAGGAAGTCGATCAAAAGCAGGAAAAGTTCCAAAGTTACCTACAAACTTGCCTTATGTGAACACACGTTATTCCCCAATAATGCCAAGTGAGTAAGGAGTCGGTCCTGCCATAGAAGTTTCTCTGAAAGTTAATGCAGTTAACTTTAACAGTTTAACTGTGAATGTGAGGTGTTGGTTTTTGTATTTTTAGGGCTGCACAGGAGTATGTATGTATAGATGCAGTAGGAGTCTGTATGACTGGCCTCAAGAAATTGTGTAGCCCTGGGGCACCTGGCTGGCTCAGTCTCTGGAGCATGCGACTCTTGATCTCGGGGTTGTGAGTTCGAGCCCCACGTTGGGCGTAGAGATTACTTAAAAATAAAACCTAAAAAAAAAAAAAAAAATGTGTAGCCTCATGATTAATGAGAGCAAACTGTCTGGTTCAGATCTTAGCTGTGTGATCCAAGGAGTTAGACAGCCGCTCTGTGCTCTAGTTACCCAGCTCCCAGATGGGAATACTAATATGTCCTACCTTCCAGGGTTGGTAGAACTAATCAGTGGTTCTCAACCATGAGTGCATATCGGAATCAACTGTGTAATTAAAACAATAATAATTACACGTCTGGGGCTGTCCCAGACTCAGTGAATGAGAATCTTTGAGAGCCGGCCCTTAAGCTTCTGTGTTTTTAGAAGGCTCCCTCTCATGGCACCCTGCTTTCGTCTTGAACAATCAGATACTGTTCGTAGAGTATCTGGCATTAACTCTGTCATTCCCTCCCCTCTCTGTCCTTTCTGCCTTAGTCCAGAACACAGGGTAGCACTTAGGATACAAAAGACCCAGAAGCAGATAGAAGCCCCTTCTGTATAAAGCAGGGTAGCTTCCTTATGTGGCATTTCCACTCGATCTTCACATCAATTCTGTGTTGTAGGCAGGGGCGGGGGGGATACTATTCCCATTTTACAGATGGGGAAATGGAACCAAGAGAGTGCAGCAGATCAGTTGTCAGCTATTGCCTTCATCTCTATATCTGTCTTCCTTGATCCTCAGTCGCCTCCTCACTTACGGGGCCACTCGGGGGGGTTGGGGGAAATCAGGATTACTTCAAGAGGTGGGTGGATTGGAAGAGGGGAAAAGGAAGGAGCTTGAGGGAGTGCAAGCCATTTACAGATCCTCAGATCAGGGATCGTTGGATTTATTGGGACCCTTACAGATCAAAGGGTGTTTGTTGGTCATGGTCCCAAGCCATATGGTGGTTTAGGGGAAGCAAGGGGATTAGAACCCTGTTCTCCGGATGCCCAGCTCACTGTCCTCCCAGCTGTATGTGCCGCTTCTATGGAGTGGACGGGGTGTGGCTCAAGTGATCACGAAAATAGTCTTCAAGTTAGTGTAGTGAGGCCTTTGCACGTGCTGTTCCCTCTTTCAGAAATGCTCTTCCCAGGCATCATGGTTTGCTGTTCCCTTTCCTCCTCCAGATCTGCTGAGACATGTCCTCATGAAGGCTTTCCCTGACCTTCCTGCTCTGACCCCTTTCTATCCCAGCACCATATTCTCTTTTCTTTAAGGCACATACCATTCCCAAATACGCTCATGTTTCTGAATTTGTACCTCGTTGGTTGCCTGTTGCCCCTGTGGGAATGAAAGGCTCTACAAGGCCTGTATATTGCCTGAGTGGTTTCCACTGTATCCCTAGCACCTAGCCCAGGGCCCAGCACGTGATTGGCCTTCACTGAATCTTCCTTCCTTCCTTCCTTCCTTCCTTCCTTCCTTCCTTCCTTCCTTTTCTTGTTTAACATTTATTCAGTTTTGAGAGACAGAGACAGAGTGTGAGCAGGGGAGGAGCAAAGAAACAGGGAGACACAGAATCCGAAGCAGGCTCCAGGCTCTGAGCTGTCAGCACAGAGCCCGACACGGGGCTCGAACTCAACTGTGAGATCGTGATCTGAGTCGAAGTCAGATGCTTAACTGACCGAGCCACCCAGGTGTCCCTGAATGTTTCTTGAATGAATGAATGAATGAATGAATGAATTTGCTTTGAGCCCTTAATCTGTACTGGCCACTGGGGTGAGCTCGCTTAATTCTCCTGGCAGCCCCCGGAGATAAAGCCCCATTCTTCAGGTGAGGGACTCGAGGCTCAGAGGGTGAGTGGTGGACCGGGAGGATATGGCTTCTTTACTGACCAGCCCCCCCATTTGGGGCCCAGCAGGCAGGTGTGACCAGGGACCTGTCCCCCAGGAATCATACCCCAGTGTCCCGGGGACCTCACGCCACCTTCTCCCCAGGGTTGGGCAACAGCCCTTCCTTGTTGCATGGGTACGGCCCCGTGTCGTGCTCAGCAGCACCCTGGGCCTTCAACTTCTCCAGCACTTGCTCTTTGTCCTAGTGGCCGAGGATGTGGCCGCCTGCTTTGTACTTTGCAGCCCAGCCACCAGCAGGAAGGTGGCGGTCTCCCACCTCTGGGGGTGGGGGTGGGGTGGTCTGTAAGCTGGACACTGTAGCAGGTGGGCCTAGAGGACAGTGGTGATATTTTGCCCAAGATTCCTCTCCCTCGAGCCACAGTTGGCCCAGATTAGTGGATCAAGTCCTGGGGAGAGCAGGATGGGCTCAAGGATGAAGTGAAAAGCATGAGGGGGAGGAGGGAGATTTAAATTCCACTCCAGAATGAGGAGAAAGGTCTCCTTTGCTCAGGTGACCTCGCGGTAAGTTTTCAGTGATCCAGTTGTGGGACAGCGAGGGAAGGAGAGCTGTCAGCTGGCTCCAGTGGTAGTCGTTAGCCTGAGGTCTGGATTTCGAGGGCCAGCACAAGGCAGGCTTGGATAGAGGTTAGTTAAGACTAGAGCTTTCGGCCAGAGTCTGAGTCTAGGATCTTTAGCAGCTGAGTGACTTAGAGCGTGTTACTTAGTCTGCCTGGGTCTCAGTTTCCTTACCTGAAATGGGATAATAATCAGTATTTCAGTGGGCGGTTGAAACGAGAAGATAATAATGTTTGAAGAGAGTGCTGTGCCTGGGTGTTGTTATTAGCAATAGTTACAATCAGTGACCGCTTGCTTTGATGACACATTGGTGGAGGAGACTGGAAGACCCCATGAATTACAGACTGTAGGTTAGCATTTGGTGCCTCTTCCTTTTTCTGTCCACGCAGCAGTCACTCCCTGGGTGTGGGAAGCGAGGATTGCAGATTTGCACAAGCCCCGCTCCTTGGCCCGGGAAGAACCCATCTGCAGATGGCCATGGAAAGTGGCCGGTGCAGAGGGAGTGTCCAGACAGTCTGTGTAGCAGACGGCGTGTGGAGAGGTGAGCTGGAGCTGGCTGACATGGTGGGGAAGGGCATCGCAGGGAGAGACCAGCCTGTCACAAGGCCCTGTTCGTCCTGTGGCTGGTGAACGAGCCGTGAGTGACTCAGGGGAGACGGGAGCTCCCACCCCAGGATGGAGGGCTTGCGCTGCTCCCAGGATTCCCGTGAGGGTGAAGGACGTAGAGGATGATCTGAGTATCTGGAAGAGATACAAAGAGGAGCGCTGAGATTTCCAGCCTGGAAAGCTAGCTGGAGGCTGCTCAGGGGAGTGGGGAGGTCTTAGGGAGGGTGACTAGGTTTTCCCCGGGCCTCACAGGCAGGGTGGGTGAGTGTCATCACCCTGTGGTCTGTGCAGGCCCTAGACATGGAGACACAAGGCTGGGGCACAGCTTCTCACCTGCACTCCTGACTGAAGGCCTTTGCCCAATAAAGCAGCAGGCCCCGTCCCCCCACCAGGTCCTTGCTGGACAGGGGAAAGGTTGGTAGCTTTACAGAGTAAATGCAGTGATGATAATGATAGGTGTTGCCGTGGTCTAACTATTGTTATTCCTCTTGCCACCACTGTTACCCTTTTAGCACATTTCTGTGAGATTCTCAGCGCGTTCCACATCCATAATTCACGTCCTCAGGAGGATTTTCATTTCCATTTTACAGATGAAGAACCTGAGGCCAGGCGTGTTGAAATGTCTTGCCCAATAAGGTCACTGTTGCGGGAACTTGGTAGGAATGTGAGACTTAACGCTCCCCCCCCCCACCCCTTGCCCCCAAGTGCAAAGTGGACCTGGAGAGGGGCACAAGACCCACCTGGTCAAGATGGGGTAGCCTTGGAAAGGGCCTCTCAGTCATTCCAGTCACTGCCTTGTCTTAGACTGAGTTCCCAGGATCATTTCGAATTCTCCTTGGAACAGTGATCCCCAGTCTTCTTGAGGTTGCGACATCCTTCCATTGTGTGATTTTGCAAGAATTGCAACTCCCCCTGAAAAGTGTAATTTCCATTGATCCCTCTGAGTTAGAGTTAGGGAAGAGAGTTGTTTAGAGAAGTTTGTAGCTGCGCTGAGGACCGAGTCCCATGGTGGTGGCAGCATTATCCTTGGGAGCCTGGGAAGAAGATCTGGGTTCCGGTCCTGCCTGTCCCTTGTCCCTCTTTGCTGTGTGATCTTGGACAAGTCTGGCCTTCTCTCTGGGCTCTGGCTTTCCCCAACTCTCTCATCTCTGCCATTGGTGACTCATTATTATTCCACTGTGGGGGCTGTCTGCTTGGGGCGGAACCGCCAGGTGCTGGAGGGAAAGGGAGGTAAGTTACTGGAGCTGGAGGGAGCCAGATAACTCTCACATCTCAGTTGGGCGACATCATTTCCCTCCATCCAGTGAGCAAAGCCCGTCGCAGGTTCTTACTTTCCAGGTTGTGTCCCCTTTCCCGGTGACAGGTGCTGACTTCTCTTTGAACTCCAAGTTGGAAGAAATTTGTCGTGGGATCATGTGCCTGCAGTGAGTGGGTTTGGAAGGAGGAGAAGGCAGAGGAGGAACTCTAGGCAAGAGAATCCCCGATTTCCAACCTCCCCGGTGAATCACGGAACATTGGGATAAGTCACTTATGGGGGTGGAAAGATTGGGCGCAATTTAGGAACTTCGGGCCAGGTTTTTTTTTTTTTTTTTAAAGGAGCAAATTATTCAAAATCCTCTGCGGATTATACCTAAAATTGATTTCTTCCTTTTTTTTCTACAGTGCTGTGTTATCCATCTTGAATCATTTTGTAATCTTTAAGACTGTCTTTCAGCCCTCGCTGTTTCAGCGAAGAAATACTTCAGTAGGGGAGGGAAGGTGTCAGTGAGCTCTGAGATACTGTGGGAGTCTGCAGACTCGGCCGTGGGTGCTCTCTGAGGCTCAGATGGCCATCCTCGGGGCCCTGGTGCCTTTCACGCAGAGCTCCTGCCGGGTGCAACCACGAGGTCTGCAATTATTTAAGGAAAGCTCACATCAAGTGGAAAAAGAGTGACCACACTTACCATACCATGTGGCCAATAGGCAATTCAACACCGGAGCTACCCAACCCCCTCGGGCCCTCGCCAGCTGCTGGATTTTGCAGCCGCATGGATTAGGCGACTACGCCTGACAGGCAGGTCCATGTGTACGTGGTGGGTGCCCGCGCAGGCAGCCTGGCCCCGCTTCAGCCTGGGAGATGGGATCTGCCTGCATCCAGGGGAAGTCTGTTCTGAGCCTCACGGAGCGAGTTAATTTCAAAGCAGTTCTTTCGGGTAATAGAGGAAGCTAAAAATGATGAGATTTTTAAAACAACAGTTTTACATTACTATAACTCAGATGTTTGTTTAATTGCTCTATAATTTGCCATTAACCCCAGAATGTTTTCGAGAGATGACTTACTGCCTTGAATTCTTTCTTTCATTTTAGATTTTAGTTGTTGGTTCCACATATGCAATATATATACTTAGGTATTTAAAATGAACATGAATTAATTTTTTTTTTTTACTAGAAAGTGTTTTTAAATAGTAGTTTAAATATTTTTTAAATATTTTAAATATTTAAACTATTAAATAGTTTAAATAGTTTTTAAATAGTAGTTTAAAAATTTCCAATGTTTGGAACTAATAAGTCAAAAAAAGTGAGGTTACCCCCCCCCCCCCCCCCACACACACCCACCCATCCTATATAGTCTCTTACCCTTAAGAATCAACCATTCTTGGGGCATCTGAGTGGCTCAGTCGGTTGAGCGTCCGACTCTTGATTTCGGCTCAGGTCACGATCTCACACTTTCTGGGTTCGGGCCCCACATAGGGCTCCGTGCTGACAGCACAGAACCTGCTTAGGATTCTCTCTCTCTGCTCCTCCCTTGCTCTCACCCTCTGTCTTTCAAAATAAATAAACATTAAAAAAAAAAAAAAAAAGAAACAACCATTCTTTAACAGTTTGGGATGTTTCAGTGCCTTTCAACGAAGTAGCAGATTATCCATTTTGTTTTTTTATATAAATATATTTTCTTGTTATGAATAAGTGGCAGATACTAATTTATTGAAATTTGAGAGAATACAAATGGGCCAAACAAAAAACAGAAAATAATCCAGCACCCAGAAATAACCAGTCAAAAGCAGTGCTTTTTTTTTTTTTCTTTAAAATAACACTGTAGGTCCCACCTCCAGCCAAAAGTTGCCCTGCTTGGGCACACTTTCCCTGCCTCCCTGCTGGCATTTGTGAGCTGATTTCTGCCCGTGACCTTGACAGGGAGAGAACCTCAGCTCCAGTCCTGGTGTAACCTGTCACTCACCATGTGACCTCTTTCAGCCTTTCATAAATGGCAACAGTCCCTGCTCTGCTGTGAAAACGCGCATATCGTGGGTTTCAAAGCTAATTGCAAATTGTAGGGTCATAAACAGATACAAGGCCCCCACAGCAGCTGCTAGTGTTTTCACTCAGGCAGTACCACGTTTGGACAATATCTGACCACCTCCAAGTATTTCACATGACCGTGGGCCATTGTACTTCAGGGTTTGACCACTCCTGAAGTTTGGCTCTTAGTCCACACAATGTATGTCGTATCTATCTAAGTGTATGTTTCTTTTTTATATTTTTATATTGTTAAAATTTTTTATTTTATTATTAAAAAAAAGGTTTTTTTCATGTTTATTTTTGAGAGCGAGAGAGCAAGCGAGAGAGAGACAGAGCACGAGCCGGGGAGGGGCAGAGAGAGAGGGAGACACAGAATCTGAAGCAGGCTCCGGGCTCTGAGCTGTCAGCACAGAGCCCGACGCGGGGCTCGAACTCACAAGTCGGAGCCGAAGTCGGACGCTCAACTACTGAGCCACCCAGGCGCCCCCCCCACCACCAACTTCCAACATGTTCTTCCAGAGATAAACCAGGCAGTGGACATCTTGTGTCATTTTGTACGTGTGTGGCAGAGGTGTAGGAAAAATACCTCCCAGGGCAGTTGTCCAGTGAAAGGGTGTATGCGTTTACAGTGTTGATGGCGACTGCCACAGTCCCTTTGATGACATTTGATCAGTTTTACATTTCCACAGAAATGCATGAGAACCGCTTGCTTCCTCAACACCTTCACCAACACGGCGTGGTATTAAATTTTTTTGATCTCTGTTACTCTGGTGTTTCTTTGGAGTTTTAATTTGCAGACTTTCCTTCCTGGTTAAGGGTTGCTTGTGTTTCGTCTCCAAAGAACTGCCTATTGTGTTGTTAATTCTTTTCTTACTGATTTTTTCGGGGGTATGCTTGTTTTTCCTTACTTTCCCTTCCAATACCCTGGCGTCTTCTGGGGCCCCAACCTTCCTCCAGCAGGCAGCCCAGTTGGAGGAAAAAGCCTACTGGACTAGGTAGGGCCGGGATCCAGATGCTAGTCCTGTTACCTACCCACTGTGTGACCTTGGCTGAGTCACCTAAACTGAGTCACTGTTTCCCACTCTGTAAGTCAGGATGTTCGTTCCACAGGTGGGTTATTGGATGGGTGAGATCATCAATGTAAAAGTGTTTTATAAACTGTGGAAAGCTGTAAAAACATAATACTGCATTAATATTTACTAAGGTTCAAGGGAGCGATAGAGTTGGGATTCCTAGAGCTCCAGAGGCTCGTCACCTGGTTAAACATGTGGGGAAACTGAGGCCCAGAGAGAATGAACCTGCCAGAGTCCTAAGTCAGAGGCAGGCCTGACTAGGAGTGGGGTCCTGAGTTGTCTCGCTGTAGCAGGAGCCATGGGCAACGTGTCGTTTCTTCGAGAGCATTCTGATTTTTATAGTAAATTATCCCAGCTTCCGTGACAGCCTCTCCCTTCCATGGGAGTGCAGTGTGGCTGAACCCCAGGAGGCTGTACTTTAGAACTGAGAAATCTCCAGATCGGACCCCACTTCTGCCAGCTGTTAGCTGCAGCCTCTGCACCAGGTGATGTTACCCTTTTGGGCTGTAGTTACCTTCTCTGTGGAGGGCAGAGGGCTGCTGGAAGGGATTACTGCGACCACAGTGGTAGCGCCCTGCCCGTCTGGCACATGATGGGACTTGGTAAATGGTGTCATTATCGTTGTTTGGCTTTGCAGGAGGCGTGGCGGCCGGGTAAGCAGGGAGCCGGGCTCTGGCGCCTGACACCCTGGGGTCAAGGCCTTGTTCTGCCCTGCCTTGTTGGTAGGACCTCTTACTTCACATCTCTGAGGTCATCATGGGAGTCCTAGCCACAAAGCTTTGTGATTTGGAGAATCGGTGGACTTTGAATACCAAGTACTTACCACGTAGGAGGCATTTGTAAAAAACAAGTTATGAAAAAAAACACAACTTCCTCAAGTGCCTGTATGTGCCAGTGCTAGCCCAGATGTTGGGGGTGTAGCAGAAAAGAAGCAGGGTCCTGGCCTGGGGGAGTTTATGTCCTAGATTCTTGCTTATGCTCATTGTTGTTCTTGGTCATAGTAACAGCTGCACAGTCTGGTCACTGTCACTAGATTCTGCCTGGCCTCTATCTAGAAGCTCTAGGACACACAACTCCGAGGGGACCTGGGGGTTTTCCCTGCCCCTATAGACTCTGCACATGACTTACTTCCTGTGAGATGCTCCTTTTCCATAACCTTAGGGAACTTGACTCAGTCTGCCACCCTCGTTCCCCCCACAAGGACTGAGCGGCTGTAGCCTTGTGGTCCAGTGGCTTGTTTGATATCCCACCAAGACTGGACCTGGCTTCCTGACCCCTCAGCCTGGGTCTTATTGCTTCATTCATTGTTTGGCCGTGGGATGTTTCCCTCTCATCCAACCTATGTTTAAGTTCATTTCTTGTGTGCTTGGGCCTGGGGACACAGCTACGAGCCCAGTCCTGCCCACAGGGAGCTGGGCACAGGGCGGCAGAAAACAAGGTGACTTCAGCTGAGGATAAGCCCTGAGAAGAGAATCCGTAAGACAAGGACATGTGATGGGGGGTCCGTGAGCTCCATGAGAAAGGGTGGTCTGGAAGCCCCTGTGGGATGACAGAGAAATCATAAAGAAAGCAGGTTTCTGGAAAAAAGGTGTTGTAGGCAGTTAGGGGCAGCAAGTGCAAAGGTCTTGTGTGGCAGGGTTTGTCGCTCACAGAACACTCGTCTGACTGTGTGGACAGGATGGGGGGGGGGGAGGGCAGAGGTCGTCTATATCAAGAGATCTGGCATATATGAGCATCTTTTCAGAGCAGATGATGAGCTCATTTTAAATCAGAGCTGGCCTCGCCTGAGGGGATCGCTGTGTCCGGCTGGGGGAGGTGAGTGAGTAAATGCATTTTAGGCTGTCGCTGGAGCTTCCGCACTAGTTTGGAATGAGTAGGGTCCACAAGGCCTTCGGAAGTGGCAGAATGGAGGCCTTCCTGGATTCAGAGCAGCTCTGGCAGTGCCCTCCTAACAGATGAGGGCTCCCTCGCCGGCTCGCCACCTAATGGTGTCAGCGCCCACAGCCACCATCGGCAAAGTCAATTTCCACTCCTGGATCTGCGATTTAACGCCCGGCTGCGCAGGGAGTTGCAGAGAACTGAGGTCAGGGAGCTAATTGGGTTGCTTCATAAGAGGGAGGTTCTTAGAATTGGAATATCTGGGCCCAGGGCAGGGTCATGATGCAGAGAAACCAGCAAGGCTTTTCTGGGGGCTGGGCTGGCTGGAGCCACTGGTAACAGAGCTGAAGTGACAGGGAATAATGTGGAGGCCCTGGACTCCCAGGGACACCACTGCTCTGGGAGGGAGTCCTGGTGCCCCGGGGGTTTATGTTCTAAAAAAAGGCCAGGTGGGCAGCTTGGGGTATTTTCTGTCCTGGATTAATCTCTTCATAGCAATAGCCTGGGTGGTAGGGACCTCTTCTTCTTGCCCCCTTATACCAGGACCCTCATCCCTCCATCCCATGCGTGTACTGTCTGTGGTCATCGGCAGCCACTGTTGGCCCTGTGAGGGTAGAGCTCGTGGTAAGGCTGAAGGTCACTCGGCCAACTCCCGTATCTCTGCAGGGTGGACTCTGTCTGGCCAGATAATTCGCCCCTTATTCTAGGTCAGAATTCACTTACTCATCCGTTCATTCATCCATTCGTTCATTCACCTATTCAGTCATATATTTATTCATTTGTTCATTATGGAGCCATAGTCCCTGTTCTGCATTGGGTGCTAGGAGCACAGACTCAACAGGACAGTCTGTCCCCGTTGTCTTAGAGCTTAGAGTCTGCGGGGATGAGAAGGAAACAGACCTGTGCATTGCGTACATCATCACCGTTATGATTCTACTTGTCACTGAAGCTGCATGTCAGTTACCGTTGTGAAATACACCTCAAAACACAAGTAGCGGGACCTGCTTGAGGGATCTGATCCATGTGAGATCTCCTGTGTGGTCACGTGCCAGGCCCGGTGCTGCCTTTTGGGAGCAGGGGTCCTATCTGGGAGCTTACTGCCATGGGATTCAAAGCTGACCTCAGGCCTGTTCTGCCCATGTATGTTCTTGCACCTTTTCTTTCCAGGTTCAATGGCATTTTGTGTTTCTACTGTGAACTTATATCCTGCTTTTAAAAAAATTCAACAGATATTTAAGAACTATACAGTTTTTGCATTTTACTTCCAATGTTTACTTCATTTTTTTATTTAAAAAAAAATTTTTTTTTTTTAACTCTTATTTATTTTTGAGACAGAGAGAGACAGAGCATGAATGGGGGAGGGTCAGAGAGAGGGAGACACAGAATCTGAAACAGGCTCCAGGCTCTGAGCTGACAGCACAGAGCCCGACGCGGGGCTCGAACCCACGGACCATGAGATCATGACCTGAGCCGAAGTCGGCCGCTTAACCGACTGAGCCACCCAGGTGCCCCTCCAATTTTTACTTTAAAGCAGATGTAATTAATTAAAGAACGGGCCATTAATTTTACACATTCACAATTCCTTTGGTTCACGTAGGGGGTAACTGCTTTGTTTTTTATTTTTGTTCTAAGTTTTTAAAAATTTTTTTAAAGTGTATTTATTTTGAGAGAGAATGTGCACAAGTTGGGGAGGAGCGGAGAGAGAGAATCCGAAGCAGGCTCCGCACTGTAAGCACAGAGCCCGATGTGGGGCTCGAACCCACAAACTGTGAGACCATGACCTGAGCCAAAGTCGGATGCTTAACTGACTGAGCCACCCAGACGCCTCTCCTGTTTTGTTTTTTAAGTGTAACACAAAAGTTTGTGTAAGATTTTTTATTATGAACGAATTACATCTTTATTGAAGAAAATTTGAAGATTGAAAATTGAAGAAATGGACACACGCTTCAAAAGGAAATAGAAACCACACCTAATTTCACTCTCTAGAAGCGACCACCATGAACATGCCTTTTTTTCTTTCTTCCCCTGTACGTTTTTCCTTTAAAAAAAAAAAAAAATCAGATCTTATTGTCCGTGACTTTTTCATGGCGTTATATTGGCTAATATATTTTTATTAAGGACTTATTAATCTTTATTAAGGTTTATAGAAGGCGTTTTCCATGGCCTTAAGTTTTTTAACTGACTGTTTTGGTGCCGGCAGGTAATGTTTCTCATGGAGGTAATGTGGCTTGAGATTCTGTTTTGTGGTTTCTTCTGTCTTAGCCGGTTCGGTTTTACTCACAACCTCAGGAGACTCACTGAGTCCCGTTTGCCTCTTTCTTTCTTTGTAAAAGGGAGAAACAACTGTCTCTCCCTGCTGGAGTGCGGGTCCTGGTGCCTGGAGTATGCCACAGCCGCCACTGGGGAAGCAGGTGAGGAGGGAGGAGGGCTTGGTGGCCAGGACAGTGAAAGTCACCGGCCTTAGGCGGCTGCTGAGCAGAGTTGAACGTGAGCAGCATGGAAAAGGAAGTCCAGCGTAAGGATGGAACTCCTGTACCTCCCCTTGTCCTCACAAACTGGAGGAAGTGCATTTGGTTAGGAATAACCCACATCCTCCACCAGGCATGCTTCCAGCAGCAGTGTGGGACGGCGGCTAGGCTGCTCCTTGCGAATTGGTGAAGGGCCTGGCCTCCGAGAGCCTCCCCCAAACCCAGGGCCACCCACCCCTGCCCTGCATACTGAGGCTCAGAGACACTGAGCCATCTCAGTCAGACAGTATGTTAGTGGCAGAGCTGGGACTTGAACCCAGGGCTTTTCCTACCACGTCGTCCATTTGAGACTCCTTCGCCCAGGGGGATGACACCCCTCCGACCTGCAAGGAGCTGTGGTGGGGACAAAGAAGGGGTGCGGTCCTTGCTGAACTGATGCATATGCGTCATGCAGGAGACACTGCGGTGGTCAAGGACCCAGTAGGGATGTCCACTGGTCGATTCCTTCAGCATATGGCACGCCAGGCCCTGTGCTCAGCTCCATGCCCAGAGCTGTGAGCAAGCAGACCACACTGACCAGCAAAGAGTAAACTGTCGGCGGGTGGAGGCTAATGAGCCCCGTGAGGGAAAGACCACTGTATAGATGGCAGAAGGTTCTGGGCTGCAGTCCCTGAGAAGAATTGCTGGAGGTGGAGCTTGAGCTTGGGGCACCCCAACAGCAGTGCCCTAGCAGCAAGGGTAGGACTTTGGCATTGAATGGTAACCAGTGGTAGCTGGGTCTGAAGATTCTGCCGATTAACATGCTGTGTGACCTTAGGCAAATTGCTTGGCTTTTCTGAGCCTCCTACCCTGTTTTCAAAAAGGCGCAAGAATGAAATGATAAGTGGACCCAATGTGTCTGCAGCAGCCTGTGGTCATCGTCACCGGCTTTGTTGCCATTGTCCCTCACGGCAGTGGCAGCAGCTGTGTGGAATCTGGGACACGCTTGGGACCCACACTGCTTGTACACTGTGTTGTGAAATGTAAGTGGAGCCCCGATACTATGCAGACGGGATAGATAGTGCCCTGCTAATGATCTCATGTACCTGCCACACAAATAAGAGAGGGACTGAGGCCTGCTCTGCCCGACTGCCCCTTGAGATGAGGAGGAGTGGAGTCATTTCTGGAATTTGCCCTGAGGTCTAACAGGATTCCATTTGACCTGGTCCCACAGTGCACACTGAGCATTCCAGGAGAGCCTGACCATCCTTGAAGTAAAGGTGAAAGGAAAGGCTCATGCCCTGAACTGGGGGGCGGGTAGGGAGAAGCAGGAAAGCTTCTGGAGTTGAGCATGCTTCCTGCTGCTCTAGTTATTAAAGCAGCACGGGGCGTCTGCGTGAATTAGTTCAGGGACTGAAGCCGCTGTGCGTCCGGCCCCTCCTCACACTCCACGGCACCGTTCTGGTCTTGTGGGCCTGGGTGGGACTGCCTGGGGCCCAATCCTGCTTCCGTGGCTCATGAACTTGACAGGCTGCGCGTCCCCACTGTCCTGTCTCCTCATCCACCACCCTCATCAGGGCACTGTGAGGGCCAGAGATACTCTGTGCTTCAAGAATAGAGCACAGCGCCTGCCCCGATGAGTGCTTGTTTTTGCTCTCACAACTTGGATTTCCGCCTCCTCTACCCTGCGGTTCCCTCCTTAGCTCAGCCTGCCCCCCATCCTGTTGTCTGGCTAGACCCTCGTCCTCCTGTGAAGTTCCTGTGAGGACTTATGTGAGGGGGCGGGTGCAAAAAGCAGGGGCAGTGACAAGCAGGGGGCAGTGGGATGACATAGGTCAAGAGACCCCAGTGGTGGCCTGTGCATGCCTCCCTTCTGATCCTGGCCGGACTCACCCACGGAGGCCTCTCTCTAGCCGTCTCCCCTGCCTTCCCAGGCCCCAGTCTTCGCTTTTGTCCTGAGGAAGAATCCAAGTCTCTCAGGAATGGAAGGGATTTTTTTTTTTTTAAATGTTTATTTATTTTTGAGAGAGAGAGAGAGAGTGCATGCACAGGGCATGGAGAGAGGGAGACAGAGGATGTGAAGCAGGCTCTGGGATGACGGCAGCGAGCCCGTTGTGGGGATTGAACTCACGAACTATGAGATCATGACCTGAGCTGAAGTTGGATGCTTAACCGGCTGGGCCGCCCAGGCGACCCAAGGAATGGAAGAGATTTTAGAGGACGTCTTATCCAACATCCTCCCAGGCAGGGCTTGGACGTTTTAGCGGCTGCGTGGGTGCTGAGCCGAATCTGTTTCTTTTGTCCTCTGGCTCCCTGTGGACTCTCCCCCAAGCGTCCTGTGTCCCTCCCGATCCTCCCTCTGGTCCTCCCTCTCCCTTTCCCTGGTCTTGCAGCCTCCCTCCCTCTGGCCCTTGGCCCTGGTCCTGCCATTCCTGTTCTGGGTTCCCGGGGGAGCCACCATGGGGTTGAGAGCTCGCTGTGGCCCGGGGGTCCTGGGGTGACTCTTGAAGTTTACCTTCTTTCTCCTATTAAAAATAACTCCCTTTGGCTCTTAAGTTGAGTAGAAGGCATCGAACCCTCGATGTGATTCTCTTTCTTTTCTTGTTGCAGGAGATGTTGGTCATGAAGGTTGGGGTTCAGGGAGAGATGAGGGGGCTTTAAGTCTCTCACTGAGGCCAGTTGCGCCCTGGGTCCCAAATGCGAGGATTCCGAGGAGGTGAGTGAGAGCTGGAAGGCTTTCAGAGCATCTACTCCTGGGGCTTTGACCAGTTTTTGGCCAGAGCCCCCTTCATTCTTTACATAAGAAAGTCAAAACACGAAAAGGTTTGCATGTGGTTCCATGGACACTGAATGCCACATACGGGCCTGAAATAAGAATTTATTTGCGTCTTTCCACCCTCATTGTACAGACAGGGACCCTGAAGTGCAGAGAAGCACCCCCATACTTCCACTTATTGGTAGGCAGGAGGAGGGGGCTGGGGTAGCAGGTGGCACTGGGACCAGGAGAGTGGGGACCGTGAGTGGAGTGCTGGGGGGCTCGGCCAGAGGCAGGGCTGTGAGGCTTGTGCACATAGAGAAGCAGGGTTGGGGGGAGACAAGCGAGGGGGGAGGACCCTGAGGGATGGGGGTAGGGGAGACTGGGTCAAACATGGAGGCTGTGGTGGGCTGGTGGATGCTGGCTAAAGGTAGGGAACCTGTGACTTCGTGGTGGGATCAAGACTGGCCCCAGTACAAGGATGACGTGATCCTTGGCCGGTGAAGGTGCCAGACCCAGGGAGACCAGGCGTTGGGTTGGAAAGACCTCAGATGCTACTGTTCAGAATTTTCCAGGGGAGGAACCCAGGCCAGCAAGAGTGGGAGGCTGGGATAAGGTCAGTGCCTGTGAATGAGTGAACTCAGGAGTCTCCCAAGTGTGGTCTGCTTGGTGAATTGGGGGGGGGGGGGGCATGAATCAAGTTATTTCATTTAAAAAAACAATTTTTTTCATGTTTATTTTTGAGAGAGAGGGGGGTGGGGAGGGGCAGAGAGAGTGGGACAGAGGATCCAAAGCAGGCTTCCCGCTGACAGCAGAGAGCCCGACGTGGGGCTTGAACCCACGAACCGTGGGATCATGACCTGAGCCGAAATCGGATGCTTAACCGACTGAGCCACCCAGGCACTCTGAAGTTACTTCATTTTAATAGCTAAGTACTTAAGTGCACATTTGAGAAAATACAGCTAGTATGTATACCTAAGGATAACTCTAAGGAGAAAATGAACAGATTGAAAGACAGATACTGGGTAAGAAATAGTAGAGAGGCACAAAGATAAGGTGAAACTAAGGCGGCCGGCATGGGAACATGACGCTCTAGGCCCCACTGCACTAATGACTGACAGATTTGACCCAGGCTGAGCCCTGAGCCCTGAGGATGGGCTCCCCTCGGGACAGAGGCTAGAATGTAAGCACTCATGCCCCCTCCTCCCCTTCTGGGTGGGGTGCTTCCCAAGAATGGTGCAGAGAAGGAGGGACCAGGGAGGTTGAAGCTGTTTAGGGGCTTTTCTCCAGGACCTGAGCTTGGGCCCCTTGCAGCCTGATGGGGCACAATGGGCTCCAACCAAAGACATGGGGTTGGGGTCGTCTGGGTTGCTCCTAGCTCTGTGACTGGGAAGAACCCCCCTGCTGATCTGTGAGATATGGTGGCTGGAGGAGCTGCTTGGGCGGCCTGTCCTATGATGGGCCAGTTAGGTCTACACTGTCTGGGCATGGAGGGCGCAGGCTGTCCGCTTGGCAGCCGAGGCACCTCAGGCGGCCGCTGTAGAAATAGCATGAGAAGGTGGAGCTGCTCAGCCCTATGAGGTCCGCTTGGTTCAGGTTTTTTTTCTTATTAAAAAATTATTATTATTGGGGCGCCTGGGTGGCTTGGTCGGTTAAGCGTCCGACTTCGGCTCGGGTCATGATCTCACGGCCCGTGAGTTCGAGCCCCGCGTCGGGCTCTGTGCTGACAGGTCAGAGCCTGGAGCCTGTTTCGGATTCTGTGTCTCCCTCTCTGCTCCTCCCCTGTTCATGCTCTGTCTCTCTCTGTCTCAAAAATAAATAAACGTTAAAAAAAAAAATTATTATTATTTTTTATCATCATATTTTGGTTTTGGCTTGAAAGGGGTTGGCTGAAAGAAGGAGACCAGCTGGAAAATCAAAATCCATATGGTTACAGGGTAACCAAGAAGCATGGGCTAAGGTATCTTCAGCAGGTTAACTACACAATAGCAGACCTGGCAGACTTAATGATCCACTGATCTATATACTTCAAGGTACCACTCATTAAGCTCTTTCTTAATAGGCCAGGCAATTTGATTTCAATTTCCTTGGCTCTAACGCCCCCGCAGAGAGACCTTCCCGGGCCATCCCTACGCACCCTTGATTCAGCTGCATCACCGTGCTTATTTTCTTCACTGCTTCAGGATGATGTCTGACTCACTTCTGTGTATACTGCTTTATTATCTCCCCTCCCACCAGAATGGCAACTTGATGGGGTGCTGGGGGAGAGAGACATGAGAAGAAGCAGGTGGAAAGTGCCTAACACTGGAATCACAGTCATTGATAACCAAAATGCAGGCAAGGGAGTTTCCCTCTAGGGATCTGATAGAAGGAAACCAAGTCAAATCTTGATTCAGGAGGTCGGGAAGGGGTGTCTGGGTGGCTCAGTCGGTTGAGCATCTGACCCTTGATTTCAGCTCAGGTCATGATCTCGTGATGGTCTCTTGGTCTTGAGATAAGGCCCGAGTTGGGCTCTGCTTGGAGCCTGCTTAAAATTCTCCCTCTCCCTTTGCCCCTTCCGCCTCTCTCTCTCTCAAAAACAAACAAAAAAGAAAAGAGGCAGCGAAGTATTAAGGGCATGCCCCAAGGTAATTCAGAAATTTCTTTTTAAGGCAAACTAATCCTATGGGCCAAAAGGAGGGAAGAGCCCTCTTCTTCACCTCTATTTATTAAATAACAGAAGACCTCCTTTGGACTAGGGAAGACACACTGGAGGCGTCAAATCAGCCTGGCCTGTGTCACTTCCCTTCTGGAAGGCACTGAGATAGTCCACTGGCATCTTGTCTCGTAAATGGTAAAATGAAGACCAGAGCTGCCTGCCCGGGGCCATGTGGGACTGGAGGCACCCAGAGCTGAGGGAGAACCCTCAGGGCAGAAAGGGGAGAGGTGCTCATTCTTACCTGAAATCTTTCCTTTAAGACATAATAGGCTGTGTGGCCTTGGGCAGGTCACTGAGACTCTCTGAGCCTTTAGTTCCTGATTTCCAAAAGTGGCCGTAATATGTCAGCTTCTGCAGGATTGTTTTTTAGGATTAAATAAGATTAAGCACCTGGCAGGACCTGCCAATAAATTGCTGAATTTATTTAAGGCTCTTATTTTAATAAAGATATTTTTTAATGAATGCGTGAAGAAATTTCATGATTACTAGCCTGTGCTACATGAGCAGAACTTTACCTCTGAATCTTTAGGCAAAGTTTGGACTTATAATAGACCTTGCCATTCAGAGTTCTGCCACCTAGTGGCCGCTTACCCAAATTGCAGGTTCAGGGTTTTTTTTAGTTTAATAAAGTATTTATTACAATTATTATTATTATTATTATTACTACCATATTTTGGTTTTGGCTTGAAAGGGCTTGGCTGAAAGAAGGAGACCAGCTGGAAAATCTAAATCCATATGGTTACAGGGTAATCAAGAAGGATGGACTGAGGTGTCTTTACCAGGTTAACTACAGAATAACAGACCTGGCAGAGACGTAATGATCCACTGATCTATATGCTTAAAGGTACCACTCATTAAGCTCTGTCTTAATAGGCCAGGCAATTTATTTTTATTTTTATTTTTTGTAGCTTTTTCTTTTTTAACATTTATTTATTTTTGAGAGACAGAGACAAGGTGTGAGCAGAGGAGGGGCAGAGAGAGAGAGGGAGACACAGAATCTGAAGCAGGCTCTAGGCTCTACGCTGTCAGCACAGAACCCTATGCAGGGCTCGATCCCACAAACCGTGAGACGATGTCCTGAGCTGAAGTCAGATACTTAATTAACTGAGCCACCCAGGCGCCCCAATAGGCCAGGCAACTTAATTAGCACTTTGCATACTTTGCATAGCAAAGGACTACTATCCTTCCTAGTCCATTCTGCATAGCAAGATCAATATTAGTAGTACCATATTTCAAAGGGGGGAAACAGGCTCACAAGTAACTGAGTCACTTGCTTGATGACAGTACATAGCCAGCCCATGTATCAGAGGAATTTGAACCAGGCAGTCTGATTCTGAAGCCTGTGTGTGATCTTAGCCTTCTTACCATCTCTCAACCAAGGCCAGGCCAAATATCTGCTCTGTTTCTGGACCCTAGAGAGGTTAGTGGGTTACGTTCTTGGTTTCTGCCTGCAGCTGACCTAAAGAAACAGTATGTCACCCCAGAACCCGGGTTTACACCCTATAGTCCTGATTACAGAGCACCCATCATTTCACTGGATCCCACTGAAGGCAAGTATAAGATGATGGAATTATCTGTTCCTCCCCTTGCTCCCTCCCCCCAAATCAGGTGGCTGGCCTCTCTCTTTGGGAAGGTGGATGTTCTCTGAGTGGCTCTGAGAGAGAAGCAGGTTTTCTGCTTGCACTTTGAGAACATGAGTGTGAACCTACCCACCATCAGCAGGGAGGTGGCTGGAGCGTAAGGAGGAAACAAAACCACTGTGTTTCTTTCCAAGTCCATTTGGCTGACGGTGCAGGCCTGGCATGACTGGTGTGGAGATGAGGACCGGTCCCCGCATTGAGCGGGCAGAGGGCTGTCCTAGCAACTCCCTGGGCCCCGGCGAGGATATCCTCCTGGGCCAGGGGAGGAAGTCTGCCCCACGCTAGGAAACAACAGGCTTCTTTCTGTACAGTTGGACGCCTCTGCCCATTTCCCACGCTGGCTTGGCTGGCAGGGAAGGGTGTGGGCTGGGGTGTAAAGTTCATGGAAGCGGGGCTGGGACCTGAGGGGGTGTTTGTGCAGAGAGCTTCAAAAGCCCGCAGATGCAATCCTGTACCTCCAGCCTTTTCCCCTGCTTCAGGAGATGTGTCTGGGTGAGGCCAGCTGGAAAGATTCCCTGATAATAAAATAATTGTTTAGAAATGATAGTTTATTCAGGGCTCCCAAGGGAAGCCCTGCTTTTCCTTCTTCCTGCTTTTCTCTCTGAGCTCATGGGACACCAGAAAACTGAGGATGTGTGGAGAGATGGTGTGGGGTCTAAGACTTTATTGAAGGGGAGAGTCAGGTTTTACAACTTCAGAGGGAATCTAGAGCCTTGTTTTCAATGTAAAAAGTCTAGAAATCTAGAACCCTCTCAAATCATCAATTTATGGAGATCCTTTGGTTTCACATTCCTCCCGAAGTGAGGAAGCTTCTCTCAGCATCCCCAGAAAATGCTGTACCCACTTATCGGTGCACCTCCTGAGACAGAACATTTCATTCCCACTGCGGGGTATCCCATTGCGTTTGGACATCTGACAGCTTAGCTGTTCCTTTTGTTGAGCTGAACTTCTCCCTGGAACTTTCTAGCATTTGTCCATATTCTTCTATGTAACATCTTGCATTTCCCCCTTACAAATGGTAATCAAGGTGGCTAAATGATAAAGAGCAGGAGAGGTGGGTTCTCCCTGGGACAGGAAGCGCATCGAGGGTGGAGGAATTTGCTTTTCCCCTCCTTGGGTCTTTGCCCACAGTGGAGGGACCCCTGGCCACTTCCTTCTTCTTTGGGCTTTAGTTTCTTTACTTACACATTGATTGGGGGCTGTATTAGCTTTTCTATTGCCGCTATAACCATTTCACACTAACATAATGGCTTAAAGCAATACAAATTTATTGTCTTTTAGTTCTGGAGGTCAGAAGTCCAGAACAGGTCTCACTGGGCTAAAATCTAGCTGTTGGCTGGCCCATATTCCTTCCTGGAGGCTCTAGGACAGAATCCATGTCCTTGCCTTTTCGAGCTGCTAAAGGCTGCCCACACTCCTTGGCTTGTGGTCGTATTGCTCTAACCTCTACTTATATCATCGCTCCTACTTCTGTGGCTCTGACCCTCCTGCCTCCCTCTTATAAAGACCCTGTGATTACATTGGGCCCACCGGATAATCCAGGATAATCTCCCATCTCAAGATCCTTAGCTTAATCCTATCTGTAAAAACGCTTTTGCCTTGTAAGGTGACACATTCATGGATTTGGGGGATCAGGATGTAGGCATCTTTGGGGGACGTCGCTTGCTGTAGGGATGAACTCCATGATCTCTGGAGCCCCCTCAGCCATGTGTTAGCTCAGCACTGCCCCTCAGATGCACCCCCCCCTCCTTCCCTCTGGGTTGCAGGACCCCCTTTCTCTTGCAGAGTCTGGATTCCTAACAGGCAGAAATGCTGAGGTCCTGGAGGTGCCTACTCTGGCCGTCAGATTCTGTTCAATTTTCTTATGACTCAAGTGAAAACGCACCAAATTTTTTTACCTTCCAGGAGCCATATTTCTGTTGTCCAGTAGTACCCCTCAAAGTGCAGAGAAATATGACCTTATCTCTGCCCTCAAAAAAAAGTTGATCATTCAGTTAGGAGGAGACATAGGCAGTCAGTAGCTCTGTGCCCTTAGCAAGTAACTTACCATCTCTGAGTCTCAGTTTCTCCATCTGTTAACTGGGAATAGTAGCACCTTCTTTTTCCTCCAAGGGTTGCGTTAAGCTAAAAATCAGGAAATATTATGGAAATACAAGGGTTTATTGGAATGGTATGAGATACCTTGAGCAATACCAGAGCAGTCATAAGGACTTACGTGATTAAACATGACTCAAAATTATTATAGGGTAAGGCCGGCTATGGCTTAAGTTGGTGGGGGCCACTCTGGAAGAGTTGAGGACCTTGGGCTTTGGAAAATCATCACCACTGCCAAATCGCATATTCTAGAACCTCGAAGAAATGGAATGGCTGGTTTATTGAGGCTAAGACAAGAGTACAAATGGAAATTCCCAGCCTGCATAGTGTGGGGTCTCATGCACACACACGCAGGTGCCCCCAGCTGAGTGTCCAAGCTCCTTCTGCCTTTTTCCCTGCAGCCGACAGCTGCTCAGTCACCCCTTGAGCCTAGGAGTAGAGTACGTGTACCCTGTGTGTGCTGTGCTGTTGTCCTGTGGATGATGGACCTGAGTGGGGGCGGCAGGGGGAGGTCTGCACAGGGTCTGGGAACAGGCTCAGCGCCATTTAGGCATTTGGGGTCTGGGGGAGGGCCAAAGCAATGCCCTCTAAGATGCAAAACCCAGAGCGAGGGCCCTGATTGCCCAGGTCTAAAGAGCTATTAAGGGGGCAGGGTTGTGGGCAAAGGCACGGAGGCGGGATCTAGCCGAGTGTGGTCTCAGACCTGTGAGGTCAGATTTTGGGGGTGGGGAAGGCATGGAGTAATGGGTACCACATATCATGTTGTACTGTGTGCTACAGAAATTTTAGTAGAAGTGTTTTCTTTTCCTCTGCCAATTTTATGTAGAAAGATATAGCAAACTGTATTTCTTTTTCCTTGTTCTATTTGCCTATCTGGTAGCACCAATTATTATTATTATTATTTTTAATGTTTATTTTTGAGAGAGCGAGCGAGAGAGAGCAAGAGAGGGAGAACACGAGTGGGGAAGGGGCAGAGAGAGAGGGAGACACAGAATCCGAAGCAGGCTCCAGGCCCTGAGCTGTCAGCACAGAGCCTGACACGGGGCCCGAACCCATGAACCCTGAGATCATGACCTGAGCCAAAGTCAGACGTTCAACCCACTGAGCCACCCAGGCGCCCCTGGCGGCACCAATTAAAAAGCCTTACCCATGGGGCGCCTGGGTGGCTCAGTGGGTTAAGCGTCCGACTTCGGCTCAGGTCATGATCTCGTGGTCCGTGAGTTCAAGCCCTGCGTCAGGCTCTGTGCTGACAGCTCAGGGCCTGGAGCCTGTTTCGGATTCTGTGTCTCCCTCTCTTTCTCTGACCCTCCCCCGTTCATATTCTGTCTCTCTCTGTCTCAAAAATAAATAAACGTTAAAAAAAAAAAAAGCCTTACCCTACCTTACTTCTCATGGGTTTGCTGGTAAATGGATAACAACCGGCTGTGGGGTCGTCTGAGGAGCCCGGAATTTTAGGATTTGCCAGGTTGCGTGATGTAAATTTCCCTACTGTGGCCAATTTCACACCACCACTGTGATGCCACTGAATACCTCTCCAAGCTGGCTCCGGCTTTCATCTGCTTTACATTTCATTTTAATCCTCAAACGATCTTGTGATTTGGGTGCATCATCCCAGATTTGCAGACAGCAAACAGACTCAGAGAGGTGAAGGTTTCCAACCCAGGCCTGCCAGATTCCTAACCTGAGGGTGCTATACTGAGCCTTTCTCCCTGTTGTAGACTTAATTCCGTCCCGACCCCCCGCCCCAAAACCCTGCCCATTATTGTATTGATGCCCTAAACCCCAGTGTGACTGTACCTGGGGACAGGACCCTTAATGAGGTAAGGTTAAGTAAGGTTAAGTGAGACCCCGGAGAAGAGGCCACGTGAAGACACGGCAAGAAGACAACTGTCTATGAGCTGAGAATCCTCACCAGAACCAACCCTGCTGGCACTTTGGTCTTTGGTCTTGGACTTCTAGCTCCCAGAACTGTGAGAAAATACATTTCTGCTGTTTAAACCTCCCAGTCTTTTGTTCTGGCAGCCCTGGCAAATGAATCCATTCTTTTTTCTTTTTTTACGTTTTTAAAAATGTTTGTTTTTTTGAGAGAGAGAGAGAGAGAGTCGCCGAGGGGCAGAGAGAGAGGGAGACACAGAATCCGAAGCAGGCTCCAGGCTCTGAGCTGTCAGCACAGGGCCCCACGTGGGGCCCGAACTCACGGGCTGTGAGATCATGACCTGAGCGGAAGTTGGACGCTTAACCAACTGAGCCACCCAGGTGCCCTGCAAATGAATCCATTCTAATAGTGTGGCCCTAAGACCCCAGGGCCATAGGCATTGTCCTGCCAGCTTTTTTGCAGGAGATTTGGCCTTGCAACAGGTCCTGGGGAACGTCTGTGCAGCAGGACCTTAGAGGTCACCCCTAAGGTCTCTTTCCCGGTGACCGGTGCTGTCGCTGCCAGACCTCACGTTGCCTCTCCCCTCGCCACACCAAGGTCAGTGAGGGCTAGATAGAGCCCCAAAGGCATAGAGGGTTGCAGGGGCATTTCTTTCCCCCAAGTGCTGGTGTCAGCTGTACTGTAGGGATTCTCAGGGGGTTGGCATTCAGTGTCAGAGCCCTTGGGAGCTTTGAAAAACTCTCACCCTTCTGGTCTACTAGCAACTCCCTGTGAGTTCAGCCAGGGTGACTGATCTGGAGAATGTGACTGAGAATTGGGGTCGGGGTGGGGAGGAGGGGAGACGGTAGGTCCCAGAAGGGCCAAGAGGAGAGTTGGGCGGGCAGCTGGACTCCCACGTGGCTTCTGATCTGTGGCTGCGGGGTGTGGTCAGGGTGCACATCATACAGTGAGAGGAACCAGCAGAGTCCAGAAGCAGGTTGGGCATACCACAGCCCCACGCTGTATTGGGGGTGGAGAGCCCTTCGAGGGTCCGCTCTGACCTACCACGTGACCTTTAGATAAGCAGACCCAGGAGCAACGTTTGGTGTTGGGTCAGAGCAGCTTTGGTGGTGAAGGCCTTTGCTGTGAGCGTGCTGGGCTGGTGGTGATGACGTTCTAGGAGGGAGTTTGGCAGGGACATTGTTGGACCCCGTGGATGGTAGGTTAGGGTGTGGCGGGTCTGTGTCATGCTGGCTGTTGGGGTTTGTGCTAATGACGTCGCGGCTTTTGGTAACACGGACGTGGCTGTGGGGGCTGCATGGTGTTGCCGTGACCTTTGTTGTGTTTTCTAGAACTGAGCAGTGGAGGTGGTGCACGGGGCGGGGGCGGGGGGTGGGAATTGGTGGCACAGTGCTTGTGACCCTGCGAAAGGCGTTGTGCGCCGGCTGTGGTGCTGTTGGAGGATGGTGTTTTCTCCCGGGCTGTGGTGCTTGCTGTTTTTGGTTACCAGTGCCAGCTGGGCTGGTGCTTTCAGTCTGTGACTCCTTGGTGTTTGGGGCGGCCACACGGGCTTTGACGGGGTTGGGGGACAGAGGTTGCTAAGATGAGGGCTTCGGCAGTCAGGTGAGACCTACCTGCCTTTGATTAATCAAAACAGCCCCAGAGGAAGCACAGCCATGCCCCCCAAGCCTGATGCCCCCAGTGCCCCCCTAACATCCTGTCGGTGTCTCTGGCTGGTGTTTTGGGGAGTGTGGCTCATGACTGAATCTGGCAGTTGGTTTTTCTCAGCCGATGCCTCCCGCCCCCACAGAGGGAAGCCGGCTGTGGCTCCTTGTCTGGCTCATGGGCCCAGGATAGGGCGAGACAGCTTCTACTGTCCCTGCCAGGCTGCTCTCCTCCAGCCTGACCCCTCCTGGTCCCCTCCCTTTGAAAGGAAGCCCCCACCCCCCACCCCAGCCCTGTGAGGTTCCACTCTCTTGAATGACTGTTGAACTCCTGCTCACTCTTCAAAGCCTAACTCCTCTTCCAGGAAACCTCCCTGATTGACTTTCTCTCCCCAACCCTGAGTGATCTCTGCCCATTTGGGCTTCTACCGGGCGTTGCTGTTGGGACCACTTACTCCCAACTTTGCATGTTGCCTCCCCACTGGATTTTCTCCTTGCTTAAGCAAGCATTTATTGGGTACCCAGCATTTGCCAGCAGTGGGCAAGTGAACACAATAGCATCCCGTCTTTGTGGAAAGGGATGAGGTTGGGGGAAGACAGACATTAATCAAGGATCCAAATCAGTACGTGGCTGCACATTGAGAGAGTGCTACGAAGCTACCAGATGTGGTGGGCGGGGGGGGGGGGGCACTCAAAAGCCAGGAGGGCCCCTGAGGTGGCCCAGGCAGGGTGGCTTTTAGCCTCGCTGGAGACCGAAGGTGGAAGCAGGTAGAGCAGCGGGGATCGGCCTTCCAGGGAGGAGGTGAGTGTGAACTTCTGCAGGAGACCTGATTGCCTGGGCTCGATGGTGACTCTCTGGGACTGGGTGACTGTGGTCAGGGCCCAGGGTGCCAGGCCCTCCTGCACCTTCCTGGTATTTCTCCAGGATGTCCGTGCTCTGTCCCCAGGATCCCACCCCGCCCTGCGTGGGGCCCCACGGCAGCCTGCATGGCCAGTCCCTCAGAAAGGAGGTATCTGCTGGTGTGCCTCAGGGTCCCAGCCGGAGCCCTGCCTGTTTTGGCCATTTTATAATTAAATTTTTTTTTTTTTAACATTTATTTATTTTTGAGACAGAGAGAGACAGAGCATGAACGGGGTAGGGGCAGAGAGAGAGAGGGAGACACAGAATCGGAGGCAGGCTCCAGGCTCTGAGCCATCAGCCCAGAGCCCGACATGGGGCTCGAACTCACGGACCGCGAGATCGTGACCTGAGCTGAAGTCGGACACTCAACCGACTGAGCCACCCAGGCGCCCCTGTTTTGGCCATTTTAGCACCAGTTAGGAGAGCAAATGAGGCCTTTGTCCTGAGTTCAGCTCTGCCCTGATGCCCTTCGTGGAGAGGCCAGGATGATAACGACATCTGAGCCCCATTAGGAAGTCGAGGGCTTGGTACCTTGTAGCAGCCGTGAGGCAGGGAGCCTGGCGAAGCCCCCTGCCCCACTCTGTTGAGAGGGCACAGGAGGGTTGCCGCTAACTAACTGTGTGCAAGAGCCCCAATTTCCCCACCCACAAAATGGGGCTAAAAATATAACATAGCTTTATATCCTTACAAAGTGTAACTGGGGTGATATAGGTAAGGCACTCAGAAGTGGGTGTGGCACGGAGTAAGGGCTCAATAAAGATTCACTGCTGCTGTCGTCCTGCCGGGGTCTGGTCCCATGATGAACTACTTGACCACAGGGATCACAGCTGAGTATTAAAGTGGGGCTTGGGACGATCTCTCAGACTCCCAGCTTTCACATTGGTTCATTGGGCATGCAGGCTGCGTCGCATATAACCCAGGCCTTTCAGGGAGTCAGGTGTTCAGGGATACGCATGACTGAGTGGCTGCCCCAGGTGTGACCTGCCTGCTGGGCAGGGTCTGAGCCTCGCCCGATCTCCCCTCTGCCTCTGCCCTGCACTGAGCCCCATACTGTCCTTTGCAGCTAGGCCCCGTTGGCTTGCTCAGAAAATGGCCACAGTCCTCCAGGACCCGCTCAAGGGATGAGGTGGCAGGTTTGAGAGCTGAGGGCCTTGTGCCCAGGGGTTGGGTTCTATCCATAGAACCCCCAGAGTCCTCTGGGGAACTGGTTCACAGGATGGATGATACCAGGCCCCATCCCAGGTTTTCGCTTGGTCCGGGACTGGGATTGGTCTATGGGTTCTGGAGTCCTCGTGCGTGGGTAGCTCTGACATAGCTAGCCCACAGACTGGCATTTGGAGGCCATGAATCCACATTGAACAGAAAGGAAACTGAGGCCCAGCGTGGGAAGTGGAGACTTGGCCGAGGCCCCAAAGTGGGTGATTGGCAGAGCTGAAACCTCAGTCCAAAACTCTGGACTGTACATCCAGTGCTCCTCACTGCCCAGCATGGCCTTTTGTGGTGGTCCCTCCACCTCAGCTCATGTGAGACTTGGGACCACGGCCCAACTGAACAACATGTCCCCCAGCCAGAGAGCAGGGTGAGTTGTGGCTTGTGCTGGCCGAGGTGGGGTAGGCACCAGCAATGGGGCTGGTTACACAACTTCACCTGGACTGGCCTCCCTTTCCTCATTTGGTGGGCGTGTTCATGCACAGTGATGGGTGTGTGAGGGGTGTGTAGGGGTGTGTAGGGGCAGCTCCCTGCCATGGAGGCCTCTGGACAGCCTCACGTGGGTGAACTCTCACCCCTCCTCGGGGTTTTATTGCAATAGCCATAACTGTGGGGGCAGGGGCAGGGACATAGCAGCAAACCTGTCATCCGCCAACTCTCTGTAACCTTAGACGGTTTCCTTGGCCTTCA
Organism: Panthera tigris; assembly: GCF_018350195.1. Classification (NCBI taxonomy): domain Eukaryota; kingdom Metazoa; phylum Chordata; class Mammalia; order Carnivora; family Felidae; genus Panthera; species Panthera tigris. The sequence goes on along the minus strand of NC_056660.1, from coordinate 195,882,755 downwards.
GTTCCTTCTCTTCGAAGGAGCTCATCATTCTTGCCCTGCCCACTGCCTGGGTTGCTTGGAGGGTACAGTATAGTGAGGCATGTACAGGCTTCCTGGAAGGGAGAAAATCATGTCTGAGATGTCACACAAGCGGAAACTCCCCTTACAGCGCCCATGGCAGACAGAACTAATCAATCACCATACTCTGTCCTCTGAACCTGGACAGATTCCTTTGCCAAAACAGGGCTTCGGGCAGACTTCCCAATCCATTGGAGCTGGCACTCGAGACCAACATTTTCTGAGCGATCTAGAAAGGGATGCTGAGTCTGCAGCTGGGCATGTCTTGTATTGAAGGCTTCAGCTAATGATACCTACTTCTCTTCGTGTCCTAGGATGGGAGCCAGGAAGTACTCAGGGCTCTGGGTCTCTGGCTTTCGGCTCCGCGTCTGTCTTTTGACTCTCTTCTCCCCTTTCCCCTTTCCCCCTGCCCTGTGCCTCTCTCCACAGTTGGCACGGAAGGGAGTTGTGGTGCTAGGTGCTGGATGGTCCATAAGGAAAGTAAATCAAGTGAGATAGAGATGAGTTAATGGATAGAATCCTCCCTTCTCCTCCCTGACCTCCCCTTAACTGGCTTCCAACACAACCAAGCTGTCTGAGGCCAACATTGCCCCCTAGTGGTGAGCACTGAGAGCATGCTGACTGTACCATGCGCTCTCCATCGTTCCTTTTCTTCCCTGCCCAGGCATGACCTCATCGCGTTACCTCCGTCTTGGTTACGAGCTTTCTTTTCCACTCCTACACTTCTCTGACAGGTGTCATAGGAAAGACAACAGAGCATAGGGATAAAGGTCATGAAGGGGCACTAGGCTGGGAGCAAGAGGAGTTGACTATAGCTTCCTTCCCATTGATACCTTACTGTGCGACCTTACTGTGCGACCAAACTCCTGCCTCTCTGTGGGCCTTAGTTGCCCCGTCTGCACTGTAAAATTGGCCTATGTTCAGTGTGTCCTGAAAGGGGTGCCAAAATCCTTTTAGTCTGGACAGCTTTTCACCGCATGTAGGACTGCCCGTGCAGTCGGGACAGTTAGCATCTCAGGCACCCAAATCATTGTACCAACTTGGAGCTCGCAAATGCCCCGTAGCAGTGGTACCGCCCACGGTTGGCATCCGAGACCAGGGGGCCTTGAGATCATGCACGAGGTGGATGCTTCCTCCTAGGGTGCGGTGAGTTCACCAGGTGGCCCGGGGAATGGTCCACCCAGAGGGACCGTGGCCTCAGCCTTTGGACCTGCGTTTGTATCTATGCTCAGCCACTTGCGAGCCCTAAGCCTTCGGACAAGTTTGAACAAGACTGTGTGGTTCTCAGACGAGGATAGAAATAGCCCGGTAACCCTTTCCCTCTAGCAGCAGATGGGGTGAGGTGCTCTGCGTGTACTCGAGGGCAGGCACCCTCGTACTCCTGACTGGCTCCTGGCCCCGACTCCTAACCCCAACCCCTGCCCCCGCCCTTCCACCACAGGAACAACCGTTTCCTGCGCCTTGCGCTTTTTTGTTTGCAAGAGGGAGGCTGTTAATCTCATTTGCGGGTGTGGGGCCTGCGGCTCAGAAAGGTGGTGTGACTGGGCTTAATTAAGCAGCAGGGTCAGGGTTAGGACTCCATCTGTGTCCATTTCTGTCATTGTCGCTGTGTGTCCTGGGTCTCAGCTACCGTTTATCGAGCGTTATGCTGTGTGCCAGGGCTTTGGAGAAATGTTCCCAGTCATCTCAAACACACACGCACACATACACACTCTGCCCACTTTACAGATGTGGAAACTCGTCTTCTGAGAGAAGTCCCCAAATGCGTGCCAAGGCTGCCCAGGTTGGCACAGCCAGGATCCGAGGCTGCTCCCTCTGTCTCCAGAGCTTGCCCCCCCCCCACCACCCCACATCTCTTTCCACTTACCTCCCAAAGCCCCCCACCCCCTGGGCCATTGCCAGGCCATGCTCAGTGGTAAGGCCTGGCCTGAGTTGTGCTGACAGCCAGGAGTGGGAGGGGGCACACTGGGCTCTGTGCCCAGGAATGTGTTGGGAAATTCCACTGCCATCCCACGCTACCCTCCCACGCTGGGGAGGAAGAGTTAAGTGGCTGCCTCGTCCCTTATGGATCACGGAGGCCTCTTCACTCCTTTTACAGCCTGGGTCTCCTCAGGAAACTGCCTGTGGCGCCCCCCCCCCCCCCCGCCCCTCCATCCCAACTTTTTGCCTTCTTTGGTCCTCTCTCCCCATGAGGCTGTACCGCCCCACCCCCTCCCAAGCTCTAGCTTCCCAAGCAGGCAACACTTGGAAGTAGGGATTGAAAGCTCTCTTCTGACAACACACGCAGAGTGGCCGGCTGCTCACGCGTACGGACCAGCATCGGCTGGTTCTCGGCACATACCTTGTGCTCTTGGGGAGGGCATGCGGGAGGCTTCCCCCGGACCGAGGGCAGTGAGGGGGCCTGTGTCCCTGGCAAGAAGATTTCGTCTCTCTCTTACCCCCAGCCTACAACTGGGCAGGAAGTGAGGAGGTTTGTGAGGCTTCTCGACTCCACCTGGACCTCCAGTGGCCAGAGAGAACCCCGACGGCAGCGGAAGGAGGCTCTGAGCAGGGCTGCGGGCTCTCTGGGTCAAGGGGATTTTCAAGGCTATCTATCTCCTGGAGACCACCCACCATCTGGTGCTTGCATCCCCCTGCCACCCCACCACGCAGGCTGTGTTTGCACACGCCCAGTCTCAGAGCCCTCACTACCTCCAAGGCCGCCTGGAACCATCTTTGGGCGGCTCTGGCTGTCCCGGGGCTTCCTTAGGATAAATAAGCTACAGGCTTAGCTTCGTGGGACCTCACAGAGTGAAGCTCACCCCTCCCCTGCAAGTCCCAGCTCTTCCCACCCCCTTCCGCCCAGGCTCTCCCGCCAACACAGGAGACCAGACATCCTGGATCTGTAACTGTCTGGCTGTGGCTGGCTAATCTCAGACAAAATCTGGCGCTTATGGCCTCAGTTTCCTTATTTGAAAAAAAGGAAGTGGGACTGCGTGATCTCAGAACCTCCCCTCCACCATTTTCTAGGAGTCCATGGGAGGCAATTATCCAGAAGGTTCTAGAACCATCACACAGGGGAGAGATGACCTGTGTCTGATGTCTTGTGTTTGACAGTGAGTTTTCTGGCAGACCAGTCTTAGGGAGCAGGTGCCCTAGACTAGGTCCCAACAAGACCTGGTTTTTGAATGTCACAGATTGAAGGGCCCTCCTCAGCCCCTCCTCAGAAGGGTCTTCCCTAGATTTCTGTTGACTACTAGATAGTTTCAGGCTCCTCCTCACGACACCGAAGCCCCATTATGATCTGATCACAGCCAGGCTCTGAATCGGAGCGCAGCTGCGGGAGAGTCCTGAGTTTTGAGTCCCACCTCCGCTGCACCTTGGCCACCCACCATGGGCGGATCAGTAAGCCTCTCTGACCTCGAGTCTCCCCATCTTTTAGACAAAAGCAAATTCTGGTGCCTCATAAGCGCTCAGAAACAGGCACTCCTGCGTCTGGGGGAGGGGCTGCCTCTTCTGCCCTCAAGGTCAAATTTTGGTAGCCCTCCCCCCCCAGAGTGTGGCAGGACCGCCTCGGGCACCACACGA